>NC_060126.1:11009966-12298595 GCF_021461395.2 Schistocerca americana
CAAAAGCCCACTTGATGGGCAAATAAAAATTGCAGCCTTGTAGTGCGATCACCCTGCTGTGAGAAAACAAAGATTTACTACACTTTGGAAATAAAATGCTACATTCTTATATGAACTTGAAAGAACATTCTTCAAACACTGTAAAGCCTTAGTACATACCAACAGAAGAACAACTTGTCCTCTAACGCTCGCCCCGCCCCCCTCCCCCCTCTCCACACCACCCACTCGTGGACACCATGCTGCTGGTGGTGTGTCATTTCCACCAAAAGCCCACTTGATGGGCAAATAAAAATTGCAGCCTTGTAGTGCGATCACCCTGCTGTGAGAAAACAAAGATTTACTACACTTTGGAAATAAAATGCTACATTCTTATATGAACTTGAAAGAACATTCTTTCAAACACTATAAAGCCTTAGTACATACCAACAGAAGAACAACTTGTCCTCTTACGCTCGCCCCCCCCCCCCCCCCTTCCACACCACCCTCTCGTGGACAACATGCTGCTGGTGGTGAGTCATTTCCACCAAAAGCCCACTTGATGGGCAAATAAAAATTGCAGCCTTGTAGTGCGATCACCCTGCTGTGAGAAAACAAAGATTTACTACACTTTGGAAATAAAATGCTACATTCTTATATGAACTTGAAAGAACATTCTTTCAAACACTATAAAGCCTTAGTACATACCAACAGAAGAACAACTTGTCCTCTTACGCTCGCCCCCGCCCCCCCCCCCCCCCCCTCCTCTCCACACCACCCTCTCGTGGACAACATGCTGCTGGTGGTGTGTCATTTCCACCAAAAGCCCACTTGATGGGCAAATAAAAATTGCAGCCTTGTAGTGCGATCACCCAGCTGTGAGAAAACAAAGATTTACTACACTTTGGAAATAAAATGCTACATTCTTATATGAACTTGAAAGAACATTCTTTCAAACGCTATAAAGCCTTAGTACATACCAACAGAAGAACAACTTGTCCTCTTACGCTCGCCCCCGCCCCCCCCCCCCCCCCCCTCCATACCACCCTCTCGTGGACAACATGCTGCTGGTGGTGTGTCATTTGCACCAAAAGCCCACTTGATGGGCAAATAAAAATTGCAGCCTTGTAGTGCGATCACCCTGCTGTGAGAAAACAAAGATTTACTACACTTTGGAAATAAAATGCTACATTCTTATATGAACTTGAAAGAACATTCTTTCAAACACTATAAAGCCTTAGTACATACCAACAGAAGAACAACTTGTCCTCTAACGCTCGCCCCGCCCCTCCCTCCCCCTCTCCACACCACCCTCTCGTGGACAACATGCTGCTGGCGGTGTGTCATTTCCACCAAAAGCCCACTTGGTGGGCAAATAAAAATTGCAGCCTTGTAGTGCGATCACCCTGCTGTGAGAAAACAAAGATTTACTACACTTTGGAAATAAAATGCTACATTCTTATGTGAACTTGAAAGAACATTCTTTCAAACACTATAAAGCCTTAGTACATACCAGTAGAAGAACAACTTGTCCTCTTACGCTCGCCCCCACCCCCCCCCCCCCTTCCACACCACCCTCTCGTGGACAACATCCTGCTGGTGGTGTGTCATTTCCACCAAAAGCCCACTTGATGGGCAAATAAAAATTGCAGCCTTGTAGTGCGATCACCCTGCTGTGAGAAAGCAAAGATTTACTACTCTTTGGAAATAAAATGCTACATTCTTATATGAACTTGAAAGAACATTCTTTCAAACACTATAAAGCCTTAGTACATACCAGTAGAAGAACAACTTGTCCTCTTACGCTCGCCCCCAACCCCCCCCCCCTTCCACACCACCCTCTCGTGGACAACATCCTGCTGGTGGTGTGTCATTTCCACCAAAAGCCCACTTGATGGGCAAATAAAAATTGCAGCCTTGTAGTGCGGTCACCCTGCTGTGAGAAAGCAAAGATTTACTACGTTTTTGGAAATAAAATGCTACATTCTTATATGAACTTGAAAGAACATTCTTTCAAACACTATAAAGCCTTAGTACATACCAATAGAAGAACAACTTGTCCTCTAACGCTCGCCCCGCCCCCCCCCCCCCTCCCTCTCCACACCACCCTCTCGTGGACAACATGCTGCTGGCAGTGTGTCATTTCCACCAAAAGCCCACTTGATGGGCAAATAAAAATTGCAGCCTTGTAGTGCGATCACCCTGCTGTGAAAAAAAAAAGATTTACTACACTTTGGAAATAAAATGCTACATTCTTATATGAACTTGAAAGAACATTCTTTCAAACACTATAAGGCCTTAGTACATACCAATAGAAGAACAACTTGTCCTCTTACGCTCGCCCCCCCCCCCCTCCCCCCCCTTCCACACCACCCTCTCGTGGACAACATGCTGCTGGCGGTGTGTCATTTCCGCCAAAAGCCCACTTGATGGGCAAATAAAAATTGCAGCCTTGTAGTGCGATCACCCTGCTGTGAGAAAGCAAAGATTTACTACTCTTTGGAAATAAAATGCTACATTCTTATATGAACTTGAAAGAACATTCTTTCAAACACTATAAGGCCTTAGTACATACCAATAGAAGAACAACTTGTCCTCTTACGCTCGCCCCCCCCCTCCCCCCCCTTCCACACCACCCTCTCGTGGACAACATGCTGCTGGCGGTGTGTCATTTCCACCAAAAGCCCACTTGATGGGCAAATAAAAATTGCAGCCTTGTAGTGCGATCACCCTGCTGTGAGAAAGCAAAGATTTACTACTCTTTGGAAATAAAATGCTACATTCTTATATGATCTTGAAAGAACATTCTTTCAAACACTATAAAGCCTTAGTACATACCAATAGAAGAACAACTTGTCCTCTTACGCTCGCCCCCCCCCCCCCCTTCCACACCACCCCCTCGTGGACAACATCCTGCTGGTGGTGTGTCATTTCCACCAAAAGCCCACTTGATGGGCAAATAAAAATTGCAGCCTTGTAGTGCGATCACCCTGCTGTGAGAAAGCAAACATTTACTACACTTTGGAAATAAAATGCTACATTCTTATATGAACTTGAAAGAACATTCTTTCAAACACTATAAAGCCTTAGTACATACCAATAGAAGAACAACTTGTCCTCTTACGCTCGCCCCCCCCCCCTCCCCCCCCTTCCATACCACCCTCTCGTGGACAACATGCTGCTGGCGGTGTGTCATTTCCACCAAAAGCCCACTTGATGGGCAAATAAAAATTGCAGCCTTGTAGTGCGATCACCCTGCTGTGAGAAAACAAAGATTTACTACACTTTGGAAATAAAATGCTACATTCTTATATGAACTTGAAAGATCATTCTTTCAAACACTATAAAGCCTTAGTACATACCTACAGAAGAACAACTTGTCCTCTTACGCTCGCCCCCGCCCCCCCCCCCCCCCCTCTCCAAACCTCCCTCTCGTGGACAACATGCTGCTGGTGGTGTGTCATTTCCACCAAAAGCCCACTTGATGGGCAAATAAAAATTGCAGCCTTGTTGTGCGATCACCCTGCTGTGAGAAAACAAAGATTTACTACACTTTGGAAATAAAATGCTACATTCTTATATGAACTTGAAAGAACATTCTTTCAAACACTATAAAGCCTTAGAACATACCAACAGAAGAACAACTTGTCCTCTAACGCTCACCACGCCCCTCCCTCCCCCTCTCCACACCACCCTCTCGTGGACAACATGCTGCTGGCGGTGTGTCATTTCCACCAAAAGCCCACTTGATGGGCAAATAAAAATTGCAGCCTTGTAGTGCGATCACCCTGCTGTGAGGAAACAAAGATTTACTACACTTTGGAAATAAAATGCTACATTCTTATATGAACTTGAAAGAACATTCTCTCAAACACTATAAAGCCTTAGTACATACCAACAGAAGAACAACTTGTCCTCTTACGCTCGCCCCCCCACCCCCCCTTCCACACCTCCCTCTCGTGGACAACATGCTGCTGGTGGTGTGTCATTTCCACCAAAAGCCCACTTGATGGGCAAATGAAAATTGCAGCCTTGTAGTGCGATCACCCTGCTGTGAGAAAACAAAGATTTACTACACTTTGGAAATAAAATGCTACATTCTTATATGAACTTGAAAGAACATTCTTTCAAACACTATAAAGCCTTAGTACATACAAATAGAAGAACAACTTGTCCTCTTACGCTCGCCCCCCCCCCCCCCCTTTCACACCACCCTCTCGTGGACAACATGCTGCTGGTGGCGTGTCATTTCCACCAAAAGCCCACTTGATGGGCAAATAAAAATTGCAGCCTTGTAGTGCGATCACCCTGCTGTGAGAAAGCAAAGATGTACTACACTTTGGAAATAAAATGCTTCATTCTTATATGAACTTGAAAGAACATTCTTTCAAACACTATAAAGCCTTAGTACATACCAATAGAAGAGCAACTTGTCCTCTTACGCTCGCCCCCCCCCGTCCCCCCCCTTCCACACCACCCTCTCGTGGACAACATGCTGCTGGCGGTGTGTCATTTCCACCAAAAGCCCACTTGATGGGCAAATAAAAATTGCAGCCTTATAGTGCGATCACCCTGCTGTGAGAAAGCAAAGATTTACTACTCTTTGGAAATAAAATGCTACATTCTTATATGAACTCGAAAGAACATTCTTTCAAACACTATAAAGCCTTAGTACATACCAATAGAAGAACAACTTGTCCTCTTACGCTCGCCCCCCCCCCCCCCCCCTTCCACACCACCCTCTCGTGGACAACATCCTGCTGGTGGTGTGTCATTTCCACCAAAAGCCCACTTGATGGGCAAATAAAAATTGCAGCCTTGTAGTGCGATCACCCTGCTGTGAGAAAGCAAAGATTTACTACACTTTGGAAATAAAATGCTACATTCTTATATGAACTTGAAAGAACATTCTTTCAAACACTATAAAGCCTTAGTACATACCAATAGAAGAACAACTTGTCCTCTTACGCTCGCCCCCCCCCGTCCCCCCCCTTCCATACCACCCTCTCGTGGACAACATGCTGCTGGCGGTGTGTCATTTCCACCAAAAGCCCACTTGATGGGCAAATAAAAATTGCAGCCTTGTAGTGCGATCACCCTGCTGTGAGAAAACAAAGATTTACTACACTTTGGAAATAAAATGCTACCTTCTTATATGAACTTGAAAGAACATTCTTTCAAACACTATGAAGCCTTAGTACATACCAACAGAAGAACAACTTGTCCTCTAACGCTCGCCCCGCCCCCCCCCTCCCCCTCTCCACACCACCCTCTCGTGGACAACATGCTGCTGGCGGTGTGTCATTTCCACCAAAAGCCCACTTGATGGGCAAATAAAAATTGCAGCCTTGTAGTGCGATCACCCTGCTGTGAGAAAACAAAGATTTACTACACTTTGGAAATAAAGTGCTACATTCTTATATGAACTTGGAAGAACATTCTTTCAAACACTATAAAGCCTTAGTACATACCAACAGAAGAACAACTTGTCCTCTTACGCTCGCCCCCCCACCCCCCCCTTCCACACCTCCCTCTCGTGGACAACATGCTGCTGGTGGTGAGTCATTTCCACCAAAAGCCCACTTGATGGGCAAATAAAAATTGCAGCCTTGTAGTGCGATCACCCTGCTGTGAGAAAACAAAGATTACTACACTTTGGAAATAAAATGCTACATTCTTATATGAACTTGAAAGAACATTCTTTCAAACACTATAAAGCCTTAGTACATACCAATAGAAGAACAACTTGTCCTCTAACCGTTGCCCCGCCCCCCCCCCCTCCCCCTCACCACACCACCCTCTCGTGGACAACATGCTGCTGGTGGTGTGTCATTTCCACCAAAAGCCCACTTGATGGGCAAATAAAAATTGCAGCCTTGTAGTGCGATCACCCTGCTGTGAGAAAGTAAAGATTTACTACACTTTGGAAATAAAATGCTACATTCTTATGTGAACTTGAAAGAACATTCTTTCAAACACTATAAAGCCTTAGTACATACCAATAGAAGAACAACTTGTCCTCTAACGCTCGCCCCGCCCCCCCCCCCCTCCCCCTTCCACACCACGCTCTCGTGGACAACAAGCTGCTGGTGGTGTGTCATTTCCACCAAAAGCCCACTTGATGGGCAAATAAAAATTGCAGCCTTGTAGTGCGATCACCTTGCTGTGAGAAAGCAAAGATTTACTACACTTTTGAAATAAAATGCTACATTCTTATATGAACTTGAAAGAACATTCTTTCAAACACTATAAAGCCTTAGTACATACCAATAGAAGAACAACTTGTCCTCTAACGCTCGCCCCGCCCCCCCCCTCCCCCCTCTCCACACCACCCACTCGTGGACAACATGCTGCTGGTGGTGTGTCATTTCCACCAAAAGCCCACTTGATGGGCAAATAAAAATTGCAGCCTTGTAGTGCGATCACCCTGCTGTGAGAAAGCAAAGATTTACTACACATTGGAAATAAAATGCTACATTCTTATATGAACTTGAAAGAACATTCTTCCAAGCACTATAAAGCCTTAGTACATACCAATAGAAGAACAACTTCTCCTCTAACGCTCGCCCCGCCCCCCCCCCCTCCCCCTCCCCACATCACCCTCTTGTGGACAACATGCTGCTGGTGGTGTGTCATTTCCACCAAAAGCCCACTTGATGGGCAAATAAAAATTGCAACCTTGTAGTGCGATCACACTGCTGTGAGAAAGCAAAGATTTACTACACTTTGGAAATAAAATGCTACATTCTTATATGAACTTGAAAGAACATTCTTTCAAACACTATAAAGCCTTAGTGCATACCAATAGAAGAACAACTTGTCCTCTAACGCTGGCCCCGCCCCCCCCCCCTCCCCCTCTCCACACCACCCTCTCGTGGACAACATGCTGCTGGTGGTGGGTCATTTCCACCAAAAGCCCACTTGATGGGCAAATAAAAATTGCAGCCTTGTAGTGCGATCACCCTGCTGTGAGAAAGCAACGATTTACTACACTTTGGAAATAAAATGCTACATTCTTATATGAACTTGAAAGAACATTCTTTCAAACACTATAAAGCCTTAGTACATACCAATAGAAGAACAACTTGTCCTCTAACTCTCGCCCCGACCCCCCCCCCCCCCTCCCCCTCTCCACACCAACCTCTCGTGGACAACATGCTGCTGGTGGTGTGTCATTTCCACCAAAAGCCCACTTGATGGGCAAATAAAAATTGCAGCCTTGTAGTGCGATCACCCTGCTGTAAGAAAGCAAAGATTTACTACACTTTGGAAATAAAGTGCTACATTCTTATATGAACTTGAAAGAACATTCTTTCAAACACTATAAAGCCTTAGTACATACCAATAGAAGAACAACTTGTCCTCTAACGCTCGCCCCGCCCCCACCCCCCCTCCCCCTCACCACACCGCCCTCTCGTGGACAACATGCTGCTGGTGGTGTGTCATTTCCACCAAAAGCCCACTTGATGGGCAAATAAAAATTGCAGCCTTGTAGTGCGATCACCCTGCTGTGAGAAAGCAATGATTTACTACACTTTGGAAATAAAATGCTACATTCTTATATGAACTTGAAAGAACATTCTTTCAAACACTATAAAGCCTTAGTACATACCAATAGAAGAACAACTTGTCCTCTAACGCTCGCCCCGCCCCCCCCCCCCCCTCCCCCTCTCCACACCACCCTCTCGTGGACAACATGCTGCTGGTGGTGTGTCATTTCCACCAAAAGCCCACTTGATGGGCAAATAAAAATTGCAACCTTGTAGTGCGATCACCCCGCTGTGAGAAAGCAAAGATTTACTACACTTTGGAAATAAAATGCTACATTCTTATATGAACTTGAAAGAACATTCTTTCAAACACTATAAAGCCTTAGTACATACCAATAGAAGAACAACTTGTCCTCTAACGCTCGCCCCGCCCCCCCCCCTCTCCACACCACCCTCTCGTGGACAACATGCTGCTGGCAGTGTGTCATTTCCACCAAAAGCCGACTTGATGGGCAAATAAAAATTGCAGCCTTGTAGTGCGATCACCCTGCTGTGAGAAAACATAGATTTACTACACTTTGGAAATAAAATGCTACATTCTTATATGAACTTGAAAGAACATTCTTTCAAACACTATAAAGCCTTTATACATACCAATAGAAGGACAACTTGTCCTCTAACGCTCGCCCCCCCCCCCTCCCCCTCTCCACACCACCCTCTCGTGGACAACATGCTGGTGGTGGTGAGTCATTTCCACCAAAAGCCCACTTGATGGGCAAATAAAAATTGCAGCCTTGTAGTGCGATCACCCTGCTGTGAGAAAGCAAAGATTTACTACACTTTGGAAATAAAATGCTACATTCTTATATGAACTTGAAAGAACATTCTTTCAAACACTATAAAGCCTTTGTACATACCAATAGAAGAACAACTTGTCCTCTAACGCTCGCCCCGCCCCCCCCCCCCCCTCGCCCTCCTCCACACCACCCTCTCGTGGACAACATGCTGCTGGCAGTGTGTCATTTCCACCAAAAGCCCACTTGATGGGCAAATAAAAATTGCAGCCTTGTAGTGCGATCACCCTGCTGTGAGAATGCAAAGTTTTACTACACTTTGGAAATAAAATGCTACATTCTTATATGAACTTGAAAGAACATTCTTTCAAACACTATAAAGCCGTAGTACATACCAATAGAAGAACAACTTGTCCTCTAACGCTCGCCCCGCCCCCCCCCCCCCACCCCCTCTCCACACCACCCTCTCGTGGACACCATGCTGCTGGTGGTGTGTCATTTCCACCAAAAGCCCACTTGATGGGCAAATAAAATTTGCAGCCTTGTAGTGCGATCACCCTGCTGTGAGAAAGCAAAGATTTACTACACTTTGGAAATAAAATGCTACATTCTTATATGGATTTGAAAGAACATTCTTTCAAACACTATAAAGCCTTAGTACATACCAATAGAAGAACAACTTGTGCTCTAACGCTCGCCCCGCCCCCCCCCCCCCCTCCCCCTCTCCACACCACCCTCTCGTGGACAACATGCTGCTGGTGGTGTGTCCATTTCCACAAAAGCCCACTTGATGGGCAAATAAAAATTGCAGCCTTGTAGTGCGATCACCCTGCTGTGAGAAAGCAAAGATTTACTACACTTTGGAAATAAAATGCTACATTCTTATATGAACTTGAAAGAACATTCTTTCAAACACTATAAAGCCTTAGTACATACCAATAGAAGAACAACTTGTCCTCTAACGCTCGCCCCGCCCCCCCCCTCCCCCTCTCCACACCACCCTCTCGTGGAACAACATGCTGCTAGTGGTGTGCCATTTCCACCAAAAGTCCATTTGATGGGCAAATAAAAATTGCAGCCTTGTAGTGCGATCACCCTGCTGTGAGAAAGCAAAGATTTACTACACTTTGGAAATAAAATGCTACATTCTTATATGAACTTGAAAGAACATTCTTTCAAACACTATAAAGCCTTAGTACATACCAATTGAAGAACATCTTGTACTCTAACGCTCGCCCCGCCCCCCCCCCCCCCTCCCTCTCTCCTCACCACCCTCTCGTGGACAACATGCTGCTGGTGGTGTGTCATTTCCACCAAAAGCCCACTTGATGGGCAAATAAAAATTGCAGCCTTGTAGTGCGATCACCCTGCTGTGAGAAAACAAAGGTTTTTCTACACTTTGGAAATAAAATGCTACATTCTTATATGAACTTGAAAGAACATTCTTTCAAACACTATAAAGCCTTAGTACATACCAATAGAAGAACAACTTGTCCTCTAACGCTCGCCCCGCCCCCCCCCCCCCTCCCCCTCTCCACACCACCCTCTCGTGGACAAACATGCTGCTGGTGGTGTGTCATTTCCACCAAAAGCCCACTTGAAGGGCAAATAAAAATTGCAGCCTTGTAGTGCGATCACCCTGCTGTGAGAAAACAAAGATTTACTACACTTTGGAAATAAAATGCTACATTCTTATATGAACTTGAAAGAACATTCTTTCAAACACTATAAAGCCTTAGTACATACCAATAGAAGAACAACTTGTCCTCTAACGTTCGCCACGCCCCCCCCCCCCCCCCCCTCTCCACACAACCTTCTCGTGGACTACATGCTGCTGGTGGTGTGTCATTTCCACCAAAAGCCCACTTGATGGGCAAATAAAAATTGCAGCCTTGTAGTGTGATCACCCTGCTGTGAGAAAGCAAAGATTTACTACACTTTGGAAATAAAATGCTACGTTCTTATATGAACTTGAAAGAACATTCTTTCAAACACTATAAAGCCTTAGTACATACCAATAGAAGAACAACTTGTCCTCTAACGCTCGCCCCGCCCCCCCACCCCCCTCTCCACACCACCCTCTCGTGGACAACATGCTGCTGGCAGTGTGTCATTTCCAAAAAAAGCCAACTTGATGGGCAAATAAAAATTGCAGCCTTGTAGTGCGATCACCCTGCTGTGAGAAAGCAAAGATTTACTACACTTTGGAAATAAAATGCTACATTCTTGTATGAACTTGAAAGAACATTCTTTCAAACACTATAAAGCCTTAGTACATACCATTAGTACATACCAATAGAAGAACAACTTGTCCTCTAACGTTCGCCCCGCCCCCACCCTCCCCCTCTCCACACCACCCTCTCGTGGACAACATGCTGCTGGTGGTGTGTCATTTCCACCAAAAGCCCACTTGATGGGCAAATAAAAATTGCAGCCTTGTAATGCGATCACCCTGCTGTGAGAAAGCAAAGATTTACTACACTTTGGAAATAGAATGCTACATTCTTATATGAATTTGAAAGAACATTCTTTCAAACACCATAAAGCCTTAGTACATACCAATAGAAGAACAACTTGTGCTCTAACGCTCGCCCCGCCCCCCCCCCCCTCCCCCTCTCCACACCACCCTCTCGTGGACAACATGCTGCTGGTGGTGTGTCATTTCCACCAAAAGCCCACTTGATGGGCAAATAAAAATTGCAGCCTTGTAGTGCGATCACCCTGCTGTGAGAAAGCAAAGATTTACTACACTTTGGAAATAAAATGCTACATTCTTATATGAACTTGAAAGAACATTCTTTCAAACACTATAAAGCCTTAGTACATACCAAAAGAAGAACAACTTGTCCTCTAACGCTCGCCCCGCCCGCCCCCCCCCTCCCCCTCTCCACTCCACCCTCTCGTGGACAACATGCTGCTGGCAGTGTGTCATTTCCACCAAAAGCCCACTTGATGGGCAAATAAAAATTGCAGCCTTGTAGTGCGATCACCCTGCTGTGAGAAAACAAAGATTTACTACACTTTGGAAATAGAATGCTACATTCTTATATGAACTTGAAAGAACATTCTTTCAAACACTATAAAGCCTTAGTAAATACCAATAGAAGAACAACTTGCCCTCTAACGCTCGCCCCGCCCCCCCCCCCCCCCTCGCCCTCTCCACACCACCCTCTCGTGGACAACATGCTGCTGGTGGTGTGTCATTTCCACCAAAAGCCCACTTGATGGGCAAATAAAAATTGCAGCCTTGTAGTGCGATCACCCTGCTGTGAGAAAGCAAAGATTTTCTACACTTTGGAAATGAAATGCTACATTCTTATATGAACTTGAAAGAACATTCTTTCAAACACTATAAAGCCTTAGTACATACCAATAGAAGAACAACTTGTCCTCTAACGTTCGCCCCGCCCCCCCCCCCCCCTCTCCACACCACCCTCTCATGGACAACATGCTGCTGGTGGTGTGTCATTTCCACCAAAAGCCCACTTGATGGGCAAATAAAAATTGCAGCCTTGTAGTGCGATCACCCTGCTGTGAGAAAACAAAGATTTACTACACTTTGGAAATAAAATGCTACATTCTTATATGAACTTGAAAGAACATTCTTTCAAACACTATAAAGCCTTAGTACATACCAATAGAAGAGCAACTTGTCCTCTGACGCTCGCCCTGCCCCCCCCCCCCCCCCCCCCCCCCTCGCCCTCACCACACCACCCTCTCGTAGACAATATGCTGCTGGTGGTGTGTCATTTCCACCAAAACCCCACTTGATGGGCAAATAAAAATTGCAGCCTTGTAGTGCGATCACCCTGCTGTGAGAAAGCAAAGATTTACTACACTTTGGAAATAAAATGCTACATTCTTATATGAACTTGAAAGAACATTCTTTCAAACACTATAAAGCCTTAGTACATACCAATAGAAGAACAACTTGTCCTCTAACGCTAGCCCCACCCACCCCCCTCCCCCTATCCACACCACCCTCTCGTGGACAACATGCTGCTGGTGGTGTGTCATTTCCACCTAAAGCCCACTTGATGGGCAAACAAAAATTGCAGCCTTGTAGTGCGATCACCCTGCTGTGAGAATGCAAAGTTTTACTACACTTTGGAAATAAAATGCTACATTCTTATATGAACTTGAAAGAACATTCTTTCAAACACTATAAAGCCGTAGTACATACCAATAGAAGAACAACTTGTCCTCTAACGCTCGCCCCGCCCCCCCCCCCCCACCCCCTCTCCACACCACCCTCTCGTGGACACCATGCTGCTGGTGGTGTGTCATTTCCACCAAAAGCCCACTTGATGGGCAAATAAAATTTGCAGCCTTGTAGTGCGATCACCCTGCTGTGAGAAAGCAAGGATTTACTACACTATGGAAATAAAATGCTACATTCTTATATGGATTTGAAAGAACATTCTTTCAAACACTATAAAGCCTTAGTACATACCAATAGAAGAACAACTTGTGCTCTAACGCTCGCCCCGCCCCCCCCCCCTCCCCCCTCTCCGCACCCCCCTCTCATGGACAACATGCTGCTGGTGGTGTGTCATTTCCACCAAAAGCCCACTTGATGGGCAAATAAAAATTGCAGCCTTGTAGTGCGATCACCCTGCTGTGAGAAAGCAAAGATTTACTACACTTTGGAAATAAAATGCTACATTCTTATATGAACTTGAAAGAACATTCTTTCAAACACTATAAAGCCTTAGTACATACCAATAGAAGAACAACTTGTCCTCTAACGCTCGCCCCGCCCCCCCCTCCCCCTCTCCACACCACCCTCTCGTGGACAACATGCTGCTAGTGGTGTGTCATTTCCACCAAAAGCCCATTTGATGGGCAAATAAAAATTGCAGCCTTGTAGTGCGATCACCCTGCTGTGAGAAAGCAAAGATTTACTACACTTTGGAAATAAAATGCTACATTCTTATATGAACTTGAAAGAACATTCTTTCAAACACTATGAAGCCTTAGTACATACCAATTGAAGAACATCTTGTCCTCTAACGCTCGCCCCGCCCCCCCCCCCTCCCTCTCTCCTCACCACCCTCTCGTGGACAACATGCTGCTGGTGGTGTGTCATTTCCACCAAAAGCCCACTTGATGGGCAAATAAAAATTGCAGCCTAGTAGTGCGATCACCCTGCTGTGAGAAAACAAAGATTTTTCTACACTTTGGAAATAAAATGCTACATTCTTATATGAACTTGAAAGAACGTTCTTTCAAACACTATAAAGCCTTAGTACATACCAATAGAAGAACAACTTGTCCTCTAACGCTCGCCCCGCCCCCCCCCCCCTCCCCCTCTCAACACCACCCTCTCGTGGACAACATGCTGCTGGTGGTGTGTCATTTCCACCAAAAGCCCACTTGAAGGGCAAATAAAAATTGCAGCCTTGTAGTGCGATCACCCTGCTGTGAGAAAACAAAGATTTACTACACTTTGGAAATAAAATGCTACATTCGTATATGAACTTGAAAGAACATTCTTTCAAACACTATAAAGCCTTAGTACATACCAATAGAAGAACAACTTGTCCTCTAACGTTCGCCACGCCCCCCCCCCCCCCCCTCTCCGCACAACCTTCTCGTGGACTACATGCTGCTGGTGGTGTGTCATTTCCACCAAAAGCAGACTTGATGGGCAAATAAAAATTGCAGCCTTGTAGTGTGATCACCCTGCTGTGAGAAAGCAAAGATTTACTACACTTTGGAAATAAAATGCTACGTTCTTATATGAACTTGAAAGAACATTCTTTCAAACACTATAAAGCCTTAGTACATACCAATAGAAGAACAACTTGTCCTCTAACGCTCGCCCCGCCCCCCCCCCCCCCTCTCCACACCACCCTCTCGTGGACAACATGCTGCTGGCAGTGTGTCATTTCCACCAAAAGCCAACTTGATGGGCAAATAAAAATTGCAGCCTTGTAGTGCGATCTACCTGCTGTGAGAAAACAAAGATTTACTACACTTTGGAAATAAAATGCTACATTCTTATATGAACTTGAAAGAACATTCTTTCTAACACTATAAAGCCTTAGTACATACCACTAGAAGAACAACTTGTCCTCTAACGCTCGCCCCGCCTCCCCCTCCCCCTCTCCGCACCACCCTCTCGTGGACAACATGCTGCTGGTGGTGTGTCATTTCCACCAAAAGCCCACTTGATGGGCAAATAAAAATTGCAGCCTTGTAATGCGATCACCCTGCTGTGAGAAAGCAAAGATTTACTACACTTTGGAAATAGAATGCTACATTCTTATATGAACTTGAAAGAACATTCTTTCAAACACTATAAAGCCTTAGTACATACCAATAGAAGAACAACTTGTCCTCTAACGCTCGCCCCGCCCCCCCCCCCCCCCCTCTCCACACCACCCTCTCGTGGACAACATGCTGCTAGTGGTGTGTCATTTCCACCAAAAGCCCACTTGATGGGCAAATAAAAATTGCAGCCTTGTAGTGCGATCACCTTGCTGTGAGAAAGCAAAGATTTACTACACTTTGGAAATAAAATGCTACATTCTTATATGAATTTGAAAGAACATTCTTTCAAACACCATAAAGCCTTAGTACATACCAATAGAAGAACAACTTGTGCTCTAACGCTCGCCCCGCCCCCCCCCCCCCTCCCCATCTCCACACCACCCTCTCGTGGACAACATGCTGCTGGTGGTGTGTCATTTCCACCAAAAGCCCACTTGATGGGCAAATAAAAATTGCAGCCTTGTAGTGCGATCACCCTGCTGTGAGAAAGCAAAGATTTACTACACTTTGGAAATAAAATGCTACATTCTTATATGAACTTGAAAGAACATTCTTTCAAACACTATAAAGCCTTAGTACATACCAATAGAAGAACAACTTGTCCTCTAACGTTCGCCCCGCCCCCCCCCCCCCTCTCCACAACACCCTCTCATGGACAACATGCTGCTGGTGGTGTGTCATTTCCACCAAAAGCCCACTTGATGGGCAAATAAAAATTGCAGCCTTGTAGTGCGATCACCCTGCTGTGAGAAAACAAAGATTTACTACACTTTGGAAATAAAATGCTACATTCTTATATGAACTTGAAAGAACATTCTTTCAAACACTATAAAGCCTTAGTACATACCAATAGAAGAGCAACTTGTCCTCTGACGCTCGCCCTGCCCCCCCCCCCCCCCCTCGCCCTCTCCACACCACCCTCTCGTAGACAATATGCTGCTGGTGGTGTGTCATTTCCACCAAAACCCCACTTGATGGGCAAATAAAAATTGCAGCCTTGTAGTGCGATCACCCTGCTGTGAGAAAGCAAAGATTTACTACACTTTGGAAATAAAATGCTACATTCTTATATGAACTTGGAAGAACATTCTTTCAAACACTATAAAGCCTTAGTACATACCAATAGAAGAACAACTTGTCCTCTAACGCTAGCCCCACCCACCCCCCTCCCCCTATCCACACCACCCTCTCGTGGACAACATGCTGCTGGTGGTGTGTCATTTCCACCTAAAGCCCACTTGATGGGCAAACAAAAATTGCAGCCTTGTAGTGCGATCACCCTGCTGTGAGAATGCAAAGTTTTACTACACTTTGGAAATAAAATGCTACATTCTTATATGAACTTGAAAGAACATTCTTTCAAACACTATAAAGCCGTAGTACATACCAATAGAAGAACAACTTGTCCTCTAACGCTCGCCCCGCCCCCCCCCCCCCCCACCCCCTCTCCACACCACCCTCTCGTGGACACCATGCTGCTGGTGGTGTGTCATTTCCACCAAAAGCCCACTTGATGGGCAAATAAAATTTGCAGCCTTGTAGTGCGATCACCCTGCTGTGAGAAAGCAAGGATTTACTACACTATGGAAATAAAATGCTACATTCTTATATGGATTTGAAAGAACATTCTTTCAAACACTATAAAGCCTTAGTACATACCAATAGAAGAACAACTTGTCCTCTAACGTTCGCCCCGCCCCCCCCCCCCCTCTCCACACCACCCTCTCATGGACAACATGCTGCTGGTGGTGTGTCATTTCCACCAAAAGCCCACTTGATGGGCAAATAAAAATTGCAGCCTTGTAGTGCGATCACCCTGCTGTGAGAAAACAAAGATTTACTACACTTTGGAAATAAAATGCTACATTCTTATATGAACTTGAAAGAACATTCTTTCAAACACTATAAAGCCTTAGTACATACCAATAGAAGAGCAACTTGTCCTCTGACGCTCGCCCTGCCCCCCCCCCCCCCCCCCCCCCCTCGCCCTCACCACACCACCCTCTCGTAGACAATATGCTGCTGGTGGTGTGTCATTTCCACCAAAACCCCACTTGATGGGCAAATAAAAATTGCAGCCTTGTAGTGCGATCACCCTGCTGTGAGAAAGCAAAGATTTACTACACTTTGGAAATAAAATGCTACATTCTTATATGAACTTGAAAGAACATTCTTTCAAACACTATAAAGCCTTAGTACATACCAATAGAAGAACAACTTGTCCTCTAACGCTAGCCCCACCCACCCCCCTCCCCCTATCCACACCACCCTCTCGTGGACAACATGCTGCTGGTGGTGTGTCATTTCCACCTAAAGCCCACTTGATGGGCAAACAAAAATTGCAGCCTTGTAGTGCGATCACCCTGCTGTGAGAATGCAAAGTTTTACTACACTTTGGAAATAAAATGCTACATTCTTATATGAACTTGAAAGAACATTCTTTCAAACACTATAAAGCCGTAGTACATACCAATAGAAGAACAACTTGTCCTCTAACGCTCGCCCCGCCCCCCCCCCCCCACCCCCCTCTCCACACCACCCTCTCGTGGACACCATGCTGCTGGTGGTGTGTCATTTCCACCAAAAGCCCACTTGATGGGCAAATAAAATTTGCAGCCTTGTAGTGCGATCACCCTGCTGTGAGAAAGCAAGGATTTACTACACTATGGAAATAAAATGCTACATTCTTATATGGATTTGAAAGAACATTCTTTCAAACACTATAAAGCCTTAGTACATACCAATAGAAGAACAACTTGTGCTCTAACGCTCGCCCCGCCCCCCCCCCCTCCCCCTCTCCGCACCCCCCTCTCATGGACAACATGCTGCTGGTGGTGTGTCATTTCCACCAAAAGCCCACTTGATGGGCAAATAAAAATTGCAGCCTTGTAGTGCGATCACCCTGCTGTGAGAAAGCAAAGATTTACTACACTTTGGAAATAAAATGCTACATTCTTATATGAACTTGAAAGAACATTCTTTCAAACACTATAAAGCCTTAGTACATACCAATAGAAGAACAACTTGTCCTCTAACGCTCGCCCCGCCCCCCCCCTCCCCCTCTCCACACCACCCTCTCGTGGACAACATGCTGCTAGTGGTGTGTCATTTCCACCAAAAGCCCATTTGATGGGCAAATAAAAATTGCAGCCTTGTAGTGCGATCACCCTGCTGTGAGAAAGCAAAGATTTACTACACTTTGGAAATAAAATGCTACATTCTTATATGAACTTGAAAGAACATTCTTTCAAACACTATGAAGCCTTAGTACATACCAATTGAAGAACATCTTGTCCTCTAACGCTCGCCCCGCCCCCCCCCCTCCCTCTCTCCTCACCACCCTCTCGTGGACAACATGCTGCTGGTGGTGTGTCATTTCCACCAAAAGCCCACTTGATGGGCAAATAAAAATTGCAGCCTAGTAGTGCGATCACCCTGCTGTGAGAAAACAAAGATTTTTCTACACTTTGGAAATAAAATGCTACATTCTTATATGAACTTGAAAGAACGTTCTTTCAAACACTATAAAGCCTTAGTACATACCAATAGAAGAACAACTTGTCCTCTAACGCTCGCCCCGCCCCCCCCCCCTCCCCCTCTCAACACCACCCTCTCGTGGACAACATGCTGCTGGTGGTGTGTCATTTCCACCAAAAGCCCACTTGAAGGGCAAATAAAAATTGCAGCCTTGTAGTGCGATCACCCTGCTGTGAGAAAACAAAGATTTACTACACTTTGGAAATAAAATGCTACATTCGTATATGAACTTGAAAGAACATTCTTTCAAACACTATAAAGCCTTAGTACATACCAATAGAAGAACAACTTGTCCTCTAACGTTCGCCACGCCCCCCCCCCCCCCCTCTCCGCACAACCTTCTCGTGGACTACATGCTGCTGGTGGTGTGTCATTTCCACCAAAAGCAGACTTGATGGGCAAATAAAAATTGCAGCCTTGTAGTGTGATCACCCTGCTGTGAGAAAGCAAAGATTTACTACACTTTGGAAATAAAATGCTACGTTCTTATATGAACTTGAAAGAACATTCTTTCAAACACTATAAAGCCTTAGTACATACCAATAGAAGAACAACTTGTCCTCTAACGCTCGCCCCGCCCCCCCCCCCCCCTCTCCACACCACCCTCTCGTGGACAACATGCTGCTGGCAGTGTGTCATTTCCACCAAAAGCCAACTTGATGGGCAAATAAAAATTGCAGCCTTGTAGTGCGATCTACCTGCTGTGAGAAAACAAAGATTTACTACACTTTGGAAATAAAATGCTACATTCTTATATGAACTTGAAAGAACATTCTTTCTAACACTATAAAGCCTTAGTACATACCACTAGAAGAACAACTTGTCCTCTAACGCTCGCCCCGCCTCCCCCTCCCCCCTCTCCGCACCACCCTCTCGTGGACAACATGCTGCTGGTGGTGTGTCATTTCCACCAAAAGCCCACTTGATGGGCAAATAAAAATTGCAGCCTTGTAATGCGATCACCCTGCTGTGAGAAAGCAAAGATTTACTACACTTTGGAAATAGAATGCTACATTCTTATATGAACTTGAAAGAACATTCTTTCAAACACTATAAAGCCTTAGTACATACCAATAGAAGAACAACTTGTCCTCTAACGCTCGCCCCGCCCCCCCCCCCCCCCCCTCTCCACACCACCCTCTCGTGGACAACATGCTGCTAGTGGTGTGTCATTTCCACCAAAAGCCCACTTGATGGGCAAATAAAAATTGCAGCCTTGTAGTGCGATCACCTTGCTGTGAGAAAGCAAAGATTTACTACACTTTGGAAATAAAATGCTACATTCTTATATGAATTTGAAAGAACATTCTTTCAAACACCATAAAGCTTAGTACATACCAATAGAAGAACAACTTGTGCTCTAACGCTCGCCCCGCCCCCCCCCCCCCTCCCCATCTCCACACACCCTCTCGTGGACAACATGCTGCTGGTGGTGTGTCATTTCCACCAAAAGCCCACTTGATGGGCAAATAAAAATTGCAGCCTTGTAGTGCGATCACCCTGCTGTGAGAAAGCAAAGATTTACTACACTTTGGAAATAAAATGCTACATTCTTATATGAACTTGAAAGAACATTCTTTCAAACACTATAAAGCCTTAGTACATACCAATAGAAGAACAACTTGTCCTCTAACGTTCGCCCCGCCCCCCCCCCCCTCTCCACAACACCCTCTCATGGACAACATGCTGCTGGTGGTGTGTCATTTCCACCAAAAGCCCACTTGATGGGCAAATAAAAATTGCAGCCTTGTAGTGCGATCACCCTGCTGTGAGAAAACAAAGATTTACTACACTTTGGAAATAAAATGCTACATTCTTATATGAACTTGAAAGAACATTCTTTCAAACACTATAAAGCCTTAGTACATACCAATAGAAGAGCAACTTGTCCTCTGACGCTCGCCCTGCCCCCCCCCCCCCCCCTCGCCCTCTCCACACCACCCTCTCGTAGACAATATGCTGCTGGTGGTGTGTCATTTCCACCAAAACCCCACTTGATGGGCAAATAAAAATTGCAGCCTTGTAGTGCGATCACCCTGCTGTGAGAAAGCAAAGATTTACTACACTTTGGAAATAAAATGCTACATTCTTATATGAACTTGGAAGAACATTCTTTCAAACACTATAAAGCCTTAGTACATACCAATAGAAGAACAACTTGTCCTCTAACGCTAGCCCCACCACCCCCCTCCCCCTATCCACACCACCCTCTCGTGGACAACATGCTGCTGGTGGTGTGTCATTTCCACCTAAAGCCCACTTGATGGGCAAACAAAAATTGCAGCCTTGTAGTGCGATCACCCTGCTGTGAGAATGCAAAGTTTTACTACACTTTGGAAATAAAATGCTACATTCTTATATGAACTTGAAAGAACATTCTTTCAAACACTATAAAGCCGTAGTACATACCAATAGAAGAACAACTTGTCCTCTAACGCTCGCCCCGCCCCCCCCCCCCCCCACCCCCTCTCCACACCACCCTCTCGTGGACACCATGCTGCTGGTGGTGTGTCATTTCCACCAAAAGCCCACTTGATGGGCAAATAAAATTTGCAGCCTTGTAGTGCGATCACCCTGCTGTGAGAAAGCAAGGATTTACTACACTATGGAAATAAAATGCTACATTCTTATATGGATTTGAAAGAACATTCTTTCAAACACTATAAAGCCTTAGTACATACCAATAGAAGAACAACTTGTGCTCTAACGCTCGCCCCGCCCCCCCCCCCCTCCCCCTCTCCACACCACCCTCTCATGGACAACATGCTGCTGGTGGTGTGTCATTTCCACCAAAAGCCCACTTGATGGGCAAATAAAAATTGCAGCCTTGTAGTGCGATCACCCTGCTGTGAGAAAGCAAAGATTTACTACACTTTGGAAATAAAATGCTACATTCTTATATGAACTTGAAAGAACATTCTTTCAAACACTATAAAGCCTTAGTACATACCAATAGAAGAAAAACTTGTCCTCTAACGCTCGCCCCGCCCCCCCCCTCCCCCTCTCCACACCACCCTCTCGTGGACAACATGCTGCTAGTGGTGTGTCATTTCCACCAAAAGCCCATTTGATGGGCAAATAAAAATTGCAGCCTTGTAGTGCGATCACCCTGCTGTGAGAAAGCAAAGATTTACTACACTTTGGAAATAAAATGCTACATTCTTATATGAACTTGAAAGAACATTCTTTCAAACACTATGAAGCCTTAGTACATACCAATTGAAGAACATCTTGTCCTCTAACGCTCGCCCCGCCCCCCCCCCCCCCTCCCTCTCTCCCCACCACCCTCTCGTGGACAACATGCTGCTGGTGGTGTGTCATTTCCACCAAAAGCCCACTTGATGGGCAAATAAAAATTGCAGCCTAGTAGTGCGATCACCCTGCTGTGAGAAAACAAAGATTTTTCTACACTTTGGAAATAAAATGCTACATTCTTATATGAACTTGAAAGAACGTTCTTTCAAACACTATATAAGCCTTAGTACATACCAATAGAAGAACAACTTGTCCTCTAACGCTCGCCCCGCCCCCCCCCCCCCTCCCCCTCTCAACACCACCCTCTCGTGGACAACATGCTGCTGGTGGTGTGTCATTTCCACCAAAAGCCCACTTGAAGGGCAAATAAAAATTGCAGCCTTGTAGTGCGATCACCCTGCTGTGAGAAAACAAAGATTTACTACACTTTGGAAATAAAATGCTACATTCGTATATGAACTTGAAAGAACATTCTTTCAAACACTATAAAGCCTTAGTACATACCAATAGAAGAACAACTTGTCCTCTAACGTTCGCCCCACCCCCCCCCCCCCTCTCCACACCACCCTCTCATGGACAACATGCTGCTGGTGGTGTGTCATTTCCACCAAAAGCCCACTTGATGGGCAAATAAAAATTGCAGCCTTGTAGTGCGATCACCCTGCTGTGAGAAAACAAAGGTTTACCACACTTTGGAAATAAAATGCTACATTCTTATATGAACTTGAAAGAACATTCTTTCAAACACTATAAAGCCTTAGTACATACCAATAGAAGAGCAACTTGTCCTCTAACGCTCGCCCCCGCCCCCCCCCCCCCCCTCGCCCTCTCCACACCACCCTCTCGTAGACAATATGCTGCTGGTGGTGTGTCATTTCCACCAAAAGCCCACTTGATGGGCAAATAAAAATTGCAGCCTTGTAGTGCGATCACCCTGCTGTGAGAAAGCAAAGATTTACTACACTTTGGAAATAAAATGCTACATTCTTATATGAACTTGAAAGAACATTCTTTCAAACACTATAAAGCCTTAGTACATACCAATAGAAGAACAACTTGTCCTCTAACGCTCGCCCCACCCACCCCCCTCCCCCTATCCACACCACCCTCTCGTGGACAACATGCTGCTGGTGGTGTGTCATTTCCACCAAAAGCCCACTTGATGGGCAAACAAAAATTGCAGCCTTGTAGTGCGATCACCCTGCTGTGAGAAAACAAAGATTTACTACACTTTGGAAATAAAATGCTACATTCTTATATGAACTTGAAAGAACATTCTTTCAAACACTATAAAGCCTTAGTACATACCAATAGAAGAACAACTTGTCCTCTAACGCTCGCCCCGCCCCCCCCCCCCCCTCACCCTCTCCACACCACCCACTCGTGGACAACATGCTGCTGGTGGTGTGTCATTTCCACCAAAAGCCCACTTGATGGGCAAATAAAAATTGCAGCCTTGTAGTGCGATCACCCTGCTGTGAGAAAGCAAAGATTTACTACACTTTGGAAATGAAATGCTACATTCTTATATGAACTTGAAAGAACATTCTTTCAAACACTATAAAGCCTTAGTACATACAAATAGAAGAACAACTTGTCCTCTAACGTTCGCCCCGCCCCCCCCCCCTCTCCACACCACCCTCTCATGGACAACATGCTGCTGGTGGTGTGTCATTTCCACCAAAAGCCCACTTGATGGGCAAATAAAAATTGCAGCCTTGTAGTGCGATCACCCTGCTGTGAGAAAACAAAGATTTACTACACTTTGGAAATAAAATGCTACATTCTTATATGAACTTGAAAGAACATTCTTTCAAACACTATAAAGCCTTAGTACATACCAATAGAAGAGCAACTTGTCCTCTAACGCTCGCCCCGCCCCCCCCCCCCCTCGCCCTCTCCACACCACCCTCTCGTAGACAATATGCTGCTGGTGGTGTGTCATTTCCACCAAAAGCCCACTTGATGGACAAATAAAAATTGCAGCCTTGTAGTGCGATCACCCTGCTGTGAGAAAGCAAAGATTTACTACACTTTGGAAATAAAATGCTACATTCTTATATGAACTTGAAAGAACATTCTTTCAAACACTATAATGCCTTAGTACATACCAATAGAAGAACAACTTGTCCTCTAACGCTCGCCCCACCCACCCCCCTCCCCCTATCCACACCACCCTCTCGTGGACAACATGCTGCTGGTGGTGTGTCATTTCCACCAAAAGCCCACTTGATGGGCAAACAAAAATTGCAGCCTTGTAGTGCGATCACCCTGCTGTGAGAATACAAAGATTTACTACACTTTGGAAATAAAATGCTACATTCTTATATGAACTTGAAAGAACATTCTTTCAAACACTATAAAGCCTTAGTACATACCAATAGAAGAACAACTTGTTTTCTAACGCTCGCCCCGCCCCCCCCCCCCTCCCCCTCTCCACACCACCCACTCATGGACAACATGCTGCTGGTGGTGTGTCATTTCCACCAAAAGCCCACTTGATGGGCAAATAAAAATTGCAGCCTTGTAGTGCGATCACCCTGATGTGAGAAAGCAAAGATTTACTACACTTTGGAAATAAAATGCTACATTCTTATATGAACTTGAAAGAACATTCTTTCAAACACTATAAAGCCTTAGTACATACCAATAGAAGAACAACTTGTCCTCTAACGCTCGCCCCGCCCCCCCCCCTCCCCCTCTCCACACCACCCTCTCGTGGACAACATGCTGCTGGTGGTGTGTCATTTCCACCAAAAGCCCACTTGATGGGCAAATAAAAATTGCAGCCTTGTAGTGCGATCACCCTGCTGTGAGAAAACAAAGATTTACTACACTTTGGAAATAAAATGCTACATTCTTATATGAACTTGAAAGAACATTCTTTCAAACACTATAAAGCCTTAGTACATACCAATAGAAGGAGAACTTGTCCTCTAACGCTCGCCCCCCCCACTCCCCCTCTCCACCCCACCCTCTCGTGGACAACATGCTGCTGGTGGTGTGTCATTTCCACCAAAAGCCCACTTGATGGGCAAATAAAAATTGCAGCCTTGTAGTGCGATCACCCTGCTGTGAGAAAACAAAGATTTACTACACTTTGGAAATAAAATGCTACATTCTCATATGAACTTGAAAGAACATTCTTTCAAACACTATAAAGCCTTAGTACATACCAATAGAAGAACAACTTGTCCTCTAACGCTCGCCCCGCCCCCCCCCCCCTCGCCCTCTCCACACCACCCTCTCGTGGACAACATGCTGCTGGTGGCGTGTCATTTCCACCAAAAGCCCACTTGATGGGCAAATAAAAATTGCAGACTTGTAGTGCGATCACCCTGCTGTGAGAAAACAAAGATTTACTACACTTTGGAAATAAAATGCTACATTCTTATATGAACTTGAAAGAACATCCTTTCAAACACTATAAAGAATTAGTACATACCAATAGAAGAACAACTTGTCCTCTAACGCTCGCCCCCCCCCCCCCCCTCGCCCTCTCCACACCACCCTCTCCTGGACAACATGCTGCTGGTGGTGTGTCATTTCCACCAAGAGCCCACTTGATGGGCAAATAAAAATTGCAGCCTTGTAGTGTGATCACCCTGCTGTGAGAAAACAAAGATTTACTACACTTTGGAAATAAAATGCTACATTCTTATATGAACTTGAAAGAACATTCTTTCAAACACTATAAAGCCTTAGTACATACCAATAGAAGAACAACTTGTCCTCTAACGCTCGCCCCGCCCCCCCCCCCTCTCCACACCTCCCTCTCGTGGACAACATGCTGCTGGTGGTGTGTCATTTCCACCAAAAGCCCACTTGATGGGCAAATAAAAATTGCAGCCTTGTAGTGCGATCACCCTGCTGTGAGAAAGCAAAGATTTACTACACTTTGGAAATAAAATGCTACATTCTTATATGAACTTGAAAGAACATTCTTTCAAACACTATAAAGCCTTAGTACATACCAATAGAAGAACATCTTGTCCTCTAACGCTCGCCCCGCCGCCCCCCCCCCCCCTCTCCACACCATCCTCTCGTGGACAACATGCTGCTGGTGGTGTGTCATTTCCACCAAAAGCCCACTTGATGGGCAAATAAAAATTGCAACCTTGTAGTGCGATCACCCTGCTGTGAGAAAGCAAAGATTTACTACACTTTGGAAATAAAATGCTACATTCTTATATGAACTTGAAAGAACATTCTTTCAAACACTATAAAGCCTTAGTACATACCAACAGAAGAACAACTTGTCCTCTAACGCTCGCCCCGCCCCCCCCCCCCCCCTCGCCCTCTCCACACCACCCTCTCGTCGACAACATGCTGCTGGTGGTGTGTCATTTCCACCAAAAGCCAACATGATGGGCAAATAAAAATTTCAGCCAATTAGTGCGATCACCCTGCTGTGAGAAAACAAAGATTTACTACACTTTGGAAATAAAATGCTACATTCTTATATGAACTTGAAAGAACATTCTTTCAAACACTATAAACCCTTAGTACATACCAATAGAAGAACAACTTGTCCTCTAACGCTCGCCCCGCCCCCCCCCCCCCCTCCCCCTCTCCACACCACCCTCTCGTGGACAACATGCTGCTGGTGGTGTGTCATTTCCAACAAAAGCCCACTTGATGGGCAAATAAAAATTGCAGCCTTGTAGTGCGATCACCCTGCTGTGAGAAAACAAAGATTTACTACACTTTGGAAATAAAATGCTACATTCGTATATGAACTTGAAAGAACATTCTTTCAAACACTATAAAGCCTTAGTACATACCAATAGAAGAACAACTTGTCCTCTAACGCTCGCCCCCCCCCCCCCCTCCCCCCTCTCCACTCCACCCTCTCGTGGACAACATGCTGCTGGTGGTGTGTCATTTCCACCAAAAGCCCACTTGATGGGCAAATAAAAATTGCAGCCTTGTAGTGCGATCACCCTGCTGTGAGAGAACAAAGATTTACTACACTTTGGAAATAAAATGCTACATTCTTATATGAACTTGAAAGAACATTCTTTCAAACACTATAAAGCCTTAGTACATACCAATAGAAGAACAACTTGTTCTCTAACGCTCGCCCCGCCCCCCCCCCCCCTCCCCCCCTCCACACCACCCTCTCGTGGTTAACATGCTGCTGGTGGTGTGTCATTTCCACCAAAAGCCCACTTGATGGGCAAATAAAAATTGCAGATTTGTAGTGCGATCACCCTGCTGTGAGAAAGCAAAGATTTACTACACTTTGGAAATAAAATGCTACATTCTTATATGAACTTGAAAGAACATTCTTTCAAACACTATAAAGCCTTAGTACATACCAATAGAAGAACAACTTGTCCTCTAACGCTCGCCCCGCCCCCCCCCCCCCCTCGCCCTCTCCACACCACCCTCTCGTGGACAACATGATGCTGGTGGTGTGTCATTTCCACCAATAGCCCACTTGATGGGCAAATAAAAATTGCAGCCTTGTAGTGCGATCACCCTGCTGTGAGAAAACAAAGATTTATTACACTTTGGAAATAAAATGCTACATTCTTATATGAACTTGAAAGAACATTCTTTCAAACACTATAAAGCCTTAGTACATACCAATAGAAGAACAACTTGTCCTCCAACGCTCGCCCTGCCCCCCCCCCTCCCCCTCTCAACACCACCCTCTCGTGGACAACATGCTGCTGGTGGTGTGTCATTTCCGCCAAAAGCCCACTTGATGGGCAAATAAAAATTGCAGCCTTGTAGTGCGATCACCCTGCTGTGAGAAAACAAAGATTTACTACACTTTGGAAATAAAATGCTACATTCTTATATGAACTTAAAAGAACATTCTTTCAAACACAATAAATCTTTAGTACATACCAATAGTAGAACAACTTGTCCTGTAACGCTCGCCCCGACCCCCCCCCCCCCTCGCCCTCTCCACACCACACTCTCGTGGACAACATGCTGCTGGTGGTGTGTCATTTCCACCAAAAGCCCACTTGATGGGCAAATAAAAATTGCAGCCTTGTAGTGCGATCACCCTGCTGTGAGAGAGCAAAGATTTTCTACACTTTGGAAATAAAATGCTACATTCTTATATGAACTTGAAAGAACATTCTTTCAAACACTATAAAGCCTTAGTACATACCAATAGAAGAACAACTTGTCCTCTAACACTCGCCCCGCCCCCCCCCCCCCCCTCCCCCTCTCCACACCACCTTCTCGTGGACAACATGCTGCTGGTGGTGTGTCATTTCCACCAAAAGCGCACTAGATGGGCAAATAAAAATTGCAGCCTTGTAGCGCGATCACCCTGCTGTGAGAAAGCAAAGATTTACTACACTTTGGAAATAAAATGCTACATTCTTATATGAACTTGAAAGAACATTCTTTCAAACACTATAAAGCCTTAGTACATACCAATAGAAGAACAACTTGTCCTCTAACGCTCGCCCCGCCCCCCCCCCTCCCCCTCTCCACACCACCCTCTCGTGGACAACATGCTGCTGGTGGTGTGTCATTTCCACCAAAAGCCCACTTGATGGGCAAATAAAAATTGCAGCCTTGTAGTGCGATCACCCTGCTGTGAGAAAACAAAGATTTACTACACTTTGGAAATAAAATGCTACATTCTTATATGAACTTGAAAGAACATTCTTTCAAACACTATAAAGCCTTAGTACATACCAATAGAAGAACAACTTGTCCTCTAACGCTCGCCCCGCCCCCCCCCCCTCCCACTCTCCAAACCACCCTCTCGTGGACAACATGCTGCTGGTGGTGTGTCATTTCCACCAAAAGCCCACTTGATGGGCAAATAAATATTGCAGCCTTGTAGTGCGATCACCCTGCTGTGAGAAAGCAAAGATTTACTACACTTTGGAAATAAAATGCTACATTCTTATATGAACTTGAAAGAACATTCTTTCATACACTATAAAGCCTTAGTACATACCAATAGAAGAACAACTTGTCCTCTAACGCTCGCCCCGCCCCCCCCCCCTCCCCCTCTCCACACCACCCTCTCGTGGACAACATGCTGCTGGTGGTGTGTCATTTCCACCAAAAGCCCACTTGATGGGCAAATAAAAATTGCAGCCTTGTAGTGCGATAACCCTGCTGTGAGAAAGCAAAGATTTACTACACATTGGAAATAAAATGCTACATTCTTATATGAACTTGAAAGAACATTCTTTCAAACACTATAAAGCCTTAGTACATACCAATAGAAGAACAACTTGTCCTCTAACGCTCGCCCCGCCCCCCCCCTCCCCCCCTCCACACCACCCTCTCGTGGACAACATGCTGCTGGTGGTGTGTCATTTCCACCAAAAGCCCACTTGATGGGCAAATAAAAATTGCAGCCTTGTAGTGCGAACACCCTGCTGTGAGAAAGCAAAGATTTACTACACTTTGGAAACAAAATGCTACATTCTTATATGAACTTGAAAGAACATTCTTTCAAACACTATAAAGCCTTAGTACATACCAATAGAAGAACAACTTGTCCTCTAACGCTCGCTCCAACCCCCCCCCCCCCCCTCTCCACACCACCCTCTCGTGGACAACATGCTGCTGGTGGTGTGTCATTTCCACCAAAAGCCCACTTGATGGGCAAATAAAAATTGCAGCCTTGTAGTGCGATCACCCTGCTGTGAGAAAGCAAAGATTTACTACACTTTGGAAATAAAATGCTACATTCTTATATGAACTTGAAAGAACATTCTTTCAAACACTATAAAGCCTTAGTACATACCAATAGAAGAACAACTTGTCCTCTAACGCTCGCCCCGCCCCCCCCCCTCCCCCTCTCCCCACCACCCTCTCGTGGACAACATGCTGCTGGTGGTGTGTCATTTCCACCAAAAGCCCACTTGATGGGCAAATAAAAATTGCAGCCTTGTAGTGCGATCACCCTGCTGTGAGAAAGCAAAGATTTACTACACTTTGGAAATAAAATGCTACATTCTTATATGAACTTGAAAGAACATTCTTCCAAACGCAATAAAGCCTTAGTACATACCAATAGAAGAACAACTTGTCCTCTAACGCTCGCCCCGCCCCCCCCCCCTCCCCCTCTCCACACCACCCTCTCGTGGACAACATGCTGCTGGTGGTGTGTCATTTCCACCAAAAGCCCACTTGATGGGCAAATAAAAATTGCAGCCTTGTAGTGCGATCACCCTGCTGTGAGAAAGCAAAGATTTACTACACTTTGGAAATAAAATGCTACATTCTTATATGAACTTGAAAGAACATTCTTTCAAACACTATGAAGCCTTAGTACATACCAATAGAAGAACAACTTGTCCTCTAACGCTCGCCCCGCCCCCCCCCCCCTCCCCCTCTCCACACCTCCCTCTCGTGGACAACATGCTGCTGGTGGTGTGTCATTTCCACCAAAAGCCCACTTAATGGGCAAATAAAAATTGCAGCCTTGTAGTGCGATCACCCTGCTGTGAGAAAGCAAAGATTTACTACACTTTGGAAATAAAATGCTACATTGTTATATGAACTTGAAAGAACATTCTTTCAAACACTATAAAGCCTTAGTACATACCAATAAAAGAACAACTTGTCCTCTAACGCTCGCCCCGCACCCCCCCTCCCCCTCAGCACACCATCCTCTCGTGGACAACATGCTGCTGGTGGTGTGTCATTTCCACCAAAAGCCCACTTGATGGGCAAATAAAAATTGCAGCCTTGTAGTGCGATCACCCTGCTGTGAGAAAGCAAAGATTTACTACACTTTGGAAATAAAATGCTACATTCTTATATGAACTTGAAAGAACATTCTTTCAAACACTATAAAGCCTTAGTACATACCAATAGACAAACAACTTGTCCTCTAACGCTCGCCCCGCCCCCCCCCTCCCCCTCTCCACACCATCCTCTCGTGGACAACATGCTGCTGGTGGTGTGTCATTTCCACCAAAAGCCCACTTGATGGGCAAATAAAAATTGCAGCCTTGTAGTGCGATCACCCTGCTGTGAGAAAGCAAAGATTTACTACACTTCGGAAATAAAATGCTACATTCTTATATGAACTTGAAAGAACATTCTTTCAAACACTATAAAGCCTTAGTACATACCAATAGAAGAACAACTTGTCCTCTAACGCTCGCCCCGCCCACCCCCCCCTCCCCCACTCCACACCACCCTCTCGTGGACAACATGCTGCTGGTGGTGTGTCATTTCCACCAAAAGCCCACTTGATGGGCAAATAAAAATTGCAGCCTTGTAGTGCGATCACCCTGCTGTGAGAAAGCAAAGATTTACTACACTTTGGAAATAAAATGCTACATTCTTATATGAACTTGAAAGAACATTCCTTCAACACTATAAAGCCTTAGTACATACCAATAGAAGAACAACTTGTCCTCTAACGCTCGCCCCGCCCCCCCCCCCCCCCTCCCCCTCTCCACACCACCCTCTCGTGGACAACATGCTGCTGGTGGTGTGTCATTTCCACCAAAAGCCCACTTGATGGGCAAATAAAAATTGCAGCCTTGTAGTGCGATCACCCTGCTGTGAGAAAGCAAAGATTTACTACACTTTGGAAATAAAATGCTACATTCTTATATGAACTTGAAAGAACATTCTTTCAAACACTATAAAGCCTTAGTACATACCAATAGAAGAACAACTTGTCCTCTAACGCTCGCCCCGCCCCCCCCCCCCCCCCTCCCCCTCTCCACACCACCCTCTCGTGGACAACATGCTGCTGGTGGTGTGTCATTTCCACCAAAAGCCCACTTGATGGGCAAATAAAAGTTGCAGCCTTGTAGTGCGAACACCCTGCTGTGAGAAAGCAAAGATTTACTACGCTTTGGAAATAAAATGCTACATTCTTATATGAACTTGAAAGAACATTCTTTCAAACACTATAAAGCCTTAGTACATACCAACAGAAGAACAACTTGTCCTCTAATGCTCGCCCCGCCCCCCCCCCCTCTCCACACCACCCTCTCGTGGACAACATGCTGCTGGTGGTGTGTCATTTCCACCAAAAGAACACTTGATGGGCAAATAAAAATTGCAGCCTTGTAGTGCGATCACCCTGCTGTGAGAAAGCAAAGATTTACTACACTTTGGAAATAAAATGCTACATTCTTATATGAACTTGAAAGAACATTCTTTCAAACACTATAAAGCCTTAGTACATACCAACAGAAGAACAACTTGTCCTCTTACGCTCGCCCCCCCCCCCCCTTCCACGACACACTCTCGAGGACAACATGCTGCTGGCGGTGTGTCATTTCCACCAAAAGCCCACTTGATGGGCAAATAAATATTGCAGCCTTGTAGTGCGATCACCCTGCTGTGAGAAAGCAAAGATTTACTACACTTTGGAAATAAAATGCTACATTCTTATATGAACTTGAAAGAACATTCTTTCAAACACTATAAAGCCTTAGTACATACCAATAGAAGAACAACTTGTCTTCTAACGCTCGCCCCGCCCCCCCCCCCTCCCCCTCTCCACACCACCCTCTCGTGGACAACATGCTGCTGGTGGTGTGTCATTTCCACCAAAAGCCCACTTGATGGGCAAATAAAAATTGCAGCCTTGTAGTGCGATCACCCTGCTGTGAGAAAGCAAAGATTTACTACACTTTGGAAATAAAATGCTACATTCTTATATGCACTTGAAAGAACATTCTTTCAAACACTATAAAGCCTTAGTACATACCAATTGAAGAACAACTTGTCCTCTAACGCTCGCCCCGCCCCCCCCCCCCTCTCCAAACCACCCTCTCGTGGACAACATGCTGCTGGTGGTGTGTCATTTCCACCAAAAGCCCACTTGATGGGCAAATAAATATTGCAGCCTTGTAGTGCGATCACCCTGCTGTGAGAAAGCAAAGATTTACTACACTTTGGAAATAAAATGCTACATTCTTATATGAACTTGAAAGAACATTCTTTCAAACACTATAAAGCCTTAGTACATACCAATAGAAGAACAACTTGTCCTCTAACGCTCGCCCCGCGCCCGCCCCCTCCCCCTCTCCACACCACCCTCTCGTGGACAACATGCTGCTGGTGGTGTGTCATTTCCACCAAAAGCCCAATTGATGGGCAAATAAAAATTGCAGCCTTGTAGTGCGATCACCCTGCTGTGAGAAAGCAAAGATTTACTACACATTGGAAATAAAATGCTACATTCTTATATGAACTTGAAAGAACATTCTTTCAAACACTATAAAGCCTTAGTACATACCAATAGAAGAACAACTTGTCCTCTAACGCTCGCCCCGCCCCCCCCCCTCCCCACTCCACACCACCCTCTCGTGGACAACATGCTGCTGGTGGTGTGTCATTTCCACCAAAAGCCCACTTGATGGGCAAATAAAAATTGCAGCCTTGTAGTGCGATCACCCTGCTGTGAGAAAGCAAAGATTTACTACACTTTGGAAATAAAATGCTACATTCTTATATGAACTTGAAAGAACGTTCTTTCAAACACTATAAAGCCTTAGTACATACCTATAGAAGAACAACTTGTCCTCTAACGCTCGCTCCGACCCCCCCCCCCCCTCCCCCTCTCCACACCACCCTCTCGTGGACAACATGCTGCTGGAGGTGTGTCATTTCCACCAAAAGCCCACTTGATGGGCAAATAAAAATTGCAGCCTTGTAGTGCGATCACCCTGCTGTGAGAAAGCAAAGATTTACTACACTTTGGAAATAAAATGCTACATTCTTATATGAACTTGAAAGAACATTCTTTCATACACTATAAAGCCTTAGTACATACCAATAGAAGAACAACTTGTCCTCTAACGCTCGCCCCGCCCCCCCCCCCCCTCTCCACACCACCCTCTCGTGGACAACATGCTGCTGGTGGTGTGTCATTTCCACCAAAAGCCCACTTGATGGGCAAATAAAAATTGCAGCCTTGTAGTGCGATCACCCTGCTGTGAGAAAGCAAAGATTTACTACACTTTGGAAATAAAATGCTACATTCTTATATGAACTTGAAAGAACATTCTTTCAAACACTATAAAGCCTTAGTACATACCAATAGAAGAACAACTTGTCCTCTAACGCTCGCCCCGCCACCCCCCCCCTCCCCCTCTCCACACCACCCTCTCGTGGACAACATGCTGCTGGTGGTGTGTCATTTCCACCAAAAGCCCACTTGATGGGCAAATAAAAATTGCAGCCTTGTAGTGCGATCACCCTGCTGTGAGAAAGCAAAGATTTACTACACTTTGGAAATAAAATGCTACATTCTTATATGAACTTGAAAGAACATTCTTTCAAACACCATAAAGCCTTGGTACATACCAATAGAAGAACAACTTGTCCTCTAACGCTCGCCCCGCCCCCCCGCCCTCCCCCTCTCCACACCACCTTCTCGTGGACAACATGCTGCTGGTGGTGTGTCATTTCCACCAAAAGCCCACTTGATGGGCAAATAAAAATTGCAGCCTTGTAGTGCGATCACCCTGCTGTAAGAAAGCAAAGATTTACTACACTTTGGAAATAAAATGCTACATTGTTACATGAACTTGAAAGAACATTCTTTCAAACACTATAAAGCCTTAGTACATACCAATAGAAGAACAACTTGTCCTCTAACGCTCGCCCCGCCCCCCCCCCTCCCCCTCGCCACACCACCCTCTCGTGGACAACATGCTGCTGGTGGTGTGTCATTTCCACCAAAAGCGCACTTGATGGGCAAATAAAAATTGCAGCCTTGTAGTGCGATCACCCTGCTATGAGAAAGCAAAGATTTACTACACTTTGGAAATAAAATGCTACATTCTTATATGAACTTGAAAGAACATTCTTTCAAACACTATAAAGCCTTAGTACATACCAATAGAAGAACAACTTGTCCTCTAACGCTCGCCCCGCCCCCCCACCCCTCCCCCTCTCCACACCACCCTCTCGTGGACAACATGCTGCTGGTGGTGTGTCATTTCCACCAAAAGCCCACTTGATGGGCAAATAAAAATTGCAGCCTTGTAGTGCGATCACCCTGCTGTGAGAAAGCAAAGATTTACTACACTTTGGAAATAAAATGCTACATTCTTATATGAACTTGAAAGAACATTCTTTCAAACACTATAAAGCCTTAGTACATACCAATAGAAGAACAACTTGTCCTCTAACGCTCGCACCGCCCCCCCCCCCCCTCCCCCTCACCTACCACCCTCTCGTGGACAACATGCTGCTGGTGGTGTGTCATTTCCACCAAAAGCCCACTTGATGGGCAAATAAAAATTGCAGCCTTGTAGTGCGATCACCCTGCTGTGAGAAAGCAAAGATTTACTACACTTTGGAAATAAAATGCTACATTCTTATATGAACTTGAAAGAACATTTTTCAACACTATAAAGCCTTAGTACATACCAATAGAAGAACAACTTGTCCTCTAACGCTCGCCCAGCCCCCCCCCCCCTCCCCCTCTCCACACCACCCTCTCGTGGACAACATGCTGCTGGTGGTGTGTCATTTCCACCAAAAGCCCACTTGATGGGCAAATAAAAATTGCAGCCTTGTAGTGCGATCACCCTGCTGTGAGAAAGCAAAGATTTACTACACTTTGGAAATAAAATGCTACATTCTTATATGAACTTGAAAGAAAATTCTTTCAAACACTATAAAGCCTTAGTACATACCAATAGAAGAACAACTTGTCCTCTAACACTCGCCCCGCCCCCCCCCCCCCCCCTTCCACACCACCCTCTCGTGGACAACATGCTGCTGGTGGTGTGTCATTTCCACCAAAAGCCCACTTGATGGGCAAATAAAAATTGCAGCCTTGTAGTGCGTCCACCCTGCTGTGAGAAAGCAAAGATTTACTACACTTTGGAAATAAAATGCTACATTCTTATATGAACTTGAAAGAACATTCTTTCAAACACTATAAAGCCTTAGTACATACCAACAGAAGAACAACTTGTCCTCTTACGCTCGCCCCCCCCCCCCCCCCCTTCCACACCGCCCTCTCGTGGACAACATGCTGCTGGCGGTGTGTCATTTCCACCAAAAGCCCACTTGATGGGCAAATAAAAATTGCAGCATTGTAGTGCGATCACCCTGCTGTGAGAAAGCAAAGATTTACTACACTTTGGAAATAAAATGCTACATTCTTATATGAACTTGAAAGAACATTCTTTCAAACACTATAAAGCCTTAGTACATACCAATAGAAGAACAACTTGTCCTCTAACGCTCGCACCGCCCCCCCCTCCCCCTCTCCACACCACCCTCTCGTGGACAACATGCTGCTGGTGGTGTGTCATTTCCACCAAAAGCCCACTTGATGGGCAAATAAAAATTGCAGTCTTGTAGTGCGATCACCCTGCTGTGAGAAAGCAAAGATTTACTACACTTTGGAAATAAAATGCTACATTCTTATATGAACTTGAAAGAACATTCTTTCAAACACTATAAGGCCTTAGTACATACCAATAGAAGAACAACTTGTCCTCTAACGCTCGCCCCGCCCCCCCCCCCCTCCCCCTCTCCACACCGCCCTCTCGTGGACAACTTGCTGCTGGTGGTGTGTCATTTCCACCAAAAGCCCACTTGATGGGCAAATAAAAATTGCAGCCTTGTAGTGCGATCACCCTGCTGTGAGAAAGCAAAGATTTACTACACTTTGGAAGTAAAATGCTACATTCCTATATGAACTTGAAAGAACATTCTTTCAAACACTATAAAGCCTTAGTACATACCAATAGAAGAACAACTTGTCCTCTAACGCTCGCCCCGCCCCCCCCCCTCCCCCTCTCCGCACCACCGTCTCGTGGACAACATGCTGCTGGTGGTGTGTCATTTCCACCAAAAGCCCACTTGATGGGCAAATAAAAATTGCAGCCTTGTAGTGCGATCACCCTGCTGTGAGAAAGCAAAGATTTACTACACTTTGGAAATAAAATGCTACATTCTTATATGAACTTGAAAGAACATTCTTTCAAACACTATAAAGCCTTAGTACATACCAATAGAAGAACAACTTGTCCTCTAACGCTCGCCCCCGCCCCCCCCCCCTCCCCCTCTCCGCACCACCCTCTCGTGGACAACATGCTGCTGGTGGTGTGTCATTTCCACCAAGAGCCCACTTGATGGGCAAATAAAAATTGCAGCCTTGTAGTGCGATCACCCTGCTGTGAGAAAGCAAAGATTTACTACACTTTGGAAATAAAATGCTACATTCTTATATGAACTTGTAAGAACATTCTTTCAAACACTATAAGGCCTTAGTACATACAAATAGAAGAACAACTTGTCCTCTAACGCTCGCCCCGCCCCCTCCCCCCCCTCCCCCTCTCCACACCGCCCTCTCGTGGACAACATGCTGCTGGTGGTGTGCCATTTCCACCAAAAGCCCACTTGATGGGCAAATAAAAATTGCAGCCTTGTAGTGCGATCACCCTGCTGTGAGAAAGCAAAGATTTACTACACTTTGGAAATAAAATGCTACATTCTTATATGAACTTGAAAGAACATTCTTTCAAACACTATAAAGCCTTAGTACATACCAATAGAAGAACAACTTGTCCTCTAACGCTCGCCCCGCCTCCCCCCCCCCTCTCCACACCACCCTCTCGTGGACAACATGCTGCTGGTGGTGTGCCATTTCCACAAAAAGCCCACTTGATGGGCAAATAAAAATTGCAGCCTTGTAGTGCGATCACCCTGCTGTTAGAAAGCAAAGATTTACCACACTTTGGAAGTAAAATGCTACATTCTTATATGAACTTGAAAGAACATTCTTTCAAACACTATAAATCCTTAGTACATACCAATAGAAGAACAACTTGTCCTCTAACGCTCGCCCCCCCCCCCCCCTCCCCCTCTCCACACAACCCTCTCGTGGACAACATGCTGCTGGTGGTGTGTCATTTCCACCAAAAGCCCACTTGATAGGCAAATAAAAATTGCAGCCTTGTAGTGCGATCACCCTGCTGTGAGAAAGCAAAGATTTACTACACTTTATAATAAAATGCTACATTCTTATATGAACTTGAAAGAACATTCTTTCAAACACTATAAAGCCTTAGTACATACCAACAGAAGAACAACTTGTCCTCTTACGCTCGCCCCCCCCCCCCTTCCACACCACCCTCTCGTGGACAACATGCTGCTGGCGGTGTGTCATTTCCACCAAAAGCCCACTTGATGGGCAAATAAAAATTGCAGCCTTGTAGTGCGATCACCCTGCTGTGAGAAAGCAAAGATTTACTACACTTTGGAAATAAAATGCTACATTCTTATATGAACTTGAAAGAACATTCTTTCAAACTCTATAAAGCCTTAGTACCTACCAACAGAAGAACAACTTGTCCTCTTACGCTCGCCCCCCCCCCCCTTCCACACCACCCTCTCTTTGACAACATGCTGCTGGCGGTGTGTCATTTCCACCAAAAGCCCACTTGATGGGCAAATAAAAATTGCAGCCTTGTAGTGCGATCACCCTGCTGTGAGAAAGCAAAGATTTACTACACTTTGGAAATAAAATGCTACATTCTTATATGAACTTGAAAGAACATTCTTTCGAACACTATAAAGCCTTAGTACATACCAACAGAAGAACAACTTGTCCTCTTACGCTCGCCCCCCCACCCCCCTTCCACACCACCCTCTCGTGGACAACATGCTGCTGGCGGTGTGTCATTTCCCCAAAAGCCCACTTGATGGGCAAATAAAAATTGCAGCCTTGTAGTGCGATCACCCTGCTGTGAGAAAGCAAAGATTTACTACACTTTGGAAATAAAATGCTACATTCTTATATGAACTTGAAAGAACATTCTTTCAAACACTATAAAGCCTTAGTACATACCAATAGAAGAACAACTTGTCCTCTAACGCTCGCTCCGCCCCCCCCCCCCTCCCCCTCACCACACCACCCTCTCGTGGACAACATGCTGCTGGTGGTGTGTCATTTCCACCAAAAGCCCACTTGATGGGCAAATAAAAATTGCAGCCTTGTAGTGCGATCACCCTGCTGTGAGAAAGCAAAGATTTACTACACTTTGGAAATAAAATGCTACATTCTTATATGAACTCGAAAGAACATTCTTTCAAACACTATAAAGCCTTAGTACATACCAATAGAAGAACAACTTGTCCTCTAACGCTCGCCCCGCCCCCCCCCCCCCCTCCCCCTCACCACACCACCCTCTCGTGGACAACATGCTGCTGGTGGTGTGTCATTTCCACCAAAAGCCCACTTGATGGGCAAATAAAAATTGCAGCCTTGTAGTGCGATCACCCTGCTGTGAGAAAGCAAAGATTTACTACACTTTGGAAATAAAATGCTACATTCTTATATGAACTTGAAAGAACATTCTTTCAAACACTATAAGGCCTTAGTACATACCAATAGAAGAACAACTTGTCCTCCAACGCTCGCCCCGCCCCCCCCCCCCCCTCCCCCTCTCCACACCACCCTCTCGTGGACAACATGCTGCTGGTGGTGTGTCATTTCCACCAAAAGCCCACTTGATGGGCAAATAAAAATTGCAGCCTTGTAGTGCGATCACCCTGCTGTGAGAAAGCAAAGATTTACTACACTTTGGAAATAAAATGCTACATTCTTATATGAACTTGAAAGAATATTCTTTCAAACACTATAAAGCCTTGCTACATACCAACAGAAGAAAAACTTGTTCTCTAACGCTCGCCCCGCCCCCCCCCCTCCTCCACACCACCCTCTCGTGGACAACATGCTGCTGGTGGAGTGTCATTTCCACCAAAAGCCCACTTGATGGGCAAATAAAAATTGCAGCCTTGTAGTGCGATCAGCCTGCTGTGAGAAAACAAACATTTACTACACTTTGGAAATAAAATGCTACATTCTTATACGAACTTGAAAGAACATTCTTTCAAACATTATAAAGCCTTAACACATCCCAATAGAAGAACAACTTGTCCTCTAACGCTCGCCCCGCCCCCCCCCCCTTCCACACCACCCTCTCGTGGACAACATGCTGCTGGTGGTGTGTCATTTCCACCAAAAGCCCACTTGATGGGCAAATAAAAATTGCAGCCTTGTAGTGCGATCACCCTGCTGTGAGAAAGCAAAGATTTACTACACTTTGGAAATAAAATGCTACATTCTTATATGAACTTGAAAGAACATTCTTTCAAACACTATAAAGCCTGAGTACATACCAACAGAAGAACAACTTGTCCTCTAACGCTCGCCCCGCCCCCCCCCCTCTCCGCACCACCCTCTCGTGGACAACATGCTGCTGGCGGTGTGTCATTTCCACCAAAAGCCCACTTGATGGGCAAATAAAAATTGCAGCCTTGTAGTGCGATCACCCTGCTGTGAGAAAGCAAAGATTTACTACACATTGGAAATAAAATGCTACATTCTTATATGAACTTGAAAGAACATTCTTCAAACACTATAAAGCCTTAGTACATACCAACAGAAGAACAACTTGTCCTCTAACGCTCGCCCCGCCCCCTCCCCCCCCCCCCCCCCCTCTCCACACCACCCTCTCGTGGACAACATGCTGCTGGCGGTGTGTCATTTCCACCAAAAGCACACTTGATGGGCAAATAAAAATTGCAGCCTTGTAGTGCGATCACCCTGCTGTGAGAAAACAAAGATTTACTACACTTTGGAAATAAAATGCTACATTCATATATGAACTTGAAAGAACATTCTTTCAAACACTATAAAGCCTTAGTACATACCAACAGAAGAACAACTTGTCCTCCAACGCTCGCCCCGCCCCCCCCCCCTCCCCACACCACCCTCTTGTGGACAACATGCTGCTGGTGGTGTGTCATTTCCACCAAAAGCCCACTTGATGGGCAAATAAAAATTGCAGCCTTGTAGTGCGATCACCCTGCTGTGAGAAAACAAAGATTTACTACACTTTGGAAATAAAATGCTACATTCTTATATGAACTTAAAAGAACATTCTTCAAACACTATAAAGCCTTAGTACATACCAACAGAAGAACAACTTGTCCTCTAACGCTCGCCCCGCCCCCCCCCCCCTCTCCACATCACCCTCTCGTGGACAACATGCTGCTGGCGATGTGTCATTTCCACCAAAAGCCCACTTGATGGGCAAATAAAAATTGCAGCCTTGTAGTGCGTTCACCCTGCTGTGAGAAAACAAAGATTTACTACACTTTGGAAATAAAATGCTACATTCTTATATGAACTTGAAAGAACATTCTTTCAAACACTATAAAGCCTTAGTACATACCAACAGAAGAACAACTTGTCCTCTAACGCTCGCCCCGCCCCCCCCCCCCCCTCCACACCACCCTCTCGTGGACAACATCCTTCTGATGGTGTGTCATTTCCACCAAAAGCCCACTTGATGGGCAAATAAAAATTGCAGCCTTGTAGTGCGATCACTCTGCTGTGAGAAAACAAAGATTTACTACACTTTGGAAATAAAATGCTACATTCTTATATGAACTTGAAAGAACATTCTTTCAAACACTATAAAGCCTTAGTACATACCAACAGAAGAACAACTTGTCCTCTAACGCTCGCCCCGCCCCCCCCCCCCCCCCCCTCTCCACACCACCCTCTCGTGGACAACATGCTGCTGGTGGTGTGTCATTTCCACCAAAAGCCCACTTGATGGGCAAATAAAAATTGCAGCCTTGTAGTGCGATCACCCTGCTGTGAGAAAACAAAGATTTACTACACTTTGGAAATAAAATGCTACATTCTTATATGAACTTGAAAGAACATTCTTCAAACACTATAAAGCCTTAGTACATACCAACAGAAGAACAACTTGTCCTCTAACGCTCGCCCCGCCCCCCCCCCCCCCCCCACTCCACACCACCCTCTCGTGGACAACATGCTGCTGGCGGTGTGTCATTTCCACCAAAAGCCCACTTGATGGGCAAATAAAAATTGCAGCTTTGTAGTGCGATCACCCTGCTGTGAGAAAACAAAGATTTACTACACTTTGGAAATAAAATGCTACATTCTTATATGAACTTGAAAGAACATTCTTTCAAACACTATAAAGCCTTAGTACATACCAACAGAAGAACAACTTGTCCTCTAACGTTCGCCCCGCCCCCCCCCCCCCCCCCACTCCACACCACCCTCTCGTGGACAACATGCTGCTGTTGGTGTGTCATTTCCACCAAAAGCCCACTTGATGGGCAAATAAAAATTGCTGCCTTGTAGTGCGATCACCCTGCTGTGAGAAAACAAAGATTTACTACACTTTGGAAATAAAATGCTACATTCTTATATGAACTTGAAAGAACATTCTTTCAAACACTATAAAGCCTTAGTACATACCAACAGAAGAACAACTTGTCCTCTAACGCTCGCCCCGCCCCCCCCCCCCCCCCTCACCATACCACCCTCTCGTGGACAACATGCTGCTGGCGGTGTGTCATTTCCACCAAAAGCCCACTTGATGGGCAAATAAAAATTGCAGCCTTGTAGTGCGATCACTCTGCTGTGAGAAAACAAAGATTTACTACACTTTTTAAATAAAATGCTACATTCTTATATGAACTTGAAAGAACATTCTTTCAAACACTATAAAGCCTTAGTACATACCAACAGAAGAACAATTTGTCCTCTAACGCTCGCCCCGCGCCCCCCCCCCCCTCTCCACTCCACCCTCTCGTGGACAACATGCTGCTGGTAGTGTGTCATTTCCACCAAAAGCCCACTTGATGGGCAAATAAAAATTGCAGCCTTGTAGTGCGATCACCCTGCTGTGAGAAAACAAAGATTTACTACACTTTGGAAATAAAATGCTACATTCTTATATGAACTTGAAAGAACATTCTTTCAAACACTATAAAGCCTTAGTACATACCAACAGAAGAAAAACTTGTCCTCTAACGCTCGCCCCGCCCCCCCCCCTCTCCACACCACCCTCTCGTGGACAACATGCTGCTGGTGGTGTGTCATTTCCACCAAAAGCCCACTTGATGGGCAAATAAAAATTGCAGGCTTGTAGTGCGATCACCCTGCTGTGAGAAAACAAAGATTTACTACACTTTGGAAATAAAATGCTACATTCTTATATGAACTTGAAAGAACATTCTTTCAAACACTATAAAGCCTTAGTACATACCAACAGAAGAACAACTTGTCCTCTAACGCTCGCCCCCCCCCCCCCTCCTCTCCACACCACCCTCTCGTGGACAACATGCTGCTGGTGGTGTGTCATTTCCACCAAAGCCCACTTGATGGGCAAATAAAAATTGCAGCCTTGTAGTGCGATCACCCTGCTGTGAGAAAACAAAGATTTACTACACTTTGGAAATAAAATGCTACATTCTTATATGAACTTGAAAGAACATTCTTTCAAACACTATAAAGCCTTAGTACATACCAACAGAAGAACAACTTGTCCTCTAACGCTCGCCATGCCCCCCCCCCCCTCTCCACACCACCCTCTCGTGGACAACATGCTGCTGGCGGTGTTTCATTTCCACCAAAAGCCCACTTGATGGGCAAATAAAAATTGCAGCCTTGTAGTGCGATCACCCTGCTGTGAGAAAACAAAGATTTACTACACTTTGGAAATAAAATGCTACATTCTTATATGAACTTGAAAGAACATTCTTTCAAACACTATAAAGCCTTAGTACATACCAACAGAAGAACAACTTGTCCTCTAACGCTCGCCCCGCCCCCCACCCCTCTCCACACCACCCTCTTGTGGACAACATGCTGCTGGTGGTGTGTCATTTCCACTAAAAGCCCACTTGATGGGCAAATAAAAATTGCAGCCTTGTAGTGCGATCACCCTGCTGTGAGAAAACAAAGATTTACTACACTTTGGAAATAAAATGCTACATTCTTATATTAACTTGAAAGAACATTCTTTCAAACACTATAAAGCCTTAGTACATACCAACAGAAGAACAACTTGTCCTCTAACGCTCGCCCCGCCCCCCCCCCCCCCCCTCTCCACACCACCCTCTCGTGGACAACATCCTGCAGATGGTGTGTCATTTCCACCAAAAGCCCACTTGATGGGCAAATAAAAATTCCAGCCTTGTAGTGCGATCACCCTGCTGTGAGAACACAAAGATTTACTACACTTTGGAAATAAAATGCTACATTCTTATATGAACTTGAAAGAACATTCTTTCAAACACTATAAAGCCTTAGTACATACCAACAGAAGAACAACTTGTCCTCTAACGCTCGCCCCCCTCCCCCCTCCCCCCTCTCCACACCACCCACTCGTGGACAACATGCTGCTGGTGGTGTGTCATTTCCACCAAAAGCCCACTTGATGGGCAAATAAAAATTGCAGCCTTGTAGTGCGATCACCCTGCTGTGAGAAAACAAAGATTTACTACACTTTGGAAATAAAATGCTACATTCTTATATGAAGTTGAAAGAACATTCTTTCAAACACTATAAAGCCTTAGTACATACCAACAGAAGAACAACTTGTCCTCTAACGCTCGCCTCGCCCCCCCCCCCCCCTCTCCACACCGCCCTCTCGTGGACAACATGCTGCTGGTGGTGTGTCATTTCCACCAAAAGCCCACTTGATGGGCAAATAAAAATTGCAGCCTTGTAGTGCGATCACCCTGCTGTGAGAAAACAAAGATTTACTACACTTTGGAAATAAAATGCTACATTCTTATATGAACTTGAAAGAACATTCTTTCAAACACTATAAAGCCTTAGTACATACCAACAGAAGAACAACTTGCCCTCTAACGCTCGCCCCGCCCCCCTCCCCCCCTCTCCACACCACCCTCTCGTGGACAACATGCTGCTGGTGGTGTGTCATTTCCACCAAAAGCCCACTTGATGGGCAAATAAAAATTGCAGCTTGTAGTGCGATCACCCTGCTGTGAGAAAACAAAGATTTACTACACTTTGGAAATAAAATGCTACATTCTTATATGAACCTGAAAGAACATTCTTTCAAACACTATAAAGCCTTAGTACATACCAACAGAAGAAAAACTTGTCCTCTAACGCTCGCCCTGCCCCCCCCCCTCTCCACACCACCCCCTCGTGGACAACATGCTGCTGGTGGTGTGTCATTTCCACCAAAAGCCCACTTAATGGGCAAATAAAAATTGCAGCTTGTAGTGCGATCACCCTGCTGTGAGAAAACAAAGATTTACTACACTTTGGAAATAAAATGCTACATTCTTATATGAACTTGAAAGAACATTCTTTCAAACACTATAAAGCCTTAGTACATACCAACAGAAGAACAACTTGTCCTCTAACGCTCGCCCCGCCCCCCCCCCCCCCCCCCTCTCCACACCACCCACTCGTGGACAACATGCTGCTGGTGGTGTGTCATTTCCACCAAAAGCCCACTTAATGGGCAAATAAAAATTGCAGCTTGTAGTGCGATCACCCTGCTGTGAGAAAACAAAGATTTACTACACTTTGGAAATAAAATGCTACATTCTTAAATGAACTTGAAAGAACATTCTTTCAAACACAATAAAGCCTTAGTACATACCAACAGAAGAACAACTTGTCCTCTAACGCTCGCCCCGCCCCCCCCCCCCTTCACCACACCACCCTCTCGCGGACAACATGCCGCTGGTTTTGTGTCATTTCCACCAAAAGCCCACTTAATGGGCAAATAAAAATTGCAGCTTGTAGTGCGATCACCCTGCTGTGAGAAAACAAAGATTTACTAAACTTTGGAAATAAAATGCTACATTCTTATATGAACTTGAAAGAACATTCTTTCAAACACTATAAAGCCTTAGTACATACCAACAGAAGAACAACTTGTCCTCTAACGCTCGCCCCGCCCCCCCCCCCCCCCCCCCTCTCAACACCACCCTCTCGTGGACAACATGCTGCTGGTGGTGTGTCATTTCCACCAAAAGCCCACTTAATGGGCAAATAAAAATTGCAGCTTGTAGTGCGATCACCCTGCTGTGAGAAAACAAAGATTTACTACACTTTGGAAATAAAATGCTACATTCTTATATGAACTTGAAAGAACATTCTTTCAAACACTATAAAGCCTTAGTACATACCAACAGAAGAACAACTTGTCCTCTAACGTTCGCCCCGCGCCCCCCCCCCCCCCCTCTCCACACCACCCTCTCGTGGACAACATGCTGCTGGTGGTGTGTCATTTCCACCAAAAGCCCACTTGATGGGCAAATAAAAATTGCAACTTGTAGTGCGATCACCCTGCTGTGAGAAAATAAAGATTTACTACACTTTGGAAATAAAATGCTACATTCTTATATGAACTTGAAAGAACATTCTTTCAAACACTATAAAGCCTTAGTACATACCAACAGAAGAACAACTTGTCTTCTAACGCTCGCCCCGCCCCCCCCCCCCCCCCCTCGCCTCACCACCCTCTCGTGGACAACATGCTGCTGGTGGTGCGTCATTTCCACCAAAAGCCCACTTGATGGGCAAATAAAAATTGCAGCTTGTAGTGCGATCACCCTGCTGTGAGAAAACAAAGATTTACTACACTTTGGAAATGAAATGCTACATTCTTATATGAACTTGAAAGAACATTCTTTCAAACACTATAAAGCCTTAGTACTTACCAACAGAAGAACAACTTGTCCTCTAACGCTCGCCCCGCCCCCCCCCCCCCCCTCTCCACACCACCCTCTCGTGGACAACATGCTGCTGGTGGTGTGTCATTTCCACCAAAAGCCCACTTAATAGGCAAATAAAAATTGCAGCTTGTAGTGCGATCACCCTGCTGTGCGAAAACAAAGATTTACTACACTTTGGAAATAAAATGCTACATTCTTATATGAACTTGAAAGAACATTCTTTCAAACACTCTAAAGCCTTAGTACATAAAAACAGAAGAACAACTTGTCCTCTAATGCTCGCCCCGCCCCCCCCCCCCCTCTCCACACCACCCTCTCGTGGACAACATGCTGCTGGCGGTGTGACATTTCCACCAAAAGCCCACTTGATGGGCAAATAAAAATTGCAGCCTTGTAGTGCGATCACCCTGCTGTGAGAAAACAAAGATTTACTACACTTTGGAAATAAAATGCTACATTCTTATATGAACTTGAAAGAACATTCTTTCAAACACTATAAAGCCTTAGTACATACCAACAGAAGAACAACTTGTCCTCTAACGCTCGCCCCCCCCCCCCTCTCCACTCCGCCCTCTCGTGGACAACATGCTGCTGATGGTGTGTCATTTCCACCAAAAGCCCACTTGATGGGCAAATAAAAATTGCAGCCTTGTAGTGCGATCACCCTGCTGTGAGAAAACAAAGATTTACTACACTTTGGAAATAAAATGCTACATTCTTATATTAACTTGAAAGAACATTCTTTCAAACACTATAAAGCATTAGTACATACCAACAGAAGAGCAACTTGTCCTCTAACGCTCGCCCCGCACCCCCCCCCCTCTCCACACCACCCTCTCGTGGACAACATGCTGCTGGTGGTGTGTCATTTCCACCAAAAGCCCACTTGATGGGCAAATAAAAATTGCAGCCTTGTAGTGCGATCACCCTGCTGTGAGAAAACAAAGATTTACTACACTTTGGAAATAAAATGCTACATTCTTATATGAAATTAAAAGAACATTCTTTCAAACACTATAAAGCCTTAGTACATACCAACAGAAGAACAACTTGTCCTCTAACGCTCGCCCCGGCCCCCCCCCCCCTCCCACACCACCCTCTCGTGGACAACATGCTGCTGGTGGTGTGTCATTTCCACCAAAAGCCCACTTGATGGGCAAATAAAAATTGCAGCCTTGTAGTGCGATCACCCTGCTGTGAGAAAACAAAGATTTACTACACTTTGGAAATAAAATGCTACATTCTTATATGAACTTGAAAGAACATTCTTTCAAACACTATAAAGCCTTAGTACATACCAACAGAAGAACAATTTGTCCTCTAACGCTCGCCCCCCCCCCCCCCCCCCCCGTCAACACAACACCCTCTCGTGGACAACATGCTGCTGGCGGTGTGTCATTTCCACCAAAAGCCAACTTGATGGGAAAATAAAAATCGCAGCCTTGTAGTGCGATCACCCTGCTGTGAGAAAACAAAGATTTACTACACTTTGGAAATAAAATGCTACATTCTTATATGAACTTGAAAGAACATTCTTTCAAACACTATAAAGCCTGAGTACATACCAACAGAAGAAAAACTTGTCCTCTAACGCTCGCCCCGCCCCGCCCCCCACCTCTCCACACCACCCTGTCGTGGACAACATGCTGCTGGCGGTGTGTCATTTCTACCAAAAGCCCACTTGATGGGCAAATAAAAATTGCAGCCATGTAGTGCGATCACCCTGCTGTGAGAAAACAAAGATTTACTACACTTTGGAAATAAAATGCTACATTCTTATATGAACTTGAAAGAACATTCTTTCAAACACTATAAAGCCTGAGTACATACCAACAGAAGAACAACTTGTCCTCTAACGCTCGCCCCGCCCCCCCCCCGCCCTCTCCACACCACCCTCTCGTGGACAACATGCTGCTGGCGGTGTGTCATTTCCACCAAAAGCCCACTTGATGGGCAAATAAAAATTGCAGCCTTGTAGTGCGATCACCCTGCTGTGAGAAAACAAAGATTTACTACACTTTGGAAATAAAATGCTACATTCTTATATGAACTTGAAAGAACATTCTTTCAAACACTACAAAGCCTGAGTACAAACCAACAGAAGAACAACTTGTCCTCTAACGCGCGCCCCGCACCCCCCCGCCCCCTCTCCACACCACCCTCTCGTGGACAACATGCTGCTGGCGGTGTGTCATTTCCACCAAAAGCCCACTTGATGGGCAAATAAAAATTGCAGCCTTGTAGTGCGATCACCCTGCTTTGAGAAGACAAAGATTTACTACACTTTGGAAATAAATTGCTACATTCTTATATGAACTTGAAAGAACATTCTTTCAAACACTATAAAGCATTAGTACATACCAACAGAAGAACAACTTGTCCTCTAACGCTCGCCCCCCCCCCCCCCTCTCCACACCACCCTCTCGTGGACAACATGCTGCTGGCGGTGTGTCATTTCCACCAAAAGCCCACTTGATGGGCAAATAAAAATTGCAGCCTTGTAGTGCCATCACCCTGCTGTGAGAAAACAAAGATTTACTACACTTTGGATATAAAATGCTACATTCTAATATGAACTTGAAAGAACATTCTTTCAAACACTATAAAGCCTTAGTACATACCAACAGAAGAACAACTTGTCCTCTAACGCTCGCCCCGCCCCCCCCCCCCCCCCCCCTCTCCACACCACCCTCTCGTGGACAACATGCTGCCGGCGGTGTGTCATTTCCACCAAAAGCCCACTTGATGGGCAAATAAAAATTGCAGCCTTGTAGTGCGATCACCCTGCTGTGAGAAGACAAAGATTTACTACACTTTGGAAATAAAATGCTACATTCTTATATGAACTTGAAAGAACATTCTTTCAAACACTATAAAGCCTTAGTACATACCAACAGAAGAACAACTTGTCCTCTAACGCTCGCCCCCCCCCCCCCCTCTCCACACCACCCTCTCGTGGACAACATGCTGCTGGCGGTGTGTCATTTCCACCAAAAGCCCACTTGATGGGCAAATAAAAATTGCAGCCTTGTAGTGCGATCACCCTGCTGTGAGAAAACAAAGATTTACTACACTTTGGAAGTAAAATGCTTCATTCTTATATGAACTCGAAAGAACATTCTTTCAAACACTATAAAGCCTGAGTACATACCAACAGAAGAACAACTTGTCCTGTAACGCTTTCCCCCCCCCCCCCCTCTCCACACCACCCTCTCGTGGACAACATGCTGCTGGCGGTGTGTCATTTCCACCAAAAGCCCACTTGATGGACAAATAAAAATTGCAGCCTTGTAGTGCGATCACCCTGCTGTGAGAAAACAAAGATTTACTACACTTTGGAAATAAAATGCTACATTCTTATATGAACTTGAAAGAACATTCATTCAAACACTATAAAGCCTGAGTACATACCAACAGAAGAACAACTTGTCCTCTAACGCTCGCCCCGCCCCCCCCCCCCCCTCTCCACACCACCCTCTCGTGGACAACATGCTGCTGGCGGTGTGTCATTTCCACCAAAAGCCCACTTGATGGGCAGATAAAAATTGCAGCCTTGTAGTGCGATCACCCTGCTGTGAGAAAACAAAGATTTACTACACTTTGGAAATAAAATGCTACATTCTTATATGAACTTGAAAGAACATTCTTTCAAACACTATAAAGCCTGAGTACATACCAACAGAAGAACAACTTGTCCTCTAACGCACGCTCGGGCCCCCCCCCCCCCCCTCTCCACACCACACTCTCGTGGACAACATGCTGCTGGTGGTGTGTCATTTCCACCAAAAGCCCACTTGATGGGCAAATAAAAATTGCAGCCTTGTAGTGCGATCACCCTGCTGTGAGAAAACAAAGATTTACTACACTTTGGAAATAAAATGCTACATTCTTATATGAACTTGAAAGAACATTCTTCAAACACTATAAAGGCTTAGTACATACCAACAGAAGAACAACTTGTCCTCTAACGCTCGCCCCGCCCCCCCCCCCCTCTCCACACCACCCTCTCGTGGACAACATGCTGCTGGTGGTGTGTCATTTCCACCAAAAGCCCACTTGATGGGCAAATAAAAATTGCAGCCTTGTAGTGCGATCACCCTGCTGTGAGAAAACAAAGATTTACTACACTTTGGAAATAAAATGCTACATTCTTATATGAACTTGAAAGAACATTCTTTCAAACACTATAAAGCCTTAGTACATACCAACAGAAGAACAACTTGTCCTCTAACGTTCGCCCCGCCCCCCCCCCCCTCTCCACACCACCCTCTCGTGGAAAACATGCTGCTGGTGGTGTGTCATTTCCACCAAAAGCCCACCTGATGGGCAAATAAAAATTGCAGCCTTGTAGTGCGATCACCCTGCTGTGAGAAAACAAAGATTTACTACACTTTGGAAATAAAATGCTACATTCTTATATGAACTTGAAAGAACATTCTTTCAAACACTATAAAGCCTGAGTACATACCAACAGAAGAACAACTTGTCCTCTAACGCTCGCCCCGCCCCCCCCTCCCTCTCCACACCACCCTCTCGTGGACAACATGCTGCTGGTGGTGTGTCATTTCCACCAAAAGCCCACTTCATGGGCAAATAAAAATTGCAGCCTTGTAGTGCGATCACCCTGCTGTAGAAAACAAAGATTTACTACACTTTGGAAATAAAATGCTACATTCTTATATGAACTTGAAAGAACATTCTTTCAAACACTATAAAGCCTGAGTACATACCAACAGAAGAACAACTTGTCCTCTAACGCTCGCCCCGCCCCCCCCCCCCCCTCTCCACACCACCCTCTCGTGGACAACATGCTGCTGGTGGTGTGTCATTTCCACCAAAAGCCCACTTCATGGGCAAATAAAAATTGCAGCCTTGTAGTGCGATCACCCTGCTGTGAGAAAACAAAGATTTACTACACTTTGGCAATAAAATGCTACATTCTTATATGAACTTGAAAGAACATTCTTCAAACACTATAAAGCCTTAGTACATACCAACAGAAGAACAACTTGTCCTCTAACGCTCGCCCCGCCCCCCCCCCCCTCCCCCTCTCCAAAGCAGCCTCTCGTGGACAACATGCTGCTGGTGGTGTGTCATTTCCACCAAAAGCCCACTTGATGGGCAAATAAAAATTGCAGCCTTGTTGTGCGATCACCTTGCTGTGAGAAAACAAAAATTTACTACACTTTGGAAATAAAATGCTACATTCTTATATGAACTTGAAAGAACATTCTTCAAACACTATAAAGCCTTAGTACATACCAATAGAAGAACAACTTGTCCTCTAACGCTCGCCCCGCCCCCCCCCCCCCCCTCCCCCTCACCACACCACCCTCTCGTGGACAACATGCTGCTGGTGGTGTGTCATTTCCACCAAAAGCCCACTTGATGGGCAAATAAAAATTGCAGCCTTGTAGTGCGATCACCCTGCTGTGAGAAAACAAAGATTTACTACACTTTGGAAATAAAATGCTACATTCTTATATGAACTTGAAAGAACATTCTTCAAACACTATAAAGCCTTAGTACATACCAACAGAAGAACAACTTGTCCTCTAACGCTCGCCCCGCCCCCAGCTCCCTCTCCACACCACCCTCTCGTGGACAACATGCTGCTGGCGGTGTGTCATTTCCACCAAAAGCCCACTTGATGGGCAAATAAAAATTGCAGCCTTGTAGTGCGATCACCCTGCTGTGAGAAAACAAAGATTTACTACACTTTGGAAATAAAATGCTACATTCTTATATGAACTTGAAAGAACATTCTTCAAACACTATAAAGGCTTAGTACATACCAACAGAAGAACAACTTGTCCTCTAACGCTCGCCCCGCCCCCCCCCCCCTCTCCACACCACCCTCTCGTGGACAACATGCTGCTGGTGGTGTGTCATTTCCACCAAAAGCCCACTTGATGGGCAAATAAAAATTGCAGCCTTGTAGTGCGATCACCCTGCTGTGAGAAAACAAAGATTTACTACACTTTGGAAATAAAATGCTACATTCTTATATGAACTTGAAAGAACATTCTTTCAAACACTATAAAGCCTTAGTACATACCAACAGAAGAACAACTTGTCCTCTAACTTTCGCCCCGCCACCCCCCTCTCCACACCACCCTCTCGTGGACAACATGCTGCTGGTGGTGTGTCATTTCCACCAAAAGCCCACCTGATGGGCAAATAAAAATTGCAGCCTTGTAGTGCGATCACCCTGCTGTGAGAAAACAAAGATTTACTACACTTTGGAAATAAAATGCTACATTCTTATATGAACTTGAAAGAACATTCTTTCAAACACTATAAAGCCTGAGTACATACCAACAGAAGAACAACTTGTCCTCTAACGCTCGCCCCGCCCCCCCCCCACCCCTCTCCACACCACCCTCTCGTGGACAACATGCTGCTGGTGGTGTGTCATTTCCACCAAAAGCCCACTTCATGGGCAAATAAAAATTGCAGCTTTGTAGTGCGATCACCCTGCTGTGAGAAAACAAAGATTTACTACACTTTGGAAATAAAATGCTACATTCTTATATGAACTTGAAAGAACATTCTTTCAAACACTATAAAGCCTGAGTACATACCAACAGAAGAACAACTTGTCCTCTAACGCTCGCCCCGCCCCCCCCCCCTCTCCACACCACCCTCTCGTGGACAACATGCTGCTGGTGGTGTGTCATTTCCACCAAAAGCCCACTTCATGGGCAAATAAAAATTGCAGCCTTGTAGTGCGATCACCCTGCTGTGAGAAAACAAAGATTTACTACACTTTGGCAATAAAATGCTACATTCTTATATGAACTTGAAAGAACATTCTTCAAACACTATAAAGCCTTAGTACATTCCAACAGAAGAACAACTTGTCCTCTAACGCTCGCCCCGCCCCCCCCCCTCCCCCTCTCCACACCAGCCTCTCGTGGACAACATGCTGCTGGTGGTGTGTCATTTCCACCAAAAGCCCACTTGATGGGCAAATAAAAATTGCAGCCTTGTTGTGCGATCACCTTGCTGTGAGAAAACAAAAATTTACTACACTTTGGAAATAAAATGCTACATTCTTATATGAACTTGAAAGAACATTCTTCAAACACTATAAAGCCTTAGTACATACCAATAGAAGAACAACTTGTCCTCTAACGCTCGCCCCGCCCCCCCCCCTCCCCCTCACCACACCACCCTCTCGTGGACAACATGCTGCTGGTGGTGTGTCATTTCCACCAAAAGCCCACTTGATGGGCAAATAAAAATTGCAGCCTTGTAGTGCGATCACCCTGCTGTGAGAAAACAAAGATTTACTACACTTTGGAAATAAAATGCTACATTCTTATATGAACTTGAAAGAACATTCTTCAAACACTATAAAGCCTTAGTACATACCAACAGAAGAACAACTTGTCCTCTAACGCTCGCCCCGCCCCCAGCTCCCTCTCCACACCACCCTCTCGTGGACAACATGCTGCTGGCGGTGTGTCATTTCCACCAAAAGCCCACTTGATGGGCAAATAAAAATTGCAGCCTTGTAGTGCGATCACCCTGCTGTGAGAAGACAAAGATTTACTACACTTTGGAAATAAAATGCTACATTCTTATATGAACTTGAAAGAACATTCTTTCAAACACTATAAAGCCTTAGTACATACCAACAGAAGAACAACTTGTCCTCTAACGCTCGCCCCCCCCCCCCCTCTCCACACCACCCTCTCGTGGACAACATGCTGCTGGCGGTGTGTCATTTCCACCAAAAGACCACTTGATGGGCAAATAAAAATTGCAGCCTTGTAGTGCGAACACCCTGCTGTGAGAAAACAAAGATTTACTACACTTTGGAAATAAAATGCTACGTTCTTATATGAACTTGAAAGAACATTCTTTCAAACACTATAAGGCCTGAGTACATACCAATAGAAGAACAACTTGTCCTCTAACGCTCGCCCCGCCCCCTCCCCCCCCCCCCCCTCTCCACACCACCTTCTCGTGGACAACATGCTGCTGGCGGTGTGTCATTTCCACCAAAAGCCCACTTGATGGCAAATAAAAATTGCAGCCTTGTAGTGCGATCACCCTGCTGTGAGAAAACAAAGATTTACTACACTTTGGAAATAAAATGCTACATTCTTATATGAACTTGAAAGAACATTCTTTCAAACACTATAAAGCCTTAGTACATACCAACAGAAGAACAACTTGTCCTCTAACGCTCGCCCCGACCCCCCCCCCCCCTCTCCCCACACCACCCTCTCGTGTTCAACATGCTGCTGGCGGTGTGTCATTTCCACCAAAAGCCCACTTGATGGGCAAATAAAAATTGCAGCCTTGTAGTGCGATCACCCTGCTGTGAGAAAACAAAGATTTACTACACTTTGGAAATAAAATGCTACATTCTTATATGAACTTGAAAGAACATTCTTCAAACACTATAAAGGCTTAGTACATACCAACAGAAGAACAACTTGTCCTCTAACGCTCGCCCCGCCCCCCCCCCCCCCCCTCTCCACACCACCCTCTCGTGGACAACATGCTGCTGGTGGTGTGTCATTTCCACCAAAAGCCCACTTGATGGGCAAATAAAAATTGCAGCCTTGTAGTGCGATCACCCTGCTGTGAGAAAACAAAGATTTACTGCACTTTGGAAATAAAATGCTACATTCTTATATGAACTTGAAAGAACATTCTTTCAAACACTATAAAGCCTGAGTACATACCAACAGAAGAACAACTTGTCCTCTAACGCTCGCCCCGCCCCCCCCCCCCCCTCTCCACACCACCCTCTCGTGGACAACATGCTGCTGGTTGTCTGTCATTTCCACCAAAAGCCCACTTCATGGGCAAATAAAAATTGCAGCCTTGTAGTGCGATCACCCTGCTGTGAGAAAACAAAGATTTACTACACTTTGGAAATAAAATGCTACATTCTTATATGAACTTGAAAGAACATTCTTTCAAACACTATAAAGCCTGAGTACATACCAACAGAAGAACAACTTGTCCTCTAACGCTCGCCCCCCCCCCCCCCCTCCCCACACCACCCTCTCGTAGACAACATGCTGCTGGTGGTGTGTCATTTCCACCAAAAGCCCACTTCATGGGCAAATAATAATTGCAGCCTTGTAGTGCGATCACCCTGCTGTGAGAAAACAAAGATTTACTACACTTTGGCAATAAAATGCTACATTCTTATATGAACTTGAAAGAACATTCTTAAAACACTATAAAGCCTTAGTACATACCAACAGAAGAACAACTTGTCCTCTAACGCTCGCCCCGCCCCCCCCCCCCTCTCCACACCACCCTCTCGTGGACAACATGCTGCTGTTGGTGTGTCATTCCCACCAAAAGCCCACTTGATGGGCAAATAAAAATTGCAGCCTTGTAGTGCGATCACCCTGCTGTGAGAAAACAAAGATTTACTACACTTTGGAAATAAAATGCTACATTCTTATATGAACTTGAAAGAACATTCTTCAAACACTATAAAGCCTTAGTACATACCAACAGAAAAACAACTTGTCCTTTAACGCTCGCCCCGCCCTCAGCCCCCACTCCACACCACCATCTCGTGGACAACATGCTGCTGGCGGTGTGTCATTTCAACCAAAAGCCCACTTGATGGGCAAATAAAAATTGCAGCCTTGTAGTGCGATCACCCTGCTGTGAGAAAACAAAGATTTACAACACTTTGGAAATAAAATGCTACATTCTTATATGAACTTGAAAGAACATTCTTCAAACACTATAAAGCCTGAGTACATACCAACAGAAGAACAACTTGTCCTCTAACGCTCGCCCCGCCCCCCCCCCCCCCCTCCACACCACCCTCTCGTGGACAACATGCTGCTGGTGGTGTGTCATTTCCACCAAAAGCCCACTTCATGGGCAAATAAAAATTGCAGCCTTGTAGTGCGATCACCCTGCTGTGAGAAAACAAAGATTTACTACACTTTGGCAATAAAATGCTACATTCTTATATGAACTTGAAAGAACATTCTTCAAACACTATAAAGCCTTAGTACATACCAACAGAAGAACAACTTGTCCTCTAACGCTCGCCCCGCCCCCCCCCCTCCCCCTCTCCACACCACCCTCTCGTGGACAACATGCTGCTGGTGGTGTGTCATTTCCACCCCAAAAGCCCACTTGATGGGCAAATAAACATTGCAGCCTTGTTGTGCGATCACCCTGCTGTGAGAAAACAAAGATTTACTACACTTTGGAAATAAAATGCTACATTCTTATATGAACTTGAAAGAACATTCTTTCAAACACTATAAAGCCTTAGTACATACCAACAGAAGAACAACTTGTCCTCAAACGCTCGCCCCGCCCCCCCCCCCCCCCCTCACCACACCACCCTCTCGTGGACAACATGCTGCTGGTGGTGTGTCATTTCCACCAAAAGCCCACTTGATGGTCAAATAAAAATTGCAGCCTTGTAGTGCGATCACCCTGCTGTGAGAAAACAAAGATTTACTACACTTTGGAAATAAAATGCTACATTCTTATATGAACTTGAAAGAACATTCTTCAAACACTATAAAGCCTTAGTACATACCAACAGAAGAACAACTTGTCCTCTAACGCTCGTCCCGCCCCCTTCCCTCCCCCACTCCACACCACCCTCTCGTGGACAACATGCTGCTGGTGGTGTGTCATTTCCACCAAAAGCCCACTTGATGGGCAAATAAAAATTGCAGCCTTGTAGTGAGATCACCCTGCTGTGAGAAAACAAAGATTTACTACACTTTGGAAATAAAATGCTACATTCTTATATGAACTTGAAAGAACATTCTTCAACCACTATAAAGCCTTAGTACATACCAACAGAAGAACAACTTGTCCTCTAACGCTCGCCCCGCCCCCCCCCCCCCCTCTCCACACCACCATCTCGTGGACAACATGCTGCTGGCGGTGTGTCATTTCCACCAAAAGCCCACTTGATGGGCAAATAAAAATTGCAGCCTTGTAGTGCGATCACCCTGCTGTGAGAAAACAAAGATTTACTACACTTTGGAAATAAAATGCTACATTCTTATATGAACTTGAAAGAACATCCTTCAAACACTATAAAGCCTTAGTGCATACCAACAGAAGAACAACTTGTCCTCTAACGCTCGCCCCGCCCCCCCCCCTCTCCGCACCACCCTCTCGTGGACAACATGCTGCTGGCGGTGTGTCATTTCCACCAAAAGCCCACTTGATGGGCAAATAAAAATTGCAGCCTTGTAGTGCGATCACCCTGCTGTGAGAAAACAAAGATTTACTACACTTTGGAAATAAAATGCTACATTCTTATATGAACTTGAAAGAACATTCTTCATACACTATAAAGCCTTAGTACATACCAACAGAAGAACAACTTGTCCTCTAACGCTCGCCCCGCCCCCCCCACCCCTCTCCACACCACCCTCTCGTGGACAACATGCTGCTGGCGGTGTGTCATTTCCACCAAAAGCCCACTTGATGGGCAAATAAAAATTGCAGCCTTGTAGTGCGATCACCCTGCTGTGAGAAAACAAAGATTTACTACACTTTGGAAATAAAATGCTACATTCTTATATGAACCTGAATGAACATTCTTCAAACACTATAAAGCCTTAGTACATACCAACAGAAGAACAACTTGTCCTCTAACGCTCGCCCCGCCCCCCCCTCCCCCTCTCCAAACCACCCTCTCATGGACAACATGCTGGTGGTGGTGTGTCATTTCCACCAAAAGCCCACTTGATGGGCAAATAAAAATTGCAGCCTTGTAGTGCGATCACCCTGCTGTGAGAAAACAAAGATTTACCACACTTTGGAAATAAAATGCTACATTCTTATGTGAACTTGAAAGAACATTCTTCAAACACTATAAAGCCTTAGTACATACCAACAGAAGAACAACTTGTCCTCTAACGCTCGCCCCGACACCCCCCCCTCTCCACACCACCCACTCGTGGACGACATGCTGATGGTGGTGTGTCATTTCCACCAAAAGCCCACTTGATGGGCAAATAAAAATTGCAGCCTTGTAGTGCGATCACCCTGCTGTGAGAAAACAAAGATTTACTACACTTTGGAAATAAAATGCTACATTCTTATATGAACTTGAAAGAACATTCTTCAAACACTATAAAGCCTTAGTACATACCAACAGAAGAACAACTTGTCCTCTAACGCTCGCCCCGCCCCCCCCCCCCTCTCCACACCACCCTCTCGTGGACAACATGCTGCTGGCGGTGTGTCATTTCCACCAAAAGCCCACTTCATGGGCAAATAAAAATTGCAGCCTTGTAGTGCGATCACCCTGCTGTGAGAAAACAAAGATTTACTACACTTTGGAAAAAAAATGCTACATTCTTATATGAACTTGAAAGAACATTCTTCAAACACTATAAAGCCTTAGTACATACCAACAGAAGAACAACTTGTCCTCTAACGCACGCCCCGGCCCCCCCCCCCCCCCTCCTCACCACTCCACCCTCTCGTGGACAACATGCTGCTGGTGGTGTGTCATTTCCACCAAAAGCCCACTTGATGGGCAAATAAAAATTGCAGCCTTGTAGTGCGATCACCCTGCTGTGATAAAACAAAGATTTACTACACATTGGAAATAAAATGCTACATTCTTATATGAACTTGAAAGAACATTCTTCAAACACTATAAAGCCTTCTTAGTACATACCAACAGAAGAACAAATTGTCCTCTAACGCTCGCCCCGCCCCCCCCCCCCCCTCTCCACACCACCCTCTCGTGGACAACATGCTGCTGGTGGTGTGTCATTTCCACCAAAAGACCACCTGATGGGCAAATAAAAATTGCAGCCTTGTAGTGCGATCACCCTGCTGTGAGAAAACAAAGATTTACTACACTTTGGAAATAAAATGCTACATTCTTATATGAACTTGAAAGAACATTCTTTCAAACACTATAAAGCCTGAGTACATACCAACAGAAGAACAACTTGTCCTCTAACGCTCGCCCCGCCCCCCCCCCCCCCCCCCTCTGCACACCACCCTCTTGTGGACAACATGCTGCTGGTTGTGTGTCATTTCCACCAAAAGCCCACTTGATGGGCAAATAAAAATTGCAGCCTTGTAGTGCGATCACCCTGCTGTGAGAAAACAAAGATTTACTACACTTTGGAAATAAAATGCTACATTCTTATATGAACTTGAAAGAACATTCTTTCAAACACCATAAAGCCTGAGTACATACCAACAGAAGAACAACTTGTCCTCTAACGCTCGCCCCCCCCCCCCCCCCTCTCCACACCACCCTCTCGTGGACAAAATGCTGCTGGTGGTGTGTCATTTCCACCAAAAGCCCACTTCATGGGCAAATAAAAATTGCAGCCTTTTAGTGCGATCACCCTTCTGTGAGAAAACAAAGATTTACTACACTTTGGAAATAAAATGCTACATTCTTATATGAACTTGAAAGAACATTCTTTCAAACACTATAAAGCCTGAGTACATACCAAAAGAAGAACAACTTGTCCTGTAACGCTCGCCCCGCCCCCCCCCCCCCTTCTCCACACCACCCTCTCGTGGACAACATGCTGCTGGTGGTGTGTCATTTCCACCAAAAGCCCACTCGATGGGCAAATAAAAATTGCAGCCTTGTAGTGCGATCACCTTGCTGTGAGAAAACAAAGATTTACTACACTTTGGAAATAAAATGCTACATTCTTATATGAACTTGAAAGAACATTCTTTCAAACACTATAAAGCCTGAGTACATACCAACAGAAGAACAACTTGTATTCTAACGCTCGCCCCGCCCCCCCCCCCCCCCTCTCCACACCACCCTCTCGTGGACAACATGCTGCTGGTGGTGTGTCATTTCCACCAAAAGCCCACTTGATGGACAAATAAAAATTGCAGCCTTGTAGTGCGATCACCCTGCTGTGAGAAAACAAATATTTACTACACTTTGGAAACAAAATGCTACATTCTTATATGAACTTGAAAGAACATTCTTTCAAACACTATAAAGCCTGAGTACATACCAACAGAAGAACAACTTGTCCTCTAACGCTCGCCCCCCCCCCCCCTCTCCACACCACCCTCTCGTGGACAACATGCTGCTGGTGGTGTGTCATTTCCACCAAAAGCCCACTTCATGGGCAAATAAAAATTGCAGCCTTGTAGTGCGATCACCCTGCTGTGAGAAAACAAAGATTTACTACACTTTGGCAATAAAATGCTACATTCTTATATGAACTTGAAAGAACATTCTTCAAACACTATAAAGCCTTAGTACATACCAACAGAAGAACAACTTGTCCTCTAACGCTCGCCCCGCCCCCCCCCCCCCTCTCCACACCACCCTCTCGTGTACAACATGCTGCTGGTGGTGTGTCTTTCCCACCAAAAGCCCACTTGATGGGCAAATAAAAATTGCAGCCTTGTAGTGCGATCACCCAGCTGTGAGACAACAAAGATTTACTACACTTTGGAAATAAAATGCTACATTCTTATATGAACTTGAAATACCTTCTTTCAAACACTATAAAGCCTTAGTACATACCAACAGAAGAACAACTTGTCCTCTAACGCTCGCCCCGCCCCCCCCCCCCCCCCCTCTCCGCACCACCCTCTCGTGGACAACATGCTGCTGGTGGTGTGTCATTTCCACCAAAAGCCCACTTGATGGGCAAATAAAAATTGCAGCCTTGTAGTGCGATCACCCTGCTGTGAGAAAACAAAGATTTACTACACTTTGGAAATAAAATGCTACATTCTTATATGAACTTGATAGAACATTCTTCAAACACTATATAGCCTTAGTACATACCAATAGAAGAACAACTTGTCCTCTAACACTCGCCCCGCCCCCCCCCCCTCCCCCACCCCACACCACCCTCTCGTGGACAACATGCTGCTTGTGGTGTGTCATTTCCACCAAAAGCCCACTTGATGGGCAAATAAAAATTGCAGCCTTGTAGTGCGATCACCCTGCTGTGAGAAAACAAAGATTTACTACACTTTGGCAATAAAATGCTACATTCTTATGTGAACTTGAAAGAACATTCTTCAAACACTATAAAGCCTTAGTACATACCAACAGAAGAACAACTTGTCCTCTAACGCTCGCCCCGCCCCCCCCCCCCCTCTCCACACCACCCTCTCGTGGACAACATGCTGCTGGTGGTGTGTCATTTCCACCAAAAGCCCACTTCATGGGCAAATAAAAATTGCAGCCTTGTAGTGCGATCACCCTGCTGTGAGAAAACAAAGATTTACTACACTTTGGCAATAAAATGCTACATTCTTATATGAACTTGAAAGAACATTCTTCAAACACTATAAAGCCTTAGTACATACCAACAGAAGAACAACTTGTCCTCTAACGCTCGCCCCGCCCCCCCCCCCCTCCACACCACCCTCTCGTGGACAACATGCTGCTGCTGGTGTGTCATTTCCACCAAAAGCCCACTTCATGGGCAAATAAAAATTGCAGCCTTGTAGTGCGATCACCCTGTTGTGAGAAAACAAAGATTTACTACACTTTGGCAATAAAATGCTACATTCTTATATGAACTTGAAAGAACATTCTTCAAACACTATAAAGCCTTAGTACATACCAACAGAAGAACAACTTGTCCTCTAACGCTCGCCCCGCCCCCCCCCCCTCCCCCTCTCCACACCACCCTCTCGTGGACAACATGCTGCTGGTGGTGTGTCATTTCCACCAAAAGCCCACTTGATGGGCAAATAAAAAATTGCAGCCTTGTTGTGCGATCACCCTGCTGTGAGAAAACAAAGATTTACTACACTTTGGGAATAAAATGCTACATTCTTATATGAACTTGAAAGAACATTCTTTCAAACACTATAAAGCCTGAGTACATACCAACAGAAGAACAACTTGTCCTCAAACGCTCGTCCCGCCCCCTTCCCTCCCCCACTCCACACCACCCTCTCGTGGACAACATGCTGCTGGTGGTGTGTCATTTCCACCAAAAGCCCACTTGATGGGCAAATAAAAATTGCAGCCTTGTAGTGAGATCACCCTGCTGTGAGAAAACAAAGATTTACTACACTTTGGAAATAAAATGCTACATTCTTATATGAACTTGAAAGAACATTCTTCAACCACTATAAAGCCTTAGTACATACCAACAGAAGAACAACTTGTCCTCTAACGCTCGCCCCGCCCCCCCCCCCCCCCCCTCTCCACACCACCATCTCGTGGACAACATGCTGCTGGCGGTGTGTCATTTCCACCAAAAGCCCACTTGATGGGCAAATAAAAATTGCAGCCTTGTAGTGCGATCACCCTGCTGTGAGAAAACAAAGATTTACTACACTTTGGAAATAAAATGCTACATTCTTATATGAACTTGAAAGAACATCCTTCAAACACTATAAAGCCTTAGTGCATACCAACAGAAGAACAACTTGTCCTCTAACGCTCGCCCCGCCCCCCCCCCTCTCCGCACCACCCTCTCGTGGACAACATGCTGCTGGCGGTGTGTCATTTCCACCAAAAGCCCACTTGATGGGCAAATAAAAATTGCAGCCTTGTAGTGCGATCACCCTGCTGTGAGAAAACAAAGATTTACTACACTTTGGAAATAAAATGCTACATTCTTATATGAACTTGAAAGAACATTCTTCATACACTATAAAGCCTTAGTACATACCAACAGAAGAACAACTTGTCCTCTAACGCTCGCCCCCGCCCCCCCCACCCCTCTCCACACCACCCTCTCGTGGACAACATGCTGCTGGCGGTGTGTCATTTCCACCAAAAGCCCACTTGATGGGCAAATAAAAATTGCAGCCTTGTAGTGCGATCACCCTGCTGTGAGAAAACAAAGATTTACTACACTTTGGAAATAAAATGCTACATTCTTATATGAACCTGAATGAACATTCTTCAAACACTATAAAGCCTTAGTACATACCAACAGAAGAACAACTTGTCCTCTAACGCTCGCCCCGCCCCCCCCCTCCCCCTCTCCAAACCACCCTCTCATGGACAACATGCTGGTGGTGGTGTGTCATTTCCACCAAAAGCCCACTTGATGGGCAAATAAAAATTGCAGCCTTGTAGTGCGATCACCCTGCTGTGAGAAAACAAAGATTTACCACACTTTGGAAATAAAATGCTACATTCTTATGTGAACTTGAAAGAACATTCTTCAAACACTATAAAGCCTTAGTACATACCAACAGAAGAACAACTTGTCCTCTAACGCTCGCCCCCGACACCCCCCCCCTCTCCACACCACCCACTCGTGGACGACATGCTGCTGGTGGTGTGTCATTTCCACCAAAAGCCCACTTGATGGGCAAATAAAAATTGCAGCCTTGTAGTGCGATCACCCTGCTGTGAGAAAACAAAGATTTACTACACTTTGGAAATAAAATGCTACATTCTTATATGAACTTGAAAGAACATTCTTCAAACACTATAAAGCCTTAGTACATACCAACAGAAGAACAACTTGTCCTCTAACGCTCGCCCCGCCCCCCCCCCCCTCTCCACACCACCCTCTCGTGGACAACATGCTGCTGGCGGTGTGTCATTTCCACCCACTTCATGGGCAAATAAAAATTGCAGCCTTGTAGTGCGATCACCCTGCTGTGAGAAAACAAAGATTTACTACACTTTGGAAAAAAAATGCTACATTCTTATATGAACTTGGAAGAACATTCTTCAAACACTATAAAGCCTTAGTACATACCAACAGAAGAACAACTTGTCCTCTAACGCACGCCCCGGCCCCCCCCCCCCCCTCCTCACCACTCCACCCTCTCGTGGACAACATGCTGCTGGTGGTGTGTCATTTCCACCAAAAGCCCACTTGATGGGCAAATAAAAATTGCAGCCTTGTAGTGCGATCACCCTGCTGTGATAAAACAAAGATTTACTACACATTGGAAATAAAATGCTACATTCTTATATGAACTTGAAAGAACATTCTTCAAACACTATAAAGCCTTAGTACATACCAACAGAAGAACAAATTGTCCTCTAACGCTCGCCCCGCCCCCCCCCCCCCCTCTCCACACCACCCTCTCGTGGACAACATGCTGCTGGTGGTGTGTCATTTCCACCAAAAGACCACCTGATGGGCAAATAAAAATTGCAGCCTTGTAGTGCGATCACCCTGCTGTGAGAAAACAAAGATTTACTACACTTTGGAAATAAAATGCTACATTCTTATATGAACTTGAAAGAACATTCTTTCAAACACTATAAAGCCTGAGTACATACCAACAGAAGAACAACTTGTCCTCTAACGCTCGCCCCGCCCCCCCCCCCCCCCCCTCTGCACACCACCCTCTTGTGGACAACATGCTGCTGGTTGTGTGTCATTTCCACCAAAAGCCCACTTGATGGGCAAATAAAAATTGCAGCCTTGTAGTGCGATCACCCTGCTGTGAGAAAACAAAGATTTACTACACTTTGGAAATAAAATGCTACATTCTTATATGAACTTGAAAGAACATTCTTTCAAACACCATAAAGCCTGAGTACATACCAACAGAAGAACAACTTGTCCTCTAACGCTCGCCCCCCCCCCCCCCCCTCTCCACACCACCCTCTCGTGGACAAAATGCTGCTGGTGGTGTGTCATTTCCACCAAAAGCCCACTTCATGGGCAAATAAAAATTGCAGCCTTTTAGTGCGATCACCCTTCTGTGAGAAAACAAAGATTTACTACACTTTGGAAATAAAATGCTACATTCTTATATGAACTTGAAAGAACATTCTTTCAAACACTATAAAGCCTGAGTACATACCAAAAGAAGAACAACTTGTCCTGTAACGCTCGCCCCGCCCCCCCCCCCCCTTCTCCACACCACCCTCTCGTGGACAACATGCTGCTGGTGGTGTGTCATTTCCACCAAAAGCCCACTCGATGGGCAAATAAAAATTGCAGCCTTGTAGTGCGATCACCTTGCTGTGAGAAAACAAAGATTTACTACACTTTGGAAATAAAATGCTACATTCTTATATGAACTTGAAAGAACATTCTTTCAAACACTATAAAGCCTGAGTACATACCAACAGAAGAACAACTTGTATTCTAACGCTCGCCCCGCCCCCCCCCCCCCCCCTCTCCACACCACCCTCTCGTGGACAACATGCTGCTGGTGGTGTGTCATTTCCACCAAAAGCCCACTTGATGGACAAATAAAAATTGCAGCCTTGTAGTGCGATCACCCTGCTGTGAGAAAACAAATATTTACTACACTTTGGAAACAAAATGCTACATTCTTATATGAACTTGAAAGAACATTCTTTCAAACACTATAAAGCCTGAGTACATACCAACAGAAGAACAACTTGTCCTCTAACGCTCGCCCCCCCCCCCCCTCTCCACACCACCCTCTCGTGGACAACATGCTGCTGGTGGTGTGTCATTTCCACCAAAAGCCCACTTCATGGGCAAATAAAAATTGCAGCCTTGTAGTGCGATCACCCTGCTGTGAGAAAACAAAGATTTACTACACTTTGGCAATAAAATGCTACATTCTTATATGAACTTGAAAGAACATTCTTCAAACACTATAAAGCCTTAGTACATACCAACAGAAGAACAACTTGTCCTCTAACGCTCGCCCCGCCCCCCCCCCCCCTCTCCACACCACCCTCTCGTGTACAACATGCTGCTGGTGGTGTGTCTTTCCCACCAAAAGCCCACTTGATGGGCAAATAAAAATTGCAGCCTTGTAGTGCGATCACCCAGCTGTGAGACAACAAAGATTTACTACACTTTGGAAATAAAATGCTACATTCTTATATGAACTTGAAATACCTTCTTTCAAACACTATAAAGCCTTAGTACATACCAACAGAAGAACAACTTGTCCTCTAACGCTCGCCCCGCCCCCCCCCCCCCCCTCTCCGCACCACCCTCTCGTGGACAACATGCTGCTGGTGGTGTGTCATTTCCACCAAAAGCCCACTTGATGGGCAAATAAAAATTGCAGCCTTGTAGTGCGATCACCCTGCTGTGAGAAAACAAAGATTTACTACACTTTGGAAATAAAATGCTACATTCTTATATGAACTTGATAGAACATTCTTCAAACACTATATAGCCTTAGTACATACCAATAGAAGAACAACTTGTCCTCTAACACTCGCCCCGCCCCCCCCCCCTCCCCCACCCCACACCACCCTCTCGTGGACAACATGCTGCTTGTGGTGTGTCATTTCCACCAAAAGCCCACTTGATGGGCAAATAAAAATTGCAGCCTTGTAGTGCGATCACCCTGCTGTGAGAAAACAAAGATTTACTACACTTTGGCAATAAAATGCTACATTCTTATGTGAACTTGAAAGAACATTCTTCAAACACTATAAAGCCTTAGTACATACCAACAGAAGAACAACTTGTCCTCTAACGCTCGCCCCGCCCCCCCCCCCCTCTCCACACCACCCTCTCGTGGACAACATGCTGCTGGTGGTGTGTCATTTCCACCAAAAGCCCACTTCATGGGCAAATAAAAATTGCAGCCTTGTAGTGCGATCACCCTGCTGTGAGAAAACAAAGATTTACTACACTTTGGCAATAAAATGCTACATTCTTATATGAACTTGAAAGAACATTCTTCAAACACTATAAAGCCTTAGTACATACCAACAGAAGAACAACTTGTCCTCTAACGCTCGCCCCGCCCCCCCCCCCCTCCACACCACCCTCTCGTGGACAACATGCTGCTGCTGGTGTGTCATTTCCACCAAAAGCCCACTTCATGGGCAAATAAAAATTGCAGCCTTGTAGTGCGATCACCCTGTTGTGAGAAAACAAAGATTTACTACACTTTGGCAATAAAATGCTACATTCTTATATGAACTTGAAAGAACATTCTTCAAACACTATAAAGCCTTAGTACATACCAACAGAAGAACAACTTGTCCTCTAACGCTCGCCCCGCCCCCCCCCCTCCCCCTCTCCACACCACCCTCTCGTGGACAACATGCTGCTGGTGGTGTGTCATTTCCACCAAAAGCCCACTTGATGGGCAAATAAAAATTGCAGCCTTGTTGTGCGATCACCCTGCTGTGAGAAAACAAAGATTTACTACACTTTGGGAATAAAATGCTACATTCTTATATGAACTTGAAAGAACATTCTTTCAAACACTATAAAGCCTGAGTACATACCAACAGAAGAACAACTTGTCCTCAAACGCTCGCCCCGCCCCCCCCCCCCCCCCTCTCCACACCACCCTCTCGTGGACAACATGCTGCTGGTGGTGTGTCATTTCCACCAAAAGCCCACTTGATGGGCAAATAAAAATTGCAGCCTTGTAGTGCGATCACCCTGCTGTGAGAAACCAAAGATTTACTACACTTTGGAAATAAAATGCTACATTCTTATATGAACTTGAAAGAATATTCTTCAAACACTATAAAGCCTTAGTACATACCAACAGAAAAACAACTTGTCCTCTAACGCTCGCCCCGCCCCCCCCCCCCTCCCCCTCTCCACACCACCCTCTCGTGGACAACATATTGCTGGTGGTGTGTCATTTCCACCAAAAGCCCACTTGATGGGCAAATAAAAATTGCAGCCTTGTAGTGAGATCACCCTGCTGTGAGAAAACAAAGATTTACTACACTTTGGAAATAAAATGCTACATTCTTATATGAACTTCAAAGAACATTCTTCAAACACTATAAAGCCTTAGTACATACCAACAGAAGAACAACTTGTCCTCTAACGCTCGCCCCGCCCCCCCCCCCCTCCCCACACCACCATCTCGTGGACAACATGCTGCTGGCGGTGTGTCATTTCCACCAAAAGCCCACTTGATGGGCAAATAAAAATTGCAGCCTTGTAGTGCGATCACCCTGCTGTGAGAAAACAAAGATTTACTACACTTTGGAAATAAAATGATACATTCTTATATGAACTTGAAAGAACATCCTTCAAACACTATAAAGCCTTAGTGCATACCAACAGAAGAACAACTTGTCCTCTAACGCTCGCCCCGCCCCCCCCCCCCCCCCCTCACCACACCACCCTCTCGTGGACAACATGCTGCTGGTGGTGTGTCATTTCCACCAAAAGCCCACTTGATGGACAAATAAAAATTGCAGCCTTGTAGTGCGATCACCCTGCTGTGAGAAAACAAAGATTTACTACACTTTGGAAACAAAATGCTACATTCTTATATGAACTTGAAAGAACATTCTTTCAAACTCTATAAAGCCTGAGTACATACCAACAGAAGAACAACTTGTCCTCTAACGCTCGCCCCCCCCCCCTCTCTCCACACCACCCTCTCGTGGACAACATGCTGCTGGTGGTGTGTCATTTCCACCAAAAGCCCACTTCATGGGCAAATAAAAATTGCAGCCTTGTAGTGCGATCACCCAGCTGTGAGAAAACAAAGATTTACTACACTTTGGCAATAAAATGCTACATTCTTATATGAACTTGAAAGAACTTTCTTCAAACACTATAAAGCCTTAGTACATACCAACAGAAGAACAACTTGTCCTCTAACGCTCGCCCCGCCCCCCCCCCCCCCCCTCTCCACACCACCCTCTCGTGGACAACATGCTGCTGGTGGTGTGTCTTTCCCACCAAAAGCCCACTTGATGGGCAAATAAAAATTGCAGCCTTGTAGTGTGATCACCCTGCTGTGAGACAACAAAGATTTACTACACTTTGGAAATAAAATGCTTCATTCTTATATGAACTTAAAATACCTTCTTTCAAACACTATAAAGCCTTAGTACATACCAACAGAAGAACAACTTGTCCTCTAACGCTCGCCCCGCCCCCCCCCCCCCTCTCCGCACCACCCTCTCGTTGACAACATGCTGCTGGTGGTGTGTCATTTCCACCAAAAGCCCACTTGATGGGCAAATAAAAATTGCAGCCTTGTAGTGCGATCACCCTGCTGTGAGAAAACAAAGATTTACTACACTTTGGAAATAAAATGCTACATTCTTATATGAACTTGAAAGAACATTCTTCAAACACTATATAGCCTTAGTACATACCAATAGAAGAACAACTTGTCCTCTAACGCTCGCCCCGCCCCCCCCCCCCCACCCCACACCACCCTCTCGTGGACAACATGCTGCTTGTGGTGTGTCATTTCCACCAAAAGCCCACTTGATGGGCAAATAAAAATTGCAGCCTTGTAGTGCGATCACCCTGCTGTGAGAAAACAAAGATTTACTACACTTTCAAAATAAACTGCTACATTTTTATATGAACTTGAAAGAACATTCTTCAAACACTATAAAGCCTTAGTACATACCAACAGAAGAACAACTTGTCCTCTAACGCTCGCCCCGCCCCCTCCCCCCCTCTCCACACCACCCTCTCGTGGACAACATGCTGCTGGTGGTGTGTCATTTCCACCAAAAGCCCACTTCATGGGCAAATAAAAATTGCAGCCTTGTAGTGCGATCACCCTGCTGTGAGAAAACAAAGATTTACTACACTTTGGCAATAAAATGCTACATTCTTATATGAACTTGAAAGAACATTCTTCAAACACTATAAAGCCTTAGTACATACCAACAGAAGAACAACTTGTCCTCTAACGCTCGCCCCGCCCCCCCCCCCCCCCTCTCCACACCACCCTCTCGTGGACAACATGCTGCTGCTGGTGTGTCATTTCCACCAAAAGCCCACTTCATGGGCAAATAAAAATTGCAGCCTTGTAGTGCGATCACCCTGTTGTTAGAAAACAAAGATTTACTACACTTTGGCAATAAAATGCTACATTCTTATATGAACTTGAAAGAACATTCTTCAAACACTATAAAGCCTTAGTACATACCAACAGAAGAACAACTTGTCCTCTAACGCTCGCCCCGCCCCCCCCCCCCCCCCGTCTCCACACTACCCTCTCGTGGACAACATGCTGCTGCTGGTGTGTCATTTCCACCAAAAGCCCACTTCATGGGCAAATAAAAATTGCAGCCTTGTAGTGCGATCACCCTGTTGTGAGAAAACAAAGATTTACTACACTTTGGCAATAAAATGCTACATTTTTATATGAACTTGAAAGAACATTCTTCAAACACTATAAAGCCTTAGTACATACCAACAGAAGAACAACTTGTCCTCTAACGCTCGCCCCGTCCCCCCCCCCCTCCCCCTCTCCACACCACCCTCTCGTGGACAACATGCTGCTGGTGGTGTGTCATTTCCACCAAAAGCCCACTTGATGGGCAAATAAAAATTGCAGCCTTGTTGTGCGATCACCCTGCTGTGAGAAAACAAAGATTTACTACACTTTGGGAATAAAATGCTACATTCTTATATGAACTTGAAAGAACATTCTTTCAAACACTATAAAGCCTGAGTACATACCAACAGAAGAACAACTTGTCCTCAAACGCTCGCCCCGCCCCCCCCCCCCTCTCCACACCACCCTCTCGTGGACAACATGCTGCTGGTGGTGTGTCATTTCCACCAAAAGCCCACTTGATGGGCAAATAAAAATTGCAGCCCTGTAGTGCGATCACCCTGCTGTGAGAAAACAAAGATTTACTACACTTTGGAAATAAAATGCTACATTCTTATATGAACCTGAAAGAACATTCTTCAAACACTATAAAGCCTTAGTACATACCAACAGAAGAACAACTTGTCCTCTAACGCTCGCCCCGCCCCCCCCCCCCCCCTCTCCACACCACCCTCTCGTGGACAACATGCTGCTGGCGGTGTGTCATTTCCACCAAAAGCCCACTTGATGGGCAAATAAAAATTGCAGCCTTGTAGTGCGATCACCCTGCTGTGAGAAAACAAAGATTTACTACACTTTGGAAATAAAATGCTAAATTCTTATATGAACTTGAAAGAACATTCTTCAAACACTATAAAGCCTTAGTACATACCAACAGAAGAACAACTTGTCCTCTTACGCTCGCCCCCCCCCCCCCCCCCTTCCACACCGCCCTCTCGTGGACAACATGCTGCTGGCGGTGTGTCATTTCCACCAAAAGCCCACTTGATGGGCAAATAAAAATTGCAGCTTTGTAGAGCGATCACCCTGCTGTGAGAAAACAAAGATTTACTACACTTTGGAAATATAATGCTACATTCTTATATGAACTTGAAAGAACATTCTTTCAAACACTATAAAGCCTTAGTACATACCAACAGAAGAACAACTTGTCCTCTAACGCTCGCTCCGCCCCCCCCCCCCTCTCCACACCACCCTCTCGTGGACAACATGCTGCTGGCGGTGTGTCATTTCCACCAAAAGCCCACTTGATGGGCAAATAAAAATTGCAGCCTTGTAGTGCGATCACCCTGCTGTGAGAAAACTAAGATTTACTACACTTTGGAAATAAAATGCTACATTCTTATATGAACTTGAAAGAACATTCTTCAAACACTATAAAGCCTTAGTACATACCAACAGAAGAACAACTTGTCCTCTAACGCTCACCCCCACCCCCCCCCCTCTCCTAACCACCCTCTCGTGGACAACATGCTGCTGGCGGTGTGTCATTTCCACCAAAAGCCCACTTGATGGGCAAATAAAAGTTGCAGCCTTGTAGTGCGATCACCCTGCTGTGAGAAAACAAAGATTTACTACACTTTGGAAACAAAATGCTAAATTCTTATATGAACTTGAAAGAACATTCTTCAAACACTATAAAGCCTTAGTACATACCAACAGAAGAACAACTTGTCCTCTAACGCTCGCCCCGACCCCCCCCCCTCTCCACACCACCCACTCGTGGACAACATGCTGCTGGTGGTGTGTCATTTCCACCAAAAGCCCACTTGATGGGCAAATAAAAATTGCAGCCTTGTAGTGCGATCACCCTGCTGTGAGAAACCAAAGATTTACTACACTTTGGAAATAAAATGCTACATTCTTATATGAACTTGAAAGAACATTCTTCAAACACTATAAAGCCTTAGTACATACCAACAGAAAAACAACTTGTCCTCTAACGCTCGCCCCGCCCCCCCCCCCCCTTCCCCTCTCCACACCACCCTCTCGTGGACAACATATTGCTGGTGGTGTGTCATTTCCACCAAAAGCCCACTTGATGGGCAAATAAAAATTGCAGCCTTGTAGTGAGATCACCCTGCTGTGAGAAAACAAAGATTTACTACACTTTGGAAATAAAATGCTACATTCTTATATGAACTTCAAAGAACATTCTTCAAACACTATAAAGCCTTAGTACATACCAACAGAAGAACAACTTGTCCTCTAACGCTCGCCCCGCCCCCCCCCCCCCTCCCCACACCACCATCTCGTGGACAACATGCTGCTGGCGGTGTGTCATTTCCACCAAAAGCCCACTTGATGGGCAAATAAAAATTGCAGCCTTGTAGTGCGATCACCCTGCTGTGAGAAAACAAAGATTTACTACACTTTGGAAATAAAATGATACATTCTTATATGAACTTGAAAGAACATCCTTCAAACACTATAAAGCCTTAGTGCATACCAACAGAAGAACAACTTGTCCTCTAACGCTCGCCCCGCCCCCCCCCCCCCCCCCTCACCACACCACCCTCTCGTGGACAACATGCTGCTGGTGGTGTGTCATTTCCACCAAAAGCCCACTTGATGGACAAATAAAAATTGCAGCCTTGTAGTGCGATCACCCTGCTGTGAGAAAACAAAGATTTACTACACTTTGGAAACAAAATGCTACATTCTTATATGAACTTGAAAGAACATTCTTTCAAAATCTATAAAGCCTGAGTACATACCAACAGAAGAACATCTTGTCCTCTAACGCTCGCCCCCCCCCCCTCTCTCCACACCACCCTCTCGTGGACAACATGCTGCTGGTGGTGTGTCATTTCCACCAAAAGCCCACTTCATGGGCAAATAAAAATTGCAGCCTTGTAGTGCGATCACCCAGCTGTGAGAAAACAAAGATTTACTACACTTTGGCAATAAAATGCTACATTCTTATATGAACTTGAAAGAACATTCTTCAAACACTATATAGCCTTAGTACATACCAATAGAAGAACAACTTGTCCTCTAACGCTCGCCCCGCCCCCCCCCCCCCCCCCCCACCCCACACCACCCTCTCGTGGACAACATGCTGCTTGTGGTGTGTCATTTCCACCAAAAGCCCACTTGATGGGCAAATAAAAATTGCAGCCTTGTAGTGCGATCACCCTGCTGTGAGAAAACAAAGATTTACTACACTTTCAAAATAAAATGCTACATTTTTATATGAACTTGAAAGAACATTCTTCAAACACTATAAAGCCTTAGTACATACCAACAGAAGAACAACTTGTCCTCTAACGCTCGCCCCGCCCCCCCCCCCCCCTCTCCACACCACCCTCTCGTGGACAACATGCTGCTCGTGGTGTGTCTTTCCCACCAAAAGCCCACTTGATGGGCAAATAAAAATTGCAGCCTTGTAGTGTGATCACCCTGCTGTGAGACAACAAAGATTTACTACACTTTGGAAATAAAATGCTACATTCTTATATGAACTTGAAATACCTTCTTTCAAACACTATAAAGCCTTAGTACATACCAACAGAAGAACAACTTGTCCTCTAACGCTCGCCCCGCCCCCCCCCCCCCCTCACCGCACCACCCTCTCGTTGACAACATGCTGCTGGTGGTGTGTCATTTCCACCAAAAGCCCACTTGATGGGCAAATAAAAATTGCATCCTTGTAGTGCGATCACCCTGCTGTGAGAAAACAAAGATTTACTACACTTTGGAAATAAAATGCTACATTCTTATATGAACTTGAAAGAACATTCTTCAAACACTATATAGCCTTAGTACATACCAATAGAAGAACAACTTGTCCTCTAACGCTCGCCCCGCCCCCCCCCCCCCCCCCACCCCACACCACCCTCTCGTGGACAACATGCTGCTTGTGGTGTGTCATTTCCACCAAAAGCCCACTTGATGGGCAAATAAAAATTGCAGCCTTGTAGTGCGATCACCCTGCTGTGAGAAAACAAAGATTTACTACACTTTCAAAATAAAATGCTACATTTTTATATGAACTTGAAAGAACATTCTTCAAACACTATAAAGCCTTAGTACATACCAACAGAAGAACAACTTGTCCTCTAACGCTCGCCCCGCCCCCTCCCCCCCTCTCCACACCACCCTCTCGTGGACAACATGCTGCTGGTGGTGTGTCATTTCCACCAAAAGCCCACTTCATTTGCAAATAAAAATTGCAGCCTTGTAGTGCGATCACCCTGCTGTGAGAAAACAAAGATTTAATACACTTTGGCAATAAAATGCTACATTCTTATATGAACTTGAAAGAACATTCTTCAAACACTATAAAGCCTTAGTACATACCAACAGAAGAACAACTTGTCCTCTAACGCTCGCCCCGCCCCCCCCCCCCTCTCCACACCACCCTCTCGTGGACAACATGCTGCTGCTGGTGTGTCATTTCCACCAAAAGCCCACTTCATGGGCAAATAAAAATTGCAGCCTTGTAGTGCGATCACCCTGTTGTTAGAAAACAAAGATTTACTACACTTTGGCAATAAAATGCTACATTCTTATATGAACTTGAAAGAACATTCTTCAAACACTATAAAGCCTTAGTACATACCAACAGAAGAACAACTTGTCCTCTAACGCTCGCCCCGCCCCCCCCCCCCCCGTCTCCACACCACCCTCTCGTGGACAACATGCTGCTGCTGGTGTGTCATTTCCACCAAAAGCCCACTTCATGGGCAAATAAAAATTGCAGCCTTGTAGTGCGATCACCCTGTTGTGAGAAAACAAAGATTTACTACACTTTGGCAATAAAATGCTACATTTTTATATGAACTTGAAAGAACATTCTTCAAACACTATAAAGCCTTAGTACATACCAACAGAAGAACAACTTGTCCTCTAACGCTCGCCCCGCCCCCCCCCCCCCTCCCCCTCTCACACCACCCTCTCGTGGACAACATGCTGCTGGTGGTGTGTCATTTCCACCAAAAGCCCACTTGATGGGCAAATAAAAAATTGCAGCCTTGTTGTGCGATCACCCCTGCTGTGAGAAAACAAAGATTTACTACACTTTGGGAATAAAATGCTACATTCTTATATGAACTTGAAAGAACTTTCTTTCAAACACTATAAAGCCTGAGTACATACCAACAGAAGAACAACTTGTCCTCAAACGCTCGCCCCGCCCCCCCCCCCCCCCTCTCCACACCACCCTCTCGTGGACAACATGCTGCTGGTGGTGTGTCATTTCCACCAAAAGCCCACTTGATGGGCAAATAAAAATTGCAGCCCTGTAGTGCGATCACCCTGCTGTGAGAAAACAAAGATTTACTACACTTTGGAAATAAAATGCTACATTCTTATATGAACCTGAAAGAACATTCTTCAAACACTATAAAGCCTTAGTACATACCAACAGAAGAACAACTTGTCCTCTAACGCTCGCCCCGCCCCCCCCCCCCCTCTCCACACCACCCTCTCGTGGACAACATGCTGCTGGCGGTGTGTCATTTCCACCAAAAGCCCACTTGATGGGCAAATAAAAATTGCAGCCTTGTAGTGCGATCACCCTGCTGTGAGAAAACAAAGATTTACTACACTTTGGAAATAAAATGCTAAATTCTTATATGAACTTGAAAGAACATTCTTCAAACACTATAAAGCCTTAGTACATACCAACAGAAGAACAACTTGTCCTCTTACGCTCGCCCCCCCCCCCCCCCCCCTTCCACACCGCCCTCTCGTGGACAACATGCTGCTGGCGGTGTGTCATTTCCACCAAAAGCCCACTTGATGGGCAAATAAAAATTGCAGCTTTGTAGAGCGATCACCCTGCTGTGAGAAAACAAAGATTTACTACACTTTGGAAATATAATGCTACATTCTTATATGAACTTGAAAGAACATTCTTTCAAACACTATAAAGCCTTAGTACATACCAACAGAAGAACAACTTGTCCTCTAACGCTCGCTCCGCCCCCCCCCCCCCTCTCCACACCACCCTCTCGTGGACAACATGCTGCTGGCGGTGTGTCATTTCCACCAAAAGCCCACTTGATGGGCAAATAAAAATTGCAGCCTTGTAGTGCGATCACCCTGCTGTGAGAAAACTAAGATTTACTACACTTTGGAAATAAAATGCTACATTCTTATATGAACTTGAAAGAACATTCTTCAAACACTATAAGCCTTAGTACATACCAACAGAAGAACAACTTGTCCTTTAACGCTCACCCCCACCCCCCCCCTCTCCTAACCACCCTCTCGTGGACAACATGCTGCTGGCGGTGTGTCATTTCCACCAAAAGCCCACTTGATGGGCAAATAAAAGTTGCAGCCTTGTAGTGCGATCACCCTGCTGTGAGAAAACAAAGATTTACTACACTTTGGAAACAAAATGCTAAATTCTTATATGAACTTGAAAGAACATTCTTCAAACACTATAAAGCCTTAGTACATACCAACAGAAGAACAACTTGTCCTCTAACGCTCGCCCCGACCCCCCCCCCCTCTCCACACCACCCACTCGTGGACAACATGCTGCTGGTGGTGTGTCATTTCCACCAAAAGCCCACTTGATGGGCAAATAAAAATTGCAGCCTTGTAGTGCGATCACCCTGCTGTGAGAAAACAAAGATTTACTACACTTTGGAAATAAAATGCTACATTCTAATATGAACTTGAAAGAACATTCTTCAAACACTATAAAGCCTTAGTACATACCAACAGAAGAACAACTTGTCCTCTAACGCTCGCCCCGCCCCCCCCCCCCTCTCCACACCACCCTCTCGTGCACAACATGCTGCTGGCGGTGTGTCATTTCCACCAAAAGCCCACTTGATGGGCAAATAAAAATTGCAGCCTTGTAGTGCGATCACCCTGCTGTGAGAAAACAAAGATTTACTACACTTTGGAAATAAAATGCTACATTCTTATATGAACTTGAAAGAACATTCTTCAAACACTATAAAGCCTTAGTACATACCAACAGAAGAACAACTTGTCCTCTAACGCTCGCCCCCCCCCCCCCCCCTCCACACCACCCTCTCGTGGACAACATGCTGCTGGCGGTGTGTCATTTTCACCAAAAGCCCACTTGATGGGCAAATAAAAATTGCAGCCTTGTAGTGCGATCACCCTGCTGTGAGAAAACAAAGATTTACTACACTTTGGAAATAAAATGCTACATTCTTATATGAACTTGAAAGAACATTCTTTCAAACACTATAAAGCCTTAGTACATACCAACAGAAGAACAACTTGTCCTCTAACGCTCGCTCCGCCCCCCCCCCCCTCACCACACCACCCTCTCGTGGACAACATGCTGCTGGCGGTGTGTCATTTCCAGCAAAAGCCCACTTGATGGGCAAATAAAAATTGCAACCTTGTAGTGCGATCACCCTGCTGTGAGAAAAAAATGATTTACTACACTTTGGAAATAAGATGCTACATTCTTATATGAACTTGAAAGAACATTCTTCAAACACTATAAAGCCTTAGTACATACCAACAGAAGAACAACTTGTCCTCTAACGCTCGCTCTGCCCCGCCCCCCCCTCTCCACACCACCCTCTCGTGGACAACATGCTGTTGGCGGTGTGTCATTTCCACCAAAAGCCCACTTGACGGGCAAATAAAAATTGCAGCCTTGTAGTGCGATCGCCCTGCTGTGAGAAAACAAAGATTTACAACACTTTGGAAATAAAATGCTACATTCTTATATGAACTTGAAAGAACATTCTTCAAACACTATAAAGCCTTAGTACATACCAACAGAAGAACAACTTGTCCTCTAACGCTCGCCCCGCCCCCCCCCCCCCCTCTCCACACAACCCTCTCGTGGACAACATGCTGTTGGCGGTGTGTCATTTCCACCAAAAGCCCACTTGATGGGCAAATAAAAATTGCAACCTTGTAGTGCGATCACCCTGCTGTGAGAAAACAAAGATTTACTACACTTTGGAAATAAAATGCTACATTCTTATATGAACTTGAAAGAACATTCTTCAAACACTATAAAGCCTTAGTCCATACCAACAGAAGAACAACTTGTCCTCTAACGCTCGCTCCGCCCCCCCCCCCCCTCTCCACACCACCGTCTCGTGGACAACATGCTGCTGGCGGTGTGTCATTTCCACCAAAAGCCCACTTGATGGGCAAATAAAAATTGCAGCCTTGTAGTGCGATCACCCTGCTGTGAGAAAACAAAGATTTACTACACTTTGGAAATAAAATGCTACATTCTTATATGAACTTGAAAGAACATTCTTCAAACACTATAAAGCCTTAGTACATACCAACAGAAGAACAACTTGTCCTCTAACGCTCGCCCCGCCCCCCCCCCCCCTCTCCACACCACCCTCTCGTAAACAACATGCTGCTGGCGGTGTGTCATTTCCACCAAAAGTCCACTTGATGGGCAAATAAAAATTGCAGCCTTGTAGTGCGATCACCCTGCTGTGAGAAAACAAAGATTTACTACACTTTGGAAATAAAATGCTACATTCTTATATGAACTTGAAAGAACATTCTTTCAAACACTATAAAGCCTTAGTACATACAAACAGAAGAACAACTTGTCCTCTAACGCTTGCCCCGCCCCCCCCCCTCTCCACACCACCCTCTCGTGGACAACATGCTGCTGGCGGTGTGTCATTTCCACCAAAAGCCCACTTGATGGGCAAATAAAAATTGCAGCCTTGTAGTGCGATCACCCTGCTGTGAGAAAACAAAGATTTACTACACTTTGGAAATAAAATGCTACATTCTTATATGAACTTGAAAGAACATTCTTCAAACACTATTAAGCCTTAGTACATACCAACAGAAGAACAACTTGTCCTCTAACGCTCGCCCCGCCCCCCCCCCCCCACTCCACACCACCCTCTCGTGGACAACATGCTGCTGGCGGTGTGTCATTTCCACCAAAAGCCCACTTGATGGGCAAATAAAAATTGCAGCCTTGTAGTGCGATCACCCTGCTGTGAGAAAACAAAGATTTACTACACTTTGGAAATAAGATGCTACATTCTTATATGAACTTGAAAGAACATTCTTTCAAACACTATAAAGCCTTAGTACATACCAACAGAAGAACAACTTGTCCTCTCACACTCGCCACGCCCCCCCCCCCTTCTCCACACCACCTTCTCGTGGACAACATGCTGCCGGCGGTGTGTCATTTCCACCAAAAGCCCACTTGATGGGCAAATAAAAATTGCAGCCTTGTAGTGCGATAACCCTGCTGTGAGAAAACAAAGATTTACTACACTTTGGAAATAAAATGCTACATTCTTATATGAACTTGAAAGAACATTCTTCAAACACTATAAAGCCTTAGTACATACCAACAGAAGAACAACTTGACCTCTAACGCTCGCCTCGCCCCCCCCCCCCCCCCCCCTCTCCGCACCACCCTCTCGTGGACAACATGCTGCTGGCGGTGTGTCATTTCCACCAAAAGCCCACTTGATGGGCAAATAAAAATTGCAGCCTTGTAGTGCGATCACCCTGCTGTGAGAAAACAAAGATTTACTACACTTTGGAAATAAAATGCTACATTCTTATATGAACTTGAAAGAACATTCTTTCAAACACTATAAAGCCTTAGTACATACCAACAGAAGAACAACTTGTCCTCTTACGCTCGCTTCCACCCACCCCCCCCCTTCCACACCACCCTCTCGTGGACAACATGCTGCTGGTGGTGTGTCATTTCCACCAATAGCCCACTTAATGGGCAAAAAATAATTGCAGCCTTGTAGTGCGATCACCCTGCTGTGAGAAAACAAAGATTTACTACACTTTGGAAATAAAATGCTACATTCTTATATGAACTTGAAAGAACATTCTTCAAACACTATAAAGCCTTAGTACATACCAACAGAAGAACAACTTGTCCTCTAACGCTCGCCCCGCCCCCCCCCCCCCCCCCCCTCTCCACACCACCCTCTCGTGGACAACATGCTGCTGGCGGTGTGTCATTTCCACCTAAAGCCCACTTGATGGGCAAATAAAAATTGCAGCCTTGTAGTGCGATCACCCTGCTGTGAGAAAACTAAGATTTACTACACTTTGGAAATAAAATGCTACATTCTTATATGAACTTGAAAGAACATTCTTCAAACACTATATAGCCTTAGTACATACCAATAGAAGAACAACTTGTCCTCTAACGCTCGCCCCGCCCCCCCCCCCTCCCCCACCCCACACCACCCACTCGTGGACAACATGCTGCTTGTGGTGTGTCATTTCCCCCAAAAGCCCACTTGATGGGCAAATAAAAATTGCAGCCTTGTAGTGCGATCACCCTGCTGTGAGAAAACAAAGATTTACTACACTTTGGCAATAAAATGCTACATTCTTATATGAACTTGAAAGAACATTCTTCAAACACTATAAAGCCTTAGTACATACCAACAGAAGAACAACTTGTCCTCTAACGCTCGCCCCGCCCCCCCCCCCCCCTCTCCACACCACCCTCTCGTGGACAGTATGCTGCTGGTGGTGTGTCATTTCCACCAAAAGCCCACTTCATGGGCAAATAAAAATTGCAGCCTTGTAGTGCGATCACCCTGCTGTGAGAAAACAAAGATTTACTACACTTTGGCAATAAAATGCTACATTCTTATATGAACTTGAAAGAACATTCTTCAAACACTATAAAGCCTTAGTACATACCAACAGAAGAACAACTTGTCCTCTAACGCTCGCCCCCGCCCCCAGCCCCCTCTCCACACCCCCATCTCGTGACAACATGCTGCTGGCGGTGTGTCATTTCCACCAAAAGCCCACTTGATGGGCAATAAAAATTGCAGCCTTGTAGTGCGATCACCCTTCTGTGAGAAAACAAAGATTTACTACACTTTGGAAATAAAATGCTACATTCTTATATGAACTTGAAAGAACATTCTTCAAACACTATAAAGCCTTAGTACATACCAACAGAAGAACAACTTGTCCTCTAACGCTCGCCCCGCCCCCCCCCCCCCCCTCTCCACACCACCCTCTCGTGGACAACATGCTGCTGGTGGTGTGTCATTTCCACCAAAAAGCCCACTTGATGGGCAAATAAAAATTGCAGCCTTGTAGTGCGATCACCCTGCTGTGAGAAAACAAAGATTTACTACACTTTGAAATAAAATGCTACATTCTTATATGAACTTGAAAGAACATTCTTCAAACACTATAAAGCCTTAGTACATACCAACAGAAAAACAACTTGCCCTCTAACACTCGCCCCGCCCCCCCCCCCCTCCCCCCCTCTCCACACCACCCTCTCGTGGACAACATGCTGCTGGTGGTGTGTCATTCCACCAAAAGCCCACTTGATGGGCAAATAAAAATTGCAGCCTTGTAGTGAGATCACCCTGCTGTGAGAAAACAAAGATTTACTACACTTTGGAAATAAAATGCTACATTCTTATATGAACTTCAAAGAACATTCTTCAAACACTATAAAGCCTTAGTACATACCAACAGAAGAACAACTTGTCCTCTAACGCTCGCCCCGCCCCCCCCCCCCCCCCCCCCTCCACACCACCATCTCGTGGACAACATGCTGCTGGCGGTGTGTCATTTCCACCAAAGCCCACTTGATGGGCAAATAAAAATTGCAGCCTTGTAGTGCGATCACCCTGCTGTGAGAAAACAAAGATTTACTACACTTTGGAAATAAAATGCTACATTCTTATATGAACTTGAAAGAACATTCTTCAAACACTATAAAGCCTTAGTACATACCAACAGAAAACAACTTGTCCTCTAACCGCTCGCCCCCGCCCCACCCCCCCCCCCTCTCCACACCACCCTCTCGTGGACAACATGCTGCTGGCGGTGTGTCATTTCCACCAAAAGCCCACTTGATGGGCAAATAAAAATTGCAGCCTTGTAGTGCGATCACCCTGCTGTGAGAAAACAAAGATTTACTACACTTTGGAAATAAAATGCTACATTCTTATATGAACTTGAAAGAACATTCTTCAAACACTATAAAGCCTTAGTACATACCAACAGAAGAACAACTTGTCCTCTAACGCTCGCCCCCCGCCCCCCCCCTCCCCTCCACACCGCCCTCTCGTAAAACAACATGCTGCTGGCGGTGTGTCCATTTCCGCCAAAAGTCCACTTGATGGGCAAATAAAAATTGCAGCCTTGTAGTGCGATCACCCTGCTGTGAGAAAACAAAGATTTACTACACTTTGGAAATAAAATGCTACATTCTTATATGAACTTGAAAGAACATTCTTTCGAACACTATAAAGCCTTAGTACATACAAACAGAAGAACAACTTGTCCTCTAACGCTCGCCCCGCCCCCCCCCCCCCCTCTCCACACCAACCTCTCGTGGACAACATGCTGCTGGCGGTGTGTCATTTCCACCAAAAGCCCACTTGATGGGCAAATAAAAATTGCAGCCTTGTAGTGCGATCACCCTGCTGTGAGAAAACAAAGATTTACTACACTTTGGAAATAAAATGCTACATTCTTATATGAACTTGAAAGAACATTCTTCAAACACTATTAAGCCTTAGTACATACCAACAGAAGAACAACTTGTCCTCTAACGCTCGCCCCCGCCCCCCCCCCCCCCCCCCACTCCACACCACCCTCTCGTGGACAACATGCTGCTGGCGGTGTGTCATTTCCACCAAAAAGCCCACTTGATGGGCAAATAAAAATTGCAGCCTTGTAGTGCGATCACCCTGCTGTGAGAAAACAAAGATTTACTACACTTTGGAAATAAGATGCTACATTCTTATATGAACTTGAAAGAACATTCTTTCAAACACTATAAAGCCTTAGTACATACCAACAGAAGAACAACTTGTCCTCTCACACTCGCCACGCCCCCCCCCCCCCCTTCTCCACACCACCTTCTCGTGGACAACATGCTGCCGGCGGTGTGTCATTTCCACCAAAAGCCCACTTGATGGGCAAATAAAAATTGCAGCCTTGTAGTGCGATAACCCTGCTGTGAGAAAACAAAGATTTACTACACTTTGGAAATAAAATGCTACATTCTTATATGAACTTGAAAGAACATTCTTCAAACACTATAAAGCCTTAGTACATACCAACAGAAGAACAACTTGACCTCTAACGCTCGCCTCGCCCCCCCCCCCCCCCTCTCCGCACCACCCTCTCGTGGACAACATGCTGCTGGCGGTGTGTCATTTCCACCAAAAGCCCACTTGATGGGCAAATAAAAATTGCAGCCTTGTAGTGCGATCACCCTGCTGTGAGAAAACAAAGATTTACTACACTTTGGAAATAAAATGCTACATTCTTATATGAACTTGAAAGAACATCTTTCAAACACTATAAAGCCTTAGTACATACCAACAGAAGAACAACTTGTCCTCCTTACGCTCGCTTCCACCCACCCCCCCCTTCCACACCACTCTCTCGTGGACAACATGCCTGCTGGTGGTGTGTCATTTCTCCAATAGCCCACTTAATGGGCAAAAAATAATTGCAGCCTTGTAGTGCGATCACCCTGCTGTGAGAAAACAAAGATTTACTACACTTTGGAAATAAAATGCTACATTCTTATATGAACTTGAAAGAACATTCTTCAAACACTATAAAGCCTTAGTACATACCAACAGAAGAACAACTTGTCCTCTAACGCTCGCCCCGCCCCCCCCCCCCCCCCCCCCCCTCTCCACACCACCCTCTCGTGGACAACATGCTGCTGGCGGTGTGTCATTTCCTCCTAAAGCCCACTTGATGGGCAAATAAAAATTGCAGCCTTGTAGTGGCATCACCCTGCTGTGAGAAAACTAAGATTTACTACACTTTGGAAATAAAATGCTACATTCTTATATGAACTTGAAAGAACATTCTTCAAACACTATATAGCCTTAGTACATACCAATAGAAGAACAACTTGTCCTCTAACGCTCGCCCCGCCCCCCCCCTCCCCCACCCCACACCACCCACTCGTGGACAACATGCTGCTTGTGGTGTGTCATTTCCCCCAAAAGCCCACTTGATGGGCAAATAAAAATTGCAGCCTTGTAGTGCGATCACCCTGCTGTGAGAAAACAAAGATTTACTACACTTTGGCAATAAAATGCTACATTCTTATATGAACTTGAAAGAACATTCTTCAAACACTATAAAGCCTTAGTACATACCAACAGAAGAACAACTTGTCCTCTAACGCTCGCCCCGCCCCCCCCCCCCTCTCCACACCACCCTCTCGTGGACAGTATGCTGCTGGTGGTGTGTCATTTCCACCAAAAGCCCACTTCATGGGCAAATAAAAATTGCAGCCTTGTAGTGCGATCACCCTGCTGTGAGAAAACAAAGATTTACTACACTTTGGCAGTAAAATGCTACATTCTTATATGAACTTGAAAGAACATTCTTCAAACACTATAAAGCCTTAGTACATACCAACAGAAGAACAACTTGTCCTCTAACGCTCGCCCCGCCCCCAGCCCCCTCTCCACACCCCCATCTCGTGGACAACATGCTGCTGGCGGTGTGTCATTTCCACCAAAAGCCCACTTGATGGGCAAATAAAAATTGCAGCCTTGTAGTGCGATCACCCTGCTGTGAGAAAACAAAGATTTACTACACTTTGGAAATAAAATGCTACATTCTTATATGAACTTGAAAGAACATTCTTCAAACACTATAAAGCCTTAGTACATACCAACAGAAGAACAACTTGTCCTCTAACGCTCGCCCCCGCCCCACCCCCCCCCCCCCTCTCCACACCACCCTCTCGTGGCAAACATGCTGCTGGCGGTGTGTCATTTCCACCAAAAGCCCCACTTGATGGGCAAATAAAAATTGCAGGCTTGTAGTTCGATCACCCTGCTGTGAGAAAACAAAGATTTACTACACTTTGGAAATAAAATGCTACATTCTTATATGAACCTGAAAGAACATTCTTTCAAACACTATAAAGCCTTAGTACATACCAACAGAAGAACAACTTGTCCTCTAACGCTCCGCCCCGCCCCCCCCCCCCCCCTCTCCACACCACCCTCTCGTGGACAACATGCTGCTGGCGGTGTGTCATTTCACCAAAAGCCCACTTGATGGGCAAATAAAAATTGCAGCCTTGTAGTGCGATCACCCTGCTGTGAGAAAACAAAGATTTACTACACTTTGGAAATAAAATGCTAAATTCTTATATGAACTTGAAAGAACATTCTTCAAACACTATAAAGCCTTAGTACATACCAACAGAAGAACAACTTGTCCTCTTACGCTCGCCCCCACCCCCCCCCCCCCCCTTCCACACCACCCTCTCGTGGACAACATGCTGCTGGCGGTGTGTCATTTCTACCAAAAGCCACTTGATGGGCAAATAAAAATTGCAGCCTTGTAGTGCGATCACCTGCTGTGAGAAAACAAAGATTTACTACACTTTGGAAATAAAATGCTACATTCTTAAATGAACTTGAAAGAACATTCTTTCAAACACTATAAAGCCTTAGTACATACCAACAGAAGAACAACTTGTCCTCTAACGCTCGCCTCCGCCCCCCCCCCCCCCCCCCCCCCCCTCACCGCACTCAATCTCGTGGACAACATGCTGCTGGCGGTGTGTCATTTCCACCAAAAGCCCACTTGATGGGCAAATAAAAATTGCAGCCTTGTAGTGCGATCACCCTGCTGTGAGAAAACAAAGAATTTACTACACTTTGGAAATAAAATGCTACATTCTTATATGAACTTGAAAGAACATTCTTCAAACACTATAAAGCCTTAGTACATACCAACAGAAGAACAACTTGTCCTCTAAGCCTCACCCCCCACCCCCCCAACCACCCTCTCGTGGACAACATGCTGCTGGCGGTGTGTCATTTCCACCAAAAGCCCACTTGATGGGCAAATAAAATTTGCAGCCTTGTAGTGCGATCACCCTGCTGTGAGAAAACAAAGATTTACTACACTTTGGAAACAAAATGCTAAATTCTTATATGAACTTGAAAGAACATTCTTCAAACACTATAAAGCCTTAGTACATACCAACAGAAGAACAACTTGTCCTCTAACGCTCGCCCCGCCCCCCCCCCCCCTCTCCACACCACCCTCTCGTGGACAACATGCTGCTGGCGGTGTGTCATTTCCACCAAAAGCCCACTTGATGGGCAAATAAAAATTGCAGCCTTGTAGTGCGATCACCCTGCTGTGAGAAAACAAAGATTTACTACACTTTGGAAATAAAATGCTACATTCTTATATGAACTTGAAAGAACATTCTTCAAACACTATAAAGCCTTAGTACATACCAACAGAAGAACAACTTGTCCTCTAACGCTCGCTCCGCCCCACCCCCCCCCCTCACCACCCCACCCTCTCGTGGACAACATGCTGCTGGCGGTGTGTCATTTCCACCAAAAGCCCACTTGATGGGCAAATAAAAATTGCAGCCTTGTAGTGCGATCACCCTGCTGTGAGAAAACAAAGATTTACTACACTTTGGAAATAAAATGCTACATTCTTATATGAACCTGAAAGAACATTCTTTCAAACACTATAAAGCCTTAGTACATACCAACAGAAGAACAACTTGTGTTCTAACGCTCGCCCCGCCCCCCCCCCCCCCCACTCTCCACACCACCCTCTCGTGGACAACATGCTGCTGGCGGTGTGTCATTTCCACCAAAAGCCCACTTGATGGGCAAATAAAAATTGCAGCCTTGTAGTGCGATCACCCTGCTGTGAGAAAACAAAGATTTACTACACTTTGGAAATAAAATGCTAAATTCTTATATGAACTTGAAAGAACATTCTTTCAAACACTATAAAGCCTTAGTACATACCAACAGAAGAACAACTTGTCCTCTAACGCTCGCTCCGCCCCCCCCCCCCCTCACCACACCACCCTCTCGTGGACAACATGCTGCTGGCGGTGTGTCATTTCCACCAAAAGCCCACTTCATGGGCAAATAAAAATTGCAGCCTTGTAGTGCGATCACCCTGCTGTGAGAAAACAAAGATTTACTACACTTTGGCAATAAAATGCTACATTCTTATATGAACTTGAAAGAACATTCTTCAAACACTATAAAGCCTTAGTACATACCAACAAAAGAACAACTTGTCCTCTAACGCTCGCCCCGCCCCCCCCCCCCCCCCTCCCCCTCTCCACACCACCCTCTCGTGGACAACATGCTGCTGGTGGTGTGTCATTTCCACCAAAAGCCCACTTGATGGGAAAATAAAAATTGCAGCCTTGTTGTGCGATCACCCTGCTGTGAGAAAACAAAGATTTACTACACTTTGGAAATAAAATGCTACATTCTTATATGAACTTGAAAGAACATTCTTTCAAACACTATAAAGCCTGAGTACATACCAACAGAAGAACAACTTGTCCTCAAACGCTCGCCCCCCCCCCCCCCCCCCCCCACTCAACACCACCCTCTCGTGGACAACATGCTGCTGGTGGTGTGTCATTTCCACCAAAAGCCCACTTGATGGGCAAATAAAAATTGCAGCCTTGTAGTGCGATCACCCTGCTGTGAGAAAACAAAGATTTACTACACTTTGGCAATAAAATGCTACATTCTTATATGAACTTGAAAGAACACTCTTCAAACACTATAAAGCCTTAGTACATACCAACAGAAGAACAACTTGTACTCTAACGCTCGCCCCGCCCCCCCCCCCCCCCCTCACCACACCACCATCTCGTGGACAACATGCTGCTGGCGGTGTGTCATTTCCACCAAAAGCCCACTTGATGGGCAAATAAAAATTGCAGCCTTGTAGTGCGATCACCCTGCTGTGAGAAAACAAAGATTTACTACACCTTGGAAATAAAATGCTACATTCTTATATGAACTTGAAAGAACATCCTTCAAACACTATAAAGCCTTAGTGCATACCAACAGAAGAACAACTTGTCCTCTAACGCTCGCCCCGCCCCCCCCCCCCCCCTCACCACACCACCCTCTCGTGGACAACATGCTGCTGGCGGTGTGTCATTTCCACCAAAAGCCCACTTGATGGGCAAATAAAAATTGCAGCCTTGTTGTGCGATCACCCTGCTGTGAGAAAACAAAGATTTACTACACTTTAGAAATAAAATGCTACATTCTTATATGAACTTGAAAGAACATTCTTTCAAACACTATAAAGCCTTAGTACTTACCAACAGAAGAACAACTTGTCCTCTAACGCTCGCACCGCCCCCCCCCCCCTCGCCACACCACCCTCTCGTGGACAACATGCTGCTGGCGGTGTGTCATTTCCACCAAAAGCCCACTTGATGGGCAAATAAAAATTGCAGCCTTGTAGTGTGATCACCCTGCTGTGAGAAAACAAAGATTTACTACACTTTGGAAATAAAATGCTACATTCTTATATGAACTTGAAAGAACATTCTTCAAACACTATAAAGCCTTAGTACATACCAACAGAAGAACAATTTGTCCTCTTACGCTCGCCCCCCCCCCCCCCCCCCCCCTTCCACACCACCCTCTCGTGGACAACATGCTGCTGGCGGTTTGTCATTTCCACCAAAAGCCCACTTGATGGGCAAATAAAAATTGCAGCCTTGTAGTGCGATCACCCTGCTGTGAGAAAACAAAGATTTACTACACTTTGGAAATGAAATGCTACATTCTTATATGAACTTGAAAGAACATTCTTTCAAACACTATAAAGCCTTAGTACATACCAACAGAAGAACAACTTGTCCTCTAACGCTCGCTCCGCCCCCCCCCCCCCCCCCTCTCCACACCACCCTCTCGTGGACAACATGCTGCTGGCGGTGTGTCATTTCCACCAAAAGCCCACTTGATGGGCGAATAAAAATTGCAGCCTTGTAGTGCGATCACCCTGCTGTGAGAAAACAAAGATTTACTACACTTTGGAAATAAAATGCTACATTCTTATATGAACTTGAAAGAACATTCTTTCAAACACTATAAAGCCTTAGTACATACCAACAGAAGAACAACTTGTCCTCTAACGCTCGCTCTGCCCCCCCCCTCCCCTCTCCACACCACCCTCTCGTGGACAACATGCTGCTGGCGGTGTGTCATTTCCACCAAAAGCCCACTTGACGGGCAAATAAAAATTGCAGCCTTGTAGTGCGATCGCCCTGCTGTGAGAAAACAAAGATTTACTACACTTTGGAAATAAAATGCTACATTCTTATATGAACTTGAATGAATATTCTTCAAACACTATAAAGCCTTAGTACATACCAACAGAAGAACAACTTGTCCTCTAACGCTCGCCCCGCCCCCCCCCCCCCCTCTCCGCACAACCCTCTCGTGGACAACATGCTGTTGGCGGTGTGTCATTTCTACCAAAAGCCCACTTGATGGGCAAATAAAAATTGCAACCTTGTAGTGCGATCACCCTGCTGTGAGAAAACAAAGATTTACTACACTTTGGAAATAAAATGCTACATTCTTATATGAACTTGAAAGAACATTCTTTCAAACACTATAAAGCCTTAGTCCATACCAACAGAAGAACAACTTGTCCTCTAACGCTCGCTCCGCCCCCCCCCCCCCTCTCCATACCACCGTCTCGTGGACAACATGCTGCTGGCGGGGTGTCATTTCCACCAAAAGCCCACTTGATGGGCAAATAAAAATTGCAGCCTTGTAGTGCGATCACCCTGCTGTGAGAAAACAAAGATTTACTACACTTTGGAAATAAAATGCTACATTCTTATATGAACTTGAAAGAACATTCTTCAAACACTACAAAGCCTTAGTACATACCAACAGAAGAACAACTTGTCCTCTAACGCTCGCCCCGCCCCCCCCCCCCTCTCCACACCCCCCTCTCGTAAACAACATGCTGCTGGCGGTGTGTCATTTCCACCAAAAGCCCACTTGATGGGCAAATAAAAATTGCAGCCTTGTAGTGCGATCACCCTGCTGTGAGAAAACAAAGATTTACTACACTTTGGAAATAAAATGCTACATTCTTATATGAACTTGAAAGAACATTCTTTCAAACACTATAAAGCCTTAGTACATACCAACAGAAGAACAACTTGTCCTCTAACGCTCGCCCCGCCCCCCCCCCCCCCCCCCTCCTCTCCACACCAGCCTCTCGTGGACAACATGCTGCTGGCGGTGTGTCATTTCCACCAAAAGCCCACTTGATGGGCGAATAAAAATTGCAGCCTTGTAGTGCGATCACCCTGCTGTGAGAAAACAAAGATTTTCTACACTTTGGAAATAAAATGCTACATTCTTATATGAACTTGAAAGAACATTCTTCAAACACTATAAAGCCTTAGTACATACCAACAGAAGAACAACTTGTCCTCTAACGCTCGCCCCGCCCCCCCCCCCCCCCACTCCACACCACCCTCTCGTGGACAACATGCTGCTGGCGGTGTGTCATTTCCACCAAAAGCCCACTTGATGGGCAAATAAAAATTGCAGCCTTGTAGTGCGATAACCCTGCTGTGAGAAAACAAAGATTTACTACACTTTGGAAATAAAATGCTACATTCTTATATGAACTTGAAAGAACATTCTTCAAACACTATAAAGCCTTAGTACATACCAACAGAAGAACAACTTGTCCACTAACGCTCGCCTCGCCCCCCCACCCCCCCTCTCCACACCACCCTCTCGTGGCCAACATGCTGCTGGCGGTGTGTCATTTCCACCAAAAGCCCACTTGATGGGCAAATAAAAATTGCAGCCTTGTAGTGCGATCACCCTGCTGTGAGAAAACAAAGATTTACTACACTTTGGAAATAAAATGCTACATTCTTATATGAACTTGAAAGAACATTCTTTCAAACACTATAAAGCCTTAGTACATACCAACAGAAGAACAACTTGTCCTCTTACGCTCGCTTCAACCCCCCCCCCCCCCCCCCCCCCTTCCACACCACCCTCTCGTGGACAACATGCTGCTGGTGGTGTGTCATTTCCACCAATAGCCCACTTCACGGGCAAAAAATAATTGTAGCCTTGTAGTGCGATCACCCTGCTGTGAGAAAACAAAGATTTACTACACTTTGGAAATAAAATGCTACATTCTTATATGAACTTGAAAGAACATTCTTCAAACACTATAAAGCCTTAGTACATACCAACAGAAGAACAACTTGTCCTCTAACGTTCGCCCCGCCCACCCCCCCCCCCCTCCCACACCACCCTCTCGTGGACAACATGCTGCTGGCGGTGTGTCATTTCCACCTAAAGCCCACTTGATGGGCAAATAAAAATTGCAGCCTTGTAGTGCGATCACCCTGCTGTGAGAAAACAAAGATTTACTACACTTTGGAAATAAAATGCTACATTCTTATATGAACTTGAAAGAACATTCTTCAAACACTATAAAGCCTTAGTACATACCAACAGAAGAACAACTTGTCCTCTAACGCTCGCCCCGCCCCCCCCCCCCCCCTCCCGCACCACCCTCTCGTGGACAACATGCTGCTGGCGGTGTGTCATTTCCACCAAAAGCCCACTTGATGGGCAAATAAAAATTGCAGCGTTGTAGTGCGATCACCCTGCTGTGAGAAAACAAAGATTTACTACACTTTGGAAATAAAATGCTACATTCTCATATGAACTTGAAAGAACATTCTTTCAAACACTATAAAGCCTTAGTACATACCAACAGAAGAACAACTTGTCCTCTTACGCTCGCCCCCCCCCCCCCTCCCACACCACCCTCTCGTGGAAAACATGCTGCTGGTGGTGTGTCATTTCCACCAAAAGCCCACTTGATGGGCAAATAAAAATTGCAGCCTTGTAGTGGGATCACCCTGCTGTGAGAAAACAAAGATTTACTACACTTTGGAAATAAAATGCTACATTCTTATATGAACTTCAAAGAACATTCTTTCAAACACTATAAAGCCTTAGTACATACCAACAGAAGAACAACTTGTCCTCTAACGCTCGCCCCGCCCCCCCCCCCCCTCTCCACACCACCCTCTCGTGGACAACATGCTGCTGGCGGTGTGTCATTTCCACCAAAAGCCCACTTGATGTGCAAATAAAAATTGCAGCCTTGTAGTGCGATCACCCTGCTGTGAGAAAACAAAGATTTACTACACTTTGGAAATAAAATGCTACATTCTCATATGAACTTGAAAGAACATTCTTTCAAACACTATAAAGCCTTAGTACATACCAACAGAAGAACAACTTGTCCTCTTACGCTCGCCCCCCCCCCCCCCCCCTCCCACACCACCCTCTCGTGGACAACATGCTGCTGGTGGTGTGTCATTTCCACCAAAAGCCCACTTGATGGGCAAATAAAAATTGCAGCCTTGTAGTTGGATCACCCTGCTGTGAAAAAACAAAGATTTACTACACTTTGGAAATAAAATGCTACATTCTTATATGAACTTGAAAGAACATTCTTTCAAACACTATAAAGCCTTAGTACATACCAACAGAAGAACAACTTGTCCTCTAACGCTCGCCCCGCCCCCCCCCCCTCTCCACACCACCCTCTCGTGGTCAACATGCTGCTGGCGGTGTGTCATTTCCACCAAAAGCCCACTTGATGGGCAAATAAAAATTGCAGCCTTGTAGTGCGATCACCCTGCTGTGAGAAAACAAAGATTTACTACACTTTGGAAATAAAATGCTACATTCTTATATGAACTTGAAAGAACATTCTTTCAAACACTATAAAGCCTTAGTACATACCAACAGAAGAACAACTTGTCCTCTTACGCTCGCCCCCCCCCCCACCCCCCCTTCCACACCACCTTCTCGTGGACAACATGCTGCTGGCGGTGTGTCATTTCCCCCAAAAGCCCACTTGATGGGCAAATAAAAATTGCAGCCTTGTAGTGCGATCATCCTGCTGTGAGAAAACAAAGATTTACTACACTTTGGAAATAAAATGCTACATTCTTATATGAACTTGAAAGAACATTCTTCAAACACTATAAAGCCTTAGTACATACCAACAGAAGAACAACTTATCCTCTAACGCTCGCCCCGCCCCGCCCCCCCCCCCCCCCCTCACCGTACCACCCTCTCGTGGACAACAAGCTGCTGGCGGTGTGTCATTTCCACCAAAAGCCCACTTGATGGGCAAATAAAAATTGCAGCCTTGTAGTGCGATCACCCTGCTGTGAGAAAACAAAGATTTACTACACTTTGGAAATAAAATGCTACATTCTTATATGAACTTGAAAGAACATTCTTCGAACACTATAAAGCCTTAGTACATACTAACAGAAGAACAACTTGTCCTCTTACGCTCGCCCCCCCCCCCCCCTTCCACACCACCCTCTCGTGGACGACATGCTGCTGGCGGTGTGTCATTTCCACCAAAAGCCCACTTGATGGGCAAATAAAAATTGCAGCCTTGTAGTGCGATCACCCTGCTGTGAGAAAACAAAGATTTACTACACTTTGGAAATAAAATGCTACATTCTTATATGAACTTGAAAGAACATTCTTTCAAACACTATAAAGCCTTAGTACATACCAACAGAAGAACAACTTGTCCTCTTACGCTCGCCCCCACCCCCCCCCCCCCCCTTCCACACCACCCTCTCGTGGACAACATGCTGCTGGCGGTGTGTCATTTCCCCCAAAAGCCCACTTGATGGGCAAATAAAAATTCAGCCTTGTAGTGCGATCACCCTGCTGTGAGAAAACAAAGGTTTACTACACTTTGGAAATAAAATGCTACATTCTTATATGAACTTGAAAGAACATTCTTCAAACACTATAAAGCCTTAGTACATACCAACAGAAGAACAACTTGTCCTCTAACGGTCGCCCCGCCCCCCCCCCCCCTCTCCGCACCACCCTCTCGTGGACAACTTGCTGCTGGCGGTGTGTCATTTCCACCAAAAGCCCACTTGATGGGCAAATAAAAATTGCAGCCTTGTAGTGCGATCACCCTGCTGTGAGAAAACAAAGATTTACTACACTTTGGAAATAAAATGCTACATTCTCATATGAACTTGAAAGAACATTCTTCAAGCACTATAAAGCCTTAGTACATACCAACAGAAGAACAACTTGTCCTCTAACGCTCGCCCCCCCCCCCCCCTCACCACACCACCCTCTCGTGGACAACATGCTGCTGGTTGTGTGTCATTTCCACCAAAAGCCCACTTGATGGGCAAATAAAAATTGCAGCCTTGTAGTGCGATCACCCTGCTGTGAGAAAACAAAGATTTACTACACTTTGGCAATAAAATGCTACATTCTTATATGAACTTGAAAGAACATTCTTTCAAACACTATAAAGCCTTAGTACATACCAACAGAAGAACAACTTGTCCTCTTACACTCGCCCCCACCCCCCCCCCCCCCCTTCCTCACCACCCTCTCGTGGACAACATGCTGCTGGCGGTGTGTCATTTCCACCAAAAGCCCACTTGATGGGCAAATAAAAATTGCAGATTTGTAGTGCGATCACCCTGCTGTGAGAAAACAAAGATTTACTACACTTTGGAAATAAAATGCTACATTCTTATATGAACTTGAAAGAACATTCTTCAAACACTATAAAGCCTTAGTACATACCAACAGAAGAACAACTTGTCCCCTAACGCTCGCCCCGCCCCCCCCCCCTCGCCACACCACCCTCTCGTGGACAACATGCTGCTGGCGGTGTGTCATTTCCACCAAAAGCCCACTTGATGGGCAAATAAAAATTGCAGCCTTGTAGTGCGATCACCCTGCTGTGAGAACACAAAGATTTACTACACTTTGGAAATAAAATGCTACATTCTTATATTAACTTGAATGAACATTCTTTCAAACACTATAAAGCCTTAGTACATACCAACAGAAGAACAACTTGTCCTCTAACGCTCGCCCCGCCCCCCCCCCCCCTCTCCACACCACCCTCTCGTGGACAACATGCTGCTGGTGGTGTGTCATTTCCTCCAAAAGCCCACTTGATGGGCAAATAAAAATTGCAGCCTTGTAGTGCGATCACCCTGCTGTGAGAAAACAAAGATTTACAACACTTTGGAAATAAAATGCTACATTCTTATATGAACTTGAAAGAACATTCTTTCAAACACTATAAAGCCTTAGTACATACCAACAGAAGAACAACTTGTCCTCTTACGCTCGCCCCCCCCCCCCCCCCCCCACCCTTTCACAACACCCTCTCGTGGACAACATGCTGCTGGCGGTGTGTCATTTCCACCAAAAGTCCACTTGATGGGCAAATAAAAATTGCAGCCTTGTAGTGCGATCACCCTGCTGTGAGAAAACAAAGATTTACTACACTTTGGAAATAAAATGCTACATTCTTATATGAACTTGAAAGAACATTCTTTCAAACACTGTAAAGCCTTAGTACATACCAACAGAAGAACAACTTGTCCTCTTACGCTCGCCCCCCCCCCCCCCTTCCACACCACCCTCTCGTGGACAACATGCTGCTGGCGGTGTGTCATTTCCACCAAAAGCCCACTTGATGGGCAAATAAAAATTGCAGCCTTGTAGTGCTATCACCCTGCTGTGAGAAAACAAAGATTTACTACACTTTGGAAATAAAATGCTACATTCTTATATGAACTTGAAAGAACATTCTTCAAACACTATAAAGCCTTAGTACATACCAACAGAAGAACAACTTGTCCTCTTACGCTCGCCCCAACCCCCCCCACCCTTCCACACCACCCTCTCGTGGACAACATGCTGCTGGCGGTGTGTCATTTCCACCAAAAGCCCACTTGATGGGCAAATAAAAATTGCAGCCTTGTAGTGCGATCACCCTGCTGTGAGAAAACAAAGATTTACTACACTTTGGAAATAAAATGCTACATTCTTATATGAACTTGAAAGAACATTCTTTCAAACACTATAAAGCCTTAGTACATACCAACAGAAGAACAACTTCTCCTCTTACGCTCGCCCCCCCCCCCTTCCACACCACCCTCTCGTGGACAAAATGCTGCTGGCGGTGTGTCATTTCCACCAAAAGCCCACTTGATGGGCAAATAAAAATAGCAGCCTTGTAGTGCGATCACCCTGCTGTGAGAAAACAAAGATTTACTACACTTTGGAAATAAAATGCTACATTCTTATATGAACTTGAAAGAACATTCTTCAAACACTATAAAGCCTTAGTACATACCAACAGAAGAACAACTTATCCTCTAACGCTTACCCCGCCCCGCCCCCCCCCCCCCCTCACCGCACCACCCTCTCGTGGACAACATGCTGCTGGCGGTGTGTCATTTCCACCAAAAGCCCACCTGATGGGCAAATAAAAATTGCAGCCTTGTAGTGCGATCACCCTGCTGTGAGAAAACAAAGATTTACTACACTTTGGAAATAAAATGCTACATTCTTATATGAACTTGAAAGAACATTCTTCAAACACTATAATGCCTTAGTACATACCAACAGAAGAACAACTTGTCCTCTTACACTCGCCCCCCCCCCCCCCCCCCATTCCACACCACCCTCTCGTGGACAACATGCTGCTGGTGGTGTGTCATTTCCACCAAAAGCCCACTTGATAGGCAAATAAAAATTGCAGCCTTGTAGAGCGATCACCCTGCTGTGAGAAAACAAAGATTTACTACACTTTGGAAATAAAATGCTACATTCTTATATGAACTTGAAAGAACATTCTTTCAAACACTATAAAGCCTTAGTACATACCAACAGAAGAACAACTTCTCCTCTTACGCTCGCCCCCCCCCCCTTCCACACCACACTCTCGTGGACAAAATGCTGCTGGCGGTGTGTCATTTCCACCAAAAGCCCACTTGATGGGCAAATAAAAATTGCAGCCTTGTAGTGCGATCACCCTGCTGTGAGAAAACAAAGATTTACTACAGTTTGGAAATAAAATGCTACATTCTTATATGAACTTGAAAGAACATTCTTTCAAACACTATAAAGCCTTAGTACATACCAACAGAAGAACAACTTGTCCTCTTCCGCTCGCCCCCCCTCCCTCTTCCACAGCACCCTCTCGTGGACAACATGCTGCTGGCGGTGTGTCATTTCCACCAAAAGCCCACTTGATGGGCAAATAAAAATTGCAGCCTTGTAGTGCGATCACCCTGCTGTGAGAAAACAAAGATTTACTACAGTTTGGAAATAAAATGCTACCTTCTTATATGAACTTGAAAGAACATTCTTCAAACACTATAGAGCCTTAGTACATACCAACAGAAGAACAACTTGTCCTCTAACGCTCGCCCCGCCCCCCCCCCCCCCCCTCTCCACACCACCCTCTCGTGGACAACATGCTGCTGGCGGTGTGTCATTTCCACCAAAAGCCCACCTGATGGGCAAATAAAAATTGCAGCCTTGTAGTGCGATCACCCTGCTGTGAGAAAACAAAGATTTACTACACTTTGGAAATAAAATGCTACATTCTTATATGAACTTGAAAGAACATTCTTCAAACACTATAATGCCTTAGTACATACCAACAGAAGAACAACTTGTCCTCTTACACTCGCCCCCCCCCCCCCCCATTCCACACCACCCTCTCGTGGACAACATGCTGCTGGTGGTGTGTCATTTCCACCAAAAGCCCACTTGATAGGCAAATAAAAATTGCAGCCTTGTAGAGCGATCACCCTGCTGTGAGAAAACAAAGATTTACTACACTTTGGAAATAAAATGCTACATTCTTATATGAACTTGAAAGAACATTCTTTCAAACACTATAAAGCCTTAGTACATACCAACAGAAGAACAACTTGTCCTCTTACGCTCGCCCCCCCCCCCCCCTTCCACACCACCTTCTCGTGGACAACATGCTGCTGGCGGTGTGTCATTTCCACCAAAAGCCCACTTGATGGGCAAATAAAAATCGCAGCCTTGTAGTGCGATCACCCTGCTGTGAGAAAACAGAGATTTACTACACTTTGGAAATAAAATGCTACATTCTTATATGAACTTGAAAGAACATTGTTCAAACACTATAAAGCCTTAATACATACCAACAGAAGAACAACTTAACCTCTAACGCTCGCCCCGCCCCCCCCCCCCTCCACACCGCCCTCTCGTGGACAACATGCTGCTGGCGGTGTGTCATTTCCACCAAAAGCCCACTTGATGGGCAAATAAAAATTGCAGCCTTGTAGTGCGATCACCCTGCTGTGAGAAAACAAAGATTTACTACACTTTGGAAATAAAATGCTACATTCTTATATGAACTTGAAAGAACATTCTTTCAAACACTATAAAGCCTTAGTACATACCTACAGAAGAACAACTTGTCCTCTAACGCTCGCACCGCCCCCCCCCCCCCCCCTCTCCACACCACCCTCTCGTGGACAACATGCTGCTGGTGGTGTGTCATTTCCACCAAAAGCCCACTTGATGGGCAAATAAAAATTGCAGCCTTGTAGTGCGATCACCCTGCTGTGAGAAAACAAAGATTTACTACACTTTGGAAATAAAATGCTACATTCTTATATGAACTTGAAAGAACATTCTTTCAAACACTATAAAGCCTTAGTACATACCAACAGAAGAACAACTTGTCCTCTAACGCTCGCCCCGCCCCCCCCCCCCTCTCCACACTACCCTCTCGTGGACAACATGCTGCTGGCGGTGTGTCATTTCCACCAAAAGCCCACTTGATGGGCAAATAAAAATTGCAGCCTTGTAGTGCGATCACCCTGCTGTGACAAAGCAAAGATTTACTACACTTTGGAAATAAAATGCTACATACTTATATGAACTTGAAAGAACATTCTTCAAACACTATAAAGCCTTAGTACATACCAACTGAAGAACAACTTGTCCTCTAACGGTCGCCGCCCCCCCCACCCCCCTCGCCACACCACCCTCTCGTGGACAACATGCTGCTGGCAGTGTGTCATTTCCACCAAAAGCCCACTTGATGGGCAAATAAAAATTGCTGCCTTGTAGTGCGATCACCCTGCTGTGAGAAAACAAAGATTTACTACACTTTGGAAATAAAATGCTACATTCTTATATGAACTTGAAAGAACATTCTTTCAAACACTATAAAGCCTTAGTACATACCAACAGAAGAACAACTTGTCCTCTAACGCTCGCCCCGCCCCCCCCCCCCCCCCTCTCCACACCACCCTCTCGTGGACAACATGCTGCTGGTGGTGTGTCATTTCCACCAAAAGCCCACTTGATGGGCAAATAAAAATTGCAGCCTTGTAGTGCGATCACCCTGCTGTGAGAAAACAAAGATTTACTACACTTTGGAAATAAAATGCTACATTCTTATATGAACTTGAAAGAACATTCTTTCAAACACTATAAAGCCTTAGTACATACCAACAGAAGAACAACTTGTCCTCTAACGCTCGCCCCGCCCCCCCCCCCCCCTCTCCACACTACCCTCTCGTGGACAACATGCTGCTGGCGGTGTGTCATTTCCACCAAAAGCCCACTTGATGGGCAAATAAAAATTGCAGCCTTGTAGTGCGATCACCCTGCTGTGAGAAAACAAAGATTTACTACACTTTGGAAATAAAATGCTACATTCTTATATGAACTTGAAAGAACATTCTTTCAAACACTATAAAGCCTTAGTACATACCAACAGAAGAACAACTTGTCCTCTAACGCTCGCCCCGCCCCCCCCCCCCCCTCTCCACACCACCCTCTCGTGGACAACATGCTGCTGGTGGTGTGTCATTTCCACCAAAAGCCCACTTGATGGGCAAATAAAAATTGCAGCCTTGTAGTGCGATCACCCTGCTGTGAGAAAACAAAGATTTACTACACTTTGGAAATAAAATGCTACATTCTTATATGAACTTGAAAGAACATTCTTTCAAACACTATAAAGCCTTAGTACATACCAACAGAAGAACAACTTGTCCTCTAACGCACGCCCCGCCCCCCCCCCCCCCTCTCCACACCACCATCTCGTGGACAACATGCTGCTGGTGGTGTGTCATTTCCACCAAAAGCCCACTTGATGGGCAAATAAAAATTGCAGCCTTGTAGTGCGATCACCCTGCTGTGAGAAAACAAAGATTTACTACACTTTGGAAATAAAATGCTACATTCTTATATGAACTTGAAAGAACATTCTTTCAAACACTATAAAGCCTTAGTACATACCAACAGAAGAACAACTTGTCCTCTAACGCTCGCCCCGCCCCCCCCCCCCCCCTCTCCACACTACCCTCTCGTGGACAACATGCTGCTGGCGGTGTGTCATTTCCACCAAAAGCCCACTTGATGGGCAAATAAAAGTTGCAGCCTTGTAGTGCGATCACAATGCTGTGAGAAAGCAAAGATTTACTACACTTTGGAAATAAAATGCTACATTCTTATATGAACTTGAAAGAACATTCTTCAAACACTATAAAGCCTTAGTACATACCAACAGAACAACAACTTGTCCTCTAACGCTCGCCGCCCCCCCCCCCCCCCCTCGCCACACCACCCTCTCGTGGACAACATGCTGCTGGCGGTGTGTCATTTCCACCAAAAGCCCACTTGATGGGCAAAGAAAAATTGCTGCCTTGTAGTGCGATCACCCTGCTGTGAGAAAACAAAGATTTACTACACTTTGGAAATAAAATGCTACATTCTTATATGAACTTGAAAGAACATTCTTCAAACACTATAAAGCCATAGTACATACCAACAGAAGAACAACTTGTCCTCTAACGCTCGCCCCCCCCCCCCTCTCCACACCACCCTCTCGTGGACAACATGCTGCTGGCGGTGTGTCATTTCCACCAAAAGCCCACTTGATGGGCAAATAAAAATTGCAGCCTTGTAGTGCGAACACCGGGCTGTGAGAAAACAAAGATTTACTACACTTTGGAAATAAAATGCTACATTCTTATATGAACTTGAAAGAACATTCTTTCAAACACTATAAAGCCTTAGTACATACCAACAGAAGAACAACTTGTCCTCTAACGCTCGCCCCGCCCCCCTCCCCCCCCCCCCCTCTCCACACCACCCTCTCGTGGACACCATGCTGCTGGTGGTGTGTCATTTCCACCAAAAGCCCACTTGATGGGCAAATAAAAATTGCAGCCTTGTAGTGCGATCACCCTGCTGTGAGAAAACAAAGATTTACTACACTTTGGAAATAAAATGCTACATTCTTATATGAACTTGAATGAACATTCTTCAAACACTATAAAGCCTTAGTACATACCAACAGAAGAACAACTTGTCCTCTAACGCTCGCCCCGCCCCCCCCCCCCCCTCTCCACATTACTCTCTCGTGGACAACATGCTGCTGGTGGTGTGTCATTTCCACCAAAAGACCACTTGATGGGCAAATAAAAATTGCAGCCTTGTAGTGCGATCATCCTGCTGTGAGAAAACAAAGATTTACTACACTTTGGAAATAAAATGCTACATTCTTATATGAACTTGAAAGAACATTCTTCAAACACTATAAAGCCTTAGTACATACCAACAAAAGAACAACTTGTCCTCTAACTCTCGCCCCGCCCCCCCCCCCCCCCTCGCCACACCACCCTCTCGTGGACAACATGCTGCTGGCGGTGTGTCATTTCCACCAAAAGCCCACTTGATGGGCAAATAAAAATTGCAGCCTTGTAGTGCGATCACCCTGCTGTGAGAAAACAAAGATTTACCACACTTTGGAAATAAAATGCTACATTCTTATATGAACTTGAAAGAACATTCTTTCAAACACTATAAAGCCTTAGTACATACCAACAGAAGAACAACTTGTCCTCTAACGCTTGCCTTCCCCCCCCCCCCCCCCTCTCCACACCACCCTCTCGTGGACAACATGCTGCTGGCTGTGTGTCATTTCCACCAAAAGCCCACTTGATGGGCAAATAAAAATTGCAGCCTTGTAGTGCGATCACCCAGCTGTGACAAAACAAAGATATACTACACTTTGGAAATAAAATGCTACATTCTTATATGAACTTGAAAGAACATTCATCAAACACTATAAAGCCTTAGTACATACCAACAGAAGAACAACTTGTCCTCTAACGCTCGCCCCGCCCCCCCCACCCCCTCTCCACACCACCCTCTCGTGGACAACATGCTGCTGGAGGTGTGTCATTTGCACCAAAAGCCCACTTGATGGGCAAATAAAAATTGCAGCCTTGTAGTGCGATCACCCTGCTGTGAGAAAACAAAGATATACTACACTTTGGAAATAAAATGCTACATTCTTATATGAACTTGAAAGAACATTCTTCAAACACTATAAAGCCTTAGTACATACCAACAGAAGAACAACTTGTCCTCTAACTCTCGCCCCGCCCCCCCCCCCCCCCCCACCCTCCCCGCACAACCCTCTCGTGGACAACATGCTGCTGGCGGTGTGTCATTTCCACCAAAAGCCCACTTGATGGGCAAATAAAAATTGCAGCCTTGTAGTGCGATCACCCTGCTGTGAGAAAACAAAGATTTACTACACTTTGGAAATAAAATGCTACATTCTTATATGAACTTGAAAGAACAACCTTCAAACACTATAAAGCCTTAGTACATACCAACAGAAGAACAACTTGTCCTCTAACGCTCGCCCCGCCCCCCCCCCCCCCTCTCCACACCACCCTCTCGTGGACAACATGCTGCTGGTGGTGTGTCATTTCCACCAAAAGCCCACTTGATGGGCAAATAAAAATTGCAGCCTTGTAGTGCGATCACCCTGCTGTGAGAAAAGAAAGATTTACTACACTTTGGAAATAAAATGCTACATTCTTATATGAACTTGAAAGAACATTCTTTCAAACACTATAAAGCCTTAGTACATACCAACAGGAGAACAACTTGTCCTCTTGCGCTCGCCCCCCCCCCCCCCCCATAAACCACACCACCCTCTCGTGGACAACATGCTGCTGGTGGTGTGTCATTTCCACCAAAAGCCCACTTGATGGGCAAATAAAAATTGCAGCCTTGTAGTGCGTTCACCCTGCTGTGAGAAAACAAAGATTTACTACTCTTTGGAAATAAAATGCTACATTCTTATATGAACTTGAAAGAACATTCTTCAAACACTATAAAGCCTTAGTACATACCAACAGAAGAACAACTTGTCCTCTAACGCTCGCCCCGCCCCCCCCCCCTCTCCACACTACCCTCTCGTGGACAACATGCTGCTGGTGGTGTGTCATTTCCACCAAAAGCCCACTTGATGGGCAAATAAAAATTGCAGCCTTGTAGTGCGATCACCCTGCTGTGAGAAAACAAAGATTTACTACACTTTGGAAATAAAATGCTACATTCTTATATGAACTTGAAAGAACATTCTTCAAACACTATAAAGCATTATTACATACCAACAAAAGAACAACTTGTCCTCTAACGCTCGCCCCGCCCCCTCCCCCCCCCTCCACACCACCCACTCGTGGACAACATGCTGCTGGCGGTGTGTCATTTCCACCAAAAGCCCACTTGATGGGCAAATAAAAATTGCAGCCTTGTAGTGCGATCACCCTGCTGTGAGAAAACAAAGATTTACTACACTTTGGAAATAAAATGCTACATTCTTATATGAACTTGAAAGAACATTCTTTCAAACACTATAAAGCCTTAGTACATACCAACAGAAGAACAACTTGTCCACTAACGCTTGCCGCCCCCCCCCCCCCCTCTCCGCACCACCCTCTCGTGGACAACATGCTGCTGGTGGTGTGTCATTTCCACCAAAAGCCCACTTGATGGGCAAATAAAAATTGCAGCCTTGTAGTGCGATCACCCTGCTGTGAGAAAACAAAGATATACTACACTTTGGAAATAAAATGCTACATTCTTATATGAACTAGAAAGAACATTCTTCAAACACTATAAAGCCTTAGTACATACCAACAGAAGAACAACTTGTCCTCTAACGCTTGCCCCCCCCCCCCCCTCTCCACACCACCCTCTCGTGGACAACATGCTGCTGGCGGTGTGTCATTTGCACCAAAAGCCCACTTGATGGGCAAATAAAAATTGCAGCCTTGTAGTGCGATCACCCTGCTGTGAGAAAACAAAGATATACTACACTTTGGAAATAAAATGCTACATTCTTATATGAACTTGAAAGAACATTCTTCAAACACTATAAAGCCTTAGTACATACCAACAGAAGAACAACTTGTCCTCTAACGCTCGCCCCGCCCCCCCCCCCCTCTCCACACCACCCTCTCGTGGACAACATGCTGCTGGAGGTGTGTCATTTGCACCAAAAGCCCACTTGATGGGCAAATAAAAATTGCAGCCTTGTAGTGCGATCACCCTGCTGTGAGAAAACAAAGATATATTACACTTTGGAAATAAAATGCTACATTCTTATATGAACTTGAAAGAACATTCTTCAAACACTATAAAGCCTTAGTACATATCAACAGAAGAACAACTTGTCCTCTAACGCTCGCCCCGTTGCCCCCCCCCCCCCATCCACACCACCCTCTCGTGGACAACATGCTGCTGGAAGTGTGTCATTTCCACCAAAAGCCCACTTGATGGGCAAATAAAAATTGCAGCCTTGTAGTGCGATCACCCTGCTGTGAGAAAACAAAGATTTACTACACTTTGGAAATAAAATGCTACATTCTTATATGAACTTGAAAGAACATTCTTTCAAACACTATAAAGCCTTAGTACATACCAACAGAAGACCAACTTGTCCTCCAACGCTCGCCCCGCCCCCCCCCCCCTCTCCACACCACCCTCTCGTGGACAACATGCTGCTGGAGGTGTGTCATTTCCACCAAAAGCCCACTTGATGGGCAAATAAAAATTGCAGCCTTGTAGTGCGATCACCGTGCTGTGAGAAAACAAAGATTTACTACACTTTGGAAATAAAATGCTACATTCTTATATGAACTTGAAAGAACTTTCTTCAAACACTATAAAGCCTTAGTACATACCAACAGAAGAACAACTTGTCCTCTAACGCTCGCCCCGCCCCCCCCCCCTCTCCACACCACCCTCTCGTGGACAACATGCTGCTGGAGGTGTGTCATTTGCACCAAAAGCCCACTTGATGGGCAAATAAAAATTGCAGCCTTGTAGTGCGATCACCCTGCTGTGAGAAAACAAAGATATATTACACTTTGGAAATAAAATGCTACATTCTTATATGAACTTGAAAGAACATTCTTCAAACACTATAAAGCCTTAGTACATATCAACAGAAGAACAACTTGTCCTCTAACGCTCGCCCCGTTGCCCCCACCCCCCCCATCCACACCACCCTCTCGTGGACAACATGCTGCTGGAAGTGTGTCATTTCCACCAAAAGCCCACTTGATGGGCAAATAAAAATTGCAGCCTTGTAGTGCGTTCACCCTGCTGTGAGAAAAGAAAGATTTACTACACTTTGGAAATAAAATGCTACATTCTTATATGAACTTGAAAGAACATTCTTTCAAACACTATAAAGCCTTAGTACATACCAACAGAAGAACAACTTGTCCTCTTGCGCTCGCCCCCCCCCCCCCCCAAACCACACCACCCTCTCGTGGACAACATGCTGCTGGTGGTGTGTCATTTCCACCAAAAGCCCACTTGATGGGCAAGTAAAAATTGCAGCCTTGTAGTGCGTTCACCCTGCTGTGAGAAAACAAAGATTTACTACTCTTTGGAAATAAAATGCTACATTCTTATATGAACTTGAAAGAACATTCTTCAAACACTATAAAGCCTTAGTACATACCAACAGAAGAACAACTTGTCCTCTAACGCTCGCCCCGCCCCCCCCCCTCTCCACACTACCCTCTCGTGGACAACATGCTGCTGGTGGTGTGTCATTTCCACCAAAAGCCCACTTGATGGGCAAATAAAAATTGCAGCCTTGTAGTGCGATCACCCTGCTGTGAGAAAACAAAGATTTACTACACTTTGGAAATAAAATGCTACATTCTTATATGAACTTGAAAGAACATTCTTCAAACACTATAAAGCATTATTACATACCAACAAAAGAACAACTTGTCCTCTAACGCTCGCCCCGCCCCCCCCCCCCCCCCCCCCCCTCTCCACACCACCCTCTCGTGGACAACATGCTGCTGGCGGTGTGTCATTTCCACCAAAAGCCCACTTGATGGGCAAATAAAAATTGCAGCCTTGTAGTGCGATCACCCTGCTGTGAGAAAACAAAGATTTACTACACTTTGGAAATAAAATGCTACATTCTTATATGAACTTGAAAGAACATTCTTTCAAACACTATAAAGCCTTAGTACATACCAACAGAAGAACAACTTGTCCACTAACGCTTGCCGCCCCCCCCACCCCCTCTCCACACCACCCTCTCGTGGACAACATGCTGCTGGTGGTGTGTCATTTCCACCAAAAGCCCACTTGATGGGCAAATAAAAATTGCAGCCTTGTAGTGCGATCACCCTGCTGTGAGAAAACAAAGATATACTACACTTTGGAAATAAAATGCTACATTCTTATATGAACTAGAAAGAACATTCTTCAAACACTATAAAGCCTTAGTACATACCAACAGAAGAACAACTTGTCCTCTAACGCTTGCCCCCCCCCCCCCTCTCCACACCACCCTCTCGTGGACAACATGCTGCTGGCGGTGTGTCATTTGCACCAAAAGCCCACTTGATGGGCAAATAAAAATTGCAGCCTTGTAGTGCGATCACCCTGCTGTGAGAAAACAAAGATATACTACACTTTGGAAATAAAATGCTACATTCTTATATGAACTTGAAAGAACATTCTTCAAACACTATAAAGCCTTAGTACATACCAACAGAAGAACAACTTGTCCTCTAACGCTCGCCCCGCCCCCCCCCCCTCTCCACACCACCCTCTCGTGGACAACATGCTGCTGGAGGTGTGTCATTTGCACCAAAAGCCCACTTGATGGGCAAATAAAAATTGCAGCCTTGTAGTGCGATCACCCTGCTGTGAGAAAACAAAGATATATTACACTTTGGAAATAAAATGCTACATTCTTATATGAACTTGAAAGAACATTCTTCAAACACTATAAAGCCTTAGTACATATCAACAGAAGAACAACTTGTCCTCTAACGCTCGCCCCGTTGCCCCCCCCCCCCCCCCCCCCATCCACACCACCCTCTCGTGGACAACATGCTGCTGGAAGTGTGTCATTTCCACCAAAAGCCCACTTGATGGGCAAATAAAAATTGCAGCCTTGTAGTGCGATCACCCTGCTGTGAGAAAACAAAGATTTACTACACTTTGGAAATAAAATGCTACATTCTTATATGAACTTGAAAGAACATTCTTTCAAACACTATAAAGCCTTAGTACATACCAACAGAAGAACAACTTGTCCTCCAACGCTCGCCCCGCCCCCCCCCCCTTCTCCACACCACCCTCTCGTGGACAACATGCTGCTGGAGGTGTGTCATTTCCACCAAAAGCCCACTTGATGGGCAAATAAAAATTGCAGCCTTGTAGTGCGATCACCGTGCTGTGAGAAAACAAAGATTTACTACACTTTGGAAATAAAATGCTACATTCTTATATGAACTTGAAAGAACTTTCTTCAAACACTATAAAGCCTTAGTACATACCAACAGAAGAACAACTTGTCCTCTAACGCTCGCCCCGCCCCCCCGCCCCACCCTCCCCGCACAACCCTCTCGTGGACAACATGCTGCTGGCGGTGTGTCATTTCCACCAAAAGCCCACTTGATGGGCAAATAAAAATTGCAGCCTTGTAGTGCGATCACCCTGCTGTGAGAAAACAAAGATTTACTACACTTTGGAAATAAAATGCTACATTCTTATATGAACTTGAAAGAACATTCTTCAAACACTATAAAGCCTTAGTACATACCAACAGAAGAACAACTTGTCCTCTAACGCTCGCCCAGCCCCCCCCCCTTCCACACCACCCTCTCATGGACAACATGCTGCTGGTGGTGTGTCATTTCCACCAAAAGCCCACTTGATGGGCAAATAAAAATTGCAGCCTTGTAGTGCGATCACCCTGCTGTGAGAAAACAAAGATTTACTACACTTTGGAAATAAAATGCTACATTCTTATATGAACTTGAAAGAACATTCTTCAAACACTATAAAGCCTTAGTACATACCAACAGAAGAACAACTTGTCCTCTAAAGCTCGCCCCGCCCCCCCCCCCTCTCCCCACCACCCTCTCGTGGACAACATGCTGCTGGCGGTGTGTCATTTCCACCAAAAGCCTACTTGATGGGCAAATAAAAATTGCAGCCTTGTAGTGCGATCACCCTGCTGTGAGAAAACAAAGATTTACTACACTTTGGAAATAAAATGCTACATTCTTATATGAACTTGAAAGAACATTCTTCAAACACTATAAAGCCTTAGTACATACCAACAGAAGAACAACTTGTCCTCTAACGCTCGCCCCGCCCCCTCCCCCCCCCCCCTCTCCACACCACCCTCTCGTGGACAACATGCTGCTGGCGGTGTGTCATTTCCACCAAAAGCCCACTTGATGGGCAAATAAAAATTGCAGCCTTGTAGTGCGATCACCCTGCTGTGAGAAAACAAAAATTTACTACACTTTGGAAATAAAATGCTACATTCTTATATGAACTTGAAAGAACATTCTTCAAACACTATAAAGCATTAGTACATACCAACAAAAGAACAACTTGTCCTCTAACGCTCGCCCCGCCCCCCCCCCCTCTCCACACCACCCTCTCGTGGACAACATGCTGCTGGCGGTGTGTCATTTCCACCAAAAGCCCACTTGATGGGCAAATAAAAATTGCAGCCTTGTAGTGCGATCACCCTGCTGTGAGAAAACAAAGATTTACTACACTTTGGAAATAAAATGCTACATTCTTATATGAACTTGAAAGAACATTCTTTCAAACACTATAAAGCCTTAGTACATACCAACAGAAGAACAACTTGTCCACTAACGCTTGCCCCCCCCCCCTCTCCACACCCACCCTCTCGTGGACAACATGCTGCTGGAGGTGTGTCATTTGCACCAAAAGCCCACTTGATGGGCAAATAAAAATTGCAGCCTTGTAGTGCGATCACCCTGCTGTGAGAAAACAAAGATATATTACACTTTGGAAATAAAATGCTACATTCTTATATGAACTTGAAAGAACATTCTTTCAAACACTATAAAGCCTTAGTACATACCAACAGAAGAACAACTTGTCCTCTAACGCTCGCCCCGCCCCCCCCCCCCCCCTCTCCACACCACCCTCTCGTTGACAACATGCTGCTGGTGGTCTGTCATTTCCACCAAAAGCCCACTTGATGGGCAAATAAAAATTGCAGCCTTGTAGTGCGATCACCCTGCTGTGAGAAAACAAAGATTTACTACACTTTGGAAATAAAATGCTACATTCTTATATGAACTTGAAAGAACATTCTTTCAAACACTATAAAGCCTTAGTACATACCAACAGAAGAACAACTTGTCCTCTAACGCTCGCCCCGCCCCCCCCCCCCCCCCCTCTCCACATTACCCTCTCGTGGACAACATGCTGCTGGCGGTGTGTCATTTCCACCAAAAGCCCACTTGATGGGCAAATAAAAATTGCAGCCTTGTAGTGCGATCACCCTGCTGTGAGAAAGCAAAGATTTACTACACTTTGGAAATAAAATGCTACATTCTTATATGAACTTGAAAGAACATTCTTCAAACACTATAAAGCCTTAGTACATACCAACAGAAGAACAACTTGTACTCTAACGCTCCCCCCCCCCCCCCCCTTCCACACCACCCTCTCATGGACAACATGCTGCTGGTGGTGTGTCATTTCCACCAAATGCCCACTTGATGGGCAAATAAAAATTGCATCCTTGTAGTGCGATCACCCTGCTGTGAGAAAACAAAGATTTACTACACTTTGGAAATAAAATGCTACATTCTTATATGAACTTGAAAGAACATTCTTCAAACACTATAAAGCCTTAGTACATACCAACAGAAGAACAACTTGTCCTCTAACGCTCGCCCCGCCCCCCCCCCCCCCCCTCCTCACCACACCACCCTCTCGTGGACAACATGCTGCTGGCGGTGTGTCATTTCCACCAAAGCCCACTTGATGGGCAAATAAAATTTGCAGCCTTGTAGTGCGATCACCCTGCTGTGAGAAAACAAAGATTTACTACACTTTGGAAATAAAATGCTACATTCTTATATGAACTTGAAAGAACATTCTTCAAACACTATAAAGCCTTAGTACATACCAACAGAAGAACAACTTGTCCTCTAACGCTCACCCCGCCCCCCCCCCCCTCTCCACACTACCCTCTCGTGGACAACATGCTGCTGGCGGTGTGTCATTTCTACCAAAAGCCCACTTGATGGGCAAATAAAAATTGCAGCCTTGTAGTGCGATCACCCTGCTGTGAGAAAACAAAGATTTACTACACTTTGGAAATAAAATGCTACATTCTTATATGAACTTGAAAGAACATTCTTCAAACACTATAAAGCCTTAGTACATACCAACAGAAGAACAACTTGTCCTCTAACGCTCGCCCCGCCCCCCCCCCCCCCTCGCCACACCACCCTCTCATGGACAACATGCTGCTGGTGGTGTGTCATTTCCACCAAAAGACCACTTGATGGGCAAATAAAAATTGCAGCTTTGTAGTGCGATCACCCTGCTGTGAGAAAACAAAGATTTACTACACTTTGGAAATAAAATGCTACATACTTATATGAACTTCAAAGAACATTCTTCAAACACTATAAAGCCTTAGTACATACCAACAGAAGAACAACTTGTCCTCTAACGCTCGCCCCCCCCCCCCCTCTCCGCTCCACCCTCTCGTGGACAACATGCTGCTGGCGGTGTGTCATTTCCACCAAAAGCCCACTTGATGGGCAAATAAAAATTGTAGCCTTGTAGTGCGATCACCCTGCTGTGAGAAAACAAAGATTTACTACACTTTGGAAATAAAATGCTACATTCTTATATGAACTTGAAAGAACATTCTTCAAACACTATAAAGCCTTAGTACATACCAACAGAAGAACAACTTGTCCTCTAACGCTCGCCCCGCCCCCCCCCCCCCCCTCACCGCACTACACTCTCGTGGACAACATGCTGCTGGCGGTGTGTCATTTCCACCAAAAGCCCACTTGATGGGCAAATAATAATTGCAGCCTTGTAGTGTGATCACCCTGCTGTGAGAAAGCAAAGAATTACTACACTTTGGAAATAAAATGCTACATTCTTATATGAACTTGAAAGAACATTCTTCAAACACTATAAAGCCTTAGTACATACCAACAGAAGAACAACTTGTCCTCTAACGCTCGCCCCGCCCCCCCCCCCCCCCCCCCCTCTCCACACCACCCTCTCGTGGACAACATGCTGCTGGCGGTGTGTCATTTCCACCAAAAGCCCACTTGATGGGCAAATAAAAATTGCAGCCTTGTAGTACGATCACCCTGCTGTGAGAAAACAAAGATTTACTACACTTTGGAAATAAATTGCTACATTCTTATATGAACTTAAAAGAACATTCTTCAAACACTATAAAGCCTTAGTACATACCAACAGAAGAACAACTTGTCCTCTAACGCTCGCCCCGCCCCCCCCCCACCTCTCCACACCACCCTCTCGTGGACAACATGCTGCTGGTGGTGTGTCATTTCCACCAAAAGCACACTTGATGGGCAAATAAAAATTGCAGCCTTGTAGTGCGATCACCCTGCTGTGAGAAAACAAAGATATATTACACTTTGGAAATAAAATGCTACATTCTTATATGAACTTGAAAGAACATTCTTTCAAACACTATAAAGCCTTAGTACATACCAACAGAAGAACAACTTGTCCTCTAACGCTCGCCCCGCCCCCCCCCCCCCCCCTCTCCACACCACCCTCTCGTTGACAACATGCTGCTGGTGGTCTGTCATTTCCACCAAAAGCCCACTTGATGGGCAAATAAAAATTGCAGCCTTGTAGTGCGATCACCCTGCTGTGAGAAAACAAAGATTTACTACACTTTGGAAATAAAATGCTACATTCTTATATGAACTTGAAAGAACATTCTTTCAAACACTATAAAGCCTTAGTACATACCAACAGAAGAACAACTTGTCCTCTAACGCTCGCCCCGCCCCCCCCCCCCCCCCTCTCCACACTACCCTCTCGTGGACAACATGCTGCTGGCGGTGTGTCATTTCCACCAAAAGCCCACTTGATGGGCAAATAAAAATTGCAGCCTTGTAGTGCGATCACCCTGCTGTGAGAAAGCAAAGATTTACTACACTTTGGAAATAAAATGCTACATTCTTATATGAACTTGAAAGAACATTCTTCAAACACTATAAAGCCTTAGTACATACCAACAGAAGAACAACTTGTACTCTAACGCTCCCCCCCCCCCCCCCTTCCACACCACCCTCTCATGGACAACATGCTGCTGGTGGTGTGTCATTTCCACCAAATGCCCACTTGATGGGCAAATGAAAATTGCATCCTTGTAGTGCGATCACCCTGCTGTGAGAAAACAAAGATTTACTACACTTTGGAAATAAAATGCTACATTCTTATATGAACTTGAAAGAACATTCTTCAAACACTATAAAGCCTTAGTACATACCAACAGAAGAACAACTTGTCCTCTAACGCTCGCCCCGCCCCCCCCCCCTCCTCACCACACCACCCTCTCGTGGACAACATGCTGCTGGCGGTGTGTCATTTCCACCAAAGCCCACTTGATGGGCAAATAAAATTTGCAGCCTTGTAGTGCGATCACCCTGCTGTGAGAAAACAAAGATTTACTACACTTTGGAAATAAAATGCTACATTCTTATATGAACTTGAAAGAACATTCTTCAAACACTATAAAGCCTTAGTACATACCAACAGAAGAACAACTTGTCCTCTAACGCTCACCCCGCCCCCCCCCCCCCCTCTCCACACTACCCTCTCGTGGACAACATGCTGCTGGCGGTGTGTCATTTCCACCAAAAGCCCACTTGATGGGCAAATAAAAATTGCAGCCTTGTAGTGCGATCACCCTGCTGTGAGAAAACAAAGATTTACTACACTTTGGAAATAAAATGCTACATTCTTATATGAACTTGAAAGAACATTCTTCAAACACTATAAAGCCTTAGTACATACCAACAGAAGAACAACTTGTCCTCTAACGCTCGCCCCGCCCCCCCCCCCCCCCCCTCGCCACACCACCCTCTCATGGACAACATGCTGCTGGTGGTGTGTCATTTCCACCAAAAGACCACTTGATGGGCAAATAAAAATTGCAGCTTTGTAGTGCGATCACCCTGCTGTGAGAAAACAAAGATTTACTACACTTTGGAAATAAAATGCTACATACTTATATGAACTTGAAAGAACATTCTTCAAACACTATAAAGCCTTAGTACATACCAACAGAAGAACAACTTGTCCTCTAACACTCGCCCCCCCCCCCCCTCTCCGCTCCACCCTCTCGTGGACAACATGCTGCTGGCGGTGTGTCATTTCCACCAAAAGCCCACTTGATGGGCAAATAAAAATTGTAGCCTTGTAGTGCGATCACCCTGCTGTGAGAAAACAAAGATTTACTACACTTTGGAAATAAAATGCTACATTCTTATATGAACTTGAAAGAACATTCTTCAAACACTATAAAGCCTTAGTACATACCAACAGAAGAACAACTTGTCCTCTAACGCTCGCCCCGCCCCCCCCCCCCCCTCACCGCACTACACTCTCGTGGACAACATGCTGCTGGCGGTGTGTCATTTCCACCAAAAGCCCACTTGATGGGCAAATAATAATTGCAGCCTTGTAGTGTGATCACCCTGCTGTGAGAAAGCAAAGAATTACTACACTTTGGAAATAAAATGCTACATTCTTATATGAACTTGAAAGAACATTCTTCAAACACTATAAAGCCTTAGTACATACCAACAGAAGAACAACTTGTCCTCTAACGCTCGCCCCGCCCCACCCCCCCCCCCCCTCTCCACACCACCCTCTCGTGGACAACATGCTGCTGGCGGTGTGTCATTTCCACCAAAAGCCCACTTGATGGGCAAATAAAAATTGCAGCCTTGTAGTACGATCACCCTGCTGTGAGAAAACAAAGATTTACTACACTTTGGAAATAAATTGCTACATTCTTATATGAACTTAAAAGAACATTCTTCAAACACTATAAAGCCTTAGTACATACCAACAGAAGAACAACTTGTCCTCTAACGCTCGCCCCGCCCCCCCCCCCCCCACCTCTCCACACCACCCTCTCGTGGACAACATGCTGCTGGTGGTGTGTCATTTCCACCAAAAGCCCACTTGATGGGCAAATAAAAATTGCAGCCTTGTAGTGCGATCACCCTGCTGTGAGAAAACAAAGATTTACTACACTTTGGAAATAAAATGCTACATTCTTATATGAACTTGAAAGAACATTCTTTCAAACACTATAAAGCCTTAGTACATACCAACAGAAGAACAACTTGTCCTCTAACGCTCGCCCCCCCCCCCCCCCCCCCCCCCGCTCCACACTACCCTCTCGTGGGCAACATGCTGCTGGCGGTGTGTCATTTCCACCAAAAGCCCACTAAATGGGCAAATAAAAATTAAATAAAAATTGCAGCCTTGTAGTGCGATCACCATGCTGTGAGAAAGCAAAGATTTACTACACTTTGGAAATAAAATGCTACATTCTTATATGAACTTGAAAGAACATTCTTCAAACACTATAAAGCCTTAGTACATACCAACAGAAGAACAACTTGTCCTCTAACGCTCGCCCCCCCCCCCCCCCCCCCTTCCACACCACCCTCTCGTGGACAACATGCTGCTGGAAGTGTGTCATTTCCACCAAAAGCCCACTTGATGGGCAAATAAAAATTGCAGCCTTGTAGTGCGATCACCCTGCTGTGAGAAAACATAGATTTACTACACTTTGGAAATAAAATGCTACATTCTTATATGAACTTGAAAGACCATTCTTCAAACACTATAAAGCCTTAGTACATACCAACAGAAGAACCACTTGTCCTCTAACGCTCGCCCCCCCCCCCTCCATACTACACTCTCGTGGACAACATGCTGCTGGCGGTGTGTCATTTCCACCAAAAGCCCACTTGATGGGCAAATAAAAATTGCAGCCTTGTCGTGCGATGACCCTGCTGTAAGAAAGCAAGGATTTACTACACTTAGGAAATAAAATGCTACCTTCTTATATGAACTTGAAAGAACATTCTTCAAACACTATAAAGCCTTAGTACATACCAACAGAAGAACAACTTGTCCTCTAACGCTCGCACCCCCCCCCCCTCTCCACACCACCCTCTCGTGGACAACATGCTGCTGGCGGTGTGTCATTTCCACCAAAAGCCCACTTGATGGGCAAATAAAAATTGCAGCCTTGTAGTGCGATCACCCTGCTGTGAGAAAACAAAGATTTACTACACTTTGGAAATAAAATGCTACATTCTTATATGAACTTGAAAGAACATTCTTCAAACACTATAAAGCCTTAGTACATACCAACAGAAGAACAACTTGCCCTCTAACGCTCGCACCGCCCCCCCCCACCCCCCCACCCCCCCCCACACCCTCTCGTGGACAACATGCTGCTGGCGGTGTGTCATTTCCACCAAAAGCCCACTTGATGGGCAAATAAAAATTGCAGCCTTGTAGTGCGATCACCCTGCTGTGAGAAAACAAAGATTTACTACACTTTGGCAATAAAATGCTACATTCTTATATGAACTTGAAAGAACATTCTTCAAACACTATAAAGCCTTAGTACATACCAACAGAAGAACAATTTGTCCTCTAACGCTCGGCCCGCCATCCCCCCCTCCCCCCCCGCCCATCTCCACACCACCCTCTCGTGGACAACATGCTGCTGGCGGTGTGTCATTTCCACCAAAAGCCCACTTGATGGGCAAATAAAAATTGCAGCCTTGTAGTGCGATCACCCTGCTGTGAGAAAACAAAGATTTACTACACTTTGGAAATAAAATGCTACATTCTTATATGAACTTGAAAGAACATTCTTTCAAACACTATAAAGCCTTAGTACATACCAACAGAAGAACAACTTGTCCTCTAACGCTCGCCCCGCCCCCCCCCCCCCCCTCTCCACACTACCCTCTCGTGGACAACATGCTGCTGGCGGTGTGTCATTTCCACCAAAAGCCCACTTGATGGGCAAATAAAAATTGCAGCCTTGTAGTGCGATCACCCTGCTGTGAGAAAGCAAAGATTTACTACACTTTGGAAATAAAATGCTACATTCTTATATGAACTTGAAAGAACATTCTTCAAACACTATAAAGCCTTAGTACATACCAACAGAAGAACAACTTGTCCTCTAACGCTCGCCCCCCCCCCCCCTTCCACACCACCCTCTCGTGGACAACATGCTGCTGGTGGTGTGTCATTTCCACCAAATGCCCACTTGATGGGCAAATAAAAATTGCATCCTTGTAGTGCGATCACCCTGCTGTGAGAAAACAAAGATTTACTACACTTTGGAAATAAAATGCTACATTCTTATATGAACTTGAAAGAACATTCTTCAAACACTATAAAGCCTTAGTACATACCAACAGAAGAACAACTTGTCCTCTAACGCTCGCCCCGCCCCCCCCCCCCCCCCCCTCCTCACCACACCACCCTCTCGTGGACAACATGCTGCTGGCGGTGTGTCACTTCCACCAAAGTTCACTTGATGGGCAAATAAAAATTGCAGCCTTGTAGTGCGATCACCCTGCTGTGAGAAAACAAAGATTTACTACACTTTGGAAATAAAATGCTACATTCTTATATGAACTTGAAAGAACATTCTTCAAACACTATAAAGCCTTAGTACATACCAACAGAAGAACAACTTGTCCTCTAACGCTCACCCCGCCCCCCCTCCCCCCTCTCCACACTACCCTCTCGTGGACAACATGCTGCTGGCGGTGTGTCATTTCCACCAAAAGCCCACTTGATGGGCAAATAAAAATTGCAGCCTTGTAGTGCGATCACCCTGCTGTGAGAAAACAAAGATTTACTACACTTTGGAAATAAAATGCTACATTCTTATATGAACTTGAAAGAACATTCTTCAAACACTATAAAGCCTTAGTACATACCAACAGAAGAACAACTTGTCCTCTAACGCTCGCCCCGAACCCCCCCCCCCCCCCCCTCGCCACACCACCCTCTCATGGACAACATGCTGCTGGTGGTGTGTCATTTCCACCAAAAGACCACTTGATGGGCAAAAAAAAATGGCAGCTTTGTAGTGCGATCACCCTGCTGTGAGAAAACAAAGATTTACTACACTTTGGAAATAAAATGCTACATACTTATATGAACTTGAAAGAACATTCTTCAAACACTATAAAGCCTTAGTACATACCAACAGAAGAACAACTTGTCCTCTAACGCTCGCCCCCCCCCCCCCTCTCCGCACCACCCTCTCGTGGACAACATGCTGCTGGCGGTGTGTCATTTCCACCAAAAGCCCACTTGATGGGCAAATAAAAATTGTAGCCTTGTAGTGCGATCACCCTGCTGTGAGAAAACAAAGATTTACTACACTTTGGAAATAAAATGCTACATTCTTATATGAACTTGAAAGAACATTCTTCAAACACTATAAAGCCTTAGTACATACCAACAGAAGAACAACTTGTCCTCTAACGCTCGCCCCGCCCCCCCCACCCCCCTCACCCCGCTACACTCTCGTGGACAACATGCTGCTGGCGGTGTGTCATTTCCACCAAAAGCCCACTTGATGGGCAAATAAAAATTGCAGCCTTGTAGTGTGATCACCCTGCTGTGAGAAAGCAAAGATTTACTACACTTTGGAAATAAAATGCTACATTCTTATATGAACTTGAAAGAACATTCTTCAAACACTATAAAGCCTTAGTACATACCAACAGAAGAACAACTTGTCCTCTAACGCTCGCCCCGCCCCACCCCCCCCCCCCCCCCTCTCCACACCACCCTCTCGTGGACAACATGCTGCTGGCGGTGTGTCATTTCCACCAAAAGCCCACTTGATGGGCAAATAAAAATTGCAGCCTTGTAGTACGATCACCCTGCTGTGAGAAAACAAAGATTTACTACACTTTGAGAAATAAAATGCTACATTCTTATATGAACTTAAAAGAACATTCTTCTAACACTATAAAGCCTTAGTACATACCAACAGAAGAACAACTTGTCCTCTAACGCTCGCCCCGCCCCCCCCCCCCCCCCACCTCTCCACACCACCCTCTCGTGGACAACATGCTGCTGGTGGTGTGTCATTTCCACCAAAAGCCCACTTGATGGGGAAATAAAAATTGCAGCCTTGTAGTGCGATCACCCTGCTGTGAGAAAACAAAGATTTACTACACTTTGGAAATAAAATGCTACATTCTTATATGAACTTGAAAGAACATTCTTCAAACACTATAAAGCCTTAGTACATACCAACAGAAGAACAACTTGTCCTCTAACGCTCGCCCCCCCCCCCCCCGCCCTTCCACACCACCCTCTCGTGGACAACATGCTGCTGGAAGTGTGTCATTTCCACCAAAAGCCCACTTGATGGGCAAATAAAAATTGCAGCCTTGTAGTGCGATCACCCTGCTGTGAGAAAACATAGATTTACTACACTTTGGAAATAAAATGCTACATTCTTATATGAACTTGAAAGACCATTCTTCAAACACTCTAAAGCCTTAGTACATACCAACAGAAGAACAATTTGTCCTCTAACACTCGCCCCCCCCCCCCCCCCCATACTACACTCTCGTGGACAACATGCTGCAGGCGGTGTGTCATTTCCAGCAAAAGCCCACTTGATGGGCAAATAAAAATTGCAGCCTTGTCGTGCGATGACCCTGCTGTGAGAAAGCAAGGATTTACTACACTTTGGAAATAAAATGCTACCTTCTTATATGAACTTGAAAGAACATTCTTCAAACACTATAAAGCCTTAGTACATACCAACAGAAGAACAACTTGTCCTCTAACGCTCGCACCCCCCCCCCCCCTCTCCTCACCACCCTCTCGTGGACAACATGCTGCTGGCGGTGTGTCATTTCCACCAAAAGCCCACTTGATGGGCAAATAAAAATTGCAGCCTTGTAGTGCGATCACCCTGCTGTGAGAAAACAAAGATTTACTACACTTTGGAAATAAAATGCTACATTCTTATATGAACTTGAAAGAACATTCTTCAAACACTATAAAGCCTTAGTACATACCAACAGAAGAACAACTTGCCCTCTAACGCTCGCCCCCCCCCCCCCCCCCCACAACCCTCTCGTGGACAACATGCTGCTGGTGGTGAGTCATTTCCACCAAAAGGCCACTTGATGGGCAAATAAAAATTGCAGCCTTGTAGTGCGATCACCCTGCTGTGAGAAAACAAAGATTTACTCCACTTTGGAAATAAAATGCTACATTCTTATATGAACTTGAAAGAACGTTCTTCAAACACTATAAAGCCTTAGTACATACCAACAGAAGAACAACTTGTCCTCTAACGCTCCCCCCCCCCCCCCCCCCCTCTCCGCACCACCCTCTCGTGGACAACATGCTGCTGGCGGTGTGTCATTTCCACCAAAAGCCCACTTGATGGGCAAATAAAAATTGCAGCCTTGTAGTGCGATCACCCTGCTGTGAGAAAACAAAGATTTACTACACTTTGGAAATAAAATGCTACATTCTTATATGAACTTGAAAGAACATTCTTCAAACACTATAAAGCCTTAGTACATACCAACAGAAGAACAACTTGTCCTCTAACGCTCGCCCCCCCCCCCCTCTCCTCACCACCCTCTCGTGGACAACATGCTGCTGGCGGTGTGTCATTTCCACCAAAAGCCCACTTGATGGGCAAATAAGAATTGCAGCCTTGTAGTGCGATCACCCTGCTGTGAGAAAACAAAGATTTACTACACTTTGGAAATAAAATGCTACATTCTTATATGAACTTGAAAGAACATTCTTCAAACACTATAAAGCCTTAGTACATACCAACAGAAGAACAACTTGTCCTCTAACGCTCGCCACGCCCCCCCCCCCCTCTCCACACTACCCTCTCGTGGACAACATGCTGCTGGCGGTGTGTCATTTCCACCAAAAGCCCACTTGATGGGCAAATAAAAATTGCAGCCTTGTAGTGCGATCACCCTGCTGTGAGAAAACAAAGATTTACTACACTTTGGAAATAAAATGCTATATTCTTATATGAACTTGAAAGAACATTCTTCAAACACTATAAAGCCTTAGTACATACCAACAGAAGAACAACTTGTCCTCTAACGCTCGCCCCGTCCCCCCCCCCCCCTCACCACACTACCCTCTCGTGGACAACATGCTGCTGGCGGTGTGTCATTTCCACCAAAAGCCCACTTGATGGGCAAATAAAAATTGCAGCCTTGTAGTGCGATCACCCTGCTGTGAGAAAGCAAACATTTACTGCACTTTGGAAATAAAATGCTACATTCTTATATGAACTTGAAAGAACATTCTTCAAACACTATAAAGCCTTAGTACATACCAACAGAAGAACAACTTGTCCTCTAACGCTCGCTCCGCCCCCCCCCCCCCCTCTCCTCACCACCCTCTCGTGGACAACATGCTGCTGGCGGTGTGTCATTTCCACCAAAAGCCCACTTGATGGGCAAATAAAAATTGCAGCCTTGTAGTGCGATCACCCTGCTGTGAGAAAACAAAGATTTACTACACTTTGGAAATAAAATGCTACATTCTTATATAAACTTGAAAGAACATTCTTTCAAACACTATAAAGCCTTAGTACATACCAACAGAAGAACAACTTGTCCTCATACGCTCGCCCCCAGCCCCCCCCCCTCCCCCCTTCCACACCACCCTCCCGTGGACAACATGCTGCTGGTGGTGTGTCATTTCCACCAAAAGCCCACTTGATGGGCAAATAAAAATTGCAGCCTTGTAGTGCGATCACCCTGCTGTGAGTAAACAAAGATTTACTACACTTTGGAAATAAAATGCTACATTCTTATATGAACTTGAAAGAACATTCTTCAAACACTATAAAGCCTTAGTACATACCAACAGAAGAACAATTTGTCCTCTAACTCTCGGCTCGCCCCCCCCCCCTCCCCCCCCGCCCATCTCCACACCACCCTCTCGTGGACAACATGCTGCTGGCGGTGTGTCATTTCCACCAAAAGCCCACTTGATGGGCAAATAAAAATTGCAGCCTTGTAGTGCGATCACCCTGCTGTGAGAAAACAAAGATTTACTACACTTTGGAAATAAAATGCTACATTCTTATATGAACTTGAAAGAACATTCTTCAAACACTATAAAGCCTTAGTACATACCAACAGGAGAACAACTTGTCCACTAACGCTCGCCCCGACCCCCCCCCCCCCCTCTCCACACCACCCTCTCGTGGACAACATGATGCTGGCGGTGTGTCATTTCCACCAAAAGCCCACTTGATGGGCAAATAAAAATTGCAGCCTTGTAGTGCGATCACCCTGCTGTGAGAAAACAAAGATTTACTACACTTTGGAAATAAAATGCTACATTCTTATATGAACTTGAAAGAACATTCTTCAAACACCATAAAGCCTTAGTACATACCAACAGAAGAACAACTTGTCCTCTAACGCTCGCCCCGCCCCCCCCCCCCCCCCCCCCTCTCCGCACTACCCTCTCGTGGACAACATGCTGCTGGCGGTGTGTCATTTCCACCAAAAGCCCACTTGATGGGCAAATAAAAGTTGCAGCCTTGTAGTGCGATCACCCTGCTGTGAGAAAACAAAGATTTACTACACTTTGGAAATAAAATGCTACATTCTTATATGAACTTGAAAGAACATTCTTCAAACACTATAAAGCCTTAGTACATACCATCAGAAGAACAACTTGTCCTCTAACGCTCGCCCCGTCCCCCCCCCCCCCTCCCACACTACCCTCTCGTGGACAACATGCTGCTGGCGGTGTGTCATTTCCACCAAAAGCCCACTTGATGGGCAAATAAAAATTGCAGCCTTGTAGTGCGATCACCCTGCTGTGAGAAAGCAAAGATTTACTACACTTTGGAAATAAAATGCTACATTCTTATATGAACTTGAAAGAACATTCTTCAAACACTATAAAGCCTTAGTACATACCAACAGAAAAACAACTTGTCCTCTTACGCTCGCCCCCCCCCCCCTTCCACACCACCCTCTCGTGGACAACATGCTGCTGGTGGTGTGTCATTTCCACCAAAAGCCCACTTGATGGGCAAATAAAAATTGCAGCCTTGTAGTGCGATCACCCTGCTGTGAGAAAACAAAGATTTACTACACTTTGGAAATAAAATGCTACATTCTTATATGAACTTGACAGAACATTCTTCAAACACTATAAAGCCTTAGTAAATACCAACAGAAGAACAACTTGTCCTCTAACGCTCCCCCCCCCCCTCTCCACACCACCCTCTCGTGGACAACATGCTGCTGGCGGTGTGTCATTTCCACCAAAAGCCCACTTGATGGGCAAATAAAAATTGCAGCCTTGTAGTGCGATCACCCTGCTGTGAGAAAACAAAGATTTACTACACTTTGGAAATAAAATGCTACATTCTTATATGAACTTGAAAGAACATTCTTCAAACACTATAAAGCCTTAGTACATACCAACAGAAGAACAATTTGTCCTCTAACGCTCGCCCCGCCCCCCCCCCCCCCCCGCCCATCTCCACACCACCCTCTCGTGGACAACATGCTGCTGGCGGTGTGTCATTTCCACCAAAAGCCCACTTGATGGGCAAATAAAAATTGCAGCCTTGTAGTGCGATCACCCTGCTGTGAGAAAACAAAGATTTACTACACTTTGGAAATAAAATGCTACATTCTTATATGAACTTGAAAGAACATTCTTTCAAACACTATAAAGCCTTAGTACATACCAACATAAGAACAACTTGTCCTCTAATGCTCGCCCCGCCCCCCCCCCCCCTCTCCACACTACCCTCTCATGGACAACATGCTGCTGGCGGTGTGTCATTTCCACCAAAAGCCCACTTGATGGGCAAATAAAAGTTGCAGCCTTGTAGTGCGATCACCCTGCTGTGAGAAAACAAAGATTTACTACACTTTGGAAATAAAATGCTACATTCTTATATGAACTTGAAAGAACATTCTTCAAACACTATAAAGCCTTAGTACATACCAACAGAAGAACAACTTGTCCTCTAACGCTCGCCCCGTCCCCCCCCCCCCTCCCACACTACCCTCTCGTGGACAACATGCTGCTGGCGGTGTGTCATTTCCACCAAAAGCCCACTTGATGGGCAAATAAAAATTGCAGCCTTGTAGTGCGATCACCCTGCTGTGAGAAAACAAAGATTTACTACACTTTGGAAATAAAATGCTACATTCTTATATGAAGTTGAAAGAACATTCTTCAAACACTATAAAGCCTTAGTACATACCAACAGAAGAACAACTTGACCTCTAACGCCCGCCCCGCCCCTCCCCCCCCCTCCCCCACCACCCTCTCGTGGACAACATGCTGCTGGTGGTGTGTCATTTCCACCAAAAGCCCACTTGATGGGCAAATAAAAATTGCAGCCTTGTAGTGCGATCACCCTGCTGTGAGAAAACAAAGATTTACTACACTTTGGAAATAAAATGCTACATTCTTATATGAACTTGACAGAACATTCTTCAAACACTATAAAGCCTTAGTAAATACCAACAGAAGAACAACTTGTCCTCTAACGCTCCCCCCCCCCCCCTCTCCACACCACCCTCTCGTGGACAACATGCTGCTGGTGGTGTGTCATTTCCACCAAAAGCCCACTTGATGGGCAAATAAAAATTGCAGCCTTGTAGTGCGATCACCCTGCTGTGAGAAAACAAAGATTTACTACACGTTGGAAATAAAATGCTACATTCTTATATGAACTTGACAGAACATTCTTCAAACACTATAAAGCCTTAGTAAATACCAACAGAAGAACAACTTGTCCTCTAACGCTCGCCCCGCCCCCCCCCCCCCCCCCCCCGCCCATCTCCACACCACCCTCTCGTGGACAACATGCTGCTGGCGGTGTGTCATTTCCACCAAAAGCATACTTGATGGGCAAATAAAAATTGCAGCCTTGTAGTGCGATCACCCTGCTGTGAGAAAACAAAGATTTACTACACTTTGGAAATAAAATGCTACATTCTTATATGAACTTGAAAGAACATTCTTTCAAACACTATAAAGCCTTAGTACATACCAACATAAGAACAATTTGTCCTCTAATGCTCGCCCCCCCCCCCCCCTACTCTCCACACCACCCTCTCGTGGACAACATGCTGCTGGCGGTGTGTCATTTCCACCAAAAGCCCACTTGATGGGCAAATAAAAATTGCAGCCTTGTAGTGCGATCACCCTGCTGTGAGAAAACAAAGATTTACTACACTTTGGAAATAAAATGCTACATTCTTATATGAACTTGAAAGAACATTCTTCAAACACTATAAAGCCTTAGTACATACCAACAGGTGAACAACTTGTCCTCTAACGCTCGCCCCGCCCCCCCCCCCCCCCCTCGCCACACCACCCTCTCGTGGACAACATGCTGCTGGCGGTGTGTCATTTCCACCAAAAGCCCACTTGATGGGCAAATAAAAATTGCAGCCTTGTAGTGCGATCACCCTGCTGTGAGAAAACAAAGATTTACTACACTTTGGAAATAAAATGCTACATTCTTATATGAACTTGAAAGAACATTCTTCAAACACTATAAAGCCTTAGTACATACCAACAGAAGAACAACTTGTCCTCTAACGCTCGCCCCGCCCCCCCCCCCCCCTCTCCGCACTACCCTCTCGTTGACAACATGCTGCTGGCGGTGTGTCATTTCCACCAAAAGCCCACTTGATGGGCAAATAAAAGTTGCAGCCTTGTAGTGCGATCACCCTGCTGTGAGAAAACAAAGATTTACTACACTTTGGAAATAAAATGCTACATTCTTATATGAACTTGAAAGAACATTCTTCAAACACTATAAAGCCTTAGTACATACCAACAGAAGAACAACTTGTCCTCTAACGCTCGCCCCGTCCCGCCCCCCCCCCTCCCACACTACCCTCTCGTGGACAACATGCTGCTGGCGGTGTGTCATTTCCACCAAAAGCCCACTTGATGGGCAAATAAAAATTGCAGCCTTGTAGTGCGATCACCCTGCTGTGAGAAAGCAAAGATTTACTACACTTTGGAAATAAAATGCTACATTCTTATATGAACTTGAAAGAACATTCTTCAAACACTATAAAGCCTTAGTACATACCAACAGAAGAACAACTCGTCCTCTAACGCTCGCCACCCCCCCCCCCCCCCCTCACCACACCTCCCTCTCGTGGACAACATGCTGCTGGCGGTGTGTCACTTCCACCAAAAGCCCACTTGATGGGCAAATAAAAATTGCAGCCTTGTAGTGCGATCACCCTGCTGTGAGAAAACAAAGATTTACTACACTTTGGAAATAAAATGCTACATTCTTATATGAACTTGAAAGAACATTCTTTCAAACACTATAAAGCCTTAGTACATACCAACAGAAAAACAACTTGTCCTCTTACGCTCGCCCCCCCCCCCCCCCCCTTCCACACCACCCTCTCGTGGACAACATGCTGCTGGTGGTGTGTCATTTCCACCAAAAGCCCACTTGATGGGCAAATAAAAATTGCAGCCTTGTAGTGCGATCACCCTGCTGTGAGAAAACAAAGATTTACTACACTTTGGAAATAAAATGCTACATTCTTATATGAACTTGAAAGAACATTCTTCAAACACTATAAAGCCTTAGTACATACCAACAAAAGAACAATTTGTCCTCTAACGCTCGCCCCGCCCCCCCCCCCCCCCTCACCTCTCCACACCACCCTCTCGTGGACAACATGCTGCTGGCGGTGTGTCATTTCCACCAAAAGCCCACTTGATGGGCAAATAAAAATTGCAGCCTTGTAGTGCGATCACCCTGTTGTGAGAAAACAAAGATTTACTACACTTTGGAAATAAAATGCTACATTCTTATATGAACTTGAAAGAACATTCTTCAAACACTATAAAGCCCTAGTACATACCAACAGAAGAACAATTTGTCCTCTAACGCTCGCCCCGCCCCCCCCCCCCCCCCGCCCATCTCCACACCACCCTCTCGTGGACAACATGCTGCTGGCGGTGTGTCATTTCCACCAAAAGCCCATTTGATGGGCAAATAAAAATTGCAGCCTTGTAGTGCGATCACCCTGCTGTGAGAAAACAAAGATTTACTACACTTTGGAAATAAAATGCTACATTCTTATATGAACTTGAAAGAACATTCTTTCAAACACTATAAAGCCTTAGTACATACCAACATAAGAACAACTTGTCCTCTAATGCTCGCCCCGCCCCCCCCCCCCCCCCCCCCTCTCCACACTACCCTCTCGTGGACAACATGCTGCTGGCGGTGTGTCATTTCCACCAAAAGCCCACTTGATGGGCAAATAAAAATTGCAGCCTTGTAGTGCGATCACCCTGCTGTGAGAAAACAAAGATTTACTACACTTTGGAAATAAAATGCTACATTCTTATATGAACTTGAAAGAACATTCTTCAAACACTATAAAGCCTTAGTACATACCAACAGGTGAACAACTTGTCCTCTAACGCTCGCCCCGCCCCCCCCCCCCCCTCGCCACACCACCCTCTCGTGAACAACATGCTGCTGGCGGTGTGTCATTTCCACCAAAATCCCACTTGATGGGCAAATAAAAATTGCAGCCTTGTAGTGCGATCACCCTGCTGTGAGAAAACAAAGATTTACTACACTTTGGAAATAAAATGCTACATTCTTATATGTACTTGAAAGAACATTCTTCAAACACTATAAAGCCTTAGTACATACCAACAGAAGAACAACTTGTCCTCTAATGCTCGCCCCGCCCCCCCCCCCCCCCCCCCTCTCCACACTACCCTCTCGTGGACAACATGCTGCTGGCGGTGTGTCATTTCCACCAAAAGCCCACTTGATGGGCAAATAAAAATTGCAGCCTTGTAGTGCGATCACCCTGCTGTGAGAAAGCAAAGATTAACTACACTTTGGAAATAAAATGCTACATTCTTATATATACTTGAAAGAACATTCTTCAAACACTATAAAGCCTTAGTACATACCAACAGAAGAACAACTTGTCCTCTAACGCTCGCCCCCCCCCGCCCCCCACCTCACCACACCTCCCTCTCGTGGACAACATGCTGCTGGCGGTGTGTCACTTACACCAAAAGCCCACTTGATGGGCAAATAAAAATTGCAGCCTTGTAGTGCGATCACCCTGCTGTGAGAAAACAAAGATTTACTACACTTTGGAAATAAAATGCTACATTCTTATATGAACTTGAAACAACATTCTTTCAAACACTATAAAGCCTTAGTACATACCAACAGAAGAACAACTTGTCCTCTTACGCTCGCCCCCACCCCCCCCCCCCTTCCACCCCACCCTCTCGTGGACAACATGCTGCTGGTGGTGTGTCATTTCCACCAAAAGCCCACTTGATGGGCAAATAAAAATTGCAGCCTTGTAGTGCGATCACCCTGCTGTGAGAAAACAAAGATTTACTACACTTTGGAAATAAAATGCTACATTCTTATATGAACTTGAAAGAACATTCTTCAAACACTATAAAGCCTTAGTATATACCAACAGAAGAACAATTTGTCCTCTAACGCTCGCCCCGCCCCCCCCCCCCCCCCCCCCACACCTCTCCACACCACCCTCTCGTGGACAACATGCTGCTGGCGGTGTGTCATTTCCACCAAAAGCCCACTTGATGGGCAAATAAAAATTGCAGCCTTGTAGTGCGATCACCCTGCTGTGAGAAAACAAAGATTTACTACACTTTGGAAATAAAATGCTACATTCTTATATGAACTTGAAAGAACATTCTTCAAACACTATAAAGCCTTAGTACATACCAACAGAAGAACAACTTGTCCTCTAATGCCCGCCCCGCCCCTCCCCCCCCTCTCCACACCACCCTCTCGTGGACAACATGCTGCTGGTGGTGTGTCATTTCCACCAAAAGCCCACTTGATGGGCAAATAAATATTGCAGCCTTGTAGTGCGATCACCCTGCTGTGAGAAAACAAAGATTTACTACACTTTGGAAATAAAATGCTACATTCTTATATGAACTTGACAGAACATTCTTCAAACACTATAAAGCCTTAGTAAATACCAACAGAAGAACAACTTGTCCTCTAACGCTCGCCCCCCCCCCCCCCCCTCTCCACACCACCCTCTCGTGGACAACATGCTGCTGGCGGTGTGTCATTTCCACCAAAAGCCCACTTGATGGGCAAATAAAAATTGCAGCCTTGTAGTGCGATCGCCCTGCTGTGAGAAAACAAAGATTTACTACACTTTGGAAATAAAATGCTACATTCTTATATGAACTTGAAAGAACATTCTTCAAACACTATAAAGCCTTAGTACATACCAACAGAAGAACAACTTGTCCTCTAACGCTCGCCCCGTCCCCCCCCCCCCCCCCCCTCTCCGCACTACCCTCTCGTGGACAACATGCTGCTGGCGGTGTGTCATTTCCACCAAAAGCCCACTTGATGGGCAAATAAAAATTGCAGCCTTGTAGTGCGATCACCCTGCTGTGAGAAAGCAAAGATTTACTAAACTTTGGAAATAAAATGCTACATTCTTATATGAACTTGAAAGAACATTCTTCAAACATTATAAAGCCTTAGTACATGCCAACAGAAGAACAACTTGTCCTCTAACGCTCGCCCCCCCCCCCCTCTCACCACACCACCCTCTCGTGGACAACATGCTGCTGGCGGTGTGTCATTTCCACCAAAAGCCCACTTGATGGGCAAATATAAATTGCAGCCTTGTAGTGCGATCACCCTGCTGTGAGAAAACAAAGATTTACTACACTTTGGAAATAAAATGCTACATTCTTATATGAACTTGAAAGAACATTCTTTCAAACACTATAAAGCCTTAGTACATACCAACAGAAGAACAACTTGTCCTCTCACGCTCGCCCCCACCCCCCCCCCCCCCTTCCACACCACCCTCTCGTGGACAACATGCTGCTGGTGGTGTGTCATTTCCACCAAAAGCCCACTTGATGGGCAAATAAAAATTGCAGCCTTGTAGTGCGATCACCCTGCTGTGAGAAAACAAAGATTTACTACACTTTGGAAATAAAATGCTACATTCTTATATGAACTTGAAAGAACATTCTTTCAAACACTATAAAGCCTTAGTACATACCAACAGAAGAACAACTTGTCCTCTCACGCTCGCCCCCCCCCCCCCTTCCACACCACCCTCTCGTGGACAACATGCTGCTGGTGGTGTGTCATTTCCACCAAAAGCCCACTTGATGGGCAAATAAAAATTCAGCCTTGTAGTGCGATCACCCTGCTGTGAGAAAACAAAGATTTACTACACTTTGGAAATAAAATGCTACATTCTTATATGAACTTGAAAGAACATTCTTCAAACACTATAAAGCCTTAGTACATACCAACAGAAGAACAATTTGTCCTCTAACGCTCGCCCCCCCCCCCCCCCCTCTCCACACCACCCTCTCGTGGACAACATGCTGCTGGCGGTGTGTCATTTCCACCAAAAGCCCACTTGATGGGCAAATAAAAATTGCAGCCTTGTAGTGCGATCACCCTGCTGTGAGAAAACAAAGATTTACTACACTTTGGAAATAAAATGCTACATTCTTATATGAACTTGAAAGAAGATTCTTTCAAACACTATAAAGCCTTAGTACATACGAACAGAAGAACAACTTGTCCTCTTACGCTCGCCCCGCCCCCCCCCCCCCCCTTCCACACCACCCTCTCGTGGACAACATGCTGCTGGTGGTGTGTCATTTCCACCAAAAGCCCACTTGATGGGCAAATAAAAATTGCAGCCTTGTAGTGCGATCACCCTGCTGTGAGAAAACAAAGATTTACTACACTTTGGAAATAAAATGCTACATTCTTATATGAACTTGAAAGAACATTCTTCAAACACTATAAAGCCTTAGTACATACCAACAGAAGAACAACTTGTCCTCTAATGCTCGCCCCGCCCCCCCCCCCCCCCCCTCTCCACACTACCCTCTCGTGGACAACATGCTGCTGGCGGTGTGTCATTTCCACCAAAAGCCCACTTGATGGGCAAATAAAAATTGCAGCCTTGTAGTGCGATCACCCTGCTGTGAGAAAACAAAGATTTACTACACTTTGGAAATAAAATGCTACATTCTTATATGAACTTGAAAGAACATTCTTCAAACACTATAAAGCCTTAGTACATACCAACAGGTGAACAACTTGTCCTCTAACGCTCGCCCCGCCCCCCCCCCCCCCTCGCCACACCACCCTCTCGTGAACAACATGCTGCTGGCGGTGTGTCATTTCCACCAAAATCCCACTTGATGGGCAAATAAAAATTGCAGCCTTGTAGTGCGATCACCCTGCTGTGAGAAAACAAAGATTTACTACACTTTGGAAATAAAATGCTACATTCTTATATGTACTTGAAAGAACATTCTTCAAACACTATAAAGCCTTAGTACATACCAACAGAAGAACAACTTGTCCTCTAATGCTCGCCCCGCCCCCCCCCCCCCCCCCCCCTCTCCACACTACCCTCTCGTGGACAACATGCTGCTGGCGGTGTGTCATTTCCACCAAAAGCCCACTTGATGGGCAAATAAAAATTGCAGCCTTGTAGTGCGATCACCCTGCTGTGAGAAAGCAAAGATTAACTACACTTTGGAAATAAAATGCTACATTCTTATATATACTTGAAAGAACATTCTTCAAACACTATAAAGCCTTAGTACATACCAACAGAAGAACAACTTGTCCTCTAACGCTCGCCCCCCCCCGCCCCCCACCTCACCACACCTCCCTCTCGTGGACAACATGCTGCTGGCGGTGTGTCACTTACACCAAAAGCCCACTTGATGGGCAAATAAAAATTGCAGCCTTGTAGTGCGATCACCCTGCTGTGAGAAAACAAAGATTTACTACACTTTGGAAATAAAATGCTACATTCTTATATGAACTTGAAACAACATTCTTTCAAACACTATAAAGCCTTAGTACATACCAACAGAAGAACAACTTGTCCTCTTACGCTCGCCCCCACCCCCCCCCCCTTCCACCCCACCCTCTCGTGGACAACATGCTGCTGGTGGTGTGTCATTTCCACCAAAAGCCCACTTGATGGGCAAATAAAAATTGCAGCCTTGTAGTGCGATCACCCTGCTGTGAGAAAACAAAGATTTACTACACTTTGGAAATAAAATGCTACATTCTTATATGAACTTGAAAGAACATTCTTCAAACACTATAAAGCCTTAGTATATACCAACAGAAGAACAATTTGTCCTCTAACGCTCGCCCCGCCCCCCCCCCCCCCCCCCACACCTCTCCACACCACCCTCTCGTGGACAACATGCTGCTGGCGGTGTGTCATTTCCACCAAAAGCCCACTTGATGGGCAAATAAAAATTGCAGCCTTGTAGTGCGATCACCCTGCTGTGAGAAAACAAAGATTTACTACACTTTGGAAATAAAATGCTACATTCTTATATGAACTTGAAAGAACATTCTTCAAACACTATAAAGCCTTAGTACATACCAACAGAAGAACAACTTGTCCTCTAATGCCCGCCCCGCCCCTCCCCCCCCTCTCCACACCACCCTCTCGTGGACAACATGCTGCTGGTGGTGTGTCATTTCCACCAAAAGCCCACTTGATGGGCAAATAAATATTGCAGCCTTGTAGTGCGATCACCCTGCTGTGAGAAAACAAAGATTTACTACACTTTGGAAATAAAATGCTACATTCTTATATGAACTTGACAGAACATTCTTCAAACACTATAAAGCCTTAGTAAATACCAACAGAAGAACAACTTGTCCTCTAACGCTCGCCCCCCCCCCCCCCCCTCTCCACACCACCCTCTCGTGGACAACATGCTGCTGGCGGTGTGTCATTTCCACCAAAAGCCCACTTGATGGGCAAATAAAAATTGCAGCCTTGTAGTGCGATCGCCCTGCTGTGAGAAAACAAAGATTTACTACACTTTGGAAATAAAATGCTACATTCTTATATGAACTTGAAAGAACATTCTTCAAACACTATAAAGCCTTAGTACATACCAACAGAAGAACAACTTGTCCTCTAACGCTCGCCCCGTCCCCCCCCCCCCCCCCCCTCTCCGCACTACCCTCTCGTGGACAACATGCTGCTGGCGGTGTGTCATTTCCACCAAAAGCCCACTTGATGGGCAAATAAAAATTGCAGCCTTGTAGTGCGATCACCCTGCTGTGAGAAAGCAAAGATTTACTAAACTTTGGAAATAAAATGCTACATTCTTATATGAACTTGAAAGAACATTCTTCAAACATTATAAAGCCTTAGTACATGCCAACAGAAGAACAACTTGTCCTCTAACGCTCGCCCCCCCCCCCTCTCACCACACCACCCTCTCGTGGACAACATGCTGCTGGCGGTGTGTCATTTCCACCAAAAGCCCACTTGATGGGCAAATATAAATTGCAGCCTTGTAGTGCGATCACCCTGCTGTGAGAAAACAAAGATTTACTACACTTTGGAAATAAAATGCTACATTCTTATATGAACTTGAAAGAACATTCTTTCAAACACTATAAAGCCTTAGTACATACCAACAGAAGAACAACTTGTCCTCTCACGCTCGCCCCCACCCCCCCCCCCCCTTCCACACCACCCTCTCGTGGACAACATGCTGCTGGTGGTGTGTCATTTCCACCAAAAGCCCACTTGATGGGCAAATAAAAATTGCAGCCTTGTAGTGCGATCACCCTGCTGTGAGAAAACAAAGATTTACTACACTTTGGAAATAAAATGCTACATTCTTATATGAACTTGAAAGAACATTCTTTCAAACACTATAAAGCCTTAGTACATACCAACAGAAGAACAACTTGTCCTCTCACGCTCGCCCCCCCCCCCCTTCCACACCACCCTCTCGTGGACAACATGCTGCTGGTGGTGTGTCATTTCCACCAAAAGCCCACTTGATGGGCAAATAAAAATTCAGCCTTGTAGTGCGATCACCCTGCTGTGAGAAAACAAAGATTTACTACACTTTGGAAATAAAATGCTACATTCTTATATGAACTTGAAAGAACATTCTTCAAACACTATAAAGCCTTAGTACATACCAACAGAAGAACAATTTGTCCTCTAACGCTCGCCCCACCCCCCCCCCTCTCCACACCACCCTCTCGTGGACAACATGCTGCTGGCGGTGTGTCATTTCCACCAAAAGCCCACTTGATGGGCAAATAAAAATTGCAGCCTTGTAGTGCGATCACCCTGCTGTGAGAAAACAAAGATTTACTACACTTTGGAAATAAAATGCTACATTCTTATATGAACTTGAAAGAAGATTCTTTCAAACACTATAAAGCCTTAGTACATACGAACAGAAGAACAACTTGTCCTCTTACGCTCGCCCCGCCCCCCCCCCCCCCCTTCCACACCACCCTCTCGTGGACAACATGCTGCTGGTGGTGTGTCATTTCCACCAAAAGCCCACTTGATGGGCAAATAAAAATTGCAGCCTTGTAGTGCGATCACCCTGCTGTGAGAAAACAAAGATTTACTACACTTTGGAAATAAAATGCTACATTCTTATATGAACTTGAAAGAACATTCTTCAAACACTATAAAGCCTTAGTACATACCAACAGAAGAACAACTTGTCCTCTAACGCTCGCCCCCCCCCCCCCCCCCCCCCTCTCCACACCAGCCTCTCGTGGACAACATGCTGCTGGCGGTGTGTCATTTCCACCAAAAGCCCACTTGATGGGCAAATAAAAATTGCAGCCTTGTAGTGCGATCACCCTGCTGTGAGAAAACAAAGATTTACTACACTTTGGAAATAAAATGCTACATTCTTATATGAACTTGAAAGAACATTCTTCAAACACTATAAAGCCTTAGTACATACCAACAGAAGAACAACTTGTCCTCTAACGCTCGCCCCCCCCCCCCTCGCCACACCGCCCTCTCGTGGACAACATGCTGCTGACGGTGTGTCATTTCCACCAAAAGCCCACTTGATGGGCAAATAAAAATTGCAGCCTTGTAGTGCGATCACCCTGCTGTGAGAAAACAAAGATTTACTACACTTTGTAAATAAAATGCTACATTCTTATATGAACTTGAAAGAACATTCTTTCAAACGCTATAAAGCCTTAGTACATACCAACAGAAGAACAACTTGTCCTCTAATGCTCGCCCCCCCCCCTCTCCACACCACCCTCTCGTGGACAACATGCTGCTGGCGGTGTGTCATTTCCATCAAAAGCCCACTTGATGGGCAAATAAAAATTGCAGCCTTGTAGTGCGATCACCCTGCTGTGAGAAAACAAAGATTTACTACACTTTGGAAATAAAATGCTACATTCTTATATGAACTTGAAAGAAAATTCTTTCAAACACTATAAAGCCTTAGTACATACCAACAGAGGAACAACTTGTCCTCTAACGCTCGCCCCCCCCCCCCCCTCTCCACACCACCCTCTCGTGGACAACATGTTGCTGGCGGTGTGTCATTTCCACCAAAAGCCCACTTGATGGGCAAATAAAAATTGCAGCCTTGTAGTGCGATCACCCTGCTGTGAGAAAACAAAGATTTACTACACTTTGGAAATAAAATGCTACATTCTTATATGAACTTGAAAGAACATTCTTCAAACACTATAAAACCTTAGTACATACTAACAGAAGAACAACTTGTCCTCTAACGCTCGCCCCCCCCCCCCCTCTCCACACCACCCTCTCGTGGAAAACATGCTGCTGGTGGTGTGTCATTTCCACCAAAAGCCCACTTGATGGGCAAATAAAAATTGTAGCCTTGTAGTGCGATCAAGCTGCTGTGAGAAAACAAAGATTTACTACACTTTGGAAATAAAATGCTACATTCTTATATGAACTTGAAAGAACATTCTTTCAAACACTATAAAGCCTTAGTACATACCAATAGGAGAACAACTTCTCCCCTAACGCTCGCCCTGCCCCCCCCCCTACCCCTCACCGCACCACACTCTCGTGGACAACATGCTGCTGGTGGTGTGTCATTTCCACCAAAAGCCCACTTGATGGGCAAATAAAAATTGCAGCCTTGTAGTGCGATCACCCTGCTGTGAGAAAGCAAAGATTTACTACACTTTGGAAATAAAATGCTACATTCTTATATGAACTTGAAAGAACATTCTTTCAAACACTATAAAGCCTTAGTACATACCAAAAGAAGAACAACTTGTCCTCTAACGCTCACCCCGCCCCCCCCCCCCCCCCTCTCCACACCAGCCTCTCGTGGACAACATGCTGCTGGCGGTGTGTCATTTCCACCAAAAGCCCACTTGATGGGCAAATAAAAATTGCAGCCTTGTAGTGCGATCACCCTGCTGTGAGAAAACAAAGATTTACTACACTTTGGAAATAAAATGCTACATTCTTATATGAACTTGAAAGAACATTCTTCAAACACTATAAAGCCTTAGTACATACCAACAGAAGAACAACTTGTCCTCTAACGCTCGCCCCCCCCCCCCCCTCGCCACACCACCCTCTCGTGGACAACATGCTGCTGACGGTGTGTCATTTCCACCAAAAGCCCACTTGATGGGCAAATAAAAATTGCAGCCTTGTAGTGCGATCACCCTGCTGTGAGAAAACAAAGATTTACTACACTTTGTAAATAAAATGCTACATTCTTATATGAACTTGAAAGAACATTCTTTCAAACACTATAAAGCCTTAGTACATACCAACAGAAGAACAACTTGTCCTCTAATGCTCGCCCCCCCCCCCCCCCTCCACACCACCCTCTCGTGGACAACATGCTGCTGGCGGTGTGTCATTTCCATCAAAAGCCCACTTGATGGGCAAATAAAAATTGCAGCCTTGTTGTGCGATCACCCTGCTGTGAGAAAACAAAGATTTACTACACTTTGGAAATAAAATGCTACATTCTTATATGAACTTGAAAGAAAATTCTTTCAAACACTATAAAGCCTTAGTACATACCAACAGAAGAACAACTTGTCCTCTAACGCTCGCCCCCCCCCCCCTCTCCACACCACCCTCTCGTGGAAAACATGCTGCTGGCGGTGTGTCATTTCCACCAAAAGCCCACTTGATGGGCAAATAAAAATTGCAGCCTTGTAGTGCGATCACCCTGCTGTGAGACAAACAAAGATTTACTACACTTTGGAAATAAAATGCTACATTCTTATATGAACTTGAAAGAACATTCTTCAAACACTATAAAAAATTAGTACATACTAACAGAAGAACAACTTGTCCTCTAACGCTGGCCCCCCCCCCCCCCTCTCCACACCACCCTCTCGTGGAAAACATGCTGCTGGTGGTGTGTCATTTCCACCAAAAGCCCACTTGATGGGCAAATAAAAATTGTAGCCTTGTAGTGCGATCACCCTGCTGTGAGAAAACAAAGATTTACTACACTTTGTAAATAAAATGCTACATTCTTATATGAACTTGAAAGAACATTGTTCAAACACTATAAAGCCTTAGTACATACCAACAGAAGAACAATTTGTCCTCTAACGCTTGCCCCGCCCCCCCCCCCCTCTCCACACCACCCTCTCATGGACAACATGCTGCTGGCGGTGTGTCATTTCCTCCAAAGGCCCACTTGATGGGCAAATAAAAATTGCAGCCTTGTAGTGCGATCACCCTGCTGTGAGAAAACAAAGATTTACTACACTTTGGAAATAAAATGCTACATTCTTATATGAACTTGAAAGAACATTCTTTCAAACACTATAAAGCCTTAGTACATACCAACAGAAGAACAACTTGTCCTCTTACGCTCGCCCCCCCCCCCCCCCCCCCCCCCCCGCTTCCACACCACCCTCTCGTGGACAACATGCTGCTGGTGGTGTGTCATTTCCACCAAAAGCCCACTTGATGGGCAAATAAAAATTGCAGCCTTCTAGTGCGATCACCCTGCTGTGAGAAAACAAAGATTTACTACACTTTGGAAATAAGATGCTACATTCTTATATGAACTTGAAAGAACATTATTCAAACACTATAAAGCCTTAGTACATACCAACAGAAGAACAACTTGTCCTCTAACGCTCGCCCCGCCCCCTCCCCCCCCCCCTGTCCACACCACCCTCTCGTGGACAACATGCTGCTGGCGGTGTGTCATTTCCACCAAAAGCCCACTTGATGGGCAAATAAAAATTGCAGCCTTGTAGTGCGATCACCCTGCTGTGAGAAAACAAAGATTTACTACACTTTGGAAATAAAATGCTACATTCTTATATGAACTTGAAAGAACATTCTTCAAACACTATAAAGCCTTAGTACATACCAACAGAAGAACAAGTTGTCCTCTAACGCTTGCCCCGCCCCCCCCCCTCCCTCTCCACACCACCCTCTCGTGGACAACATGCTGCTGGCTGTGTGTCATTTCCACCAAAACCCCACTTGATGGGCAAATAAAAATTGCAGCCTTGTAGTGCGATCACCCTGCTGTGAGAAAACAAAGATTTATTACACTTTGGAAATAAAATGCTACATTCTTATATGAACTTGAACGAACGTTCTTTAAAACACTATAAAGCCTTAGTACATACCAACAGAAGAACAACTTGTCCTCTTATGCTCGCCCCCACCCCCCCCCCCCTTCCACACCACCCTCTCGTGGACAACATGCTGCTGGTGGTGTGTCATTTCCACCAAAAGCCCACTTGATGGGCAAATAAAAATTGCAGCCTTGTAGTGCGATCACCCCGCTGTGAGAAAACAAAGATTTACTACACTTTGGAAATAAAATGCTACATTCTTATATGAACTTGAAAGAACATTCTTCAAACACTATAAAGCCTTAGTACACACCAACAGAAGAACAACTTGTCCGCTTACGCTCGCCCCCCCCCCCCCTTCCACACCGCCCTCTCGTGGACAACATGCTGCTGGTGGTGTGTCATTTCCACCAAAAGCCCACTTGATGGGCAAATAAAAATTGCAGCCTTGTAGTGCGATCACCCTGCTGTGAGAAAACAAAGATTTACTACACTTTGGAAATAAAATGCTACATTCTTATATGAACTTGAAAGAACATTCTTTCAAACACTATAAAGCCTTAGTACATACCAACAGAAGAACAACTTGTCCTCCTACGCTCGCCCCCACCCCCCCCCCCCCTTCCCCACACCACACTCTCGTGGACAACATGCTGCTGGTGGTGTGTCATTTCCACCAAAAGGCCACTTGATGGGCAAATAAAAATTGCAGCCTTGTAGTGCGATCACCCTGCTGTGAGAAAACAAAGATTTACTACACTTTGGAAATAAAATGCTACATTCTTATATGAACTTGAAAGAACATTCTTCAAACACTATAAAGCCTTAGTACATACCAACAGAAGAACAACTTGTCCTCTAACGCTCGCCCCCTCCCCCCTCTCCACACCACCCTCTCGTGGACAACATGCTGCTGGCGGTGTGTCATTTCCACCAAAAGCCCACTTGATGGGCAAATAAAAATTGCAGCCTTGTAGTGCGATCACCCTGCTGTGAGAAAACAAAGATTTACTACACTTTGGAAATAAAATGCTACATTCTTATATGAACTTGAAAGAACATTCTTTCAAACACTATAAAGCCTTAGTACATACCAACAGAAGAACAACTTGTCCTCTTACGCTCGCCGCCCCCTCCCCCCTTCCACACCACCCTCTCGTGGACATCATGCTGGTGGTGGTGTTTCATTTCCACCAAAAGCCCACTTGATGGGCAAATAAAAGTAGCAGCCTTGTAGTGCGATCACCCTGCTGAGAGAAAACAAAGATTTACTACACTTTGGAAATAAAATGCTACATTCTTATATGAACTTGAAAGAACATTCTTCAAACACTATAAAGCCTTAGTACATACCAACAGAAGAACAACTTGTCCTCTAACGCTCGCCCCGCCCCCCCCCCCCTCTCTCCACACCACCCTCTCGTGGACAACATGCTGCTGGCGGTGTGTCATTTCCACCAAAAGCCCACTTGATGGGCAAATAAAAATTGCAGCCTTCTAGTGCGATCACCCTGCTGTTAGAGAACAAAGATTTACTACACTTTGGAAATAAGATGCTACATTCTTATATGAACTTGAAAGAACATTATTCAAACACTATAAAGCCTTAGTACATACCAACAGAAGAACAACTTGTCCTCTAACGCCCGCCCCGCCCCCTCCCCCCCCCCTGTCCACACAACCCTCTCGTGGACAACATGCTGCTGGCGGTGTGTCATTTCCACCAAAAGCCCACTTGATGGGCAAATAAAAATTGCAGCCTTGTAGTGCGATCACCCTGCTGTGAGAAAACAAAGATTTACTACACTTTGGAAATAAAATGCTACATTCTTATATGAACTTGAAAGAACATTTTTCAAACACTATAAAGCCTTAGTACATACCAACAGAAGAACAAGTTGTCCTCTAACGCTTGCCCCGCCCCCCCCCCCCTCCCTCTCCACACCACCCTCTCGTGGACAACATGCTGCTGGCTGTGTGTCATTTCCACCAAAAGCCCACTTGATGGGCAAATAAAAATTGCAGCCTTGTAGTGCGATCACCCTGCTGTGAGAAAACAAAGATTTACTACACTTTGGAAATAAAATGCTACATTCTTATATGAACTTGAACGAACATTCTTTAAAACACTATAAAGCCTTAGTACATACCAACAGAAGAACAACTTGTCCTCTTATGCTCGCCCCCACCCCCCCCCCCCCCTTCCACACCTCCCTCTCGTGGACAACATGCTGCTGGTGGTGTGTCATTTCCACCAAAAGCCCACTTGATGGGCAAATAAAAATTGCAGCCTTGTAGTGCGATCACCCCGCTGTGAGAAAACAAAGATTTACTACACTTTGGAAATAAAATGCTACATTCTTATATGAACTTGAAAGAACATTCTTCAAACACTATAAAGCCTTAGTACACACCAACAGAAGAACAACTTGTCCGCTTACGCTCGCCCCCCCCCCCCCCTTCCACACCGCCCTCTCGTGGACAACATGCTGCTGGTGGTGTGTCATTTCCACCAAAAGCCCACTTGATGGGCAAATAAAAATTGCAGCCTTCTAGTGCGATCACCCTGCTGTGAGAAAACAAAGATTTACTACACTTTGGAAATAAAATGCTACATTCTTATATGAACTTGAAACAACATTCTTTCAAACACTATAAAGCCTTAGTACATACCAACAGAAGAACAACTTGTCCTCTTACGCTCGCCCCCACCCCCCAACCCCCCCTCCCCACACCACCCTCTCGTGGACAACATGCTGCTGGTGGTGTGTCATTTCCACCAAAAGGCCACTTGATGGGCAAATAAAAATTGCAGCCTTGTAGTGCGATCACCCTGCTGTGAGAAAACAAAGATTTACTACACTTTGGAAATAAAATGCTACATTCTTATATGAACTTGAAAGAACATTCTTCAAACACTATAAAGCCTTAGTACATACCAACAGAAGAACAACTTGTCCTCTAACGCTCGCCCCCCCCCCCCTCTCCACACCACCCTCTCGTGGACAACATGCTGCTGGCGGTGTGTCATTTCCACCAAAAGCCCACTTGATGGGCAAATAAAAATTGCAGCCTTGTAGTGCGATCACCCTGCTGTGAGATAACAAAGATTTACTACACTTTGGAAATAAAATGCTACATTCTTATATGAACTTGAAAGAACATTCTTTCAAACACTATAAAGCCTTAGTACATACCAACAGAAGAACAACTTGTCCTCTTACGCTCGCCGCCCCCTCCCCCCTTCCACACCACCCTCTCGTGGACATCATGCTGGTGGTGGTGTTTCATTTCCACCAAAAGCCCACTTGATGGGCAAATAAAAATAGCAGCCTTGTAGTGCGATCACCCTGCTGTGAGAAAACAAAGATTTACTACACTTTGGAAATAAAATGCTACATTCTTATATGAACTTGAAAGAACATTCTTTCAAACACTATAAAGCCTTAGTACATACCAACAGAAGAACAACTTGTCCTCTTACGCTCGCCCCCCCCCCCCCCTTCCACACCACCCTCTCGTGGACAACATGCTGCTGGTGGTGTGTCATTTCCACCAAAAGCCCACTTGATGGGCAAATAAAAATTGCAGCCTTGTAGTGCGATCACCCTGCTGTGAGAAAACAAAGATTTACTACACTTTGGAAATAAAATGCTACATTCTTATATGAACTTGAAAGAACATTCTTTCAAACACTATAAAGCCTTAGTACATACCAACAGAAGAACAACTTGTCCTCTTACGCTCGCCCCCCCCCCCCCCTTCCACACCACCCTCTCGTGGACAACATGCTGCTGGTGGTGTGTCATTTCCACCAAAAGCCCACTTGATGGGCAAATAAAAATTGCAGCCTTGTAGCGCGATCACCCTGCTGTGAGAAAACAAAGATTTACTACACTTTGGAAATAAAATGCTACATTCTTATATGAACTTGAAAGAACATTCTTTCAAACACTATAAAGCCTTAGTACATACCAATAGAGGAACAACTTGTCCTCTAACGCTCGCCGCGCCCCCCCCCCCCCCCCCCCCCCTCCACCTCTCCACATCACCCTCTCGTGGACAACATGCTGCTGGTGGTGTGTCATTTCCACCAAAAAGCCCACTTGATGGGCAAATATAAATTGCAGCCTTGTAGTGCGATCACCCTACTGTGAGAAAACAAAGATTTACTACACTTTGGAAATAAAATGCTCCATTCTTATATGAACTTGAAAGAACATTCTCCAAACACTATAAAGCCTTAGTACATACCAACAGAAGAACAACTTGTCCTCTAATGCTCGCCCCGCTCCCCCCCCCCCCCCCCCCTCTCCACACCACCCTCTCATGGACAACATGCTGCTGGTGGTGTGTCATTTCCACCAAAAGCCCACTTGATGGGCAAATAAAAATTGCAGCCTTGTAGTGCGATCACCCTGCTGTGAGAAAACAAAGATTTACTACACTTTGGAAATAAAATGCTACATTCTTATATGAACTTGAAAGAACATTCTTCAAACACTATAAAGCCCTAGTACATACCAACAGAAGAACAACTTGACTTCTTACGCTCGCCCCCACCCCCCCCCCCCCCTTCCACACAACCCTTTCGTGGACAACATGCTGCTGGTGGTGTGCCATTTCCACCAAAAGCCCACTTGATGGGCAAATAAAACTTGCAGCCTTGTAGTGCGATCACCCTGCTGTGAGAAAACAAAGATTACTACACTTTGGAAATAAAATGCTACATTCTTATATGAACTTGAAAGAACATTCTTCAAACACTATAAAGCCTTAGTACATACCAACAGAAGAACAACTTGTCCTCTAACGCTCGCCCTGCCCCCCCCCCCCCCCCTCTCCACACCACCCTCTCGTGGACAACATGCTGCTGGTGGTGTGTCATTTCCACCAAAAGCCCACTTGATGGGCAAATAAAAATTGCAGCCTTGTAGTGCGATCACCCTGCTGTGAGAAAACAAAGATTTACTACACTTTGGAAATAAAATGCTACATTCTTATATGACCTTGAAAGAACATTCTTTCAAACACTATAAAGCCTTAGTACATACCAATAGAGGAACAACTTGTCCTCTAACGCTCGCCGCACCCCCCCCCCCCCTTCACCTCTCCACATCACCATCTCGTGGACAACATGCTGCTGGTGGTGTGTCATTTCCACCAAAAAGCCCACTTGATGGGCAAATATAAATTGCAGCCTTGTAGTGCGATCACCCTACTGTGAGAAAACAAAGATTTACTACACTTTGGAAATAAAATGCTACATTCTTATATGAACTTGAAAGAACATTCTCCAAACACTATAAAGCCTTAGTACATACCAACAGAAGAACAACTTGTCCTCTAACGCTCGCCCCGCTCCCCCCCCCCCCCCCCCCCCCTCTCCACACCACCCTCTCGTGGACAACATGCTGCTGGTGGTGTGTTTTTCCACCAAAAGCCCACTTGATGGGCAAATAAAAATTGCAGCCTTGTAGTGCGATCACCCTGCTGTGAGAAAACAAGGATTTACTACACTTTGGAAATAAAATGCTACATTCTTATATGAACTTGAAAGAACATTCTTCAAACACTATAAAGCCTTAGTACATACCAACAGAAGAACATCTTGTCCTCTAACGCTCGCCCCGCCCCCCCCCCCCTCGCCACACCACACTCTCGTGGACAACATGCTGCTGGCGGTGGGTCATTTCCACCAAAAGCCCACTTGATGGGCAAATAAAAATTGCAGCCTTGTAGTGCGATCACCCTGCTGTGAGAAAACAAAGATTTACTACACTTTGGAAATAAAATGCTACATTCTTATATGAACTTGAAAGAACATTCTTCAAACACTATTAAGCCTTAGTACATACCAACAGAAGAACAACTTGTCCTCTAACGCTCGCCCCGCCCCCCCCCCCCCCCCCCTGTCCACACCACCCTCTCGTGGACAACATGCTGCTGGCGGTGTGTCATTTCCACCAAAAGCCCACTTGATGGGCAAATAAAAATTGCAGCCTTGTAGTGCGATCACCCTGCTGTGAGAAAACAAAGATTTACTACACTTTGGAAATAAAATGCTACATTCTTATATGAACTTGAAAGAACATTCTTCAAACACTATAAAGCCTTAGTACATACCAACAGAAGAACAACTTGTCCTCTAACGCTTGCCCCCCCCCCCCCCCCCCCTTCCACACCACCCTCTCGTGGACAACATGCTGCTGGTGGTGTGTCATTTCAACCAAAAGCCCACTTGATGGGCAAATAAAAATTGCAGCCTTGTAGTGCGATCACCCCGCTGTGAGAAAACAAAGATTTACTACACTTTGGAAATAAAATGCTACATTCTTATATGAACTTGAAAGAACATTTTTCAAACACTATAAAGCATTAGTACACACCAACAGAAGAACAACTTGTCCGCTTACGCTCGCCCCCCCCCCCCCCCCCTCCTTCCACACCGCCCTCTCGTGGACAACATGCTGCTGGTGGTGTGTCATTTCCACCAAAAGCCCACTTGATGGGCAAATAAAAATTGCAGCCTTGTAGTGCGATCACCCTGCTGTGAGAAAACAAAGATTTACTACACTTTGGAAATAAAATGCTACATTCTTATATGAACTTGAAACAACATTCTTTCAAACACTATAAAGCCCTAGTACATACCAACAGAAGAACAACTTGTCCTCTTACGCCCGCCCCCACCCCCCACCCCCCCCCTCCCCACACCACCCTCTCGTGGACAACATGCTGCTGGTGGTGTGTCATTTCCACCAAAAGCCCACTTGATGGGCAAATAAAAATTGCAGCCTTGTAGTGCGATCACCCTCCTGTGAGAAAACAAAGATTTACTACACTTTGGAAATAAAATGCTACATTCTTATATGAACTTGAAAGAACATTCTTCAAACACTATAAAGCCTTAGTACATACCAACAGAAGAACAACTTGTCCTCTAACGCTCGCCCCCCCCCCCTCTCCACACCACCCTCTCGTGGACAACATGCTGCTGGCAGTGTGTCATTTCCACCAAAAGCCCACTTGATGGGCAAATAAAAATTGCAGCCTTGTAGTGCGATCACCCTGCTGTGAGAAAACAAAGATTTACTACACTTTGGAAATAAAATGCTACATTCTTATATGAACTTGAAAGAACATTCTTTCAAACACTATAAAGCCTTAGTACATACCAACAGAAGAACAACTTGTCCTCTTACGCTCGCCGCCCCCCCCCCCCCCTTCCACACCACCCTCTCGTGGACATCATGCTGGTGGTGGTGTTTCATTTCCACCAAAAGCCCACTTGATGGGCAAATAAAAATAGCAGCCTTGTAGTGCGATCACCATGCTGTGAGAAAACAAAGATTTACTACACTTTGGAAATAAAATGCTACATTCTTATATGAACTTGAAAGAACATTCTTTCAAACACTATAAAGCCTTAGTACATACCAAAAGAAGAACAACTTGTCCTCTTACGCTCGCCCCCCCCCCCCCCCCTTCCACACCACCCTCTCGTGGACAACATGCTGCTGGTGGTGTGTCATTTCCACCAAAAGCCCACTTGATGGGCAAATAAAAATTGCAGCCTTGTAGTGCGATCACCCTGCTGTGAGAAAACAAAGATTTACTACACTTTGGAAATAAAATGCTACATTCTTATATGAACTTGAAAGAACATTCTTTCAAACACTATAAAGCCTTAGTACATACCAACAGAAGAACAACTTGTCCTCTTACGCTCGCCCCCCCCCCCCCCCCTTCCGCACCACCCTCTCGTGGACAACATGCTGCTGGTGGTGTGTCATTTCCACCAAAAGCCCACTTGATGGGCAAATAAAAATTGCAGCCTTGTAGCGCGATCACCCTGCTGTGAGAAAACAAAGATTTACTACACTTTGGAAATAAAATGCTACATTCTTATATGAACTTGAAAGAACATTCTTTCAAACACTATAAAGCCTTAGTACATACCAATAGAGGAACAACTTGTCCTCTAACGCTCGCCGCGCCCCCCCCCCCCCCCTCCACCTCTCCACATCACCCTCTCGTGGACAACATGCTGCTGGTGGTGTGTCATTTCCACCAAAAAGCCCACTTGATGGGCAAATATAAATTGCAGCCTTGTAGTGCGATCACCCTACTGTGAGAAAACAAAGATTTACTACACTTTGGAAATAAAATGCTACATTCTTATATGAACTTGAAAGAACATTCTCCAAACACTATAAAGCCTTAGTACATACCAACAGAAGAACAACTTGTCCTCTAATGCTCGCCCCGCTCCCCCCCCCCCCCCTCTCCACACCACCCTCTCATGGACAACATGCTGCTGGTGGTGTGTCATTTCCACCAAAAGCCCACTTGATGGGCAAATAAAAATTACAGCCTTGTAGTGCGATCACCCTGCTGTGAGAAAACAAAGATTTACTACACTTTGGAAATAAAATGCTACATTCTTATATGAACTTGAAAGAACATTCTTCAAACACTATAAAGCCCTAGTACATACCAACAGAAGAACAACTTGTCCTCTTACGCTCGCCCCCACTCCCCCCCCTTCCACAGCACCCTTTCGTGGACAACATGCTGCTAGTGGTGTGCCATTTCCACCAAAAGCCCACTTGATGGGCAAATAAAACTTGCAGCCTTGTAGTGCGATCACCCTGCTGTGAGAAAACAAAGATTACTACACTTTGGAAATAAAATGCTACATTCTTATATGAACTTGAAAGAACATTCTTCAAACACTATAAAGCCTTAGTACATACCAACAGAAGAACAACTTGTCCTCTAACGCTCGCCCTGCTCCCCCCCCCCCCTCTCCACACCACCCTCTCGTGGACAACATGCTGCTGGTGGTGTGTCATTTCCACCAAAAGCCCACTTGATGGGCAAATAAAAATTGCAGCCTTGTAGTGCGATCACCCTGCTGTGAGAAAACAAAGATTTACTACACTTTGGAAATAAAATGCTACATTCTTATATGAACTTGAAAGAACATTCTTTCAAACACTATAAAGCCTTAGTACATACCAATAGAGGAACAACTTGTCCTCTAACGCTCGCCGCACCCCCCCCCCCCCCCCCACCTCTCCACATCACCCTCTCGTGGACAACATGCTGCTGGTGGTGTGTCATTTCCACCAAAAAGCCCACTTGATGGCAAATATAAATTGCAGCCTTGTAGTGCGATCACCCTGCTGTGAGAAAACAAAGATTTACTACACTTTGGAAATAAAATGCTACATTCTTATATGAACTTGAAAGAACATTCTTTCAAACACTATAAAGCCCTAGTACATACCAACAGAAGAACAACTTGTCCTCTTACGCTCGCCCCACCCCCCCCCCCCCCTTCCACACCACCCTCTCGTGGACAACATGCTGCTGGTGGTGTGCCATTTCCACCAAAAGCCCACTTGATGGGCAAATAAAACTTGCAGCCTTGTAGTGCGATCACCCTGCTGTGAGAAAACAAAGATTACTACACTTTGGAAGTAAAATGCTACATTCTTATATGAACTTGAAAGAACATTCTTCAAACACTATAAAGCCTTAGTACATACCAACAGAAGAACAACTTGTCCTCTAACGCTCGCCCCGCCCCCCCCCCCCCCCTCACCACACCACCCTCTCATGGACAACATGCTGCTGGTGGTGTGTCATTTCAACCAAAAGCCCACTTGATGGGCAAATAAAAATTGCAGCCTTGTAGTGCGATCACCCTGCTGTGAGAAAACAAAGATTTACAACACTTTGGAAATAAAATGCTACATTCTTATATGAACTTGAAAGAACATTCTTCAAACACTATAAAGCCTTAGTACATACCAACAGAAGAACAACTTGTCCTCTATCGCTCGCCCCGCCCCCCCCCCCCCTTCTCCACACCCCCCTCTCGTGGACAACATGCTGCTGGTGGTTAGTCATTCCCACCAAAAGCCCACTTGATGGGCAAATAAAAATTGCAGCCTTGTAGTGCGATCACCCTGCTGTGAGAAAACAAAGATTTACTACACTTTGGAAATAAAATGCTACATTCTTATATGAACTTGAAACAACATTCTTCAAACACTATAAAGCCTTAGTACATACCAACAGAAGAACAACTTGTCCTCTTACGCTCGCCGCCCCCCCCCCCCCCCCCTTCCACACCACCCTCTCGTGGACATCATGCTGGTGGTGGTGTTTCATTTCCACCAAAAGCCCACTTGATGGGCAAATAAAAATAGCAGCCTTGTAGTGCGATCACCCTGCTGTGAGAAAACAAAGATTTACTACACTTTGGAAATAAAATGCTACATTCTTATATGAACTTGAAAGAACATTCTTTCAAACACTATAAAGCCTTAGTACATACCAACAGAAGAACAACTTGTCCTCTTACGCTCGCCCCCCCCCCCCCCTTCCACACCACCCTCTCGTGGACAACATGCTGCTGGTGGTGTGTCATTTCCACCAAATTCCCACTTGATGGGCAAATAAAAATTGCAGCCTTGTAGCGCGATCACCCTGCTGTGAGAAAACAAAGATTTACTACACTTTGGAAATAAAATGCTACATTCTTATATGAACTTGAAAGAACATTCTTTCAAACACTATAAAGCCTTAGTACATACCAATAGAGGAACAACTTGTCCTCTAACGCTCGCCGTGCCCCCCCCCCCCCTCCACCTCTCCACATCACCCTCTCGTGGACAACATGCTGCTGGTGGTGTGTCATTTCCACCAAAAAGCCCACTTGATGGGCAAATATAAATTGCAGCCTTGTAGTGCGATCACCCTGCTGTGAGAAAACAAAGATTTACTACACTTTGGAAATAAAATGCTACATTCTTATATGAACTTGAAAGAACATTCTCCAAACACTACAAAGCCTTAGTACATACCAACAGAAGAACAACTTGTCCTCTAATGCTCGCCCCGCTCCCCCCCCCCCCTCTCCACACCACCCTCTCATGGACAACATGCTGCTGGTGGTGTGTCATTTCCACCAAAAGCCCACTTGATGGGCAAATAAAAATTGCAGCCTTGTAGTGCGATCACCCTGCTGTGAGAAAACAAAGATTTACTACACTTTGGAAATAAAATGCTACATTCTTATATGAACTTGAAAGAACATTCTTCAAACACTATAAAGCCCTAGTACATACCAACAGAAGAACAACTTGTCCTCTTACGCTCGCCCCCACCCCCCCCCCCCCTTCCACACCACCCTTTCGTGGACAACATGCTGCTGGTGGTGTGCCATTTCCACCAAAAGCCCACTTGATGGGCAAATAAAACTTACAGCCTTGTAGTGCGATCACCCTGCTGTGAGAAAACAAAGATTACTACTCTTTGGAAATAAAATGCTACATTCTTATATGAACTTGAAAGAACATTCTTCAAACACTATAAAGCCTTAGTACATACCAACAGAAGAACAACTTGTCCTCTAACGCTCGCCCTGCCCCCCCCCCCCCCTCTCCACACCACCCTCTCGTGGACAACATGCTGCTGGTGGTGTGTCATTTCCACCAAAAGCCCACTTGATGGGCAAATAAAAATTGCAGCCTTGTAGTGCGATCACCCTGCTGTGAGAAAAGAAAGATTTACTACACTTTGGAAATAAAATGCTACATTCTTATATGAACTTGAAAGAACATTCTTTCAAACACTATAAAGCCTTAGTACATACCAATAGAGGAACAACTTGTCCTCTAACGCTCGCCGCACCCCCCCCCCCCCCACCTCTCCACATCACCCTCTCGTGGACAACATGCTGCTGGTGGTGTGTCATTTCCACCAAAAAGCCCACTTGATGGGCAAATATAAATTGCAGCCTTGTAGTGCGATCACCCTACTGTGAGAAAACAAAGATTTACTACACTTTGGAAATAAAATGCTACATTCTTATATGAACTTGAAAGAACATTCTCCAAACACTATAAAGCCTTAGTACATACCAACAGAAGAACAACTTGTCCTCTAACGCTCGCCCCGCTCCCCCCCCCCCCCCCCCCCCCCCTCTCCACACCACCCTCTCGTGGACAACATGCTGGTGGTGGTGTGTTTTTCCACCAAAAGCCCACTTGATGGGCAAATAGAAATTGCAGCCTTGTAGTGCGATTACCCTGCTGTGAGAAAACGAAGATTTACTACACTTTGGAAATAAAATGCTACATTCTTATATGAACTTGAAAGAACATTCTTCAAACACTATAAAGCCCTAGTACATACCAACAGAAGAACAACTTGTCCTCTTACGCTCGCCCCACCCCCCCCCCCCCTTCCACACCACCCTCTCGTGGACAACATGCTGCTGGTGGTGTGCCATTTCCACCAAAAGCCCACTTGATGGGCAAATTAAACTTGCAGCCTTGTAGTGCGATCACCCTGCTGTGAGAAAACAAAGATTACTACACTTTGGAAGTAAAATGCTACATTCTTATATGAACTTGAAAGAACATTCTTCAAACACTATAAAGCCTTAGTACATACCAACAGAAGAACAACTTGTCCTCTAACGCTCGCCCCGCCCCCCCCCCCCTCTCCACACCACCCACTCATGGACAACATTGTGCTGGTGGTGTGTCATTTCAACCAAAAGCCCACTTGATGGGCAAATAAAAATTGCAGCCTTGTAGTGCGATCACCCTGCTGTGAGTAAACAAAGATTTACAACACTTTGGAAATAAAATGCTACATTCTTATATGAACTTGAAAGAACATTCTTCAAACACTATAAAGCCTTAGTACATACCAACAGAAGAACAACTTGTCCTCAATCGCTCGCCCCGCCCCCCCCCCCCCCTCCACACCCCCCTCTCGTGGACAACATGCTGCTGGTGGTTAGTCATTCCCACCAAAAGCCCACTTGATGGGCAAATAAAAATTGCAGCCTTGTAGTGCGATCACCCTGCTGTGAGAAAACAAAGATTTACTACACTTTGGAAATAAAATGCTACATTCTTATATGAACTTGAAACAACATTCTTCAAACACTATAAAGCCTTAGTACATACCAACAGAAGAACAACTTGTCCTCTAACGCTCGCCCCGCCCCCCCCCCCCCTCTCCACACCACCCTCTCGTGGACAACATGCTGCTGGTGGTGTGTCATTTCCACCAAAAGCCCACTTGATGGGCAAATAAAAATTGCAGCCTTGTAGTGCGATCACATTGCTGTGAGAAAACAAAGATTTACTACACTTTGAAAATAAAATGCTACATTCTTATATGAACTTGAAAGAACATTCTTTCAAACACTATAAAGCCTTAGTACATACCAACAGAAGAACAACTTGTCCTCTTACGCTCGCCCCGCCCCCCCCCCCTTCCACACCACCCTCTCGTGGACAACATGCTGCTGGTGGTGTGTCATTTCCACCAAAAGCCCACTTGATGGGCAAATAAAAATTGCAGCCTTGTAGTGCGATCACCCTGCTGTGAGAAAACAAAGATTTACTACACTTTGGAAATAAAATGCTACATTCTTATATGAACTTGAAAGAACATTCTTCAAACACTATGAAGCCTAAGTACATACCAACAGAAGAACAACTTGTCCTCTTACGCTCGCCCCCACCCCCCCACCCCCCCCCTCACCACTCCAACCTCTCGTGGACAACAAGCTGCTGGTGGTGTGTCATTTCCACCAAAAGCCCACTTGATGGGCAAATAAAAATTGCAGCCTTGTAGTGCGATCACCCTGCTGTGAGAAAACAAAGATTTACTACACTTTGGAAATAAAATGCTACATTCTTATATGAACTTGGAAGAACATTCTTCAAACACTATAAAGCCTTAGTACATACCAACAGAAGAACAACTTGTCCTCTAACGCTCGCCCCGCCCCCCCCCCCCCTCTCCACACCACCCTCTCGTGGACATCATGCTGCTGGTGGTGTGTCATTTCCACCAAAAGCCCACTTGATGGGCAAACAAAAATTGCAGCCTTGTAGTGCGATCACCCTGCTGTGAGAAAACAAAGATTTACTACACTTTGGAAATAAAATGCTACATTCTTATATGAACTTGAAAGAACATTCTTCTAACACTATAAAGCCTTAGTACATACCAACAGAAGAACAACTTGTCCTCTTACGCTCGCCCCCCCCCCCCCCCTTCCACACCACCCTCTTGTGGACAACATGCTGCAGCTGGTGTGTCATTTCCACCAAAAGCCCACTTAATGGGCAAATAAAAATTGCAGCCTTGTAGTGCGATCACCCTGCTGTGGGAAAACAAAGATTTACTACACTTTGGAAATAAAATGCTACATTCTTATATGAACTTGAAAGAACATTCTTTCAAACACTATAAAGCCTTAGTACATACCAACAGAAGAACAACTTGTCCTCTTACGCTAGCCCCCCCCCCCCCCCCATTTTACACCACCCTCTCGTGGACAACATGCTGCTGGTGGTGTGTCATTTCCACCAAAAGCCCACTTGATGGGCAAATACAAATTGCAGCCTTGTAGTGCGATCACCCTGCTGTGAGAAAACAAAGATTTACTACACTTTGGAAATAAAATGCTACATTCTTATATGAACTTGAAAGAACATTCTTTCAAACACTATAAAGCCTTAGTACATACCAACAGAAGAACAACTTGTCCTCTTACGCTCGCCCCCCCCCCCCCCCTTCGACACCACCCACTCGTGGACAACATGCTGCTGGTGGTGTGTCATTTCCACCAAAAGCCCACTTGATGGGCAAATAAAAATTGCAGCCTTGTAGTGCGATCACCCTGCTGTGAGAAAGCAAAGATTTACTACTCTTTGGAAATAAAATGCTACATTCTTATATGAACTTGAACGAACATTCTTTAAAACACTATAAAGCCTTAGTACATACCAACAGAAGAACAACTTGTCCTCTTACGCTCGCCCCCACAACCCCCCTTCCACACCACCCTCTCGTGAACAACATGCTGCTGGTGGTGTGTCATTTCCACCAAAAGCCCACTTGATGGGCAAATAAAAATTGCAGCCTTGTAGTGCGATCACCCTCTGTGAGAAAACAAAGATTTACTACACTTTGGAAATAAAATGCTACATTCTTATATGAACTTGAAAGAACATTCTTTCAAACACTATAAAGCCTTAGTACATACCAACAGAAGAACAACTTGTCCTCTTACGCTCGCCCCCCCCCCCCCCCTTCCACACCATCCTCTCGTGGACAACATGCTGCTGGTGGTGTGTCATTTCCACCAAAAAGCCCACTTGATGGGCAAATATAAATTGCAGCCTTGTAGTGCGATCACCCTACTGTGAGAAAACAAAGATTTACTACACTTTGGAAATAAAATGCTACATTCTTATATGAACTTGAAAGAACATTCTCCAAACACTATAAAGCCTTAGTACATACCAACAGAAGAACAACTTGTCCTCTAACGCTCGCCCCGCTCCCCCCCCCCCCCCCCCCCTCTCCACACCACACTCTCGTGGACAACATGCTGGTGGTGGTGTGTTTTTCCACCAAAAGCCCACTTGATGGGCAAATAAAAATTGCAGCCTTGTAGTGCGATCACCCTGCTGTGAGAAAACAAAGATTTACTACACTTTGGAAATAAAATGCTACATTCTTATATGAACTTGAAAGAACATTCTTCAAACACTATAAAGCCCTAGTACATACCAACAGAAGAACAACTTGTCCTCTTACGCTCGCCCCCCCCCCCCCCCTTCCACACCACCCTCTCGTGGACAACATGCTGCTGGTGGTGTGCCATTTCCACCAAAAGCCCACTTGATGGGCAAATAAAACTTGCAGAATTGTAGTGCGATCACCCTGCTGTGAGAAAACAAAGATTACTACATTTTGGAAATAAAATGCTACATTCTTATATGAACTTGAAAGAACATTCTTCAAACACTATAAAGCCTTAGTACATACCAACAGAAGAACAACTCGTCCTCTAACGCTCGCCCCGCCCCCCCCCCTCTCCACACCACCCTCTCGTGGACAACATGCTGCTGGTGGTGTGTCATTTCCACCAAAAGCCCACTTGATGGGCAAATAAAAATTGCAGCCTTGTAGTGCGATCACCCTGCTGTGAGAAAACAAAGATTTACAACACTTTGGAAATAAAATGCTACATTCTTATATGAACTTGAAGGAACATTCTTCAAACACTATAAAGCCTTAGCACATACCAACAGAAGAACAACTTGTCCTCTAACGCTCGCCCTGCCCCCCCCCCCCCTCTCCACACCACCATCTCGTGGACAACATGCTGCTGGTGGTGTGTCATTTCCACCAAAAGCCCACTTGATGGGCAAATAAAAATTGCAGCCTTGTAGTGCGATCACCCTGGTGTGAGAAAACAAAGATTTACTACACTTTGGAAATAAAATGCTACATTCTTATATGAACTTGAAAGAACATTCTTCAAACACTATAAAGCCTTAGTACATACCAACAGAAGAACAACTTGTCCTCTATCGCTCGCCCCGCCCTCCCCCCCCCCCTCTCCACACTCCCCTCTCGTGGACAACATGCTGCTGGTGGTTAGTCATTCCCACCAAAAGCCCACTTGATGGGCAAATAAAAATTGCAGCCTTGTAGTGCGATCACCCTGCTGTGAGAAAACAAAGATTTACTACACTTTGGAAATAAAGTGCTACATTCTTATATGAACTTGAAAGAACATTCTTCAAACACTATAAAGCCTTAGTACATACCAACAGAAGAACAACTTGTCCTCTAACGCTCGCCCCCCCCCCCCCCTCTCCGCACCACCCTCTCGTGGACAACATGCTGCTGGTGGTGTTTCATTTCCACCAAAAGCCCACTTGATGGGCAAATAAAAATTGCAGCCTTGTAGTGCGATCACCCTGCTGTGAGAAAACAAAGATTTACTACACTTTGGAAATAAAATGCTACATTCTTATATGAACTTGAAAGAACATTCTTTCAAACACTATAAAGCCTTAGTACATACCAACAGAAGAACAACTTGTCCTCTTACGCTCGTTCCGCCCCCCCCCCCCCCCCCCTTCCACACCATCCTCTCGTGGACAACATGCTGCTGGTGGTGTGTCATTTCCACCAAAAGCCCACTTGATGGGCAAATAAAAATTGCAGCCTTGTAGTGCGATCACCCTGCTGTGAGAAAACAAAGATTTACTACACTTTGGAAATAAAATGCTACATTCTTATATGAACTTGGAAGAACATTCTTCAAACAGTATAAAGCCTTAGTACATACCAACAGAAGAACAACTTGTCCTCTAACGCTCGCCTCGCCCCCCCCCCCCCCCCCTCTCCAAACCACCCTCTCGTGGACAACATGCTGCTGGTGGTGTGTCATTTCCACCAAAAGCCCACTTGATATGCAAATAAAAATTGCAGCCTTGTAGTGCGATCACCCTGCTGTGAGAAAACAAAGATTTACTACACTTTGGAAATAAAATGCTACATTCTTATATGAACTTGAAAGAACATTCTTCTAACACTATAAAGCCTTAGTACATACCAACAGAAGAACAACTTGTCCCCTTACGCTCGCCCCCCCCCCCCCTTCCACACCACCCTCTTGTGGACAACATGCTGCTGCTGGTGTGTCATTTCCACCAAAAGAACACTTAATGGGCAAATAAAAATTGCAGCCTTGTAGTGCGATCACCCTGCTGTGAGAAAACAAAGATTTACTACACTTTGGAAATAAAATGCTACATTCTTATATGAACTTGAGAGAACATTCTTTCAAACACTATAAAGCCTTAGTACATACCAACAGAAGAACAACTTGTCCTCTTACGCTCGCCCCCCCCCCCCATTTTACACCACCCTCTCGTGGACAACATGCTGCTGGTGGTGTGTCATTTCCACCAAAAGCCCACTTGATGGGCAAATAAAAATTGCAGCCTTGTAGTGCGATCACCCTGCTGTGAGAAAACAAAGATTTACTACACTTTGCAAATAAAATGCTACATTCTTATATGAACTTGAAAGAACATTCTTTCAAACACTATAAAGCCTTAGTACATACCAACAGAAGAACAACTTGTCCTCTTACGCTCGCCCCCCCCCCCCCCTTCCACACCACCCTCTCCTGGACAACATGCTGCTGGTGGTGTGTCATTTCCACCAAAAGCCCACTTAATGGGCAAATAAAAATTGCAGACTTGTAGTGCGATCACCCTGCTGTGAGAAAACAAAGATTTACTACACTTTGGAAATAAAATGCTACATTCTTATATGAACTTGAAAGAACATTCTTCAAACACTATAAAGCCTTAGTACATCCCAACAGATGAACAACTTGTCCTCTAACGCTCGCCCCGCCATCCCCACCCTCTCCACACCACCCTCTCGTGGACAACATGCTGCTGGCGGTGTGTCATTTCCACCAAAAGCCCACTTGTTGGGCAAATAAAAATTGCAGCCTTGTAGTGCGATCACCCTGCTGTGAGAAAACAAAGATTTACTACACTTTGGAAATAAAATGCTACATTCTTATATGAACTTGAAAGAACATTCTTTCAAACACTATAAAGCCTTAGTACATACCAACAGAAGAACAACTTGTCCTCTTACGCTCGCCCCCCCCCCCCCGCCTTCCACACCGCCCTCTCGTGGACATCATGCTGCTGGTGGTGTGTCATTTCCACCAAAAGCCCACTTGATGGGCAAATAAAAATTGCAGCCTTGTAGTGCGATCACCCTGCTGTGAGAAAACAAAGATTTACTACACGTTGGAAATAAAATGCTACATTCTTATATGAACTTGAAAGAACATTCTTCAAACACTATAAAGCCTTAGTACATACCAACAGAAGAACAACTTGTCCTCTTACGCTCGCCCCCACCCCCCCCCTTCCACACCACCCTCTCGTGGACAACATGCTGCTGGTGGTGTGTCATTTCCACCAAAAGCCCACTTGATGGGCAAATAAAAATTGCAGCCTTGTAGTGCGAACACCCTGCTGTGAGAAAACAAAGATTTACTACACTTTGGAAATAAAATGCTACATTCTTATATGAACTTGAAAGAACATTCTTCAAACACTATAAAGCCTTAGTACATACCAACAGAAGAACAACTTGTCCTCTAACACTCACCCCGCCCCCCCGCCCCTCTCCACACCACCCTCTCATGGACAACATGCTGCTGGCGGTGTGTCATTTCCACCAAAAGCCCACTTGATGGGCAAATAAAAATTGCAGCCTTGTAGTGCGATCACCCTGCTGTGAGAAATCAAAGATTTACTACACTTTGGAAATAAAATGCTACATTCTTATATAAACTTGAAAGAACATTCTTTCAAACACTATAAAGACTTAGTACATACCAACAGAAGAACAACTTGTCCTCTTACGCTCGCCCCCCCCCCCCCCCCCTTCCACACCACCCTCTCGTGGACATCATGCTGCTGGTGGTGTGTCATTTCCACCAAAAGCCCACTTGATGGGCAAATAAAAGTTGCAGCCTTGTAGTGCGATCACCCTGCTGTGAGAAAACAAAGATTTACTACACTTTGGAAATAAAATGCTACATTCTTATATGAACTTGAAAGAACATTCTTTCAAACACTATAAAGCCTTAGTACATACCAACAGAAGAACAACTTGTCCTCTTACGCTCGCCCCCCCCCCCCCCCCCCCCTGCCACACCACCCTCTCGTGGACAACATGCTGCTGGTGGTGAGTCATTTCCACCAAAAGCCCACTTGATGGGCAAATAAAAATTGCAGCCTTGTAGTGCGATCACCCTGCTGTGAGAAAACAAAGATTTACTACACTTTGGAAATAAAATGCTACATTCTTATATGAACTAGAAAGAAAATTCTTTCAAACACTATAAAGCCTTAGTACATACCAATAGAGGAACAACTTGTCCTCTAACGCTCGCCCCGCCCCCCCCCCTCCCCCTCACCACACCACCCACTCCTGGACAACATGTTGCTGGTGGTGTGTCATTTCCACCAAAAGCCCACTTGATGGGCAAATAAAAATTGCAGCCTTGTAGTGCGATCACCCTGCTGTGAGAAAGCAAAGATTTACTACTCTTTGGAAATAAAATGCTACACTCTTATATGAACTTGAACGAACATTCTTTAAAACACTATAAAGCCTTAGTACATACCAATAGAAGAACAACTTGTCCTCTAACGCTCACCCCGCCACTCCCCCCCCCTCGCCACACCACCCTCTCGTGGACAACATGCTGCTGGTGGTGTGTCATTTCCACCAAAAGCCCACTTGATGGGCAAATAAAAATTGCAGCCTTGTAGTGCGATCACCCTACTGTGAGAAAACAAAGATTTACTACACTTTGGAAATAAAATGCTACATTCTTATATGAACTTGAAAGAAAATTCTTCAAACACTATAAAGCCTTAGTACATACCAACAGAAGAACAACTTGTCCTCTAACGTCCGCCCTGCCCCCCCCCTCTCCACACCACCCTCTCGTGGACAACATGCTGCTGGTGGTGTGTCATTTCCACCAAAAGCCCACTTGATGGGCAAATAAAAATTGCAGCCTTGTAGTGCGATCACCCTGCTGTGAGAAAACAAAGATTTACTACACTTTGGAAATAAAATGCTACATTCTTATATGAACTTGAAAGAACATTCTTCAAACACTATAAAGCCTTAGTACATACCAACAGAAGATCAACTTGTCCTCTTACGCTCGCCCCCCCCCCCCCCTCCTTCCACACCACCCTCTCGTGGACAACATGCTGCTGGTGGTGTGTCATTTCCACCAAAAGCCCACTTGATATGCAAATAAAAATAGCAGCCTTGTAGTGCGATCACCCTGCTGTGAGAAAACAAAGATTTACTACACTTTGGAAATAAAATGCTACATTCTTATATGAACTTGAAAGAACATTCTTCAAACACTATAAAGCCTTAGTACATACCAACAGAAGAACAACTTGTCCTCTAACGCTCGCCCCGCCCCCCCCCCCCCCCTCTCCACACCACCCTCTCGTGGACAACATGCTGCTGGTGGTGTGTCATTTCCACCAAAAGCCCACTTGATGGGCAAATAAAAATTGCAGCCCTGTAGTGCGAACACCCTGCTGTGAGAAAACAAAGATTTACTACACTTTGGAAATAGAATGCTACATTCTTATATGAACTTGAAAGAACATTCTTTCAAACACTATAAAGCCTTAGTACATACCAACAGAAGAACAACTTGTCCTCTTACGCTCGCCCCCCCCCCCCCCCTTCCACACCACCCTCTCGTGGACAACATGCTGCTGGTGGTGTGTCATTTCCACCAAAAGCCCACTTGATGGGCAAATAAAAATTGCAGCCTTGTAGTGCGATCACCCTGCTGTGAGAAAACAAAGATTTACTACACTTTGGAAATAAAATGCTACATTCTTATATGAACTTGAAAGAACATTCTTTCAAACACTATAAACCCTTAGTACATACCAACAGAAGAACAACTTGTCCTTTTACGCTCGCCCGAACCCCCCCCCCCCCTTCCACACCACCCTCTCGTGCACAACATGCTGCTGGTGGTGTGTCATTTCCACCAAAAGCCCACTTGATGGGCAAATAAAAATTGCAGCCTTGTAGTGCGATCACCCTGCTGTGAGAAAACAAAGATTTACTACACTTTGGAAATTAAATGCTACATTCTTATATGAACTTGAAAGAACATTCTTTCAAACACTATAAACCCTTAGTACATACCAACAGAAGAACAACTTGTCCTTTTACGCTCGCCCCCACCCCCCCCCCCCCCTTCCACACCACCCTCTCGTGCACAACATGCTGCTGGTGGTGTGTCATTTCCACCAAAAGCCCACTTGATGGGCAAATAAAAATTGCAGCCTTGTAGTGCGATCACCCTGCTGTGAGAAAACAAAGATTTACTACACTTTGGAAATAAAATGCTACATTCTTATATGAACTTGAAAGAACATTCTTCAAACACTATAAACCCTTAGTACATACCAACAGAAGAACAACTTGTCCTCTAACACTCGCCCCGCCCCCCCCCCCCCTCTCCACACCACCCTCTCATGGACAACATGCTGCTGGCGGTGTGTCATTTCCACCAAAAGCCCACTTGATGGGCAAATAAAAATTGCAGCCTTGTAGTGCGATCACCCTGCTGTGAGAAATCAAAGATTTACTACACTTTGGAAATAAAATGCTACATTCTTATATAAACTTGAAAGAACATTCTTTCAAACACTATAAAGCCTTAGTACATACCAACAGAAGAACAACTTGTCCTCTTACGCTCGCCCCCCCCCCCCTTCCACACCACCCTCTCGTGGACATCATGCTGCTGGTGGTGTGTCATTTCCACCAAAAGCCCACTTGATGGGCAAATAAAAATTGCAGCCTTGTAGTGCGATCACCCTGCTGTGAGAAAGCAAAGATTTACTACACTTTGGAAATAAAATGCTACATTCTTATATGAACTTGAAAGAACATTCTTTCAAACACTATAAAGCCTTAGTACATACCAACAGAAGAACAACTTGTCCTCTTACGCTCGCCCCCCCCCCCCCCCCTGCCACACCACCCTCTCGTGGACAACATGCTGGTGGTGGTGAGTCATTTCCACCAAAAGCCCACTTGATGGGCAAATAAAAATTGCAGCCTTGTAGTGCGATCACCCTGCTGTGAGAAAACAAAGATTTACTACACTTTGGAAATAAAATGCTACATTCTTATATGAACTTGAAAGAAAATTCTTTCAAACACTATAAAGCCTTAGTACATACCAATAGAGGAACAACTTGTCCTCTAACGCTCGCCCCGCCCCCCCCCCCTCCCCCTCACCACACCACCCACTCGTGGACAACATGTTGCTGGTGGTGTGTCATTTCCACCAAAAGCCCACTTGATGGGCAAATAAAAATTGCAGCCTTGTAGTGCGATCACCCTGCTGTGAGAAAGCAAAGATTTACTACTCTTTGGAAATAAAATGCTTCACTCTTATATGAACTTGAACGAACATTCTCTAAAACACTATAAAGCCTTAGTACATACCAATAGAAGAACAACTTGTCCTCTAACGCTCACCCCGCCCCTCCCCCCCCCCTCTCCACACCACCCTCTCGTGGACAACATGCTGCTGGTGGTGTGTCATTTCCACCAAAAGCCCACTTGATGGGCAAACAAAAATTGCAGCCTTGTAGTGCGATCACCCTACTGTGAGAAAACAAAGATTTACTACACTTTGGAAATAAAATGCTACATTCTTATATGAACTTGAAAGAAAATTCTTCAAACACTATAAAGCCTTAGTACATACCAACAGAAGAACAACTTGTCCTCTAACGTCCGCCCTGCCCCCCCCCCCTCTCCACACCACCCTCTCGTGGACAACATGCTGCTGGCGGTGTGTCATTTCCACCAAAAGCCCACTTGATGGGCAAATAAAAATTGCAGCCTTGTAGTGCGATCACCCTGCTGTGAGAAAACAAAGATTTACTACACTTTGGAAATAAAATGCTACATTCTTATATGAACTTGAAAGAACATTCTTCATACACTATAAAGCCTTAGTACATACCAACAGAAGAAAAACTTGTCCTCTTACGCTCGCCCCCACCCCCCCCTCCCCCCCTCCTTCCACACCACCCTCTCGTGGACAACATGCTGCTGGTGGTGTGTCATTTCCACCAAAAGCCCACTTGATGGGCAAATAAAAATTGCAGCCTTGTAGTGCGATCACCCTGCTGTGAGAAAACAAAGATTTACTACACTTTGGAAATAAAATGCTACATTCTTATATGAACTTGAAAGAACATTCTTCAAACACTATAAAGCCTTAGTACATACCAACAGAAGAACAACTTGTCCTCTAACGCTCGCCCCGCCCCCCCCCCCCCCCCCTTTCCACACCACCCTCTCGTGGACAACATGCTGCTGGTGGTGTGTCATTTCCACCAAAAGACCACTTGATGGGCAAATAAAAATTGCAGCCTTGTAGTGCGATCACCCTGCTGTGAGAAAACAAAGATTTACTACACTTTAAAAATAAAATGCTACATTCTTATATGAACTTGAAAGAACATTCTTCAAACACTATAAAGCCTTGGTACATACCAACAGAAGAACAACTTGTCCTCTAACGCTCGTCCCGCCCCCCCCCTCTCCACACCACCCTCTCGTGGACAACATGCTGCTGGTGGTGTGTCATTTCCACCAAAAGACCACTTGATGGGCAAATAAAAATTGCAGCCTTGTAGTGCGATCACCCTGCTGTGAGAAACCAAAGATTTACTACACTTTGGAAATAAAATGCTACATTCTTATATGAACTTGAAAGAACATTCTTTCAAACACTATAAAGCCTTAGTACATACCAACAGAAGAACAACTTGTCCTCTTACGCTCGCCCCCACCCCCCCACCCCCCCCTCTCCACACCACCTTCTCGTGGACAACATGCTGCTGGTGGTGTGTCATTTCCACCAAAAGCCCACTTGATGGGCAAATAAAAATTGCAGCCTTGTAGTGCGATCACCCTGCTGTGAGAAAACAAAGATTTACTACACTTTGGAAATAAAATGCTACATTCTTATATGAACTTGAAAGAACATTCTTCAAACACTATAAAGCCTTAGTACATACCAACAGAAGAACAACTTGTCCTCTTACGCTCGCCCCCCCCCCCCCTTCCACACCACCCTCTCGTGGACAACATGCTGCTGGTGGTGTGCCATTTCCACCAAAAGCCCACTTGATGGGCAAATAAAACTTGCAGCCTTGTAGTGCGATCACCCTGCTGTGAGAAAACAAAGATTACTACACTTTGGAAATAAAATGCTACATTCTTATATGAACTTGAAAGAACATTCTTCAAACACTATAAAGCCTTAGTACATACCAACAGAAGAACAACATGTCCTCTATCGCTCGCCCCGCCTCCCCCCGCTCTCCACACCCCCCTCTCGTGGACAACATGCTGCTGGTGGTGTGTCATTCCCACCAAAAGCCCACTTGATGTTCAAATAAAAATTGCAGCCTTGTAGTGCGATCACCCTGCTGTGAGAAAACAAAGATTTACTACACTTTGGAAATAAAATGCTACATTCTTATTGAACTTGAAAGAACATTCTTCAAACACTATAAAGCCTTAGTACATACCAACAGAAGAACAACTTGTCCTCTAAAGCTCGCCCCGCCCCCCCCCCCCCCCTCTCCACACCACCCTCTCGTGGACAACATGCTGCTGGTGGTGTGTCATTTCCACCAAAAGCCCACTTGATGGGCAAATAAAAATTGCAGCCTTGTAGTGCGATCACCCTGCTGTGGGAAAACAAAGATTTACTACACTTTGGAAATAAAATGCTACATTCTTATATGAACTTGAAAGAACATTCTTTCAAACACTATAAAGCCTTAGTACATACCAACAGAAGAACAACATGTCCTCTATCGCTCGCCCCGCCTCCCCCCCTCTCCACACCCCCCTCTCGTGGACAACATGCTGCTGGTGGTGTGTCATTCCCACCAAAAGCCCAATTGATGGGCAAATAAAAATTGCAGCCTTGTAGTGCGATCACCCTGCTGTGAGAAAACAAAGATTTACTACACTTTGGAAATAAAATGCTACATTCTTATATGAACTTGAAAGAACATTCTTCAAACACTATAAAGCCTTAGTACATACCAACAGAAGAACAACTTGTCCTCTAACGCTCGCCCGGCCCCCCCCCCTCTCCAAACCACCCTCTCGTGGACAACATGCTGCTGGTGGTGTGTCATTTCCACCAAAAGCCCACTTGATGGGCAAATAAAAATTGCAGCCTTGTAGTGCGATCACCCTGCTGTGAGAAAACAAAGATTTACTACACTTTGGAAATAAAATGCTACATTCTTATATGAACTTGAAAGAACATTCTTTCAAACACTATAAAGCCTTAGTACATACCAACAGAAGAACAACTTGTCCTCTTACGCTCGCCCCGCCCCCCCCCCCCCTTCCACACCACCCTCTCGTGGTCAACATGCTGCTGGTGGTGTGTCATTTCCACCAAAAGCCCACTTGATGGGCAAATAAAAATTGCAGCCTTGTAATGCGATCACCCTGCTGTGAGAAAACAAAGATTTACTACACTTTGGAAATAAAATGCTACATTCTTATACGAACTTGAAAGAACATTCTTCAAACACCATAAAGCCTTAGTACATACCAACAGAAGAACAACTTGTCCTCTTACGCTCGCCCCCACCCCCCCACCCCCCCCTCTCCACACCACCCTCTCGTGGACAACATGCTGCTGGTGGTGTGTAATTTCCACCAAAAGCCCACTTGATGGGCAAATAAAAATTGCAGCCTTGTAGTGCGATCACCCTGCTGTGAGAAAACAAAGATTTACTACACTTTGGAAATTAAATGCTACAATCTTATATGAACTTGGAAGAACATTCTTCAAACACTATAAAGCCTTAGTACATACCAACAGAAGAACAACTTGTCCTCTAACGCTCGCCCCCCCCCCCCCATCCCTCTCCACACCATCCTCTCGTGGACAACATGCTGCTGGTGGTGTGTCATTTCCACCAAAAGCCCACTTGATGGGCAAATAAAAATTGCAGCCTTGTAGTGCGATCACCCTGCTGTGAGAAAACAAAGATTTACTACACTTTGGAAATAAAATGCTACATTCTTATATGAACTTGAAAGAACATTCTTCTAACACTATAAAGCCTTAGTACATACCAACAGAAGAACAACTTGTCCTCTTACGCTCGCCCCCCCCCCCCCCCCCTTCCACACCACCCTCTCGTGGACAACATGCTGCTGCTGGTGTGTCATTTCCACCAAAAGCCCACTTGATGGGCAAATAAAAATTGCAGCCTTGTAGTGCGATCACCCTGCTGTGAGAAAACAAAGATTTACTACACTTTGGAAATAAAATGCTACATTCTTATATGAACTTGAAAGAACATTCTTTCAAACACTATAAAGCCTTAGTACATACCAACAGAAGAACAACTTGTCCTCTTACGCTCGCCCCCCCCCCCCCCCCCTTTTACACCACCCTCTCGTGGACAACATGCTGCTGGTGGTGTGTCATTTCCACCAAAAGCCCACTTGATGGGCAAATAAAAATTGCAGCCTTGTAGTGCGATCACCCTGCTGTGAGAAAACAAAGATTTACTACACTTTGGAAATAAAATGCTACATTCTTATATGAACTTGAAAGAACATTCTTTCAAACACTATAAAGCCTTAGTACATACCAACAGAAGAACAACTTGTCCTCTTACGCTCGCCCCGCCCCCCCCCCCCCCTTCCACACCACCCTCTCGTGGTCAACATGCTGCTGGTGGTGTGTCATTTCCACCAAAAGCCCACTTGATGGGCAAATAAAAATTGCAGCCTTGTAGTGCGATCACCCTGCTGTGAGAAAACAAAGATTTACTACACTTTGGAAATAAAATGCTACATTCTTATATGAACTTGAAAGAACATTCTTCAAACACTATAAAGCCTTAGTACATACCAACAGAAGAACAACTTGTCCTCTTACGCTCGCCCCCACCCCCCCACCCCCCCCTCTCCACACCACCCTCTCGTGGACAACATGCTGCTGGTGGTGTGTAATTTCCACCAAAAGCCCACTTGATGGGCAAATAAAAATTGCAGCCTTGTAGTGCGATCACCCTGCTGTGAGAAAACAAAGATTTACTACACTTTGGAAATAAAATGCTAAATTTTGGTAAACATTTTTGGAATGCAGTGATCAATAAATTGTTATATTTAGATTAAAGTTCAGTCTTTATCACGTTATGTCTGTTTTAATGAGTAACCGGTTTCGGTTTTTTCTATAAAACCATCATCAGACCTGTGAATAAATTTTAAGAAATACTAGATACCAATTTTTAAATGAATGAAAAAGTCTAATGATGTCAAAATTTTTTTTTAACAAAATAAAATTAGTTATACCCATTGGCCCCTTGGGTTGGTAGGTGGAGCTCTCCTTGCTGCTGTGCAGTCAACTGATGGTTATGAGTTCTGAGCACGAGCTCAAATATGCAGAGGCTCCGCCTACTTCTTGTCACACTACTTCATAATAAATAAAGGCTTACTTATGAATATCCTAGAAGAAATCGAGATATATGCTCATTTGAAAACCAAATCATCAATGCTGCTCAATGAACAATTAGATTTTCGCAAAAAATATTATTATGACCTTTTTGACGAAATTTTATAATAAAAGCATCTACTCTTTTGTTTTAAAAATATAAGATTAGTTATACCCATGGCAAAAGTAATGTATGTAAAATATACTGCATCAGCAGTCTCATCAGTTATTCAGATATACATAATGTGGAACGTACTATTGGCTGCTAACCTAATGCTATAAAGAACATTGCCATAAAAACTACAGTTAAAACAAGACGATTCTGCAGCATCCAACAAAGATGCAATTGTGATGTAGGCGACTTGGTAGAATCGATATATACCACAACGCCAAGGATTTTACATCTTTGATGTAACTGGCACTGTAATAATATTAAGGTTGTCCATAGAGGGCACAGCTATCACACATCGTAATTCACTGTTTTTATCCAAAATAAAAATAAGTTGTAGACACAACTATTATCTGTTAATCAGATATTTAAATGAATCAATTTTATGTTATTAGTGTATTTCCTACTTTTATATTTTGACGATGGCGTCATATTATGAACGCTGATTGGCAGTTATGAAGTAGTGTGACAAGAAGTAGGCGGAGCCTCTGCATATTTAAGCTCGTGCTCAGAACTCATAACCATCAGTTGACTGCACAGCAGCAAGGAGAGCTCCACCTACCAACCCAAGGGGCCAATGGGTATAACTAATTTTATTTTGTTAAAAAAAAATTTTGACATCATTAGACTTTTTCATTCATTTAAAAATTGGTATCTAGTATTTCTTAAAATTTATTCACAGGTCTGATGATGGTTTTATAGAAAAAACCGAAACCGGTTACTCATTAAAACAGACATAACGTGATCAAGACTGAACTTTAATCTAAATATAATAAAATGCTACATTCTTATATGAACTTGGAAGAACATTCTTCAAACACTATAAAGCCTTAGTACACACCAACAGAAGAACAACTTGTCCACTAACGCTCGCCCCGCCCCCCCCCCTCTCCACACCATCCTCTCGTGGACAACATGCTGCTGGTGGTGTGTCATTTCCACCAAAAGCCCACTTGATGGGCAAATAAAAATTGCAGCCTTGTAGTGCGATCACCCTGCTGTGAGAAAACAAAGATTTACTACACTTTGGAAATAAAATGCTACATTCTTATATGAACTTGAAAGAACATTCTTCTAACACTATAAAGCCTTAGTACATACCAACAGAAGAACAACTTGTCCTCTTACGCTCGCCCCCCCCCCCCCCCCCCTTCCACACCACCCTCTCGTGGACAACATGCTGCTGCTGGTGTGTCATTTCCACCAAAAGCCCACTTGATGGGCAAATAAAAATTGCAGCCTTGTAGTGCGATCACCCTGCTGTGAGAAAACAAAGATTTACTACACTTTGGAAATAAAATTCTACATTCTTATATGAACTTGAAAGAACATTCTTTCAAACACTATAAAGCCTTAGTACATACCAACAGAAGAACAACTTGTCCTCTTACGCTCGCCCCCCCCCCCCTTTTACACCACCCTCTCGTGGACAACATGCTGCTGGTGGTGTGTCATTTCCACCAAAAGCCCACTTGATGGGCAAATAAAAATTGCAGCCTTGTAGTGCGATCACCCTGCTGTGAGAAAACAAAAATTTACTACACTTTGGAAATAAAATGCTACATTCTTATATGAACTTGAAAGAACATTCTTTCAAACACTATAAAGCCTTAGTACATACCAACAGAAGAACAACTTGTCCTCTTACGCTCGCCCCCCCCCCCCCCCTTCCACACCACCCTCTCAAGGACAACATGCTGCTGGTGGTGTGTCATTTCCACCAAAAGCCCACTTGATGGGCAAATAAAAATTGCAGCCTTGTAGTGCGATCACCCTGCTGTGAGAAAGCAAAGATTTACTACTCTTTGGAAATAAAATGCTACATTCTTATATAAACTTGAACGAACATTCTTTAAAACACTATAAAACCTTAGTACATACCAACAGAAGAACAACTTGTCCTCTTACGCTCGCCCCCAACCCCCCCCCCCCCCTTTCACACCACCCTCTCGTGGACAACATGCTGCTGGTGGTGTGTCATTTTCACCAAAAGCCCACTTGATGGGCAAATAAAAATTGCAGCCTTGTAGTGCGATCACCCCGCTGTGAGAAAACAAAGATTTACTACACTTTGGAAATAAAATGCTACATTCTTATATGAACTTGAAAGAACATTCTTTCAAACACTATAAAGCCGTAGTACATACCAACACAAGAACAACTTGTCCTCTTACGCTCGCCCCCCGCCCCCCTTCCACACCACCCTCTCGTGGACAACATGCTGCTGGTGGTGTGTCATTTCCACCAAAAGCCCACTTGATGGGCAAATAAAAATTGCAGCCTTGTAGTGCGATCACCCTGCTGTGAGAAAACAAAGATTTACTGCACTTTGGAAATAAAATGTTACATTCTTATATGAACTTGAAAGAACATTCTTACAAACACTATAAACCCTTAGTACATACCAACAGAAGAACAACTTGTCCTTTTACGCTCGCCCCCACCCCGCCCCCCCCTTCCACACCACACTCTCCTGGACAACATGCTGCTGGTGGTGTGTCATTTCCACCAAAAGCCCACTTGATGGGCAAATAAAAATTGCAGCCTTGTAGTGCGATCACCCTGCTGTGAGAAAACAAAGATTTACTACACTTTGGAAATAAAATGCTACATTCTTATATAAACTTGAAAGAACATTCTTTCAAACACTATAAAGCCTTAGTACATACCAACAGAAGAACAACTTGTCCTCTTTCGCTCGCCCCCCCCCCCCTTCGACACCACCCTCTCGTGGACATCATGCTGCTGGTGGTGTGTCATTTCCACCAAAAGCCCACTTGATGGGCAAATAAAAATTGCAGCCTTGTAGTGCGATCACCCTGCTGTGAGAAAACAAAGATTTACTACACTTTGGAAATAAAATGCTACATTCTTATATGAACTTGAAAGAACATTCTTTCAAACACTATAAAGCCTTAGTACATACCAACAGAAGAACAACTTGTCCTCTTACGCTCGCCCCCCCCCCCCCTGCCACACCACCCTCTCGTGGACAACATGCTGCTGGTGGTGAGTCATTTCCACCAAAAGCCCACTTGATGGGCAAATAAAAATTGCAGCCTTGTAATGCATTCACCCTGCTGTGAGAAAACAAAGATTTACTACACATTGGAAATAAAATGCTACATTCTTATATGAACTTGAAAGAAAATTCTTCAAACACTATAAAGCCTTAGTACATACCAACAGAAGAACAACTTGTCCTCTAACGCTCGCCCTGCCCCCCCCCCCCTCTCCACACCACCCTCTCGTGGACAACATGCTGCTGGTGGTGTGTCATTTCCACCAAAAGCCCACTTGATGGGCAAATAAAAATTGCAGCCTTGTAGTGCGATCACCCTGCTGTGAGAAAACAAAGATTTACTACACTTTGGAAATAAAATGCTACATTCTTATATGAACTTGAAAGAACATTCTTCAAACACTATAAAGCCTTAGTACATACCAACAGAAGAAAAACTTGTCCTCTTACGCTCGCCCCCACCCCCCCGCCTCATTCCACACCACCCTCTCGTGGACAACATGCTGCTGGCGGTGTGTCATTTCCACCAAAAGCCCACTTGATGGGCAAATAAAAATTGCAGCCTTGTAGTGCGATCACCCTGCTGTGAGAAAACAAAGATTTACTACACTTTGGAAATAAAATGCTACATTCTTATATGAACTTGAAAGAACATTCTTCAAACACTATAAAGCCTTAGTACATACCAACAGAAGAACAACTTTCCTCTAACGCTCGCCCCGCCCCCCCCCCTCTACACACCACCCTCTCGTGGACAACATGCTGCTGGTGGTGTGTCATTTCCACCAAAAGCCCACTTGATGGGCAAATAAAAATTGCAGCCTTGTAGTGCGATCACCCTGCTGTGAGAAAACAAAGATTTACTACACTTTGGAAATAAAATGCTACATTCTTATATGAACTTGAAAGAACATTCTTCAAACACTATAAAGCCTTAGTGCATACCAACAGATGAACTACTTGTCCTCTAACGCTCGCCCCGCCATCCCCCCCCTCTCCACACCACCCTCTCGTGGACAACATGCTGCTGGCGGTGTGTCATTTCCACCAAAAGCCCACTTGATGGGCAAATAAAAATTGCAGCCTTGTAGTGCGATCACCCTGCTGTGAGAAAGCAAAGATTTACTACTCTTTGGAAATAAAATGCTACACTCTTATATGAACTTGAACGAACATTCTTTAAAACACTATAAAGCCTTAGTACATACCAATAGAAGAACAACTTGTCCACTAACGCTCACCCCGCCCCTCCCCCCCCCTCTCCGCACCACCCTCTCGTGGACAACATGCTGCTGGTGGTGTGTCATTTCCACCAAAAGCCCACTTGATGGGCAAATAAAAATTGCAGCCTTGTAGTGCGATCACCCTACTGTGAGAAAACAAAGATTTACTACACTTTGGAAATAAAATGCTACATTCTTATATGAACTTGAAAGAAAATTCTTTCAAACACTATAAAGCCTTAGTACATACCAACAGAAGAACAACTTGTCCTCTTACGCTCGCCCCCCCCCCCCCCCCCCCCTGCCACACCACCCTCTCGTGGACAACATGCTGCTGGTGGTGTGTCATTTCCACCAAAAGCCCACTTGATGGGCAAATAAAAATTGCAGCCTTGTAGTGCGATCACCCTGCTGTGAGAAAACAAAGATTTACTACACTTTGGAAATAAAATGCTACATTCTTATATGAACTTGAAAGAACATTCTTCAAACACTATAAAGCCTTAGTACATACCAACAGAAGAACAACTTGTCCTCTAACGCTCGCCCCGCCATCCCCCCCCTCTCCACACCACCCTCTCGTGGACAACATGCTGCTGGCGGTGTGTCATTTCCACCAAAAGCCCACTTGATGGGCAAATAAAAATTGCAGCCTTGTAGTGCGATCACCCTGCTGTGAGAAAACAAAGATTTACTACACTTTGGAAATAAAATGCTACATTCTTATATAAACTTGAAAGAACATTCTTTCAAACACTATAAAGCCTTAGTACATACCAACAGAAGAACAACTTGTCCTCTTACGCTCGCCCCCCCCCCCCCCTGCCGCACCACATTCTCGTGGACAACATGCTGCTGGTGGTGAGTCATTTCCACCAAAAGCCCACTTGATGGGCAAATAAAAATTGCAGCCTTGTAGTGCGATCACCCTGCTGTGAGAAAACAAAGATTTACTACACTTTGGAAATAAAATGCTACATTCTTATATGAACTTGAAAGAACATTCTTTCAAACACTATAAAGCCTTAGTGCATACCAATAGAGGAACAACTTGTCCTCTAACGCTCGCCCCGCCCCCCCCCTCCCCCTCTCCACACCACCCTCTCGTGGACAACATGTTGCTGGTGGTGTGTCATTTCCACCAAAAGCCCACTTGATGGGCAAATAAAAATTGCAGCCTTGTAGTGCGATCACCCTGCTGTGAGAAAGCAAAGATTTACTACTCTTTGGAAATAAAATGCTACACTCTTATATGAACTTGAACGAACATTCTTTAAAACACTATAAAGCCTTAGTACATACCAATAGAAGAACAACTTGTCCTCTAACGCTCACCCCGCCCCTCCCCCCCCCCCTCTCCACACCACCCTCTCGTGGACAACATGCTGCTGGTGGTGTGTCATTTCCACCAAAAGCCCACTTGATGGGCAAATAAAAATTGCAGCCTTGTAGTGCGATCACCCTACTGTGAGAAAACAAAGATTTACTACACTTTGGAAATAAAATGCTACATTCTTATATGAACTTGAAGGAAAATTCTTCAAACACTATAAAGCCTTAGTACATACCAACAGACGAACAACTTGTCCTCTAACGCTCGCCCTGCCCCCCCCCCCCTCTCCACACCACCCTCTCGTGGACAACATGCTGTTGGTGGTGTGTCATTTCCACCAAAAGCCCACTTGATGGGCAAATAAAAATTGCAGCCTTGTAGTGCGATCACCCTGCTGTGAGAAAACAAAGATTTACTACACTTTGGAAATAAAATGCTACATTCTTATATGAACTTGAAAGAACATTCTTCAAACACTATAAAGCCTTAGTACATACCAACAGAAGAAAAACTTGTCCTCTTACGCTCGCCCCCACCCCCCCCCTCCTTCCACACCACCCTCTCGTGGACAACATGCTGCTGGTGGTGTGTCATTTCCACCAAAAGCCCACTTGATGGGCAAATAAAAATTGCAGCCTTGTAGTGCGATCACCCTGCTGTGAGAAAACAAAGATTTACTACACTTTGGAAATAAAATGCTACATTCTTATATGAACTTGAAAGAACATTCTTCAAACACTATAAAGCCTTAGTACATACCAACAGAAGAAAAACTTGTCCTCTTACGCTCGCCCCTACCCCCCGCCTCCTTCCACACCACCCTCTCGTGGACAACATGCTGCTGGCGGTGTGTCATTTCCACCAAAAGCCCACTTGATGGGCAAATAAAAATTGCAGCCTTGTAGTGCGATCACCCTGCTGTGAGAAAACAAAGATTTACTACACTTTGGAAATAAAATGCTACATTCTTATATGAACTTGAAAGAACATTCTTCAAACACTATAAAGCCTTAGTACATACCAACAGAAGAACAACTTTCCTCTAACGCTCGCCCCGCCCCCCCCCCCTCTCCACACAACCCTCTCGTGGACAACATGCTGCTGGTGGTGTGTCATTTCCACCAAAAGCCCACTTGATGGGCAAATAAAAATTGCAGCCTTGTAGTGCGATCACCCTGCTGTGAGAAAACAAAGATTTACTACACTTTGGAAATAAAATGCTACATTCTTATATGAACTTGAAAGAACATTCTTCAAACACTATAAAGCCTTAGTGCATACCAACAGATGAACTACTTGTCCTCTAACGCTCGCCCCGCCATCCCCCCCCTCTCCACACCACCCTCTCGTGGACAACATGCTGTTGGCGGTGTGTCATTTCCACCAAAAGCCCACTTGATGGGCAAATAAAAATTGCAGCCTTGTAGTGCGATCACCCTGCTGTGAGAAAGCAAAGATTTACTACTCTTTGGAAATAAAATGCTACACTCTTATATGAACTTGAACGAACATTCTTTAAAACACTATAAAGCCTTAGTACATACCAATAGAAGAACAACTTGTCCACTACGCTCACCCCGCCCCCTCCCCCCCCCTCTCCGCACCACCCTCTCGTGGACAACATGCTGCTGGTGGTGTGTCATTTCCACCAAAAGCCCACTTGATGGGCAAATAAAAATTGCAGCCTTGTAGTGCGATCACCCTACTGTGAGAAAACAAAGATTTACTACACTTTGGAAATAAAATGCTACATTCTTATATGAACTTGAAAGAACATTCTTCAAACACTATAAAGCCTTAGTACATACCAACAGAAGAAAAACTTGTCCTCTTACGCTCGCCCCCACCCCCCGCCTCCTTCCACACCACCCTCTCGTGGACAACATGCTGCTGGCGGTGTGTCATTTCCACCAAAAGCCCACTTGATGGGCAAATAAAAATTGCAGCCTTGTAGTGCGATCACCCTGCTGTGAGAAAACAAAGATTTACTACACTTTGGAAATAAAATGCTACATTCTTATATGAACTTGAAAGAACATTCTTCAAACACTATAAAGCCTTAGTACATACCAACAGAAGAACAACTTTCCTCTAACGCTCGCCCCGCCCCCCCCCCCCTCTCCACACCACCCTCTCGTGGACAACATGCTGCTGGTGGTGTGTCATTTCCACCAAAAGCCCACTTGATGGGCAAATAAAAATTGCAGCCTTGTAGTGCGATCACCCTGCTGTGAGAAAACAAAGATTTACTACACTTTGGAAATAAAATGCTACATTCTTATATGAACTTGAAAGAACATTCTTCAAACACTATAAAGCCTTAGTGCATACCAACAGATGAACTACTTGTCCTCTAACGCTCGCCCCGCCATCCCCCCCCTCTCCACACCACCCTCTCGTGGACAACATGCTGCTGGCGGTGTGTCATTTCCACCAAAAGCCCACTTGATGGGCAAATAAAAATTGCAGCCTTGTAGTGCGATCACCCTGCTGTGAGAAAGCAAAGATTTACTACTCTTTGGAAATAAAATGCTACACTCTTATATGAACTTGAACGAACATTCTTTAAAACACTATAAAGCCTTAGTACATACCAATAGAAGAACAACTTGTCCACTAACGCTCACCCCGCCCCTCCCCCCCCCTCTCCGCACCACCCTCTCGTGGACAACATGCTGCTGGTGGTGTGTCATTTCCACCAAAAGCCCACTTGATGGGCAAATAAAAATTGCAGCCTTGTAGTGCGATCACCCTACTGTGAGAAAACAAAGATTTACTACACTTTGGAAATAAAATGCTACATTCTTATATGAACTTGAAAGAACATTCTTTCAAACACTATAAAGCCTTAGTACATACCAACAGAAGAACAACTTGTCCTCTTACGCTCGCCCCCCCCCCCTGCCCCCCCCTGCCACACCACCCTCTCGTGGACAACATGCTGCTGGTGGTGTGTCATTTCCACCAAAAGCCCACTTGATGGGCAAATAAAAATTGCAGCCTTGTAGTGCGATCACCCTGCTGTGAGAAAACAAAGATTTACTACACTTTGGAAATAAAATGCTACATTCTTATATGAACTTGAAAGAACATTCTTCAAACACTATAAAGCCTTAGTACATACCAACAGAAGAACAACTTGTCCTCTAACGCTCGCCCCGCCATCCCCCCCCTCTCCACACCACCCTCTCGTGGACAACATGCTGCTGGCGGTGTGTCATTTCCACCAAAAGCCCACTTGATGGGCAAATAAAAATTGCAGCCTTGTAGTGCGATCACCCTGCTGTGAGAAAACAAAGATTTACTACACTTTGGAAATAAAATGCTACATTCTTATATAAACTTGAAAGAACATTCTTTCAAACACTATAAAGCCTTAGTACATACCAACAGAAGAACAACTTGTCCTCTTACGCTCGCCCCCCCCCCCCCCCCCTGCCACACCACATTCTCTTGGGCAACATGCTGCTGGTGGTGAGTCATTTCCACCAAAAGCCCACTTGATGGGCAAATAAAAATTGCAGCCTTGTAGTGCGATCACCCTGCTGTGAGAAAACAAAGATTTACTACACTTTGGAAATAAAATGCTACATTCTTATATGAACTTGAAAGAACATTCTTTCAAACACTATAAAGCCTTAGTACATACCAATAGAGGAACAACTTGTCCTCTAACGCTCGCCCCGCCCCCCCCCTCCCCCTCTCCACACCACCCTCTCGTGGACAACATGTTGCTGGTGGTGTGTCATTTCCACCAAAAGCCCACTTGATGGGCAAATAAAAATTGCAGCCTTGTAGTGCGATCACCCTGCCGTGAGAAAGCAAAGATTTACTACTCTTTGGAAATAAAATGCTACACTCTTATATGAACTTGAACGAACATTCTTTAAAACACTATAAAGCCTTAGTACATACCAATAGAAGAACAACTTGTCCTCTAACGCTCACCCCGCCCCTCCCCCCCCCCCTCTCCACACCACCCTCTCGTGGACAACATGCTGCTGGTGGTGTGTCATTTCCACCAAAAGCCCACTTGATGGGCAAATAAAAATTGCAGCCTTGTAGTGCGATCACCCTACTGTGAGAAAACAAAGATTTACTACACTTTGGAAATAAAATGCTACATTCTTATATGAACTTGAAAGAAAATTCTTCAAACACTATAAAGCCTTAGTACATACCAACAGAAGAACAACTTGTCCTCTAACGCTCGCCCTGCCCCCCCCCCCCTCTCCACACCACCCTCTCGTGGACAACATGCTGCTGGTGGTGTGTCATTTCCACCAAAAGCCCACTTGATGGGCAAATAAAAATTGCAGCCTTGTAGTGCGATCACCCTGCTGTGAGAAAACAAAGATTTACTACACTTTGGAAATAAAATGCTACATTCTTATATGAACTTGAAAGAACATTCTTCAAACACTATAAAGCCTTAGTACATACCAACAGAAGAAAAACTTGTCCTCTTACGCTCGCCCCCACCCCCCCCCTCCTTCCACACCACCCTCTCGTGGACAACATGCTGCTGGTGGTGTGTCATTTCCACCAAAAGCCCACTTGATGGGCAAATAAAAATTGCAGCCTTGTAGTGCGATCACCCTGCTGTGAGAAAACAAAGATTTACTACACTTTGGAAATAAAATGCTACATTCTTATATGAACTTGAAAGAACATTCTTCAAACACTATAAAGCCTTAGTACATACCAACAGAAGAAAAACTTGTCCTCTTACGCTCGCCCCCACCCCCCGCCTCCTTCCACACCACCCTCTCGTGGACAACATGCTGCTGGCGGTGTGTCATTTCCACCAAAAGCCCACTTGATGGGCAAATAAAAATTGCAGCCTTGTAGTGCGATCACCCTGCTGTGAGAAAACAAAGATTTACTACACTTTGGAAATAAAATGCTACATTCTTATATGAACTTGAAAGAACATTCTTCAAACACTATAAAGCCTTAGTACATACCAACAGAAGAACAACTTTCCTCTAACGCTCGCCCCGCCCCCCCCCCTCTCCACACCACCCTCTCGTGGACAACATGCTGCTGGTGGTGTGTCATTTCCACCAAAAGCCCACTTGATGGGCAAATAAAAATTGCAGCCTTGTAGTGCGATCACCCTGCTGTGAGAAAACAAAGATTTACTACACTTTGGAAATAAAATGCTACATTCTTATATGAACTTGAAAGAACATTCTTCAAACACTATAAAGCCTTAGTGCATACCAACAGATGAACTACTTGTCCTCTAACGCTCGCCCCGCCATCCCCCCCCTCTCCACACCACCCTCTCGTGGACAACATGCTGCTGGCGGTGTGTCATTTCCACCAAAAGCCCACTTGATGGGCAAATAAAAATTGCAGCCTTGTAGTGCGATCACCCTGCTGTGAGAAAGCAAAGATTTACTACTCTTTGGAAATAAAATGCTACACTCTTATATGAACTTGAACGAACATTCTTTAAAACACTATAAAGCCTTAGTACATACCAATAGAAGAACAACTTGTCCACTAACGCTCACCCCGCCCCTCCCCCCCCCTCTCCGCACCACCCTCTCGTGGACAACATGCTGCTGGTGGTGTGTCATTTCCACCAAAAGCCCACATGATGGGCAAATAAAAATTGCAGCCTTGTAGTGCGATCACCCTACTGTGAGAAAACAAAGATTTACTACACTTTGGAAATAAAATGCTACATTCTTATATGAACTTGAAAGAACATTCTTTCAAACACTATAAAGCCTTAGTACATACCAACAGAATAACAACTTGTCCTCTTACGCTCGCCCCCCCCCCCCCTGCCACACCACCCTCTCGTGGACAACATGCTGCTGGTGGTGTGTCATTTCCACCAAAAGCCCACTTGATGGGCAAATAAAAATTGCAGCCTTGTAGTGCGATCACCCTGCTGTGAGAAAACAAAGATTTACTACACTTTGGAAATAAAATGCTACATTCTTATATGAACTTGAAAGAACATTCTTCAAACACTATAAAGCCTTAGTACATACCAACAGAAGAACAACTTGTCCTCTAACGCTCGCCCCGCCATCCCCCCCCTCTCCACACCACCCTCTCGTGGACAACATGCTGCTGGCGGTGTGTCATTTCCACCAAAAGCCCACTTGATGGGCAAATAAAAATTGCAGCCTTGTAGTGCGATCACCCTGCTGTGAGAAAACAAAGATTTACTACACTTTGGAAATAAAATGCTACATTCTTATATAAACTTGAAAGAACATTCTTTCAAACACTATAAAGCCTTAGTACATACCAACAGAAGAACAACTTGTCCTCTTACGCTCGCCCCCCCCCCCCCCCCCTGCCACACCACCCTCTCGTGGACAACATGCTGCTGGTGGTGAGTCATTTCCACCAAAAGCCCACTTGATGGGCAAATAAAAATTGCAGCCTTGTAGTGCGATCACCCTGCTGTGAGAAAACAAAGATTTACTACTCTTTGGAAATAAAATGCTACACTCTTATATGAACTTGAACGAACATTCTTTAAAACACTATAAAGCCTTAGTACATACCAATAGAAGAACAACTTGTCCTCTAACGCTCACCCCGCCCCTCCCCCCCCCCTCTCCACACCACCCTCTCGTGGACAACATGCTGCTGGTGGTGTGTCATTTCCACCAAAAGCCCACTTGATGGGCAAATAAAAATTGCAGCCTTGTAGTGCGATCACCCTACTGTGAGAAAACAAAGATTTACTACACTTTGGAAATAAAATGCTACATTCTTATATGAACTTGAAAGAAAATTCTTCAAACACTATAAAGCCTTAGTACATACCAACAGAAGAACAACTTGTCCTCTAACGCTCGCCCTGCCCCCCCCCCTCTCCACACCACCCTCTCGTGGACAACATGCTGCTGGTGGTGTGTCATTTCCACCAAAAGCCCACTTGATGGGCAAATAAAAATTGCAGCCTTGTAGTGCGATCACCCTGCTGTGAGAAAACAAAGATTTACTACACTTTGGAAATAAAATGCTACATTCTTATATGAACTTGAAAGAACATTCTTCAAACACTATAAAGCCTTAGTACATACCAACAGAAGAAAAACTTGTCCTCTTACGCTCGCCCCCACCCCCCCCCCTCCTTCCACACCACCCTCTCGTGGACAACATGCTGCTGGTGGTGTGTCATTTCCACCAAAAGCCCACTTGATGGGCAAATAAAAATTGCAGCCTTGTAGTGCGATCACCCTGCTGTGAGAAAACAAAGATTTACTACACTTTGGAAATAAAATGCTACATTCTTATATGAACTTGAAAGAACATTCTTCAAACACTATAAAGCCTTAGTACATACCAACAGAAGAACAACTTGTCCTCTAACGCTCGCCCCGCCCCCCCCCCCCCTCTCCACACCACCCTCTCGTGGACAACATGCTGCTGGTGGTGTGTCATTTCCACCAAAAGCCCACTTGATGGGCAAATAAAAATTGCAGCCTTGTAGTGCGATCACCCTGCTGTGAGAAAACAAAGATTTACTACACTTTGGAAATAAAATGCTACATTCTTATATGAACTTGAAGGAACATTCTTCAAACACTATAAAGCCTTAGTACATACCAACAGAAAAACAACTTGTCCTCTAACGCTCGCCCCGCCCCCCCCCCCCTCTCCAAACCACCCTCTCGTGGACAACATGCTGCTGGTGGTGTGTCATTTCCACCAAAAGCCCACTTGATGGGCAAATAAAAATTGCAGCCTTGTAGTGCGATCACCCTGCTGTGAGAAAACAAAGATTTACTACACTTTGGAAATAAAATGCTACATTCTTATATGAACTTGAAAGAACATTCTTTCAAACACTATAAAGCCTTAGTACATACCAACAGAAGAACAACTTGTCCTCTTACGCTCGCCCCCCCCCCCCCCTTCCACACCACCCTCTCGTGGACAACATGCTGCTGGTGGTGTGTCATTTCCACCAAAAGCCCACTTGATGGGCAAATAAAAATTGCAGCCTTGTAGTGCGATCACCCTGCTGTGAGAAAACAAAGATTTACTACACTTTGGAAATAAAATGCTACATTCTTATATGAACTTGAAAGAACATTCTTCAAACACTATAAAGCCTTAGTACATTCCAACAGAAGAACAACTAGTCCTCTAACGCTCGCCCTGCCCCCACCCCCTCTCCACACCACCCTCTCGTGGACAACATGCTGCTGGTGGTGTGTCATTTCCACCAAAAGCCCACTTGATGGGCAAATAAAAATTGCAGCCTTGTAGTGCGATCACCCTGCTGTGAGAAAACAAAGATTTACTACACTTTGGAAATAAAATGCTACATTCTTATATGAACTTGAAAGAACATTCTTCAAACACTATAAAGCCTTAGTACATACCAACAGAAGAACAACTTGTCCTCTTACGCTCGCCCCCCCCCCCACCCTTCCACACCACCCTCTCGTGGACAACATGCTGCTGGTGGTGTGTCATTTCCACCAAAAGCCCACTTGATGGGCAAATAAAAATGGCAGCCTTGTAGTGCAATCACCCTGCTGTGAGAAAACAGAGATTTACTACACTTTGGAAATAAAATGCTACATTCTTATATGAACTTGAAAGAACATTCTTCAAACACTATAAAGCCTTAGTACATACCAACAGAAGAACAACTTGTCCTCTTACGCTCGCCCCGCCCCCCCCCCCCCTCGCCACACAACCCTTTCGAGGACAACATTCTGCTGGTGGTGTGTCATTTCCAATAAAAGCTCACTTGATGGGCAAATAAAAATTGCAGCCTTGTAGTGCGATCACCCTGCTGTTAGAAAACAAAGATTTACTACACTTTGGAAATAAAATGCTACATTCTTATATGATCTTGAAAGAACATTCTTCAAACACTATAAAGCCTTAGTACATACCAACAGACGAACAACTTGTCCTCTTACGCTCGCCCCCCCCCCCCCCTTCCACACCACACTCTCGTGGACAACATGCTGCTGGTGGTGTGTCATTTCTACCAAAAGCCCACTTGATGGGCAAATAAAAATTGCAGCCTTGTAGTGCGATCACCCTGCTGTGAGAAAACAAAGATTTACTACACTTTGGAAATAAAATGCTACATTCTTATATGAACTTGAAAGAACATTCTTCAAACACTATAAAGCCTTAGTACATACCAACAGAAGAACAACTTGTCCTCTTTCGCTCGCCCCCCCGCCCCCCCCCCCCGCCCCCTTCCACACCACACTCTCGTGGACAACATGCTGCTGGTGGTGTGTCATTTCCACCAAAAGCCCACTTGATGGGCAAATAAAAATTGCAGCCTTATAGTGCGATCACCCTGCTGTGAGAAAACAAAGATTTACTTCACTTTGGAAATAAAATGCTACATTCTTATATGAACTTGAAAGAACATTCTTCAAACACTATAAAGCCTTTGTACATACCAACAGAAGAACAACTTGTCCTCTTACGCTCGCCCCCCCCCCCCCCCCCCCCTTCCACACCACCCTCTCGTGGACAACATGCTGCTGGTGGTGTGTCATTTCCACCAAAAGCCCACTTGATGGGCAAATAAAAATTGCAGCCTTGTAGTGCGATCACCCTGCTGTGAGAAAACAAAGATTTACTACACTTTGGAAATAAAATGCTACATTCTTATATGAACTTGAAAGAACATTCTTTCAAACACTATAAAGCCTTAGTACATACCAACAGAAGAACAACTTGTCCTCTAACGCTCGCCCCGCCCCCCCCCCCCCTCTCCACACCACCCTCTCGTGGACAACATGCTGCTGGTGGTGTCTATTTCCACCAAAAGCCCACTTGATGGGCAAATAAAAATTGCAGCCTTGTAGTGCGATCACCCTGCTGTGAGAAAACAAAGATTTACTTCACTTTGGAAATAAAATGCTACATTCTTATATGAACTTGAGAGAACATTCTTCAAACACTATAAAGCCTTAGTACATACCAACAGAAGAACAACTTGTCCTCTTACGCTCGCCCCCCCCCCCCCCTTCCACACCACCCTCTCGTGGACAACATGCTGCTGGTGGTGTGTCGTTTCCACCAAAAGCCCACTTGATGGGCAAATAAAAATTGCAGACTTGTAGTGCGATCACCCTGCTGTGAGAAAACAAAGATTTACTACACTTTGGAAATAAAATGCTACATTCTTATATGAACTTGAAAGAACATTCTTCAAACACTATAAAGCCTTAGTACATACCAACAGAAGAACAACTTGTCCTCTTATGCTCGCCCCGCCCCCCACCCCCTCTCCACACCACCCTTTCGAGGACAACATTCTGCTGGTGGTGTGTCATTTCCACCAAAAGCTCACTTGATGGGCAAATAAAAATTGCAGCCTTGTAGTGCGATCACCCTGCTGTGAGAAAACAAAGATTTACTACACTTTGGAAACAAAATGCTACATTCTTATATGAACTTGAAAGAACATTCTTCAAACACGATAAAGCCTTAGTACATACCAACAGACGAACAACTTGTCCTCTACGCTCGCCCCCCCCCCCCTTCCACACCACCCTCTCGTGGACAACATGCTGCTGGTGGTGTGTCATTTCCACCAAAAGCCCACTTGATGGGCAAATAAAAATTGCAGCCTTGTAGTGCGATCACCCTGCTGTGAGAAAACAAAGATTTACTACACTTTGGAAATAAAATGCTACATTCTTATATGAACTTGAAAGAACATTCTTCAAACACTATAAAGCCTTAGTACATACCAACAGAAGAACAACTTGTCCTCCTACGCTCGCCCCCACCCCCCCCCCCCCCCTTCCACACCACCCTCTCGTGGACAACATGCTGCTGGTGGTGTGTCATTTCCACCAAAAGCCCACTTGATGGGCAAATAAAAATTGCAGCCTTGTAGTGCGATCACCCTGCTGTGAGAAAACAAAGATTTACTACACTTTGGAAATAAAATGCTACATTCTTATATGAACTTGAAAGAACATTCTTTCAAACACTATAAACCCTCAGTACATACCAACAGAAGAACAACTTGTCCTCTTACGCTCGCCCCCCCCCCCCCCCCTTCCACACCACCCTCTCGTGGACAACATGCTGCTGGTGGTGTGTCATTTCCACCAAAAGCCCACTTGATGGGCAAATAAAAATTGCAGCCTTGTAGTGCGATCACCCTGCTGTGAGAAAACAAAGATTTACTACACTTTGGAAATAAAATGCTACATTCTTATATGAACTTGAAAGAACATTCTTCAAACACTATAAAGCCTTAGTACATACCAACAGAAGAACAACTTGTCCTCTTACGCTCGCCCCCCCCCCCCCCCCCCTTCCACACCACCCTCTCGTGGACAACATGCTGCTGGTGGTGTGTCATTTCCACCAAAAGCCCACTTGATGGGCAAATAAAAATTGCAGCCTTTTAGTGCGATCACCCTGCTGTGAGAAAACAAAGATTTACTACACTTTGGAAATAAAATGCTACATTCTTATATGAACTTGAAAGAACATTCTTTCAAACACTATAAAGCCTGAGTACATACCAATAGAAGAACAACTTGTCCTCTAACGCTCGCCCCGCCTCCCCCCCCCCCCCCCTCTCCACACCACCCTCTCGTGGAGTGGACAACATGCTGCTGGTGGTGTGTCATTTCCACCAAAAGCCCACTTGATGGGCAAATAAAAATTGCAGCCTTATAGTGCGATCACCCTGCTGTGAGAAAACAACGATTTACTACACTTTGGAAAAAAAATGCTACATTCTTATATGAACTTGAAAGAACATTCTTTCAAACACTATAAAGCTTTAGTACATACCAACAGAAGAACAACTTGTCCTCTAACGCTCGCCCCGCCCCCCCCCCTTCCACACCACCCTCTCGTGGACAACATGCTGCTGGTGGTGTGTCATTTCCCCCAAAAGCCCACTTGATGGGCAAATAAAAATTGCAGCCTTGTAGTGCGATCACCCTGCTGTGAGAAAACAAAGATTTACTACACTTTGGAAATAAAATGCTACATTCTTATATGAACTTGAAAGAACATTCTTTCAAACACTATAAAGCCTGAGTACATACGAATAGAAGAACAACTTGTCCTCACCTGCCCGCCCCCCCATCCCACCCCCCTCTCGTGGACAGCATGCTGGTGGTGGTGTGTCATTTCCACCAAAAGCCCACTTGATGGGCAAATGAAAATTGCAGCCTTGTAGTGCGATCACCCTGCTGTGAGAAAACAAAGATTTACTACACTTTGGAAATAAAATGCTACATTCTTATATGAACTTGAAAGAACATTATTTCAAACACTATAAAGCCTGAGTGCATACCAATAGAAGAACAACTTGTCCTCAACGCCTGCCCCGCCCCCCCCCCCCTCTCCGCACCACCCTCTCGTGGACAATATGCTGCTGGTGGTGTGTCATTTCCACCAAAAGCCCACTTGATGGGCAAGTAAAAATTGCAGCCTTGTAGTGCGATCACCCTGCTGTGAGAAAGCAAAGATTTACTACTCTTTGGAAATAAAATGCTACATTCTTATATGAACTTGAACGAACATTCTTTAAAACACTATAAAGCCTTAGTACATACCAACAGAATAACACCTTGTCCTCTTACGCTCGCCCCCCCCCCCCCCCCCCCCCCCCTTCCACACCACCCTCTCGTGGACAACATGCTGCTGGTGGTGTGTCATTTCCACCAAAAGCCCACTTGATGGGCAAATAAAAATTGCAGCCTTGTAGTGCGATCACCCTGCTGTGAGAAAGCAAAGATTTACTACTCTTTGGAAATAAAATGCTACATTCTTATATGAACTTGAAAGAACATTCTTACAAACACTATAAAGCCTGAGTACATACCAATAGAAGAACAACTTGTCCTCTAACGCTCGCCCCTCCCCCCCCCCCTCACCACACCACCCTCTCGTGGACAACATGCTGTTGGTGGTGTGTCATTTCCACCAAAAGCCCACTTGATGGGCAAATAAAAATTGCAGCCTTGTAGTGCGATCACCCTGCTGTGAGAAAACAAAGATTTACTACACTTTAGAAATAAAATGCTACATTCTCATATGAACTTGAAAGAACATTCTTTCAAACACTATAAATCCTGAGTACATACCAATAGAAGAACAACTTGTCCTCTAACGCTCGCCCCGCCCCCCCCCCCCCCTCTCCACACCTCCCTCTCGTGGACAACATGCTGCTGGTGGTGTGTCATTTCCACCAAAATCCCACTTGATGGGCAAATAAAAATTGCAGCCTTGTAGTGCGATCACCCTGCTGTGAGAAAACAAAGATTTACTACACTTTGGAAATAAAATGCTACATTCTTATATGAACTTGAAAGAACATTCTTTCAAACACTATAAAGCCTGAGTACATACCAATAGAAGAACAACATAACCTCTAACGCTCGCCCCGCCCCCCCCCCCCCCTCTCCATACCACCCTCTCGTGGACAACATGCTGCTGGTGGTGTGTCATTTCCACCAAAATCCCACTTGATGGGCAAATAAAAATTGCAGCCTTGTAGTGCGATAACCCTGCTGTGAGAAAACAAAGATTTACTACACTTTGGAAATAAAATGCTACATTCTTATATGAACTTGAAAGAACATTCTTTCACACACTATAAAGCCTTAGTACATACCAATAGAAGAACAACTTGTCCTCTAACGCTCGCCCCGCCCCCCCCCCCCCCCCTCACCACACCACCCTCTCGTGGACAACATGCTGCTGGTGGTGTGTCATTTCCACCAAAATCCCACTTGATGGGCAAATAAAAATTGCAGCCTTGTAGTGTGATCACCCTGCTGTGAGAAAACAAAGATTTACTACTCTTTGGAAATAAAATGCTACATTCTTATATGAACTTGAACGAACATTCTTTCAAACACTATAAAGCCCGAGTACATACCAATAGAAGAACAACTTGTCCTCTAACGCTCGCCCCGCCCCCCCCCCCCCTCTCCACACCACCCTCTCGTGGACAACATGCTGCTGGTGGTGTGTCATTACCACCAAAATCCCACTTGATGGGCAAATAAAAATTGCAGCCTTGTAGTGCGATCACCCTGCTGTGAGAAAACAAAGATTTACTACACTTTGGAAATAAAATGCTACATTCTTATATGAACTTGAAAGAACATTCTTTCAAACACTATAAAGCCTGAGTACATACCAATAGAAGAACAACTTGTCCTCTAACGCTCGCCCCGCCCCCCCTTCCACCCCCCTCCACACCACCCTCTCGTGGACAACATGCTGCTGGTGGTGTGTCATTTCCACCAAAATCCCACTTGATGGGCAAATAAAAATTGCAGCCATGTAGTGCGATCACCCTGCTGTGCAAAAACAAAGATTTACTACACTTTGGAAATAAAATGCTACATTCTTATATGAACTTGAAAGAACATTCTTTCAAACACTGTAAAGCCTGAGTACATACCAATAGAAGAACAACTTGTCCTCTAACGCTCGCCCCGCCCCCCCCCTCCCTCTCCACACCACCCTCTCGTGGACAACATGCTGCTGGTGGTGTGTCATTTCCACCAAAATCCCACTTGATGGGCAAATAAAAATTGCAGCCTTGTAGTGCGATCACCCTGCTGTGAGAAAACAAAGATTTACTGCACTTTGGAAATAAAATGCTACATTCTTATATGAACTTGAAAGAACATTCTTTCAAACACTATAAAGCCTTAGTACATACCAACAGAAGAACAACTTGTCCTCTTACGCTCGCCCCCCTCCCCCCCCTCCACACCACCCTCTCGTGGACAACATGCTGCTGGTGGTGTGTCATTTCCACCAAAAGCCCACTTGATGGGCAAATAAAAATTGCAGCCTTGTAGTGCGATCACCCTGCTGTGATAAAGCAAAGATTTACTACTCTTTGGAAATAAAATGCCACATTCTTATATGAACTTGAACGAACATTCTTTAAAACACTATAAAGCCTTAGTACATACCAACAGAAGAACAACTTGTCCTCTTACGCTGGCCCCCCCCCCCTACCACACCCCAATCTCGTGGACAACATGCTGCTGGTGGTGTGTCATTTCCACCAAAAGCCCACTTGATGGGCAAATAAAAATTGCAGCCTTGTAGTGCGATCACCCTGCTGTGAGAAAACAAAGATTTACTACACTTTGGAAATAAAATGCTACATTCTTATATGAACTTGAAAGAACATTCTTTCAAACGCTATAAAGCCTTAGTACATACCAATAGAAGAACAACTTGTCCTCTAACGCTCGCCCCGCCCCCCCCCCACCCCCCCTCTCCACACCACCATCACGTGGACAACATGATGCTGGTGGTGTGTCATTTCCACCAAAAGCCCACTTGATGGGCAAATAAAAATTGCAACCTTGTAGTGCGATCACCCTGCTGTGAGAAAGCAAAGATTTACTACACTTTGGAAATAAAATGCTACATTCTTATATGAACTTGAAAGAACATTCTTTCAAACACTATAAAGCCTGAGTACATACCAATAGAAGAACAACTTGTCCTCTAACGCTCACCCCGCCCCCCCCCCCCCTCACCACACCACCATCTCGTGGACAACATGCTGCTGGTGGTGTGTCGTTTCCACCAAAAGCCCACTTGATGGGCAAATAAAAATTGCAACCTTGTAGTGCGATCACCCTGCTGTGAGAAAGCAAAGATTTACTACACTTTGGAAATAAAATGCTACATTCTTATATGAACTTGAAAGAACATTCTTTCAAACACTATAAAGCCTGAGTACATACCAATAGAAGAACAACTTGTCCACTAACGCTCGCCCCGCCCCCCCCCCCCCCTCCACCACAGCACCATCTCGTGGACAACGTGCTGCTGGTGGTGTGTCATTTCCACCAAAAGCCCACTTGATGGGCAAATAAAAATTGCAACCTTGTAGTGCGATCACCCTGCTGTGAGAAAGCAAAGATTTACTACACTTTGGAAATAAAATGCTACATTCTTATATGAACTTGAAAGAACATTCTTTCAAACACGCTCTCCCCCCCCCCCCCCCCCCCCCCTCTCAACACCACCCTCTCGTGGACAACATGCTGCTGGTGGTGTGTCATTTCCACCGAAAGCCCACTTGATGGGCAAATAAAAATTGCAGCCTTGTAGTGCGATCACCCTGCTGTGAGAAAACAAAGATTTACTACACTTGGAAATAAAATGCTACATTCTTATATGAACTTGAAAGAACATTCTTACAAACACTATAAAGCCTGAGTACATACCAATAGAAGAACAACTTGTCCTCTAACGCTCGCCCCTCCCCCCCCCCTCTCTGCACCACCTTCTCGTGGACAACATGCTGCTGGTGGTGTGTCGTTTCCACCAAAAGCCCACTTGATGGGCAAATAAAAATTGCAGCCTTGTGGTGCGATCACCCTGCTCTGAGAAAACAAAGATTTACTACACTTTGGAAATAAAATGCTACATTCTTATATGAAACTTGAAAGAACATTCTTTCAAACACTATAAAGCCTGAGTACATACCAATAGAAGAACAACTTGTCCTCTAACGCTCGCCCCGCCCCCCCCCCCCCCTCACCACACCACCCTCTCGTGGACAACATGCTGCTGGTGGTGTGTCATTTCCACCAAAATCCCACTTGATAGGCAAATAAAAATTGCAGCCTTGTAGTGCGATCACCCTGCTGTGAGAAAACAAAGATTTACTACACTTTGGAAATAAAATGCTACATTCTTATATGAACTTGAAAGAACATTCTTTCAAACACTATAAAGCCTGAGTACATACCAATAGAAGAACAACTTGTCCTCTAACGCTCGCCCCGCCCCCCCCCCCCCTCTCCACACCACCATCTCGTGGACAACATGCTGCTGGTGGTGTGTCATTTCCACCAAAATCCCACTTGATGGGCAAATAAAAATTGCAGCCTTGTAGTGCGATCACCCTGCTGTGAGAAAACAAAGATTTACTACACTTTGGAAATAAAATGCTACATTCTTATATGAACTTGAAAGAACATTCTTTCAATTACTATAAAGCCTTAGTACATACCAATAGAAGAACAACTTGTCCTCTAACGCTCGCCCCGCCCCCCCCCCCCCCTCTCCACACCACCCACTCGTGGACAACATGCTGCTGGTGGTGTGTCATTTCCACCAAAATCCCACTTGATGGGCAAATAAAATTTGCAGCCTTGTAGTGCGATCACCCTGCTGTGAGAAAACAAAGATTTACTACTCTTTGGAAATAAAATGCTACATTCTTATATGAACTTGAACGAACATTCTTTCAAACACTATTTAGCCTGAGTACATACCAATAGAAGAACAACTTCTCCTCTAACGCTCGCCCCGCCCCCCCTCCCCCCTCTCCACACCACCCTCTCGTGGACAACATGCTGCTGGTGGTGTGTCATTTCCACCAAAATCCCACTTGATGGGCAAATAAAAATTGCAGCCATGTAGTGCGATCACCCTGCTGTGAGAAAACAAAGATTTACTACACTTTGGAAATAAAATGCTACATTCTTATATGAACTTGAAAGAACATTCTTTCAAACACTATAAAGCCTGAGTACATACCAATAGAAGAACAACTTGTCCTCTAACGCTCGCCCCGCCCCCCCCCCCCCTCCCACACCACACCACCCTCTCGTGGACAACATGCTGCTGGTGGTGTGTCATTTCCACCAAAATCCCACTTGATGGGCAAATAAAAATTGCAGCCTTGTAGTGCGATCACCCTGCTGTGAGAAAACAAAGATTTACTACACTTTGGAAATAAAATGCTACATTCTTATATGAACTTGAAAGAACATTCCTTCAAACACTATAAAGCCTTAGTACATACCAACAGAAGAACAACTTGTCCTCTTACGCTCGCCCCCCCCCCCCCCTCAACACCACCCTCTCGTGGACAACATGCTGCTGGTGGTGTGTCATTTCCGCCAAAAGCCCACTTGATGGGCAAATAAAAATTGCAGCCTTGTAGTGCGATCACCCTGCTTGCTGTGAGAAAACAAAGATTTACTACACTTTGGAAATAAAATGCTACATTCTTATATGAACTTGAAAGAACATTCTTTCAAACACTATAAAGCCTTAGTACATACCAACAGAAGAACAACTTGTCCTCTTACGCTTGCCCCACCCCCCTCCACACCACCCTCTCGTGGACAACATGCTGCTGGTGGTGTGTCATTTCCACCAAGAGCCCACTTGATGGGCAAATAAAAATTGCAGCCTTGTAGTGTGATCACCCTGCTGTGAGAAAGCAAAGATTTACTACTCTTTGGAAATAAAATGCTACATTCTTATATGAACTTGAACGAACATTCTTTAAAACACTATAAAGCCTTAGTACATACCAACAGCAGAACAACTTGTTCTCTTACGCACGCCCCCCCCCCCCCCCCTCTCAACACCACCCTCTCGTGGACAACATGCTGCTGGTGGTGTGTCATTTCCACCAAAAGCCCACTTGATGGGCAAATAAAAATTGCAGCCTTGTAGTGCGATCACCCTGCTGTGAGAAATCAAAGATTTACTACACTTTGGAAATAAAATGCTACATTCTTATATGAACTTGAAAGAACATTCTTACAAACACTATAAAGCCTGAGTACATACCAATAGAAGAACAACTTGTCCTCTAACGCTCGCCCCGCCCCCCCCCCCCCTCTCCACACCACCATCTCGTGGACAACATGCTGCTGGTGGTGTGTCATTTCCACCAAAATCCCACTTGATGGGCAAATAAAAATTGCAGCCTTGTAGTGCGATCACCCTGCTGTGAGAAAACAAAGATTTACCACACTTTGGAAATAAAATGCTACATTCTTATATGAACTTGAAAGAACATTCTTTCAAACACTATAAAGCCTTAGTACATACCAATAGAAGAACAACTTGTCCTCTAACGCTCGCCCCGCCCCCCCCCCCCCTCTCCACACCACCCTCTCGTGGACAACATGCTGCTGGTGGTGTGTCATTTCCACCAAAATCCCACTTGATGGGCAAATAAAATTTGCAGCCTTGTAGTGCGATCACCCTGCTGTGAGAAAACAAAGATTTACTACTCTTTGTAAATAAAATGCTACATTCTTATATGAACTTGAACGAACATTCTTTCAAACACTATTTAGCCTGAGTACATACCAATAGAAGAACAACTTCTCCTTCCTCTAACGCTCGCCCCGCCCCCCCCCCCCCCCCTCTCCACACCACCCTCTCGTGGACAACATGCTGCTGGTGGTGTGTCATTTCCACCAAAATCCCACTTGATGGGCAAATAAAAATTGCAGCCATGTAGTGCGATCACCCTGCTGTGAGAAAACAAAGATTTACTACACTTTGGAAATAAAATGCTACATTCTTATATGAACTTGAAAGAACATTCTTTCAAACACTATAAAGCCTGAGTACATACCAATAGAAGAACAACTTGTCCTCTAACGCTCGCCCCGCCCCCCCCCCCCCTCCCTCTCCACACCACCCTCTCGTGGACAACATGCTGCTGGTGGTGTGTCATTTCCACCAAAATCCCACTTGATGGGCAAATAAAAATTGCAGCCTTGTAGTGCGATCACCCTGCTGTGAGAAAACAAAGATTTACTACACTTTGGAAATAAAATGCTACATTCTTATATGAACTTGAAAGAACATTCTTTCAAACACTATAAAGCCTTAGTACATACCAACAGAAGAACAACTTGTCCTCTTACGCTCGCCCCCCCCCCCCCTCAACACCACCCTCTCGTGGACAACATGCTGCTGGTGGTGTGTCATTTCCACCAAAAGCCCACTTGATGGGCAAATAAAAATTGCAGCCTTGTAGTGCGATCACCCTGCTGTGAGAAAACAAAGATTTACTACACTTTGGAAATAAAATGCTACATTCTTATATGAACTTGAAAGAACATTCTTTCAAACACTATAAAGCCTTAGTACATACCAACAGAAGAACAACTCGTCCTCTTACGCTCGCCCCCCCCCCCTCCACACCACCCTCTCGTGGACAACATGCTGCTGGTGGTGTATCATTTCCACCAAAATCCCACTTGATGGGCAAATAAAAATTGCAGCCTTGTAGTGCGATCACCCTGCTGTGAGAAAACAAAGATTTACTACACTTTGGAAATAAAATGCTACATTCTTATATGAACTTGAAAGAACATTCTTTCAAACACTATAAAGCCTGAGTACATACCAATAGAAGACCAACTTGTCCTCTAACGCTCGCCCCGCCCCCCCCCCCCTCTCCACACCACCCTCTCGTGGACAACATGCTGCTGGTGGTGTGTCATTTCCACCAAAATCCCACTTGATGGGCAAATAAAAATTGCAGCCTTGTAGTGCGATCACCCTGCTGTGAGAAAACAAAGATTTACTACACTTTGGAAATAAAATGCTACATTCTTATATGAACTTGAAAGAACATTCTTTCAAACACTATAAAGCCTTAGTACATACCAATAGAAGAACAACTTGTCCTCTGACGCTCGGCCCGCCCCCCCCCCCCTCTCCACACCACCATGTCGTGGACAACATGCTGCTGGTGGTGTGTCATTTCCACCAAAATCCCACTTGATGATCAAATAAAAATTGCAGCCTTGTAGTGCGATCACCCTGCTGTGAGAAAACAAAGATTTACTACTCTTTGGAAATAAAATGCTACATTCTTATATGAACTTGAACGAACATTCTTTCAAACACTATAAAGCCTGAGTACATACCAATAGAAGAACAACTTGTCCTCTAACGCTCGCCCCGCCCCCCCCCCCCCCCCCTCAACACATCACCCTCTCGTGGACAACATGCTGCTGGTGGTGTGTCATATCCACCAAAATCCCACTTGATGGGCAAATAAAAATTGCAGCCTTGTAGTGCGATCACCCTGCTGTGAGAAAACAAAGATTTACTACACTTTGGAAATAAAATGCTACATTCTTATATGAACTTGAAAGAACATTCTTTCAAACACTATAAAGCCTGAGTACATACCAATAGAAGACCAACTTGTCCTCTAACGCTCGCCCCGCCCCCCCCCCCCTCTCCACACCACCCTCTCGTGGACAACATGCTGCTGGTGGTGTGTCATTTCCACCAAAATCCCACTTGATGGGCAAATAAAAATTGCAGCCTTGTAGTGCGATCACCCTGCTGTGAGAAAACAAAGATTTACTACACTTTGGAAATAAAATGCTACATTCTTATATGAACTTGAAAGAACATTCTTTCAAACACTATAAAGCCTTAGTACATACCAACAGAAGAACAACTTGTCCTCTTACGCTCGCCCCCCCCCCCCCCCCCTCCACTCCAACCTCTCGTGGACAACATGCTGCTGGTGGTGTGTCATTTCCACCAAAAGCCCACTTGATGGGCAATTAAAAATTGCAGCCTTGTAGTGTGATCACCCTGCTGTGAGAAAGCAAAGATTTACTACTCTTTGGAAATAAAATCCTACATTCTTATATGAACTTGAACGAACATTCTTTAAAACACTATAAAGCCTTAGTACATACCAACAGAAGAACAACTTGTCCTCTTACGCTCGCCCCCCCCCCTTCCACACCCCCCTCTCGTGGACAACATGCTGCTGGTGGTGTGTCATTTCCACCAAAAGCCCACTTGATGGGCAAATAAAAATTGCAGCCTTGTAGTGCGATCACCCTGCTGTGAGAAAACAAAGATTTACTACACTTTGGAAATAAAATGCTACATTCTTATATGAACTTGAAAGAACATTCTTTCAAACACTATAAAGCCTGAGTACATACCAATAGAAGAACAACTTGTCCTCTAACGCTCGCCCCGCCCCCCCCCCCCCCCCCACATCTCTCCACACCACCATCTCGTGGACAACATGCTGCTGGTGGTGTGTCATTTCCACCAAAAGCCCACTTGATGGGCAAATAAAAATTGCAACCTTGTAGTGCGATCACCCTCCTGTGAGAAAGCAAAGATTTACTACACTTTGGAAATAAAATGCTACATTCTTATATGAACTTGAAAGAACATTCTTTAGAACACTATAAAGCCTGAGTACATACCAATAGAAGAACAACTTCTCCTCTAACGCTCGCCCCGCCCCCCCCCCTCACCAAACCACCATCTCGTGGACAACATGCTGGTGGTGGTGTGTCATTTCCACCAAAAGCCCACTTGATGGGCAAATAAAAATTGCAACGTTGTAGTGCGATCACCCTGCTGTGAGAAAGCAAAGATTTACTACACTTTGGAAATAAAATGCTACATTCTTATATGAACTTGAAAGAACATTCTTTCAAACACTATAAAGCCTGAGTACATACCAATAGAAGAACAACTTGTCCTCTAACGCTCGCCCCGCCCCGCCCCCCCCCCCTCTCCACACCACCATCTCGTGGACAACATGCTGCTGGTGGTGTGTCATTTCCACCAAAAGCCCACTTGATGGGCAAATAAAAATTGCAACCTTGTAATGCGATCACCCTGCTGTGAGAAAGCAAAGATTTACTACACTTTGGAAATAAAATGCTACATTCTTATATGAACTTGAAAGAACATTCTTTCAAACACTATAAAGCCTGAGTAAATACCAATTGAAGAACAACTTGTCCTCTAACGCACCCCCCGCCCCCCTCCCCCCCTCTCCACACCTCCATCTCGTGGACAACACGCTGCTGGTGGTGTGTCATTTCCACCAAAAGCCCACTTGATGGGCAAATAAAAATTGCAACCTTGTAGTGCGATCACCCTGCTGTGAGAAAGCAAAGATTTACTACACTTTGGAAATAAAATGCTACATTCTTATATGAACTTGAAAGATCATTCTTTCAAACACTATAAAGCCTGAGTACATACCAATAGAAGAACAACTTGTCCTCTAACGCTCGCCCCGCCCCCCCCCCTCTCCACACCACCATCTCGTAGACAACATGCTGCTGGTGGTGTGTCATTTCCACCAAAAGCCCACTTGATGGGCAAATAAAAATTGCAACCTTCTAGTGCGATCACCCAGCTGTGAGAAAGCAAAGATTTACTACACTTTGGAAATAAAATGCTACATTCTTATATGAACTTGAAAGAACATTCTTTCAAACACTATATAGCCTGAGTACATACCAATAGAAGAACAACTTGTCCTCTAACGCTCGCCCCGCCCCCCCCCCCCCCCTCTCCACAACACCATCTCGTGGACAACATGCTGCTGGTGGTGTGTCATTTCCACCAAAAGCCCACTTGATGGGCAAATAAAAATTGCAACCCTGTAGTGCGATCACCCTGCTGTGAGAAAGCAAAGATTTAATACACTTTGGAAATAAAATGCTACATTATAATATGAACTTGAAAGAACATTCTTTCAAACACTATATAGCCTGAGTACATACCAATAGAAGAACAACTTGTCCTCTAACGCTCGCCCCGCCCCCCCACCCTCCCCCCCTTTCCACACCACCCTCTCGTGGACAACATGCTGCTGGTGGTGTGTCATTTCCACCAAAAGCCCACTTGATGGGCAAATATAAATTGCAGCATTGTAGTGCGATCACCCTGCTGTGAGAAAGCAAAGATTTACTACACTTTGGAAATAAAATGCTACATTCTTATATGTACTTGAAAGAACATTCTTTCAAACACTATAAAGCCTGAGTACATACCAATAGAAGAACAACTTGTCCTCTAACGCTCGCCCCGCCCCCCCCCCCCCCTCTCCACGCCACCCTCTTGTGGACAATATGCTGCTGGTGGTGTGTCATTTCCACCAAAAGCCCACTTGATGGGCAAATAAAAATTGCAGCCTTGTAGTGCGATCACCCTGCTGTGAGAAAACAAAGATTTACTACACTTTGGAAATAAAATGCTACATTCTTATATGAACTTGGAAGAACATTCTTTCAAACACTATAAAGCCTGAGTACATACCAATAGAAGAACAACTTGTCCTCTAACGCTCGCCCCGCCCCCACCCCCCCTCTCCACACCACCCTCTCGTGGACAACATGCTGCTGGTGGTGTGTCATTTCCACCAAAAGCCCACTTGATGGGCAAATAAAAATTGCAGCCTTGTAGTGCGATCACCCTGCTGTGAGAAAACAAAGATTTACTACAGTTTGGAAATAAAATGCTACATTCTTATATGAACTTGAAAGAACATTCTTTCAAACACTATAAAGCCTGAGTCCATACCAATAGAAGAACAACTTGTCCTCTAACGCTCGCCCCGCCCCCCCCCCCCCCTCTCCACACCTCCCTCTCGTGGACAACATGCTGCTGGTGGTGTGTCACTTCCACCAAAAGCCCACTTGATGGGCAAATAAAAATTGCAGCCTTGTAGTGCGATCATCCTGTTCTGAGAAAACAAAGATTTACTACACTTTGGAAATAAAATGCTACATTCTTATATGAACTTGAAAGAACATTCTTTCAAACACTATAAAGCCTGAGTACGTACCAATAGAAGAACAACTTGTCTTCTCCTGCTCGCCCCCCCATCCCACCCCCCTCTCGTGGACAACATGCTGCTGGTGGTGTGTCATTTCCACCAAAAGCCCACTTGATGGGCAAATAAAAATTGCAGCCTTGTAGTGCGATCACCCTGCTGTGAGAAAACTAAGATTTACTACACTTTGGAAATAAAATGCTACATTCTTATATGAACTTGAAAGAACATTCTTTCAAACACTATAAAGCCTGAGTACATACCAATAGAAGAACAACTGGTCCTCTCCTGCTCGCCCCCCCATCCCACCCCCCTCTCGTGGACAACATGCTGCTGGTGGTGTGTCATTTCCACCAAAAGCCCACTTGATGGGCAAATAAAAATTGCAGCCTTGTAGTGCGATCACCCTGCTGTGAGAAAACAAAGATTTACTACACTTTGGAAATAAAAGCTACACTATTATATGAACTTGAAAGAACATTCTTTAAAACACTATAAAGCCTTAGTACATACCAATAGAAGAACAACTTGTCCTCTTACGCTGCCCCCCCCCCCCCCCCCTCAAACCACTCTTTCGTGGACAACATGCTGCTGGTGGTGTGTCATTTCCACCAAAAGCCCACTTGATGGGCAAATAAAAATTGCAGCCTTGTAGTGCGATCGACCTGCTGTGAGAAAACAAAGATTTACTACACTTTGGAAATAAAATGCTACATTCTTATATGAACTTGAACGAACATTCTTTAAAACACTATAAAGCCTTAGTACATACCAATAGAAGAACAACTTGTCCTCTTACACTCGCCCCGCCCCCCCCGCCCCCCTTCCACACCCCTCTCTCGTGGACAACATGCTGCTGGTGGTGTGTCATTTCCACCAAAAGCCCACCTGATGGGCAAATAAAAATTGCAGCCTTGTAATGCGATCACCCTGCTGTGAGAAAACAAAGATTTACTACACTTTGGAAATAAAATGCTACATTCTTATATGAACTTGAAAGAACATTCTTTCAAACACTATAAAGCGTGAGTACATACCAATAGAAGAACAACTTGTCCTCTCCTGCTCGCCCCCCCATCCCACCCCCTTCTCATGCGCAACATGCTGCTGGTGGTGTGTCATTTCCACCAAAACCCCACTTGATGGGCAAATAAAAATTGCAGCCTTGTAGTGCGATCACCCTGCTGTGAGAAAACAAAGATTTACTACACTTTGGAAATAAAATGCTACATTCTTATATGAACTTGAACGAACATTCTTTAAAACACTATAAAACCTTAGTACATACCAACAGAAGAACAACTTGTCCTCTTACGCTCGCCCCCTTCCCCCCCCCTTCCACAACACCCTCTCGTGGACAACATGCTACTGGTGGTGTGACATTTACACCAAAAGCCCACTTGATGGGCAAATAAACATTGCAGACTTGTAGTGCGATCACCCTGCTGTGAGAAAACAAAGATATACTACACTTTGGAAATAAAATGCTACATTCTTATATGAACTTGAAAGAACATTCTTCAAACACTATAAAGCCTGAGTACATACCAATAGAAGAACAACTTGTCCTCTCCTGCTCGCCCCCCCCATCCCACCCCCCTCTCGTGGACAACATGCTGCTGGTGGTGTGTCATTTCCACCAAAAGCCCACTTGATGGGCAAATAAAAATTGCAGCCTTGTAGTGCGATCCCCCTGCTGTGAGAAAACAAAGATTTACTACACTTTGGAAATAAAATGCTACATTCTTATATGAACTTGAAAGAACATTCTTTAAAACACTATAAAGTCTTAGTACATACCAATAGAAGAACAACTTGTCCTCTTACGCCCGCCCCCCCCCCCCCCTTCCACACCACCCTCTCGTGGACAACATGCTGCTGGTGGTGTGTCATTTCCACCAAAAGCCCACTTGATGGGCAAATAAAAATTGCAGCCTTGTAGTGCGATCTCCCTGCTGTGGGAAAACAAAGATTTACTACACTTTGGAAATAAAATGCTATATTCTTATATGAACTTGAAAGAACTTTCTTTCAAACACTATAAAGCCTGAGTACACACCAATAGAAGAACAACTTGCCCTCTCCTGTTCGCCCCCCCATCCCACCCCCCTCTCGTGGACAACATGCTGCTGGTGGTGTGTCATTTCCACCAAAAGCCCACTTGATGGGCAAATAAAAATTGCAGCCTTGTAGTGCGATCGACCTGCTGTGAGAAAACAAAGATTTACTACACTTTGGAAATAAAATGCTACATTCTTATATGATCTTGAACGAACATTCTTTAAAACACTATAAAGCCTTAGTACATACCAATAGAAGAACAACTTGTCCTCTTACACTCGCCCCGCCCCCCCCGCCCCCCTTCCACACCCCTCTCTCGTGGACAACATGCTGCTGGTGGTGTGTCATTTCCACCAAAAGCCCACCTGATGGGCAAATAAAAATTGCAGCCTTGTAATGCGATCACCCTGCTGTGAGAAAACAAAGATTTACTACACTTTGGAAATAAAATGCTACATTCTTATATGAACTTGAAAGAACATTCTTTCAAACACTATAAAGCGTGAGTACATACCAATAGAAGAACAACTTGTCCTCTCCTGCTCGCCCCCCCATCCCACCCCCTTCTCATGCGCAACACGCTGCTGGTGGTGTGTCATTTCCACCAAAACCCCACTTGATGGGCAAATAAAAATTGCAGCCTTGTAGTGCGATCACCCTGCTGTGAGAAAACAAAGATTTACTACACTTTGGAAATAAAATGCTACATTCTTATATGAACTTGAACGAACATTCTTTAAAACACTATAAAACCTTAGTACATACCAACAGAAGAACAACTTGTCCTCTTACGCTCGCCCCCTTCCCCCCCCCTTCCACAACACCCTCTCGTGGACAACATGCTACTGGTGGTGTGACATTTACACCAAAAGCCCACTTGATGGGCAAATAAACATTGCAGACTTGTAGTGCGATCACCCTGCTGTGAGAAAACAAAGATATACTACACTTTGGAAATAAAATGCTACATTCTTATATGAACTTGAAAGAACATTCTTCAAACACTATAAAGCCTGAGTACATACCAATAGAAGAACAACTTGTCCTCTCCTGCTCGCCCCCCCATCCCACCCCCCTCTCGTGTACAACATGCTGCTGGTGGTGTGTCATTTCCACCAAAAGCCCACTTGATGGGCAAATAAAAATTGCAGCCTTGTAGTGCGATCCCCCTGCTGTGAGAAAACAAAGATTTACTACACTTTGGAAATAAAATGCTACATTCTTATATGAACTTGAAAGAACATTCTTTAAAACACTATAAAGTCTTAGTACATACCAATAGAAGAACAACTTGTCCTCTTACGCCCGCCCCCCCCCCCCCCTTCCACACCACCCTCTCGTGGACAACATGCTGCTGGTGGTGTGTCATTTCCACCAAAAGCCCACTTGATGGGCAAATAAAAATTGCAGCCTTGTAGTGCGATCTCCCTGCTGTGGGAAAACAAAGATTTACTACACTTTGGAAATAAAATGCTATATTCTTATATGAACTTGAAAGAACTTTCTTTCAAACACTATAAAGCCTGAGTACACACCAATAGAAGAACAACTTGCCCTCTCCTGTTCGCCCCCCCCATCCCACCCCCCTCTCGTGGACAACATGCTGCTGGTGGTGTGTCATTTCCACCAAAAGCCCACTTGATGGGCAAATAAAATTTGCAGCCTTGTAGTGCGATCACCCTGCTGTGAGAAAACAAAGATTTACTACTCTTTGGAAATAAAATGCTACATTCTTATATGATCTTGAACGGACATTCTTTGAAACACTATAAAGCCTGAGTACATACCAACAGAAGAACAACTTGTCCTCTAACGCTCGCCCCCCCCCCCCCCCCCCCCCGCTTCCACACCACCCACTCGTGGACAACATGCTGCTGGTGGTGTGTCATTTCCACCAAAAGCCCACTTGATGGGCAAATAAAAATTGCAGCCTTGTAGTGCGATCACCCTGCTGTGAGAAAACAAAGATTTACTACACTTTGGAAATAAAATGCTACATTCTTATATGAACTTGAAAGAACATTCTTTCAAACACTATAAAGCCTGAGTACATACCAATAGAAGAACAACTTGTCCTCTAACGCTCGCCCCTCCCCCCCCCACCTCCCACACCACCCTCTCGTGGACAACATGCTGCTGGTGGTGTGTCATTTCCACCAAAAGCCCACTTGATGGGCAAATAAAAATTGCAGCCTTGTAGTGCGATCACCCTGCTGTGAGAAAACAAAGATTTACTACACTTTGGAAATAAAATGCTACATTCTTATATGAACTTGAACGAACATTCTTTCAAACGCTATAAAGCCTGAGTACATACCAATAGAAGAACAACTTGTCCTCTAACGCTCGCCCCCCCCCCCCCTTCCACACCACCCTCTCGTGGACAACATGCTGCTGGTGGTGTGTCATTTCCACCAAAAGCCCACTTGATGGGCAAATTAAAATTGCAGCCTTGTAGTGCGATCACCCTGCTGTGGGAAAACAAAGATTTACTATACTCTGGAAATAAAATGCTACATTCTTATATGAACTTGAACGTACATTCTTTCAAACACTATAAAGCCTGAGTACATACCAATAGAAGAACAACTTGCCCTCTAACGCTCGCCCCCCCCCCCCCCCTTCCACACCACCCTCTCGTGGACAACATGCTGCTGGTGGTATGTCATTTCCACCAAAAGCCCACTTGATGGGCAAATAAAAATTGCAGCCTTGTAGTGCGATCACCCTGCTGTGAGAAAACAAAGATTTACTACACTTTGGAAATAAAATGCTACATTCTTATATGAACTTGAAAGAACATTCTTTCAAACACTATAAAGCCTGAGTATATAACAATAGAAGAACAACTTGTAATCTCCTGCTCGCCCCCCCATCCCACACCCCTTTCATGGACAACATGGTGCTGGTGGTGTGTCATTTCCACCAAATGCCCACTTGATGGGCAAATAAAAATTGCAGCCTTGTAGTGCGATCACCCTGCTGTGAGAAAACAAAGATTTACTACACTTTGGAAATAAAATGCTACATTCTTATATGAACTTGAAAGAACATTCTTCAAACACTATAAAGCCTGAGTACATACCAATAGAAGAACAACTTGTCCTCTCCTGCTCGCCCCCCCATCCCACCCCCCTCTCGTGGACAACATGCTGCTGGTGGTGTGTCATTTCCACCAAAAGCCCACTTGATAGGCAAATAAAAATTGCAGCCTTGTGGTGCGATCCCCCTGCTGTGAGAAAACAAAGATTTACTACACTTTGGAAATAAAATGCTACATTCTTATATGAACTTGAAAGAACATTCTTTAAAACACTATAAAGTCTTAGTACATACCAATAGAAGAACAACTTGTCCTCTTACGCCCGCCCCCCCCCCCCCCCCTTCCACACCACCCTCTCGTGGACAACATGCTGCTGGTGGTGTGTCATTTCCACCAAAAGCCCACTTGATGGGCAAATAAAAATTGCAGCCTTGTAGTGCGATCACCCTGCTGTGGGAAAACAAAGATTTACTACACTTTGGAAATAAAATGCTATATTCTTATATGAACTTGAAAGAACTTTCTTTCAAACACTATAAAGCCTGAGTACACACCAATAGAAGAACAACTTGCCCTCTCCTGTTCGCCCCCCCATCCCACCCCCCTCTCGTGGACAACATGCTGCTGGTGGTGTGTCATTTCCACCAAAAGCCCACTTGATGGGCAAATAAAATTTGCAGCCTTGTAGTGCGATCACCCTGCTGTGAGAAAACAAAGATTTACTACTCTTTGGAAATAAAATGCTACATTCTTATATGAACTTGAACGAACATTCTTTGAAACACTATAAAGCCTGAGTACATACCAACAGAAGAACAACTTGTCCTCTAACGCTCGCCTCCCCCCCCCCCCGCTTCCACACCACCCTCTCGTGGACAACATGCTGCTGGTGGTGTGTCATTTCCACCAAAAGCCCACTTGATGGGCAAATAAAAATTGCAGCCTTGTAGTGCGATCACCCTGCTGTGAGAAAACAAAGATTTACTACACTTTGGAAATAAAATGCTACATTCTTATATGAACTTGAAAGAACATTCTTTCAAACACTATAAAGCCTGAGTACATACCAATAGAAGAACAACTTGTCCTCTAACGCTCGCCCCTCCCCCCCCCACCTCCCACACCACCCTCTCGTGGACAACATGCTGCTGGTGGTGTGTCATTTCCACCAAAAGCCCACTTGATGGGCAAATTAAAATTGCAGCCTTGTAGTGCGATCACCCTGCTGTGGGAAAACAAAGATTTACTACACTTTGGAAATAAAATGCTACATTCTTATATGAACTTGAACGTACATTCTTTCAAACACTATAAAGCCTGAGTACATACCAATAGAAGAACAACTTGCCCTCTAACGCTCGCCCCCCCCCCCCCCCTTCCACACCACCCTCTCGTGGACAACATGCTGCTGGTGGTGTGTCATTTCCACCAAAAGCAGACTTGATGGGCAAATGAAAATTGCAGCCTTGTAGTGCGATCACCCTGCTGTGGGAAAACAAAGATTTACTACACCTTGGAAAAAAAATGCTACATTCTTATATGAACTTGAAAGAACATTCTTTCAAACACAATAAAGCCTGAGTACATACCAATAGAAGAACAACTTGACCTCTAACGCTCGCCCCGCCCCCCCCTCCCCCCACTCAACACCACCCTCTCGTGGACAACATGCTGCTGGTGGTGTGTCATTGCCACCAAAAGCCCACTTGATGGGCAAATAAAAATTGCAGCCTTGTAGTGCGATCACCCTGCTGTGAGAAAACAAAGATTTACTACACTTTGGAAATAAAATGCTACATTCTTATATGAACTTGAAAGAACATTCTTTCAAACACTATAAAGCCTGAGTATATAACAATAGAAGAACAACTTGTAATCTCCTGCTCGCCCCCCCATCCCACACCCCTTTCATGGACAACATGGTGCTGGTGGTGTGTCATTTCCACCAAATGCCCACTTGATGGGCAAATAAAAATTGCAGCCTTGTAGTGCGATCACCCTGCTGTGAGAAAACAAAGATTTACTACACTTTGGAAATAAAATGCTACATTCTTATATGAACTTGAAAGAACATTCTTCAAACACTATAAAGCCTGAGTACATACCAATAGAAGAACAACTTGTCCTCTCCTGCTCGCCCCCCCATCCCACCCCCCTCTCGTGGACAACATGCTGCTGGTGGTGTGTCATTTCCACCAAAAGCCCACTTGATGGGCAAATAAAAATTGCAGCCTTGTGGTGCGATCACCCTGCTGTGAGAAAACAAAGATATACTACACTTTGAAAATGAAATGCTACATTCTTATATGAAGTTGAAAGAACATTCTTTAAAACACCATAAAGCCTTAGTACATACCAATAGAAGAACAACTTGTCCTCTTACGCTGCCCCCCCCCCCCCCTCCCCAAACCACTCTTTCGTGGACAACATGCTGCTGGTGGTGTGTCATTTCCACCAAAAGCCCACTTGATGGGCAAATAAAAATTGCAGCCTTGTAGTGCGATCGACCTGCTGTGAGAAAACAAAGATTTACTACACTTTGGAAATAAAATTCTGCATTCTTATATGAACTTGAAAGAACATTCTTTCAAACATTATAAAGCCTGAGTACATACCAATTGAAGAACAACTTGTCCTCTCCTGCTCGCCCCCCCACCCCACCCCCCTATCGTGGACAACATGCTGCTGGTGGTGTGTCATTTCCACCAAAAGCGCACTTGATGGGCAAATAAAAATTGCAGCCATGTAGTGCGATCACCCTGCTGTGAGAAAACAAAGATTTACTACACTTTGGAAATAAAATGCTACATTCTTATATGAACTTGGACGAACATTCTTTCAAACACTATAAAGCCTGAGTACATACCAATAGAAGAACAACTTGTCCTCTCCTGCTCGCCCACACATCCCACCAAACTCTCACTGACAACATGCTGCTGGTGGTGTGTCATTTCCATTAAAAGCCCACTTGATGGGCAAATAAAAATTGCAGCCTTGTAGTGCAAGCACCCTGCTGTGAGAAAACAAAGATTTACTACACTTTGGTAATAAAATGCTACATTCTTATATGAACTTGAACGAACATTCTTTAAAACACTATAAAGCCTTAGTACATACCAATAGAAGAACAACTTGTCCTCTTACGCTCGCCCCCCCCCCCCCCCCCCCCTTCCACACCACCCGCTCGTTTACAACATGCTGCTGGTGGTGTGTCATTTCCACCAGAAGCCCACTTGATGGGCAAATAAAAATTGCAGCCTTGTAGTGCGATCACCCTGCTGTGAGAAAACAAAGATTTACTACACTTTTTAAAAATAAAATGCTATATTCTTATATGAACTTGAAAGAACTTTCTTTCAAACACTATAAAGCCTGAGTACATACCAATAGAAGAACAACTTGTCCTCTCCTGTTCACCCCCCCATCCCGCCCCCCTCTCGTGGACACCATGCTGCTGGTGGTGTGTCATTTCCACCAAAAGCCCACTTGATGGGCAAATAAAAATTGCAGCCTTGTAGTGCGACCACCCTGCTGTCAGAAAACAAAGATTTACTACCCTTTGGAAATAAAATGCCACATTTTTATATGAACTTGAAAGAACATTCTTTGAAACACTATAAAGCCTGAGTACATACCAATAGAAGAACAACTTGTCCTCTCCTGCTGGCCCCCCCATCCCACCCCCCTCTCGTGGACAACATGCTGCTGGTGGTGTGTCATTTCCACCAAAAAGCCCACTTGATGGGCAAATAAAAATTGCATCCCTGTAGTGCAATCACCCTGCTGTGAGAAAACAAAGATTTACTACCCTTTGGAAATAAAATGCCACATTCTTATATGAATTTGAAAGAACATTCTTTAAAACACTATAAAGCCTGTGTACATACCAATAGAAGAACAACTTGTCCTCTCCTGCTCGCCCCCCCATCCCACCCCCCTCTCGTGGACAACATGCTGCTGGTGGTGTGTCATTTCCACCAAAAGCCCACTTGATGGGCAAATAAAAATTGCAGCCTTGTAGTGCGATCACCCTGCTGTGATAAAACAAAGATTTACTACACTTTGGAAATAAATGCTACATTCTTATATGAACTTAAAAGAACATTCTTTCAAACACTATAAAGCCTGAGTACATACCAATTGAAGAACAACTTGTCCTCTCCTGCTCGCCCCCCCATCCCACCCCCCTCTCGTGGACAACATGCTGCTGGTGGTGTGTCATTTCTACCAAAAGCCCACTTGATGGGCAAATAAAAATTGCAGCCTTGTAGTGCGATCACCCTGCTGTGAGAAAACAAAGATTTACTACACTTTGTAAATAAAATGCTACATTCTTATATCAACCTGAAAGAACATTCTTTCAAACAATATAAAGCCTGAGTACTTACCAATAGAAGAATAACTTGTCCTCTCCTGCTCTCCCCCCCATCCCACCCCCCTCTCGTGGGCAACATGCTGCTGGTGGTTTGTCATTTCCACCAAAAGCCCACTTGATGGGCAAATAAAAATTGCAGCCTTGTAGTGCGATCACCCTGCTGTGAGAAAACAAAGATTTACTACACTTTGGAAATAAAATGCTACATTCTTATATGAACTTGAAAGAACATTCTTTCAAACACTATAAAGCCTGAGTATATACCAATAGAAGAACAACTTGTCCTCTAACGCTCGCCCCTCCCCCCCCCCCCCACCTCCCACACCACCCTCTCGTGGACAACATGCTGCTGGTGGTGTGTCATTTCCACCAAAAGCCCACTTGATGGGCAAATAAAAATTGCAGCCTTGTAGTGCGATCACCCTGCTGTGAGAAAACAAAGATTTACTACACTTTGGAAATAAAATGCTACATTCTTATATGAACTTGAACGAACATTCTTCAAACACTATAAAGCCTGAGTACATACCAATAGAACAACAACTTGTCCTCTAACGCTCGCCCCCCCCCCCCCCTTCCACACCACCCTCTCGTGGACAACATGCTGCTGGTGGTGTGTCATTTCCACCAAAAGCCCACTTGATGGGCAAATTAGAATTGCAGCCTTGTAGTGCAAGCACCCTGCTGTGAGAAAACAAAGATGTACTACACTTTGGAAATAAAATGCTACATTCTTATATGAACTTGAACGAACATTCTTTAAAACACTATAAAGCCTTAGTACATACCAATAGAAGAACAACTTGTCCTCTTACGCTCGCCCCCCCCCCTTCCACACCATCCGCTCGTTTACAACATGCTGCTGGTGGTGTGTCATTTCCAACAAAAGCCCACTTGATGGGCAAATAAAAATTGCAGCCTTGTAGTGCGATCACCCTGCTGTGAGAAAACAAAGATTTACTACACTTTGGAAATAAAATGCTACATTCTTATATGAACTTGAAAGAACATTCTTTCAAACACTATAAAGCCTGAGTATATAACAATAGAAGAACAACTTGTAATCTCCTGCTCGCCCCCCCATCCCACACCCCTTTCATGGACAACATGGTGCTGGTGGTGTGTCATTTCCACTAAATGCCCACTTGATGGGCAAATAAAAATTGCAGCCTTGTAGTGCGATCACCCTGCTGTGAGAAAACAAAGATTTACTACACTTTGGAAATAAAATGCTACATTCTTATATGAACTTGAAGGAACATTCTTCGAACACTATAAAGCCTGAGTACATACCAATAGATGAACAACTTGTCCTCTCCTGCTCGCCCCCCCATCCCACCCCCCTCTCGTGGACAACATGCTGCTGGTGGTGTGTCATTTCCACCAAAAGCCCACTTGATGGGCAAATAAAAATTGCAGCCTTGTGGTGCGATCACCCTGCTGTGAGAAAACAAAGATTTACTACACTTTGGAAATGAAATGCTACATTCTTATATGAACTTGAAAGAACTTTCTTTAAAACACCATAAAGCCTTAGTACATACCAATAGAAGAACAACTTGTCCTCTTACGCTGCCCCCCCCCCTCCCCAAACCACTCTTTCGTGGACAACATGCTGCTGGTGGTGTGTCATTTCCACCAAAAGCCCACTTGATGGGCAAATAAAAATTGCAGCCTTGTAGTGCGATCGACCTGCTGTGAGAAAACAAAGATTTACTACACTTTGGAAATAAAATTCTGCATTCTTATATGAACTTGAAAGAACATTCTTTCAAACATTATAAAGCCTGAGTACATACCAATTGAAGAACAACTTGTCCTCTCCTGCTCGCCCCCCCACCCCACCCACCTCTCGTGGACAACATGCTGCTGGTGGTGTGTCATTTCCACCAAAAGCCCACTTGATGGGCAAATAAAAATTGCAGCCATGTAGTGCGATCACCCTGCTGTGAGAAAACAAAGATTTACTACACTTTGGAAATAAAATGCTACATTCTTATATGAACTTGGACGAACATTCTTTCAAACACTATAAAGCCTGAGTACATACCAATAGAAGAACAATTTGTCCTCTCCTGCTCGCCCACACATCCCACCAACCTCTCACTGACAACATGCTGCTGGTGGTGTGTCATTTCCATCAAAAGCCCACTTGATGGGCAAATAAAAATTGCAGCCTTGTAGTGCAAGCACCCTGCTGTGAGAAAACAAAGATTTACTACACTTTGGTAATAAAATGCTACATTCTTATATGAACTTGAACGAACATTCTTTAAAACACTATAAAGCCTTAGTACATACCAATAGAAGAACAACTTGTCCTCTTACGCTCGCCCCCCCCCCCCCTTCCACACCACCCGCTCGTTTACAACATGCTGCTGTTGGTGTGTCATTTCCACCAGAAGCCCACTTGATGGGCAAATAAAAATTGCAGCCTTGTAGTGCGATCACCCTGCTGTGAGAAATCAAAGATTTACTACACTTTGGAAATAAATTGCTATATTCTTATATGAACTTGAAAGAACTTTCTTTCAAACACTATAAAGCCTGAGTACATACCAATAGAAGAACAACTTGTCCTCTACTGTTCGCCCCACCATCCCACCCCCCTCTCGTGGACACCATGCTGCTGGTGGTGTGTCATTTCCACCAAAAGCCCACTTGATGGGCAAATAAAAATTGCAGCCTTGTAGTGCGATCACCCTGCTGCCAGAAAACAAAAATTTACTACCCTTTGGAAATAAAATGCCACATTTTTATATGAACTTGAAAGAACATTCTTTGAAACACTATAAAGCCTGAGTACATACCAATAGAAGAACAACTTGTCCTCTCCTGCTGGCCCCCCCATCCCACCCCCCTCTCATGGACAACATGCTGCTGGTGGTGTGTCATTTCCACCAAAAGCCCACTTGATGGGCAAATAAAAATTGCATCCTTGTAGTGCAATCACCCTGCTGTGAGAAAACAAAGATTTACTACCCTTTGGAAATAAAATGCCACATTCTTATATGAATTTGAAAGAACATTCTTTGAAACACTATAGACCTGTGTACATACCAATAGAAGAACAACTTGTCCTCTCCTGCTCGCCCCCCCCCATCCCACCCCCCTCTCGTGGACAACATGCTGCTGGTGGTGTGTCATTTCCACCAAAAGCCCACTTGATGGGCAAATAAAAATTGCAGCCTTGTAGTGCGATCACCCTGCTGTGATAAAACAAAGATTTACTACACTTTGGAAATAAAATGCTACATTCTTATATGAACTTGAAAGAACATTCTTTCAAACACTATAAAGCCTGAGTACATACCAATAGAAGAACAACTTGTCCTCTCCTGCTCGCCCCCCCATCCCACTCCCCTCTCGTGGACAACATGCTGCTGGTGGTGTGTCATTTCTACCAAAAGCCCACTTGATGGGCAAATAAAAATTGCAACCTTGTAGTGCGATCAACCTGCTGTGAGAAAGCAAAGATTTACTACACTTTGGAAATAAAATGCTGCATTCTTATATGAACTTGAAAGAACATTCTTGCAAACATTATAAAACCTGAGTACATACCAATAGAAGAACAACATGTCCTCACCTGCTCGCCCCCCCATCCTACCCCTTCTCGTGGACAACATGCTGCTGGTAGTGTGTCATTTCCACCAAAAGCCCACTTGATGGGCAAATAAAAATTGCAGCCTTGTAGTGCGATCACCCTGCTGTGAGAAAACAAAGGTTTACTACATTTTGGAAATAAAATGCTACATTCTTATATGAACTTGAAAGAACATTCTTTCAAACACTATAAAGCCTGAGTACATACCAATTGAAGTACAACTTGTCCTCTCCTGCTCGCCCCGCCATCCCACCCCCCTCTCATGGACAACATGGTGCTGGTGGTGTGTCATTTCCACCAAAAGCCCACTTGATGGGCAAATAAAAATTGCAGCCTTGTAGTGCGATCACCCTGCTGTGAGAAAACAAAGATTTACTACACTTTGGAAATAAAATGCTACATTCTTATATGAACTTGAAAGAACATTCTTCAAACACTATAAAGCCTGAGTACATACCAATAGAAGAACAACTTGTCCTCTCCTGCTCGCCCCCCCATCCCACCCCCCCTCGTGGACAACATGCTGCTGGTGGTGTGTCATTTCCACCAAAAGCCCACTTGATGGGCAAATAAAAATTGCAGCCTTGTGGTGCGATCACCCTGCTGTGAGAAAACAAAGATTTACTACACTTTGGAAATAAAATGCTACATTCTTATATGAACTTGAAAGAACATTCTTTAAAACACTATAAAGCCTTAGTACATACCAATAGAAGAACAACTTGTCCTCTTACGCTGCCCCCCCCCCCATCCCCAAACCACTCTTTCGTGGACAACATGCTGCTGGTGGTGTGTCATTTCCACCAAAAGCCCACTTGATGGGCAAATAAAAATTGCAGCCTTGTAGTGCGATCGACCTGCTGTGAGAAAACAAAGACTTACTACACTTTGGAAATAAAATGCTGCATTCTTATATGAACTTGAAAGAACATTCTTTCAAACATTATAAAGCCTGAGTACATACCAATTGAAGAACAACTTGTCCTCTCCTGCTCGCCCCCATACCCCACCCCCCTCTCGTGGACAACATGCTGCTGGTGGTGTGTCATTTCTACCAAAAGCCCACTTGATGGGCAAATAAAAATTGCAGCCTTGTAGTGCGATCACCCTGCTGTGAGAAAACAAAGATTTACTACACTTTGTAAATAAAATGCTACATTCTTATATCAACCTGAAAGAACATTCTTTCAAACAATATAAAGCCTGAGTACTTACCAATAGAAGAATAACTTGTCCTCTCCTGCTCTCCCCCCCATCCCACCCCCCTCTCGTGGGCAACATGCTGCTGGTGGTTTGTCATTTCCACCAAAAGCCCACTTGATGGGCAAATAAAAATTGCAGCCTTGTAGTGCGATCATCCTGCCGCGAGAAAACAAAGATTTACTACACTTTGGAAATAAAATGCTACATTCTTATATGAACTTGAAAGAACATTCTTTCAAACACTATAAAGCCTGAGAACATACCAATAGAAGAACAACATGTCCTCTCCTGCTCGCCCACCCATCCCACCCCCCTCTCGTGGACATCATGAAGCTGGTGGTGTGTCATTTCCACCAAAAGCCCACTTGATGGGCAAATAAAAATTGCAGCCTTGTAGTGCGATCAGCCTGCTGTGAGAAAACAAAGATTTACTACACTTTGGAAATAAAATGCTACATTCTTTTATGAACTTGAAAGAACATTCTTTCAAACACTATAAAGCCTGAGTACATGCCAATAGTAGAACAACTTGTCCTCTCCTGCTCGCCCCTCCATCCCATCCCCCTCTCGTGGACAACGTGCTGATGGTGGTGTGTCATTTCCACCAAAAGCCCACTTGATGGGCAAATAAAAATTGCAGCCTTGTAGTGCGATCACCCTGCTGTGAGAAATCAAAGATTTACTACACTTTGGAAATAAAATGCTACATTCTTATATGAACTTGAAAGAACATTCTTTCAAACACTATAAAACTTGAGTACATACCAATAGAAGAACAACTTGTCCTCTCCTGCTCGCCCCCCAATCCCACCCCTCTCTCGTGGACAACATGCTGCTGGTGGTGTGTCATTTCCACCAAAAGCCCACTTGATGGGCAAATAAAAATTGCAGCCTTGTAGTGTGATCACCCTGCTGTGAGAAAACAAAGATTTACTACACTTTGGAAATAAAATGCTACATTCTTATATGAACTTGAAAGAACATTCTTTAAAACACTATAAAGCCTTAGTACATACCAATAGAAGAACAACTTGTCCTCTTACGCTCGCCCCCCCCCCCCCCCCGCACCACCCTTTCGTGGACAACATGCTGCTGGTGGTGTGTCATTTCCACCAAAAGCCCACTTGATGGGCAAATAAAAATTGCAGCCGTGTAGTGCGATCACCCTGCTGTGAGAAAACAAAGATTTACTACACTTTGGAAATAAAATGCTACATTCTTATATGAACTTGAAAGAACATTCTTTCAAACATTATAAAGCCTGAGTACATAGCAATTGAAGAACAACTTGTCCTCTCCTGCTCCCCCCCCCCCCCCCCACCCCGTCCCCCTCTCGTGGACAACATGCTGCTGGTGGTGTGTCATTTCCACCAAAAGCCCACTTGATGGGCAAATAAAAAATTGCAGCCTTCTATTGCGATCACCCTGCTGTGAGAAAACAAAGATTTACTACACTTTGGAAATAAAATGGTACATTCTTATATGAACTTGGACGAACATTTTTTCAAACACTATAAAGCCTCAGTACATACCAATAGAAGAACAACTTATCCTCTCCTGCTCGCCCCCCCCATCCCACCCCCCTCTCGCTGACAACATGCTGCTGGTTGTGTGTCATATCCATCAAAAGCCCACTTGATGGGCAAATAAAAATTGCAGCCTTGTAGTGCGAGCACCCTGCTGTGAGAAAACATAAATTTACTACACTTTGGAAATAAAATGCTACATTCTTATATGAACTTGAAAGAACATTCTTTAAAACACTATAAAGCCTTAGTACATACCAATAGAAGAACATCTTGTCATCTTACGCTGCCCCCCCCCCCCCCCCCCCCCCCATTCCACACCACCCTCTCGTGGACAGCATGCTGCTGGTGGTGTGTCATTTACACCAAAAGCCCACTTGATGGGCAAATAAAAATTGCAACCTTGTAGTGTGATAACCCTGCTGTGAGAAAGCAAAGATTAACTACACTTTGAAAATAAAATGCTACATTCTTATATGAACTTGAAAGAACATTCTTTCAAACACTATAAAACCTGAGTACATACCAATAGAAGGACAACATGTCCTCACCTGCTCGCCCCCCCCATCCCACCCTCTCTCGTGGACAACATGCTGCTGGTGGTGTGTCATTTCCACCAAAAGCCCACTTGATAGGCAAATAAAAATTGCAGCTTGTAGTGCGATCTCCCTGCTGTGAGAAAACAAAGATTTACTACACTTTGAAAATAAAATGCTACATTCTTATATGAACTTGAACGAACACTCTTTAAAACACTATAAAGCCTTAGTACATACCAACAGAAGAACAACTTGTCCTCTTACGCTCGCCCCCCCCCCCCCCCCCGCCCTTCAACACCATCCTCTCGTGGACAACATGCTGCTGGTGGTGTGTCATTTCCACCAAAAGCCCACTTGATGGGCAAATAAAAATTGCAACCTTGTAGTGCGATCAACCTGCTGTGAGAAAGCAAAGATTTACTACACTTTGGAAATAAAGTGCTGCATTCTTATATGAACTTGAAAGAACATTCTTTCAAACATTATAAAACCTGAGTACATACCAATAGAAGAACAACATGTCCTCACCTGCTCGCCCCCCCATCCTACCCCTTCTCGTGGACAACATGCTGCTGGTGGTGTGTCATTTCCACCAAAAGCCCACTTGATGGGCAAATAAAAATTGCAGCCTTGTAGTGCGATCACCCTGCTGTGAGAAAACAAAGGTTTACTACATTTTGGAAATAAAATGCTACATTCTTATATGAACTTGAAAGAACATTCTTTCAAACACTATAAAGCATGAGTACATACCAATTGAAGTACAACTTGTCCTCTCCTGCTCGCCCCGCCATCCCACCCCCCTCTCATGGACAACATGGTGCTGGTGGTGTGTCATTTCCACCAAAAGCCCACTTGATGGGCAAATAAAAATTGCAGCCTTGTAGTGCGATCACCCTGCTGTGAGAAAACAAAGATTTACTACACTTTGGAAATAAAATGCTACATTCTTATATGAACTTGAAAGAACATTCTTTAAAACACTATAAAGCCTTAGTACATACCAATAGAAGAACAACTTGTCCTCTTACGCTGCCCCCCCCCCCCCTTCCCCAAACCACTCTTTCGTGGACAACATGCTGCTGGTGGTGTGTCATTTCCACCAAAAGCCCACTTGATGGGCAAATAAAAATTGCAGCCTTGTAGTGCGATCGACCTGCTGTGAGAAAACAAAGATTTACTACACTTTGGAAATAAAATGCTGCATTCTTATATGAACTTGAAAGAACATTCTTTCAAACATTATAAAGCCTGAGTACATACCAATTGAAGAACAACTTGTCCTCTCCTGCTCGCCCCCTCACCCCACCCCCCTCTCGTGGACAACATGCTGCTGGTGGTGTGTCATTTCCACCAAAAGCCCACTTGATGGGCAAATAAAAATTGCAGCCTTGTAGTGCGGTCACCCTGCTGTGAGAAAGCAAAGATTTACTACGTTTTTGGAAATAAAATGCTACATTCTTATATGAACTTGAAAGAACATTCTTTCAAACACTATAAAGCCTTAGTACATACCAATAGAAGAACACCTTGTCCTCTAACGCTCGCCCCGCCCCCCCCTCCCCCCCCTCCCTCTCCACACCACCCTCTCGTGGGCAACATGCTGCTGGCAGTGTGTCATTTCCACCAAAAGCCCACTTGATGGGCAAATAAAAATTGCAGCCTTGTAGTGCGATCACCCTGCTGTGAAAAAACAAAGATTTACTACACTTTGGAAATAAAATGCTACATTCTTATATGAACTTGAAAGAACATTCTTTCAAACACTATAAGGCCTTAGTACATACCAATAGAAGAACAACTTGTCCTCTTACGCTCGCCCCCCCCCCCTCCCCCCCCTTCCACACCACCCTCTCGTGGACAACATGCTGCTGGCGGTGTGTCATTTCCGCCAAAAGCCCACTTGATGGGCAAATAAAAATTGCAGCCTTGTAGTGCGATCACCCTGCTGTGAGAAAGCAAAGATTTACTACTCTTTGGAAATAAAATGCTACATTCTTATATGAACTTGAAAGAATATTCTTTCAAACACTATAAGGCCTTAGTACATACCAATAGAAGAACAACTTGTCCTCTCCTGCTCGCCCCCCCATCCCATCCCCCTCTCGTGGACAACGTGCTGATGGTGGTGTGTCATTTCCACCAAAAGCCCACTTGATGGGCAAATAAAAATTGCAGCCTTGTAGTGCGATCACCCTGCTGTGAGAAATCAAAGATTTACTACACTTTGGAAATAAAATGCTACATTCTTATATGAACTTGAAAGAACATTCTTTCAAACACTATAAAACTTGAGTACATACCAATAGAAGAACAACTTGTCCTCTCCTGCTCGCCCCCCAATCCCACCCGTCTCTCGTGGACAACATGCTGCTGGTGGTGTGTCATTTCCACCAAAAGCCCACTTGATGGGCAAATAAAAATTGCAGCCTTGTAGTGTGATCACCCTGCTGTGAGAAAACAAAGATTTACTACACTTTGGAAATAAAATGCTACATTCTTATATGAACTTGAAAGAACATTCTTTAAAACACTATAAAGCCTTAGTACATACCAATAGAAGAACAACTTGTCCTCTTACGCTCGCCCCCCCCGCCCCCCACCACCCTTTCATGGACAACATGCTGCTGGTGGTGTGTCATTTCCACCAAAAGCCCACTTGATGGGCAAATAAAAATTGCAGCCGTGTAGTGCGATCACCCTGCTGTGAGAAAACAAAGATTTACTACACTTTGGAAATAAAATGCTACATTCTTATATGAACTTGAAAGAACATTCTTTCAAACATTATAAAGCCTGAGTACATAGCAATTGAAGAACAACTTGTCCTCTCCTGCTCCCCCCCCCCCCCCCCCCCCGTCACCCTCTCGTGGACAACATGCTGCTGGTGGTGTGTCATTTCCACCAAAAGCCCACTTGATGGGCAAATAAAAAATTGCAGCCTTCTATTGCGATCACCCTGCTGTGAGAAAACAAAGATTTACTACACTTTGGAAATAAAATGGTACATTCTTATATGAACTTGGACGAACATTTTTTCAAACACTATAAAGCCTCAGTACATACCAATAGAAGAACAACTTATCCTCTCCTGCTCGCCCCCCCCATCCCACCCCCCTCTCGCTGACAACATGCTGCTGGTTGTGTGTCATATCCATCAAAAGCCCACTTGATGGGCAAATAAAAATTGCAGCCTTGTAGTGCGAGCACCCTGCTGTGAGAAAACATAAATTTACTACACTTTGGAAATAAAATGCTACATTCTTATATGAACTTGAACGAACTTTCGTTAAAACACTATAAAGCTTTATTACATACCAATAGAAGAACATCTTGTCATCTTACGCTCGCCCCCCCCTCCCCCCCTTCCACACCACCCTCTCGTGGACAGCATGCTGCTGGTGGTGTGTCATTTACACCAAAAGCCCACTTGATGGGCAAATAAAAATTGCAACCTTGTAGTGTGATAACCCTGCTGTGAGAAAGCAAAGATTTACTACACTTTGAAAATAAAATGCTACATTCTTATATGAACTTGAAAGAACATTCTTTCAAACACTATAAAACCTGAGTACATACCAATAGAAGAACAACTTGTCCTCACCTGCCCGCCCCCCCATCCCACCCTCTCTCGTGGACAACATGCTGCTGGTGGTGTGTCATTTCCACCAAAAGCCCACTTGATAGGCAAATAAAAATTGCAGCTTGTAGTGCGATCTCCCTGCTGTGAGAAAACAAAGATTTACTACACTTTGAAAATAAAATGCTACATTCTTATATGAACTTGAACGAACACTCTTTAAAACACTATAAAGCCTTAGTACATACCAACAGAAGAACAACTTGTCCTCTTATGCTCGCCCCCCCCCCCCCCCCCCCCGCCCTTCAACACCATCCTCTCGTGGACAACATGCTGCTGGTGGTGTGTCATTTCCACCAAAAGCCCACTTGATGGGCAAATAAAAATTGCAACCTTGTAGTGCGATCAACCTGCTGTGAGAAAGCAAAGATTTACTACACTTTGGAAATAAAATGCTGCATTCTTATATGAACTTGAAAGAACATTCTTTCAAACATTATAAAACCTGAGTACATACCAATAGAAGAACAACATGTCCTCACCTGCTCGCCCCCCCATCCTACCCCTTCTCGTGGACAACATGCTGCTGGTGGTGTGTCATTTCCACCAAAAGCCCACTTGATGGGCAAATAAAAATTGCAGCCTTGTAGTGCGATCACCCTGCTGTGAGAAAAAAAAGGTTTACTACATTTTGGAAATAAAATGCTACATTCTTACATGAACTTGAAAGAACATTCTTTCAAACACTATAAAGCCTGAGTACATACCAATTGAAGTACAACTTGTCCTCTCCTGCTCGCCCCGCCATCCCACCCCCCTCTCATGGACAACATGGTGCTGGTGGTGTGTCATTTCCACCAAAAGCCCACTTGATGGGCAAATAAAAATTGCAGCCTTGTAGTGCGATCACCCTGCTGTGAGAAAACAAAGATTTACTACACTTTGGAAATAAAATGCTACATTCTTATATGAACTTGAAAGAACATTCTTCAAACACTATAAAGCCTGAGTACATACCAATAGAAGAACAACTTGTCCTCTCCTGCTCGCCCCCCCATCCCACCCCCCCTCGTGGACAACATGCTGCTGGTGGTGTGTCATTTCCACCAAAAGCCCACTTGATGGGCAAATAAAAATTGCAGCCTTGTGGTGCGATCACCCTGCTGTGAGAAAACAAAGATTTACTACACTTTGGAAATAAAATGCTACATTCTTATATGAACTTGAAAGAACATTCTTTAAAACACTATAAAGCCTTAGTACATACCAATAGAAGAACAACTTGTCCTCTTACGCTGCCCCCCCCCCCCCCCCCCCCTCCCCAAACCACTCTTTCGTGGACAACATGCTGCTGGTGGTGTGTCATTTCCACCAAAAGCCCACTTGATGGGCAAATAAAAATTGCAGCCTTGTAGTGCGATCGACCTGCTGTGAGAAAACAAAGATTTACAACACTTTGGAAATAAAATGTTGCATTCTTATATGAACTTGAAAGAACATTCTTTCAAACATTATAAAGCCTGAGTATATACCAATTGAAGAACAACTTGTCCTCTCCTGCTCGCCCCCCCACCCCACCCCCCTCTCGTGGACTACATGCTGCTGGTGGTGTGTCATTTCCACCAAAAGCCCACTTGATGGGCAAATAAAAATTGCAGCCATGTAGTGCGATCACCCTGCTGTGAGAAAACAAAGATTTACTACACTTTGGAAATAAAATGCTACATTCTTATATGAACTTGGACGAACATTCTTTCAAACAATATAAAGCCTGAGTACATACCAATAGAAGAACAACTTGTCCTCTCCTGCTCGCCCACCCATCCCACCCCCCTCTCACTGACAACATGCTGCTGGTGGTGTGTCATTTCCATCAAAAGCCCACTTGATGGGCAAATAAAAATTGCAGCCTTGTAGTGCAAGCACCCTGCTGTGAGAAAACAAAGATTTACTACACTTTGGAAATAAAATGCTACATTCTTATATGAACTTGAAAGAACATTCTGTAAAACACTATAAAGCCTTAGTACATACCAATAGAAGAACAACTTGTCCTCTTACGCTCGCCCCCCCCCCCCCCTTCCACACCACCCGCTCGTTTACAACATGCTGCTGGTGGTGTGTCATTTCCACCAAAAGCCCACTTGATGGGCAAATAAAAATTGCAGCCTTGTAGTGCGATCACCCTGCTGTGAGAAAACAAAGATTTACTACACTTTGGAAATAAAATGCTATATTCTTATATGAACTTGAAAGAACTTTCTTTCAAACACTATAAAGCCTGAGTACATACCAATAGAAGAACAACTTGTCGTCTCCTGTTCGCCCCCCCATCCCACCCCCCTCTCTTGGACACCATGCTGCTGGTGGTGTGTCATTTCCACCAAAAGCCCACTTGATGGGCAAATAAAAATTGCAGCCTTGTAGTGCGATCACCCTGCTGTCAGAAAACAAAGATTTACTACCCTTTGGAAATAAAATGCCACATTCTTATATGAACTTGAAAGAACATTCTTTGAAACACTATAAAGCCTGAGTACATACCAATAGAAGAACAACTTGTCCTCTCCTGCTGGCCCCCCCATCCCACCTCCCTCTCGTGGACAACATGCTGCTGGTGGTGTGTCATTTCCACCAAAAGCCCACTTGATGGGCAAATAAAAATTGCATCCTTGTAGTGCAATCACCCTGCTGTGAGAAAACAAAGTTTTACTACCCTTTGGAAATAAAATGCCACATTCTTATATGAATTTGAAAGAACATTCTTTAAAACACTATAAAGCCTGTGTACATACCAATAGAAGAACAACTTGTCCTCTACTGCTCCCCCCCCCCCCCCCACCCCGTCCCCCTCTCGTTGACAACATGCTGCTGGTGGTGTGTCATTTCCACCAAAAGCCCACTTGATGGGCAAATAAAAAATTGCAGCCTTCTATTGCGATCACCCTGCTGTGAGAAAACAAAGATTTACTGCACTTTGGAAATAAAATGGTACATTCTTATATGAACTTGGACGAACATTTTTTCAAACACTATAAAGCCTCAGTACATACCAATAGAAGAACAACTTATCCTCTCCTGCTCGCCCCCCCATCCCACCCCCCTCTCGCTGACAACATGCTGCTGGTTGTGTGTCATATCCATCAAAAGCCCACTTGATGGGCAAATAAAAATTGCAGCCTTGTAGTGCGAGCACCCTGCTGTGAGAAAACAAAAATTTACTACACTTTGGAAATAAAATGCTACATTCTTATATGAACTTGAACGAACACTCTTTAAAACACTATAAAGCCTTAGTACATACCAACAGAAGAACAACTTGTCCTCTTACGCTCGCCCCCCCCCCCCTTCCACACCACCCTCTCGTGGACAACATGCTGCTGGTGGTGTGTCATTTCCACCAGAAGCCCACTTGATGGGCAAATAAAAATTGCAACCTTGTAGTGCGATCAACCTGCTGTGAGAAAACAAAGACTTACTACACTTTGGAAATAAAATGCTGCATTCTTATATGAACTTGAAAGAACATTCTTTCAAACATTATAAAACCTGAGTACATACCAATAGAAGAACAACATGTCCTCACCTGCTCGCACTCCCATCCTACCCCTTCTCGTGGACAACATGCTGCTGGTGGTGTGTCATTTCCACCAAAAGCCCACTTGATGGGCAAATAAAAATTGCAGCCTTGTAGTGCCATCACCCTGCTGTGAGAAAACAAAGGTTTACTACATTTTGGAAATAAAATGCTACATTCTTATATGAACTTGAAAGAACATTCTTTGAAACACTATAAAGCCTGAGTACATACCAATTGAAGTATAACTTGTCCTCTCCTGCTCGCCCCCCCATCCCACCCCCCTCTCATGGACAACATGGTGCTGGTGGTGTGTCATTTCCACCAAAAGCCCACTTAATGGGCAAATAAAAATTGCAGCCTTGTAGTGCGATCACCCTGCTGTGAGAAAACAAAGATTTACTACACTTTGGAAATAAAATGCTACATTCTTATATGAACTTGAAAGAACATTCTTTAAAACACTATAAAGCCTTGGTACATACCAATAGAAGAACAACTTGTCCTCTTACGCTGCCCCCCCCCTCCCCAAACCACTCTTTCGTGGACAACATGCTGCTGGTGGTGTGTCATTTCCACCAAAAGCCCACTTGATGGGCAAATAAAAATTGCAGCCTTGTAGTGCGATCGACCTGCTGTGAGAAAACAAAGATTTACTACACTTTGGAAATAAAATGCTGCATTCTTATATGAACTTGAAAGAACATTCTTTCAAACATTATAAAGCCTGAGTACATACCAATTGAAGAACAACTTGTCCTCTCCTGCTCGCCCCCCCACCCCACCCCCCTCTCGTGGACAACATGCTGCTGGTGGTGTGTCATTTCCACCAAAAGCCCACTTGATGGGCAAATAAAAATTGCAGCCATGTAGTGCGATCACCCTGCTGTGAGAAAACAAAGATTTACTACACTTTGGAAATAAAATGCTACATTCTTATATGAACTTGGACGAACATTCTTTCAAACACTATAAAGCCTGAGTACATACCAATAGAAGAACAACTTGTCCTCTCCTGCTCGCCCACCCATCCCACCCCCCTCCCACTGACAACATGCGGCTGGTGGTGTGTCATTTCCATCAAAAGCCCACTTGATGGGCAAATAAAAATTGCAGCCTTGTAGTGCAAGCACCCTGCTGTGAGAAAACAAAGATTTACTACACTTTGGAAATAAAATGCTACATTCTTATATGAACTTGAAAGAACATTCTTTCAAACACTATAAAGCCTGAGTACATAGCAATTGAAGAACAACTTGTCCTCTCCTGCTCGCCCACCCATCCCACCCCCCTCTCGTGGACATCATGAAGCTGGTGGTGTTTCATTTCCACCAAAAGCAGACCTGATGGGCAAATAAAAATTGCAGCCTTGTAGTGCGATCAGCCTGCTGTGAGAAAACAAAGATTTACTACACTTTGGAAACAAAATGCTACATTCTTTTATGAACTTGAAAGAACATTCTTTCAAACACTATAAAGCCTGAGTACATACCAATAGAAGAACAACTTGTCCTCTCCTGCTCGCCCCCCCATCCCATCCCCCTCTCGTGGACAACGTGCTGATGGTGGTGTGTCATTTCCACCAAAAGCCCACTTGATGGGCAAATAAAAATTGCAGCCTTGTAGTGCGATCACCCTGCTGCGAGAAATCAACGATTTACTACACTTTGGAAATAAAATGCTACATTCTTATATGAACTTGAAAGAACATTCTTTCAAACACTATAAAACTTGAGTACATACCAATAGAAGAACAACTTGTCCTCTCCTGCTCGCCCCCCAATCCCACCCCTCTCTCGTGGACAACATGCTGCTGGTGGTGTGTCATTTCCACCAAAAGCCCACTTGATGGGCAAATAAAAATTGCAGCCTTGTAGTGCGATCACCCTGCTGTGAGAAAACAAAGATTTACTACACTTTGGAAATAAAATGCTACATTCTTATATGAACTTGAAAGAACATTATTTAAAACACTATAAAGCCTTAGTACATACCAATAGAAGAACAACTTGTCCTCTTACGCTCGCGGCACCCCCCCTCCCCGCACCACCCTTTCGTGGACAACATGCAGCTGGTGGTGTGTCATTTCCACCAAAAGCCCACTTGATAGGCAAATAAAAATTGCAGCCTTGTAGTGCGATCACCCTGCTGTGAGAAAACAAAGATTTACTACACTTTGGAAATAAAATGCTACATTCTTATATGAACTTGAAAGAACATTCTTTCAAACATTATAAAGCCTGAGTACATAGCAATTGAAGAACAACTTGTCCTCTCCTGCTCCCCCCCCCCCCACCCCGTCCCCCTCTCGTGGACAACATGCTGCTGGTGGTGTGTCATTTCCACCAAAAGCCCACTTGATGGGCAAATAAAAAATTGCAGCCTTCTATTGCGATCACCCTGCTGTGAGAAAACAAAGATTTACTACACTTTGGAAATAAAATGGTACATTCTTATATGAACTTGGACGAACATTTTTTCAAACACTATAAAGCCTCAGTACATACGAATAGAAGAACAACTTATCCTCTCCTGCTCGCCCCCACATCCCACCCCCCTCTCGCTGACATCATGCTGCTGGTGGTGTGTCATATCCATCAAAAGCCCACTTGATGGGCAAATAAAAATTGCAGCCTTGTAGTGCGAGCACCCTGCTGTGAGAAAACAAAAATTTACTACACTTTGGAAATAAAATGCTACATTCTTATATGAACTTGAAAGAACATTCTTTCAAACATTATAAAGCCTGAGTACATAGCAATTGAAGAACAACTTGTCCTCTCCTGCTCCCCCCCCCCACCCCGTCCCCCTCTCGTGGACAACATGCTGCTGGTGGTGTGTCATTTCCACCAAAAGCCCACTTGATGGGCAAATAAAAAATTGCAGCCTTCTATTGCGATCACCCTGCTGTGAGAAAACAAAGATTTACTACACTTTGGAAATAAAATGGTACATTCTTATATGAACTTGGACGAACATTTTTTCAAACACTATAAAGCCTCAGTACATACCAATAGAAGAACAACTTATCCTCTCCTGCTCGCCCCCCCATCCCACCCCCCTCTCGCTGACAACATGCTGCTGGTTGTGTGTCATATCCATCAAAAGCCCACTTGATGGGCAAATAAAAATTGCAGCCTTGTAGTGCGAGCACCCTGCTGTGAGAAAACAAAAATTTACTACACTTTGGAAATAAAATGCTACATTCTTATATGAACTTGAACGAACTTTCTTTAAAACACTATAAAGCTTTATTACATACCAATAGAAGAACATCTTGTCATCTTACGCTCGCCCCCCCCCCCCCCCCTTCCACGCCACCCTCTCGTGGACAGCATGCTGCTGGTGGTGTGTCATTTACACCAAAAGCCCACTTGATGGGCAAATAAAAATTGCAACCTTGTAGTGTGATAACCCTGCTGTGAGAAAGCAAAGATTTACTACACTTTGGAAATGAAATGCTACATTCATATATGAACTTGAAAGAACATTCTTTCAAACACTATAAAACCTGAGTACATACCAATAGAAGAACAACATGTCCTCACCTGCACGCCCCCCCATCCCACCCTCTCTCGTGGACAACATGCTGCTGGTGGTGTGTCATTTCCACCAAAAGCCCACTTGATAGGCAAATAAAAATTGCAGCTTGTAGTGCGATCTCCCTGCTGTGAGAAAACAAAGATTTACTACACTTTGAAAATAAAGTGCTACATTCTTATATGAACTTGAACGAACATTCTTTAAAACACTATAAAGCCTTAGTACATACCAACAGAAGAACAACTTGTCCTCTTACGCTCGCCCCCCCCCCCCCCCTTCCACACCACCCTCTCGTGGACAACATGCTGCTGGTGGTGTGTCATTTCCACCAAAAGCCCACTTGATGGGCAAATAAAAATTGCAACCTTGTAGTGCGATCAACCTGCTGTGAGAAAGCAAAGATTTACTACACTTTGGAAATAAAATGCTGCATTCTTATATGAACTTGAAAGAACATTCTTTCAAACATTATAAAACCTGAGTACATACCAATAGAAGAACAACATGTCCTCACCTGCTCGCCCCCCCATCCTACCCCTTCTCGTGGACAACATGCTGCTGGTGGTGTGTCATTTCCACCAAAAGCCCACTTGATGGGCAAATAAAAATTTGCAGCCTTCTATTGCGATCACCCTGCTGTGAGAAAACAAAGATTGACTACACTTTGGAAATAAAATGGTACATTCTTATATGAACTTGGACGAACATTTTTTCAAACACTATAAAGCCTCAGTACATACGAATAGAAGAACAACTTATCTTCTCCTGCTCGCCCCCACATCCCACCCCCCCTCTCGCTGACAACATGCTGCTGGTGGTGTGTCATATCCATCAAAAGCCCACTTGATGGGCAAATAAAAATTGCAGCCTTGTAGTGCGAGCACCCTGCTGTGAGAAAACAAAAATTTACTACACTTTGGAAATAAAATGCTACATTCTTATATGAACTTGAAAGAACATTCTTTCAAACATTATAAAACCTGAGTACATACCAATAGAAGAACAACATGTCCTCACCTGCTCGCCCCCCCATCCCACCCTCTCTCGTGGACAACATGCTGCTGGTGGTGTGTCATTTTAACCAAAAGCCCACTTGTTAGGCAAATAAAAATTGCAGCTTGTAGTGCGATCACCCTGCTGTGAGAAAACAAAGATTTACTACACTTTGGAAATAAAATGCTACATTCTTATATGAACTTGAACGAACATTCTTTAAAACACTATAAAGCCTTAGTACATACCAACACAAGAACAACTTGTCCTCTTACGCTCGCCCCCCCCCCCCCCTTCCAAACCACCCTCTCGTGGACAACATGCTGCTGCTGGTGTGTCATTTCCACCAAAAGCCCACTTGATGGGCAAATAAAAATTGCAACCTTGTAGTGCGATCAACCTGCTGTGAGAAAGCAAAGAATAACTACACTTTGGAAAGAAAATGCTACATTCTTATATGAACTTGAAAGAACATTCTTTCAAACACTATAAAACCTGAGTACATACCAATAGAAGAACAACATGTCCTCACCTGCTTGCCCCCCCATCCTACCCCTTCTCGTGGACAACATGCTGCTGGTGGTGTGTCATTTCCACCAAAAGCCCACTTGATGGGCAAATAAAAATTGCAGCCTTCTAGTGCGATCACGTTGCTGTGAGAAAACAAAGGTTTACTACATTTTGGAAATAAAATGCTACATTCTTATATGAACTTGAAAGAACATTCTTTCAAACACTATAAAGCCTCAGTACATACCAATTGAAGTACAACCTGTCCTCTTCTGCTCGCCCCCCATCCCACCCCCCTCTCATGGACAACATTGTGCTGGTGGTGTGTCATTTCCACCAAAAGCCCACTTGATGGGCAAATAAAAATTGCAGCCTTGTAGTGCGATCACCCTGCTGTGAGAAAACAAAGATTTACTACACTTTGGAAACAAAATGCTACATTCTTATATGAACTTGAAAGAACGTTCTTCAAACACTATAAAGCCTGAGTACATACCAATAGAAGAACAACTTGTCCTCTCCTGCTCGCCCCCCCATCCCACCCCCCTCTCGTGGACACATGCTGCTGGTGGTGTGTCATTTCCACCAAAAGCCCACTTGAAGGGCAAATAAAAATAGCAGCCTTGTAGTGCGATCACCCTGCTGTGAGAAAACAAAGATTTACTACACTTTGGAAATGAAATGCTACATTCTTATATGAACTTGAAAGAACATTTTTTAAAACACTATTAAGCCTTAGTACATACCAATAGAAGAACAACTTGTCCTCTTTCGCTCGCCCCCCCCCCCCCCCCTTTCTCACCACCCTCTCGTGGACAACATGCTGCTGGTGGTGTGTCATTTCCACCAAAAGCCCACTTGATGGGCAAATAAAAATTGCAGCCTTGTAGTGCGATCACCCTTCTGTGAGAAAACAAAGATTTACTACCCTTTGGAAATAAATTGCTACTTTCTTATATGAACTTGAAAGAACATTCTTTGAAACACTATAAAGCCTGAGTACTTACCAATAGAAGAACAACTTGTCCTCTCCTGCTGGCCCCCCTATCCCACCCCCCTCTCGTGGACAACATGCTGCTGGTGGTGTGTCATTTCCACCAAAAGCCCACTTGATGGGCAAATAAAAATTGCATCCTTGTAGTGCAATCACCCTGCTGTGAGAAAACAAAGATTTACTACACTTTGGAAATAAAATGCCACATTCTTATATGAACTTGAAAGAACATTCTTTAAAACACTATAAAGCCTGTGTACATACCAATAGAAGAACAACTTGTCCTCTCCTGCTCGCCCCCCCATCCCACCCCCCTCTCGTGGACAACATGCTGCTGGTGGTGTGTCATTTCCACCAAAAGCCCACTTGATGGGCAAATAAAAATTGCAGACTTGTAGTGCGATCACCCTGCTGTGATAAAACAAAGTTTTACTACACTTTGGAAATAAAATGCCACATTCTTATATGAACTTGAAAGAACATTCTTTCAAACACTATAAAGCATGAGTACATACCAATAGAAGAACAACTTGTCCTCTCCTGCTCGCCCCCCCATCCCACCCCCCTCTCGTGGACAACATGCTGCTGGTGGTGTGTCATTTCTACCAAAAGCCCACTTGATGGGCAAATAAAAATTGCAGCCTTGTAGTGCGATCACCCTGCTGTGAGAAAACAATGATTTACTACACTTTGGAAATAAAATGCTACATTCTTATATGAACTTGAAAGAACATTCTTTCAAACAATATAAAGCCTGAGTACTTACCAATAGAAGAATAACTTGTCCTCTCCTGCTCTCCCCCCCATCCCACCCCCTCTCGTGGACAACATGCTGCTAGTGGTTTGTCATTTCCACCAAAAGCCCACTTGATGGGCAAATAAAAATTGCAGCCTTGTAGTGCGATCATCCTGCTGTGAGAAAACAAAGATTTACTACACTTTGGAAATAAAATGCTACATTCTTATATGAACTTGAAAGAACATTCTTTCAAACACTATAAAGCCTGAGTACATACCAATAGAAGAACAACTTGTCCTCTCCTGCTCGCCCACCCATCCCACCCCCCTCTCGTGGACATCATGAAGCTGGTGGTGTGTCATTTCCACCAAAAGCCCACTTGATGGGCAAATAAAAATTGCAGCCTGGTAGTGCGATCAGCTTGCTGTGAGAAAACAAAGATTTTTTACACATTGGAAATAAAATGCTACATACTTTTATGAACTTGAAAGAACATTCTTTAAAACACTATAAAGCCTGAGTACATACCAATAGAAGAACAACTTGTCCTCTTACGCTCGCCCCCCCCCCCCCCCGCACCACCCTTTTGTGGACAACATGCTGCTGGTGGTGTGTCATTTCCACCAAAAGCCCACTTGATGGGCAAATAAAAATTGCAGCCTTGTAGTGCGATGACCCTGCTGTGAGAAAACAAAGATTTACTACACTTTGGAAATAAAATGCTACATTCTTATACGAACTTGAAACAACATTCTTTCAAACACTAAAAAGCCTGAGTACATACCAATAGAAGAACAACCTGTCCTCTCCTGCTCGCCCCCCATCCCACCCCCCTCTCGTGGACAACATGCTGCTGGTGGTGTGTCATTTCCACCAAAAGCCCACTTGATGGGCAAATAAAAATTGCAGCCTTGTAGTGCGATCACCCTGCTGTGAGAAAACAAAGATTTACTACACTTTGGAAATAAAATGCCACATTCTTATATGAACTCGAAAGAACATTCTTTCAAACACTATAAAGCCTGTGTACATACCAATAGAAGAACAACTTGTCCTCTCCTGCTCGCCCCCCCATCCCACCTTCCTCTCGTGGACAACATGCTGCTGGTGGTGTGTCATTTCCACCAAAAGCCCACTTGATGGGCAAATAAAAATTGCAGCCTTGTAGTGCGATCACCCTGCTGTGATAAAACAACGATTTACTACACTTTGGAAATAAAATGCTACATTCTTATATGAACTTGAAAGACCATTCTTTCAAACACTATAAAGCCTGAGTACATACCAATAGAAGAACAACTTGTCCTCTCCTGCTCGCCCACCCATCTCACCCCCCTCACGTGGACATCATGATGCTGGTGGTGTGTCATTTCCACCAAAAGCCCACTTGATGGGCAAATAAAAATTGCAGCCTTGTAGTGCGATCACCCTGCTGCGAGAAAACAAAGATTTACTACACTTTGGAAATAAAATGCTACATTCTTTTATGAACTTGAAAGAACATTCTTTCAAACACTATAAAGCCTGAGTACATACCAATAGAAGAACAACTTGTCCTTTCCTGCTCGCCCTCCCATCCCACCCCCCTCTCGTGGACAACATGCTGCTGGTGGTGTGTCATTTCCACCAAAAGCCCACTTGATGGGCAAATAAAAATTGCAGCCTTGTAGTGCGATCAAACTGCTGTGAGAAAACAAAGATTTACTACACTTTGGAAATAAAATGCTACATTCTTATATGAACTTGAAAGAACATTCTTTCAAACACTATAAAGCCTGAGTACATACCAATAGAAGAACAACTTGTCCTCTCCTGGTTGCCCCCCCCCCCCCCCCCCGCACCACCCTTTCGTTTACAACATGCTGCTGGTGGTGTGTCATTTCCACCAAAAGCCCACTTGATGGGCAAATAAAAATTGCAGCCTTGTAGTGCGACCACCCTGCTGTGAGAAAACAAAGATTTACTACACTTTGGAAATAAAATGCTACATTCTTATATGAACTTGAAAGAACATTCTTTCAAACACTATAAAGCCTGAGTACATACCAATAGAAGAACAACTTGTCCTCTCCTGCTAGCCCCCCCATCCCACCCCCCTCTCGTGGACAACATGCTGCTGGTGGTGTGTCATTTCCACCAAAAGCCCACTTGATGGGCAAATAAAAATTGCAGCCTTGTAGTGTGATCACCCTGCTGTGAGAAAACAAAGATTTACTACACTTTGGAAATAAAATGCTACATTCTTATATGAACTTGAAAGAACATTCTTTCAAACACTATAAAGCCTGAGTACATACCAATAGAAGAACAACTTGTCCTATCCTGCTCGCCCCCCTATCCCACCCCCTTCTCGTGGACAACATGCTGCTGGTAGTGTCTCATTTCCACCAAAAGCCCACTTGATGGGCAAATAAAAATTGGAGCCTTGTAGTGCGATCACCCTGCTGTGAGAAATCAAAGATTTACTACACTTTGTAAATAAAATGCTACATTCTTATATGAACTTGAAAGAACATTCTTTCAAACACTATAAAACTTGAGTACATACCAATAGAAGAACAACTTGTCCTCTCCTGTTCGCCCCCCAATCCCACCCCTCTCTCGTGGACAACATGCTGCTGGTGGTGTGTCATTTCCACCAAAAGCCCACTTGATGGGCAAATAAAAATTGCAGCCTTGTAGTGCGATCACCCTGCTATGAGAAAACAAAGATTTACTACACTTCGGAAATAAAATGCTACATTCTTATATGAACTTGAATGAACATTCTTTCAAACACTATAAAGCCTGAGTACATACCAATAGAACAACAACTTGTCCTATCCTGCTCGCCCCCCTATCCCACCCCCTTCTCGTGGACAACATGCTGCTGGTAGTGTCTCATTTCCACCAAAAGCCCACTTGATGGGCAAATAAAAATTGCAGCCTTGTAGTGCGATCACCCTGCTGTGAGAAAACAAAGATATACTACACTTTCTAAATAAAAATCTATATTCTTATATGAACTTGAGACAACTTTCTTTCAAACACTATAAAGCCTGAGTACATACCAATAGAAGAACAACTTGTCCTCTCCTGCTTGCCCCCCCATCCCCCCCCCTCTCGTGGACTACATGCTGCTGGTGGTGTGTCATTTCCACCAAAAGCCCACTTGATGGGCAAATAAAAATTGCAGCCTTGTAGTGCGATCACCCTGCTGTGGGAAAACAAAGATTTACTACACTTTGGAAATAAAATGCTACATTCTTATATGAACTTGAATGAACATTCTTTCAAACACTATAAAGCCTGAGTACATACCAATAGAACAACAACTTGTCCCCTTCGGCTCGCCCCCCATCCCCCAATCCCCCCCAGCCCCTCTTGTGGATAGCATGCAGCTGGTGGTGTGTCATTTCCACCAGAAGCCCACTTGATGGGCAAATTAAAATTCCAGCCTTCTAGTGCAACCACCCTGCTTTGAGAAAACAAAGACTTACTACACTTTGGAAATAAAATGCTACATTCTTATATGAACTTGATCGATATTTCTTTAAAACACTGTAAAGCCTGAGTACATACCAATAAAGGAACAACTTGTCATTTTCTGCTGGCCCCCCCACCCCAGATCCCCCCCCCCCCCCCCTCTCGTGGACAACATGCAGCTCGTGGTGTGCAATTTCCACCAGAAGCCCACTTGATGGGCAAATAAAAATTGCAGCCTTGTAGTGCGATCACCCTGCTGTGAGGAAACAAAGATTTACTACACTTTGGAAATAAAATGCTACATTCTTATATGAAATTGAACAAACATTCTTTAAAACACTATAAACCCTGAGTACATACTAATAATAGAACTACATGTCCTATTCCGCTCGCCCCGCCCCCCCCCCCCTTCCGCCCCACCCTCCTTCTCGTGGACATCATGCTGCTGGTGGTGTGTCATTTCCTATAAAAGCCCACTTGATGGGCAAATAAAAATTGCAGCCTTGTAGTGCCATCACCCTGCTGTGAGGAAACAAAGATTTACTACACTTTGGAAATAAAATGCTACAATCTTATATGAACTTGAACGAACATTCTTTAAAACACTATAAAGCCTGAGTACATACCAATTGAAGAACAACTTGTCCTATCCTGCTCGGCCCTCCATCCCACCCCCCTCTCGTGGACAACATGCTGCTGGTGGTGTGTCATTTCCACCAAAAGCCCACTTGATGGGCAAATAAAAATTGCAGCCTTGTAGTGCGATCACCCTGCTGTGATAAAACAAAGATTTACTACACTTTGGAAAAAAATGCTACATTCTTATTTGAACTTGAAAGAACATTCTTTCAAACACTATAAAGCCTGAGTACATACCACTAGAAGAACAACTTGTCCTCTCCTGCTCGCCCCCCCATCCCACCCCCTCCCATGGACAACATGCTGCTGGTGGTGTGTCATTTCCACCAAAGGGCCACTTCATGGGCAAATAAAAATTGCAGCCTTGTAGTGCGATCACCCTGCTGTGAGAAAACAAAGATTTACTACACTTTGGAAATAAAATGCTACATTCTTATATGAACTTGAAAGAACATTCTTTCAAGCAATATAAAGCCTGAGTACATACCAATAGAAGAACAACTTGTCCTCTCCTGCTCGCCCCCCCCCATCCCACCCCCCTCTCGTGGACAACATGCTGCTGGTGGTGTGTCATTTCCACCAAAAGCCCACTTGATGGGCAAATAAAAATTGCAGCCTTCTAGTGCGATCCCCCTGCTCTGAGAAAACAAAGATTTACTACATTTTGGAAAAAAAATGCTACATTCTTATATGAACTTGAAAGAACATTCTTTCAAACACTGTAAAGCCTGAGTACATACCAATAGAAGAACAACTTGTCCTCTCCTGCTCGCCCCCCCATCCCACCCCCCTCTCGTGGACAACATGCTGCTGGTGGTGTGCCATTTCCACCAAAAGCCCACTTGATGGGCAAATAAAAATTGCAGCCTTGTAGTGCGACCACCCTGCTGTGAGAAAACAAAGATTTACTACACTTTGGAAATAAAATGCTACATTCTTATATGAACTTGAAAGAACATTCTTTAAAACACTATAAGGCCTGAGTACATACCAATAGAAGAACAACTTGTCCTCTCCTGCTCGCCCCCCCATCCCACCCCCCTCTCGTGGACAACATGCTGCTGGTGGTGTGTCATTTCCACCAAAAGCCCACTTGTTGGGTAAATAAAAATTGCAGCCTTGTAGTGCGATCACCCTGCTGTGAGAAAACAAAAATTTACTACACTTTGGAAATAAAATGCTACATTCTTATATGAACTTGAAAGAACATTCTTTCAAACACTATAAAGCCTGAGTACATACCAATAGAAGAACAACTTGTCCTACTCTGCTCGCCCCCCCATCCCACCCCCCTCTCGTGGACAACATGCTGCTGGTGGTGTGTCATTTCCACCAAAAGCCCACTTGATGGGCAAATAAAAATTGCAGCCTTGTAGTGCGATCACCCTGCTGTGAGAAAACAATGATTTACTACACTTTGGAAATAAAATGCTACATTCTTATATGAACTTGAAAGAACATTCTTTCAAACACTATAAGGCCTGAGTACATACCAATAGATGAACAACTTGTCCTACCCTGCTCGCTCCCCCATCCCACCCCCCTCTCGTGAACAACATTCTGCTGGTGGTGTGTCATTTCCACCAAAAGCCCACTTGATGGGCAAATAAAAATTGCAGCCATGTAGTGCGAACACCCTGCTGTGAGAAAACAAAGATTTACTACACTTTGGAAATAAAAAGCTACATTCTTATATATACTTGAAAGAACAATCTTTCAAACACTATAAAGCCCGAGTAGATACCAATAGGAGAACAACTTGTCCTCTCCTGCTCGCCCCCCCATCCCACCCCCTCTCGCGGACAACATGCTGCTGGTGGTGTGTCATTTCCACCAAAAGCCCACTTGATGGGCAAATAAAAATTGCAGCCTTGTAGTGCGATCACCCTGCTGTGAGAAAACAAAGATTTACTACACTTTGGAAATAAAATGCTACATTCTTATATGAACTTGAAAGAACATTCTTTCAAACAATATAAAGCCTGAGTACATACCAATAGGAAGAACAACTTGTCCTACTCTGCTCGCCCCCCCATCCCACCCCCCTCTCGTGGACAACATGCTGCTGGTGGTGTGTCATTTCCACCAAAAGCCCACTTGATGGGCAAATAAAGATTGCAGCCTTGTAGTGCGATCACCCTGCTGTGAGAAAACAAAGATTTACTACACTTTGTAAATAAAATGCTACATTCTTATATGAACTTGAAAGAACATTCTTTCAAACACTATAAGGCCTGAGTACATACCAATAGATGAACAACTTGTCCTATCCTGCTCGCCCCCCATCCCACCCCCCTCTCGTGGACAACATGCTGCTGGTGGTGTGTCATTTCCACCAAAAGCCCACTTGATGGGCAAATAAAAATTGCAGCCTTGTAGTGCGATCACCTTGCTGTGAGAAAACAAAGATTTACTGCACTTTGGAAATAAAATGCTACATTCTTATATGAACTTGAAAGAACATTCTTTCAAACACTATAAAGCCTGAGTACATACCAATAGAAGAATAACTTGTCCTATCCTGCTCGCCCCCCCATCCCACCCCCTTCTCGTGGACAACATGCTGCTGGTGGTGTGTCATTTCCACCAAAAGCCCACTTGATGGGCAAATAAAAATTGCAGCCTTGTAGTGTGATCACGCTGCTGTGAGAAAACAAAAATTTACTACTCTTTGGAAATAAAATGCTACATTCTTATATGAACTTGAAAGAACATTCTTTCAAACACTATAAAGCCTGAGTAGATACCAATAGGAGAACAACTTGTCCTCTCCTGCTCGCCCCCCCCATCCCACCCCCTCTCGCGGACAACATGCTGCTGGTGGTGTGTCATTTCCACCAAAAGCCTACTTGATGGGCAAATAAAATTGCAGCCTTGTAGTGCGATCACCTTGCTATGAGAAAACAAAGATTTACTGCACTTTGGAAATAAAATGCTACATTCTTATATGAACTTGAAAGAACATTCTTTCAAACACTATGAAGCCTGAGTACATACCAATAGAACAACAACTTGTCCCCTTCGGCTCGCCCCCCATCCCACAATCCCCCCCATCCCCTCTCGTGGACAACATGCAGCTGGTGGGTTGTCATTTCCACCAGAAGCCCACTTGATGGGCAAATAAAAATTGCAGCCTTCTAGTGCAACCACCCTGCTTTGAGAAAACAAAGACTTACTACACTTTGGAAATAAAATGCTACATTCTTATATGAACTTGAACGAACATTCTTTAAAACACTATAAAGCCTGAGTACATACCAACAGATGAACAACTTGTCCTCTTCCGCTCGCCCCTCCCCCCCCACCCACACTCTCATGGACAACATTCTGCTGGTGGTGTGTCATTTCCACCAAAAGCCCACTTGATGGGCAAATAAAATTTGCAGCCTTGTAATGCGATCACCTTGCTGTGAGAAAACAAAGATTTACTGCACTTTGGAAATAAAATGCTACATTCTTATATGAACTTGATCGAACTTTCTTTAAAACACTGTAAAGCCTGAGTACATACCAATAAAAGAACAACTTGTCATCTTCTGCTGGCCCCCCCCCCCTATTCCCACCCCCCCCCCCCTCTCGTGGACAACATGCAGCTGGTGGTGTGCAATTTCCACCAGAAGCCCACTTGATGGGCAAATAAAAATTGCAGCCTTGTAGTGCGATCACCCTGCTGTGATGAAACAAAGATTTACTACAGTTTGGAAATAAAATGCTACATTCTTATATGAAATTGAACAAACATTCTTTAAAACACTATAAACCCTGAGTACATACTAATAACAGAACTACATGTCCTCTTCCGCTCGCCCCGCCCCCCCCCCCCCCCCCCCCATTCCCCACACCCACCCTCTCGTGGACATCATGCTGCTGGTGGTGTGTCATTTCCTCTAAAAGCCCACTTGATGGGCAAATAAAAATTGCAGCCTTGTAGTGCGATCACCCTGCTGTGAGGAAACAAAGATTTACTACACTTTGGAAATAATATGCTACATTCTTAAATGAACTTGAACGAACATTCTTTAAAACACTATAAAGCCTGAGTACATACCAATAGAAGAACAACTTGTCCTATCCTGCTCGCCCCGCCATCCCACCCCCCTCTCGTGGACAACACGCTGCTGGTGGAGTGTCATTTCCACCAAAAGCCCACTTGATGGGCAAATAAAAATAGCAGCCTTGTAGTGCGATCACCCTGCTGTGATAAAACAAAGATTTACTACACTTTGGAAATTAAATGCTACATTCTTATATGAACTTGAAAGAACATTCTTTCAAACACTATAAAGCCTGAGTACATACCAATAGAAGAACAACTTGTCCTCTCCTGCTCGCCCCCCCCATCCCACCCCCCTCTCTTGGACAACATGCTGGTGGTAGTGTGTCATTTCCACCAAAAGCCCACTTGATGGGCAAATAATAATTGCAGCCTTGTAGTGGGACTACCCTGCTGTGAGAAAACAAAGATTTACTACACTTTGGAAATAAAATGCTACATTCTTATATGAACTTGAAAGAACATTCTTTCAAACACTATAAAGCCTGAGTACATACCAATAGAAGAACAACTTGTCCTCTCCTGCTCGCCCCCCCATCCCACCTCGCTCTCATGGACAACATGCTGCTGGTGGTGTGTCATTTCCTCCAAAAGCCCACTTGACGGGCAAACAAAAATTGCAGCCTTCTAGTGCGATCACCATGCTGTGAGAAAACAAAGATTTACTACACTTTGGAAATAAAATGCTACATTCTTATATGAACTTGAAAGAACATTCTTTCAAACACTATAAAGCCTGAGTACATACCAATAGAAGAACAACTTGTCCTATCCTGCTCGCCCCCCCATCCCACCCCCCTCTCGTGGACAACATGCTGCTGGTGGTGTGTCATTTCCACCAAAAGCCCACTTGATGGACAAATAAGAATTGCAGCCTTGTAGTGCGATCACCCTGCTGTGAGAAAACAAAGATTTACTACACTTTGGAAATAAAATGCTACATTCTTATATGAACTTGAACGAACATTCTTTAAAACACTATAAAGCCTGAGTACATACCAATAGATGAACAACTTGTCCTCTTCCGCTCGCCGGTCCCCCCCCACCCCCCCTCTCATGGACAACATTCTGGTGGTGGTGTGTCATTTCCACCAAAGGCCCACTTGATGGGCAAATAAAAATTGCAGCCTTGTAATGCGATCACCTTGCTGTGAGAAAACAAAGATTTACTACAGTTTGGAAATAAAATGCTACATTCTTATATGAAATTGAACAAACATTCTTTAAAACACTATAAACCCTGAGTACATACTAATAACAGAACTACATGTCCTCTTTTGCTCGCCCCGCCCCCCCCCCCCCCCCATTCCTCACACCCACCCTCTCGTGGACATCATGCTGCTGGTGGTTTGTCATTTCCTCTAAAAGCCCACTTGATGGGCAAATAAAAATTGCAGCCTTGTAGTGCGATCACCCTGCTGTGAGGAAACAAAGATTTACTACACTTTGGAAATAATATGCTACATTCTTAAATGAACTTGAACGAACATTCTTTAAAACACTATAAAGCCTGAGTACATACCAATAGAAGAACAACTTGTCTTATCCTGCTCGCCCCCCCATCCCACCCCCCTCTCGTGGACAACATGCTGCTGGTGGAGTGTCATTTCCACCAAAAGCCCACTTGATGGGCAAATAAAAATTGCAGCCTTGTAGTGCGATCACCCTGCTGTGATAAAACAAAGATTTACTACACTTTGGAAATAAAATGCTACATTCTTATATGAACTTGAAAGAACATCCTTTCAAACACTATAAAGCCTGAGAACATACCAATAGAAGAACAACTTGTCCTCTCCTGCTCGCCCCCCCATTCCACTCCCCTCTCGTGGACAACATGCTGCTGGTGGTGTGTCATTTCCACCAAAACCCACTTGATGGGCAAATAAAAATTGCAGCCTTGTAGTGCGATCACCCTGCTGTGAGAAAACAAAGATTTACTACACTTTGGAAATAAAATGCTACATTCTTATATGAACTTGAAAGAACATTCTTTGAAACACTATAAAGCCAGTGTACATACCAATAGAAGAATAACTTGTCCTCTCCTGCTCGCCCCCTATCCCACCACCCAATTGTGGACAACATGCTGCTGGTGGTGTGTCATTTCCACCAAAAGGCCACTTGATGGGCAAATAAAAATTGCAGCCTTGTAGTCCGATCACCCTGCTGTGAGAAAACAAAGATTTACTACACTTTGGAAATGAAATGCTACATTCTTATTTGAACTTGAAAGAACATTATTTCAAACACTATTAAGCCTGGGTACATACCAATAGAAGAACAACTTGTCCTCTCCCGCTCGACCCCCCATCCCACCCCCCTCTCGTGGACAACATGCTGCTAGTGGTGTGTCATTTCCACCAAAAGCCCACTTGATGGGCAAATAAAAATTGCAGCCTTGTAGTGCGGTCACCCTGCCATGAGAAAACAAAGATTTACTACACTTTGGAAATAAAATGCTACATTCTTATATGAACTTGAAAGAACATTCTTTCAAACACTATAAAGCCTGAGTACATACCAATAGAAGAACAACTTGTCCTCTCCTGCTTGCCCCCCCCATCCCACCCCCCTCTCTTGGACAACATGCTGGTGGTAGTGTGTCATTTCCACCAAAAGCCCACTTGATGGGCAAATAATAATTGCAGCCTTGTAGTGGGACTACCCTGCTGTGAGAAAACAAAGATTTACTACACTTTGGAAATAAAATGCTACATTCTTATATGAACTTGAAAGAACATTCTTTCAGACACTATAAAGCCTGAGTACATACCAATAGAAGAACAACTTGTCCTCTCCTGCTCGCCCCCCCATCCCACCTCGCTCTCGTGGACAACATGCTGCTGGTGGTGTGTCATTTCCTCCAAAAGCCCACTTGATGGGCAAACAAAAATTGCAGCCTTCTAGTGCGATCACCATGCTGTGAGAAAACAAAGATTTACTACACTTTGGAAATAAAATGCTACATTCTTATATGAACTTGAAAGAACATTCTTTCAAACACTATAAAGCCTGAGTACATACCAATAGAAGAACAACTTGTCCTATCCTGCTCGCCCCCCCATCCCACCCCCCTCTCGTGGACAACATGCTGCTGGTGGTGTGTCATTTCCACCAAAAGCCCACTTGATGGACAAATAAGAATTGCAGCCTTGTAGTGCGGTCACCCTGCTGTGAGAAAACAAAGATTTACTACACTTTGGAAATAAAATGCTACATTCTTATATGAACGTGAAAGAACATTCTTTGAAACACTATAAAGCCTGAGTACATACCAATAGAAGAATAACTTGTCCTCTCCTGCTCGCCCCCTATCCCACCCCCCTATTGTGGACAACATGCTGCTGGTGGTGTGTCATTTGCACCAAAAGGCCACTTGATGGGCAAAGAGAAATTGCAGCCTTGTAGTGCGATCACCCTGCTGTGAGAAAACAAAGATTTACTACACTTTGGAAATAAAATGCTACATTCATATATGAACTTGAAAGAACTTTCTTTCAAACACTATAAAGCCTGAGTACATACCAATAGAAGAACAACTTGTCCTCTCCTGCTCGCCCCCCCATCCCACCCCCCTCTCGTGGACAACATGCTGCTGTTGGTGTGTCATTTCCACCAAAAGCCAACTTGATGGACAAATAAGAATTGCAGCCTTGTAGTGCGATCACCCTGCTGTGAGAAAACAAAGATTTACTACACTTTGGAAATAAAATGCTACATTCTTATATGAACTTTAACGAAAATTGCAGCCTTGTAATGCGATCACCTTGCTGTGAGAAAACAAAGATTTACTACAGTTTGGAAATAAAATGCTACATTCTTATATGAAATTGAACAAACATTCTTTAAAACACTATAAACCCTGAGTACATACTAATAACAGAACTACATGTCCTCTTCCGCTCGCCCCGCCCCCCCCCCCCCCCCTCATTCCCCACACCCACCCTCTCGTGGACATCATGCTGCTGGTGGTGTGTCATTTCCTCTAAAAGCCCACTTGATGGGCAAATAAAAATTGCAGCCTTGTAGTGCGATCACCCTGCTGTGAGGAAACAAAGATTTACTACACTTTGGAAATAATATGCTACATTCTTAAATGAACTTGAACGAACATTCTTTAAAACACTATAAAGCCTGAGTACATACCAATAGAAGAACAACTTGTCTTATCCTGCTCGCCCCCCCATCCCACCCCCCTCTCGTGGACAACATGCTGCTGGTGGAGTGTCATTTCCACCAAAAGCCCACTTGATGGGCAAATAAAAATTGCAGCCTTGTAGTGCGATCACCCTGCTGTGATAAAACAAAGATTTACTACACTTTGGAAATAAAATGCTACATTCTTATATGAACTTGAAAGAACATCCTTTCAAACACTATAAAGCCTGAGAACATACCAATAGAAGAACAACTTGTCCTCTCCTGCTCGCCCCCCCATTCCACTCCCCTCTCGTGGACAACATGCTGCTGGTGGTGTGTCATTTCCACCAAAACCCACTTGATGGGCAAATAAAAATTGCAGCCTTGTAGTGCGATCACCCTGCTGTGAGAAAACAAAGATTTACTACACTTTGGAAATAAAATGCTACATTCTTATATGAACTTGAAAGAACATTCTTTGAAACACTATAAAGCCAGTGTACATACCAATGGAAGAATAACTTGTCCTCTCCTGCTCGCCCCCTATCCCACCCCCCAATTGTGGACAACATGCTGCTGGTGGTGTGTCATTTCCACCAAAAGGCCACTTGATGGGCAAATAAAAATTGCAGCCTTGTAGTGCGATCACCCTGCTGTGAGAAAACAAAGATTTACTACACTTTGGAAATAAAATGCTACATTCTTATTTGAACTTGAAAGAAAATTATTTCAAACACTATTAAGCCTGGGTACATACCAATAGAAGAACAACTTGTCCTCTCCCGCTCGACCCCCCATCCCACCCCCCTCTCGTGGACAACATGCTGCTAGTGGTGTGTCATTTCCACCAAAAGCCCACTTGATGGGCAAATAAAAATTGCAGCCTTGTAGTGCGGTCACCCTGCCATGAGAAAACAAAGATTTACTACACTTTGGAAATAAAATGCTACATTCTTATATGAACTTGAAAGAACATTCTTTCAAACACTATAAAGCCTGAGTACATACCAATAGAAGAACAACTTGTCCTCTCCTGCTTGCCCCCCCCATCCCACCCCCCTCTCTTGGACAACATGCTGGTGGTAGTGTGTCATTTCCACCAAAAGCCCACTTGATGGGCAAATAATAATTGCAGCCTTGTAGTGGGACTACCCTGCTGAGAGAAAACAAAGATTTACTACACTTTGGAAATAAAATGCTACATTCTTATATGAACTTGAAAGAACATTCTTTCAAACACTATAAAGCCTGAGTACATACCAATAGAAGAACAACTTGTCCTCTCCTGCTCGCCCCCCCATCCCACCTCGCTCTCGTGGACAACATGCTGCTGGTGGTGTGTCATTTCCGCCAAAAGCCCACTTGATGGGCAAACAAAAATTGCAGCCTTCTAGTGCGATCACCATGCTGTGAGAAAACAAAGATTTACTACACTTTGGAAATAAAATGCTACATTCTTATATGAACTTGAAAGAACATTCTTCCAAACACTATAAAGCCTGAGTACATACCAATAGAAGAACAACTTGTCCTATCCTGCTCGCCCCCCCATCCCACCCCCCTCTCGTGGACAACATGCTGCTGGTGGTGTGTCATTTCCACCAAAAGCCCACTTGATGGACAAATAAGAATTGCAGCCTTGTAGTGCGATCACCCTGCTGTGAGAAAACAAAGATTTACTACACTTTGGAAATAAAATGCTACATTCTTATATGAACGTGAAAGAACATTCTTTGAAACACTATAAAGCCTGAGTACATACCAATAGAAGAATAACTTGTCCTCTCCTGCTCGCCCCCTATCCCACCCCCCTATTGTGGACAACATGCTGCTGGTGGTGTGTCATTTCCACCAAAAGGCCACTTGATGGGCAAAGAAAAATTGCAGCCTTGTAGTGCGATCACCCTGCTGTGAGAAAACAAAGATTTACTACACTTTGGAAATAAAATGCTACATTCATATATGAACTTGAAAGAACTTTCTTTCAAACACTATAAAGCCTGAGTACATACCAATAGAAGAACAACTTGTCCTCTCCTGCTCGCCCCCCCATCGCACCCCCCTCTCGTGGACAAAATGCTGCTGGTGGTGTGTCATTTCCACCAAAAGCCCACTTGATGGGCAAATAAAAATTGCAGCCTTGTAGTGCGATCACCCTGCTGTGAGAAAACAAAGATTTACTACACTTTGGAAATAAAATGCTACATTCTTATTTGAACTTTAAAGAACATTCTTTCAAACACTATAAAGCCTGAGTACATACCAATAGAAGAACAACTTGTCCTATCCTGCTAGCGCCCCTATCCCACCCCCTTCTCGTGCACAACATGCTGCTGGTGGTGTATAATTTCCACCAAAAGCCCATTTGATGGGCAAATAAAAATTGCAGCCTTGTAGTGCGATCACCCTGCTGTGAGAATTCAAAGATTTACTTCACTTTGTAAATAAAATGCTACATTCTTACATGAACTTGAATGAACATTCTTTCAAAAACTATAAAACTTGAGTACATACCAATAGAAAAACAACTTGTCCTCTCCTGTTCGCCCCCCAATCCCACCCCTCTCTCGTGGACAACGTGCTGCTGGTGGTGTGACATTTCCACCAAAAGCCCACTTGATGGGCAAATAAAAATTGCAGCCTTGTAGTGCGATCACCCTGCTGTGAGAAAACAAAGATTTACTACACTTCGGAAATAAAATGCTACATTCTTATATGAACTTGAAAGAACATTCTTTAAAACACTATAAAGCCTTAGTACATACCAATAGAAAAACAACTTGTCCTCTTACGCTCGCCCCCTCCCTCCCCGCACCACCCTTTCGTGGACAACATGCTGCTGGTGGTGTGTCATTTCCACCAAAAGCCCACTTGATGGGCAAATAAAAATTGCAGCCTTGTAGTGCGATCACCCTGCTGTGAGAAAACAAAGATTTACTACACTTTGGAAATAAAAATCTATATTCTTATATGAACTTGAAACTACTTTCTTTCAAACACTATAAAGCCTGAGTACATACCAATAGAAGAACAACTTGTCCTCTCCTGCTCGCCCCCCCATCCCACCCCCCTCTCGTGGACTACATGCTGCTGGTGGTGTGTCATTTCCACCAAAAGCCCACTTGATGGGCAAATAAAAATTGCAGCCTTGTAGTGCGATCACCCTGCTGTGGGAAAACAAAGATTTACTACACTTTGGAAATAAAATGCTACATTATTATATGAACTTGAAACATCTTTCTTTCAAACACTATAAAGCCTGTGTACATACCAATAGAAGAATAACTTGTCCTCTCCTGCTCGCCCCCTATCCCACCCCCCTCTCGTGGACAACATGCTGCTGGTGGTGTGTCATTTCCTCCAAAAGCCCACTTGATGGGCAAACAAAAATTGCAGCCTTGTAGTGCGATCACCCTGCTGTGAGAAAACAAAGATTTACTACACTTTGGAAATAAAATGCTACATTCTTATATGAACTTGAAAGAACATTCCTTCAAACACGATAAAGCCTGAGTACATACCAATAGAAGAACAAATTGTCCTATCCTGCTCGCCCCCACATCCCACCCCCCTCTCGTGGACAACATGCTGCTGGTGGAGTGTCATTTCCACCAAAAGCCCACTTGATGGACAAATAAGTATTGCAGCCTTGTAGTGCGACCACCATGCTGTGAGAAAACAAAGATTTACTACACTTTGGAAATATAATCCTACATTCTTATATGAACTTGAAAGAACATTCTTTCAAACACTATAAAGCCTGAGTACATACCAATAGAAGAACAACTTGTCCTCTCCTGCTCGCCCCCCCATCCCACCCCACTCTCGTGGACAACATGCTGCTGGTGGTGTGTCATTTCCACCAAAAGCCCACTAGATGGGTAAATAAAAATTGCAGCCTTGTAGTGCCATCTCCCTGCTGTGAGAAAACAATGATTTACTACACTTTGGAAATAAAATGCTACATTCTTATATGAACTTGAAAGAACATTCTTTCAAACACTATAATGCCTGAGTACATACCAATAGAAGAACAACTTGTCCTACTCTGCTCGCCCCCCCATCCCACCCCCCTCTCGTGGACAACATGCTGCTGGTGGTGTGTTATTTCCACCAAAAGCCCACTTGATGGGCAAATAAAAATTGCAGCCTTGTAGTGCGATCACCCTGCTGTGAGAAAACAAAGATTTACTACACTTTGGATATAAAATGCTACATTCTTATATGAACTTGAAAGAACATTCTTTCAAACACTATAAGGCCTGAGTACATACCAATAGATGAACAACTTGTCCTATCCTGCTCGCCCCCCCCATCCCACCCCCCTCTCGTGGACAACATGCTGCTGGTGGTGTGTCATTTCCAACAAAAGCCCACTTGATGGGCAAATAAAAATTGTAGCCTTGTAGTGCGAACTCCCTGCTGTGAAGAAACAAAGATTTACTACACTTTGGAAATAAAATGCTACATTCTTATATGAACTTGAAAGAACATTCTTTCAAACACTATAAAGCCCGAGTAGATACCAATAGGAGAACAACTTGTCCTCTCCTGCTCGCCCCCCCATCCCACCCCTCTCGCGGACAACATGCTGCTGGTGTTGTGTCATTTCCACCAAAAGCCCACTTGATGGGCAAATAAAAATTGCAGCCTTGTAGTGCGATCACCTTGCTGTGAGAAAACATAGATGTACTGCACTTTGGAAATAAAATGCTACATTCTTATATGAACTTGAAAGAACATTCTTATAAAAACTATAAACCCTGAGTACATACCAATAGAAGAACAACTTGTCCCATCCTGCTTGCCCCCCCATCCCACCCCCTTCTCGTGGATAACATGCTGCTGGTGGTGTGTCATTTCCACCAAAAGCCCACTTGATGGGCAAATAAAAATTGCAGCCTTGTAGTGCGATCACCCTGCTGTGAGAAAACAAAGATTTACTACACTTTGGAAATAAAATGCTACATTCTTATATGAACTTGAAAGAACAGTCTTTCAAACACTATAGAGCCTGAGTAGATACCAATAGGAGAACAACTTGTCCTCTCCTGCTCGCCCCCCCATCCCACCAGCTCTCGCGAACAACATGCTGCTGGTGGTGTGTCATTTCCACCAAAAGCCCACTTGATGGGCAAATAAAAATTGCAGCCTTGTAGTGCGATCACCTTGATATGAGAAAACAAAGATTTACTGCACTTTGGAAATAAAATGTTACATTCTTATATGAACTTGATGGAACATTCTTTCAAACACTATAAAGCCTGAGTACATACCAATAGAACAACAACTTGTCCACTTCCGCTCGCCCCCCATCCCCCAATCCCCACCATCCCCTCTCGTGGACAACATGCAGCTGGTGGTGTGTCATTTCTACCAGAAGCCCACCTGATGGGCAAATAAAAATTGCAGCCTTGTAGTGCGATCACCTTACTGTGAGAAAACAAAGATTTACTTCACTTTGGAAATAAAATGCTACATTCTTATATGAACTTGAACGAACTTTCTTTAAAACACAGTAAAGCCTGAGTATTTACCAATAGAACAACAACTTGTCCACTTCCGCTCACCCCCCCCCCCCCCCCTTCATTCCCCCCCCCCTCTCGTGGTCAGCATGCAGCTGGTGGTGTGTCATTTCCACCAAAAGCCCACTTGATGGGCAAATAAAAATTGCAGCCTTCTAGTGCAACCACCCTGCTTTGAGAAAACAAAGACTTACTACACTTTGGAAATAAAATGCTACATTCTTATATGAACTTGAACGAACGATCTTTAAAACACTATAAAGCCTGAGTACATACCAATAGAAGAACAACTTGTCCTCTTGCGCTCGCCCCTCCCCCCCCACCCTTCCTCTCGTGGACAACATTCTGCTGGTGGTGTGTCATTTCCACCAAAAGCCCACTTGATGGGCAAATAAAAATTGCAGCCTTGTAATGCGATCACCTTGCTGTGAGAAAACAAAGATTTACTGCACTTTGGAAATAAAATGCTACATTCTTATATGAAATTGAACGAACATTCTTTAAAACACCATAAAGCCTGAGTGCATACCAACCGAGGAACAACTTGTCCTCTTCCACTCGCCCCTCCGCCCCCCCCCCCCCCCCCCCCATCCTCTCGTGGACTACACGCTGCTGGTTGGGTGTCATTTCCACCAGAAGCCCACTTGATGGGCAAATAAAAATTGCAGCCTTCTAATGCGATCACCTTGCTGAGAGAAAACAAAGATTTACTGCACTATAGAAATAAAATGCTACATTCTTATATGAACTTGATCGAACTTTCTTTAAAACACTGTAAAGCCTGAGTACATACCAATAAAAGAACAACTTGTCATCTTCTGCTCGCCCCCCCCCCCCCCCCCCCCCTTCACCGCACCCTCCCTCTCGTGGACATCATGCTGCTGGTGGTGTGTCATTTCCTCCAAAAGCCCACTAGATAGGCAAATAAAAATTGCAGCCTTGTAGTGTGATCACCCTTCTGTGAGAAAACAAAGATTTACTACACTTTGGATATAAAATGCTACATTCTTATATGAACTTGAAAGAACATTCCTTCAGACACTATAAAGCCTGAGTACATACCAATAGAAAAACAACTTGTCCTATACTGCTCGTCCCCCCCATCCCACCCCCTTCTCATGGACAACATGCTGCTGGTGGTGTGTTATTTCCACCAAAAGCCCACTTGATGGGCAAATAAAAATTGCAGCCTTGTAGTGCGATCACCCTGCTGTGAGAAAACAAAGATTTACTACACTTTGGAAATAAAATGCTACATTCTTATATGAACTTGAAAGAACATTCTTTCAAACACTATAAAGCCTGAGTAGATACCAATAGGAGAACAACTTGTCCTCTCCTGCTCGCCCCCCCATCCCACCTCCTCTCGCGGACAACATGCTGCTGGTGGTGTGTCATTTCCACCAAAAGCCCACTTGATGGGCAAATAAAAATTGCAGCCTTGTAGTGCGATCACCTAGCTGTGATAAAACAAAGATTTACTGCACTTTGGAAATAAAATGCTACATTATTATATGAACATGAACGAACTTTCTTTAAAACACTGTAAATCCTGAGTACATACCAATAGAACAACATCTTGTCCACTTCCGCTCACCCCCCCACCCTACATTCCCCCCCCCCTCCCCCTCTCGTGGTCAGCATGCAGCTGGTGGTGTGTCATTTCCACCAAAAGCCCACTTGATGGGCAAATAAAAATTGCAGCCTTGTAGTGCGATCACCTTGATATAAGAAAACAAAGATTTACTGCACTTTGGAAATAAAATGCTACATTCTTATATGAACTTGAAGGAACATTCTTTCAAACACTATAAAGCCTGAGTACATACCAATAGAACAACAACTTGTCCACTTCCGCTCGCCCCCCATCCCCCAATCCCCACCATCCCCTCTCGTGGACAACATGCAGCTGGTGGTGTGTCATTTCCACCAAAAGCCCACTTGATGGGCAAATAAAAATTGCAGCCTTCTAGTGCAACCACCCTGCTTTGAGAAAACAAAGACTTACTACACTTTGGAAATAAAATGCTACATTCTTATATGAACTTGAACGAACGATCTTTAAAACACTATAAAGCCTGAGTACATACCAATAGAAGAACAACTTGTCCTCTTCCGCTCGCCCCTCCCCCCCCCCCCCTTCCTCTCGCGGACAACATTCTGCTGGTGGTGTGTCATTTCCACCAAAAGCCCACTTGATGGGCAAATAAAAATTGCAGCCTTGTAATGCGATCACCTTGCTGTGAGAAAACAAAGATTTACTCCACTTTGGAAATAAAATGCTACATTCTTATATGAAATTGAACGAACATTCTTTAAAACACCATAAAGCCTGAGTACATACCAATAGAGGAACACCTTGTCCTCTTCCACTCGCCCCTCCGCCCCCCCTTCCACCCCCATCCTCTCGTGGACTACACGCTGCTGGTTGGGTGTCATTTCAACCAGAAGCCCACTTGATGGGCAAATAAAAATTGCAGCCTTCTAATGCGATCACCTTGCTGAGAGAAAACAAAGATTTACTGCACTATGGAAGTAAAATGCTACATTCTTATATGAACTTGATCGAACTTTCTTTAAAACACTGTAAAGCCTGAGTACATACCAATAAAAGAACAACTTGTCATCTTCTGCTCGCCCCCCCCCCCCCCCCCCCCTACACCACACCCTCCCTCTCGTGGACATCATGCTGCTGGTGGTGTGTCATTTCCTCCAAAAGCCCACTTGATGGGCAAATAAAAATTGCAGCCTTGTAGTGCGACCACCCTGCTGTGAGGAAACAAAGATTTACTACACTTTGGAAATAAAATGCTACATTCTTATATGAACTTGAACGAACATACTTTAAAACACTATAAAGCCTGGGTACATACCAATAGAGGAACAACTTGTCCTCTTCCACTCGCCCCCCTATCCCACCCCCCTCCCGTGGACAACATGCTGCTGGTGGTGTGTCATTTCCACCAAAAGCCCACTTGATGGGCAAAAAAAAATTGCAGCCTTCTAGTGCAACCACCCTGCTTTGAGAAAACAAGGACTTACTACACTTTGGAAATAAAATGCTACATTCTTATATGAACTTGAACGAACATTCTTTAAAACACTATAAAGCCTGAGTACATACCACTAGAAGAACAAGTTGTCCTCTCCTGGTCGCCCCCCCATCCCACCCCCCCTCTCGTGGACAACATGCTGCTGGTGGTGTGACATTTCCACCAAAAGCCCACTTGATGGGCAAATAAAAATTGCAGCATTGTAGTGCGATCACCCTGCTGTGAGAAAACAAAGTTTTACTACACTTTGGAAATAAAATGCTACATTCTTATACGAACTTGAACGAACATTCTTTAAAACACTATAAAGCCTTAGAACATACCAATAGAACAACAACTTGTCCTCTTCCGCTCGCCCCAGTCCCCTCCCCCCCCCCCCCCCCCCCCACACTCGTGGGGACAACATGCTGTTGGTGGTGTGTCATTTCCACCAAAAGCCCACTAGATAGGCAAATAAAAATTGCAGCCTTGTAGTGTGATCACCCTTCTGTGAGAAAACAAAGATTTACTACACTTTGGAATAAAATGCTACATTCTTATATGAACTCGAATGAACATTCTTCAAAACACTATAAAGCCTTAGTACATACCAATAGAAGACAACTTGTCCTGTTCCGCTCGCCCCCCCCCCCCCCCCCCCCACCACTTGTGGACAACATGATGCTGGTGTTGTGTCATTTCCACGTGAAGCCCACTTGATAGGCAAATAAAAATTGCAGCCTAGTAGTGCGATCACCCTGCTGTGAGAAAACAAAGATTTACTACACTTTGGAAATAAAATGCTACATTCTTATATGAACTTGAAAGAACATTCTTTCAAACACTATAAAGCCCGAGTAGATACCAATAGGAGAACAACTTGTCCTCTCCTGCTCGCCCCCCCCCTCCCACCCCCTCTCGCGGACAACATGCTGCTGGTGGTGTGTCATTTCCACCAAAAGCCCACTTAATGGGCAAATAAAAATTGCAGCCTTGTAGTGTGATCACCTTGCTGTGAGAAAACAAAGATTTACTGCACTATAGAAATAAAATGCTACATTCTTATATGAACTTGATCGAACTTTCTTTAAAACACTGTAAAGCCTGAGTACATACCAATAAAAGAACAACTTGTCATCTTCTGCTCGCCCCCCCCCCCCCCCCCCCCTTCACCGCACCCTCCCTCTCGTGGACATCATGCTGCTGGTGGTGTGTCATTTCCTCCAAAAGCCCACTAGATAGGCAAATAAAAATTGCAGCCTTGTAGTGTGATCACCCTTCTGTGAGAAAACAAAGATTTACTACACTTTGGATATAAAATGCTACATTCTTATATGAACTTGAAAGAACATTCCTTCAGACACTATAAAGCCTGAGTACATACCAATAGAAAAACAACTTGTCCTATACTGCTCGTCCCCCCCATCCCACCCCCTTCTCATGGACAACATGCTGCTGGTGGTGTGTTATTTCCACCAAAAGCCCACTTGATGGGCAAATAAAAATTGCAGCCTTGTAGTGCGATCACCCTGCTGTGAGAAAACAAAGATTTACTACACTTTGGAAATAAAATGCTACATTCTTATATGAACTTGAAAGAACATTCTTTCAAACACTATAAAGCCTGAGTAGATACCAATAGGAGAACAACTTGTCCTCTCCTGCTCGCCCCCCCATCCCACCTCCTCTCGCGGACAACATGCTGCTGGTGGTGTGTCATTTCCACCAAAAGCCCACTTGATGGGCAAATAAAAATTGCAGCCTTGTAGTGCGATCACCTAGCTGTGATAAAACAAAGATTTACTGCACTTTGGAAATAAAATGCTACATTATTATATGAACATGAACGAACTTTCTTTAAAACACTGTAAATCCTGAGTACATACCAATAGAACAACATCTTGTCCACTTCCGCTCACCCCCCCACCCTACATTCCCCCCCCCCTCCCCCTCTCGTGGTCAGCATGCAGCTGGTGGTGTGTCATTTCCACCAAAAGCCCACTTGATGGGCAAATAAAAATTGCAGCCTTGTAGTGCGATCACCTTGATATAAGAAAACAAAGATTTACTGCACTTTGGAAATAAAATGCTACATTCTTATATGAACTTGAAGGAACATTCTTTCAAACACTATAAAGCCTGAGTACATACCAATAGAACAACAACTTGTCCACTTCCGCTCGCCCCCCATCCCCCAATCCCCACCATCCCCTCTCGTGGACAACATGCAGCTGGTGGTGTGTCATTTCCACCAAAAGCCCACTTGATGGGCAAATAAAAATTGCAGCCTTCTAGTGCAACCACCCTGCTTTGAGAAAACAAAGACTTACTACACTTTGGAAATAAAATGCTACATTCTTATATGAACTTGAACGAACGATCTTTAAAACACTATAAAGCCTGAGTACATACCAATAGAAGAACAACTTGTCCTCTTCCGCTCGCCCCTCCCCCCCCCCCCCCCTTCCTCTCGCGGACAACATTCTGCTGGTGGTGTGTCATTTCCACCAAAAGCCCACTTGATGGGCAAATAAAAATTGCAGCCTTGTAATGCGATCACCTTGCTGTGAGAAAACAAAGATTTACTCCACTTTGGAAATAAAATGCTACATTCTTATATGAAATTGAACGAACATTCTTTAAAACACCATAAAGCCTGAGTACATACCAATAGAGGAACAACTTGTCCTCTTCCACTCGCCCCTCCGCCCCCCCTTCCACCCCCATCCTCTCGTGGACTACACGCTGCTGGTTGGGTGTCATTTCAACCAGAAGCCCACTTGATGGGCAAATAAAAATTGCAGCCTTCTAATGCGATCACCTTGCTGAGAGAAAACAAAGATTTACTGCACTATGGAAGTAAAATGCTACATTCTTATATGAACTTGATCGAACTTTCTTTAAAACACTGTAAAGCCTGAGTACATACCAATAAAAGAACAACTTGTCATCTTCTGCTCGCCCCCCCCCCCCCCCCCCCCCCCTACACCACACCCTCCCTCTCGTGGACATCATGCTGCTGGTGGTGTGTCATTTCCTCCAAAAGCCCACTTGATGGGCAAATAAAAATTGCAGCCTTGTAGTGCGACCACCCTGCTGTGAGGAAACAAAGATTTACTACACTTTGGAAATAAAATGCTACATTCTTATATGAACTTGAACGAACATACTTTAAAACACTATAAAGCCTGGGTACATACCAATAGAGGAACAACTTGTCCTCTTCCACCCGCCCCCCTATCCCACCCCCCTCCCGTGGACAACATGCTGCTGGTGGTGTGTCATTTCCACCAAAAGCCCACTTGATGGGCAAAAAAAAATTGCAGCCTTCTAGTGCAACCACCCTGCTTTGAGAAAACAAGGACTTACTACACTTTGGAAATAAAATGCTACATTCTTATATGAACTTGAACGAACATTCTTTAAAACACTATAAAGCCTGAGTACATACCACTAGAAGAACAAGTTGTCCTCTCCTGGTCGCCCCCCCATCCCACCCCCCCTCTCGTGGACAACATGCTGCTGGTGGTGTGACATTTCCACCAAAAGCCCACTTGATGGGCAAATAAAAATTGCAGCATTGTAGTGCGATCACCCTGCTGTGAGAAAACAAAGTTTTACTACACTTTGGAAATAAAATGCTACATTCTTATACGAACTTGAACGAACATTCTTTAAAACACTATAAAGCCTTAGAACATACCAATAGAACAACAACTTGTCCTCTTCCGCTCGCCCCAGTCCCCTCCCCCCCCCCCCCCCCCCCACACTCGTGGGGACAACATGCTGCTGGTGGTGTGTCATTTCCACCAAAAGCCCACTAGATAGGCAAATAAAAATTGCAGCCTTGTAGTGTGATCACCCTTCTGTGAGAAAACAAAGATTTACTACACTTTGGAATTAAAATGCTACATTCTTATATGAACTCGAATGAACATTCTTCAAAACACTATAAAGCCTTAGTACATACCAATAGAAGACAACTTGTCCTGTTCCGCTCGCCCCCCCCCCCCCCCCCCCACCACTTGTGGACAACATGATGCTGGTGTTGTGTCATTTCCACGTGAAGCCCACTTGATGGGCAAATAAAAATTGCAGCCTAGTAGTGCGATCACCCTGCTGTGAGAAAACAAAGATTTACTACACTTTGGAAATAAAATGCTACATTCTTATATGAACTTGAAAGAACATTCTTTCAAACACTATAAAGCCCGAGTAGATACCAATAGGAGAACAACTTGTCCTCTCCTGCTCGCCCCCCCCCTCCCACCCCCTCTCGCGGACAACATGCTGCTGGTGGTGTGTCATTTCCACCAAAAGCCCACTTAATGGGCAAATAAAAATTGCAGCCTTGTAGTGTGATCACCTTGCTGTGAGAAAACTAAGATTTACTGCACTTTGGAAATAAAATGCTACATTCTTATATGAACTTGAAAGAACATTCTTTCAAACACTATAAAGCCTGAGTACATACCAATAGAAAAACAACTTGTCCTATACTGCTCGTCCCCCCCATCCCACCCCCTTCTCATGGACAACATGCTGCTGGTGGTGTGTTATTTCCACCAAAGGCCCACTTGATGGGCAAATAAAAATTGCAGCCTTGTAGTGCGATCACCCTGCTGTGAGAAAACAAAGATTTACTACACTTCGGAAATAAAATGCTACATTCTTATATGAACTTGAAAGAACATTCTTTCAAACACTATAAAGCCTGAGTAGATACCAATAGGAGAACAACTTGTCCTCTCCTGCTCGCCCCCCCATCGAACCTCCTCTCGCGGACAACATGCTGCTGGTGGTGTGTCATTTCCACCAGAAGCCCACTTGATGGGCAAATAAAAATTGCAGCCTTGTAGTGCGATCACCTAGCTGTGATAAAACAAAGATTTACTGCACTTTGGAAATAAAATGCTACATTATTATATGAACATGAACGAACTTTCTTTAAAACACTGTAAATCCTGAGTACATACCAATAGAACAACATCTTGTCCACTTCCGCTCACCCCCCCACCCTACATTCCCCCCCCCCCCTCCCCCTCTCGTGGTCAGCACGCAGCTGGTGGTGTGTCATTTCCACCAAAAGCCCACTTGATGGGCAAATAAAAATAGAAGCCTTGTAGTGCGATCACCCTGCTGTGAGAAAACAAAGATTTACTACACTTTGGAAATAAAATGCTACATTCTTATATGAACTTGAAAGAACATTCTTTCAAACACTATGGAGCCTGAGTAGATACCAATAGGAGAACAACTTGTCCTCTCCTGCTCGCCCCCCCATCCCACCCCCTCTCGCGGACAACATGCTGCTGTTGGTGTGTCATTTCCACCAAAAGCCCACTTGATGGGCAAATAAAAATTGCAGCCTTGTAGTGCGATCACCTTGATATGAGAAAACAAATATTTACTGCACTTTGGAAATAAAATGCTACATTCTTATATGAACTTGAAGGAACATTCTTTCAAACACTATAAAGCCTGAGTACATACCAATAGAACAACAACTTGTCCACTTCTGCTCGCCCCCCATCCCCCAATCCCCACCATCCCCTCTCGTGGACAACATGCAGCTGGTGGTGTGTCATTTCTACCAGAAGCCCACCTGATGGGCAAATAAAAATTGCAGCCTTGTAATGCGATCTCCTTGCTGTGAGAAAACAAAGATTTACTGCACTTTGGAAATAAAATGCTACATTCTTATATGAAATTGAACGAACATTCTTTAAAACACCATAAAGCCTGAGTACATACCAATAGAGGAACAACTTGTCCTCTTCCGCTCGCCCCTCCGGCCCCCCCCCCCCTCCCCATCCTTTCGTGGACTACACGCTGCTGGTTGGGTGTCATTTCCACCAGAAGCCCACTTGATGGGCAAATAAAAATTGCAGCCTTCTAATGCGATCACCTTGCTGAGAGAAAACAAAGATGTACTGCACTATGGAAATAAAATGCTACATTCTTATATGAACTTGATCGAACTTTCTTTAAAACACTGTAAAGCCTGAGTACATACCAATAAAAGAACAACTTGTCATCTTCTGCTCGCCCCCCCCCCCCCCTACCCCACACCCTCCCTCTCGTGGACATCATGCTGCTGGTGGTGTGTCATTTCCTTCAAAAGCCCACTTGATGGGCAAATAAAAATTGCAGCCTTGTAGTGCGATCACCCTGCTGTGAGGAAACAAAGATTTACTACACTTTGGAAATAAAATGCTACATTCTTATATGAACTTGAACGAACATACTTTAAAACACTATAAAGCCTGAGTACATACCACTAGAAGAACAAGTTGTCCTCTCCTGGTCGCCCCCCCCATCCCACCCCCCCTCTCGTGGACAACATGCTGCTGGTGGTGTGACATTTCCACCAAAAGCCCACTTGATGGGAAATAAAAATTGCAGCCTTGTAGTGCGATCACCCTGCTGTGAGAAAACAAAGTTTTACTACACTTTGGAAATAAAATGCTACATTCTTATACGAACTTGAACGAACATTCTTTAAAACACTATAAAGCCTTAGTACATACCAATAGAACAACAACTTGTCCTGTTCCGCTGCCCCCCCCCCCCCCCCCACCACTTGTGGACAACATGATACTGGTGTTGTGTCATTTCCACGTGAAGCCCACTTGATGGGAAAATAAAAATTGCAGCCTAGTAGTGCGATCACCCTGCTGTGAGAAAACAAAGATTTACCACACTTTGGAAATAAAATGCTACATTCTTATATGAACTTGAAAGAACATTCTTTCAAACACTATAAAGCCCGAGTAGATACCAATAGGAGAACAAGTTGTCCTCTCCTGCTCGCCCCCCCCTCCCACCCCCTCTCGCGGACAACATGCTGCTGGTGGTGTGTCATTTCCACCAAAAGCCCACTTGATGGGCAAATAAAAATTGCAGCCTTGTAGTGCGATCACCCTGCTGTGAGAAAACAAAGATTTACTACACTTTGGAAATAAAATGCTACATTCTTATATGAACTTGAAAGAACATTCTTTCAAACACTATAAAGCCTGAGTAGATACCAATAGGAGAACAACTTGTCCTCTCCTGCTCGCCCCACCATCCCACCTCCTCTCGCGGACAACATGCTGCTGGTGGTGTGTCATTTCCACCAAAAGCCCACTTGATGGGCAAATAAAAATTGCAGCCTTGTAGTGCGATCACCTAGCTGTGATAAAACAAAGATTTACTACACTTTGGAAATAAAATGCTACATTATTATATGAACATGAACGAACTTTCTTTAAAACACTGTAAAGCCTGAGTACATACCAATAAAAGAACAACTTGTCATCTTCTGCTCGCCCCCCCCCATTCCCGCCCCCCCCCCCCCACTCGTGGACAACATGCAGCTGGTGGTGTGTCATTTCCACAAGAAGCCCACTTGATGGGCAAATAAAAATTGCAGCCTTGTAGTGCGATCACCCTGCTGTGAGGAAACAAAGATTTACTACACTTAGGAAATAAAATGCTACATTCTTATATGAAATTGAACGAACATTCTTTAAAACACCATAAAGCCTGAGTACATACTAATAGAGGAACAACTTGTCCTCTTCCGCTCGCCCCTCCCCCCCCCCCCCCCCCCCCCCCCCCCCCCCGCCTCTCCCTCTCGTGGACTACATGCTGCTGGTGGTGTGTCATTACCTCCAAAATTCCACTTAACGGGCAAATAAAAATTACAGCCTTGTAGTGCGATCACCCTGCTGTGAGGAAACAAAGATTTACTACACTTTGAAAATAAAATGCTACATTCTTATATGAACTTGAACGAACATTCTTTAAAACACTATAAAGCCTGAGTACATACCAATAGAAGAACAACTTGTCCTCTTGTGCTCGCCCCCCTATCCCACCCCCCCTCTCGTGGACAACATGCTGCTGGTGGTGTGTAATTTCCACCAAAAGCCCACTTGGTGGGCAAATAAAAATTGCAGCCTTATAGTGCGAACACTCTGTTGTGAGAAAACAATGATTTACTACACTTTGGATTAAAATGCTACATTCTTATATGAACTTGAACGACCATTCTTTAAAATACTATAAACCCTGAGTACATACCAATAGAAGAATAACTTTTCGTCTTCCACTCGCCCCCCTATCCCACCCCCTCTCCCGTGGACAACATGCTGCTGGTGGTGTGTCATTTCCACTAAAAGCCCACTTGATGGGCAAATAAAAATTGCAGCCTTCTAGTGCAATCACCCTGCTTTGAGAAAACAATGACCTACTACACTTTGGAAATAAAATGCTACATTCTTATATGAACTTGAACGAACATTCTTTAAAACACTATAAAGCCTGAGTACATTCCACTAGAAGAACAAGTTGTCCTCTCCTGGTCGCCCCCCCATCCCACCCCCCCTCTCGTGGACAACATGCTGCTGGTGGTGTGACATTTCCACCAAAAGCCCACTTGATGGGCAAATAAAAATTGCAGCCTTGTAGTGCGATCACCCTGCTGTGAGAAAACAAAGTTTTATTACACTTTGGAAATAAAATGCTACATTCTTATACGAACTTGAACGAACATTCTTTAAAACCCTATAAAGCCTTAGTACATACCAATAGAAGAACAACTTGTCTTCTTCCGCTCGCCCCCCCCCCCTCCCCCTCCCACCATACTCGCGTGGACAACATGCTGCTGCTGGTGTGTCATTTCCACCAAAAGCCCACTACATGGGCAAATAAAAATTGCAGCCATGTAGTGCGATCACCCTTCTGTGAGAAAACAAAGATTTACTACACTTTGGAAATAAAATGCTACATTCTTATATGAACTCGAATGAACATTCTTCAAAACACTATAAAGCCTTAGTACATACAAATAGAAGAACAACTTGTCCTCTTCCGCTCGCTCACCCCCCCCCTCCACACCGCCCCTCTCGTGGCAAACATGCTGCTGGTGGTGTGTCATTTCCACCAAAAGCCCACTTGATGGGCAAATAAAAATTGCAGCCTTGTACTGAGATCACCCTGCTGTGAGAAAACAATGATTTACTACACTTTGGAAACAAAATGCTACATTCTTATATGAACTTAAACGAACATTCTTTAAAACACTATTAAGCCTGTGTACATTCCAATAGAAAAACAACTTGTCCTCTTCCGCTCGGTCCGCCATCCCACCCCCCCTCTCGTGGACAAATCGCTGCTGGTGGTGTGTCATTTCCACCAAAAGCCCAATTGATGGGTAAATAAAAATTACAGCCTTGTAGTGCGATCGCGCTGCTGTGAGAAAACAAAGACTTACTACACTTTGGAAATAAAATGCTACATTCTTATATGAACTTGAAGGAACTTTCCTTAAAACCCTATAAAGCCTTAGTACATACCAATAGAAGAACAACTTGTCCTCTTCGGCTCGCCCCCCCATCCCACACCCCCTCTCGTGGACAACATGCTGCTGGTGGTGTCTCATTTCCACCAAAAGCCCACTTGATGGGCAAATAAAAATTGCAGCCTTGTAGTGCGATCACCCTGCTGTGAGAAAACAAAGATTTACTACACTTTGGAAATAAAATGCTACATTCTTATATGAACTTGAACAAACATTCTTTAAAACACTATAAAGCCTGAGTACATACCAATAGAAAAACAAATTGTCCACTTCCGCCCTCCCCCCCCCCCCCTTCCCCCCACCATCCGCCTCGTGGCCAACATGCTGCTGGTGGTGAGTCATTTCCACCAAAAGCCCACTTGATGGGCAAAAAAAATTACAGCCTTGTAGTGCGATCACCCTGTTGTGGGAAAACAAAGACTTACTACACTTTGGAAATAAAATGCTACATTCTTATATGAACTTGAATGAACATTCTTTCAAACACTATAAAGCCTGAATACATACCAATAGAAGAACAACTTGTCCTCCTCCGCTCGCCCCCCCCCCCCCCCTCGTGGACAACATGCTGCTGGTGGTGTGTCATTTTCACCAGAAGCCCTCTTGATGGGCAAATGGAAATTGCAGCCTTGTAGTGCGTTCACCCTGCTGTGAGAAAACAAAGATTAACTGCACTTTGGAAATAAAATGCCACGTTCTTATATGAATTTGAACGAACATTCTTTAAAACACTATAGAGCCTGAGTACATATCAATAAAAGAACAACTTGTGCTCTTCTGCACGCCCCTCCCCCCACCCCCCCCCACCCCTCTCGTGGAAAACATGCCGCTGGTGGTGTGTCATTTCCACCAAAAGCCCACTTGATGGGCAAATAAAAATTGCAGCCTTGTAGAGCGATCACCCTGCTGTGAGAAAACAAAGATTTACTACACTTTGGAAATAAAATGTTACATTCTTATATGAACTTGAAAGAACATTCTTTCAAACACTATAAAGCCTGAGTACATACCAATAGAAAAACAAATTGTCCTCTTCTGCCCGCCCCCCCCATCCCACCCCCCTCTCGTGGACAACTTGCTAATGGTGGTGTGTCATTTCCACCAAAAGCCCACTTGATGGGCAAATAAATATTGCAGCCTTGTAGTGCGATCACCCTGCTGTGAGAAAACAAAGATTTACTGCACTTAGGAAATAAAATGCTACGTTATTATATGAACTTGAATGAACATTCTTTAGAACACCATAAAGCCTGAGTACATACCAATAGAACAACAACTTGTCCACTTCCGCCCTCCCCCCCCCCCTTCCCACCACCCTCCGCCTCGTGGCCAACATGCTGCTGGTGGTGAGTCATTTCCACCAAAAGCCCACTTGATGGGCAAAAAAAATTACAGCCTTGTAGTGCGATCACCCTGTTGTGGGAAAACAAAGACTTACTACACTTTGGAAATAAAATGCTACATTCTTATATGAACTTGAATGAACATTCTTTCAAACACTATAAAGCCTGAATACATACCAATAGAAGAACAACTTGTCCTCCTCCGCTTGCCCCCCCCCCCCCCCCCTCGTGGACAACATGGTGCTGGTGGTGTGTCATTTTCACCAGAAGCCCTCTTGATGGGCAAATAGAAATTGCAGCCTTGTAGTGCGTTCACCCTGCTGTGAGAAAACAAAGATTAACTGCACTTTGGAAATAAAATGCCACGTTCTTATATGAATTTGAACGAACATTCTTTAAAACACTATAGAGCCTGAGTACATATCAATAAAAGAACAACTTGTGCTCTTCTGCACGCCCCTTTCCCCCCCCCCCCCCCCCCCCCCCACCACCCCTCTCGTGGAAAACATGCCGCTGGTGGTGTGTCATTTCCACCAAAAGCCCACTTGATGGGCAAATAAAAATTGCAGCCTTGTAGAGCGATCACTCTGCTGTGAGGAAACAAAGATTTACTACACTTTACTACACTTTGGAAATAAAATGCTACATTCTTATATGAACTTGAACGAACATTCTTTAAAACACTATAAAGCCTGAGTACATACCAATAGAAGAACAACTTGTCCTCTCTTGCTCGCCACCCTGTCCCACCCCACCTCTCGTGGACAACATGCTGCTGGAGGTGTGTTATTTCCACATAAAGCCCACTTTATGGGCAAATAAAAATTGCAGCCTTGTAGTGCGATCACCCTGCTGTGAGAAAACAAAGATTTATTACACTTTGAAAATAAAATGCTACATTCTTATATGAACCTGAACGAACATTCTTTAAAACACTATAAAGCTTGAGTAGATACCAATAGAAGAACAACTTGTCCACTTCTGCTCGCCCCCCCATCCCACCCCCAGTCTCGTGCACAAATCGTTGCTGTTGGTGTGTTATTTCCACCAAAAGCCCACTAGATGGGCAAATAAAAATTGCAGCCTTGTAGTGCGATCACCCTGCTCTGAGAAAACAAAGATTTACTGCACTTAGGAAATAAAATGCTACGTTATTATGTGAACTTGAACGAACAATCTTTAAAACACTATAAAGCCTGAGTACATACCAATAGAAGAACAACTTGTCCTCTTGTGCTCGCCCCCCTATCCCACCCCACCTCTCCCGGACAACATGCTGCTGGTGGTGTGTCATTTCCACATGAAGCCCACTTGATGGGCAAATAAAAATTGCAGCCTTGTAGTGCGATCACCCTGCTCTGAGAAAACAAAGATTTATTACACTTTGAAAATAAAATGCTACATTCCTATATGGACCTGAACGAACATTCTTTAAAACACTATAAAGCTTGAGTAGGTGCCAATAGAAGAACAACTTGTCCTCTTCTGCTCGCCCCCCCATCCCACCACCCCTCTCGTGGACAAATCGTTGCTGGTGGTGTGTCATTTCCACCAAAAGCCCACTTGATGTGCAAAAAAAATACAGCCTTGTAGTGTGATCACCCTGCTGTGAGAAAACAAAGACTTACTACACTTTGGAAATAAAATGCTACATTCATATATGAACTTGAACGAACATTCTTTAAAACACTATAAAGCCTAAGTACATACCAATAGAAGAACAACTTGTCCTGTACCGCTCGCCCCCCCCCCCCCCTCGCCACTCGTGGACAACATGATGCTGATGGTGCGTCATTTCCACCTGAAGCCCACTTGATGGGCAAATAAATATTGCAGCCTTGTGGTGCGATCACCCTGCTGTGAGAAAACAAAGACTTACTTCACTTTGGAAATAAAATGCTACATTCTTATATGAACTTGAACGAACATTCTTTAAAACACTATAAAGCCAGAGTACAGACCAATAGAAGAACAACTTGTCCTCTTCCGCTCGCCCCCCCATCCCACCACCCCTCTGGTGGACAACATGCTGCTGGTGGTGTGTCATTTCCTCCAAAAGCCCACTTGATGGGCAAATAAAAATTGCGGCCTTGTAGTGCGATCACCCTGCTGTGCGAAAACAAAGATTTACTACACTTTGGAAATAAAATGCTACATTCTTATATGAACTTGAAAGAATATTCTTTAAAACACTATAAAGCCAGAGTACAAACCAATAGAGGAACAACTTGTCCTCTTCCGCTCGCACCCCCGTCGCACCCCCCCTCTCTCATGGACAACATGCTGCTGGTGGTGTGTCATTTCCACCAAAAGCCCACTTGATGGGCAAATAAATATTGCAGCCTTGTAGTGCGAACACCCTGCTGTGAGAAAACAAAGATTTACTGCACTTAGGAAATAAAATGCTACGTTATTATATGAACTTGAACGAACATTCTTTAAAACACCATAAAGCCTGAGTACATACCAATTGAACAACAACTTGTCCACTTCCGCCCCCCCCCCCATCCCCCCTTTCCACCCACCCCCTCCTTCTCGTGGGACAACATGCTGCTGGTGGTGAGTCATTTCCACCAAAAGCCCATTTGATGGGCAAATAAAAATTGCAGCCTTGTAGTGCGATCACCCTGCTGTGAGAAAACAAAGATTTATTACACTTTGGAAATAAAATGCTATATTCTTATATGAACCTGAACGAAGATTCTTTAAAACACTATAAAGCTTGAGTAGTTACCAATAGAACAACAACTTATCCTCTTCTGCTCGCCCCCCCATCCCCCCCCCCCCCCTCTCGTGGTCAACATGCTGCTGGTGGTGTGTCATTTCCACCAAAAGGCCACTTGATGGGCAAATAAAAATTGCAGCCTTGTACTGAAATCACCCTGCTGTGAGAAAACAATGATTTACTACACTTTGGAAATAAAATGCTACATTCTTATATGAACTAGAACGAACATTCTTTAAAACACTATAAAGCCTGAGTACATACCAATAGAAAAACAACTAGTCCTCTTCCGATCGCCCCCCCATCTCACCCCCCCTCTCGTGGACAATCGCTGCTGGTGGTGTGTCATTTTCACCAAAAGCCCACTTGATGGGTAAATAAAAATTGCAGCCTTGTAGTGCGATCGCCCTGTTGTGAGAAAACAAAGACTTACTACACTTTGGAAATAAAATGCAACATTCTTATATGAACTTGAAGAAACATTCCTTAAAACATGATAAAGCCTGAGTACATACCAATAGAAGAACAACTTGTCCTCTTCCGCACGCCCCCCCATCCCACCCCCCCTCTCGTGGACAACATGCTGCTGGTGGTGTGTCATTTCCACCAAAAGCCCTATTGATGGGCAAATAAAAATTGCAGCCTTGTAGTGCGATCACCCTGCTGTGAGAAAACAAAGATTTACTACACTTTGGAAATAAAATGCTACATTCTTATATGAACTTGAAAGAACATTCTTTCAAACACTATAAAGCCCGAGTAGATACCAATAGGAGAACAACTTGTCCTCTCCTGCTCGCCCCCCCCTCCCACCCCCTCTCGCGGACAACATGCTGCTGGTGGTGTGTCATTTCCACCAAAAGCCCACTTAATGGGCAAATAAAAATTGCAGCCTTGTAGTGCGATCACCTTGCTGTGAGAAAACTAAGATTTACTGCACTTTGGAAATAAAATGCTACATTCTTATATGAACTTGAAAGAACATTCTTTCAAACACTATAAAGCCTGAGTAGATACCAATAGGAGAACAACTTGTCCTCTCCTGCTCGCCCCCCCATCCCACCTCCTCTCGCGGACAACATGCTGCTGGTGGTGTGTCATTTCCACCAAAAGCCCACTTGATGGGCAAATAAAAATTGCAGCCTTGTAGTGCGATCACCTAGCTGTGATAAAACAAAGATTTACTGCACTTTGGAAATAAAATGCTACATTATTATATGAACATGAACGAACTTTCTTTAAAACACTGTAAATCCTGAGTACATACCAATAGAACAACATCTTGTCCACTTCCGCTCACACCCCCCCCTACATTACCCCCCCCCCCCCCTCTCGTGGTCAGCATGCAGCTGGTGGTGTGTCATTTCCACCAAAAGCCCACTTGATGGGCAATTAAAAATAGAAGCCTTGTAGTGCGATCACCCTGCTGTGAGAAAACAAAGATTTACTACACTTAGGAAATAAAATGCTACATTCTTATATGAAAATCAACGAACATTCTTTAAAACACCATAAAGCCTGAGTACATACCAATAGAGGAACAACTTGTCCTCTTCCGCTCGTCCCCCACCCCCCCCCCCCCCTCCCTCTCGTGGACTACATGCTGCTGGTTGTATGTCATTTCCACCAGAAGCCCACTTGATGGGCAAATAAAAATTGAAGCCTTGTAATGCGATCACCTTGCTGTGAGAAAACAAAGATTTACTGCACTTTGGAAATAAAATGCTACGTTCTTATATGAACTTGATCCAACTTTCTTTAAAACACTGTAAAGCCTGAGTACATACCAATAAAAGAACAACTTGTCATCTTCTGCTCGCCCCCCCCCATTCCCGCCCCCCCCCCCTCTCGTGGACAACATGCAGCTGGTGGTGTGTCATTTCCACCAGAAGCCCACTTGATGGGCAAATCAAAATTGCAGCCTTGTAGTGCGATCACCCTGCTGTGAGGAAACAAAGATTTACTACACTTAGGAAATAAAATGCTACATTCTTATATGAAATTGAACGAACATTCTTTAAAACACCATAAAGCCTGAGTACATACTAATAGAGGAACAACTTGTCCTCTTCCGCTCGCCCCTCCCCCCCCCCCCCCTCCCTCTCGTGGACTACATGCTGCTGGTGGTGTGTCATTTCCTCCAAAAGCCCACTTGATGTGCAAATAAAATTTACAGCCTTGTAGTGCGATTACCCTGCTGTGAGGAAACAAAGATTTACTACACTTTGGAAATAAAATGCTACATTCTTATATGAACTTGAACGAACATTCTATAAAACACTATTAAGCCTGAGTACATACCAATAGAAGAACAACTTGTCCTCTCGTGCTCGCCCCCCTATCCCACCCCCCCTCTCGCGGACAACATGCTGCTGGTGGTGTGTAATTTCCACCAAAAGCCCACTTGATGGGCAAATAAAAATTGCAGCCTTATAGTGCGATCACCCTGTTGTGAGAAAACAATGATTTACTACACTTTGGATTAAAATGCTACATTCTTATATGAACTTGAACGACCATTCTTTAAAATACTATACACCCTGAGTACATACCAATAGAAGAATAACTTTTCGTCTTCCACTCGCCCCCCTATCCCACCCCCCCTCCCTTGGACAACATGCTGCTGGTGGTGTGTCATTTCCACTAAAAGCCCACTTGATGGGCAAATAAAAATTGCAGCCTTCTAGTGCAATCACCCTGCTTTGAGAAAACAATGACTTACTACACTTTGGAAATAAAATGCTACATTCTTATATGAACTTGAACGAACATTCTTTAAAACACTATAAAGCCTGAGTACATACCACTAGAAGAACAAGTTGTCCTCTCCTGGTCCCCCGCCCATCCCACCCCCCCTCTCGTGGACAACATGCTGCTGGTGGTGTGAAATTTCCACCAAAATCCCACTTGATGGGCAAATAAAAATTGCAGCCTTGTAGTGCGATCACCCTGCTGTGAGAAAACAAAATTTTACTACACTTTGGAAATAAAATGCAACATTCTTATACGAACTTGAACGAACATTCTTTAAAATCCTATAAAGCCTTAGTACATACCAATAGAAGATCAACTTGTCTTCTTCCGCTCGCCCCCCCCCCCCCCCCCTCCCACCACACTCGTGTGGACATCATGCTGCTGCTGGTGTGTCATTTCCACCAAAAGCCCACTACATGGGCAAATAAAAATTGCAGCCTTGTAGTGCGATCACCCTTCTGTGAGAAAACAAAGATTTACTACACTTTGGAAATAAAATGCTACATTCTTATATGAACTCGAATGAACATTCTTCAAAACACTATAAAGCCTTAGTACATACAAATAGAAGAACAACTTGTCCTCTTCCGCTCGCTCACCCCCCCTCCACACCACCCCTCTCGTGGCAAACATGCTGCTGGTGGTGTGTCATTTCCACCAAAAGCCCACTTGATGGGCAAATAAAAATTGCAGCCTTGTACTGAGATCACCCTGCAGTGAGAAAACAATGACTTACTACATTTTGGAAATAAAATGCTACATTCTTATATGAACTTGAACGAACATTCTTTAAAACATTATTAAGCCTGAGTACATAGCAATAGAAAAACAACTTGTCCTCTTCCGCTCGCCCCCCCATCCCAACCCCCCTCTCGTGGACAAATCGCTGCTGGTGGTGTGTCATTTCCACCAAAAGCCCACTTGATGGGTAAATAAAAATTACAGCCTTGTAGTGCGATCGCGCTGCTGTGAGAAAACAAAGACTTACTACACTTTGGAAATAAGATGCTACATTCTTATATGAACTCGAAGGAACTTTCCTTAAAACCCTATAAAGCCTGAGTACATACCAATAGAAGAACAACTTGTCCTCTTCCGCTCGCCCCCCCATCCCACACCCCCTCTCGTGGACAACATGCTGCTGGTGGTGTCTCATTTCCACCAAAAGCCCACTTGATGGGCAAATAAAAATTGCAGCCTTGTAGTGCGATCACCCTGCTGTGAGAAAACAAAGATTTACTACACTTTGGATATAAAATGCTATTTTTTTATATGAACTTGAACGAACATTCTTTAAAACACTATAAAGCCAGAGTACAGACCAATAGAAGAACAACTTGTCCTCTTCCGCTCGCCCCACCATCGCACCCCCCCTATCGTGGACAACATGCTGCTGGTGGTGTGTCATTTCCACAAAAAGCCCACTTGATGGGCAAATAAATATTGCAGCCTTGTAGTGCGATCACCCTGCTGTGAGAAAACAAAGATTTACTGCACTTAGGAAAGAAAATGCTACGTTATTATATGAACTTGAATGAACATTCTTTAAAACACCATAAAGCCTGAGTACATACCAATAGAACAACAACTTGTCCACTTCCGCCCTCCCCCCCCCCCTTCCCCCCACCCTCCGTCTCGTGGCCAACATGCTGCTGGTGGTGAGTCATTTCCACCAAAAGCCCACTTGATGGGCAAAAAAAATTACAGCCTTGTAGTGCGATCACCCTGTTGTGGGAAAACAAAGACTTACTACACTTTGGAAATAAAATGCTACATTCTTATATGAACTTGAATGAACATTCTTTCAAACACTATAAAGCCTGAATACATACCAATAGAAGAACAACTTGTCCTCTCGTGCTCGCCCCCCTATCCCACCCCACCTCTCGTGGGCAACATGCTGCTGGTGGTGTGTCATTTCCACATAAAGCCCACTTGATGGGCAAATAAAAATTGCAGCCTTGTAGTGCGATCACCCTGCTGTGAGAAAACAAAGATTTATTACACTTTGAAAATAAAATGCTACATTCTTATATGAACCTGAACGAACATTCTTTAAAACACTATAAAGCTTGAGTAGATACCAATAGAAGAACAACTTGTCCTATTCTGCTCGCCCCCCCATCCCACCTCCCCTCACGTGCACAAATCGTTGCTGTTGGTGTGTTATTTCCACCAAAAGCCCACTAGATGGGCAAATAAAAATTGCAGCCTTGTAGTGCGATCACCCTGCTCTGAGAAAACAAAGATTTACTGCACTTAGGAAATAAAATACTACGTTATTATGTGAACTTGAACGAACAATCTTTATAACACTATAAAGCCTAAGTACATACCAATAGAAGAACAACTTGTCCTCTCGTGCTCGCCCCCCTATCCCACCCCACCTCTCCTGGACAACATGCTGCTGGTGGTGTGTCATTTCCACATGAAGCCCACTTGATGGGCAAATAAAAATTGCAGCCTTGTAGTGCGATCACCCTGCTCTGAGAAAACAAAGATTTATTACACTTTGAAAATAAAATGCTACATTCTTATATGAACCTGAACGAACATTCTTTGAAACACTATAAAGCTTGAGTAGATGCCAATAGAAGAACAACTTGTCCTCTTCTGCTCGCCCCCCCATCCCACCCCCCCTCTCGTGGACAAATCGTTGCTGGTGGTGTGTCATTTCCACCAAAAGCCCACTTGATGTGCAAAAAAAATACAGCCTTGTAGTGTGATCACCCTGCTGTGAGAAAACAAAGACTTACTACACTTTGGAAATAAAATGCTACATTCTTATATGAACATGAACGAACATTCTTTAAAACACTATAAAGCCAGAGTACAGACCAATAGAAGAACAACTTGTCCTCTTCCGCTCGCCCCCCCATCCCACCCCCCCTCTCGTGGACAACATGCTGCTGGTGGTGTGTCATTTCCACCAAAAGCCCACTTGATGGGCAAATAAAAATTGCAGCCTTGTAGTGCGATCACCCTGCTGTGAGAAAACAAAGATTTACTACACTTTGGAAATAAAATGCTACATTCTTATATGAACTTGAAAGAATATTCTTTAAAACACTATAAAGCCTGAGTACATACCAATAGAGGAACAACTTGTCCTCTTCTGCTCGCCTCCCCCCCATTTCCCCCCCCCCCCCTCTCGTGGTCAACATGCTGCTGGTGGTGTGTCATTTCCACCAAAAGCCCACTTGATGGGGAAAAAAAATTACAGCCTTGTAGTGCGATCACCCTGCTGTGAGAAAACAAAGACTTACTACACTATGGAAATAAAATGCTACATTCTTATATGAACTTGAATGAACATTCTTTAAAACACTATAAAGCCAGAGTACAAACCAATAGAGGAACAACTTGTCCTCTTCCGCTCGCACCCCCGTCGCACCCCCCTCTCTCGTGGACAACATGCTGCTGGTGGTGTGTCATTTCCACCAAAAGCCCACTTGATGGGCAAATAAATATTGCAGCCTTGTAGTGCGATCACCCTGCTGTGAGAAAACAAAGATTTACTGCACTTAGGAAATAAAATGCTACGTTATTATATGAACTAGAACGAACATTCTTTAAAACACCATAAAGCCTGAGTACATACCAATTGAACAACAACTTGTCCACTTCCGCCCGCCCCCCCCCCCCCTTTCCCCCCACCGCCTCCTTCTCGTGGGACAACATGCTGCTGGTGGTGAGTCATTACCACCAAAAGCCCATTTGATGGGCAAATAAAAATTGCAGCCTTGTAGTGCGATCACCCTGCTGTGAGAAAACAAAGATTTATTACACTTTGGAAATAAAATGCTATATTCTTATACGAACCTGAACGAAGATTCTTTAAAACACTATAAAGCTTGAGTAGATACCAATAGAACAACAACTTGTCCTCTTCTGCTCGGCCCCCCATCCCCCCCCCCCTCTCGTGGTCAACATGCTGCTGGTGGTGTGTCATTTCCACCAAAAGGCCACTTGATGGGCAAATAAAAATTGCAGTTTTGTAGTGCGATCACCCTGCTGTGAGAAAACAAAGATTTATTACACTTTGGAAATAAAATGCTACTTTCTTATATGAACTTGAACGAACATTCTTTAAAACACTATAATGCCAGAGTACAGACCAATAGAAGAACAACTTGTCCTCTTCCGCTTGCCCCACCAACGCACCCCCCCTCTCGTGGACAACACGCTGCTGATGGTGTGTCATTTCCACCAAAAGCCCTCTTGATGGGCAAATAAAAGTAGAAGCCTTGTAGTGCGATCACCCTGCTGTGAGAAAACAAAGATTTACTACACTTAGGAAATAAAATGCTACATTCTTATATGAACTTGAACGAACATTCTTTAAAACACTATAAAGCCTGAGTACATACCAATACAGGAACAACTTGTCCTCTTCCGCTCGCGCCCCCCCCCCCCCATTCCCCGCTCCCCCCTCGCGTGGTCAACTTGCAGCTGGTGGTGTGTCACTTCCACCGAAAGCCCACCGGATGGGCAAATAAAAATAGAAGCCTAGTGTTGCGATCACCCTGCTGTGAGAAAGCAAAGATTTGCTACACTTTGGAAATAAAATGCTACATTCTTATATGAACTTGAACGAACATTCTTTAAAACACTATAAAGCCTGAGTACATACCAATAGAAAAACAACTTGTCCTCTTCCGCTTGCCCCCCCATCCCACCCCCCCTCTCGTGGTCAAATCGCTGCTGGTGGTGTGTCATTTCCACCAAAAGCCCACTAGATGGGTAAATACACTCCTGGAAATGGAAAAAAGAACACATTGACACCGGTGTGTCAGACCCACCATACTTGCTCCGGACACTGCGAGAGGGCTGTACAAGCAATGATCACACGCACGGCACAGCGGACACACCAGGAACCGCGGTGTTGGCCGTCGAATGGCGCTAGCTGCGCAGCATTTGTGCACCGCCGCCGTCAGTGTCAGCCAGTTTGCCGTGGCATACGGAGCTCCATCGCAGTCTTTAACACTGGTAGCATGCCGCGACAGTGTGGACGTGAACCGTATGTGCAGTTGACGGACTTTGAGCGAGGGCGTATAGTGGGCAAGCAGGAGGCCGGGTGGACGTACCGCCGAATTGCTCAACACGTGGGGCGTGAGTTCTCCACAGTACATCGATGTTGTCGCCAGTGGTCGGCGGAAGGTGCACGTGCCCGTCGACCTGGGACCGGACCGCAGCGACGCACGGATGCACGCCAAGACCGTAGGATCCTACGCAGTGCCGTAGGGGACCGCACCGCCACTTCCCAGCAAATTAGGGACACTGTTGCTCCTGGGGTATCGGCGAGGACCATTCGCAACCGTCTCCATGAAGCTGGGCTACGGTCCCGCACACCGTTAGGCCGTCTTCCGCTCACGCCCCAACATCGTGCAGCCCGCCTCCAGTGGTGTCGCGACAGGCATGAATGGAGGGACGAATTGAGACGTGTCGTCTTCAGCGATGAGAGTCGCTTCTGCCTTGGTGCCAATGATGGTCGTATGCGTGTTTGGCGCCGTGCAGGTGAGTGCCACAATCAGGACTGCATACGACCGAGGCACACAGGGCCAACACCCGGCATCATGGTGTGGGGAGCGATCTCCTACACTGGCTGTACACCACTGGTGATCGTCGAGGTGACACTGAATAGTGCACGGTACATCCAAACCGTCATCGAACCCATCGTTCTACCATTCCTAGACCGGCAAGGGAACTTGCTGTTCCAACAGGACAATGCACGTCCGCATGTATCCCGTGCCACCCAACGTGCTCTAGAAGGTGTAAGTCAACTACCCTGGCCAGCAAGATCTCCGGATCTGTCCCCCATTGAGCATGTTTGGGACTGGATGAAGCGTCGTCTCACGCGGTCTGCACGTCCAGCACGAACGCTGGTCCAACTGAGGCGCCAGGTGGAAATGGCATGGCAAGCCGCTCGACAGGACTACATCCAGCATCTCTACGATCGTCTCCATGGGAGAATAGCAGCCTGCATTGCTGCGAAAGATGGATATACACTATACTAGTGCCGACATTGTGCATGCTCTGTTGCCTGTGTCTATGTCCCTGTGGTTCTGTCAGTGTGATCATGTGATGTATCTGACCCCAGGAATGTGTCAATAAAGTTTCCCCTTGCTGGGACAATGAATTCACGGTGTTCTTATTTCAATTTCCAGGAGTGTAAAAATTACAGCCTTGTAGTGCGATCACTCTGCTGTGAGAAAACAAAGACTTACTACACTTTGGAAATAAAATGCTACATTCTTATATGAACTTGAACGAACATTCTTTAAGTCACTGTAAAGCCAGAGTACAGAACAATAGAGAATCAACTTGCCCTCTTCCGCTCGCCCCCCCATCCAACCCCCCCTCTCGTGGACAACATGCTGCTGGTGGTGTGTCATTTCCACCAAAAGCCCACTTGATGGGCAAATAAAAATTGCAGCCTTGTAGTGCGATCACCCTGCTGTGAGAAGACAAAGACTTACTACACTTTGGAAATAAAATGCTACATTCATATACGAACTTGAACAAACATTCTTTAAAACACTATAAAGCCTGAGTACATACCAATAGAAGAACAACTTGTCCTCTTCCGCTCGCCCCCCCCATCCCACCACCCCCCTCGTGGACAAATCGCTGCTGGTGGTGTGTCATTTCCAGCAAAAGCCCACTCGATGGGCAAAAAAAAATTACAGCCTTGAAGTGCGATCACCCTGCTGTGAGATAACAAAGACTTACTACACTTGATGGGCAAATAAAAATTGCAGCCTTGTAGTGCGATCACCCTGCTGTGAGAAAACAAAGGCTTACTACACTTTGGAATTAAAATGCTACATTCTTATATGAACTTGAATGAACATTCCCTAAATCACTATAAAGCCTGAGAACATACCAATAGAAGAACAACTTGTCCTGTGCCGCTCGCCCCCCCGCCCCTCGTAGGGAACATGATGCTGGTGGTGTGTCATTTCCACCTGAAGCCCACTTAATGGGCAAATAAAAATTGCAGCCTTGTAGTGCTATCACCCTGCTGTGAGAAAACAAAGATTTATTACACTTTGGAAATAAAATGCTACATTCTTATGTGAACCAGAATGAACATTCATTAAAACACTATAAAGCTTGAGTAGATACCAATAGAAGAACACCTTGTCCTCTTCCGCTCGCTCCGCCCCCCTCCACACCACCCCTCACGTTAAAAACGTGCTGCTGGTGGTGTGTCACTTCCACCAAAAGCCCACTTGATGGGCAAATAAAAATTGCAGCCTTGTAGTACGATCACCCTGCTGTGAGAAAACAAAGATTTATTACACTTTGGAAATAAAATGCTATATTCTTATATGAACCTGAACTAAGATTCTTTGCCGGCCGAAGTGGCCGTGTGGTTAAAGGCGCTGCAGTCTGGAACCGCAAGACGGCTACGGTCGCAGGTTCGAATCCTGCCTCGGGCATGGACGTTTGTGATGTCCTTAGGTTAGTTAGGTTTAACTAGTTCTAAGTTCTAGGGGACTAATGACCTTAGCATTGAGTCCCATAGTGCTCAGAGCCATTTGAAGAATCTTTAAAACACTATAAAGCTTCAGTAGATACCAATAGAAGAACACCTTGTCCTCTTCCGCTCGCTCCGCCCCCCCTCCACACCACCCCTCTCGTGGAAAACGTGCTGCTGGTGGTGTATCACTTCCACCAAAAGCCCACTTGATGGGCAAATAAAAATTCCAGCCTTGTAGTACGATCACCCTCCTGTGAGAAAACAAAGACTCACTACACTTTGGAAATAAAATGCTACGTTCTTATATGAACTTGAACGAACATTCTTTAAAACACTATATAGCCGGAGTACATGCCAAAAGAACAACAACTTGTCCTCTTCCGTTCGACCCCCCACCCCCTACCACATTCTCGTGGATAACATGCTGCTGGTGGTGTGTCATTTCCACCAAATGCCCACTTGATGGGCAAATATAAATTGCAGCCTTGTAGTGCGATCACCCTGCTGTGAGAAAACAAAGATTTACTACACTTTGGAAATAAAATGCTACGTTATCATATGAACTTGAACGAACATTCTTTAAAACATTATAAAGCCTGAGTACATACCAATAGAAGAACATCTGGTCCTGTTCCGCTCGCCCCCCCATCCCAACCCCCCTCTCGTGGACAAATCGCAGCTGGTGGTGCGTCATTTCCACTAGAAGCCCACTTGATGGGCAAAAAAAATTGCAGCCTTGTAGTGCGATCACCCTGCTGTGAGAAAAGATTTACTGCACTTTGGAAATAGAATGCCACGTTCTTATATGAACTTGAACGAACATTATTTAAAACACTATAAAGCCTGAGTACATACCAATTGAAGAACAACTTTACCTCTTCCGCTCGACCCCCACTCCGCCCCCATCTCCCCCCACCGCCTCCCATACTCTCTCCTGGACAACATGCAATTAGTGGTGTGTCATTTGCACCGAAAGCACACTTGATGGGCAAATAAAAATTGCAGCCTTGTAGTGCGATCACCCTGCTGTGAGAAAACAAACCTTTACTACACTTTGGAAATAAAGTGCTACGTTCTTATATGAACTTGAATGAACATTCTTTAAAACACTAGAAAGCCTGAGTACATACCAATAGAAGAACAACTTGTCCTCATCCGCACGCCCCCCCCCCCCCCCCCCTCACCATTACCCGTTCTCGCCGACAACATGCTGCTGGTGGTGTGTCAATTCCACCAAAAGCCCACTTGATGGGCAAATAAAAATTGCAGCCTTGTAGTGCGATCACCCTTCTGTGAGAAAACAAAGATGTACCACACTTTGGAAATAAAATGCTACGTTGTTATATGAACTTGAGCGAACATTCTTTAAAACACTATAAAGCCTGAGTGCATACCAATAGAAGAGCAACTTCTGGTCTTCCGTTCGCCTCACCCCCTCCCATCCCCCCTCTCTAGGACAACATGCTGCTATTGGTGTGTTATTTCAACGAAAAGCCCACTTGATGGGCAAATAAAAATTGCAGCCATGTAGTGTGATCACCCTGCTGTGAGAAAACAAATATTTACTACACTTTGGAAATAAAATGCTATGATCTTTTATGAACTAGAACGAACAGTCTTTAGAAAGCTATAAAGCCTGAGTACATACCAATAGAAGAACAACTTGTCCTCTACCGCTCGCCCCCCCCCCCCCCCCCCCCCACCCGCTTTCGTGGACAACATGCTGCTGGTGGTGTGTCATTTCCACCAAAAGCCCACTTGATGGGCAAATAACAATTGCAGCCTTGTAGTGCCATCACCCTGCTGTGAGAAAAAAAATATTTACTACACTTTGGAAATAAAATGCTACGTTCTTATATGAACTTGAACGAACAAGCTTTAAAACACTATAGAGCCTGAGTACATACCAATAGAAGAACAACTTGTCCGTTTCCGCCCGCCCCCCCCCCCCCCCCCCCCCCACCATCTCTCGTGGACAACATGCTGCTGGTGGTGTGTCATTTCCACCAAAAGCCCACTCGATGGGCAAATAAAAATTGCAGCATTGTAGTGCGATCACCCTGCTGTGAGAAAACAAAGATTTACTACACTTTGGAAATGAAATGCTACGTTCTTATATGAACTGGAACGAACATTCTTTAAAACACAATAAAGCCTGAGCACATACCAATGGAAGAACAACTTGTCCTCTTCCGCTCGCCCCCCCCCTCCACCCCCCATCCCCCCCTCCCAGCCACTCTCGCGGACAACATGCTGCTGCTGGTGTGTCAATTCCACCAAAAGCCCACATGATAGGCAAATAAAAATTGCAGGCTTGTGGTGCGATCACCCTGCTGTGAGAAAACAAAGATTTACTACACTTTGGAAATAAAATGCTACGTTCTTATATGAACTTGAACGAACATTCTTTAAAATACCTTGTAGTGCGATCACCCTGCTGTGTGAAAACAAAGATTTACTACACTTTGGAAATAAAATGCTACGTTCTTATATGAACTTGAACGAACATTCTTTAAAACGCTATAAAGCCTGAGTACATACCAATAGAACAATAACTTGCCTCTTCTGCTCGGTCCCCCCCCCCCCCCCCCCCACCCACACGTGGACAACATGCTGCTGTTGGTGTGTCAATTCCACCAAAATCCCACTTGATGGGCAAATAAAAATTGCAGCCTTGTTGTGCGATCACCCTGCTGTGAGAAAACAAAGATTTACTACACTTTGGAAATAAAATGCTACATTTTTATATGAACTTGAACGAACATTCTTTAAAACTCTATAAAGCCTGAGTACATACCAATAGAAGAACAACTTGCCCTCTTTCGTTTGCCTCACCCCCTCCCATCACCCCTCTCGTAGACAACATGCTGCTGGTGGTGTGTCATTTCCAACAAAAGCCCACTCGATGGGCATATAAAAACTGCAGACCTGTAGTGTGATCACCCTGCTGTGGGACAATAAAGATCTACAACACTTTCGAAATAAAATGCTATGTTATTATATGAACTTGAACGAACATTCTTTAAAACACCATAAGGCCTGAGTACATACCAATAGAACAACAACTTGCCCTCTTCCTTTCGCCCCACCCCCTCCCAACCTTCCTCTCGTGGACAATATGCTGCTGGTGGTATGTCATTTCCACCAAAAGCCCACTTGATGGGCAAATAAAAATTGCAGCCTAGTAGTGCTATCACCCTGCTTTGAGAAAACGAAGATTTACTGCACTTTGAAAATAAAATGCTACGTTCTTATATGAATCTGTACGAACATTCTTTAAAACACTATAAAGCCTGAGTATATACCAATAGAACAATAACTTGCCTCTCCTGCTCGTCCCTGCCCCCCCCCCCCCCCTCTCGTGGACAACATGCTGCTGTTGGTGTGTCAATTCCACCAAAAGCCCACTTGATGGGCAAATAAAAATTACAGCCTTGTAGTGCGATCACCCTGCTGTGAGAAAACAGAGATTTACTACCCTTTGGAAATAAAATGCTACGTTATTATATGAACTTGAACGAACATTCTTTAAAACACAATAAAGCCTGAGCACATACCAATGGAAGAACAACTTGCCCTCTTCCTTTCGCCCCATCCCCTCCCAACCTTCCTCTCGTGGACAATATGCTGCTGGTGGTGTGTCATTTCCACCAAAAGCCCACTTGATGGGCATATAAAAATTCCAGCCTTGTAGTGCGATCACCCTGCTGTGAGAAAACAAAGATTAACTACCATTTGGAAATAAAATGGTACATTATTATATGAACTTGAACTAACATTTTTCAAAACACTATAAAGCCTGAGTACATACCAATAGGAGAACAACTTGTCCTCTTCCACTCGCCCCCCCTCCCCGCACCCTCTCTCGTGGACAACATGCTTCTGGTGGTGTGTCAATTCCACCAAAAGCCCACTTGATGGGCAAATAAAAATTGCAGCCTTGTAGAGCGATCACCCTGCTGTGAGAAAACAAAGATTTACTACACTTTGGAAATAAAATGCTGTGTTCTTATATGAACTTGAACGAACATTCCTTAAAACTCTATAAAGCCTGAGTACATACCAATAGAACAATAACTTGCCTCTTCTGCTTGCTCCCCCCCCCCCCCCCCCCCCTCTCTCGTGGACAACATGCTGCTGTTTGTGTGTCATTTCCACAAAAAGCCCACTCGATGGGCAAATAAAAACTGCAGCCTTGTAGTGTGATCTTCCTCCTGTGACACAGCAAAGATCTACAACACTTTGGAAATAAAATGCTACGTTCTTATAAGAACTTGAACGAACATTCTTTAAAACACTATAGAGCCTGAGTACATACCAATAGAAGAACAACTTGTCCTCTTCCGCTCGCCCCCCCCTCCCCCTCCCCCCCCCCCCCCCCCCACCCACCCACTCTCATGGACAACAAGCTGCTGGTGGTGTGTCAATTCCACCAAAAGCCCACTTGATGGGCAAATAAAAATTGCAGCCTTGTAGTGCGATCACCCTGCTGTGAGAAAACAAGGATTTACTACACTTTGGAAATAAAATGCTACGTTCTTTTATTAACTTGAACGAACATTCTTTAAAACGCTATAAAGCCTGAGTACATGCCAATAGAAGAACAACTTGTCTTCTTCCCCTCGCCCCCCGCTACCCCCCCCCTCTCTCATGGACAACATGCTGCTGGCGCTGTGTCAATTCCACCAAAAGCCCACTTGATGGGCAAATAAAAATTGCAGCCTTGTAGTGCGATCACCCTGCTGTGAGAAAACAAAGATTTACTACACTTTGGAAATAAAATGCTGTTGTGTCGGTAGCTGGGCCGACACCGTGAAGTTGAGATGGCTGAAAAGGCAAGCTAGACTAACGCAGACGGGCGTGAAGTACTGGAACAGGATACGTAATTAATGTTAGGAAGAAAAGTACGGAGCAGGTTTAATACTTAACTTTACTCATTGAGGTACATCAATCTTGATGGTACACAGGAGACTTTAAGTACAATCACTGTATGGCTAATGACGCCTTGGTAGTTCGTAGCCATTAACTTAGCTGATGGCTATTCTGTCTCTTGGCTAATGAAAGAGAAAGGCTTCGTACATCTGGTCGGTAGCTAGGTTCTCGTACAACTGGGCGAGTGCTCTCTCGTATCACGAGACCTGCCTTGGTGGTGGCGCTAGGTCTGCGATTACACAGTGGCGACACGCGGGTCCGACATGTACTAAATGGACCGCGGCCGATTTAAGCTACCACCTAGCAAGTGTGGTATCTGGCGGTGACACCACAAATGCTACGTTCTTATATGAACTTGAATGAACATTCTTTAAAACGCTATAAAGCTTGAGTACATACCAATAGAAGAACAACTTGTCCTCTTCCACTCGCCCCCCCTCCCCCCACTCTCTCTCTCGTGGATAACATGCTTCTGGTGGTGTGTCATTTCCACCAAAAGCCCACATGATAGGCAAATAAAAATTGCAGCCTTGTAGTGCGATCACCCTGCTGTGAGAAAACAAAGATTTACTATACTTTGGAAATAAAATGCTACGTTCTTATATGAACTTCAATGAACATTCTTTAAAACGCTATAAAGCTTGAGTACATACCAATAGAACAACAACTTGCCCTCTTCCTTTTGCCCCACCCCCTCCCATCCTTCCTCTCGTGGACAATATGCTGCTGGTGGTGTGTCATTTCCACCAAAAGCCCACTTGATGGGCAAATAAAAATTGCAGCCTTGTAGTGCGATCACCCTGCTGTGAGAAAACTAAGATTTACTACACTTTGGAAATAAAATGCTACTCTCTTATATGAACTTGAACGAACATTCTTTAAAACACTATAGAGTCTGAGTACATACCAATAGAAGAACAACTCGTCCTCATCTGCTAGCCCCCGCCCCCTCCCCCCCTCCCCACCCACCCCTTTTCATTGACAACATGCTGCTGGTGTTGTGTCATTTCCACCAAAAGCCCACTTGATGGGTAAATAAAAATTGCAGCCTTGTAGTGCGATCACCCTGCTGTGAGAAAACAAAGATTTACTACCCTTTGGAAATAAAATACTATGTTCTTATATGAACTTGAACGAACAGTCTTTAAAACACTATAAAGCCTGAGTACATACCAATAGAACAACAACTTGCCCTCTTCCTTTCGCCCCACCCCCTCCCATCCTTCCTCTCGTGGACAATATGCTGCTGGTGGTTAGTCATTTCCACCAAAAGCCCAATTGATGGGCAAATAAAAATTGCAGCCTTGTAGTGCGATCACCCTGCTCTGAGAAAACAAAAATTTGCTACACTTTGGAAATAAAATGCCACGTTCTAATATGAACTTGAACGAACATTCCTTAAAACACTATATAGCCTGAGTATATACCAAAAGAAGAACAACTTGTCCTCCTCCGTTCGCCCCCCCCCCCCCCCCCCCCAGCCGCTCTCGTGGGCAACATGCTGCTGGTGGTGTGTCATTTCCACCAAAAGCCCAGTTAATGGGCAAATAAAAATTGCAGCCTTACAACGCGGACACCCTGCTTTGAGGAAACAAAGATTTACTGCATTTTGGAAATAAAATACTATGTTCTTATATGAATTTGAAGGAACGCACTTTTTAAAACTGTAAAGCCTGAGTAGATACCAATAGAAAGAAGGCATGTCCGATATCATTCTGTTGTGAACATCAAGCTGCTGGAGGTGTGTTATTTCCTCCAAAATCGCAGTCGATGGGCTAAGAAACATTGCAGCTTTGTATCGAGAACACTCTGCTGTGGGGAAATAAAAATTTACTACAATTTAGATATCAAATACTTCTTACTTATATTAAGTTGATGTAGCTACCTTTTAAGATCTATAACTGTTGAGTATATTCAATGTTATTCACGTGACACCTAATGATTAGTCAACAATGTTAGTCATGGATTTTTTTTTGAGCCACAATTTCGTTACTGCTTCCTTACTGACAACATAATACTCCCAGGCAGGCTTCTTTCAAATTGGTTCCTCCACTTCTCGTAACATTTTTTGGTTAATGTATGATTATAGTTTGGTTGCCAGATGCTTCAGACGAGGTCATCAATACAGGCGTACTCTATATTATACACTGAAGGTGCTCAGAATGTTGGACATCTACCTAACATTGTGTAGAGCACATGCGAGCATGCAGATGTGTCCCAACATGACGTGGCGTGGATTTGTCTACTTTCTGTATATTGAGCAAGCAGTAAAGGAAACAAAAGAAAAATTTGGAGTAGGTATTAAAATCCATGGAAAAGAAATGAAAACTTTGAGTTTCGCCGATGACATTGTAATTCTGTCAGAGACGGCAAAGGACTTGGAAGAGAAGTTGAACGGAATGGACAGTCTCTCGAAAGGAGGATATCAGATGATCATTAACAAAAGCAGAACGAGGATTATGGAATGTAGTCGAATTAAGTCGGGTGATGCTGAGGGAATTAGATTAGGAAATGAGACACTTAAGGCAGTAAAAGGAGTTTTGCTATTTGCTGAGCAAAATAACTGAGCCTGGTCGATGTACAGAGGATATAAAATGTAGACTGGCAATTGCATGGAAAGCATTTCTGAAGAAGAGAAATTTGTTAACATCGAGTATAGATTTAAGTGTCAGGAAGTCGTTTCTGAAAGTATTTGTATGGAGTGTAGCCATATATGGAAGTGAAACATGGACGATAACTAGTTTGGACAAGAAGAGAATAGAAGATTTCGAAATGTGGTGCTACAGAAGATTGCTGAAGATTAGATTGGTAGATCATATCACTAATGAGGAGGTATTGAATAGGATTGGGGCACAACTTGACTAGAAGAAGGGATCGGTTGCTAGGACACATTGTGAAGCATCAAGGGATCACAAATTTAGTATTGGAGGGCAGCATGGAGGGTAAAAATCGTAGAGGGAGACCAAGAAATGAATACACCGAGCAGATTCAGAAGGATGTAGGTTGCAGTAAGTACTGGGAGATGAAGAAGCTTGCACAGGATAGAGTAGCATGAAGAGCTGCATTAAACCAGTCTCAGGACTGAAGACCACAACGACAATAACAACATAAAAATAACGTAAATTAGTTGCAAACTACGGTGTGTACAAACTTTATTCAACATGTAAAATGATTTACGCTATGGCATGTTCGATATGCCTGCCATGATTGGCGATGGTGTGGCGCAGACGAATAGCGAAAATTCTGCATGACCTGCTGAAGTGTCAGAACATCGATGCTGTCGATGACCTGCTGAATGGCTGTGGTTTTGGAGTTATTGCTGTACACCTTGCCTTTAATATAGCCCCACAAAAAGGAGTCGCATGTTTTGAGATCCGGAGAATATGGAGGTACTGGATACTGGGCAGGAAAAAGTTGAAGAGGAGACAGTTGAAATTTGGACAACAATGTAGTTGATATTTTATGGTTTCCAACATGAAATATTCCAAAACATTTTTAACAGATTTCAATGCTTTGTTTTCCAGAATTAATTGACATACTGAGTTTTGCTAATCATGGCAGATAAATTTAGATAAGAGGATTTCCTGACATAGTGGCGTTCGAAATACTCGTTGAATTTGCTAGGTAATGCGTGTTGTGTGACTGATTGCAGGCTATTTTGCTCACAACATTGCCGGTGATGTATCTGTCGTGTGTGGGATGCTTAATCGACTCATCGCTGAGGAAACATCTTGTGTCACATCACGAGATAGACAACAGCGTGGGAGGCCACATACAAATGATGCTCACTGCTATAAATTAGGAAATGAAATACATCATTAAGCAATGCCGACTATGGCATCTGACCTATGGCGCACAGTCTGAATGCGAAATGAATCACATATCGGCAGCTCGTCTTCAAGCGATCGCTACCAGAAACCACGGAAATGTGGCAGCACTGTACTGGTATTAAGGATACGAACTGGAGTGGCACAAAGGCGATAAGGCACGCACGCCCACCTTATTTTTCGACACGTAAGCAGAAAAAAAACATTTCGAAAGGCATTTCGTTCCATGAATTAGGAATCTATGTTTTAACAGACAAATTAGAGTTCTGTCGAAAACAAAGGATAAATCCACGCTTCGGTGTCCACCTGTCGGCTTCAACCAATGACGTCATACCTATGTCAAAGTATATACTCAACCAGGGAAACTCCCCATCACATTCCCCAGTGGACAGCTAATCAGAAAGTGAACACAGATGAAGCATCAAAACAGGAAGAAAATGTACTGTACTGTGAAAAAAAAGAAGCAATATAGAAACAGTGGATGGTGTTCCAGTGTAACGACAAGTGTCAGCCAATTGCATGCTGATGAACACATCTCTAGCACGACACTGAGACAGCAGCAGCAACTACACACAGGGAATGTGAGTTCCGCGCCGCCTAGCTGCGGTGGAGTGGAAGACGAGCCGTCATACAAACGCCACAGCAGTGAGTTATGAACTGTATTGTTTTTGCTTGCACTGAAATTGTATATACCAAAGGACACTGATTATTTGCATGTCCCCATTTGCTTGCAACACACCTTTGTGAATACGCAAAGTTAAGGATTGTCAATTCAGCTTACTGTCATAAACTCTATTAATACGCTTTGCTCCAATTGTTGTCTAGCAATCCGAGAAAACAGCTTCCTGGGCATCCTGTATTAGATGAGTGGCCAGACACAACAAATGGTCCAAGCTTAATAAGTGCAGTACAAAGGAGCCTGGACGAGCAATTGCCTAGTGGTTAAAGTCGGCATGGTGGCTCAGCGTGTTTGGTTAGAGGGTTAGCTGCCCTGGGTAATAAAAATAACTGGGTAAATGGATCAACAAGGGTGTCATGGGACATACGCCCTGAACAATTGCAACAAATAATAACGAACGAAATGAGATAAAAAGAAGGTGGACATGATGTTAGACAATCAAGCAGTGAACCGTGTTCAACCCCCCCCCCCCTCCCCCCCGCCCCACCTCACCGGCCACAAACTTTTTTTTTAAGCTGTTCGCCTTATTGATATTTGGGTCTGTATCATGGTACAACGTCCATTTGCAACCGTGAGGTGTAAGGAAGGGTCCTAGAATGACAGTTGATTCTGTGTAACTACTTTATTAGCAGCCGACAGGAAGTGGCTTTCAAATGGGAACTGCAAGCATTTGATGACAAGGAGATAAGTCAACCGAATCCCCAGTGGAAAACATGTCTGGTGTGTTAGACACAGCATTCGTGACGGTACGTGTGTCATGTGATATGAATCTCTTACCGACACACCTAGTTCGTATGCTTGTAAGTGAGTGAGATATCCCTCCTTGCCCAATTTAGGTGTTGGTATGAATGTGAACGTGACCACTCCTAAGGAAATGATGAAAACATAAGCTGCAACAAATGAATGCAACAGCTCGCTTCTCACATAGTTTCTCTGTACCCTGTCAAAAGATATGTTTTTGAAGTTGTGTTCCGTTTGGAACTAATCGTTCGTTGTAACATAGTTCACACCCGTTTATTTGTTGTTTTCATTTTTGTGAGATGTCTCACCCATTCTCACTTTTCATCACGTTTACTTGAAATGTTAACATATTCTTACCACATGACTCATATTCTATAACCAATGTGTAGTACGACAACTGCCAAGTCTATAGAAAGAGAACGAACATTTCAGTGACTGAACGGACAGTTCAAAATCTTGCGAAGAAAATAAAAATAAATACTATGAGAGAGTTTCAAACCCAACTCGTCCGCTTTGTGGTCCAACACTGTAACCATTTTATTTCAACACCCTAGCTGTTTGTATGTGCTCAGTATCACACTTGTTAAACTTGAACAAGTCACTGTTATCATTTTGCCTTTTTTCACATTTCAGTACACCTTTTTCCTGTTTTCAAGCTTGATCTGTGTTCAGTTTTTGACGGGCTATGCAAGGGGCCATCTTACCACTAGATCTGAGGGGTTGCGACGGGGAGTTTCCCTCGGTAGAGGCGATATCAGAAGTCAATGAGGCTTATTCATAAACAAACGAATCTATCACAGAGAAAAAGACAATCATATGCATGTGATAGAATCCCACCACAGTTCACCAAATTAATTACATTGGCATGAATTACATTGTGAAGCAACTGAGATAACGGAAAAGAAGGTAACAACAGAAAAATGAAACATACATGTGTGAAACAAACTGAAGCGCTGAGAACCATAACCGCCATTCATTTTGAGATTGTGGCATGTATGCGTTCTCCTGACATCTGTTAATCTTACAATGAACCAGCTTTGTCCATGCTGTCCATCTGCACTACACTGGTATACAGGGTGTTACAAAAATGTACGGCCAAACTTTCAGGAAGCATTCCTCACACACAAAGAAAGAAAATATGTTATTTGGACCTGTGTCCGGAAATGCTTACCTTCCATGATAGAGCTCATTTTATTACTTCTCTTCAAATCACATTAATCATGGAATGGAAACACACACCTACAGAACATACCAGCATGACTTCAAACACCTTGTTACAGGAAATGTTCAAAATGTCCTCCGTTAGCGAGGATACATGCATCCACCTTCCGTCCCATGGAATCCCTGATGCACTGATGGAGTCCTGGAGAATGGCGTATTGTATCACAGCCATCCACAATACGAGCACGAAGAGTCTCTACATTTGGTACAGGGGTTGCGTCGACAAGAGCTTTCAAATGTCCCCATAAATGAAAGTCAAGAGGGTTGAGGTCAGGAGAGCGTGGAGGCCACGGAATTGGTCCGCCTCTACCAATCCATCGATCACCGAATCTGTTGTTGAGAAGCGTACGAACACTTCGACTGAAATGTGCAGGAGCTCCATCGTGCATGAACCACGTGTCGTACTTGTAAAGGCACATGTTCCAGCAGCACAGGTAGAGTATCCCGTATGAAATCATGATGACATGCTCCATTGAGCATAGGTGGAAGAAGAAGGGGCCCAATCGAGACATCACCAACAATTCCTGCCCAAACGTTCACAGAAAATCTGTGTCGATGGTATGATTGCACAATTGCGTACGGGTTCTCGTCAGCCCACACATGTTGATTGTGAGAATTTACAATTTGATCACGTTGGAATGAAGCCTCATCCGAAAAGAGAACTTTTGCACTGAAATGTGGATTGACACATTGTCAGATGAACCATTCACAGAAGTGTACCAGCGGAGGCCAATCAGCTGCTGATAGTGCGTGCACATGCTGTACATGGTACGTAAACAACTGGTTCTCCCGTAGCACTCTCCGTACAGTGACGTGGTCAACATTACCTTGTACAGCAGCAACTTCTCTGACGCTGACATTACGGTTATCGTCAACTGCACGAAGAATTGCCTCGTCCGTTGCATGTGTCCTCGTCGTTCTGGGTATTCTCCAGTCGTGAGTCATGGGCTAGAATGTTCCGTGCTCCCTAAGACACCGATCAATTGCTACGAATGTCTTCCTGTCGAGACACCTTCGTTTTGGAAATCTGTCTCGATACAAACGTACCGCGCCACGGCTGTTGCCCCGTGCTAATCCATACATCAAATGGGCATCTGCCAACTCCGCATTTGTAAACATTGCACTGACTGCAAAACCAAGTTCGTGATGAACACTAACCTGTTGATGCTACGTACTGATGTGCTTGAGGCTGGTACTATAGAGCAATGAGTCGGATGTCAACACAAGCACCGAAGTCAACATTATCTTCCTTCAATTGTGCCAACTGGCGGTGAATCGAGGAAGTACAGTAGATACTGACGAAACTAAAATGAGCTCTAACATGGAAATTAAGCGTTTCCGGAGACATGTCCACATAACATCTTTTCTTTATTTGTGTGTAAGGAATGTTTCCTGAAAGTTTGGCCGTACCTTTTTGTAACACCCTGTATACAGGGCCGGCGCAAGGCACGTGCGAAACGTGCGACCGCATGGGGCGGCACTTTCCGAGGGGCGGCAAATCTGCCGCTCCCCCCTCCCCCTTTTTCTTTTTTACTGGACAAACTCAACATTCATGCCCAAGAGGGGGTTCAAAAGCAAACCTAGGAGGGTGCGGCTTCGGGAACTGTGGCATGGCGCCTCGACTACCTGCCGACCGCCCCTGTTGAACAAGGGGGGGAGGAGGACTAATTTCTTCCTCGCCACTGTGGCAGCACCGTCGTGTGTTTACGCCGGAGGAACAGAGAGGGGGAAGCAGTCTGGCGTAGACGTTAGTATTCTTATGAGTGGAGTGCTGCCAGCCTGTTACGCGCCGTGCGTTTACTCACAACTAATTTGGCAGAAGACGAAATCTAATTTGGAAATTCGAATGCAATGTTCGATACTGCGGTTACATGTTAAGCCTGAAGCAATTTTGCTGAGCCCTTCAGTGGCAGTTTCCGAGTGTTTTATTCTTCCCGCATTATGGAAAATACTACTCGCACACTATCACTTTGCAAACGTGTGAATCCATGTTTCAACTTAGTAAATTACTGGTCACTTTGATTCTGATGAAAACCTAGGAAGTATGGTCTTTTAGCAACAATGTCCTCTCGTCCGCACAAAACAAAACGTTAATTTTGACACCTTCTAAAACTAAAATCCATAGACAGAACATTGGTTCTAAGGGTTTCCTTACTATCTTTGAAGCTCATTTCTGTTTGACAAAAGATGTGCAGTTTTCGCAAATTTCGTATTTCTTTCTATTGTTCGTAACGCCATAGAAATTGCTGTCAGATAATACATTTATCCATATCATCGGTCACATAGCTATTGTGAGCTTCTTGCTTCTTCTTCTTGGGCGCTAGTTTAACTGTAGCCTCGCTGTACCTCGTCACGTGACCTAGTTCCTGGCACTGCCGCGTCACCAATTCGCCTTTCCAGGCAATAGGTGTTGTTGCGTTCTCTACAACGAAAACTACAGAATTCGTTTCGGTAGTTGGCTGAGGGAGTCAAGATTGGTCATAAGCACTTTCATTGCGTTAAGTAAGAAAAATCGCGATTGATTACTGACATTTCCTACAGATTAGTTTAAATAAAATTCCACAAACGTTTAAAAAAAAATTGAGGGGGGGGGGGGGGGACAATTTAGCAGCTCGCACGGGGCGGCACTTGGGCTTGCGCCGGCCCTGGGTGTATAAGAACATTTGCGAAAAGCTGTCTCGCCGGTTTCTCTGATATTCACTTCCATGATGGCCCGAGGCACAGACTTTCATTGCTGCAGTAATGCTGTCCGGCTACAATGGCGCCCATTTCTTCATAACATCTGGAAGCTCCTGGAGAGAAGCGCCACCACAAAATCACGTTCCTTGGTTTCAGCACTCTAGTTTGTAAAATGGACGTTGAGACTATTAGAGTCTTTAAGAATGTTACCGAATTAACTACCAAAATGATGTTCGTCGTAACAATTTACTTTTAAGAAATTTTGCAATGATGAAATTCTCAACAGGTATCCATGAAATGTTGATTAAAGTAACGTAACCTAAATTGGGCAGGGAGACAGATCTCACTCACTTACAGGCGTTCAAATTAGGTGCGTTGGTAAGAGATTCCTATCATATGACACCCGTACTGTCTCTCATGCCGTGTACGACACACCAGACTTGTTTTCTGGTGAAGGGTTCGGTGGACTTGTCTCCTTGTTGTCAAACACTTGCGGTTCCCATTCGAAAGTCAATTTCTTTCGGCTGATAATAGAGTAGTAGTAGTTTTTTTTTTTTAATAGCACTATGGGACTTAACATCTATGGTCATCAGTCCCCTAGAACTTAAAACTACTTAAACCTAACTAACCTAAGGACATCACACAACACCCAGTCAACACGAGGCAGAGAAAATCCCTGACCCCGCCAGGAATCGAACCCGGGAAAGAGTAGTTGTGCAGGATCAAATGTCATTATAGGTCCGTTCCTTACACCGCACTGTTGCAAACGGACATTGCACCACGATACAAACACAAATTTGGACACAGCGAACATCTAAAGCAGAAAACGTTTGTGGCCAGTCGGGGGGTTGAACGCGGCCCGCCTGCTTGATTGTCTAACACAGTGTCTACTTTTTTTTTTAATCTCATTTTGTTCCTTGGAATCGTGTGAGGCCACCATTTTCTTCAAGTCACAGTGAGGGAGACGACAATTTGCTATTTATCCACAGTTTGTAGATGCCTTGCAAAATCTAGAGCCCCCATACGTAGATATAAGGCAAATAACTATCTTGAAACACAAACATTCAAGAAATTACTATATCAAACTTGAAACACATATACTCAAGAAAGCTACTAGATTTCATGCCTAAATTTAACAGACAGTTTTATCTGAACCTCAAGCCAAAGAATGTGCTTAATGAAAATGATGATAACAGGGATCCGAAGTCTTGGGGCAGGTCACAACTATGTGTATTAAGTGTCTGTACTTATGTTCTGATTCTAGTTTTACATTAGTTACAAACTACATTACAGTTAAAAGACGCCATTACCTTTAACCTTAGATTAATAATAATAACACAAGTACTCAAAGAGTAAACACAAAATACAGCAAGATCAACACAGTAACTCATTTTAATCATGTAGGGGATGTGCTGGGGTCGACAGGATGGGAGAAAGTCACGCAGAACACCAGGTTACTGAAGATTAAGAGAGCCTTACACAAAATGCGGGCATCTACAACTAAAAATGTCTGTCCACTTCCGTCAAAATTCGTCTCTACAATACTGTAATCAAACCTGAGGTGTTATACGCCTGTGAGACACTGACGCTACACACCAAGGGTGACCTAGAGAAGATGCTCACACAGGAAAGAAAAATTATCAGGAACATTATTGGACCAAAACTCACAGACAATGGATACAGGAGACACCACAGAGAAGTTGGCCACGTCGTCAGGCTCTCACAGACCAGACGCACCAACAGAATACTCAGATACAAACAGAGGCTCAAAACCACTACACCTTGGATGGCACAAGTCAAAATTGATCTGGAAGAAGCACAGTTTAATTCAGCGGACATCACAGCCAAAAGCGTCTGTAGACACAAAATACACAATTGGGAAGTAATGTCAGAGAAGACAGCACCTAAAACCGAAAGATCAAAGTGGACCGAAGAAAGGAAGAGAGCCTTTAGCCAACGAATGAAAAAGTACTGGAAGAACAGGAGGAGCAAATAGACATACATGCTTCGCGTGGTCAGATAAAGGCCTGTGAGGTGTGTAATAATAAGAATGATAAATATTAAACTATATTAATAGGAAATATGGGATGTTAAAAAAATCACAGCTATAAGACTGATGGTTTCCCTACAAATTTGATTTTCACAAATATCTGTTTTTCCCTGAACTTTGCATAGGTGCTTTGGGCCCTTCTGGTTTTCAGTGCCTGAATTATTGTCATATTTTACGCCAGTAAGTGAAAGGACCAGAGACTACCTTTACAGTTGACTGCAGCATCACGCATAGTAAACTCGTAATATTGAATAGCGGCAGTTCTTAATAACAAGTATTGAATCTTAGGGGGGTGTGGGTTTTCAAAGGGCACAAACTAAAATGTAACACAACAACCGCAAAATGAAAGAAATAGTAACTCATGAGAAACGTAGGCAGGACATAAGCGGGAAAAAGGAGTAAGCAGCACAGAATTTCTAAAAGAGAAAACACTGCACAAATAACGAAATAATAACAAATCTTGGGATCGATAACCAGAAGTGAGCTGTATAGGTCAGTTCTAATTGTCGATTCAATTACCGCTTTTTTGTAGCAGTACAGGAAGCTGTACCATATAGGTAAATCCTAAAGGGATTAGGGGCCCACGCCTAATGAAAATGGCGTAATAAAGAAACGTGAAGTCGACATTTTGAGCGGTACCACACATGAAAATTCTGAAAGAATGCACTGTAGGATCATGCAGTGGTTCGTTATACGATTCCTGTTTTGGTGCTACTTTCTATACTACTGTTGTTGCTGTAGGTGTGTGCTGTGATTCTTTGAGAATTGCCATGTATGGTATCACTCTAATTGTTGATTCCGGGTTGCGTTTTATTTCATGACTTTTATTGGCTGATAATTATTTCGTCAAAGATTTAACTTTTTCATATCACTCGCTATTCTTCTGGTAGAACGAGAAAGATAACTAACGTTGGAATCGACAACTAGACTTGACCTACGGTATAGAGAGACAAAAAGTAAATAAATAATCCTAAAAGAAATAGCAACAGACAATGAAAAATCACGAATAATAACGAAGCGTGGTATGAAGAACTAGAACTGACCCATATAACTGTCCTCTTAATTGCTGCCTAATATCACTTTCGGCAATCGTGGCACATTCGGAAAAAAACAGCCATATATTTGTGAGAAGCAAGATTATATGTACCGGTAATAGCAGACAGTCTCACACGCAGAAATTTCAGCTGACCTCTGTAAGTATCTGACCAACCCTGCCTTCGGAAATGGTGCCATATTCGGAAAAAAGTAGTCCTATATATTTGCGAGAAATAAAATTATAAATACGATTGCTACTTGATTCACGAGCAGCAACTTAACCGTTGAACTTAGGTTCCCGCCTAACAATAACCTGAGAAATCGCGATATATTTTTGTAATAAACAGATAAAATTTAATAACAGCCACTTCCATCCTTCGCATCCTAAACTCATGGCGTCCTTCGATCGGGAATCGGACACTAGATTTGACTAAAAATAGAACTTAACGCCTGAAATTCATCTAAAGTGCGTTAGAAAGTCTTATAAAACATATTATGTCATACGACAGGGCCAGGGAAAACGTGTGTTTCACGGCAGCACGACGATGTACTACACCTGTCGAATGTTATCTACACGAGTGAATACATTAATCAATTGGCATGTGCATCTTCGCAGGACCGTGTATAATTTGTAGTATTCCGATCTTACTCTAATTACAAAATTTGTGAAGTTAATGGTTCTCCAACACAAGATGCTTTAAACAAACCGTGATAAACAGACTGGATGACCGATTTGCAAAATTAAATTACCTCGAATATAACAGCTGTGTTGAAGAGCTTCATACCCATTCAACATACGTGATGTGAGAATTAATGTTATGCATCCGCAAAAAGGTGCAGTCGGTTTAACGCCCGTGTTATGGCTGCCAGTGATAGGCGGAAATCACATGCTGGTTAATGACTTACCAGAGACCGCCACCGTTGCGAGTGCTCCTATTTCACGATTTCTTCAGGTTCTGCTGAATGTGGACACGACCACTCCACGTTGCTCGCCATTGGACTCGAATCAAACTGTTGCTAAGAAACGACACGGGACGTCGAAGAGACCCCTGTTTTGTTGAAAATTGTGTCACGTCGTGATTGCTGTTGTTTACTGCAATACGGTATGTGGACAATTATCGCCGTGTAATTAACGGAACTGTACACCGATCATAATAGGAGCGTAAATAGGCTGTAGTGTTCGGGGCAATTCCGCCGAGAAAAACATCCTCACAGCCTTACTCATCTAATACACTGAAGAGCGAAAGAATCTGGTACACATGCCTAATATCGTACAGGCCCCCGCGGGAATACAGAAGTGCCGCAACACGACGTGGCATAGACTCTACTAATGTCTGAAGTAGTGCTAGAGGAAACTGACATCAGGAATCCTGCAGGGCTGTCCATAAATCCGTAAGAGTACGAAGGGGTGGAGATCTCTTCTGAACAGCACGTTGCAAGACATCACAGAAACGTTTAATAATGTTCATGTCTGGAGAGTTTGGTGGCCAGCGGAAGTGTTTGAAGTCAGAAGAGTGTTCCTGGAGCCACTCTGTAGCAATTCTGGACGTGTGGGGTGTCGCATTGTCCTGCTAGAATTGGCGAAGTCCGTCAGAATGGACAATGGACATGAATGGATGCAGGTGATCAGGCAGGATCCTTATGTGCGCGTCACCTGCCAGAGACGTATCTGGACCTATCAGAGGTCCCTTATCACTCAAACTGCACACACCGCTTACTATTATAGAGTCTTCACCCATTCTGGTGATCAAAGGAGTCATCGAAGAAGGAGGCATAGGATGGGCGGCCACGCATGGCAGACAAATGCCACAGGTATCTGTTGAGGAGAAAGTTATGGTTGTAGGACAGTGGTAGTTCAGCAGCTTCAGCATACAGCCTCGCAACTGGGCTGGGCAGGGCCTAAATCCTCGCACAAACGAAAAAAATTGGCTGACATCGAAATAAGTGTCCAAGGAATAGAGAAGCAACTGGAATCACTAAACAGAGGAAAGTCTACTGGACCTGACGGGATACCAATTCGACTCTACTCAGAGTACGCGAAAGAACTTGTCCCCCTTCTAACAGCCGTGTACCGCAAGTCTCTAGAGGAACGGAAGGTTCCAAATGATTGGAAAAGAGCACAGGTAGTCCCAGTCTTCAAGAAGGGTCGTCGAGCAGATGCGCAAAACTATAGACGTATATCTGTGACGTCGATCTGTTGTAGATTTTTAGAACATGTTTTTCGCTCGCGTATCATGTCGTTTCTCGAAACCCAGAATCTACTCTGTAGGAATCAGCATGGATTCCGGAAACAGCGATCGTGTGAGACCCAACTCGCTTTGTTTGTTCATGAGACCCAGAAAATATTAGATACAGGCTCCCAGGTAGATTCTATTTTCCTTGACTTCTGGAAGGCGTTCGATACAGCTCCGCACAGTCGCCCGGCCGAAGTGGCCGAGCGGTTCTAGGCGCTACAGTCTGGAACCGCGCGACCGTTACGGTCGCAGGTTCGAATCCTGCCTCGGGCATGGATGTGTGTGATGTCCTTCGGTTAGTTAGGTTTAAGTAGTTCTAAGTTCTAGGGGACTGATGACCACAGCAGTTAAGTCCCATAGTGCTCAGAGCCATTTGAACCATTTGAACGCACTGTCGCCTGATAAACAAAGTAAGAGCCTACGGAATATCAGACCAGCTGTGTGGCTGGATTGAAGAGTTTTTAGCAAACAGAACACAGCATGTTGCTCTCAATGGAGAGAAGTCTACAGACGTTAAAGTAACCTCTGGCGTGCCACAGCGGAGTGTTATGGGACCATTGCTTTTCACAATGTATATAAATGACCTAGTAGATAGTGTCGGAAGTTCCATGCGGCTTTTCGCGGATGATGCTGTAGTATACAGAGAAGTTGCAGCATTAGAAAATTGCAGCGAAATGCAGGAAGATCTGCAGCGGATAGGCACTTGGTGCAGGGAGTAGCAACTGACCCTTAATATAGACAAATTTGTTGTATTGCGAATACATAGAAAGAAGGATTCTTTATTTTATGATTATATGATAGCGGTACAAACACTGGTAGCAGTTACTTCTGTAAAATATCTGGGAGTATGCGTGCGGAACGATTTGAAGTGGAATGATCATATAAAATTAATTGTTGGTAAGGCGGGTACCAGGTTGAGATTCATTGGGAGAGTCCTTAGGAAATGTAGTCCATCAACAAAGGAGGTGGCTTACAAAACACTCGTTCGACCTATACTTGAGTATTGCTCATCAGTGTGGCGTCCGTACCAGGTCGGGTTGACGGAGGAGGTAGAGAAGATCCAAAGAAGAGCGTCGCGTTTCGTCACAGGGTTATTTGGTAAGCGTGATAGCGCTACGGAGATGTTTAGCAAACTCAAGTGGCAGATTCTGCAAGAGAGGCGCTCTGCATCGCGGTGTAGCTTGCTGTCCAGGTTTCGAGAGGGTGCGTTTCTGGATTAGGTATCGAATATATTGCTTCCCCCTACTTACACCTCCCTAGGAGATCACGAATGTGAAATCAGAGAGATTGGAGCGCGCACGGTGGCTTTTCGGCAGTCGTTCTTCCCGCGAACCATACGCGACTGGAACGGGAAAGGGACGTAATGACAGTGGCGCGTAAAGCGCCCACCGCCACACACCGTTGGGTGGCTTGCGGAGTATAAATGTAGATGTAGATGTGTAAAAGGTGACCATAGCCAAACCCACTCGACGATTGTGGGCAGTATTGAGAGGACATAAGAAGGACGGAACTGCAGATGCATAAACAAAACACCCATAGTCTAATTTTGAGCGGATAAGGGACCAGTCCAAAGGGGGGAGGGTGGTTCAATCTGCTCCCCAGGAAATACCACTGAGGACACGAAGGACATTGAGGGACTGCATACAGCGGGCTGCCAGGTAAGACATGTGGGAGGACCAAGAAAGTGTCCTATCGAGAATGAGTCCCATTTGTTTCGTAGTTTGAACGAACGGAAGATCAACAGGCCCAAGGTGTAAGGACAGTGGAAGAAACCAATTGCGCCCCCAGAAATTCATACAAACGGTTTTGTATGTGGAAAAACGAAAGCCATTGTCGATGCTCCATGAGTAAAGACGATCGAGACAGCGCTGAAGACACCGCTCAATGAGACAGGTCCGTGGAGAAATCCAATAAATGGCAAAATTTTCAACGAAAAGTAAGCCGGAGATGCCATTATAGAATTAAGGGGGGTAGGACGTCAAACGGGCCGACTTGGAGCAGTAGAGGCATCACAGAACATTTTAATTTCCAGTTTACAAATAAATTCATAAGACTTTGTCAGCACCACCAGGAAGGATTCAGGATTCACACTCATTGCAGTGGAAGTTCGAAAACATAACAAAATAATTTTTTTACGTGTGAAATTTCATCATTTTTTACACTTACTAATGGCTGCGTTTGTTGCTATAGGTACACTTTTCTTCATAAGTTAGAGAGATTCTTCGATGAATTTTCCACAGCATACATACCATACTTACAGGTGTAAGAAACTCTAGTATTTATTAAATTTATGAAGAAACGAATGAGCCGTTGTATTTAAACATCTTGTTTAGAAAAAACGCAAATTTTATAGTTAATTACCTCAATTTTTACCATAGTTTTTAACAGATTTGGAAAACTCTAGAGTTTCATACACCTTTAAGTATGGTTTGCATGCTGTGCAAAATTCATCGAAGAATCTCTCTTACTTATGACGAAAATTGTACCTATAGCAACAAATGCTGCCATTAGTAAGTGAAAAAAAATGATGAAATTTCACATGTAAAAAAAATTATTTCGTTATGTTTTCGAACATCCACTGCTAAGAGTGTGAATCCTGAATCCTTCCTGGTCATGCTGACAAACTTTTATAAATTTATTTGTAGAAGTATAGACAGTGGAAATTGAAATGTCCGTGCTGCTGCAAACGTCGTCGAACTGTTCGGGCAGATGGCTGTTTCCTTGCAAACGTCCCCATCTGTTGATTCAGCATCGAGACGTTGCTGCACGATCCGTTGCAGCCGTGCGGATAATATGCCTGTCATCTCGACTGTTAGTGATACGAGGCCGCTGGGATGCAGCACGGCGTTCCGTATTACCCTCCTGAACCCACCGATTTCATATTCTGCTAACAGTCATTGGATCTCTATCAACGCGAGCAGCAATGTCACGATACGATAAACCGCAGTGGCGATAGGCTACAATTCGACCTTTATCAAAGTCGGAAACGTGATGGTACGCATTTCTCCTTTTTACACGAAGCATCACAACAACGTTTCACCAGGCAACGCCGGTCAGCTGCTGTTTGTGTATGAGAAATCGGTTGGAAACTTTCCTCATGTCAGCACGTTGCATGTGTCGCCACCGGCGCCAACCTTGTGTGAATGCTCTGTAAAGCTAATCATTTTCATATCACTGCATCTTCTTCCTGTCGGTTAAATTTCGTGTCTGTAACACGTCATCTTCGTGGTGTAGCAATTTTAATGGCCAGTAGTGTATTAGTGGATTAAATTGATAAATACGTCTCACTTCCGTTCTGAAATGCTGCCGTTTAAGGTTAATTAGTCCCTGTCACAAATTTTCCCTTTCTCAGCAGGACGATGATCGTGTTTAGTGATCCTGACGTTATTCATATTAAATGATCCTGACAGACTGCTCAAAATCTGCGTAGATTCTGGTACTGCCTTCTGGGTTTTCTTAGTTGAGCAGAAAACGAGTATATGATGTTCACGTGTGAAGACAGGAACTTTGTGGTTTGGAATGCATGCACATATATGGTGTAGAGACGTTTCGCCCCATGGTGACTGTTGTAGCACAAAGACACAATAGTGTGGGTGATGTGTTGGCAAATGTGCCAACACCTTGTAGATAGAGGAGGCCGAAATGGAAGCTATCTAACGCAGACGGGCGTGAATTCTGGAACAGGATAAGTAGTGAATGGTAGCAAGAAAAGTACGTAGCTGCTATACTTAACTTTTATATCTTCACTGGTTTACAACGTTCTTGTAGAGACATGCTTTATACGGTAAGTATCAAACTATGTAAGGCTAATGGCGCCTTGCTAGGTCGTAGCCATGGACTTAGCTGAAGGCTATTCTAACTGTCTCTCGGCAAATGAGAGAAAGGCTTCGTCAGTGTAGTCGCTAGCAAAGTCGTCGTACAACTGGGGCGAGTGCTCGTCCGTATCTCGAGACCTGCCTTGTGGTGGCGCTCGGTCTGCGATCACACAGTGGCGACACGCGGTTCCGACATGTACTAAATGGACCGCGGCCGATTTAAGCTACCACCTAGCAAGTGTGGTGTCTGGCGGTGACACCACAGTGGGTATTTCACATTGACCTACATGACACAAATGTTCGAGTTTCAAACGAAGTTCACTCACCTAAGGCGGCAAAGTTCACGCACCGAGGCGTCGCACACCCGTCTCCTCAAAAGTGGTTGGGGCCCATTGAGCATCTGGGACAGTTGCCGCAACCCTGTTTCAAACAATTATTCCTGGAAAAGTAAACTAGATTTTACAGTTGCAGAAAGTTAGATAAAGGCGAATGTTCTTTGACTGTACTTCCAAGATGACGTATTCGTGCCTGCTTTTTACGCCGTCTTATTCTTTTCTGCGATCTCGATTTTATCGCCGGTTTTTCACATGCTCTGTCGCGTTTGCTGTAAATTCGGGAGCACCTAAGCTTTCTGATAACCTGCAGTTTAGAATTATTAAGATGAAGTTGTTCTAGGTTCACCAGGTCACACGAGAGATCACGATTGTGATCAACAAATATTGCAGAGGGACGGTTTGCATTGTGTTGTAACTGTGAGCTAGAGGCGCGATCTGCACTTATTACCGAGATATCAACTCTGCTGTATATGTATTGAAAGATTCCATTGGGCTTTCAGCAGAGATCGGGAGTATCTGAATGCCTGTTGGGGATGGTTGTATGGTTCAGTGAAAAACTGCTGAGAAAAAGCGGTTACTAAATCAAAATGACTAAACAGAGCAGGCAGAATTTGTAGGCCAATAATTTTCACGATATAATCTACAACCACACAATTGCAACCACACATTAACATATAGAGTCTCAGAAAGGATCGCCAAACATAAGGCAACTACTATTTCTTATATTATGGCGTGAAACTACGTAACTGATGGAAACCTGCGTTATATTTGTGAGTTCAAACTTGCAACAGAGGAATCCGAATTTTTTTTTTTTTTTTTTAATTGAAGTCGAAACTAATCTTACATCCTGAAAAGGGGTCGGGGGTGAGGGAGCAAAATTAATATTGAGAAATACAAACACAAACACACACACACACACACACACACACACACACACACACACATGCGAGCGTGTGTACGTGTTCGCACGTGCGAGCTTGCGCGCTCGTATACGCTGTCAAAAATAAACACATGAAACTCTTACGCAACCTGCTAACGAATAATTTGCATTTATTGCACATAGTGCCAGGACTGACTAAACGCATCCTAGAGAAAACGCTTCACGGAACTATTGCACCAGTTTAGCGGTACTAAAAGTACTTGGCAGTTAGCACCATTAACAGAATTTCCAAGCCACTGAAAACCGAAAGAAACAGCATTTCAGTACCGTAGGTATTTTACCTATGGGTGATTGTGAAGGATATGAATGTCGCATAAGCTGCAGAAACTGCGAGCATCCTCAAAGAACGCAAACATCACACATTTTCCCAACCAGCTATGAGCACATCGCTAGTGATCACGAAAGTTGAGTATCTGTTACCTTTTCGCCGAAAAACTTCCTGCTGGACGCTGGAAACCCAGAATAACAGCTTCTCTTGTAGAACTCTTGTATAGAATACTTAAAGCTTCAGATTCGCCTCGTATGTAACTGTCGAAGACAGAGCAAACAACCCAAGTGTCGCGAAGGCACAGCTGCTCGTATACATACGCCGTTCAAAGAACACTTATTCGTCGCGGGAAAACGCTCCGAGAGTAAATAATACGTGGCGGGAAAAACAATCTCGTAGCGGACGCGACTGAAAGTTGCGCAACAGTCGTACAGAATTCTGACATAAACTAAAAACAAAATTTATTAACTGGAGTAATGTATTGTTTTGTAAATAGCAACGTCGATTGCCCTAGCTCTCTGTCACCTGTATCTTTACAGAAATAATCCCCGCTAATTTTTCCAGCCAGTGATATGACACTATTTATAAATATCAAAGATTCGACATTCGAACTTGCGGCACTCAGCGCTGCAGCCTGAAGCTTTTCGCAGACAGTTTGTCATACAGACAGCTGGAAACAGAATCGTCAATATTACATTTTCTTTCTCGTTACAGATCTGCGTATTAAAGAAATAAACTTCTGTTTGTTTATTCGCATAAAAATCAATATTTACACGTGATTCGTGTGGATCTGGAACATTCGCGATTTATTCCTATTGGGTATATGATTTTTAAAAGTGTTTTCACGACATGGGGTTTTCATCTGGAACTAGGAAATGTGTAAAAAAACAAATAGAACACTTAGCAGTCCACACCATTCATAATCGGCATTTGTTTGCCCAGTGGGACCTCAATAAGTTTAAATGATAACGTAGTGAGCGTCTTACTGAGGGCCCACGTTAATTTCTTGTCTACAATGTTCAGAGTATGTGCTGTGTTGTAGTTAGCCAACATCAACGAGAACGAGAAATATCCCACCTCTACGGAAAACAGTGTTTATACAAAGTCCGATCAAAAAGGTTACGTTTGAAGGCGTTACTGCAGAACATATGCAACGTAGCGCAACTCCGATGCAGGAATGTAAGATCCAACATGTAGGCGAGGGACTGGTGTGATCATGGGCGTACCCAGCGATGGGAAGGGGGGGGGGGGGGCAGCTGCTCCCCCCTAGAATATACTCGAACTCGTTCGCGCAGATCCGGGAGTAATTGTTTCGTCTTCCGCACGTTACTGTCGAGAGGGAAGTTTATACAAATAATAAATTTAGCGATAAGCAACCCGCTCTGCTATTCGCAGGCATGTTACGTCGCCAAGGAACAGCGTATTCACTAATAGGCAGTAAGGGATTATGACTATGTGAAGTTTCTAACGAACAACATCGTTTCTCCTACCATATTTAAATGTAAAATGCTTTTCTCCTCCTAAGCTATTAATTTTTTAGTTACAGCTGACGCTAACTGTAGATTAATAGCAGTTGACGTGCAGGTTATGACAAGCAATAGATGGCGAGACATTTAGTGCAAGTGATGGTGTACAAGCCACTTTAATAAGGAAATATTATCGAGCATCATACGTCCATTGCTGAAACCACAAACTCAACCTTGTGGTGAACGATGCAGACGCAGTGCCGGGAATTAGGAATACTGTTGCCACTGTGAAAGACACTATAAACGTTTTTAGAGAATCGAGTACACGTCAGAAATACGCTCCCAATTTAACAAGAATGTGTGAGACGAGGTGGTCTGAAAAATATAAATCCATCAGACTATTTTCTCAAAATTTCGCAGAGGTTGTGAGAGCTCTAGAAAAATTGTCTACTGAGGGGAATTATGCAACGAGGAAATCTGCGTATCAGTTGCATTCAGCCGTTACCAAACCAGTGCTCATCTTATCTTTACAAACAATAGTCAAATACTCAGCAGTTTAGGAACTAGTAGCTAATGTCCTGCAGTCTAAGTCTGTAGATACGATCGCGGCGAGGGAACACATCAGAGGAATCCTTGACGTGCTCAGTAATGATCGAAAGGAAGCAGACAGGGTAACTAGCGAATTACTTGCAAAAGCACGAGTTGTAGCAGAGGACCTGGAAATAGAAATTACTGTTCCACATTTTGCTTGCAAGCAAAAATTCAGAAACAATCCACCATCCCAAAATGACAACGAATACTGGCGACGTTCGCTGGTAATACCATACATCAAATCATTCATGTCATCATTAAATATACGATTTTCACCAGAAAATACACCAGCTTTTGCTCTAAATAAGCTACATCTCTTGAATATGAGCAATTCTAGTGTAACAGACTTCCTTAAAAGTGCAGAATTGTTGAAAACATTTTATGGATTGGTTGATATTGCCGGACAACTGGAACTATGGTACAATTTGTGAAGGAAAAAGAATATAACTGAAGCAAAATTAAAGGATATGGAAGTCGTTGACCTGTTTAACGAGACCAAAATTTTTTTCCCTATCATGAAAAAAGCACTAAAAATTTTGAGCACTATTTCATGCACTATAGCGACTGTGGAACGATCCTTCAGCACAATTCGAAGAGTGAAGACGTGGCTCAGAAGCACTGTGGGAGGAGAGAGAAAGGCTCACAGGATTGTGCCTGATGAGCGTACACCACAGTTATGTAAAAGAAGACTGCGACATGTTGGAGAAGAAAGTAACTGAGAAATTTGCGGCAAATCCTAGAAGATTATTACTGAATTAAAAAATTGTATTTTTAAACAAGTGCATTCTTATATTTAAAATGTTTATTAAAAGCAGTTTTTCACTGGTTTACTGTTTTATTTAATAAGAAGTGTTGTATGTTGTCTCGAGTTCTTGTTTCCTGAGACTAGTATGACCTGCCCCCCCCCCCCCCCCCCCCCCCAGAGTTCAGTTCTTGGGTACGCCCTTGGGTGTGATATTTGTGTCTTTCCGATGTGCGTGTAGTAAATGCTGTAACGTGAACTAGGACGACATAATCACCAAATGCGTCCAAATAGGAACAATGTGCTGTTTTCTTTTCTTCGTTACCGAAGGGCAATCAACGGTAGACATCGATCGGTGAATGACAAATATCAATGGCGTAGCACGTCTATGGAAAACTAATGTTGTGGAATGGTGTGACAAGTTCCGTGCTGGTCGCGATTCGACACAAGATACCGGTCGATCTGTGAGTCCGGACTCATTTTAAGGAACAGGGCGTCCCCCTCATTGGGGAACGGTAACTGCGCATCGCAGGAGGTGTATAGGATTTATCTTCTATGGCTGTTCTACAGTGGCAGGCAGAGAGAGCAGTGCACAGGCCATTTTCAGAAACGAAATATTATCGATCCTCACAATTTCTTTGCTCAAGCCACAGACTCAACCTTGTGGGAAAAGATGCAAACGCAGTACCAGAAATTACGAACATTGTTGTCATTGTAAACGACGCCACAAACTCTTTTTAGAAAATCGACTACACGCTGAAAATATGCTTCCAATTTATCACGAATGTGTGAGACGAGATGGTCTGAAAAATATAAAACCATCAGACTATTTTCTCAACATTTCCCAGATGCTGCGAGAGCTCTAGAGAAATTGTCTACAGACAGAAATTAAGCAACGAGGATATCTGGGTATAAGTAGCATTCAGGCGTAACAAAACCAGTCCTCATCTTACCATTACATACAACAGCCAAGTACCCAGCAGTTTCGAAACTAGTAGTTCAGTCAATATTGCAGCTCCTGTGTTATTCTGAATTACGATGCAATGTTCCTTCAGACATGCACTGCAGCAACTACAGACGTTATGAAATTCGTAAAATGTATTCACATTTGTGAATATGGGTAACTATCAGCTGTATAATGGAATGATGACCATGAAAATTTGTGACGGACCGGTCCCTTACTTTTTTTTTAATTTCCCGTTGTGTTTGGTCGTTGCGGACGTCACATGACATCTGGTCACGTTCGTTTGGTGATCCTTCCACACACTTTTTTGTTACAGAGGCCAGGCAGCTCTCTGACCAAATACGCTGAGCTACTATGCCGGCTGCAGCATTTGCCTATCTGTGCGCGACTCACAGCCACACCCAAACTTCCATATGTCACCAACCATGTGTCTACGACCTGTACTCGTACATCCATTACGTATAGTTGCGTACAGGGAAGACATTTTACTTGAAAGGTGCTTGTCCAGAATCAGCGGACAACGACAGTGCAGCGCCTGCGTTATTCAGAGTAGGCGGAGAGATATCGTCAGATGTAGACGTAACTTTGAGTGTACCCTAGGGAAATGTGTTCGGACCCTTGCTGCTCATGTTGTGTATTAATGACCTTGCATACAATATTAATAGTAATGCGGAGCTTTTTGCAGATGATGCAGTTTTGTATAACAAAGTATTATCTGAAAGAAGCTGCATGAATATTCAGTCAGATCTTGATAAGATTTGTATGTGGAGCAGAGATTGGGAACCTGCTTTAAATGTTCATAAATGTAAAATTGTGCACCTCACAAAAGAAAGCAAAAAGTAGTATCCTATGACTGTAATATCAGTGAGTCACTGTTGGAATCGGCCAACTCATACAAATACCTGGGTGTAACACTTTGTAGGGACACGAACTGGAATGATCACATAGACTCAGTCGTGGGTAAGGCAGATGGTAGACTTCGGTTTATTGGCAGAATACTAAGGAAGCGCAATTAGTCTATGAAGGAGATTGTTTACATATCACTCGTGCGACCGGTCTGCAAATATTGCCCATGCGTGTGGGACTCGTTCCAAACAGGGCTAAGCGGGGATATGGAACGTATATGGAAGAAGGGCAGCACGAAAGATCACAGGTTTGTTTAACCATGGGAGAGAGTCACGGAGATACTGAAGGAACTAAACTGGAAGACTCTAGAAGACAGACGTAAACTATCCCGAGAATGTCTATTTTAATCTTCAAAATCCGGCTTTAAATGATGACTCTAAGAATAAACTACAGTCCCCTACGCTTCGCTGACAAAGGAATCGGGAACATAAGACTAAAGTAATTACTGCAGACACAGACGCATTTAAACAATCATTCTTCCCGCACTCCATACGTAAATGGAACAGGAAGAAACGCTAATAGCTGGTACAATTGGACATACACTCTGCCATGCACTTCACCGTGGTTTACAGAGTATAAATGTAGATGTATGGGGTGACAATTATTGAACTGTATGAAAAAAACGTAAATTAGTTGCAAACTACGGCGTGCACAAACTTTATTGAACATGTAAATGATTTACGCTATGACATGTTCGATATGCCTGCCATGATTGGCGATGGTGTGGCGCAGACGAATAGCGAAAATTCTGCATGATCCGCTGAAGTGTGAGAACATCGATGCTGTCGATGACCCGCTGAATGGCTGTGGTTTTGGAGTTATTGCTGTACACCTTGCCTTTAATATAGCCCCACAAAAAGGAGTCGCATGTTTTGAGATCCGAGGAATATGGAGGTACTGGATACTGGCCAGGAAAAAGAAGAAGAAGAGACAGTTGAAATTTGGACACCATCGTAGTTTATATTTTACGGTTTTACAACCTGAAACATTCCAAAACAGTTTAACAGATTTCAGCGCTTTGTTTTCCAGAATTAATCGACGTACTGAGTTTTGCTAATCATGGCAGATAAATTTAGATAAGAGGATTTCCTGACATAGTGGCGTTCGAAATGCTCGTTGAAATTGCTAGGTAATGCGTGTTGTGTGTCCGATTGCAGGCTATATTGCTCACAACATTGCCGGTGATGTATCTGTCGTGTGTGGGACGCTCAATCGACTCATCGCTGAGGAAACATCTTGTTGTGTTAGATTAACAGCGTGAGAGGTCACGTATAAGTGATGCTCACTGTTATAAATTACGTATAACCGAAATGAAATACATCATTCAGCAATGCCGACTATGGCACCTGACCTATGGCGTACAGTATGATCTGAATGCAAAATGAATCACATGTCAGCAGCTCGTCTTCAAGCGATCGCTACCAGAAACCAAGGAAATGTGGCAGCACTGTACTGGTATTAAGGATACCAACTGGAGTGGCACAAAGGCGATAAGGCACGCCATCCTTATTTTACGATACATAAGCAGAAAAAACAATTTCGAAAGACATTTCGTTCCCTGAATTACGCAGCTATGATTTAAAAAGCCAGTTAGCGTTCTGTCGTAAACAGATGATAAACTCTCGCTTCCGAGTCCACCTGTCAGCTACCAGCAATGACATCATATCTAAGTCAAAGTCGCTACTCACAAGGGAAGTTCCCCGTCACATCCCCCTCAGATTTAGTGGTAAGAGAGCACACAGGACAGCCAGTCAAAAACTGGACACACACGGAGTTTGAAAACGGGAAGAAAATGTACTAAACTGTGAAAACAAAAGAAGCGAAATAGAAACAGTGGATGGTTTTCCAGTGTAACGACAAGTGCCGCCACGACTATCACGAACGAAATAGCAGAGATGGCCGTGAGAGGACGTCAGCCAATAGAGCGCTGACGAACGCATCTCTGGGACGACACCGAGACAGCAGCGGCCTCTGTACGGAGAGAATGTAAGCGCCGCGCCGCCTAGCCACGTCAGTGGAAGACGAGCCGCGATAACAAACGCTACAGCAGTGACTTATGAACTGTATTGTTTTTGCTTGCATTGAAATTGTACAGGGTGTTACAAAAAGGTACGGCCAAACTTTCAGGAAACATTCCTCACACACAAATAAAGAAAAGATGTTACGTGGACATGTGTCCGTAAACGATTAATTTCCATGTTAGAGCTCATTTTAGTTTCGTCAGTATGTGCTGTACTTCCTCGATTCACCGCCAGTTGGCCCAATTGAAGGAAGGTAATGTTGACTTCCGTGCTTGTGTTGACATGCGACTTATTGCTCTTCAGTGCTAGCATCTAGCACATCAGTACGTAGCATCGACAGGTTAGTGTTCATCACGAACGTGGTTTTGAAGTCGGTGCAATGTTTACAAATGCGAAGTTGACAGATGCCCATTTGCTGTATGGATTAGCACGCGGCAATAGCCGTGGCGCGGTACGTCTGTATCGAGACAGATTTCCAGAACGAAGGTATCCCGACAGGAAGACGTTCGAAGCAATTGATCGGCGTCTTAGGGAGCACGGAACATTCCAGCCTATGACTCGCGACTGGGGAAGACCTAGAACGACGAGGACACCTGCAATGGACGAGGCAATTCTTCGTGCAGTTGACGATAACCCTAATGTCAGCGTCAGAGAAGTTGCTGCTTACAAGGTAACGTTGACCACGTCACTGTATGGAGAGTGCTACGGGACAACCAGTTGTTTCCGTATTGTGTACAGCGTGTGCAGGCACTATCAGCAGCTGATTGGCCTCCACGGGTACACTTCTGCGAATGGTTCATCCGACAATGTGTCAATCCTCATTTCAGGGCATATGTTCTCTTTAAGATAAGGCTTCATTCCAACGTGATCAAACTGTAAATTTTCACAATCAACATGTGTGGGTTGACGAGAATCCGCACGCAATTGTGCAATCACGTCATCAACACAGATTTTATGTGAACGTTTGGGCAGGCATTGTTGGTGATATCTTGATTTGGCCCCATGTTCTTCCACCTACGCTCAATGGAGCATGTTGTCATGATTTCATACGGGATACTCTACCTGTGCTGCTAGAACATGTGCCTTTACAAGTACGACACAACATGTGGTTAATGCACGATGGAGCTCCTGCTCATTTCAGTCGAAGTGTTCGTACGCTTCTCAACAACAGATTTGGTGATCGATGGATTGGTAGAGGCGGACCAATTCCGCGGCCTCCACGCTCTCCTGACCTCAACCCTCTTGACTTTCATTTACGGGGGCATTTAAAAGCTCTTGTCTACGCAACCTCGGTACTAAATGTAGAGACTCTTCGTGCTGGTATTGTGGACGGCTGTGATACAATACGCCATTCTCCAGGGCTGCATCAGCGCATCAGGGATTCCATGCGACGGAGGGTGGATGCATGTATCCTCGCTAACGGAGGACATTTTGAACATTTCCTGTGACAAAGTGTTTGAAGTCACGCTGGCACGTTCTGTTGCTGTGTGTTTCCATTCCATGATTAATGTGATTTGAAGAGAAGTAGTAAAATGAGCTCTAACATGGAAAGTAAGCGTTTCCAGACACATGTCCACAAACATATTTTCTTTCTTTGTGTGTGAGGAATGTTTCCTGAAAGTTTGGCAGTACCTTTTTGTAACACCCTGTATATACCAAAGGACACTGATTATTTGCATGACGCCATTTGCTTGCGACAAACCTTTGTGAATACGCAAAGTTAAGTACAGCGAATCCACAATGAGATTCCAACATATTAATATCCCATATGTTTCTCATTTCAGATGGTGGACCTGTGAATCCTGAAGGGGCAGACAGAGCAACTCAGCAAGTTTGTGGTGTACAAATTTGATACGCCTAGTGGAGCTGCAATCAATTGTTTTAGCAAAATGGAGGATATGAAGGAGCGTGCAGGAGTCGTCTAGTGGTATGCAGAGACAAAATCGGCGACCCAAATGCAAAGAAACTTTCGTCGAGTTTACAACAAAGCGCCCCCGTTGTTCAAGACTATAAAGAAGTGGTGTGATCAGATTTTGGCTACTGGGAGTGTTGCGAAAGGGCAAGGTGGTGGTAAGCCTGGGATCAAAATGGTTCAAAAGGCTCTGAGCACTTTGCGACTTAACTTCTGAGGTCTTCAGTCGCCTAGAACTTAGAACTAATTAAACCTATCTAACCTAAGGACATCACACACATCCATGCCCGAGGCAGGATTCGAACCTGCGACCGTAGCGGTCACGTGGTTCCAAACTGAAGGGCCTAGAACCGCACGGCCACTCCGGCCGGTGAAATCGATTATAGACTTGATATTCTTCGCGCTACCCGTGGCGCCCATGTTCAAGTGTACTGAACCGTCCACCTGTGTATGATAACTTGATGAGCTGCTGTATGATTTCCCTGTGTTTGTTCGTCAATAAATTGTGTTTCCTGTCAGATTTTGTGAGTTCAAATGTTGGAGTCTTATCGTGGACACCCTTTTATTATTTGAACTTACTGTATTAAACTCCATTAATTTGATTTGCTTGAATTGTTGTCTAGCGATCCGAGAAAACAGCGTCCTGGGCGTCTTATGTTAGACGAGTGGCCAGACACAACAAATGGTCCAAGCTTAACAAGTGCAACACAAAGGAGCGTGGACGAGCACTCGTGTCGTGGTTAAGTCGGCACGGTAGCTCAGCGTGTTTGGTTAGAGGGTTAGCTGCCCTGGGTAATAAAAATAACTGAGTGAATGGATCGACAATGGGTGTCATGGGACATATGCCCCGAACAATTGCCTCAAATAATAACAAACAAAATGAGATAATAAAGGTGGACATGATTGTGTACAGACCTCCAATTAGTCAGTCTGCATTTGTCTGCATCAGTCTGTACCAGTCAGCATTAGTCTGTATCAGTCTGTACTAGTTCTACATTTGTCTGTACCAGTCTATAGCCAAGTTTCAGTCTGCCCCTAATAAGATTACCATATTCCTGTACATAGCCATGAAGATAAGTGTATAGACACTTTTGTCAAGTATCAGAGATATATGTGAGAATAAGATTAACGTACCAATACCAAAGGAACTTCAGACTGTCAATTGTAAATAGCATCCAGAACCAAGTTAAGTAATTTTTATGCATGTTATTATTTTAATAAATGTGTGTGAAAATAATCAAGTTCTATTTAAAGCTGGTCACCAACAATCTGCTACTCTAAGCGTGCAAGTGGCATTTCTATCGTCTGACCTAACGGCAGAGGATAAACACGCCACGATAAGACCACGAGACATATTGCTGACACTCGCCTACTTCGTTAGAGCGACAAGTCAAATAATCTGATGGTGCGTGTACCGAAGGTCTTACAGTACGCACACCACAGTATGCATGCTCCTGACATCTGTTGATCTTACAGTGAACCACCTTTGTCCACGCTGTACATCTGCACTACACTGGTATATATGAACATTCGCGAAAAGCTGTCTGTCCGGTTTCTTTGGTATTCGCTTCGATGATGGCCCGAGGCACAAATATTCATTACTGCAGTAATGCTGTCCGGCTACAATGACGCCCATTTCTTCATAAAAACTGGAAGCTCGTGGAGAGAAGCCCCACCATAAAATCTCATTCCTTGGTTTCAGCATTCTAGTTTGTAAAATGGACGTTCAGACTTTTAGAGTCTTTGAGAATGTTACCGACTCCACTACCAAACTGATGTTCGTCGTAACAATTTACTTTCAAGAAATTTTGCAATGATGAAGTTCCCAACAGGTTTCCATGAACTGTTGATTAAAGTAACGTAGCCTAAATTGGGCAAGGAGGCATATCTCACTCACTTACAGGCGTTCAAATTAGGTGCGTCGGTAAGAGATTCCTATCATATGACACACGTACTGTCTCTCATGCCGTGTACGACACACCAGATTTGTTTTCTGGTGGAGGGTTCGGTGGACTTATCTCCTTGTCATCAAACACTTGCGGTTCCCATTCGAAAGTCTATTTCTTTCGGCTGCTAATAGAGTAGTTGTGCAGAATCAACTGTCATTATAGGTCAGTTCCTTACACCTCGCTGTTGCAAACGTACGTTGCACCACGATACAGACACAAATTTGAACACAGCGAACAGCTAAATAAAAAAACGTTTGTGGCCGGGGGGCTTGAACACGGCCCGCCTGCTTGATTGTCTAACACAGTGTCTACTTTTTTTAAAAACCTATTTTGTTCGTTGTAATCGTAGGAGGCCACCAATTTCTTCAAGTCACATTGAGAGAGACGACAATTCGCTATTTCTCCACAGTCTGTAGATGCCCTGCAAAATATAGTGGACCAATACGTAAGTAGAAGGCAAATACCAACCTTGAAACACAAACACTCAAGAAAATACTGTAACAAACTTGAAACACATAGGCTCAACAAAACTACTAGATTTCATGCCTAAAGTGAACAGACGGTTTTATCTGAACCTCAAGCCAAAGAATGTGCTTAATGAAAACGATTATAACAGGGATCTGAAGTGTTGGGACAGGTCACGACTATGTGCATTAAGTGTCTGTACTTATGTTCTGATTCTAGTTTTACATTAGTTACAAACTACACTACAGTTAAAAGACGCCATTACCTCTATTAGATTAATAATAATAATAATCATCATAGAAGTACTCAAGGAGTATGCTTAACAAGTAGGGCTAGAGATCTCCTTCCAAAAAACAGAGTTCTTCTGCACGAAATTAAACATACTGAATTTAAACACAAAACATGGCAACATGAACAGAGTATAACATTTTAAATACCTCGGGGAAGTGCTCGAAGCAACAAGAGAGGAGAAAATCACGCAGAACACCAGGTTACTGAAGACGAAGAGAGCCTTACACAAAATGCGGGCATCTACAACAAAAAACGTCTGTCCACTTCCGTCAAAATTCGTCTCTACAATACTGTAATCAAACCTGAGGTGTTATACGCCTGCGAGACACTGAAGCTACACACCAAGGGTGACCTAGGGAAGATGCTCACAGAGGAAAGAAAAATGAAAAGGAAAATTATTGAACCAAAACGATGGAGACAGGCTTCACTCCAGAGACACCACAGAGAAGTTGTCCAACCTAGCGGCGGACATCAGAAAAGGGCAACTAAAATTTCACGGCCACGTCAGCAGACTCGAACAGACTAGACACACCAACAGAATACTCAGATACAAACAGAGGTTCAAAACCACTACACCTTGGATGGTACAAGTCAAAATTTATCTTGAAGAAGCACAGGTAGATTCAGCAGACATCACAGACAAAAGCGTCTGTAGACAATGTCAGAGAAGACAGCACCTAAAACCGAAAGACCAAAGTGGACCGAAGAAAGGAAGAGGGCCTTTAAAGAACAAATGAAAAAGTACTGGAAGAACAGGAGGAACAAATAGTCATACATGCTTCACGTGGTCAGATAAAGACCTGTAGGGTGTGTAATAATAATAATAATAATAATAATAAATATTAAACTATATTAATAGTGGGATGTTAAAAAAATCAAACTTATGAGACTGGTGGTTTCCCTACAAATTTGATTTTCACAAATATCTGTTTTTCCCTAAACTTTGCTTATGTGCTTTGGGCCCTTCTGGTTCTCAGTGCCTAAATTATTATCATAGTTTACGCTAGTAAGTGAAAGAACCATAGACTGCCTTGAAGTTCACTACAGCATCACACATAGTAAATTCTTAATATTATGGAATAGCGGTAGTTCTTAATAACGAGTATTGGATCTTGGGGGGAGGGGGGGGGGGGGGTGAGGGGAGCGGGGGAGCATGAGTTTTGAAAGGGCACAAACTAAAATCGAACACAACAACCGCAAAATGGAAGAAATGGTAACTCACAGGAAACGAAAGCAGGACATTAGCGGGAAATAGGGAGAAAGCAACACAAAATTTCTAAAGGAACAGTCTCTACGCAAGTAACGAAAAAATAACAAATGATAAATCGATAACCAGATGTGAGTTGTATAGGTCAATTCTAGTTGTCGATTCCAAGGTTTGCTGTTTATCGCGTTTCTGCAGTAGTACAGGAAGCGATACCATACAGGTAAATCCTAAAGGTATTGGGAGCCCACACCTAATGAAAATGACGTAATAAAGGAACATGAAGTCGACAATTTGAGCGTACCACACATGAAAATTCTAAAAGAATGCACTGCAGGGTTATGCAGTGGTTCGTCATATGATTTATGTTTTGGTATTACTTTCTATATTACTGTTGTTGCTGTAGGTGTGTGCTGTGCATTCTTTGAGAATTGCCCTGTATGGTATAACTCTAATTGTTGATTCCGTGTTCCGTAATATTTTTACTGACTTAATTATTTCGTCTCAGATTTAACTTTTTAATATCACTCGCTATGCTTCTGGAAGAACAAGAAACATAAATAACGTTGGAATCGACAACTAGACTTGACCTACGGTGTATAGAGACAAAAAGTAAATAAATAATCATAAAAGAAATAACAACAGACAATGAAAAATCACGAATAATAGCGAACCGTGGTATGAAGAACTAGAATTGGCCTATATAACTGTCCTCTTAAGTTGCTGCCTAATATCACCTTCGGCAATCGTGGCACATTAGGAAAAAAAAAAAAAGCCAAGTTTTTGAGAGGGGCAAGATTATATGTACCCGTAATAGCAGACAGTTTCTCTCACACGCAGTAATTTCAGCTGTGCTCTTAAGCATCTGGCCAACCCTGCTTTCGGAAATGGTGCCATATTCGGAAAAAAGTAGTCATATATATTTACGAGAAATAAAATTATAAATACGATTGCTACTTGATTCACGAACCGCAACTTAAGCTTTGCACTTAGGTTCCTGCCTAACCACAACCAGAGAAATCGTGATATACTTTTGTAATAAACAGTATCGTTTACGTCAGTTACTAAAACGATTACAGATAAAATTTAATAACAGCCACTTCCATTCTTCGCATCGTAAACTCATGGCGTCCTTCGATCGGGAATCGGACACTAGATTTGAATCAAAATAGAACTTAATGCCTGAAATTCATCTAAAATACGTTAGAAAGTCTTATAAAAACATATTAGTTCATACGACAGGGCCATGGAAAACGTGTGTTTCACGGCAGCACGACGGTGTACTAAGCTTGTCGAATGTTAACTACACGAGCGAATACAGTAAGCAATTGGCATATGGTCATCTTTGCAGGATCGTGTATAATTTGTAGTATTCCGATCATGCTCTAATTACAAAATTTGTGAAGTTAATCGTTGTCCAACACAAGATGCTTTGGACGAACCGTGATAAACAGTCTGGACGATCGATTTGCAAAATTAAATTACCTCGAATATAACTGCTGTGTTGAAGATCTCCATATTCATTCAACATACGTGATGTGAGAATTAATGTTATGCGTCAGCAGAAAGGTGCAATCGGTTTACCGTCTGTGTCTTGGCTACCTGGGATTGGCGGAAATCACATGCTGGTTAATGACTTACCAGAGACCGCCACCGTTGCGCGTGCCCCTATTTCACGAGTTCTTGAGGTTCTGCTGAATGTGGACAGGACCATTCACGTTGCTCGCCATTCGACTCGAATCAAACTGTTGCTAAGAGACGACACGGGACGTCGAAGAGACCCATGTATTGTTGAAAACTGCGTCACGTCGCGATTGCTGTTGTTTGCTGCAAGACGGTATGTGGACAATTATAGCCGTGTAATTAAAGGAACTGTACACCGATCATAACAGGATCATAAATGGGCTGTGGTGTCCCGGGCAATTCCGCCGAGAAGAACATCCTCACAGCCTTACTCATCTAATACACCGAAGAGCGAAAGAAGCTGGTACACATGCCTAATATCGTGCAGGCCCCCGCGAGCGTGCAGAGGTGCCACAACTCTACGTGGCATGGACTCGACGAATGTCTGAAGTAGTACTGGAGGAAATTGACACCATGAACCCTACAGGGCTGTCCATAAATCCGTAAGAGTACGAGAGGATGGAGATCTCTTCTGAACGGCACGTTGGAAGACATCACAGAAACACTTAATAATGTCATGTCTGGAGAGTTTGGTGGCCAGCGGACGTGTTTAAAGTCAGAAGAGTGTTCCTGGAGCCACTCTGTAGCAATTATGGACGTGTGGAGTGTCGCATTGTCCTGCTGGAATTAGCGAAGTCCGTCAGAATGCACAATGGACATGAATGGATGCAGGTGACCGGGCAGGATCCTTATGTACGCATCACCTGCCAGAGTCGTATCTAGACTATCAGGGGTCCCATATCACTCCAACTGTACACGCCCCATACCATTACAGAACCTCCACCAGCTTGAACAGTCCCCTGTTGACATGCAGGATCTATGGATTCATGAGGTTGTCTCCATACCCATACATGACCATCCACTTGATACAGTACAGTTGTACTCCATATGAAGCTGCTGGAGCAAGAGCCGAAATCGAACTCCAGAAGAGGGACATGCCCCATACTGGTGATCAAAGGAGTCATCGAAGAAGGAGGCATAGGATGGGCAGCCATGCATGGCAGACAAATGACACGGGTTTCTGCTGAGGAGAAAGTTACGGTGGTATGACAGTGGTAGTTCGGCAGCTTCAGCAGACAGACTCTCAAAAAATGGTTCAAATGGCTCTGAGCACTATGGGACTTCATATCTGAGGTCATCATTCCCCTAGAAGTTAGAACTACTTGCACCTAACTAACCTAAGGACATCACACACATTCATGCCCGGGGTAGGATTCGAATCTGCGACCATAGCATAGAGATTCTCAACTGGGCTGGTGTAAAAGGTGCCCGTGGCCAAACGGATGCCACGATTGTGAATAGTATTGAGACAACATAAGAAGGACGGACCTGCAGATGCATAAACAAAACGCCCATAGTCTATGATTCTTCAGTTTCTCCTGGCGTATTTGTTGCTCGAACAGTCCACGCGTATGCTACTAGTTGATAGTGTCCAACGGGCACAATATTTCGGCGATCAGACATGTCGCCATCGTTGGCCGCCAGCCCTTAGGAGCTCAGTTCGTCAGCGCACCTGACGATGGCGACATGTCCGATTGCCGAAATATTGTGCCCGTTAAACACTATGAACCGGCAGTATACCCGTCGACTGTTCGAACCTATAGTTTAGTCTCGATCGGATAAGGGACCAGTCCAAAGGGGGGAGGGTGGTTCAAACTGCTCCCCAGGACATACCACTGAGGACACTGAGGGACTGCATACAGCGGGCTGCCAGGTAAGATATGTGGGAGGACCAAGAAAGTGTCATATCGAGAATGAGTCCCATTAATTTCGTATTTTCAACGAACGGAAAATCAACAGGGCCAAGATGTGAAGACAGTGGAAGAAACCAGTTGCGCCCCCAGAAATTCATACAAACGGTTTTGTCAGTGGAAAAACGAAAGTCATTGTCGATGCTCCATGAGTAAAGGGACAGCTTTGAAGACACCGCTCAATGAGACAGGTCTGTGGAGAAATGCAAAGGATGGCAAAGTCTTCAACGAAAAGGAAGCCAGAGACGCCTGGCAGGAGACAGCCATTACAGAATTAAGGGGGCTCGGACGTCAAACGGGCCGACTTTGAGCAGGAGAGGCATCACAGAACATTTTAACTTCCAGTGTCTATACTTTGACAAATAAATTCATTAGACTCTGTCAGCATCACCAGGAAGGATTCAGGATTCACACTCATTGCAGTGGAACTTCGAAAACATAACAAATTTTTTTTTGTGTGAAATTTCATCATTTCTTACACTTACTAATGGATGCATTTGTTGCTATAGGTACACTTTTCTTAATAAGTTAGAGAGATTCTTCGATGAACTTTCCACAACATACGTACCATACTTACAGGTGTACGAAATTCTAGAATTTATTAAATTTATGAAAAACGAATGAGCTGTTATATTTTAAACATCATGTTTAGAAAAAACAAAAAGTTTATAGTTAATTACCTCAACTTTTACCACAGTTTTTAATAGATTAGTAACATTCTAGAGTTTCATACACCTTTAAGTATGGTTTGCATGCTGTGCAAAATTCATCGAAGAATCTCTCTTACTTATGAAGAAAAGTGTACCTATAGCAGCAAATGCTGCCATTAGTAAGTGAAAAAAAATGATGAAATTTCACATGTAAAAAAATTATTTCGTTATGTTTTCGAACTTCCACTGCTAAGAGTGTGAATTCTGAATCCTTCCTGGTCATGCTGACAAAGTTTTATAAATTTATTTGTAGAAGTATAGACAGTGGAAATTGAAATGTCCTGTGGTGCCTCTCCTGCTCCAAGTCGGGCCGTTTGACGTCCAACCCCCCTTAACGGTGTTAGCAAAGAGGACGACGCTCAGGATGGGACCCTGAGCACATCGTTATGCTGGATAAAGGAGTCTGACAAAGCACAACTCCTTGCTATCAGTATTTTTAATAGGTGCAGATATCTATACAGTGACGTTTTATGGTGGTTTTTCCGACTTTTGGAAAGCTTTTTCAGCAGCATAAAACGAATGATGACATTCATTGAAAGACTTGTGACGCGAAGGTGTCAGGATCTTTATATTATATTTGTTCTATACGGGCCTAATTATATTTGTGTTACTGAACTATTTTTCCTATAAACATGATAAGTAAATCGAAATTTGTGTCGAACAGTGTTGCAATGTAGTGCTTAGGTACATCAGGCTATTGAAAACATACTGACGGAAAAAAATGCAACACCAAAAAATAATTAAAGTAGAGTAATGAAATTTCGCGAATACATTTGTCTTAATGACATGTGTGATTTGCAAGATCACATGTTAATGTAAGTACGAGATGAGCCATGGAAAACGCAAAATGCTAGTACATTAACAACCAGTGTAAGCGCCAGAATTCTGCATGCAAACATGCAAACGCGCATGCATAGCGTTGTACAGGTGCCGGATGACAGTTTCTGGGAAAGAGTTCTGTCACTGCCTGTTGCACTTTGTCGGTCAGTACAGGGACGAGGATAACGCTGAAGTTGTTGTCTGATGATGTCATTAAAGACGCATCTGGTGATTGAGCAGGCCAAGGCAACACGTCGACGGCCATCTTGGTTTACAACAACGGTATGTTGGCGAGCGTTATCCTGTTGGAAAACATCTCCTGCAATGCTGTTCAAGAATAGCAGTAAACATGTCGAATCATCAGACTGGCATGCAGATTCGTAGTCGGAGTGCGTGGGATAACCACGAAAGTGTTCCTGCTGTCGTACGAAATCGCACCCAAGATCATAACTCCAGTGTGAGTAGCACGTAAATGGCTCGGTTGCAGGCCTCAACTGGCTCCCTTCTGTCCAACACACGGCCGTCACTTGCACCGAGGCAGAACCGGTTTTCCTTGACAAACACAATATACCTCCACTCTGGCCTCCACTGAGATCTCGGTTGACACCACTGAAGTTGAAAATGGCTGTGTTTTGGGGTCAGTGGAATAAACTATACAGCGCGTCTGGCTTGGACCTGTCCTGAAAGTAACCTATTTATTATAGTTCGTTGCGTGACTGTGGTGCCAACTACTGCTCAGATTGCTACTGCAGATGCAGTATGACACACCAAAACCATATACTGAACACGATGGTCCTCGTTCTCGGTAGCGCCACGTGGCCGTCTGGAGCACTGTCTTCCTACATTCTCGAGACCAACGCTGTTAGCAGTCATGTACAGTACCTACATTCTGCCCAAGTGTTTCTGCAGTATCGTAGAAGGAACATCCAGCTTCTCAAAGCTCAGTTACACGACCTCGTTCAAATTCAGTGGCATCTCTGTCGCCTTAAAGGCATTCTTGACTAACATCTACTCATCACGTCGTATGTCTAAGGTAACTAACGCTCGCGACCGTTACAGCTAATTTGCTCTCTTATTGTAGCGCTACTATCGCCTCTTATGCAGCTGGCAAAGGCCGAGCGGTTCTAGGATCTTCAGTCCAGAACCACGCGGATGCTGGGGTCGCAGGTTCGAATCCTGCCTCGGGCATGGACGTGTGTGATGTCCTTACGTTAGTTAGGTTGAAGTAGTTCTGAGTCTAGGGGACTGATGAGCTCAGATGTTATGCCCCATAGTGCTCAGAGCCATTTGAATCATTTCTTGCAGCTGGCAAGACACTGGAATAGACGTCATTTTTCAGATGTAGAAACACGTCTACCAACAATCGTTTATCTTTCCGTAAGAGTCTTTAGCGAGTTGAAGTTTGTGATATCGCAATTCTGTAATTTCGATCATGTATTCATTGATTACGCAGACATTAAGTAAAGCGGAGTAGCTGCACAGAACAGAAATTGATGGTTTTTGACTTTATCTGATGTAGGTTTGATCATCACATAAATTATGTTGCAATATTATTACTGAATTGTATTAGTGGATTAAATTGATAAACACGTCACACATTCGTCTGAAATGCTGCCGCTTACGGTTAACTGTCACAAATTTTTCCTTTCTCAGTAGAACGATGGTCGTGTTAAATGATCCTGACCTTACTCAAATTATCCTGACAGACTGCTCAAAATCTGCGTGGATTCCGACACTCAGTTTTCTCGGTTGTCATTGTCGAGGAGAAAACAAGCATATGATGTTTGTTTATGAAGTCAGGAATTTTGGCCGGTCGGAGTGGCCGTGCGGTTCTAGGCGCCACAGTCTGGAGCCGAGCGACCGCTACGGTCGCAAGTTCGAATCCTGCCTCGGGCATGGATGTCTGTGATGTCCTTAGGTCAGTTAGGTTTAATTAGTTCTAAGTTCTAGGCGACTGATGACCTCAGAAGTTAAGTCGCATAGTGCTCAGAGCCATTTGAACGAAGTCAGGAATTTTGTGACTTGGAATGCAAAAACATACAGGGTGACTCACGAAGATATGCAAATACTTTAATATGTTATTCTACAAGTAACACGAAAGAAAATGTTCATATAAACATAGGTCCGCAAATGTTTAGTTACGGAGTTACGGCTAATAAAAGATTTTGCCTGAAATTTAGCAACTTTGCTAATATGAAGCCATCGCAAAACTGTGTTTGGTAAAAGTAAACCACAATTTCCATTTATTTAGTTGTTATGAATCTGGTGAATCTAATAAAACATGTCTCAGACGTGTATATGCCGCAGTTTTCCAGAACATCCAGAGAAGCAAAGACATAATTTCGTAAAAATTTAAATGTTCGCATTATGAATGCAATACACGAAATTAAGAACAAACCTGTGAAACTTAAACGAGCAACAAAATATGTTCATTCACGTGCAGCTAAATGCATTGAACTCGGTGGATATATTTTTCAACATTTATTCTGAATGTATTGTGAAATTTTATGTACACTGTACAACTTCCATAACTCTGAGCTTCGTTTTTTCTGGTTTAACATGAATTCAAGTGTGCTGTGGTATTAATAAAAGCAGCTTATCTGACACATTCATACAGTTTCAGTTAACGTTAACCATCATTTTTCCAAAATTAAATTCTCTAAAACTTTTGTTGAAAACTTTGTGCAACTGTCTGGAATTTAAAAAACAAATAGGGCTGAGTAGTTCATAAATTAAAAAATTACGTAATTACGCCTTTGCTTCTCTGCATGTTCTGGAAAACTACTGCAGATACACGCCTAGGACATGTTTTAATAGAGTGGAAATCGTGCTTTACTTTAACCTCATACAGTTATGTTAGCGAAGTTGCTAAATTTCAGGCAAAGTATTTTATTATCCGTACTCCGTAACTTAACATTTGCGGGCCTATGTTTATACGCACTTTTTTCTTTCGCTTTACTTGTAGAATAACATATCAAAATATTTGCATATCTTCGTGAACCAAACTGCGTATGGTGTAGAGATTGGTGACTGTTGCAGCACAAAGACCCAATGTGGCAGGTATTTCATATTGATCTACATGGCACGAACGTTCAATTATCGAACGAAGTTCACTCACCAAAGGCGTCGGACATCCGTCTCCTCAAAAGTGGTTGGAAGCCATTGAGCATCTGGGACAGCTGCCGCAACCCTGTTACATACAATTAATCCTTGCACAGTAAATTAGATTTTGCAGTTGCACCAAGTTACATAACAGCGAGTGTTCTTTTACTGTACTTCCCAGAGGACGTATTCGTACCTGAAAGATCGCTGCTTCTTACGCCGCCTCATTCGGTTTCTGATAACCTGCAGTTTAGAATTATTAAGAAGTTGTTCTACGTTCACCACGTAACACGAAAGATCACGACTGTGATCAACAAATACTGCAGAGGGACGGTTTGCATTGTGTTGTAACTGTGAGCTAGAGTCGCGATCTGTACTTATTGCCGAGATATCAACTGTGCTGTATATGTATTGAGAGATTCCATCGGGCTTTCAGCAGAGATCGGGAGTATCTGAATACCTGTTCAGGATGGTTGTATGGATCAGTGAACAACTGCTGAGAAAAAGCGGTCACTAAATCAAAATGACTAAACAGAGCAGGCAGTTTGGATGGAAGTGAAGCAGAATTTGTAGGCCAATAATTTTCACGATGTAATCTACAACCACACAATTGCAACCACACATTAACTGATACAGTCTCAGAAGTGATCACTAAACATAGGGAAACTACCGTTTATTATATTATGGCGCGAAAGTACGTAACTGATGGAGATCTGCGTTATATTTGTGTGTTCAAACTTGCAACAGTGCAATCCGAATTTATTTAATTGGAGTCGAAACTAATCTTACACCCTGAAAAGGGGTTGAGGGAGCAAAATTAATATATTTCGATCTTGAGAAATACAAACACACACACACACACACACACACACACACACACACAACACACGCGAGCGTGTGTACATGTTCGCATGCGCGAACTTGCGCGCTCGTATACGCTGTCAAAAAAGGAACACATGAAACTTTTACGCAACCTGCTAACGAATAATTTGCATTTATTAAACATAATGCCAAGACTGACTAAACACATTCTAGAGAAAACACTTCACGGAACATTGCAACAGTTGAGCGGTACTAAACGTACAAGGCAGTTAGCACCATTAAGAGAATGTTTGCAACTTACAACCATTAGCTTGCCAGGCAGCAGATTATGTACGCAAAACTATGGAGCAGCGACATTAAAAACACCCGCAGCTAGTTTGTCATCTATTCCAGGCCACTGACAACCGAAAGAAACAGCATTTCAGTACCGTAGGTATTTTGCCTATGGGGTGATCGTGAAGGAAATGAATGTCGCAGAAGCTGCAGAACACGAGAAACTGCATCCAATTCGACCACGTATGTTTTTCATATATGTTGACATGTGCAATAACAACACAACCTTAACATCCTCGAAGAACACAAACATCACACATTTTCGTAACTATCTATGAGAACAATCGCTACTAATTACGCGTAACTCTCATTTTGCGCTACAAAAGTTAATTATCTCTTACCTTATCGCCAAGAGAACTTTCTGCTGGACTCTGGAAACCGAAAATAAAATCTTGTGTAATAGAACTCTTGTGTAGAATACTGGAGGCTCCGAATCCGCCTCGTATGTAACTGTCGAAGACAGACAAAACAAGACAAGTGTCTCGAAGGCACGGCTGCTCGAATACCTACTAGAATAGCCTTCTGCTAAGTCCATGGCTACGACCTAGCAAGGCGCCATTAGCCTTACCTAGTTTGAGAGTTATCGTGTAAATGTCTCAAGAAGAACGTGTAACCAACAAAGATTAAAAGTTAAGTATAAAGCAGCTACGTACTTTTCTTGCTACCATTCAATACTATCCTGTTCCAGAATTCACGCCAGTCGGCGTGTGTGTACGCGTGCCTTTCTTTCGGCTCCCTTCCCAGTGTGGCGTAGCAAGCTTGTTACGCCACAACAGATTGGCGACGAGACAACGGAAAGGGTCTTGTTCTTTCTAATTGCTTACATTTACTTGTGTCATGGCTTCGCCAGATGTACTGTCCGAATTTTATCGCTTGCAGAATCAGCAGACGCAGGCGTTATTGGATGCCCGTGGACAGCTCGTCCAGAGTCAACGTGCCATTCAAACCGATGCGGCAGCCGCCGCTTCACCACTACCGCAGCCACAACATGCAGTTGCACCGCCGTTTCGCAGTTTTGATGCGGCGCACGAATCGTGGACCGAGTGCTCCCGCCAGTTTGATTTCCATCTAGCCGCCTACAGAATTCACGGTAATGAGCGGCAGCCGTTTTTGCTTTCTTGTGTTGATGTGTCCACCTACCGTGTGATAGTGAAATTGTTTCCCCGACGCGACGTAGCAACTCTGTCCTACGAAGAAATTTTGTCTGCTTTAGATGCCTATTTCAAAGAAACAGTTAATGTGGCTGCAAAAAGGTATACTTTCTTTCGTACGAAACGTACGGCCGGTCAAACTAATAGGGAGTGGGTAGCAACATTGCAAGGACTTACTAGGGACTGTGCCTTTGAATGTGACTGTGGCCTTTCTTATTCAGATACAATGGTGCGTGATGCAATTGCACAGAACGTTTCTGATGTTCGCATACGGGAGCAAATTTTGAAACTGGTTAATCCCTCCCTTCAACAAGTGATAGACATATTGGATAGACAAGACACACTTGACTGTGCTGAGGAATCTTTTGAAACTTCGCCAGCAGTGTGTAACATTAACCGGTCCGCCGGGCGCGCTGCGCGACCCGGTAAAGTGCCCTCGCACACGTCGGCACAGCTGCCGCCACGCTTTAAACCAGGTGTGCCGCGCCAGCACACAAATGCAGTGAAATCATGCCCGCGGTGTGCTACTAGACATTCGCGTGAACATTGCCCGTCACGCCAAGCTATTTGCTTTTTCTGCAATAGGAAAGGACATGTTCAAAGTGTTTGCCAGAAAAAGCTCAGATCAGACAATCACAACCATTCCAGGCCCTTTGCATCGCGCCGGAATCGAACCGAGGACACTCAGGCTTGTGGACCTTCGCCCATGGATATTCATGTCGTTACTTCCGCTTCGTCCAGTGCCACTTTCTCTAACAGTGACTTCTCTAACAGTGACTGTGTTCGTCCCACAAAAACTGTGCGTCGACGTCGCCGGAAATCACGTCAATTAGCAAGTGATGCTGTGCCTGTATCAGTTCAAATTGCACAAAACAGTCGCTCTTGTCATCAGCAGGACACTAAACTTATTGTAGATTTGGGCTTTAATGGCAAGGTCATACCATTCCAGCTCGATACCGGAGCTGCAGTTTCATTGCTCAATCACGACACGTACAAGCAACTGGGCGCACCTCCGTTGCGTGCCGCAAATGTTGAGTTACATGGTTATTCAGGACAGAATATACCTGTGTTAGGACAGTGCACTCTTCTTGCAACATATAAAGGACAAACAAAACTTGTGTCATTTTACGTTCTTCGTTCTTCTTCTGCAGTGAACTTGTTTGGTTTAGATTTATTTCAATTGTTTAACATGTCTATTGTAAATCAGGTCCTATCAGTGAATCAGACTGTGCCTGCAGACAGTGTTTCTCGTCTGTGTGACGAATTTGCAGACATTTTTGCACCGGGCTTACGTTGCGCTAAAAACTATGAAGCACATTTGGAACTGAAAGTCAACGCGCAACCGAGATTTTTCAGAGCGCGCAATGTTCCCCACGCATTGCGTGATGAAGTCGCAAGAACATTACACGATTTAGCATCACAAGGTGTGTGTGAATGTGCGCAATGCCTCTTCCATTTCAGCTCCGCTTCATCGCTTACGCCGTACAGGTGTTCCGTTCGTCTGGACGATGGAATGCGAACGCGCCTTTCACCAGTTGAAATCGGCGTTGCTTTCTAATACGTGCCTCACGCCTTTCGATCCCCAGAAACCCCTTTTGTTGATGGTAGATGCATCGGATTTCGGGATCGGTGTTGTCCTTGCGCACAAAGTTGGCTCCCATGATCGCCCTATTGCCTTTGCTTCCAAATTGTTCTCGTCTGCGCAAAGCAATTATTCACAGATAGAGAAAGAAGCTTTGGCTCTCGTGTTTGGTGTTACTAAGTTCCATGATTTCTTGTATGGTCGTCACTTTACCATCATCACAGACCACAAACCTTTGACATCGCTTTTTCATCCGACCAAGCCTGTACCTCCACGTACAGCGCAGAAATTCATTCGCTGGTCTATTTTCCTCTCGCAGTACCGCTACGATATCTTGTATCGGTCCACTGCTAAGCACGGAAACGCCGATGCGTTGTCCCGTTTGCCTGTTGCTGAGGATAAAGCATTCGATTCTTCCGAACTTGCTTGCATGTTCATTGATTCAGAAACCGATGAAGTGGTCGAATCGTTTCCGATTGATTTTCGTCGTGTAGCTACAGCCACAGCTGCTGACCCTGTCCTTGCTACCGTTTTGCGTTTTGTTGCTACGCAATGGCCTTTGTCAAAATCTCGGATCGAGGATCCGTTGGTTCGCCGATTTTTTGCTCACAAGGAGAGACTTTTTGTTCGACGTGGTGTTTTGTTGTTGCGTTCTGATAATGATCAGTCCAGAGTAGTGGTCCCACGTTCGTTACAGTCCTCTGTTTTACGGCTTCTTCACCAAGGACATTGGGGTATAGTGCGAACGAAACAACTTGCTCGTCAGCACTGTACTTGGTTCGGAATCGATGCTGCAATTACGAATATGTGTTCTTCTTGCATGGCGTGTGCCGAACAACAATCCGCACCGCTGCGGAAAGTTTTTGCATGGCCAAAAGCCACTTCTCCTTGGCAACGCTTGCACATCGATTTTGCTGGTCCATTCTGGAATGCTCGATGGTTGGTTCTGGTAGATGCCTTCCGTAATTTTCCTTTTGTTGTCCGGATGTCTTCCACGACGTCCTCTGCCACCATCCATGCGTTGTCTGCTATCTTTTGCATTGAAGGTCTTCCGCAGACTATTGTTTCCGACTATGGCCCACAATTCATGTCCGCAGAATTTCAGTCATTCTGCCAGGCCAATGGTATTCAACATCTGACATCCGCGCCGTTTTCGCCTCAATCCAACGGTGCCGCTGAACGATTGGTCCGGACTTTCAAGTCACAGATGTTGAAGTTGAAAGAGTCGCATTCTCGGGAGGACGCCTTGTTGCTCTTTTTGTCATCGTATCGCTCTCAGCCCCGAGATGGTCGCTCGCCGGCTGAGTTGCTCCATGGTCGTCCTCATCGAACCTTGATGTCTTTGCTGCATCCGGCGCATCAGGTTCCTGTGCAGCGGCAGACTCCTGCTTTTGCTTCAGGCGACGTTGTATTTTATCGCACCTATCGCGGTTCACGGCGTTGGCTCGCAGGGCGCATTCTTCGCTGCCTCGGCCGCGCAATGTATTTGGTTTTGGGGGCCTCTGGTGAGGTGCGTCGGCATCTCAATCAGCTGCGCCTCTGTCGTCGCACGGGTTCTGCCGCTCCCCGTCTGCTTTCAGCGACGGTGCCGTCCGGTCAGCGCCCTGGGGACCCATCTACTGGCTCGCCTCATCCCCAGGTGTTACCGACTATGCCTTCCATTTTGCCCCATGGCGACGCGCCGCCGCAGCCACCCGCCGGCGCCGCCTGCAGTGGACGCTTCGCTGCAACCGCCAAGCGCCTCCCTGGGTCACGCGCCGCCGATCGCTTCCCGTGACCAGCCGTCCTCCGCCATGGAACTCTTGCCCGCTCCGGACCACATGGCGTCTTCGCGCGTCGGGTACCCCGACGCAATGGAGGTCGACCCTTCGGCCCCTCCTGTCTCTTTCCGGGCGCATACACCGCATGTTGACGTGCACCCTGGACTAGGTTTTCAGGCGGTTCCTAGCTCCCCTCGGACCGAATGGCCGGGTGCGGGTGGCACAGCCTCGCCTGTTGTTAGGCTCCCCACCTCATCGCATACGTCAACATGGGGTCCTCCCCACGGCGGGCGGAAGCCTTATCTCACGAGCGTTCGCCGATTTGCGGGGGAGGAATGTGGTGTCACCGTCAGACACCACACTTGCTAGGTGGTAGCTTAAATCGGCCGCTGTCCATTTAGTACACGTCGGACCCGCGTGTCGCCACTGTGTGATCGCAGACCTAGCGCCACCACAAGGCAGGTCTCGAGATACGATATAGCACTCGCCCATTTGTACGGACGACATTGCTAGCGACAATACGGACGAAGCCTTCCTCTCAATTGCCGAGAGACAGTTAGAATAGCTTTCTGCTAAGTCCGTGGCTACGACCTAGCAAGGCGCCATTAGCCTTACCTAGTTTGAGAGTTATCGTGTAAATGTTTGAAGAAGAACGTGTAACCAACAAAGATTAAAAGTTAAGTATAAAGCAGCTACGTACTTTTCTTGCTACCATTCAATACTATCCTGTTCCAGAATTCACGCCAGTCGGCGTGTGTGTACGCGTGCCTTTCTTTCAGCTCCCTTCCCAGTGTGGCGTAGCAAGCTTGTTACGCCACAACACCTACGTCGTTCAAAGAGCAATTATTCGTCGCGGGAAAACATAGAGAAAATAGTACGTGGCGCGAAAACAATCTCGTGACTGAAAGTTGCGCATCAGTCGTACAGAATTTTGACATGAGCTAAAAATAAAATATTTGAACTGAAGTAGTGTATTGTTTTGTAAATAGTAACGTCTATTGCACTCGGCCTCTGTCCACCTGTATGTTTACAGAAATAATCCCCCAAATGCTTAAAGACATTAATATGACTGTAATTATAAAGATCAAAGATTCGACATTCGGTAACTTCCAAGAATGATTGACTATCGAAGTTGCGGTGTCCAAACGATACACATCGAACGTGCGATCGCAAATCGATCATGCGACTCTGGTGGCGGGGGTTGTGATCAATTATATGTGATCGTCCTTTTTATCTGTTTTCCGTCGTTACCTTAGTTGCTCTAAATTACAAACCCCCGCAAATTATTTGTGTGTTGCTAGGGAATCCCAGTCGATTTATGTCTTTAGTGAGTGGGAGGTCTGGTGTTCTTGACGTTTCTTCCGCGGATTCTCTCACATGGAAGAATCCAGTTCCATGTTTATCCAGCGTAGAAAATTGTTTGACTTTTTGTCTCGATATAGAGCACTACCAGACGAGGGAAGAAGGGACTGTATAGACTGTGGTGGTGCGAAGTGTATAAAACTTCGCAAGAACAGTCTCAGTGCTGAAATACTGTGACAATTTCATTGCGGACAGTACGGGAAACGAACGAGTATCAGGAAGAATACACGGCTCGACTCTTCCAAATCATCCATCCAGACCACAGTAATGGACTTTCACATGATGACAACACCGACGACGAGTAAGGTAAGTCGTTTCCTTTGCAATTACAAGTATTTTTGTAACGCCTTCTTATGTCGTTGCTGTAGCGAACGCCTTAAACATACTCATAACGCTCGCCACCATAGTCGCATGATCGATTTACGATCGCACGTTCGATCTGTATCGTTTGCACACCGCAACTTCGATTCGCAATCATTCTCGGAAATTACCCGACATTCGAACTTGAGGGACTTAGCGCTGCAGTCTGAAGTTTATAGCAGAGATTTTGTGTTACCGATAGCTAAACGTGCACCCAAAAGAACCGTGGATATTACTTTTTCTTTCTTTGTTACAGATCTGCGTATTAAAGTTGTAATCTTCTGCTAAACCCTTTGTTTATTCACATAAAAATCAATATTTACACAAGAGTCGCGTGTCTCTGATTTATTCCTGTTTGGTATGTGGTTTTTAAAAGTATCTCACGACAAGGGGTGTTATCAGGCATCAGCAACTGTGTCAAAGACAAAAGAGAACACTCAGCAGTCCACATCATTCACAATCGACATTTGTTTATCCATGGCACCTCAAGTTTAAATGATAACACAGTGAATGGCCTATTAAAGGGCTCACATTGATTTCTTGTCTGTAATGTTCAGAGTATGTGCTGTGTTGTAGTTAGCCAGCATCAACAAGAACGAGAAATATCCAACATCCTTATACAAGGTCAGACCAAAAAGTTTACGTTTGAAGGCGTTACTACAGAACATATGCAACGTAGCGCAACTCCGATGCGGGTATATAAGCTCCGACATGTAGGCAAGGGACTGGTGTGATATTTGTGCCTTCCTGACGTGCGTGTAGAAAATGCCGAAACGTGAACTATGACGACTTATCACCAAATGCGTCCAAACAGCAACTACGTGCTGTTGTTCTTTTCTTCATTGCCGAAGGGCAAACAACGGTAGACATCAGTCAGAGAATGAAGAATGTCTGTGAGGAAGCATGTCTGTCGGAAACCATTGTGGAATGGTGCAACAAGTTTTGTTCTGGTCGCGGTTAGACACAAGATCTGTGACGCCCGGGTCATTTCAAGGAACAGGGTGTCTACTTCACTGGGGAACGGTTATTGCGCATCGCAAGAGATTGTGTAGGATTTGTCTTCGATGGCTGTTCTACAATGGAAGCCAGAGAGAGCGGTGTACAGGCCATTTTCAGAAAGAAATATTATCGATCCTCACAATTTCTTTGCTCAAGCCACGAACTCAAACTTGAAGGTAACAATGCAAATGCAGTGCCAGAAATTACGAATACTGTTGTCATTGTAAACGACGCTATAAACTATTTTTAGAGAATCGACTACGCGTTGAAAATATGCTTCCAATTTATCATGAATGTGTGAGACCAGATAGCCTGAAAGATATAAACTATCAGACTATTTTTTCAACATTTCCCAGAGGCTGCGAGAGCTCTAGAGAAATTGTCTCCAATCGGAAATTATGCAACGAGAACACCTACGTATCAGTTGCATTCAGCCAAACCAGTGGTCATCTTACTTTTAATGCAATAGCCAATTCCTCAGCAGTTTTGGAACTAGTAGTCCATCCAATATGGGCAACACCTGTGTTATTCCGAATTAAGATTCAGTGTTCCATCGGACATTCACTGCAGTGACTAAGCCGTTATGAAATATATGAAATGTCTTCGCAGTTGTGAATCCGTTATGTATATACTCGTAAAGAGAAGACGTTTTACTTGAAAGTCACTTGCATAATATCAGCTGCTAAATGCGATACTGCAATGCTTGTGTTATTCAGAATGGATGGAGAATCGTCATCAGATGTAGAAGCAACCTCAGGTTTACCTCTGGGGAAAGTGTTGGGACCCTTGCTGTTCCTGTTGTACATTAATGACTTTGCAGACAATATTAATAGTAAAATGAGGCTTTTTGCAGATGGTACAGTACTGTATAACAAAGTACTATCTGAAAGACGCTGCAAGAATATTAAGATTGATAAGATTTCAATGTGGTGCAGAGACTGACAACTTGCTTTAAATGTTCATAAATGTAAAATTGTGCACCTCACAAAACAAAAACGTAATATCCTATGACTATAATACCAGAGAGTCACTGTTGGTATCGGACAACTCACACAAATACCTGGGTGTAACACTTTGTACGAACATGAAATAGTATGATCACATAGGCTCAGTCATGGGTGAAGCAGATGGTAGACATCGGTTTACTGGTAGAATACCGGGGAAATGCAGTCAGACTACAAAGGAGATTGCTTATATCACTTGTGCGACCAGCCTGCGAAAATTGCTCAAGTGTGTACGACTGGTACCAAATATGGCTAAGAGGAGATATTGAACGTGTACAGAGAAGGGCAACACGAAAGGTCACAGGTTTGACTAGTGCATAGGAGAGTGTCACAGAGATACTGGAGGAACTGAACTCGAAGACTCTCGAAGATAGACGTAAACTACCCTGAGAATGTCTATTAACAAAGTTTCAAGAGACGGCTTTAAATGATGACTCTAGGAATATACTACAGTCCCCTACGCTTGGCTGACATAGAGAAATTACAGTACGCACAGAGGCTTCAAACAAACAATCTTCCCGCACTCCATACGTTAATGGAACGGGAAGAAACACTAAGAACTGTTACAGCCTGAATGGCTGTTTTCAGCTCAACAGTGGTTTTGGGGTTATTGCTGTACACTTTGCCTTTAATATAGCCCCACAAAAAGGAGAATATGGCGGCCAATCGAGGACCATACTAGTGGCCTCTGGATACTCCAGAGCCAGAATGCAGTCCCTGAAGTGCCCCTCGAGGACATCAAACACTCTCCTGCTTCAATGGGGTCGAGCTCCGTCTTGCACAACGTGTCGAAATCAGGGTTGCTTTGGATAGTGGGGATGAAACCATCTTCAAAAACCTTCATGCAGTCACCGTGCCATCGAGTAATACGTCACCGGTTATTCCATGACTGGCCACTGCACATCACACAGACAAACGTTGAGGGTGAAGAGACTTCTCGATCGCGCGCCAGTTTTGCTTGCTGACGAACCCATCCAGATGGAAGTGGGCTTCATCGTTAAACGAAACAACAAGGCGTATATTAATTCCCATCATGCCCCGCGGCAACCGTGCAGTTTGAACGTCCTAAGGTAAACCATTCAGAAGTTATGAAGATTTTATTTCATATAGCTCAGTAACAATCACCATGTAGATGCAGATGTGGTGTACGTGATGTAGATGGGGACAAACCGTGAGAATGAGATCGCAATTCTGTAAGACCCACTAATTCTGACAAAGCACACTGAATGAGATAATTTGGCTCAGAGAGTTTTCACAGTGGTGGATGGCAAATACTGGACATGCATCAGTTCGTTTCAATAACTATTACATTGTTCCCTCTACAGTTTCAAAGCAAAGTGTATAATTTTACCCCAAATACAGTAGCACTATTTGTGACGAACATTTACCCTACGAGAAGGTAAACACTTGGTTCTTTTAGGGTCATGTCAGCCTTATACCTGTAAATTTCTGTGGGCTGTCGGCAGGATTAGGTCGAGCAACGATCATTAAATGCCCTTTAAATGCCCAAGACTCGGCTGCCAATCGCCAAAAACGTTTATGCGTAGGGGAGACTGGGCCACACAGTATTGGGACACAGTGAGCATTTGGTTATATTAAATCTGTGACTGTCAGGATACCGTCATAATTTTGCATATGTAGCCTACACTCTCTTAACATCTAGGAGACTGAAAACTAGATGGATGAATGATGCTAGAGTACTGAAATTGTGAGTCTAGTGTTTTACCACTTTCCTCTGCAAATTTTGACACGTCTGTAGTAATTATTTGTATATGCGGCTGGTCCCGGCGGAGGTTCAAGTCCTCCCTCGGGCATAGGTGTGTGTTGGTCCTTAGGATAATTTAGGTTAAGTAGTGTGGAAGCTGGCGACTATAATGAGGGAAAAGAGAGTGGACTGGAAAACCAGAAGACTTATAAACTCATTATATTTAATCAAAAAGTTTCAGTTGAAGTGAGAGGAGAAAGTACAGACTGGATCAGACTAGGAAAAGGAGTAAGACAAGGATGCTGTTTATCACCTACTCTTTTCAACCTCTACTTGGAAAATATGATTGACCAATGCTCATTAGATGACAAAGGAGTAGAAATTGGAGGAAGAAGAGTAGGGTGTTTGAGATTTGCTGATGACATGGTCCTTCTAGCCACAGGGGGAAAGAATTACAGGATTTGGTGGACACCATTGCAACTAACGAAAAAAAATATGGAATGAAAATTAACACAAATAAAACAAAAGTATTGGCACTAGGAGGAAATAAAAATTATGCTCAATGGAGAAATACTAGAGCAGGTACAAAATTTTAAGTATCTTGGAAGCAGGATAGACACCGACTCGAAGTGCACCACAGAAATTAAAACAAGCATAGCAATGGCAAAAGAGGCGTTTTATAAGAAAAGGAGAATCTTCTGCAGCGGTCTGGACAGAGAACTCAGAAAGAGACTCATAAAATGTCTTGTGTGCAGTGTTCTTCTATATGGCGCTGAAACGTGGACTATGAGGAAAAAAGACAGAGAAAGGCTGGAGGCTTTTGAGATCTGGACATGGCGGAAGATGGAAAGAATAAGTTGGATGGACAGAGTAAAAAATGAAGAGGTACTGAGAAGAGTGGGAGAGAAAAGACAGTTACTAGATGTAATAATGAGAAGAAAAAGAAATTGGATTGGGCATATACTAAGAAAGAATGACGGACTGATAAAAACAGTTTTAGAAGGTTATGTAGAAGGGAAAAGGAAGCGAGGAAGGAAGAGATTCCAGATACTGGATGACGTGATGGACGGTACAACATACAGCAGCCTTAAGAAGGAAGCAATGGATCGCAGAAAATGGAGAGGCAAAGGACCTTCTAATATAGCAGATAACTGATGATGATGATGATGAGTGTGTAAGCTTAGGGACTGATGACCTTAGCAGTTAAGTCCCATAATATTTCACACACATTTGATTTGAATTATTTGTACTTCCTCATCTTCCAGAAAACAAATTTCAAGAAGGCAAGCAGTTATCATGGGCATTGTCTCTTCATACCATATTAAAAACTGAGTTATAATATCTATATGTGACTGAATAAATATGTTGGTTGGTGATGTGGGGCAGGGGACAAAAATGTCATCGGGATAGGGAAGAATGGGGAAGGAAGTCGCCGTGCAGAGTGAGCAATTTTTTCTGGGTCACAGTGAGCATAAACTGATGAGCCAAAACATTATGACCACCTGCGTAATAACTTGTTCATCCGTGTTTGGAACGAAATACATCACTGATTGTGCGTGTCAGGGATCCGACAGTTTGTTGGTAGGTTTGTGGAGGAATGTGGCATTAGATGTAAATGCATTTCGCCTAAATGACAGGCCACTGAATTTAGTACAGAGTGATTCACCAGACAGCGACCCAGATGGGTCCCATGGGATTTACATCAGGGGATTTCGTCGCCGAGACAGCAAACAGGAGTTCACTATGATGTTCCTCAAACCACAGCAGCGCGGTTGTGGCTCCAAGACGTGGACAGTTACACTGCTGAGAGATGACATCACTGCCGGGGAAGACATCGAGTAAGAAGGGATGCAGGTGGTTCGCAGTTGTCTGCATGTCTTCGATTACTACCACTGTAAGACGTCGTGGTCTCCTGACCTTCATTGCTTACACATTACGCCCTCACAATCATATTCTGCACATCAAGACGCTTGATTCGAACCCAAACTCGATAAGATAAAGTCAATTTTGTATGAATTCATGTAAACGATATGCAAATAACAAGTACATCGCGAGTGCGCACCGAGGTTGGAATACTCGAGGCTGGCGTACACACACACATTCAAGACACGACGGTCACAAAAGCTTTTAGTTCGGGAAAGGCAAACTGCACGCCAGGAGGCTGGTCCATTCAGAGGACGACTCAACCTATCTACGTCGGCCGGCAACCGCCCGTAGAGCAGACAGCGTTTGCCCGAGTGAAAGGGAGAACGGCCCCGTGTTCGGCTTAAAAGCAAATTCCGCTACTTTGTGTGGGAGGGCCCATCCTACGCATTCTTTTACAAACATAGCACGCAGTTTCAGAGGTTTTCACAGGGAGACAGCAAACGCCAAACGCCGATGCTACAGATTTCCGAATTGGTCGCCTTAAACGAAACGTCATTCTCCCGTTTTAGAAGAGCAATGCTGATTGGCAGACGATATTCCTGACGCCTCGAGCTGAAGGAGTAATGGAAGAGACCGAAAGATATACCCCTTCACGTCTGGCGTGGAGAGGGGCCGTTCCGTTGTTGCTCTTGGAGCGAGGAACAAGTCTCTCCTCAGTACTTCACTGGGGGAGCACCTCTGTCGAGAGCGAATCGGAGTGCAACTCTATATCGAGTCCTTGCGATTAAGTGTTGTTCACTATGTTGGCCGCCACACTTACTGTGCGGTGTGAACGGACAGAGTTATACTTAAACGCCTGCGAGCGAATTTTTGAGTGGCATCGCGGTGGACTGGTTATCTGACCGGTGTCCCACGCCAATAGTTAGACTAGGGCCGAATAGGAGTCCTCGACTTCATCAAGGCGCAGGGAGAGTTTGATTGGTGAAGGTCAGTCCAGATAGAACGAGAGTTATCTTATTTGTCAGCAGCGAGCGGCGCAGACAGCAGTCATCGCAGCTTACGGTATTGTGCGCTACAGCTCTCGCGAGCCCCATATTTCCTCCACAACAGTACACTTCACTGCATTTCATACACTACAGCCTCGACCGTACCTAGCAACATTCTAACAAATAATTATTCAAGTTGAGTAGGTGCGGCTCTCAGCCATTCTGCCAAGACAATGACAATATTAAACCTTGTATAGAAATTTCATTAGCGAATCCTATCCTTAAGAGGTAACTTCACATTCCGAAAAGAACCCGGAAATAACTTGTTCAGTTCATAACTAAAAGTGCCATTGTGATTTCTCATAATTTTAGCAAAAAATAATAATAATAATAATAATAATTTTCGTTAGTGTCATGTTTTTCTTACACTAACTAGCACTACTCCAGTACCCAAGTATCCCACTAGTTACGTAAGAAATTTTGTGAATTTTTGTCTTTTCCTTACAGCGGACGACTCCAGAATGTATTGCTGAAAGTTTTTCAGGCACTTCTCTTTAGAACGTTAGGAGCGTCTGTCTGACTTCTGTAGTAGTGTGGGGGTGGAAATTTCATCTTGCAAGAGCCACAGGGTAAAGGGTCCATCTCAGATTAATCCGTTGCCCAGAATGACAGACTAGCACCTACACGCTCACACCACAGGTCCCACGGAAGCGCAGGAGAATGTCTCCCATAGCGTAATGCTGCTGCCACCAGCCTGCGTCCGTGGGGCGCTGCACGTTTCGAGCCGCCGTTCACCTCGATGACGGCGTTTGTGGAGACGACCGTCGACTTAGTGTAGCAAAAATGTGATTGACTGACCGACTGTCGAATCCCGATGGTCCCGTGCCCTTTGCAATCGTAGCTGACGATGTTGGGTCAACATGCGAACACGCAGGTGTGGTCTGCTACGGAGCTGCATGTTCGCCAATGTACGATGGACGGTGTGCTCCAAAACAATTGTGCGGCACCAGAATTATGCTCTTTCGGCAGAGATGCCACAGATCACCGTCTATACCGCTCTACAGAGCAGACAAGCCTCCGAACCGCACGTTTTGCGAAGGGTCGTGGACGTCCAACCATTTAGCGCTTAGTGGCAGTTTTACTTTCCTTCTTGTGAAGACATCGTTACTTTGCGATATATATATATATATATATATATATATATATATATATATATATATATATATATATATATATATTGGAAATTATTTCTTTTTGTAAGTAGGGAAATATGTTTAGAGTTTATTGATCGTGGAAAGCTTTAATTTTTTTGTTTATCGTTTACTGTAATAAGTTTGGTAGAAAATAGTTGTGTAAACATAGATGTAATTTACTTTGATGTTGTATAAACTGTGGGCGAGAGTATTGAGAGAGAGAGCAATATCGATAGTCGATCCGACAAAACGGGGGGAGGGGTGGGGGTATTGTTGGGTAGCGAGAGAGGCGGACACATGTTTCACTGTGGGAGTCGTGACTTTTACGAGCTGGTGAAGATTGAGTTTAGTGGCAAGCGATGTATGTTTTTAATGACTGTTTTATACCACGACGTGATATGATAATAGTGAGTGTAGAAACTGGGCGAAGTAAATACAGAGACTGTGGCGTGAGACGAAGTAACTATGACAATGCAACCGAGAATGGACGGTATTGCAGCTCTGTGTCTATGACTTGAACTGCGCTTGTATTTTGACTGTGTTTTCGTACACTCAAGTACTGTGAACTTGCGTATTTATTCGCGTTTCGATGAACTACCGGACGCCTATAATCAGTAACAGTTTTTCTGAACTTACGCGAACTGTCTATTGTGTGTGAGTACATTCCCGCCCAGGACGCGTTTTCGCGATCGCGGCGCTCCATTAAAACGAATTGACTTACTACAGAATTCGCGGTCGGCAAGTTTTATAAACTGTGTGTGGCATGAGTAAACTTAAATTGTGTGCGCCAGAAACATTAAAACTGTGCACATACGGACATCCGTAACAACAATTACATCGACCAGCCTGTGGCCTGTGAAACGCTACTGTAATCAGATTTGCAGCTTAGTGAATACCACCGCCCGCCAGATTACGAGGAAAACATCATCAGCTGCAATCACACGACCGTGGGAGCAGATGTCAGCGTTTCACCAGGACCAGCCAGCTGCCGTCGATATCGCGACCATCGTCACAACACACAAGATAAGATTTAAAAGCAGCGCTCTCCTGTCATAGACTCAAAATTATTGCAAATAATTTTAATTTGTAATATCTTTTCCTTTTGGCTGACTTTCACATAACATTTGTCTTCCTTAGAATAAAAGTGTTCTCCACGAAGTGGTGTGTTCTATGTAGACATTGTTGACTTTCATTAGCAATAGCCATTTCCCTTTTAATTATTTCCATTTTTTTTCATTTTAAATCCGCTGCCGCTGCGTGTGTATTTTTTATAACTTTTGGAGGGTATGTGTCTAAATTCGTGTGCCGGAACATTTACCAGAAATATTGTAATACTTTGCTACTTGGACAAGGGCGCCCGCCATTAATTTCTTGAACGTCGACCAATGACAGTGAAGCTCGCTTGCTATTGGTGCTAACATTCTATAGTGGGTAATTCAAAGGTGGGTAGCTGTCAAATCACATGGGTTGTGATTACTTTGAATGAGAGTAGTGTAAAATTGTGGGTTCATCACTCAACTTTGGTATTCTTTTGTTTATTGATGATAGAAGCAAATTTTTTGTCAATGTCCTTAAATCTTATTTAATACGGTTATTCTATGCTACTGGGATAAATGCTCGGTCACATACTGTGGTGGGAAGTAAAATTTGGAGAAACGTCTATTTAGATACGACTTGATTTTGACTGCATTAGTTAAGACGGTACTTTTCGGGTATTTTGGCGATACTTGGTGACAGCGTAGAATCGCAGTCGTCACTTCCTACATCTCTCCGTAGATGCTCGCGACAGTATCACGTGAACATTTGACCAGCTTCGCCGTTTCAAAGATACTCGTTCACAGGTCTATGTAACCATAATATCCCCTTTCTCACTTCGCTTGTCTCAGTGGAGTTCCACGTTTGCAGCCCATCTTCGCTAGGTTGATCCCCCGTTCGTGTCTGCTCCGCCTACACACTTCAGCCGGCTGGTGTGACCCTGCGGTTCTAAGCACTTCAGTCTGGAACTGCGTGACGGCTATGGTCGCAGGTTCGAATCCTGCCTTGGGCATGGATGTATGTGATGACCTTAGCTTAGTTAGGTTTAAGTAGTTCTAAGTTCTAGGGGACTGATGACCATAGGTGTTAAGTCCCATAGTGCTCAGAGCCATTTGACCCATTTTCTACATACCTCAGATACCGTGTCACGTGCCCGCAACGCCATTAGGTGGCATCCGACGTCGCCATAGGCAGTGGTCATAATGTTTTGGCTGATCAGTGTACTTGATGAAAATAAAAATGGTTCGCTACAGAGAGAGAAAAGCTACTTTTGGCTTACTACCTGCAGAGACCTTTGGAGAGAAGAGAACCACTTGTATGAATATCAAGAGCTCAGATAGAAACCCAGTTCTAAGCAAAGAAGGGAAAGCAGAAAGGTGGAAGGAGTACATAGAGGGTCTATACAAGGGCGATGTACTCGAGGACAATATTATGGAAATGGAAGAGAATGTAGATGAAGATGAAATGGGAGACATGATACTGCGTGAAGAGTTTGACAGAGCACTGAAAGACCTGAGTCGAAAAAAGGCCCCGGGAGTAGACAACATTCCATTAGAACTACTGACAGCTTTGGGAGAGCCAGTCCTGACAAAACTCTACCATCTGGTGAGCAAGGTGTATGAGACAGGCGAAATTCCCTCAGACTTCAAGAAGAACATAATAATTCCAATCCCAAAGAAATCAGGTGTTGACAGATGTGAAAATTAACGAACTATCTGTTTAATAAGTCACAGCTGCAAAATACTAAATCGAATTCCTTACAGACGAATGGAAAAACTGGTAGAAGCTGACCTCAGGGAAGATCAGTTCGGAATCCGTTGAAATATTGGAACACGTGAGGCAATACTGACCATAGGACTTATCTTAGAAGCTAGATTAAGGAGAGGGAAACTTACGTTTCTACCATTTGTAGACTTAGAGAAAGCTTTTGACAATGTTGACTGGAATACTCTCTTTCAAACTCTAAAGGGGGCAGGGGTAAAATACAGGGAGCGAAAGGCTATTTACAATTTGTACAGAGACCAGATGGCAGTTATAAAGGTCAAGGGACATGAAAGGGAAGCAGTGGTTGGAAGGGAGTGAGACAGGGTTGCAGCCCAATGTAATTCAATCTGTATATTGAGCAAGCAGTAAAGGAAACAAAAGAAAAATTCGGAGAAGGTATTAAAATCCACGGAGAAGAAATAAAAACTTTGAGGTTCACCGATGGCAATGTAATTCTGTCAGACAGCAAAGGACTTGGAAGAGCAGTTGAACGGAATGGATAGTGTCTTGAAAGGAGGATATAAGATGAACGTCAACAAAAGCAAAACGAGGATAATGGAATGTAGTCGAATTAAGTCAGGTGATGCTGAGGGAATTAGATTAGGAAATGGGACACTTAAAGTAGTAAATGAGTTTTGCTATTTGGGGAGCAAAATAACTGATGATGGTCGAAGTAGAGAGGATATAAAATGTTGACTGGCAATGGCAAGGAAAGCGTTTCTGAAGAAGAGAAATTTGATAACATCGAGTATAGGTTTAAGTGTCAGGAAGTCATTTCTGAAAGTATTTGTATGGAGTGTAGCCATGTATGGAAGTGAAACATGGACGGTAAATAGTTTGGACAAGAAGAGAATAGAAGCTTTCGAAATGTGGCACTACAGAAGAATGCTGAAGATTAGATGGGTAGATCGCATAACTAATGAGGAGGTATTGAATAGGATTGGGGAGAAGAGAAGTTTGTGGCACAACTTGTCTACAAGAAGGGATCGGTTGGTAGGATATGTTCTGAGGCATCAAGGGATCACCAATTTAGTATTGGAGGGCAGCGTGGAGGGTAAAAATCGTAGAGGGAGACCAAGAGATGAATACACTAAGCAGATTCAAAAGGATGTAGGCTGCAGTAGGTACTTGGAGACGAAGAAGCTCACAGGAGAGAGTGGCATGCAGAGCTGCATCAAATCAGTCTCAGGACTGAAGACCACAACAACAACAACAACAACAACAACAACCTACAGAAGAAATGATGAAAGCTGTGAATAGGCTGTGTAATTCAAGAAGGCACAAAAGTTCTGTCAGCAGCTTTGCAATATAAGATCTGTAGACAGTCTCTAGAAAGGTTACTTATCCTCATAGAGCAACAGTAAAGAAGGTGCAGTAGTTGGAAATGTACCAAAAAATACTGATAATGACACCGACAAGACAGATACAACAGACACCAGTAACACAGGCACTGCTCCAGTTGTAACTCTGCCTGTGATTAGTAACTGTTTAAATAGCTCAATATACTTGGAATCACTGAAGGAATTTCCGCCTTTTCCAAAAGCAACTACAGCAGCTCTATTATGGAAGAAAAAAAGGAGGAACAAGAATTTTTAACTGACAGCCCGGAGAAACAGGAGTTTCTAGAACGTGAAAATGGGAAGAAAACAAACTGGTCAAACTCTCAACATTAAAGAACCAACGCGCCCGTTTCTAAACGTGTCAGAAGGCAACTTCAGCCAAAGAGGAACTCAAGAAAGCTCTGCTATTCTTCTGACCGGTAACAGTGACGATAATTTGAGTTTTCACGACTAACAAGTAAGAAGAACTGAACATCGAAGGTGAGCTCCATAAGAAAGAACTAAGTTATTGTAAAAGTGGCAATCATTTCGTAGCATATGTCAGACCAGTTAATACAAATGAAACCACTGCAATTATGACTTATCTGCAGAAGTCACTAAACTCTGACAGACATTTTTCGCTTGCTGCAGATCCAGAAGGATGCAGAAGCACATGAAATTAGCTTCACAGAAGTCATTTGTAGACTACCAAAGACTTCCAAAGCCAGCGGCACTAAAAGCCACTATAGTAATGCTTGCATTTCCTATTGGCACGGATACTTAAACGCCCACTGATTTCATTATGTGCAAATTCAATGTATCACATAATGTTTATTAACAAAAACAAATGTTTCTAGTGTGTCTGTGGATTTTGTTTCTGTTGCTCACTGTGGCCCACGCCAACACTCAGGGTATGCCATGATGTGGGTAGAGAGGGTATTTCCGCATCACTTTGCTGTCAGTAATTCAATTTGTAGCCGGCCGTAGTGACCGAGCGGTTCTAGGCGTTACAGTCTGGAATCGCGCGACCGCTACGGTCGCAGGTTCGAATCCGGCCTCGGGCATGGATGTGTGTGATGTCCTTAGGTTAGTTAGGTTCAAGTAGTTCTAAGTTCTGGGGAACTGATGACCTCAGAAGTTAAGTCCCATAGTGCTCTTTCCCATCCACGTTTACTATTAATCTTCATGGTTGCTACATGCTCGTGCGCTATTTAAAGTACTTTAAAGAGGAAACGTCTTACGTGTAAGTAATAGTTTAATCCACTACCAGTTATGGACTGACGAGTATCGAAGTCGACCTATAAGCAATCACCGTCAAAATACACTGAAGAGCCAAAGACACTGTTACACCTGCCTAATATCATGTAGGGCCCCACAAGCACTCAGAAGTGCCGTAACACGACGTGTCATGGACTCGACTAATGTCTGAAGTAGTTATGAAGGTAACTTACACCATGAATCCTGCAGGGCTGTCCATAAGTCCGTAAGAGTTCGAGAAGGCGCAGATCTCTTCCGAACACCACCTTGCAAGACATCATAGATATGGTCAGTAATGTTCATGTGTCTGGAATCTGGGGCCAGTTGAAGTGTTTAAACTCAGGAGATTGCACCTAGAGCCACTCTGTAGCAAATATGGACGAGTGGGGTGGCGCATTGTCCTGCTGGAACTGCCCAAGTCTGTCAGAGTGAACAATGGACATGAATGGATGCGGGCAATCAGACAGGATGCTTATGTACCTGTCAGAGTCGTATCTAGACATATCAGGGGGCCCATATCACTCCAACTGCACACACCCACTCCATTACAGAGCCTCCAACAACTTGAACAGTCCCCTGCTGACATGCAGAGTCCATGGATTCATGAGCTTGTCTCCATACCTGTACACAACCATCCGCTGGATGTAATTAGAAACGAGACTCGTCCGACCAAGCAACATGCTTCCAGCAATCAACAGTCCAATGTCGGTGTTGACGGACCCGGAGGAGGTGTAAAGCTTTGTGTCGTTCAGTCATCAAGGCTACACGAGTGGGCCTTCGGCTCCGAAAGTCCATATCGATTATGTTTCGTTGAACGGTTGGCACGTTGACACTTGTTGATGGCCCAGCATTGAAATCTGCAGAAATTTGGGGAAGGATTGCACTTCTGTCACGATGAACGATTCTCTCCAGTCGTCGTTGGTCCCGTTCCTGCAGGATATTTCTCCGGCCGCAGCGATGTCGGAGATTTGATGTTTTCCCGGATTCCTGATATTCAGAGCAGTGGTGAAATGGTCGTACGGGAAATTGTCCACTTCATCACTAAGTCGGAGATGCTGTGTCCCATCACTTGTGCGCCAACTATGTCACCACGTTGAAATTCACTTAAATCTTGATGACCTACCATAGTAGCAACAGTAACCGATCTAACAACTGCGCCAAACACTTGTTGTCTTATATAGGCGTTCCCGACCGCAGCTCCACATTCTGCCTGTTTACCAGCTCCGTATTCTGCCTGTTTACATCTCTCTGTTTTTGAATATGCATGCCTACACCAGTTTCTCCGGCGCTTCAGAGTAATTGGCTGTTTCACTGTTGCTCATTTGGTATAGAGTACCATGCGCAGTGCAACTGCGGTAGCATCTCTGTTTATGCTTGCAGAGTACATCAGGTACTTTGTCTCAGTTGTGTCTACACACAGCAGAGAAAAAAGTACAATGGAGTAACAAGTGCGTCTCCCAGAAAATGTTTTGCGTTGAGTGTAGGGTGGCAGACCGATCAGTGTGAGAAACTTACTGTAAATGTAATTAACGTTATCCATAGCAAACTAATAAAACATGGTAACATACGTGTACCTAATCTTGTCTTAGTGAGAACGGCAGTTTGTCCAAATACAGGTTCGATTATCTAATGTTTTTCTTCATAATGGGCGAAACGACAGTAACTGGATAAAGGTGGAGGACCGTTTGTGTAAACATACTGGATGGAGAGAGCTAATACTATCGACTTACAAGGGGAGGCCACGACGTTTGGAACGCAGATTTACTGCGAAGTTCGTACACTCCTAGTACTCCATGAGGACAACAAAATGTGTAAGCAGTAGCGCGTACTTCTCAAGCGTTACTGAGAAAATCGTAAGATAATTTCGGTAGTCAAATATGTACCTGTGCGTGGCAGTTATTATCACAAAGCGGCGGTCGTTATTAACATGAAGCGGCGGCAGCTAAGTGGTTAGCGTCCAAGCCCCGTAATCGTAGGTAGTTGGTCGCTGGATCGAGTACTGTTCGTGACTTTTTTTCTTTTCTTTCCAACACAGTCATATTCTTTACTATTTATATTACAGTTGATATAACGGGAAAAATACGTGTAATCAGAAGAACTTTTATTACATTTACAATGTTATTTGGCAGTCTACAAAGTTTTATTATCACAGGCAATATAATATCCATAACTATCGACTTGTAAACGACCAAACGCATAAGTAGTAGTAGTAAGGTATTCTGCCTTACGGTAGGTCTTGTCATGGGTTAAGCCTCTTCCACTTTTGTCTGTTCATAGCCAGTCTTTTCATTTCTGAATATTTGTCTCCTTTGATATTGTCCAGCATTTGATATATTCTTCTTCCTCTTCCCCTTTTTCCCTCCACTATTCCTTCTATTCCTTCCTTCAATAAACAGTCCCTCCTCAAGCAATGTCCTATCCAGTTCTGTTTTCTCTTTCTGATAAGTTTCAGCATGTTTCGTTCTTCTCCAATCCTTCTTAATACTTCTTCATTCGTTAATCGGTCTTCTCATTTCACTTTTTGCAGTCTTCTCCATATCTACATCTCTAGTGCCTCCAATCATCTTTCATCTTCCTTCCCTAATGTCCAGGTCTCCGCATCATATAAATGCATAAAGTCAGACAGTATATATATATATATATATATATATATATATATATATATATATATATATATATAGAGAGAGAGAGAGAGAGAGAGAGAGGGAGAGAGAGAGAGTAAAGAATATGACTGTGTTGTAAAAAAAAAGGGCAACGAAGGTGAGTCGATGCACCGACCAACTACCTACGACTACAGGTCTTGGACGCTAACCACTTAGCTGCCGCCGCTTCGTGTTAATAGCGACCGCCGCTTTGTGATAATAACGGCCATGCACAGGTTACATATTTGACTACCGAAATTATCTTGCGATTTACTGAGTAACGCTTGAGAAGTACGCGCTACTGCTTACACATTTTGTTGTCCTCATGGAGTACTACGATTGTACGAAGTTTGCAGTAAATCCGCATTGCAAACGTCACGGCCTCCCTTGTTAGTTGTTTTCAAATCGATAGTTCAATTAATTTTGTCCATCTTATTTATGATTACGATAAAATCATACGAATTTTTAAGATGATGTAATCGATGATGACGATCGACACTAAACCTTTAATGACGTCTGTCTTTTTACGGATGACGCCCTCTTATGTCGATCCCCCGCATTCTCCTCTAACCGGACGCTGATTATTACCCGTCGACGAAAGACTACGCTGTCATGTGGATCGGAGGTCACGCGATTCATTATTTATTTGAGGTAGTGTTACAGAACTCATGGATTTTTGAAACTGTTCAAATGATCCTCATTGTGCTATTGTGAGGAACCGTAAGTACAGTCAACACTTTTCGAACTTTTTGCGGAGCATCTTCCACGATCCGCCCCGTAGCTGGATTATTCATCGCAAGAGATAAATTTGATACATTCAGAGAAGGAGACGAACAGGTGACGGTAGAACATGCCATGAAAATGGGGGAGGCGGCGGCATCCGTAGAGTATCGACGCCGCGTGTTACAGAAGTGTAACAGAACTGTTACGGAAGTGTGGGTTTGTCTTTATTTTTCTTTCTTTCAGAGACAAGTAACGGGAAATGTGGGTTGCTTTTTGTCAATAAATAAGTGAATATTCTCCTGCCCGCATCTCGTGGTCGTGCGGTAGCGTTCTCGCTTCCCACTCCCAGGTTCCCGGCTTCGATTCCCGGCGGGGTCAGGGATTTTCTCTGCCTCGTGATGGCTGGGTGTTGTGTGCTGTCCTTAGGCTGGTTAGGTTTAAGTAGTTCTAAGTTCTAGGGGACTGATGACCATAGATGTTAAGTCCCATAGTGCTCAGAGCCATTTATTCTCATGTGGCCATTTACCCCTTCCATATGATCCTGTTTGACGACGGAAACGTCGTCATGTCCCCGAGACCATTCCTTCTATTCCTTTACCCTGCATAAAAAAAAGTGGTCACGGTGTTGGACTATCAAGCAGGCGAGCCATGTTCGGACCTCCCACGTGCCAAAAACTTTCTTCTTTTTTCTTTTTTCTACTGTTTGCCTTATTCAAATTTGTGTTCGTATCGTGGTGTAACGTCCCTTTGCAACACTGAGGTGTAAGGACGAGACCTATAACGACAGTTGTTTCTGCACAACTACTCTATTAGCAGCCGCAAGGAAGTGGCTTTCGAATGAGAACCGCAAGCGTTTGATGACAAGGAGACAAGTCAACCGAATCCTCCCCGGAAAACACATCTGGTGTGTCATACACGACATTAGTGACAGCACGTGTGTGATATGTAATTTGTACGCCTGGTGAGTGAGTGAGATACGCCTCCTTGCCCGATTTAGGTCTTCATATGAATGTGATCACTCTTAAGGAAACGAAAACATAATAGTTTGTCACATAAGCTGCAACAAATGAACGCTACAGTTTCACAATCACACAGTTTCTCTGTACTCCGCCGAAACACATGTTTCTAACGTTGTTTGAAGTTGTGTTCCGTTTTGGAAGTTTTGAATCGTGAATCCCTTTGTTGTGACATAGTCCACACGCGTTTATTTGTTGTTCTCATTTCTGTTAGGTGTCTGTATGGTATCTCGCCTGCTCTCACTACTCGTCACGTTTACTTGTGATGGTAACGTATTCTTACCACATGACTCACATCCTATAACCAATGTGTTGTATGACAACTGTTAAAACTATAGAAAGAGAACAAACACTTCAATTCATAATGTTGTGAAGAAAATTTGCTGCGCTCAGTATTACACTCGTTAAGCTTCAACCATTCACTTCTCATTTTTGCTTTTTTTTTCACAGCTCAGTACACCTCCTTCCTGTTTCTGTCGGGCTATCCGCTGAACCATCATACCACAAAAAACGAGTTGGTGCGATGAGGAGTTTCCCTTGTTAGAGGCGATATCAGAAGTAAATGAGACTTACTTGCAAACAAGCTAATCTATCACAGAGAAAAAGATAATACATATACAGGCTATAGAATACCACCGCAGTTCACGGAATTAATTACATAGCCGCAAATTATATTGCAAAGGAACTGAGATAAGGGAAAAGAAAGTAACAACAAAAAAAGGAAACATACATGCGTGAAATAAAAAGAAGCGCTGAGAACCGTAACCGCTGTTGATTTTGAGATAGTAACATGTATGCGTGCTACTGCCATCTGTTAATCTTATGGTGAACCAACTATATACGAGCTAGACCCGTAAACTATATACAGGGTGTTTCAAAAAGGGGTTTACAATTTTGGAAATTCATATAAATTAATTCATAGTACCTACAGAGGTGATTGAGGTCTCAGTTTGTAGGGAACTGCATCGAGTTTTGTTGTGCGTAGTTCGCTAGTGCCGAATCGCACCATAAGGAGCGCTAGCGGCAGTTGCGTTGAAGATGACTGCCTTCACTGGACCCGAGTGTGCTCGCTGTGTGTTTTGGTTTCTGGAATCAAAGTCGGCGTCACAGTTCAGAGTAATTTCAGTACCAAGTACGCTAAAGAACCTCCTAGTAGGCTACAATTTATGAGTGGCATAAATGTTCTGTAGAAACAGGGTGCTCGGTAAGACACGGTAAATCATCAGGTCGTCCAAGCACATCTGACGAAGTCGTTAAACCAGCGAGACAACGTTTTGTCAACAGTTCTACGAAATCGATCTGGGGTGCATCTCACGAACTGCAAATCCCACATACGACTGTACGGCGTGTGTTGAGAAACTGTTCGCATTTAAAACTGTAGGGACTGACGATCGTACATGCAATAAAAGACACTGATAAAATTGCTCGCAAGAACTTCTGCGTGGATGTGTTAAATCGATTACATCATGATGAACATTCCTCGGACAAAATCATCTTTTCTGACGAGTCGACTTTTCACGTAAGTGGCAACGGCTCAAATGCCTCTGAGCACTATGGGACTTAACATCTATGGTCACCAGTCCGCTAGAACTTAGAACTACTTAAACCTAACCAAGCTAAAGGCATCACACAACACACAGTCATCACGAGGCAGAGAAAATTCCTGACCCCGCCGGGAATCAAACCCGGGAACCCGGGCGTGTGAAGCGAGAACGCTGCCGCACGACCACGAGCTGCGTACTTAAGTGGGAACGTTTACACACATAATTGTAGGATTTGGCGCAGTAAAAATCCACATCGAACATTGCAACATGTTCGTGATAGCCCTAAACTGAACGTTGTTTGTGCATTGGGCAAGAACGAAGTGTACGACCACTTTTTTTCCGTCAGAGAACCATCAGCGGGATAGTGTACGTGGATATGCTACAATTTTTAATACCATAGATCGGTGAGGATGACCAAGAACGAAATGTTAACTTCAGGCACTATCTGGCTGACGTCCGGGATTTTCTCAGTGACCGCTTTCCAGGTCAATGGACTGGCCGTGATGCGCCAATTGCATGGCCCCTACATTCCCCAGACCTAACAACACTCGATTTTTTTTTAATGGCAATTCATCAAAGATATCGTGTTTGTACCTTATGTGCCAGCTTCTCTACCTGAACTTAGAGAAAGAATTTACACCACCACTGAGCAAGTTATACATGCAATGCTACAGCGAGTTTGGGAAGAAATTGACTTCCGATGGGATGTCTGCAGGATAACCAACGGAAGCCACAAACAACATCTTTAGTTTAAGGTAAAAAATAACCTTCATATGTTTGGCTACAAAATAACACTAAACCCAGTTCTATATCTTCTTTCAATAAATTTATATGAATTTTTAAAGCTGTAAAGTCCTTTCTGAAACACCCTCCATATGACGGTTGCGAAAATCTGGCAAAGCACAAATTTTCATTGCTGTAGTCACGTTCACCGGCTACTCTGACGCCCATTTCTTCATAAAATCTGGAAGCTCTTGAGGAGATGCCCCACCATAAAATCATGTTCCATGATTTCAGCATTCCAGTTTGTAAAACGGACGATGGGGATTTTAGAACCTTTAAGAGTGTTATCAACCACACTACCAAACCAAAAGCTGGCGTTCGACGTAGCAACGTACTTTTAAGAAATTTTGAAATTATGACATTTTCAACAGATTTCTGTGAACAGTTGTTTAGCGTATTCTTGACTGTAATCATGGGAGTCCATTTTCTTCAAGTCATATCGAGGGAGACCACTATTTCTTATTTCTCCACCGTCTGTAGATTCCTTGCAAATTCCAGTGCCCCAACACGGAGGTAGAAGGCGAATACCAACCTTCAAACACAAACACTTAAGAAAATACTATATCAAACTTGAAACACATAGACTACTAGATTTCAAGGCAAAAGTGAAGCAATAGTTTTATCTGACCCTCAAGCCAAAGAATGTGCTTAATGACAATGATGATAATTAGGAATGTGAAGTGTTGGGTAGGTCACAATTTTCTGTGTGGTGGATTAAATGTCTGTTACTTATGTTGTGATTCTAGTTTTACATTAAATACAAACTACATTACAGTTAAAAGACACTATTGCCTCTCTCTCTCTCTCTCTCTATATATATATATATTTATATATATATATATATATATATATATACATATATATATATACACACACAAATTTTGTAGATTAACTTTACTAATAATAATAATAAATATTAAACTATTTTTATAGGAAATATGGTATGTTATAAAAAGAAAGCCAAACATGTGATACTGCTGATTTCCCTACAAATTTGATTTTCACAAATATCTGTTTTTCTCTAACCTTTGCATACATGCTTTGGCCCTTTATGGTTCTCAGCGCCTGCACCAATATCATAGTTTACGCTAGTAACTGAAAAATCCACAGACTACCTTTGAAGCTCAATGCAGTGTCACGCATAGTGAACTCGTAATATTATGGAATAGCCGCAGTTCTTAATAACAAGTACTGAACTTAGAGGTGGGGGTTTTGATCAGGCACAAAGTAAAATCTAACAAAACTGCAAAACGAAATAAATAGTAACTCACAAGAAACGTAAGCAGGACATTAGCGGGAAATAAGGAGAAAGGAACACAGAATGTCTAAAACAGAATTCACTACACATGTAACGAAAGAATAGCAAACCTTGGAATCGATAACCAGAAGTAGGCCGTATAGGTCAATTTTAGTTGTAGAATCCAAGGTTATTTATCGCTTTTATGCAGTAGTACAGGAAGCGATGATAGAATAATGGAACGTGTCGACAACTACACGGTATCACGCATTCTAAAAGAATGCGCAGTTACACGATTTTTGTTTTGGTGTTACTTTCTATACTACTGTTGTTACCGCAGTGGTTCAAATGGCTCTGAGCGCTATGGGAGTTAACATCTGAGTTCATCAGTCCCCTAGAACTTAGAACTGCTTAAACCTAACTAACCCTACGGACATCACACACATCCATGCCCGAGACAAGATTCGAACCTGCGACCGTAGCGGTCACACGGTTCCAGACTGAAGCGCCTAGAACCGCTCGGCCACACCGGCTGGCTGTTACCCCAGTGTGTACTGTGCATTCTTTGAGAATTGCCATGTATGGCATCATTCTAATTGTTGATTCACGTTCGGTTATTTTTCATTATTTTTATTGGCTGTTAATTATTTTATCAAAAGCGTAACTTTTTCGTGTCACTCGCTATACTACTGGAAGAACGAGAAACATAACTAACGTTGGAATGATTAGATTAGATTAGATTAGTTTTTCGTTCCGTAGATCCGTGCTGAGGAGATCCTCGTGGATGTGGAACATGTCAATTTTTTTTTTTTTAAGCTGAAATAACCATACTAATAGTATGAATATATACAATACATCATTTGTTTCTATTAAAAAATTCGTCAATGGAGTAGAATGAGTTGGCCACTAGTAAGTCTTTCAGGCTCCTTTTAAACTGATCTTTATTTGTAACTAAATTTTTTATGTTTACTGGCAAATTATTGAAGATGAGTGTTCCTGAGTAGTGGACCCCTTTTTGAACTAAAGTAAGTGCTTTTAAGTCCTTGTGCAGATCATTTTTGTTCCTGGTATTGTATGTATGAACTGAGCTGTTCGTTGGAAAAAGAGATATATTATTTAGGACAATTTTCATTAATGAGTAAATATACTGAGAGGCAGTAGTTAGTATACCCAGTTCTTTGAAGAGGTTTCCACAGGACGTCCGTGAATTTACTCCACAAATAATACATATTACACGCTTTTGGACTCCGAAAACTTTTGTTTGACTTGAAGAGTTACCCCAAAATATTATACCATATGACATTATGGAATGAAGGTAGGCAAAGTATGCAAGCTTTTTCATTTTTATGTCGCCTATGTCTGCTAACACTCGAATTGCAAATACAGATTTGTTAAGGCGTTTCTGCAGTTCTGTGGTGTGCTCTTCCCAACTGAATTTATTATCAAGTTGTAATCCCAGGAATTTACGACTGTCAACCTCTTCTATCTGCTCTTCGTATTTTATGCATATGCTGGGTGGAAACCTCTTACAGGTTCTGAATTGCATATAGTGAGGCCTTTCGAAGCTTAATGTCAGTGAGTTGGCTTTAAACCATTTATTAATATCCATGAAAATATCATTAGCAGATCCTTCTAGAACTACACTTGACATACTATTTATTGCAATACTTGTGCCATCTGCAAACAAAACGAACTCTGCTTCTGGCAGTGTAACTGATGAGAGATCATTAATGTACACAAGAAAAAGCAATGGCCCTAAGATGGATCCTTGTGGGACACCACATGTAATTTCTTCCCATTCTGATGATGACTGATGACTTAATTCACTAGTCCCTTGCACTGACACCATTTGTTTCCTGTTAGTGAGGTATGACTTTAACCATTTTGCAGCACTACCCATGACACCATAGAATTCTAATTTACTTAAAAGGATGTTGTGGATCACACAATCAAATGCCTTTGACAAATCACTGAAAATACCTGCTGCTTGTAATTTGTTATTTAATGAATTAAGTACATTTTCACTTTAGGTGTAAATAGCCTTCTCGATATAGAACCCTTCAGAAATCCAAACTGTGTTCTTGATAATATGTTATTTGTGGTCAGATGGTTGAGTAGCTGCCTGTACATTACCTTCTCTAAAATTTTTGAGAATGCTGGCAAAAGTGAAATCGGTCTGCAGTTTGATGGTATCTCTTTATCCCCTTTCTTGAATAGCGGCTTAACATCTGCGTATTTTAGCCAGTCAGGAAATGTCCCAGTTATAATTGACTGGTTACACAAGTAACTTAGAATTGTACTAAACTCACAAGAACATGCCTTAATTAACTTTGTTGATATTTCATCATACCCACTAGAATGCTATGTTTTTAAAGATTTTATTATGGAAATTATTTCTTTTGGTGAAGTGAGTGATATATTCATGTACTTGAAGCTATTTGTGAAGGCTAGTTTCAGATATTCAAGGGCATTATTTACTGATCCTGAAAGTCGCATTCTATCAGTAACAGATATAAAGTACTTGTTAAATAGATTTGCCACACAATGCCCATCAGTTACTAATGTGTCATCTACCCTTAGTGCTATTTGCTCCTGTTCCTTTCTGGTTCTACCAGTCTGCTCTTTCACTATGTCCCATATTGTTTTTATTTTGTTCCCTGACATTGCTATCTCCTTCTCGTAGTGCATTTGTTTAGATGTCTGAATTACTTTTTTTAATGTTTTACGGTATTCCTTGTATTTAGCTAAATCATCAGCATTGGAGCTATTCTTGGTCGACAGATACATTTTCCTTTTTGTCTTACAGGAAATCTTTATTCCTTGTGTAATCCATGGTTTTATTATAGACTTCTGTTTAATTTGAGGAACTTTTAGAGGAAAACAGTTTTCAAACATGGTACTGACATTGTTCATGAATGTGTTATATTTTTCATTCATGTCATGAGCACTATAAACATCTTTCCAGTTCATATCTTTTTGCAGTTTTCTAAAACACTCACTTTTTGGTTGATTGACTACTCTCCTGTACTCAGATTTAGCAGTCTTGATAATCTGCTTAGAATTTACATCTAAAACGAGGAGCTGCATGTCATGATCTGATAGTCCATTTATAACAGGTTTTATGATATGATTTTGTTCCTTTGATTTGTCTATAAAAATGTTATCAATGGCTGTCCTTGAGGATTTATTGATCCTAGTTGGAAAGTTTACAGTGTGAGTTAGATTGAAAGACAAGATTACTAACTGCAGTGAATGTTTAGTGGAAGATTGTATTGGAAAATCTGTATTAAAATCACCAGCAATCAAAATTTCTTTGTTTCTTCCTGTTAAATAACCCAAAAGAGCTTCTAGATGATCTAAGAATAGATTATATTTTCCTGCAGGTGCTCAGTAAATGGTTATTATTATATAGGATCTGTTATGGAACTCTACTTCTGTTGCACATGCTTCTAGATGCTGCTCTAAACAGAATTTATTAATGTTGATGTTCTTTAATTTATGGCAGTTTTTGATAAATGTGGCAACTCCTCCTCCATCCATATCTAGTCTTCAGAAATAGGAAGCTAGCTTAAATCCTGAAATGTCTAAAATATCTATATCAGTGGTCAGTTGATGTTCAGAGAGGCAGATTATGCCAATTTGGTTAGATGAATTCATTTCATCAATACTGTGCAGGGAGGAGACCCCGCAAGAGGGATCATTGCCGACAAAATTTTGTTAAATAAATTTTTTATGCATAACGTTCGGCCGTAGCCGGCTCGGGCTGGCCTGAGGGTGCTGGCCAGAAGACCACGGTCGGCACATTCCTTCCACGTGCTCCTCGGTCAGACTCGAGTCCCACGGGTTGGTTGCGCTGACGGGGGTTCGCTACTAGCAAGGCGCGTTGGCGGAATCAATCCTCCAATCACAGACTAATCGTGTGATCACGTGGCGTCGCGGCTGGGAGCGGCGAAGGCGGCTCGGAAACAGCTCCGTGCTCTCTTAGCTTCAGACCTCGGCCCCGAGTAGTCGCTCCTCTAGCCCCTGCCTCTCTGACGAGCAGACGGCAACCCCTCTTTGGGCTGCTCGGCCCTACGTAGGCACCACTGTACCATCATTACAAGAATAAACTGGGTCCATTCCACTCAATTAATTTTCATTTTACAACGCCCTCCGCTCCTGACTTCTATCCTGACGAATAAATGGTGTCAAGAAGTGGGATGCGACCCACCTTACGGTTGTAAAATCAACTCATCAGTTATGAGTAGTACAAAGGGGCCGAGGCTGAGTAAGTAAAGGAAACTAGACCGAACGTGGCGAGGCTGCAGCGCGCCATGCGCGTGCCAGCCGGTCGCCTGCGTTGCAGAATGTGCGTGGCCGCGCACTAGCGCGCCACAAGCGTGACGCAGTTCGCCGCCGGACGCGAGCCGAGGAGGGTCCGCGATGCAGTCACGCTCGCCACCGCCGCCGCCGCCGCCTCCGCTGTCCGTGGCTGCCACGGGTCACCGCCTGCGCCGGGGTCCGGAGTGCGGCCCTCGCGCCGCCCCGCCGTCGCAGCTGTCCATGCTGTCGCCCGCCGCCTGCTTCGCCCGCGCGTGATCAACGCGCCTGCCGCCGCTCGTCGACACCGCCGCCGTCCCTCGTCTGCACGCCACCAAATAATATAAGTCGCTAGCGACGCTACGGTGGTGTAGATGCCCACACTATTGTATCATTCCGATCACCAGGCAGCAATCGGAGGCAGGAGCAGCCGGAGAGGATAAAGATCCCCTCTTGGCGCTGCAGTCACAGTTAAATCAATTAATTCTAACTAACTCGGAGCTTAAGAAACAGATAGATGATCTTAAAATGGCTTCTCCGCAATCTAATGTTTTTAAGCCAGTGCTAGTGGAAGAACTGCCGAAGCAGGTGATTCCACCACTCACTAGTGCAGAATCACCTGTGGCAGTAGCCACCTCTACTTTGGTGCAGAGCTTTCCAGCAGTAGCTTTATTCCGGCGTTCGCTGGAAAGCCGCACGAGGATATTCAAATGCTCGGCCAGAATATCCAGGACATCAGAAAGCATTGCGGTTGGCCAGATGAATTTCTCTTAAACGTGATGAAAATGAAACTCACCGGCGAAGCGTGGAACTACATGCAGTCGGTCGAGAGCTAAAAAATGCCCCTACCTTCCAGTCCCTTGCAACAGGGTTGATTGAAAGGTATACAGACAAACGTGGTACTAGTTAGTATCGCGACTTGCTTTCCACCCTTAAGCAAAAAACGGGTGAAGATTTAGAAGCATTCGCGGACAGGATTAGAAGCGTCGCCTGCCACACGTACGCAGCAAGTGCCAGTTCTGCTCGTAACGAGGTTCTGTTGGAAGAATCAGAATGTCGTGCGATAGACGTGTTTATTCGTGGCATAAACCCTCAAATAGGGGGCGAAATCGAGGTAGCTTCCCCCCGCACCTTACACGAAGCCGTGCGATTAGCACTCTTGAGACAGGAGGCGAGCCGATTTGTGGCCGTCTCCGTGCGGCAAAGCGAGCCCCGACGTGTCTTTTCGAACGATACTAAGTGTGGGCGCTGTAATAGACAAGGACATGTGGCGGAGCAATGTCGCGTGCAATATTGTCATCAGTGCAGGAACATGGGTCACCAAAGCGTGCATTGTCCAAATAGTAGGCCACAACCGCCTGCAAATTCCAGGCGAAATGCAAACCAATCACAGAATTCGGGAAACGGCCGCGGGGCAGGAAGTGCCACCCCTCCCGGCCCCCGTTAAAAATAGTGACCCCCCTAGCTTATAAGGGAATCACACAGGTGGCAAGCGTGGTTGTCGATGGTGTTAGAGGCTGCAAACCAATACGCGTGCTAATTGACACAGGATCACAAATCAGCTTGGCATTTTTATCGAAGAGAGATAAAAGAACATTGCAACCGCCGCGGTACCATATCAGTGGTATTGGTCCCGGCATAGTGAAACCTGATGGCAGCTGTTGCGTTGAGTTCATGTTGGACTCCACAGAATATGCTTTTATGATGGACGTTGTACGGAACAGGCGCACGGATTACGACATCATCCTGGGAAGTGACTTTCTGCGTCATTTCCAGGGGGTTATTGACTATAGGTTAAATACCGTCCAATTCGGCGACAACGTGCACCGTTTTGGACGTGACTGCACGTTGCGGGCGAGCAGAGCTGGGAAAAAAGGATCCGTTTCCCAAGCTTCGGAGTCTCCCGTAACGATGCTAAAAGCCGATAATCCCGTGGAGATACCAGAAGGCACAGGAAAGATCCTTTGGGTGCCTGTCGGGATACGTGAGTCCGAAGAGGTTCATTTCTTGGTAGATCCACTCTGCCAGAATGAAACTCTTGACCAGATGCAGGTCCACGTAAAACGTAGCCTGTGCAAAGCACAGCAAGTACAGAAAGAAAATTGCGTACCCGTATGTTTAGAAAATTTTAGTCACAAGCAAGCTTTAATACCGCGTAGTGCAGTATTAGCCAGCTTACAGGTTATCACAGAAGATGAGTTGCCAATGAGAACCCCTTCTCTGAAAAAGAAAATGACTGCTGTCGCCTCTCAACACCTTTTGACAGTCACGTCACATCTGACAGATAAGTTTAAAGCTAAGCTTAGTCACCTCTCACTGCATGAACAAAAGCTAATAAATGAAGTATTGAATGAGTATTCACGGTTGTTTGAAGACAGGAAATATTTACCAGCAACAGACCTAATCCAGCATGAGATACCAAACGGAAATGCTAGGCCAATAGCTCAAAAAGGGTACCGAATTCCCTATCATCTTCAGTCAGTGGTAGAGGAAACTATACAACAGCAAATAGAAGCAGGAATAATACCACTCTCTTCTAGTAGTCGTTCCAAAGAAATCTATAGACGGAGAAAAATCCTATCGCCTCTGTGTAGACATGCGAGCAGTAAACAAAGTTACTACTCCAGATCATTATCCATTACCCCGGATCGATGAAACACTCGATCGTCTGGGCAATTGCCGGTACTTTACAACATTAGACATGCGCAGTGGGTATCATCAAATTCCAATTGCTCCTCAAGATCGAGCTAAGACAGCTTTTGTAGTTCCTGGTGGCTTATATGAATTCTTAAGGATGCCTTTCGGGCTTCGCAACGCGCCAGTAACCTTTCAGCAATTTGCAGATCTGCTATTACGTGGGTTGAAACCTACTATGTGCCTTGTGTATCTTGATGATATAATTATATTTTCAAAATCCATTGCTGAACATGCTGAATATCTACGCAGTGTACTGTTGCGCTTGCAAAATTTAAGCTTAAAATTAGAAAAATGTTCTTTTGCTCAATCACAAGTACAGTCTTTAGGTCACGTCATCAGTTCCAGCGGAGTCAAGCCAGATCCACGATTAACTGAAGCAGTAGATACTTTTCCTATTCCAACAAATTTAAAGGAATTACAATCCTTCCTTGGCTTTGCAAATTATTACCGCCGTTTTGTTAAAGATTATGCTACTATTACCAAACCACTTACTAAATTGTTGAAAAAGGATACTCCTTTTGTTTGGACGGATGAATGTTCGACCGCCTTTCAAACAGTGAAAACTATTTTAACTAGTTCACCTCTACTTGTGTACCCAGACTTCGCTGAACCTTTTATTTTATCTTGTGACGCATTTGATTTTGCTGTAGGATGTGTCCTAAGCCAAGTGCAAGATGGTGAGGAAAACCCCGTTGGGTATGCCTCTCGTCAACTGAATAAAGCAGAAACTAATTACAGTACTACAGAAAAGGAATTGCTTGCCCTTCTTTTTGGAATTAATTATTTTAGATGTTACCTTTATGGTCGCAAGTTTACAGTTCTTACCGATCACTCTGCTCTGCAGTGATTATTGAATCTTAAAGACCCTAGCAGCAAACTTATGCGCTGGGCCATGAAACTGTCAGAATATGATTTTGAAGTTCGGCGCAAGCCTGGTCAGTTGCATCAAAATGCTGATGCGTTAAGTAGAAAAGTGCGTGTCATTCAACCGGATGAGGTATCAATTGAAGAGTTAAAAGAAGCACAGCAGGTGGACGTTCAATGTTAAAGATACGCCACCTTGCCAGAATTTGAAGTAATAGACGACCTTTGGTATCGAAGAACTCCCTGTCGTGTCACCGCCAGACACCACACTTGCTAGGTGATAGCTTTTAAATCGGCCGCGGTCCAGTAGTATACGTCGGACCCGCGTGTCGCCACTGTCAGTGATAGCAGACCGAGCGCCACCACACGGCAGGTCTAGAGAGACGTCCTGGCACTCGCCCCAGTTGTACAGCCGACGTTGATAGCCATGGTTCACTGGCAATTACGCTCTCATTTGCCGAGACGATAGTTAGCATAGCCTTCAGCTACGTCATTTGCTACGACCTAGCAAGGCGCCATAGCATTTGATAATTAATATTGTGAAGCATGTACCGTAACGAGAGATGTACACCGATCATGGATTAAAGTTAAGTATTATACCAGTTACCTACTGTTTTGCTAGTCTTATTTCTCTGACCTGTTCCAGACCACACGCCAGTCTGCGTGTAATTAAACGCGTGCATTTCGGCCTCCTCTAACAACACAGTGTTGGCTCTTCTGCCAACACTACACTCCCCATGGAAATCGTTTGGTAATACCGGAATGCTTGCAGCAACGTATAATACGGCAATGCCATGATACAATCCAAGCATGTCACAGCGGAAAACGCGCTACGAACGCTCGAATTGCGACACGTTATTGGTGGCAATATCGACGTGACGTGGACAGGTATGTAAGATCTTGCCTGCCGTGTGCACAACGAGCACAAAATAGGCATCCGAGAGTGCCGGTGCAAACACTTCCTCAGGCATCTTCACCCTACGAAATTCTTGCTTTAGATTTCCAAGGTCCTTTTCCACAGTCGCAAGAAGGTAACAAATACATTTTGTCTGTTATTGATCACTTTTCACGTTATCTAATTTTGGTTCCCCTCCCCGACATGACAGCTGAAACTGTGGCGAGAGAGTTTGTAAATCGTGTGATACTACCTTTTGGAAGTCCTGATGCCATTTTAACGGATCAAGGAACCAATTTCGTATCTGCTTTATTTGTACAAGTTTGTAAATTGCTAAGAATCAAAAAATGGCGTACAACTCCCTTCCATCCTAAAGCCGACGGTCGCGTTGAACGCGTACACCGTACAATTTGTAAAATGTTATCCTATTATGTTGCAAAAACGCACGCTGATTGGGACAGATATGTACCGTATATCTCTTCTGCAGACAACACCCGAATACATGAATCCACGGGGTATACCCCTTACGAAGCTGTGTTTGGACGGCCGATGAATTCGCCGTTCGAAATAGACAAACTACCTCGAGGTGTAGAAATAAAGGAAGTAAAAGGTTTAGCCCGCCGGCTAAAAGTGATCTGGTATAAGGTAAAGAGGAATAATATCAAAGCTACTAATAAACAGTTGCACAGGCAGAACAAAAATGCTGTTTTACCGACTTATCAAACAGGTGATTTAGTGTTACTACGAAACCCGGCAATCAAAAAGGGCCGAACTAAAACGTTCTCTCCCCGCTTTGAAGGCCCGTATCGGATTGTCCGGTTGACCTCACCAGTCAATGCAGAACTGCAATTAACCGATCGTACGGTGATAGTGCACTTTGACCGCCTGCAACCTTACCACGGTAGGGCTGTGTCACCACAACAGGTCGCAGCCCCCGATCCGCCTGTGTCACCTCCACCTCAAGTAGAACAAAGACGAAAGAAAAAACGGAGGAGATTACCTCCACAGGGTTGTAGATACCCTTTGCGAAATCGGCACCCTTATTGTTTGAGGTCACGTGATTAATCACGCCTAGTTAGAGTTTTATGTTATGTTTTATTGCAGCTTAGTTTAAGTCATTTTCTCCAGGGACTTGGAAGCAAGACGTGCCTGGCCACCACGGAGTTCCCAGCCATTCTCAATTGTCAACTTCCAGTCCTGTCATGTTTTTTGCTCATTTTTACACGTATGATTATGTTTTATGTTTTGCAAGCAATGCCACGCATTAGACGTCACGCAACTGACTTGCTTCAAATGCAACCATTACACTTGGTGTTGGCAGTACCGCGGCTGCTTACTCCGAATAATATTCTTCAATGTCCTCTATTGCCATCTATTTGGCAAACCAGTACATGTGGAGTATTTTTACTCCGAGCTTTTCTTAATACTTGTTACGTTGACGTCTAGTGTATTGTACTATATGTCGTAGTTCTGTATTTGCTGTAGCTAATCGTAAGTAATCGGAACAGATAAAGCCAGGACTTGAAATGCATACGCCTCGTACGCTTCGTTTACGGGACCAGCTGTTGGCGGGGCAACACATCAGCCGTCGCCTCCCCTCCTCTCTTCAGCGCTGTTCCTTCTCCACGCCAAGAACTGGCCAGCGGCCATCATTTTTTCTCAGCCAGTAACAGCGCTCCGCGCGATGACGTATCTTACCACAACGTGCGCTGCCGCCTCCAGCGTCTCAACACGCGGCGCGTCCGAGTAGTTACAAAAACAAACCGCAAATTACTGCCCTATCCTCCGTGTATGACAGACTACAATGCATTTACCATCATTTTATATAACTAACAGCCTTTTAAAAAAACTCTTATTCTAGGTAATGAGCAATTTCTAATTCATCGTTATTTCTGGTACACGCTAAGCGCGTGGTACTTGTCGCTGCAGTAGCGGCCGGCCTCTCGCGGCTACACGCCGCCTCACACAACCGCTGGCGTGCCGGTGCCCACTCCGCACCTACGCGTGCGCTGCGCGCTCGCTAACAGCTCCAAGCTGGTTTCTTTCATGCAGCCGGAAGACACGGCAAACAAAATTCATTCAAACATCCCAATAAATCTTAACATAAACATTAAGTAGATGTGATTCATTGTTTTGTTTCACATTAGCTGGATAAATCACACGAAGTTCTTAACGATTTACATTGTTCTGCATACCTTAGTCTGCCAATCATATAAGTGAAGTTTCACTACTGCTTTGATTCATTGTATAAGCTACAAACTACAGCCCTAACCCTCTTACACATCGAACTATGAGGACATTTAACGTTATCTTCCTTGGACAAGGCCAGATTGGGCAAACCAATGCAATGCCACGGGTTTTTCACGCTACTGACGAGGCACAAACGACCAATCGTCCGGGCTGCCGTATATCGGTGGGCGATTGTTTCTTGGTTGCTACGCAGTTATTTTTGTCCTCCCCCCCCCCCCCCCCCCCCATTTATTTTACTCTACCGCCGTGGTCATTGTTCCATCCTGTTTTCCTTCTTCTGTCGATGAGCAGGCCCCTACAACAGGTTAGGTACCCTCTTCCGACAGTACCGGTCTTTTAATCTTACCACCCATTTACACCAAGATATTGCTCTCCCTTGTTGCAGTCTTGCCCCAAAATATCGGCCGATGATCCATTGTGAGATACGTACTTTGCGTCTGATTAGCCGGTGATGTAAGCACTACGGGAACTGTGCCTAGTTGTCCTTTCACTTCAATTTGTTATCGTCAGTTTTACAACTAACACACACGCAGCCTAGCAGCCAGCCCCAGGTGGTCAGTGTTACATGTTAACGTTGAGCGTTATTATTATACATCATTGTGTTTTTATTTTCCTGTCAATATATGTCATTGTGTTTAATTATATTATGCTAGCGCTAGTGATTTATAGTTCATGAATTTCATTTTATGTAGTGTTATGTACTGCGCGCACAAAAAGTGACGCTGTTTATGCATGTATGCTATTCTAGCTTCAGAGCTATTTTTATTGCTTGAACAGTCGACATTTTCCTAGTACAGCAGGTCGCTAATAACGCCGCTGATACATTTATTACATGTGTCGCAGGAAACCCATGTGCCTACACTAATTCTTATTAAGTCAGATGGACACCCTTAGGCCCGCTGAACCACGGTATCGCAGATAGCTCCAATGCACTGCCTACCCCTCAATTATTAGACAGGTTGCCTTAGCACTGTCCGCAGGTTGCTCCATTGCCCTGCAAATTATACAATCATCAATCCCAGTCTGCAGATTGCACTAATGCACTGCTGAACTTAATAGTCGAGTCACTCGCAGGTAGCTCGTACGCACCGCGAACTTGTACTTACACGTCACCGAATCCTAGGCTCCTCGGTTGACCACAAAACAATTCATACATCAATTACCGTGAGACAATTTGCGCTCACACTACGCCTTTGGCAATCGACCACAAATGAACTGAGCCCCAGACGCTCTTTTATTACATTTTATACAACGCCACTTTCTTCTACATGGCAATTCCATTGCAAAATCATCGGATTCTGCCAAAGATTCAGATACCGTTCCCCAAATGGCAGCCTTTTCCGTTGCTGAACGGATTCGGTGCTTTTCACCATCTGACAGTGCAAACTGCACTTTTAAGAACAATTTTGTTATATACACACACTGTCGGATTCTACTGACGTAGTCCCTTATGCACTTCGTCAACCGACTAAAAAAAGAACTTCCCTGACGGATTTCGTATCCGATTCGGAAGTTTACATTCGGGAAATATTCCCTTTATTTTATTTCTTGTCAATTATTACTACTTCAATGTCAAGTTTTATTGTTATCAATTTATAGTTATGATTAATGTTAGTACACTTTATGGTTATACGTTATTTTTGTGTCATATTCGGTATTCCCTTTCAATTTTCATTGTTTCTGAACTGGAAGTATCTCTGATAGCACCTATTGGCCTTCAATTCGTATCCGCCATCAGCTACCATTAGTCACAAATTTACACACTTCATACACCCAATAACAACTAACAACACACTCACACTGTTCATATCCCCACTACCTTGGTGTAACTTGTTGATGTTACCAGACCTCTATTGTCATATACTAAGTACATGAACAAGGCTTTTATCGTTTATGCCCTCCGCTCTTCGGAAGGGGAAAGGAAGTACTTACGTATGTACGTTATGTTCAGTAGCAGTTTCTTTTAATCAACAACGTAATCAATTTACCTGTTGAACACTTAAGTTGCTCTGTTAAAATGGAATCAAACGTCTTTGTGACATCAGCTATTCGTTTATTATTGCTTTGCAATGAACTGTTACTTTTAAGTTGCACTTACAATGTCTTAGTCTCGGACGCAGAGCCACTAGCGCTCTCCGACGCTGTTACCTGAGCTCAGCACTCTGCCGGCTCAGCGCTGATAAAGCTGCGCTGCGCCGCCTCCACTGCTTCACGCCCAGCCTCTGTATTCACGAGCAACAGACTCGCTCTCGCTAACATTCATTTCCGACTTCAGTACAGTTAATCTCTCTATTGACCACTTCTGTAAGTAAAGATCCTATGATTATTGAGTTAACTTGACTTGTCCTACCCTCATTCGGGCTTTCTACAGCTGAAAAACCACTCAATATTATTTCTGAAATTTATGAAGTACTTCACCTGTATCGCCGTGTCGAGCCTTAGCGGGGTGGGTGCCGCGGCGTAGTGGCCAATGCGTGGGAGGTGCCTAGGCTGTGCAGGTTTGCACCGCGATCACAGGATTCCTTCTCATTTTATTCATTAAAAAAAAAAAAAAAAGAAACTTTCTTTGTACAAAGTCCCACATTAATTAACGACACTTGGCCTTCGTCCCATAGCAGGTTGAAAAATTTTTTCCAGCGAGTTACGCTTAGTCTGCGCTGCGTAGTACTGCCTCCGCGTTCAGCGTCTTTTTTTGCTGACGCGTGATTGATCAGCGGATACTCAGTGTTGAATTACACCATTGTCTTGCCGCCTTGCTACCCCCACGGCTGCCAAACTGTTGGTTGCCTGCCGTGATTCTACTTCGTGGCCTTCTTCATCAGTAAGCGTGACTGAACGGGTCCATCGTCGCTACTTGCCAGGTAATTATTGCTACAACGTTGTACCCCCTCTATCATCTCTGAATTACTCATCAAGTAAGTCAGGAAATTTTTACTTGTAGGGTCACCAATACTTTCTCTTACAGTCGACCGTTATCACCATTGGAAGCTGAAAGCAACCTCCCCTTTTACTACGCTGCATTGGAGGTCCGACTTACCCGTAATTCAGACGGTATTCGGATGCGAATGAGGTTGCCAATCACGTGCGCAAATTGCGAATACGAGTGCTACCAAATATACACTTTTCCAGTCTCTTGGGCTACCCTTCACCAGCATGTTGTTTGGCAGACTCAAGAATTTTTAATAGTTAGTTGGGATCGACAAACTCACGCCACTCTCTCCGCGCTGAACTATCCAGTTGCTTACACACAACACATTACTTATACTCCACGCTAATTTTGCACACTAACACTACTGAGTGCGAGATGTCACTGTTTTTAGCTGAAACCACTACCCCTCCATGTCCTCGTGTTCTAGTCTCACTTCGTCAACCAATAATCCAGCCTGTTGGCAACAGTTTTCTGTTCGCTGTTCCACAGACTGTCACCGCCACCCTGGTGTGCCACCGTCCAATGTCAGAGACTGAATCGTACCGGGTAACACTGAATAATAGTGGCCTAGTGTATAATAGTTCAAGATGTGACGTATACGCTGCTTCTATGAGGATATCAGCTCAATTGCACTCCACCATTCATGTCACCATTCCCACATTTACCTTATACCTTCCTGAACTCTCTTTTAAACTCCATCACCATGAGAAGCTAAAGCATTTACCGAATACCAATGATTCAGATCTACTCCAATCGATCAATCATCTCCTTACCCAGGAACACAACCAAGTTGCTCTTGACCGAGTGGCCTCACATATTGCTGATTGGCACCAAACCAAGCGATTAACCACCGTTGTATTACCCAGCGCTGGTTCGGTAACCATCACTGTAATGATTCTGTTTATAGTATCCTGGATACTCTGTAAAAGAGGGTTTAGCAAATGTTTCACTTCCTTCCGAGAAGTAGTAACCACCCCCACAATCTGAAGGTGAATATCACATCTGAAACTACCTGCCAACCTTGGTGCATGCGATCAGGCATGACCCCCCATTAGAATTAAGTTGTAGTCTAGGTGTCAGGTGAATGAACTAATTTTGTAATGGATTCGTATTTCTATGTAAAGTCTATGGAATAACAATTTAACTGTCGAGTCTTAACCCTCATGTAAGTCATTTTGTTGTCTCTTTAAATTTTTGTCATTTTGTAATGTTCTCATTCACCCACTTGGGCAATTACCATTGTAATCCTAGATTTAAGAACTCAAGTAATGTTACGGGGAAAAAACCCCTTGTGACTGTTAGGCCTGGGAGCATTCTCTCACCCCCACGAGGGTGGAGTGTTTCAGTGTGCTGTGCTCCAGTGCCCCTCATCATCGCCTGGGTACCCACCACCACTAATACCGCCGACACACACTCACAGCATGGCGCCGCCCCACTGCCATCGCACCAACTTCACAAGTTTGTTATTCAAGAGCCTTCCTTCAGGCCCTTCAGGCCACTTTGTAACTTTTGCACATATTGATATCACTATGTTCTGGGACCCTTCATAATGATCATATATTTTAAAAATGGAATAATCAATTAGAATAAGCTCATTCATTTTCATCCAGAGAGCCTTCTTCGGAAGGGCAAAGCAAGGAGGAGACCCCCCAAGAGGGATCATTGGCGACAAAATTTTATTTAATTAAACTTTTCCACGCATAATGTTCGGCCGTAGCCGGCTTGGGCATACTGTGATGGAAGGTGCTGGCCGGAAGACCATGGTCGGCACATTCCTGCCACGTGCTCCTCGGTCAGACTCGAGTCCCACGCATTCGTTACACTGACGGGGGTACGCTACTAGCAAGACGCGTTGCTACAATCAATCCTCCAATCAGAGACTAATCATGTGATCACGTGGGGACGCGGCCGGGAGTGGCGAGGGCGGCTTGGAAACAGCTCCGCGCTCTCTTACCTTCTGACCTCGGCCCCGAGTAGTCGCTCCTCTAGCCTCAGCCTCTCTGATGAGAAGCCGGAAAACCCTCTTTGGGCTGCTCGGCCCTACGTAGGCACCACTGTACCATCATTACCAGAATAAACTAGGTCCATTCCACTTAATTAATTTTCATTTTACAACGCCCTCCGCTCCTGACTTATATCCCGACGAACACAAGCATCGGAATCTAAAACTGGTCTCCCAGGAAAGTTTCAAACATAGACAGTAAAAAGACTCAGTCTTCATGTACTTAAATCGGAATTGTGCCTTTTGTATTTATTTCCGATGCAATTTTTGTGTTTCATCGTCAATATGAAGGTCCAACGGATACAGTAAACCTGAAGTGAAGCATCGGAATCTAAAACTGATCTCACAGGAAAGGCTCAAATCACAGACAGTAAGAAAAGTCAGTCTTCTTTTACTTAAGTCGGCATTGTGCCTTTTGTATTTTATTCCAATGCAATTTCTGTGTTTCATCATCAATATGAAGGTCCAAGGGATACAGTAAACCTGAAGTGAAGCATCAGAATCTAAAACTGGTCTCACAGGAAAGGCTCAGAACATAGACAGTAAGAAGAGTCAGTCTCCTTGTTCTTAAGTCGGCATTGTGCCATTTTATTTAATACCGAGGAAATTTCTGTGTTTCATCGTCAATATGAAGGTCCAAGGGATACAGTAAACCTGAAGTGAAGCATTGGAATCTAAAACTGGTCTCACAGGAAAGGCTGAAAACATATTCAGGAAGAAGACTCAGTCTTCTAGTACATAAATTGGCATTTTGCCTTTTGTATTTGATTCCGATGCAATTTCTGTGTTTCATCGTCCATATGAAAGTCCAAGGGATACAGTAAACCTGAGGTGAAGCATCGGAATCTAAAACTGTTCTCACAGGAAAGGGTCAAAACATAGACAGTAAGAAGAGTCAGTCATCTTGTACTTAAGTCGGCATTGTGCCTGTTGTATTTTATTCCAATGCAATTTCTGTGTTTCATCGTCAATATGAAGGTCCAAGGGATACAGTAAACCTAAAGTGAAGTATCGGAATCTAAAACTGGTCTCACAGGAAAGGCTCAAAACGTAGACAGTAAGAAGAGTCAGTCTCTTTGTTCTTAAGTCGGCCATGTGCCTTTTTATTTAATAACGATGAAATTTCTGTGTTTTATCGTCAATATGAAGATCCAAGGGATAGAGTAAACCTGAAGTGAAGCATCGGAATCTAAAACTGGTCTCACAGAAAAGGCTGAAAGCATATTCAGGAAGAAGACTTAGTCTTCTTGTTCTTAAATTCGCATTTTGCCTTTTGTATTTAATTCCAATGCAATTTCTGTGTCTCATCGTGAATATGAAGGTCCAAGGGATAGAGTAAACCTGAAGTGAAGCATCAGAATCTAAATCTGGTCTCAGAGGTAAGACTCAATACAAAGACAGTAGGAAGAGTCAGTCTTCTTTAACTTAAGTCGGCATTGTGCTTTTTGTATTTAATTTCGATACAATTTCTGTGTTTCATCGTCGAAATGAAGGTCCAAGGGATACAGTAAACCTGAAGTGAGCATCAGAATCTGAAACTGGTCTCACAGGAAAGGCTCAAATCATTGACAGTAAGAAGAGTCATTCTCCTTTAACTTAAGTAGGCATTGTGCCTTTTGTATTTAATTCCGATGCAATTTCTGTGTTTCATCGTGAATATGAAGGTCAAAGGGATACAGTAAACCTGAAGTGAAGCATCGGAATCTAAAACTGGTCTCACAGGAATGGCTGAAAGCATATTCAGGAAGAAGATTCAGTTTTCTTTTACTTAAATTGGCATTTTGCCTTTTGTATTTAATTCCGATGCAATTTCTGTGTTTCATCGTCAATATGAAAGTCCAAGGATACAGTAAACCTGAAGTGCAGAATCAGAATCTAAATCTGGTCTCACAGGTAAGGCTCAATACATAGACAGTAAGAAGAGTCAGTCTTCTTTAACTTTGACGGCATTGTGACTTTTGTATTTAATTTCGATACAATTTCAGTGTTTCATCGTCAAAATGAAGGTCGATGGGATACACTAAACCTGAAGTGAGCATCAGAATCTAAAACTGGCCTCACAGGAGAGGCTCAAAACATAGACAGCAAGAAGAGTCAGTCTTCTTGTACGTAAGTCGGCATTGAATTTTGTATTTATTTCCGATGCAATTTCCGTATTACATCGTCAATATGAATGTCCAAGGGATACAGTAAACCTGAAGTAAAGCATCGGAATGTAAAACTGGTCTCACAGGAAAGGCTGAAACATATTTGGGAAGAAAACTCAGTCTTCTTGTACTTAAATTGGCATTTTGCCTTATGTATTTAATCCCGATGCAATTTCTGTGTTTCATCGTCAATATGAAGGTCCAAGGGATACACTAAACCTGAAGTGAAGCATCGGAATCTAAAACTGGTCTCACAGGAAAGGCTGAAAACATATTCAGGAAGAAGACTCAGTCTGCTTGTACTTAAATTGGCATTCTGCCTTTTGCAATTAATTCCGATGCAATTTCTGTGTTTCATCGTCAATATGAAGGTCGAATGGATACAGTAAACCTGAAGTGAAGCATCGGAATCTAAAACTGGTATCACAGGAAAGGCTGAAAACATAGCCAGTAAGAAGAGTCAGATTCCTTGTACTTAAGTCGGCATTGTGCCGTTTAATTTAATACCGATGAAATTTCTGTGTTTCATCGTCAATATGAAGGTCCCAGGGATACAGTACACCTGAAGTGAAGCATCGGAATCTATAATTGGTCTCACAGGAAAGGCTGAAAACATATTCAGGAAGAAGACTCAGTCTTCTTGTACGAAATTGGCATTTTGCCTTTTGAATTTAATTCCGATGCAATTTCTGTGTTTCATCGTCAATATGAAGGACCAAGGGATACACTAAATCTGAAGTGAAGGATCGAAATCTAAAACTGGTCTCACAGGAAAGGCTCATATCACAGACGGTAATAAGAGTCAGTCTTCTTTTACTTAAGTTGGCATTGTGCCTTTTGTATTTTATTCCAATGCAATTTCTGTGTTTCATCGTCAATATGAAGGTCCAAGGGATACAGTAAACCTAAAGTGAAGCATCGGAATCGAAAACTGGTCTCACAGGAAAGGCTCAAAACATAGACAGTAAGAAGAGTCAGTCTCTTTGTTCTTAGGTCGGCCATGTGCCTTTTTATTTAATAACGATGAAATTTCAGTGTTTCATCGTCAATATGAAGGTCCAAGGGATAGAGTAAACCTGAAGTGAAGCATCAAAATCTAAAACTGGTCTCACAGGATAGGCTCAAATCACAGACAGTAAGAAGAGTCAGTCTTCTTTTACTGAAGTCGGCATTGTGCCTTTTGTATTTTATTCCAATGCAATTTCTGTGTTTCATCGTCAATATGAAGGTCCAATGGATACAGTATACCTGAAGTGAAGCATCGGAATCTAAAACTGTTTTCACAGGAAAGGCTCAAAGCATAGACAGTAAGAAGAGTCAGTCTTATTGTACCTAACTCGGCATTGTGCCTTTTGTATTTATTTCGTACGCAATTTCTGTGGTTCATCGTCAATATGAAGGTCCAAGGGATACAGTAAACCTAAAGTGGAGCATTGGAATCTAAAACTGGTCTCACAGGAAAGGCTCAAAACGTAGACAGCAAGAAGAGTCAGTCTTCTTGTACTTAAGTCGGCATTGAATTTTGTATTTATTTCCGATGCAATTGCTGTATTTCATCGTCAATATGAAGGTCCAAGGGATACAGTAAACCTAAAGGTGAAGCATCGGAATGTAAAACAGGTCTCACAGGAAAGGCTGAAAACATATTCGGGAAGAAGACACAGTCTTCTTGTACTTAAATTAGCATTTTGCCTTTTGTATTTAATTCCGATGTAATGTCTGTGTTTCATCTTCTGTATGAAGGCCCAAGGGATACAGTAAACCTGAAGTGAAGCATCGGAATCTAAAACTGGTCTCACAGGATAGGCTCAAATCACAGACAGTAAGAAGAGTCAGTCTTCTTTTACTGAAGTCAGCATTGTGCCTTTTGTATTTTATTCCAATGCAATTTCTGTGTTTCATCGTCAATATGAAGGTCCAATGGATACAGTATACCTGAAGTAAAGCATCGGAATCTAAAACTGGTCTCACAGGAAAGGCTGAAAACATAGACAGTAAGAAGAGTCAGTCTCCTTGTTCTAAAGTAGGCATTGTGCCTTTTCATTTAATACCGATGAAATTACTGTGTTTCATCGTCAATATGAAGGACCGAGGGATACAGTAAACCTGAAGTGAAGCATTGGAATCTAAAACTGGCCTCACAGGAAAGGCTGAAAACATATTCAGGAAGAAGACTCAGTCATCTTGCACATAAATTGGCATTTTGCCTTTTGTATTTAATTCCGATGCAATTTCTGTGCTTCATCGACAATATGAAAGTCCAAAGGATACAGTAAACCGGAAGTGAAGCATCAGAATGTAAATCTGGTCTCACAGGAAAGGCTCAAATCATAGACAGTAAGAAGAGTCAGTCTTCTTTAACTTAAGTCGGCATTGTGCTTTTTGTATTTAATTCCGATGCAATTTCTGTGTTCATCGTCCATATGAAGGTCCAAGGAATACAGTAAACCTGAAGTGAAGCATCGGAACCTAAAACTGGTCTCACAGGAAAGGGTGAAAGCCTATTCAGGAAGAAGACTCTGTGTTCTTGTACTTAAATTGGCATTTTGCCTTTTGTATTTAATTCCGATGCAATTTCTGTGTTTCATCGTCAATATGAAAATCCAAGGCATACAGTAAACCTGAAGTGAAGCATCAGAATCTAAATCTGGTCTCACGCGTAAGGCACAATACATAGACAGTAAGAAGAGTATGTCTTCTTTAACTTAAGTCGGCATTGTGCCTTTTGTATTTAATTTCGATACAATTTCTGTGTTTCATCGTCAAAATGAAGGTCCAAGGGATACAGTAAACCTGAAGTGAGCATCAGAATCTAAAACTGGTCTCACAGGAAAGGTTAAAAACATAGACAGCCAGAAGAGTCAGTCTTCTTGTACTTTAGTCGGCATTGAATTTTGTATTTATTTCCGATGCAATTTCTGTATTTCCTCGTCTATATGAAGGTCCAAGGGATACAGTAAACCTGAAGTGAAGCATCGGAATCTAAAACTAGTGTCTCAGGAAAGGCTGAAATCATATTCGGGAAGAAGACTCAGTCTTCTAGTACTTAAATTGGCATTTTGCCTATTGTATTTAATTCCGATGTAATTACTGTGTTTCATCGTCAATATGAAGGTCCAAGGGATTCAGTAAACCTGAAGTGAAGCATCAGAATCTAAATCTGGTCTCACAGGAAAGGCTCATATGATAGACAGTAAGAAGAGTCAGTGTTCTTGCACTTAGGTCAGCATTGTGACTTTTGGATTTAATTCCGATGCAATTTCTGTGTTTCAGCGTCAATATGATGGACCAAGGGATACAGTAAAGCTGAAGTGAAGCATTGGAATCTAAAACTGTTTTCACAGGAAAGGCTCAAAGCATAGACAGTAAGAAGAGTCAGTCTTATTGTACCTAACTCGGCATTGTGCCTTTTGTAATAATTTCCTATGCAATTTCTGTGGTTCATCGTCAATATGAAGGTCCAAGGGATATAGTAAACCTGAAGTGAAGCATCGGAATCTAAAACAGGTATCACAAAAAAGGCTAAAAACATAGCCAGTAAGAAGAGTCAGATTCCTTGTACTTAAGTCGGCATTGTGCCTTTTTATTTAATACCGATGAAATTTCTGTGTTTCATCGTCAATATGAAGGTCCAAGGGATACAGTAAACCTGAAGTGAAGCATCGGAATCTAAATCTGGTCTCACAGGAAAGGCTCAAATCACAGACGGTAAGAAGAGTCAGTCTTCTTTTACTTAAGTCGGCATTGTGCCTTTTGTATTTTATTCCAATGCAATTTCTGTGTTTCATCGTCAATATGAAGGTCCAAGGGATACAGTAAACCTAAAGTGGAGCATTGGAATCTAAAACTGGTCTCACAGGAATGGCTCAAAACATAGACAGTAAGAAGAGTCAGTCTCTTTATTCTTAAGTCGGTATTGTGCCTTTTTATTAAATAACGATGAAATTTCTGTGTTTCATCGTCAATATGAAGGTCCAAGGAATACAGTAAACCTGAAGTGAAGCATCGGAATCTAAATCTGGTCTCACAGGAAAGGCTGAAACATATTCAGGAAAAAGACTCAGTCTTCTTGTACTTAAATTGGCATTCTGCCTTTTGTATTTAATTCCGATGCAATTCCTGTGTTTCATCGTCAATATGAAGGTCCAAAAAATACAGTAAACCTGAAGCGAAGCATCAGAATCTAAATTTGGTCTCACAGGAAAGGCTCAAATGATAGACAGTAAGAAGAGTCAGTCTTCTTAAACTTAAGTCGGCATTGTGCCTTTTGTATTTAATTCCGATGCAATTTCTGTGTTTCGTCGTCAATATGAAGGTCCATGGGACACAGTAAACCTGAAGTGAAGCATCGGAATCTAAAACTGGTCTCACTGGAAAGGTTTAAAACATAGACAGTAAGCAGATTCAATCTTCTTGTACTTAAGACAGCATTGTGACCTTTGGATTTAATTCCGATGCAATTTCTGTGTTTCAGCGCCAATATGAATGATCACTGGATACAGTAAACATGATGTGAAGCATCGGAATCTAAAAGTGTTCTCACAGGAAAGGCTCAAAGCATAGACAGTATGAAGAGCCAGCCTTCTTGTACTTAAGTCGGCATTGTGCCTATTGTATTATTTCCGATGCAATTTCTGTGTTTCATCGTCAATAGGAAGGCCCAAGGGATACAGTAAACCTGAAGTGAAGCACCGGAAACTAAAACTGGTCTCACAGGAAAGGCTCAAATCGCAGACAGTAAGATCAGTCAGTCTTCTTTAACTTAAGTCGGCATTGTGACTTTTGTATTTAATTCCGATACGATTTCTGTGTTTCAGCGTCAATATGAAGGACCAAGAGATACAGTAAACCTGAAGTGAAGCATCGGAATCTAAAACTGTTTTCACAGGAAAGGCTACAAACATAGACAGTAAAAAGAGTCAGTCTTCTTGTACATATGTCGGCATTTTGCCATTTGTATTTATTTCCTATGCAATTTCTGTGTCTCATCGTGAATATGAAGGTCCAAGGGATACAGTAAACCTGAGGTGAAGCATCGGAATTTAAAACTGGTATCACAGGAAAGGCTCAAAACATAGACAGTAAGAAGAGTCAGTCTTCTTGTATTTAAGACGGCATTGTGCCTATTGTATTATTTCCGATGCAATTTCTGTGTTTCATCGTCAATAGGAAGTCCAAAGGGATACAGTAAACGTCAAGTGAAGCACCGGAAACTAAAACTGGTCTCTAAGGAAAGGCTCAAATCGCTGACAGTAAGATCAGTCAGTCTTCTTTAACTTAAGTCGGCATTGTGACTTTTGTATTTAATTCCGATACGATTTCTGAGTTTCAGCGTCAATATGAAGGACCAAGGGGAACAGTAAACCTAAAGTGAAGCATCGGAATCTAAAACTGTTCTCACAGGACAGGCTCAAAACATAGACAGTAAAAAGAGTCAGTCTTCTTGTACTTAAGTCGGCATTTTGCCTTTTGTATTTATTTCCTATGCAATTTCTGTGTCTCATCGTCAATATGAAGGTCCAAGGGATAGAGTAAACCTGAGGTGAAGCATCGGAATCTAAAACTTGTATCACAGGAAAGGCTCAAATCATAGACAGTAAGAAGAGTTAGTCTTCTTGTACTTAAGTCGGCATTGTGCCTTTTGTATTTAATTCCGATGCAATTTCTGTGTTTCATCGTCAATATGAAGGTCCAAGGGATACAGTAAACCTGAGGTGAAGCATCGGAATCTAAAACTGGTATCACAGGAAAGGCTCAAAACATAGACAGTAAGAAGAGTCAGTCTTCTTGTACATAAGTCGGCAATCTGCCTTTTGTATTTAATTCCGATACGATTTCTGCGTTTCATCGTGAATATGAAGGACCAAGGGATACAGTACACCTGAAGTGAAGCATTGGAATCTAAAACTGGCCTCAAAGGAAAGGCTCAAATCATAGACAGTAAGAAGAGTCAGTCTTCTTTAACTTAAGTCGGCATTGTGCCTTTTGTATTTATTTCCGATGCAATTTCTGAGTTTCATCGTGATTATGACGGTCCAAAGGATACAGTACACCTGAAGTGAAGCATCGGAATATAAAACTTGTATCACAGGAAAGGCTCAAATCATAGACAGTAAGAAGAGTTACTCTTCTTTAACTTAAGTTGGCATTGTGACTTTTGTATTTAATTCCTATACGATTTCTGTGTTTCAGCGTCAATATGAAGGACCAAGGGATACAGTAAACCTGAAGTGAAGCATCGGAATCTAAAACCGCTCTCACCGGAAAGGCACAAAACATAGACAGTAAAAAGAGTCGGTCTTCTTGTACTTAAGTCGGCATTTTGCCTTTTGTATTTATTTCCTATGCAATTTCTTTGTCTTATCGTCAATATGAAGGTCCAAGGGATACAGTAAACCTGAGGTGAAGCATCGGAATCTAAAACCGTAATCACAGGAAAGGCTCAAAACATAGACAGTAAGAAGAGTAAGATTCCTTGTACTTAAGTCGGCCTTGTGCCTTTTTGTTTAATACCAATGAAAATTTTGTGCTTCATCGTCAATATGAAGGTCCAAGGGATACAGTAAACCTGAGGTGAAGCATCGGAATCTAAAACTGGTATCACAGGAAAGGCTCAAAACATAGACAGTAAGAAGAGTCAGTCTTCTTGTACTTAAATTGGAATTTTGCCTGTTGTATTTCATTCCGATGCAATTTCTGTGTTTCATCGTCAATATGAAGGTGCAAGGGATACAGTAAACCTGAGGTGAAGAATCGGAATCTAAAACTGATATCACAGGAAAGGCTCAAAACATAGACAGTAAGAAGAGTCAGGTCTTCATTGTGCCTTTTGTATTTATTTCCGATGCAATTTCTGTGTTTCATCGTCAATATGAAGGACAAAGGAATACAGTAAACTTGAAGTGAAGCATCGCAATCTAAAACTGGCCTCAAAGGAAAGGCTCAAATCATAGACAGCAAGAAGAGTCAGTCTTCTTGTACTTAGGTCGGCATTATGCCTTTTGTATTTAATTCCGATACAATTTCTGTGTTTCATCGTCAATATGAAGGTCCAAGGGATACAGTAAACCTGAAGTGAAGCGTCGGAATCTAAACTGTTCTCACAGGAAAGGCTCAAGGCATAGACAGTAAGAAGAGTCAGTCTTCTTGTACTTAAGTCGACATTGTGCCTTTTGTGTTTATTTCCGATGCTATTTCTATGTTTCATCGTCAATATGATGGACCAAGGTATACAGTAAACCTGAAGAGAAGCATCGGAATCTAAAACTGGCCTCACAGGATAGGCTCAAATCATAGAAAGTAAGAAGAGTCATTCTTGATGTATCTAAGTTGGCATTGTGACTTTTGTATTTAATTCCTATACGATTTCTGTGTTTCAGCGTCAATATGAAGGACCAAGGGATACAGTAAAGCTGAAGTGAAGCATTGGAATCTAAAACTGTTTTCACAGGAAAGGCTCAAAGCATAGACAGTAAGAAGAGTCAGTCTTATTGTACCTAACTCGGCATTGTGCCTTTTGTAATAATTTCCTATGCAATTTCTGTGGTTCATCGTCAATATGAAGGTCCAAGGGATATAGTAAACCTGAAGTGAAGCATCGGAATCTAAAACAGGTATCACAAAAAAGGCTAAAAACATAGCCAGTAAGAAGAGTCAGATTCCTTGTACTTAAGTCGGCATTGTGCCTTTTTATTTAATACCGATGAAATTTCTGTGTTTCATCGTCAATATGAAGGTCCAAGGGATACAGTAAACCTGAAGTGAAGCATCGGAATCTAAATCTGGTCTCACAGGAAAGGCTCAAATCACAGACGGTAAGAAGAGTCAGTCTTCTTTTACTTAAGTCGGCATTGTGCCTTTTGTATTTTATTCCAATGCAATTTCTGTGTTTCATCGTCAATATGAAGGTCCAAGGGATACAGTAAACCTAAAGTGAAGCATCGGAATCTAAAAGTGTTCTCACAGGAAAGGCTCAAAGCATAGACAGTATGAAGAGCCAGCCTTCTTGTACTTAAGTCGGCATTGTGCCTATTGTATTATTTCCGATGCAATTTCTGTGTTTCATCGTCAATAGGAAGGCCCAAGGGATGCAGTAAACCTGAAGTGAAGCACCGGAAACTAAAACTGGTCTCACAGGAAAGGCTCAAATCGCAGACAGTAAGATCAGTCAGTCTTCTTTAACTTAAGTCGGCATTGTGACTTTTGTATTTAATTCCGATACGATTTCTGTGTTTCAGCGTCAATATGAAGGACCAAGAGATACAGTAAACCTGAAGTGAAGCATCGGAATCTAAAACTGTTTCCACAGGAAAGGCTACAAACATAGACAGTAAAAAGAGTCAGTCTTCTTGTACATATGTCGGCATTTTGCCATTTGTATTTATTTCCTATGCAATTTCTGTGTCTCATCGTGAATATGAAGGTCCAAGGGATACAGTAAACCTGAGGTGAAGCATCGGAATTTAAAACTGGTATCACAGGAAAGGCTCAAAACATAGACAGTAAGAAGAGTCAGTCTTCTTGTATTTAAGACGGCATTGTGCCTATTGTATTATTTCCGATGCAATTTCTGTGTTTCATCGTCAATAGGAAGTCCAAAGGGATACAGTAAACGTCAAGTGAAGCACCGGAAACTAAAACTGGTCTCTAAGGAAAGGCTCAAATCGCTGACAGTAAGATCAGTCAGTCTTCTTTAACTTAAGTCGGCATTGTGCCTTTTGTATTTAATTCCGATGCAATTTCTGTGTTTCATCGTCAATATGAAGGTCCAAGGGATACAGTAAACCTGAGGTGAAGCATCGGAATCTAAAACTGGTATCACAGGAAAGGCTCAAAACATAGACAGTAAGAAGAGTCAGTCTTCTTGTACATAAGTCGGCAATCTGCCTTTTGTATTTAATTCCGATACGATTTCTGTGTTTCATCGTGAATATGAAGGACCAAGGGATACAGTACACCTGAAGTGAAGCATTGGAATCTAAAACTGGCCTCAAAGGAAAGGCTCAAATCATAGACAGTAAGAAGAGTCAGTCTTCTTTAACTTAAGTCGGCATTGTGCCTTTTGTATTTATTTCCGATGCAATTTCTGAGTTTCATCGTGATTATGACGGTCCAGAGGATACAGTACACCTGAAGTGAAGCATCGGAATATAAAACTTGTATCACAGGAAAGGCTCAAATCATAGACAGTAAGAAGAGTTACTCTTCTTTAACTTAAGTTGGCATTGTGACTTTTGTATTTAATTCCTATACGATTTCTGTGTTTCAGCGTCAATATCAAGGACCAAGGGATACAGTAAACCTGAAGTGAAGCATCGGAATCTAAAACCGTTCTCACCGGAAAGGCACAAAACATAGACAGTAAAAAGAGTCGGTCTTCTTGTACTTAAGTCGGCATTTTGCCTTTTGTATTTATTTCCTATGCAATTTCTTTGTCTTATCGTCAATATGAAGGTCCAAGGGATACAGTAAACCTGAGGTGAAGCATCGGAATCTAAAACCGTAATCACAGGAAAGGCTCAAAACATAGACAGTAAGAAGAGTAAGATTCCTTGTACTTAAGTCGGCCTTGTGCCTTTTTGTTTAATACCAATGAAAATTTTGTGCTTCATCGTCAATATGAAGGTCCAAGGGATACAGTAAACCTGAGGTGAAGCATCGGAATCTAAAACTGGTATCACAGGAAAGGCTCAAAACATAGACAGTAAGAAGAGTCAGTCTTCTTGTACTTAAATTGGAATTTTGCCTGTTGTATTTCATTCCGATGCAATTTCTGTGTTTCATCGTCTATATGAAGGTGCAGGGGATACAGTAAACCTGAGGTGAAGAATCGGAATCTAAAACTGATATCACAGGAAAGGCTCAAAACATAGACAGTAAGAAGAGTCAGGTCTTCATTGTGCCTTTTGTATTTATTTCCGATGCAATTTCTGTGTTTCATCGTCAATATGAAGGACAAAGGGATACAGTAAACTTGAAGTGAAGCATCGCAATCTAAAACTGGCCTCAAAGGAAAGGCTCAAATCATAGACAGCAAGAAGAGTCAGTCTTCTTGTACTTAGGTCGGCATTATGCCTTTTGTATTTAATTCCGATACAATTTCTGTGTTTCATCGTCAATATGAAGGTCCAAGGGATACAGTAAACCTGAAGTGAAGCGTCGGAATCTAAACTGTTCTCACAGGAAAGGCTCAAGGCATAGACAGTAAGAAGAGTCAGTCTTCTTGTACTTAAGTCGACATTGTGCCTTTTGTGTTTATTTCCGATGCTATTTCTATGTTTCATCGTCAATATGATGGACCAAGGTATACAGTAAACCTGAAGAGAAGCATCGGAATCTAAAACTGGCCTCACAGGATAGGCTCAAATCATAGAAAGTAAGAAGAGTCATTCTTGATGTATCTAAGTCGGCATTGTGCCTTTTGTATTTAATTGAGATGCAATTTCTGGGTTTCATTGTCAATATGAAGGTCCAAGGGATACAGTAAACCTGAAGTGCAGCATCGGAATCTAAAACTGGTCTCACAGGAAATTCTGAAAACAAATTCAGGAAGGAGACTCAGTCTTCTTGTACTTAAATTGGAATTTTGCCTTTTGTATTTCATTCCGATGCAATTTCTGTGTTTCATCGTCAATATGAAGGTCCTAGGGATACAGTAAACCTGAGGTGAAACATCGGAATCTAAAACCGGTACCACAGGAAAGGCTCAAATCATAGACAGTAAGAAAAGTCAGTCTTCTTGTACAAAAGTCGGCAAATTTCGTATTTAATTCCGATACGATTTCTGTGTTTCATCGTGAATAAGAAGGACCAAGGGATGCAGTACACCTGAAGTGAAGCATCGGAATCTAAAACTGGCCTCAAAGGAAAGGCTCAAATCATAGACAGTAAGAAGAGTCAGTCTTCTTTAACTTAAGTCGGCATTGTGCCTTTTGTATTTATTTCCGATGCAATTTCTGAGTATCATCGTGAATATGACGGTCCAAAGGATACAGTACACCTGAAGGGAAGCATCGGAATCAAAAACTGGTATCAGAGGAAAGGCTCAAACCATAGACAGTAAAAAGAGTCAGTCTTCTTGTACTTAAGTCGGCATTTTGCCTTTTGTATTTATTTCCTATGCAATTTCTGTGTCTCATCGTGAATATGAAGGTCCAAGGGATACAGTAAACCTGAGGTGAAGCATCGGAATCTAAAACTGGTATCACAGGAAAGGCTCAAAACATAGACAGTAAGAAGAGTCAGTCTTCTTGTACTTAGGTCGGCATTGTGCCTTTTGTATTTATTTCCGATGCAATTTCTGCGTTTCATCGTCAATATGAAGGTCCAAGGGATACAGTAAACCTGAGGTGAAGCATCGCAATCTAAAACTGGTCTCACAGGAAAGGCTGAAAACATATTCAGGAAGAAGATTCAGTCTTCTTGTACATAAATTGGAATTTTGACTTTTGTATTTCATTCCGATGCAATTTCTGTGTTTCATCGTCAATATGAAGGTGCAAGGGATACAGTAAACCTGAGGTGAAGAATCGGAATCTAAAACTGGTATCACAGGAAAGGTTCAAAACATAGACAGTAAGAAGAGTCAGGTCTTCATTGTGCCTTTTGTATTTATTTCCGATGCAATTTCTGTGTTTCATCGTCAATAAGAAGGACAAAGGGATACAGTAAACTTGAAGTGAAGCATCGGAATCTAAAACTGGCCTCAAAGGGAAGGCTCAAATCGTAGACAGTAAGAAGAGTCAGTCTTCTTGTACTTAGGTCGGCATTATGCATTTTGTATTTAATTCCGATACAATTTCTGTGTTTCATCGTCAATATGAAGGTCCAAGGGATACAGTAAACCTGAAGAGAAGCATCGGAATCTAAAACTGGCCTCACAGGATAGGCTCAAATCATAGACAGTAAGAAGTGTCAGTCTTCTTGCACATAATACGGCATTGTGCCTTTTGTATTTATTTCCAATGCTATTTCTGTGTTTCATCGTCAATATGAAGGTCCAAGGGATACATGAAACCTGAAGTGAAGCATCGGAATTTAATACTGGTCTCACTGGAAAGGCTCAAATCACAGACAGTAAGAACAGCCTGTCTTCTTTAACTTAAGTCGGCATTGTGCCTTTTGTATTTAATTCCGATGCTATTTGTGTGATTCATCGTCCATATGAATTTCGAAGGGATACAGTAAACCTTAGGTGAAGCATCGTAATCTAAAACTGGCCTCACAGGGAAGGCTCAAGTCATAGACAGTAAGAAGAGTCAGTCTTCTTGTACTTAAGTCGGCTTTGTGCCTTCTGTATTTATTTCCCATGCAATTTCTGTGTTTCATCGTGAATATGAAGGTCCAAGGGATCCAGTAAACCTGAGGTGAAGCATCGGAATCTAATTCTGACCTCACAGGAAAGGTTCTAATCATAGATCGTAAGAAGAAACAGTCTTCTTGTAGTTAAGCCGTTATTGTGCCTTTTGCATTTATTTCCGTTGCAATTTCTGTGTATCATCGTAAATATGAAGGTCCAAGGGATACAGTAAACCTGAGGTGAAGCATTGGAATCGAAAACTGGGTTCACAGGAAAGGCTCAAATCATAGACGGTAAGAAGAGTCAGTCATCCTTAACTCAAGTCGGCATTGTGCCTTTGGTATTTAATTCCGATGCAATTTCTGTGTTTCATCGTCAATATGAAGGTACAAGTGATACAGTAAACCTGAGGTGAAGCATCGGAATCCAAAACTGGTCGCACAGGAAAGGCTCAAATCATAGACAGTAAAAAGAGTTAGTCTTCTTGTACTTAAGTGGGCATTGTGCTATTTGTATTTATTTCCGATGCAATATCTGAGCTTCATCGCCAATATGATGGTCCAAGAGGATACAGTAAACCTGAAGTGAAGCATCGGAATCGAAAACTGGTCTCACGGTAAAGGCTCATATCATAGACAGTAAGAAGAAGCAGTCTTTTTGTACTTAAGTCGGCATTGTGCCTTTTGTATTTATTTCCGATGCAACTTCCGTGTTTCATCGTCAATATGAAGGTCCAAGAGATACAGTAAACCTGAAGTGAAGCAGCGGAATCTATTACAGGGCTGACAGGAAAGGCTGTAGTCATGGACAGTAAGAAGAGTCAGTCTTCTTGTACTTATGTCGGCATTGTGAGTTTTGTAGTTATTTCCGATGCAATTTCTGTGTTTCATCGTCAATATGAAGATCCAAGGGATACAGTAAACCTGAAGTGAAGCATCGACATCTAGAACTGGTCTCACAGGAAAGGCTCAAATCACAGACATTGAGAAGAGTCAGTCTACTAAAACTTATGTCGGCATTGTGCCTTTTGTATTAATTTCTTGTGCAATTTCTGTGTTTCGTCGTCAATTTGAAGGTCCAAGGGATACAGTAAACCTGAGGTGAAGCATCGGAATCTGATACTGGTCCCACAGGAATGGCTCAAATCATAGACAGTAAGAAGAGTCATTCTTCTTTAACTCATGTCGGCAAGGTGGCTTTTGTATTTAATTCCGATACAATTTCTGGATTTCATCGTCAATATGAAGGTCCAAGGGATACAGTAAACCAGAGGTGAAGCATTGGTATCTAAAACCGGCCTCACAGGAAAGGTTCAAGTCATAGACAGTAAGAAGAGTCAGTTTTCTTGTACTTAAGCCGACATTGTGCCTTTTGAATTTATTTCCTTTGCAATTTCTGTGTTTCATCTTCAATATGAAGGTCCAAGGGATACAGTAATTCTGAGGTGAAGCATCGGAGTGTAAAACTGGTCTCACAGGAAAGGCAAAAATCATAGACAGTTAGAAGAGTCAGTCTTCTTGTACTTAAGTCGGCATAGTGCCTTTTGTATTTATATCCGATGCAATTTCTGTGTTTCATCGTCAATGTGAAGGTGTAAGGGATATAGTAAACTTGAAGTGAAGCATCGCAATTTAAAACTGGTATCACAGAAAAGGTTCAAATCACAGACAGTAAGAACAGTCAGTCTTCTTGTACTTAAGTCGGCATTGTGCCTTTTATTTTTATTTCCGATGCAATTTCTGTGTTTCATCGTCAATATGAAGGTCCAAGGGAATCAGTAAACCTGAAGAGATGCATCAGAATCTAAAACTGGCCTCACAGGAAAGGCTCAAATCGTAGTTAGGAAGAAGAGTCACTCTTCTTGTACTTAAGTCGGAATTGAGCCAATTGTATTTATTTCCGATGCAATTTCTGTCTTTCATCGTCAATATGAAAGACCAAGGGATACAGTATACCTGAATTGAGCATCGGAATCTAAAACTGGCCTCACAGGAAAGGCTCAAATCAGAGACAGTAAGAAGAGACAGTCTCCTTGTACTTAAGTCGACATTGTGCCATTTGTATTTATTTCTGATGCAATTTCTGTGGTTCATCGTCAATATGATGGTCCAAGGGATACAGTACCCTGAAGTGAAGCATCGGATTCTAAAACTGGTATCGCAGGAAATGCTCAAATCACAGACAGTAAGAAGAGTCAGTCTTCTTCTATTAAAGTCGGCATTGGGCCTTTTATTTTTATTTCCGATGCAATATCTGTGTTTCATCGTCAAGATGAAGGTCCAAGGGATTCAGTAAACCTGAAGAGAAGCATCGGAATCTACAAGTGGCCTCACAGGAAACGCTCAAATCGCAGACAGTAAGAAGAGTCAGTCTTCTTGTACTTAAGTCGGCATTGAGCCAATTGCATTTATTTCCGATGCAATTTCTGTCTTTCATCGTCAATATGAAGGTCCAAGGGATACAGTAAACTGAGGAATCTAAAACTGGTCTCACATTAAAGGCTCAAAACATAAACAGTAAAAAGAGTCAGTCCTCTTTAAGGTATGTCGGCATTATGCCTTTTATATTTAATTCGGATGCTATTTCTGTGTTTCATCGTCAATATGAAGGTCCAAGGGATACAGTAAACCTGAAAAGAAGCAGGGGAATCTAAAACTGTTCTCACAGGAAAGGCTCAAAACATAGACAGTAAGAAGAGTCAGTCTTCTTGTACGTAAGTCGGCATTGTGCTTTTGTATTTATTTCCAGTGCAAATTCTGTGTTTCATCGTCAATATGAAGGTCCAAGGGATACAGTAAACCTGAAGTAAAGCATCGGAATCTAAAACTGGTTCACAGAAAAGGCTCAAATCACAGACAGTAAGAAGAGTCAGTCTTCTTTAACTTAAGTCGGCATTGTGTCTTTTGTATTTAATTCCGATGCCATTTCTGTTTTTCATCGTCAATATGAAGGACCAAAGTATACAGTAAACCTGAGGTGAGCATCGGAATCTAAAACTGGCCTCACAGGAAAGGCTCAAATCAGAGACAGTAAGAAGAGTCTGTCCTCTTGTACTTATGTCGGCATTGTGCGTTTTGTATTTATTTCCGATGCAATTTCAGTGTTTCGTCGACAACATGAAGGACCAAGGGATACAGTAAACCTGAAGTGAAGCATCGGAATCTCAAACTGGTATCACAGTAACGGCCCAAAACATAGACATTTGAAAGAATCAGTCTTCTTGTACTTAAGTCGGCATTGTGCCTTTTGTATCTATTTCCGATGCAATTTCTGTGTTTCATCGTCAATAAGAAGGTCCAAGGGATACAGTAAACCTGAAGAAAAGCAACGGAATCTAAAACTGGTCTCACAGAAAGGTTCAAATCATAGACAGTAAGAAGAGTCAGGCTTCTTCTACTTAAGTCGGCATTGTGCCTTTTGTATTTATCTCCGATGCACTTCCTGTGTTTCATCGTCAATATGAAGGTCCAAGGTATACAATAAACCAGAAGTGAAGCATGGGAATCTAAAACTGGTTTCACACTAAAGGAACAATTCACAGATAGGAAGAAGAGTCAGTCATCTTTAACTGAAGTCTGCATTTTGCGTTTTGTATTTATTTCCGATGCAATTTCTGTGTTTCATCGTCAATATGATGGTCCAAGGGATACAGTACCCTGAAGTGAATCATCGGAATCAAAAACTGGTATCAGAGGAAAGGCTCAAAACATAGACAGTAAGAAGAGTCAGTCTTCTTGTACTTAGGTCGGCATTGTGCCTTTTGTATTTATTTCCGATGCAGTTTCTGAGTATCATCGTGAATATGACGGTCCAAAGGATACAGTACACCTGAAGGGAAGCATCGGAATCAAAAACTGGTATCAGAGGAAAGGCTCAAAACATAGACAGTAAAAAGAGTCAGTCTTCTTGTACTTAAGTCGGCATTTTGCCTTTTGTATTTATTTCCTATGCAATTTCTGTGTCTCATCGTGAATATGAAGGTCCAAGGGATACAGTAAACCTGAGGTGAGGCATCGGAATCTAAAACTGGTATCACAGGAAAGGCTCAAAACATAGACAGTAAGAAGAGTCAGTCTTCTTGTACTTAGGTCGGCATTGTGCCTTTTGTATTTATTTCCGATGCAATTTCTGCGTTTCATCGTCAATATGAAGGTCCAAGGGATACAGTAAACCTGAGGTGAAGCATCGCAATCTAAAACTGGTCTCACAGGAAAGGCTGAAAACATATTCAGGAAGAAGATTCAGTCTTCTTGTACATAAATTGGAATTTTGACTTTTGTATTTCATTCCGATGCAATTTCTGTGTTTCATCGTCAATATGAAGGTGCAAGGGATACAGTAAACCTGAGGTGAAGAATCGGAATCTAAAACTGGTATCACAGGAAAGGTTCAAAACATAGACAGTAAGAAGAGTCAGGTCTTCATTGTGCCTTTTGTATTTATTTCCGATGCAATTTCTGTGTTTCATCGTCAATAAGAAGGACAAAGGGATACAGTAAACTTGAAGTGAAGCATCGGAATCTAAAACTGGCCTCAAAGGAAAGGCTCAAATCGTAGACAGTAAGAAGAGTCAGTCTTCTTGTACTTAGGTGGGCATTATGCATTTTGTATTTAATTCCGATACAATTTCTGTGTTTCATCGTCAATATGAAGGTCCAAGGGATACAGTAAACCTGAAGAGAAGCATCGGAATCTAAAACTGGCCTCACAGGATAGGCTCAAATCATAGACAGTAAGAAGTGTCAGTCTTCTTGCACATAATACGGCATTGTGCCTTTTGTATTTATTTCCAATGCTATTTCTGTGTTTCATCGTCAATATGAAGGTCCAAGGGATACATGAAACCTGAAGTGAAGCATCGGAATTTAATACTGGTCTCACTGGAAAGGCTCAAATCACAGACAGTAAGAACAGCCTGTCTTCTTTAACTTAAGTCGGCATTGTGCCTTTTGTATTTAATTCCGATGCTATTTGTGTGATTCATCGTCCATATGAATTTCGAAGGGATACAGTAAACCTTAGGTGAAGCATCGTAATCTAAAACTGGCCTCACAGGGAAGGCTCAAGTCATAGACAGTAAGAAGAGTCAGTCTTCTTGTACTTAAGTCGGCTTTGTGCCTTCTGTATTTATTTCCCATGCAATTTCTGTGTTTCATCGTGAATATGAAGGTCCAAGGGATCCAGTAAACCTGAGGTGAAGCATCGGAATCTAATTCTGACCTCACAGGAAAGGTTCTAATCATAGATCGTAAGAAGAAACAGTCTTCTTGTAGTTAAGCCGTTATTGTGCCTTTTGCATTTATTTCCGTTGCAATTTCTGTGTATCATCGTAAATATGAAGGTCCAAGGGATACAGTAAACCTGAGGTGAAGCATTGGAATCGAAAACTGGGTTCACAGGAAAGGCTCAAATCATAGACGGTAAGAAGAGTCAGTCATCCTTAACTCAAGTCGGCATTGTGCCTTTGGTATTTAATTCCGATGCAATTTCTGTGTTTCATCGTCAATATGAAGGTACAAGTGATACAGTAAACCTGAGGTGAAGCATCGGAATCCAAAACTGGTCGCACAGGAAAGGCTCAAATCATAGACAGTAAAAAGAGTTAGTCTTCTTGTACTTAAGTGGGCATTGTGCTATTTGTATTTATTTCCGATGCAATATCTGAGCTTCATCGCCAATATGATGGTCCAAGAGGATACAGTAAACCTGAAGTGAAGCATCGGAATCGAAAACTGGTCTCACGGTAAAGGCTCATATCATAGACAGTAAGAAGAAGCAGTCTTTTTGTACTTAAGTCGGCATTGTGCCTTTTGTATTTATTTCCGATGCAACTTCCGTGTTTCATCGTCAATATGAAGGTCCAAGAGATACAGTAAACCTGAAGTGAAGCAGCGGAATCTATTACAGGGCTGACAGGAAAGGCTGTAGTCATGGACAGTAAGAAGAGTCAGTCTTCTTGTACTTACGTCGGCATTGTGAGTTTTGTAGTTATTTCCGATGCAATTTCTGTGTTTCATCGTCAATATGAAGATCCAAGGGATACAGTAAACCTGAAGTGAAGCATCGACATCTAGAACTGGTCTCACAGGAAAGGCTCAAATCACAGACATTGAGAAGAGTCAGTCTACTAAAACTTATGTCGGCATTGTGCCTTTTGTATTAATTTCTTGTGCAATTTCTGTGTTTCGTCGTCAATTTGAAGGTCCAAGGGATACAGTAAACCTGAGGTGAAGCATCGGAATCTGATACTGGTCCCACAGGAATGGCTCAAATCATAGACAGTAAGAAGAGTCATTCTTCTTTAACTCATGTCGGCAAGGTGGCTTTTGTATTTAATTCCGATACAATTTCTGTATTTCATCGTCAATATGAAGGTCCAAGGGATACAGTAAACCAGAGGTGAAGCATTGGTATCTAAAACCGGCCTCACAGGAAAGGTTCAACTCATAGACAGTAAGAAGAGTCAGTTTTCTTGTACTTAAGCCGACATTGTGCCTTTTGAATTTATTTCCTTTGCAATTTCTGTGTTTCATCTTCAATATGAAGGTCCAAGGGATACAGTAATTCTGAGGTGAAGCATCGGAGTGTAAAACTGGTCTCACAGGAAAGGCAAAAATCATAGACAGTAAGAAGAGTCAGTCTTCTTGTACTTAAGTCGGCATAGTGCCTTTTGTATTTATATCCGATGCAATTTCTGTGTTTCATCGTCAATGTGAAGGTGTAAGGGATATAGTAAACTTGAAGTGAAGCATCGCAATTTAAAACTGGTATCACAGAAAAGGTTCAAATCACAGACAGTAAGAACAGTCAGTCTTCTTGTACTTAAGTCGGCATTGTGCCTTTTATTTTTATTTCCGATGCAATTTCTGTGTTTCATCGTCAATATGAAGGTCCAAGGGAATCAGTAAACCTGAAGAGATGCATCAGAATCTAAAACTGGCCTCACAGGAAAGGCTCAAATCGTAGTTAGGAAGAAGAGTCACTCTTCTTGTACTTAAGTCGGAATTGAGCCAATTGTATTTATTTCCGATGCAATTTCTGTCTTTCATCGTCAATATGAAAGACCAAGGGATACAGTATACCTGAATTGAGCATCGGAATCTAAAACTGGCCTCACAGGAAAGGCTCAAATCAGAGACAGTAAGAAGAGACAGTCTCCTTGTACTTAAGTCGACATTGTGCCATTTGTATTTATTTCTGATGCAATTTCTGTGGTTCATCGTCAATATGATGGTCCAAGGGATACAGTACCCTGAAGTGAAGCATCGGATTCTAAAACTGGTATCGCAGGAAATGCTCAAATCACAGACAGTAAGAAGAGTCAGTCTTCTTCTATTAAAGTCGGCATTGGGCCTTTTATTTTTATTTCCGATGCAATATCTGTGTTTCATCGTCAAGATGAAGGTCCAAGGGATTCAGTAAACCTGAAGAGAAGCATCGGAATCTACAAGTGGCCTCACAGGAAACGCTCAAATCGCAGACAGTAAGAAGAGTCAGTCTTCTTGTACTTAAGTCGGCATTGAGCCAATTGCATTTATTTCCGATGCAATTTCTGTCTTTCATCGTCAATATGAAGGTCCAAGGGATACAGTAAACTGAGGAATCTAAAACTGGTCTCACATTAAAGGCTCAAAACATAAACAGTAAAAAGAGTCAGTCCTCTTTAAGGTATGTCGGCATTATGCCTTTTATATTTAATTCGGATGCTATTTCTGTGTTTCATCGTCAATATGAAGGTCCAAGGGATACAGTAAACCTGAAAAGAAGCAGGGGAATCTAAAACTGTTCTCACAGGAAAGGCTCAAAACATAGACAGTAAGAAGAGTCAGTCTTCTTGTACGTAAGTCGGCATTGTGCTTTTGTATTTATTTCCAGTGCAAATTCTGTGTTTCATCGTCAATATGAAGGTCCAAGGGATACAGTAAACCTGAAGTAAAGCATCGGAATCTAAAACTGGTTCACAGAAAAGGCTCAAATCACAGACAGTAAGAAGAGTCAGTCTTCTTTAACTTAAGTCGGCATTGTGTCTTTTGTATTTAATTCCGATGCCATTTCTGTTTTTCATCGTCAATATGAAGGACCAAAGTATACAGTAAACCTGAGGTGAGCATCGGAATCTAAAACTGGCCTCACAGGAAAGGCTCAAATCAGAGACAGTAAGAAGAGTCTGTCCTCTTGTACTTATGTCGGCATTGTGCGTTTTGTATTTATTTCCGATGCAATTTCAGTGTTTCGTCGACAACATGAAGGACCAAGGGATACAGTAAACCTGAAGTGAAGCATCGGAATCTCAAACTGGTATCACAGTAACGGCCCAAAACATAGACATTTGAAAGAATCAGTCTTCTTGTACTTAAGTCGGCATTGTGCCTTTTGTATCTATTTCCGATGCAATTTCTGTGTTTCATCGTCAATAAGAAGGTCCAAGGGATACAGTAAACCTGAAGAAAAGCAACGGAATCTAAAACTGGTCTCACAGAAAGGTTCAAATCATAGACAGTAAGAAGAGTCAGGCTTCTTCTACTTAAGTCGGCATTGTGCCTTTTGTATTTATTTCCGATGCAATTTCAGTGTTTCGTCAACAACATGAAGGTCCAAGGCATACAGTAAACCTGAAGTGAAGCATCGGAATCAAAAACTGGTCACACAGGAAAGGCTCAAATCATAGACAGTAAGATGAGTCAGTCTTCTTGTACTTCAGTCGGCATTGTGCCTTTAGTATTTATTTCCGATGCAATTTCTGTGTTTCATCGTCTATGTGAAGGTCCAAGGGATACAGGAACCTTGTAGTGAGGCATCGGAATCTAAAATTGGTATCACAGGAAAGGCTTAAATCACAGACAGTACAAAGAGTCAGTCTTCTTGTATTAAAGTCGGCGTTGTGCCTATTATTTTTATTTCCCATGCATTTTCTGTGTTTGATCGTCAAGATGAAGGTCCAAGGGATTCAGTAAACCTGAAGAGAAGCATCGGAATCTAAAACTGGCCTCACAGGAAAGGCTCAAATCAGAGACAGTAAGAAGAGACAGTCTTCTTGTACTTAAGTCGGCATTGTGCCTTTTGTATTTATTTCCGATGCAATTTCAGTGTTTCGTCAACAACATGAAGGTCCAAGGCATACAGTAAACCTGAAGTGAAGCATCGGAATCTAAAACTGGTCTCACAGTAACGGCACAAATCATACACTGTTAAAAGAATCAGTCTTCTTGTACTTAAGTCGGCATAGTGCGTTTTGTATTTATTTCCGATGCAATTTCTGTGTTTCATCGTCAATATGATGGTCCAAGGCATACAGTAACCTGAAGTGAAGCATCGGAATCTAAAACTGGTCACACAGGAAAGGCTCAAATAACAGACCTTAGACTCAGTCTTCTGTAACTTAAGTCGGCATTGTGCCTTTTGTATCTATTTCCGATGAAATTTCTGTGTTTCATCGTCAATAAGAAGGTCCAAGGGATGCAGTAAACTTGAATTAAAGCAACGGAATCTAAAACTGGTCTCACAGGAAAGGCTCAAATCATAGACAGTAAGAAGAGTCAGGCTTCTTCTACCTAAGTCGGCATTGTGCCTTTTGTATTTATCTCCGATGCACTTTCTGTGTTTCATCGTCAATATGAAGGTCCAAGGGATACAATAAACCAGAAGTGAAGCATCGGAATCTAAAACTGGTCTCACAGGAAAGGCTCAAATCACAGATAGGAAGAAGAGTCAGTCATCTTTAACTGAAGTCGGCATTGTGCGTTTTGTATTTATTTCCGATGCAATTTCTGTGTTTCATCGTCAATATGATGGTCCAAGGGATACAGTACCCTGCAGTGAAGCATCGGAATCTAAAACTGGTCACACAGGAAAGGCTCAAATCACAGACCTTAGAGTCAGTCTTCTGTAACTAAAGCCGGCATTGTGCCTTTTGTATCTATTTCCGATGCAATTTCTGCGTTTCATCGTCAATAAGAAGGTCCAAGGGATACAGTAAACCTGAAGTAAAGCAACGGTATCTAAAACTGGTCTCACAGGAAAGGCTCAAATCATAGACAGAAAGAAGAGTCAGGCTTCTTCTACTATAGTCGGCATTGTGCCTTTTGTATTTATCTCCGATGCACTTTCTGTGTTTCATCGTCAATATGAAGGTCCAAGGGATACAATAAACCAGAAGTGAAGCATCGGAATCTAAAACTGGTCTCACAGGAAAGGCTCAAATCACAGATAGGAAGAAGAGTCAGTCATCTTTAACTGAAGTCGGCATTGTGAATTTTGTATTTATTTCCGATGCAATTTCTGTGTTTCATCGTCAATATGAAGGTCCAAGGGATACAGTAAACCTGAGGTGAAGCATCGTAATCTAAAACTGGTCTCACAGGAAAGGCTCATATCAAAGACAGTAAGAAGAGACAATCTTCTTTAACTTATGTCCGCATTGTGCCTTTTGTATTTAATTCCGTTGCAATTGTCTGTATTTCATCGTCAATATGAAGGTCCAAGGGAATCAGTAAACCTGAAGAGATGCATCAGAATCTAAAACTGGCCTCACAGGAAAGGCTCAAATCGTAGTTAGGAAGAAGAGTCACTCTTCTTGTACTTAAGTCGGAATTGAGCCAATTGTATTTATTTCCGATGCAATTTCTGTCTTTCATCGTCAATATGAAAGACCAAGGGATACAGTATACCTGAATTGAGCATCGGAATCTAAAACTGGCCTCACAGGAAAGGCTCAAATCAGAGACAGTAAGAAGAGACAGTCTCCTTGTACTTAAGTCGACATTGTGCCATTTGTATTTATTTCTGATGCAATTTCTGTGGTTCATCGTCAATATGATGGTCCAAGGGATACAGTACCCTGAAGTGAAGCATCGGATTCTAAAACTGGTATCGCAGGAAATGCTCAAATCACAGACAGTAAGAAGAGTCAGTCTTCTTCTATTAAAGTCGGCATTGGGCCTTTTATTTTTATTTCCGATGCAATATCTGTGTTTCATCGTCAAGATGAAGGTCCAAGGGATTCAGTAAACCTGAAGAGAAGCATCGGAATCTACAAGTGGCCTCACAGGAAACGCTCAAATCGCAGACAGTAAGAAGAGTCAGTCTTCTTGTACTTAAGTCGGCATTGAGCCAATTGCATTTATTTCCGATGCAATTTCTGTCTTTCATCGTCAATATGAAGGTCCAAGGGATACAGTAAACTGAGGAATCTAAAACTGGTCTCACATTAAAGGCTCAAAGCATAAACAGTAAAAAGAGTCAGTCCTCTTTAACGTATGTCGGCATTATGCCTTTTATATTTAATTCGGATGCTATTTCTGTGTTTCATCGTCAATATGAAGGTCCAAGGGATACAGTAAACCTGAAAAGAAGCAGGGGAATCTAAAACTGTTCTCACAGGAGAGGCTCAAAACATAGACAGTAAGAAGAGTCAGTCTTCTTGTACGTAAGTCGGCATTGTGCTTTTGTATTTATTTCCAGTGCAAATTCTGTGTTTCATCGTCAATATGAAGGTCCAAGGGATACAGTAAACCTGAAGTAAAGCATCGGAATCTAAAACTGGTTCACAGAAAAGGCTCAAATCACAGACAGTAAGAAGAGTCAGTCTTCTTTAACTTAAGTCGGCATTGTGTCTTTTGTATTTAATTCCGATGCCATTTCTGTTTTTCATCGTCAATATGAAGGACCAAAGTATACAGTAAACCTGAGGTGAGCATCGGAATCTAAAACTGGCCTCACAGGAAAGGCTCAAATCAGAGACAGTAAGAAGAGTCTGTCCTCTTGTACTTATGTCGGCATTGTGCGTTTTGTATTTATTTCCGATGCAATTTCAGTGTTTCGTCGACAACATGAAGGACCAAGGGATACAGTAAACCTGAAGTGAAGCATCGGAATCTCAAACTGGTATCACAGTAACGGCCCAAAACATAGACATTTGAAAGAATCAGTCTTCTTGTACTTAAGTCGGCATTGTGCCTTTTGTATCTATTTCCGATGCAATTTCTGTGTTTCATCGTCAATAAGAAGGTCCAAGGGATACAGTAAACCTGAAGAAAAGCAACGGAATCTAAAACTGGTCTCACAGAAAGGTTCAAATCATAGACAGTAAGAAGAGTCAGGCTTCTTCTACTTAAGTCGGCATTGTGCCTTTTGTATTTATCTCCGATGCACTTCCTGTGTTTCATCGTCAATATGAAGGTCCAAGGTATACAATAAACCAGAAGTGAAGCATGGGAATCTAAAACTGGTTTCACACTAAAGGAACAATTCACAGATAGGAAGAAGAGTCAGTCATCTTTAACTGAAGTCTGCATTTTGCGTTTTGTATTTATTTCCGATGCAATTTCTGTGTTTCATCGTCAATATGATGGTCCAAGGGATACAGTACCCTGAAGTGAATCATCGGAATCAAAAACTGGTCACACAGGAAAGGCTCAAATCATAGACAGTAAGATGAGTCAGTCTTCTTGTACTTCAGTCGGCATTGTGCCTTTAGTATTTATTTCCGATGCAATTTCTGTGTTTCATCGTCTATGTGAAGGTCGAAGGGATACAGGAACCTTGTAGTGAGGCATCGGAATCTAAAATTGGTATCACAGGAAAGGCTTAAATCACAGACAGTACAAAGAGTCAGTCTTCTTGTATTAAAGTCGGCGTTGTGCCTATTATTTTTATTTCCCATGCATTTTCTGTGTTTGATCGTCAAGATGAAGGTCCAAGGGATTCAGTAAACCTGAAGAGAAGCATCGGAATCTAAAACTGGCCTCACAGGAAAGGCTCAAATCAGAGACAGTAAGAAGAGACAGTCTTCTTATACTTAAGTCGGCATTGTGCCTTTTGTATTTATTTCCGATGCAATTTCAGTGTTTCGTCAACAACATGAAGGTCCAAGGCATACAGTAAACCTGAAGTGAAGCATCGGAATCTAAAACTGGTCTCACAGTAACGGCACAAATCATACACTGTTAAAAGAATCAGTCTTCTTGTACTTAAGTCGGCATAGTGCGTTTTGTATTTATTTCCGATGCAATTTCTGTGTTTCATCGTCAATATGATGGTCCAAGGCATACAGTAACCTGAAGTGAAGCATCGGAATCTAAAACTGGTCACACAGGAAAGGCTCAAATAACAGACCTTAGACTCAGTCTTCTGTAACTTAAGTCGGCATTGTGCCTTTTGTATCTATTTCCGATGAAATTTCTGTGTTTCATCGTCAATATGAAGGTCCAAGGGATACAATAAACCAGAAGTGAAGCATCGGAATCTAAAACTGGTCTCACAGGAAAGGCTCAAATCACAGATAGGAAGAAGAGTCAGTCATCTTTAACTGAAGTCGGCATTGTGCGTTTTGTATTTATTTCCGATGCAATTTCTGTGTTTCATCGTCAATATGATGGTCCAAGGGATACAGTACCCTGCAGTGAAGCATCGGAATCTAAAACTGGTCACACAGGAAAGGCTCAAATCACAGACCTTAGAGTCAGTCTTCTGTAACTAAAGCCGGCATTGTGCCTTTTGTATCTATTTCCGATGCAATTTCTGCGTTTCATCGTCAATAAGAAGGTCCAAGGGATACAGTAAACCTGAAGTAAAGCAACGGTATCTAAAACTGGTCTCACAGGAAAGGCTCAAATCATAGACAGAAAGAAGAGTCAGGCTTCTTCTACTATAGTCGGCATTGTGCCTTTTGTATTTATCTCCGATGCACTTTCTGTGTTTCATCGTCAATATGAAGGTCCAAGGGATACAATAAACCAGAAGTGAAGCATCGGAATCTAAAACTGGTCTCACAGGAAAGGCTCAAATCACAGATAGGAAGAAGAGTCAGTCATCTTTAACTGAAGTCGGCATTGTGAATTTTGTATTTATTTCCGATGCAATTTCTGTGTTTCATCGTCAATATGAAGGTCCAAGGGATACAGAAAACCTGAGGTGAAGCATCGAAATCAAAAACTGGTCTCACAGGAAAGGCTCAAATCATAGACCGTAAGAACAGTCAGTCTTCTTTAACTTAAGTCGGCATTGCGCCTTTTGTATTTAATTCGTATGCAATTTCTGTGTTTCATCGTCAATATGTAGGTCCAAGTGATACAGTAAACCTGAGGTGAAGCATCGGAATCTAAAACTCGCCTCACAGGAAAGGCTCGAATCATAGACAATAAGAAGAGTAAGTCTTCTTTAACTTAAGTCAGCATTGTGCCTTTTGTATTTAATTCCGTTGCAATTGTCTGTGTTTCATCGTCAATATGAAGGTCCAAGGGATGCAGTAAACCTGATGTGAAGCATCGGAATCTAAAACTGGTCTCACAGGAAAGGCTCGAATCATAGACGGCAAGAAGAGTCAGTCTTTTTGTATTTAAGTAGGCATTGTGACTTTTGTATTTATTTCCGATGCAATTTCTGCGTTTCATCGTCAATATGAAGGTCCAAGGGATACTGTAAACCTAAGGTGAGGCACCGGAATCTAAAACTGTACTCACACGAAAGGCTCAAATCGTATACAGTAAGAAGGTTTAGTCTTCTTGTACTTGTGTCGGCATTGTGCCATTTGTATTTATTTCCGATGCAATTTCTGTGTTTCATCGGCAATATGAAGGGCCAAGAGATACAGTAAACCTGAAGTGAAAAATCGGAATTTAAAACTGGTCTCACAGGAAAGGCTCAAATCACAGACAGTTAGAAGAGTCAGTTTACTTTAACTTAAGTCGGCATTGTGCCTTTTGTATTTAATTCGGATGCAATTTCTGTGTTTCATCGTTAATATGAAGGGCCAAGGGATAGAGTAAACCTGAGGTGAAGCATCGGAATCTAAAACTGGTTTCACAGGAAAGGAACAATTCGCAGATAGGAAGAAGAGTCAGTCATCTTTAACTGAAGTCTGCATTGTGCGTTTTGTATTTATTTCCGATGCAATTTCTGTGTTTCATCGTCAATATGATGGTCCAAGGGATACAGTACCCTGAAGTGAATCATCGGAATCTAAAACTGGTCACACAGGAAGGGCTCAAATCACAGACCTTAGAGTCAGTCTTCTGTAACTTAAGTCGGCATTGTGCCTTTTGTATCTATTTCCGATGCAATTTCTGTGTTTCATCGTCAATATGAATGTCCAAGGGATACAGTAAACCTGAGGTGAAGCATCGGAATTTAAAACTGGTATCACAGCAGAGGCTCAAATCATAGACAGTAAGAAGAGTCAGTCTTCTTGTACTTAAGTCGGCATTGTGAATTTTATATTTAATTCCGATGCAATTTCTGTGTTTCATCGTCAATATGAATGTCCAAGGGATACAGTAAACCTGAGGTGAAGCATCGGAATCTAAAACTGGTCTCACAGGAAAGGCTCAAAACATAGACAGTAAGAAGTGTCAGTCTTCTTGTACTTAAGTCGGCATTGTGAATTTTATATTTAATTCCGATGCAATTTCTGTGTTTCAGCGTCAATATGAACGTTCAAGGGATACAGTAAACCTGAAGTAAAGCATCGGAATCTAAAACTGGTCTCACAGGATAGGCTCAAATCACAGACAGTTAGAAGAGTCAGTCTTGTTTTACTGAAGTCGGCATTGTGCCTTTCGTATTTAATTCCGATGCCATTTCTGTTTTTCATCGTCAATATGAACGACCAAGGGATACAGTAAACCTGAGGTGAGCATCGGAATCTGAAACCGGCCTCACAGGATAGTCTAAAATCAGAGACATTAAGAAGAGGCAGTCTTCTTGTACTTAAGTCGGAATTGTGCCATTTGTATTTATTTATGTTGCAATTTCTGTGTTTCATCGTCAATATGGAGGTCCAAGGGATACAGTAAACCTGAAGTGAAGCAAGGGAATCTAAAACTGTTTTCACAGGAAAGGCTCAACTCATTGACAGTAAGAGGAGTCAGACTTCTTGTACGTAAGTCGGCATATTGATTTTTGTATTTGTTTCCGATGCAATTTCTGTGTTTCATCTTCAATATGAAGGTCCAAGGGATACAGCAATGAGGTGAAGCATCGGAATCTAAAACTGGTCTCACAGGAAAGGCTCAAATTCATAGACAGTAAGATGAGTCAGTCTTCTTGTACTTCAGTCGGCATTGTGCCTTTAGTATTTATTTCCGATGCAATTTCTGTGTTTCATCGTCAATGTGAAGGTCCAAGGGATACAGGAAACTTGTAGTGAGGCATCGGAATCTAAAATTGGTATCACAGGAAAGGCTTAAATCACAGACAGTACAAAGAGTCAGTCTTCTTGTATTAAAGTCGGCATTCTGCCTATTATTTTTATTTCCGATGCAATTTCTGTGTTTCATCGTCAAGATGAAGGTCCAAGGGATTCAGTAAACCTGAATAGAAGCATCGGAATCTAAAACTGGCCTCACAGGAAAGGCTCAAATCGTAGACAGTAAGAAGAGTCAGTCTTCTCGTACGTAAGTCGGCATTGTGCCTTTTGTACTTATTTCCAGTGCAAATTCTGTGTTTCATCGTCAATATGAAGGTGCAAGGGATACAGTAAACCTGAAGTAAAGCATCGGAATCTAAAACTGGTCTCATAGGTAAGGCTCAAATCACAGACAGTAAGTAGAGTCAGTCTTCTTTAACATAAGTCGGCATTGTGCCTTTTGTATTTAATTTTGATGCCATTTCTGTTTTTCATCGTCATTATGAAGGACCAAAGGATACAGTAAACCTGAGGTGAGCATCGCAATCTAAAACTGGCCTCACAGGAAAGGCTCAAATTCAGAGACAGTAAGAAGAGACAGTCTTCTTGTACTTAAGTCGGCATTGTGACTTTTGTATTTATTTCCGATGCAATTTCAGTGTTTCGTCGACAACATGAAGGTCCAAGGGATTCAGTAAACCTGAATAGAAGCATCGGAATCTAAAACTGGCCTCACAGGAAAGGCTCAAATCGTAGACAGTAAGAAGAGTCAGTCTTCTCGTACGTAAGTCGGCATTGTGCCTTTTGTACTTATTTCCAGTGCAAATTCTGCGTTTCATCGTCAATATGAAGGTGCAAGGGATACAGTAAACCTGAAGTGAAGCATCGGAATCTAAAACTGGTCTCACAGGAAAGGCTCAAATCACAGATAGGAAGAAGAGTCAGTCATCTTTAACTGAAGTCGGCATTGTGCGTTTTGTATTTATTTCCGATGCAATTTCTGTGTTTCATCGTCAATATGATGGTCCAAGGGATACAGTACCCTGCAGTGAAGCATCGGAATCTAAAACTGGTCACACAGGAAAGGCTCAAATCACAGACGTTAGAGTCAGTCTTCTGTAACTAAAGCCGGCATTGTGCCTTTTGTATCTATTTCCGATGCAATTTCTGCGTTTCATCGTCAATAAGAAGGTCCAAGGGATACAGTAAACCTGAAGTAAAGCAACGGTATCTAAAACTGGTCTCACAGGAAAGGCTCAAATCATAGACAGAAAGAAGAGTCAGGCTTCTTCTACTATAGTCGGCATTGTGCCTTTTGTATTTATCTCCGATGCACTTTCTGTGTTTCATCGTCAATATGAAGGTCCAAGGGATACAATAAACCAGAAGTGAAGCATCGGAATCTAAAACTGGTCTCACAGGAAAGGCTCAAATCACAGACAGTAAGAAGAGTCAGTCTTCTTTAACTTAAGTCGGCATTGTGTCTTTTGTATTTAATTCCGATGCCATTTCTGTTTTTCATCGTCAATATGAAGGACCAAAGTATACAGTAAACCTGAGGTGAGCATCGGAATCTAAAACTGGCCTCACAGGAAAGGCTCAAATCAGAGACAGTAAGAAGAGTCTGTCCTCTTGTACTTATGTCGGCATTGTGCGTTTTGTATTTATTTCCGATGCAATTTCAGTGTTTCGTCGACAACATGAAGGACCAAGGGATACAGTAAACCTGAAGTGAAGCATCGGAATCTCAAACTGGTATCACAGTAACGGCCCAAAACATAGACATTTGAAAGAATCAGTCTTCTTGTACTTAAGTCGGCATTGTGCCTTTTGTATCTATTTCCGATGCAATTTCTGTGTTTCATCGTCAATAAGAAGGTCCAAGGGATACAGTAAACCTGAAGAAAAGCAACGGAATCTAAAACTGGTCTCACAGAAAAGTTCAAATCATAGACAGTAAGAAGAGTCAGGCTTCTTCTACTTAAGTCGGCATTGTGCCTTTTGTATTTATCTCCGATGCACTTCCTGTGTTTCATCGTCAATATGAAGGTCCAAGGTATACAATAAACCAGAAGTGAAGCATGGGAATCTAAAACTGGTTTCACACTAAAGGAACAATTCACAGATAGGAAGAAGAGTCAGTCATCTTTAACTGAAGTCTGCATTTTGCGTTTTGTATTTATTTCCGATGCAATTTCTGTGTTTCATCGTCAATATGATGGTCCAAGGGATACAGTACCCTGAAGTGAATCATCGGAATCAAAAACTGGTCACACAGGAAAGGCTCAAATCATAGACAGTAAGATGAGTCAGTCTTCTTGTACTTCAGTCGGCATTGTGCCTTTAGTATTTATTTCCGATGCAATTTCTGTGTTTCATCGTCTATGTGAAGGTCGAAGGGATACAGGAACCTTGTAGTGAGGCATCGGAATCTAAAATTGGTATCACAGGAAAGGCTTAAATCACAGACAGTACAAAGAGTCAGTCTTCTTGTATTAAAGTCGGCGTTGTGCCTATTATTTTTATTTCCCATGCATTTTCTGTGTTTGATCGTCAAGATGAAGGTCCAAGGGATTCAGTAAACCTGAAGAGAAGCATCGGAATCTAAAACTGGCCTCACAGGAAAGGCTCAAATCAGAGACAGTAAGAAGAGACAGTCTTCTTATACTTAAGACGGCATTGTGCCTTTTGTATTTATTTCCGATGCAATTTCAGTGTTTCGTCAACAACATGAAGGTCCAAGGCATACAGTAAACCTGAAGTGAAGCATCGGAATCTAAAACTGGTCTCACAGTAACGGCACAAATCATACACTGTTAAAAGAATCAGTCTTCTTGTACTTAAGTCGGCATAGTGCGTTTTGTATTTATTTCCGATGCAATTTCTGTGTTTCATCGTCAATATGATGGTCCAAGGCATACAGTAACCTGAAGTGAAGCATCGGAATCTAAAACTGGTCACACAGGAAAGGCTCAAATAACAGACCTTAGACTCAGTCTTCTGTAACTTAAGTCGGCATTGTGCCTTTTGTATCTATTTCCGATGAAATTTCTGTGTTTCATCGTCAATATGAAGGTCCAAGGGATACAATAAACCAGAAGTGAAGCATCGGAATCTAAAACTGGTCTCACAGGAAAGGCTCAAATCACAGATAGGAAGAAGAGTCAGTCATCTTTAACTGAAGTCGGCATTGTGCGTTTTGTATTTATTTCCGATGCAATTTCTGTGTTTCATCGTCAATATGATGGTCCAAGGGATACAGTACCCTGCAGTGAAGCATCGGAATCTAAAACTGGTCACACAGGAAAGGCTCAAATCACAGACCTTAGAGTCAGTCTTCTGTAACTAAAGCCGGCATTGTGCCTTTTGTATCTATTTCCGATGCAATTTCTGCGTTTCATCGTCAATAAGAAGGTCCAAGGGATACAGTAAACCTGAAGTAAAGCAACGGTATCTAAAACTGGTCTCACAGGAAAGGCTCAAATCATAGACAGAAAGAAGAGTCAGGCTTCTTCTACTATAGTCGGCATTGTGCCTTTTGTATTTATCTCCGATGCACTTTCTGTGTTTCATCGTCAATATGAAGGTCCAAGGGATACAATAAACCAGAAGTGAAGCATCGGAATCTAAAACTGGTCTCACAGGAAAGGCTCAAATCACAGATAGGAAGAAGAGTCAGTCATCTTTAACTGAAGTCGGCATTGTGAATTTTGTATTTATTTCCGATGCAATTTCTGTGTTTCATCGTCAATATGAAGGTCCAAGGGATACAGAAAACCTGAGGTGAAGCATCGAAATCAAAAACTGGTCTCACAGGAAAGGCTCAAATCATAGACCGTAAGAACAGTCAGTCTTCTTTAACTTAAGTCGGCATTGCGCCTTTTGTATTTAATTCGGATGCAATTTCTGTGTTTCATCGTCAATATGTAGGTCCAAGTGATACAGTAAACCTGAGGTGAAGCATCGGAATCTAAAACTCGCCTCACAGGAAAGGCTCGAATCATAGACAATAAGAAGAGTAAGTCTTCTTTAACTTAAGTCAGCATTGTGCCTTTTGTATTTAATTCCGTTGCAATTGTCTGTGTTTCATCGTCAATATGAAGGTCCAAGGGATGCAGTAAACCTGATGTGAAGCATCGGAATCTAAAACTGGTCTCACAGGAAAGGCTCGAATCATAGACGGCAAGAAGAGTCAGTCTTTTTGTATTTAAGTAGGCATTGTGACTTTTGTATTTATTTCCGATGCAATTTCTGCGTTTCATCGTCAATATGAAGGTCCAAGGGATACTGTAAACCTAAGGTGAGGCACCGGAATCTAAAACTGTACTCACACGAAAGGCTCAAATCGTATACAGTAAGAAGGTTTAGTCTTCTTGTACTTGTGTCGGCATTGTGCCATTTGTATTTATTTCCGATGCAATTTCTGTGTTTCATCGGCAATATGAAGGGCCAAGAGATACAGTAAACCTGAAGTGAAAAATCGGAATTTAAAACTGGTCTCACAGGAAAGGCTCAAATCACAGACAGTTAGAAGAGTCAGTTTACTTTAACTTAAGTCGGCATTGTGCCTTTTGTATTTAATTCGGATGCAATTTCTGTGTTTCATCGTTAATATGAAGGGCCAAGGGATAGAGTAAACCTGAGGTGAAGCATCGGAATCTAAAACTGGTTTCACAGGAAAGGAACAATTCGCAGATAGGAAGAAGAGTCAGTCATCTTTAACTGAAGTCTGCATTGTGCGTTTTGTATTTATTTCCGATGCAATTTCTGTGTTTCATCGTCAATATGATGGTCCAAGGGATACAGTACCCTGAAGTGAATCATCGGAATCTAAAACTGGTCACACAGGAAGGGCTCAAATCACAGACCTTAGAGTCAGTCTTCTGTAACTTAAGTCGGCATTGTGCCTTTTGTATCTATTTCCGATGCAATTTCTGTGTTTCATCGTCAATATGAATGTCCAAGGGATACAGTAAACCTGAGGTGAAGCATCGGAATTTAAAACTGGTATCACAGCAGAGGCTCAAATCATAGACAGTAAGAAGAGTCAGTCTTCTTGTACTTAAGTCGGCATTGTGAATTTTATATTTAATTCCGATGCAATTTCTGTGTTTCATCGTCAATATGAATGTCCAAGGGATACAGTAAACCTGAGGTGAAGCATCGGAATCTAAAACTGGTCTCACAGGAAAGGCTCAAAACATAGACAGTAAGAAGTGTCAGTCTTCTTGTACTTAAGTCGGCATTGTGAATTTTATATTTAATTCCGATGCAATTTCTGTGTTTCAGCGTCAATATGAACGTTCAAGGGATACAGTAAACCTGAAGTAAAGCATCGGAATCTAAAACTGGTCTCACAGGATAGGCTCAAATCACAGACAGTTAGAAGAGTCAGTCTTGTTTTACTGAAGTCGGCATTGTGCCTTTCGTATTTAATTCCGATGCCATTTCTGTTTTTCATCGTCAATATGAACGACCAAGGGATACAGTAAACCTGAGGTGAGCATCGGAATCTGAAACCGGCCTCACAGGATAGTCTAAAATCAGAGACATTAAGAAGAGGCAGTCTTCTTGTACTTAAGTCGGAATTGTGCCATTTGTATTTATTTATGTTGCAATTTCTGTGTTTCATCGTCAATATGGAGGTCCAAGGGATACAGTAAACCTGAAGTGAAGCAAGGGAATCTAAAACTGTTTTCACAGGAAAGGCTCAACTCATTGACAGTAAGAGGAGTCAGACTTCTTGTACGTAAGTCGGCATATTGATTTTTGTATTTGTTTCCGATGCAATTTCTGTGTTTCATCTTCAATATGAAGGTCCAAGGGATACAGCAATGAGGTGAAGCATCGGAATCTAAAACTGGTCTCACAGGAAAGGCTCAAATTCATAGACAGTAAGATGAGTCAGTCTTCTTGTACTTCAGTCGGCATTGTGCCTTTAGTATTTATTTCCGATGCAATTTCTGTGTTTCATCGTCAATGTGAAGGTCCAAGGGATACAGGAAACTTGTAGTGAGGCATCGGAATCTAAAATTGGTATCACAGGAAAGGCTCAAATCACAGACAGTACAAAGAGTCAGTCTTCTTGTATTAAAGTCGGCATTCTGCCTATTATTTTTATTTCCGATGCAATTTCTGTGTTTCATCGTCAAGATGAAGGTCCAAGGGATTCAGTAAACCTGAATAGAAGCATCGGAATCTAAAACTGGCCTCACAGGAAAGGCTCAAATCGTAGACAGTAAGAAGAGTCAGTCTTCTCGTACGTAAGTCGGCATTGTGCCTTTTGTACTTATTTCCAGTGCAAATTCTGTGTTTCATCGTCAATATGAAGGTGCAAGGGATACAGTAAACCTGAAGTAAAGCATCGGAATCTAAAACTGGTCTCATAGGTAAGGCTCAAATCACAGACAGTAAGTAGAGTCAGTCTTCTTTAACATAAGTCGGCATTGTGCCTTTTGTATTTAATTTTGATGCCATTTCTGTTTTTCATCGTCATTATGAAGGACCAAAGGATACAGTAAACCTGAGGTGAGCATCGCAATCTAAAACTGGCCTCACAGGAAAGGCTCAAATTCAGAGACAGTAAGAAGAGACAGTCTTCTTGTACTTAAGTCGGCATTGTGACTTTTGTATTTATTTCCGATGCAATTTCAGTGTTTCGTCGACAACATGAAGGTCCAAGGCATACAGTAAACCTGAAGTGAAGCATCGGAATCTAAAACTGGTCTCACAGTAACGACTCAAATCATACACTGTTAAAAGAATCAGTCTTCTTGTACTTAAGTCGGCATTGTGCGTTTTGTATTTATTTCCGATGCAATTTCTGTGTTTCATCGTCAATATGATGGTCCAAGGGATACAGTAACCTGAAGTGAAGCATCGGAATCTTAAACTGGTCACACAGGAAAGGCTCAAATCACAGACCTGAGACTCAGTCTTCTGTAACTTAAGTCGGCATTGTGCCTTTTGTATCTATTTCCGATGAAATTTCTGTGTTTCATCGTCAATAAGAAGGTCCAAGGGATGCAGTAAACTTGAAGTAAAGCAACGGAATCTAAAACTGGTCTCACAGGAAAGGCTCAAATCATAGACATTTAGAAGAGTCAGGCTTCTTCTACTTAAATCGGCATTGTGCCTTTTATATTTATCTCCGATGCACTTTCTGTGTTTCATCGTCAATATGAAGGTCCAAGGGATACAATAAACCAGAAGTGAATCATCGGAATCTAAAACTGGTCTCACAGGAAAGGCTCAAATCACAGATAGGAAGAAGAGTCAGTCATCTTTAACTGAAGTTGGCATTGTGAATTTTGTATTTATTTCCGATGCAATTTCTGTGTTTCATCGTCAATATGAATGTCCAAGGGATACAGTAAACCTGAGGTGAAGCATCGGAATTTAAAACTGGTATCACAGCAGAGGCTCAAATCATAGACAGTAAGAAGAGTCAGTCTTCTTGTACTTAAGTCGGCATTGTGAATTTTATATTTAATTCCGATGCAATTTCTGTGTTTCATCGTCAATATGAATGTCCAAGGGATACAGTAAACCTGAGGTGAAGCATCGGAATCTAAAACTGGTCTCACAGGATAGGCTCAAATCACAGACAGTTAGAAGAGTCAGTCTTGTTTTACTTAAGTCGGCATTGTGCCTTTCGTATTTAATTCCGATGCCATTTCTGTTTTTCATCGTCAATATGAACGACCAAGGGATACAGTAAACCTGAGGTGAGCATCGGAATCTAAAACCGGCCTCACAGGATAGTCTAAAATCAGAGACATTAAGAAGAGGCAGTCTTCTTGTACTTAAGTCGGCATTGTGCCATTTGTATTTATTTATGTTGCAATTTCTGTGTTTCATCGTCAATATGAAGGTCCAAGGGATACAGTAAACCTGAAGTGAAGCAAGGGAATCTAAAACTGTTTTCACAGGAAAGGCTCAACTCATTGACAGTAAGAGGAGTCAGTCTTCTTGTACGTAAGTCGGCATATTGCCTTTTGTATTTGTTCCCGATGCAATTTCTGTGTTTCATCTTCAATATGAAGGTCAAAGGGATACAGCAATGAGGTGAAGCATCGGAATCTAAAACTGGTCTCACAGGAAAGGCTCAAATTCATAGACAGTAAGATGAGTCAGTCTTCTTGTACTTCAGTCGGCATTGTGCCTTTAGTATTTATTTCCGATGCAATTTCTGTGTTTCATCGTCAATGTGAAGGTCCAAGGGATACAGGAAACTTGTAGTGAGGCATCGGAATCTAAAATTGTTATCACAGGAAAGGCTCAAATCACAGACAGTACAAAGAGTCAGTCTTCTTGTATTAAAGTCGGCATTGTGCCTATTATTTTTATTTCCGATGCAATTTCTGTGTTTCATCGTCAAGATGAAGGTCCAAGGGATTCAGTAAACCTGAAGAGAAGCATCGGAATCTAAAACTGGCCTCACAGGAAAGGCTCAAATCGTAGACAGTAAGTAGAGTCAGTCTTCTTTAACATAAGTCGGCATTGTGCCTTTTGTATTTAATTTTGATGCCATTTCTGTTTTTCATCGTCAATATGAAGGACCAAAGGATACAGTAAACCTGAGGTGAGCATCGCAATCTAAAACTGGCCTCACAGGAAAGGCTCAAATTCAGAGACAGTAAGAAGAGACAGTCTTCTTGTACTTAAGTCGGCATTGTGACTTTTGTATTTATTTCCGATGCAATTTCAGTGTTTCGTCGACAACATGAAGGTCCAAGGCATACAGTAAACCTGAAGTGAAGCATCGGAATCTAAAACTGGTCTCACAGTAACGACTCAAATCATACACTGTTAAAAGAATCAGTCTTCTTGTACTTAAGTCGGCATTGTGCGTTTTATAGTTATTTCCGATGAAATTTCTGTGTTTCATCGTCAATATGATGGTCCAAGGGATACAGTAACCTGAAGTGAAACATCGGAATCTTAAACTGGTCACACAGGAAAGGCTCAAATCACAGACCTTAGACTCAGTCTTCTGTAACTTAAGTCGGCATTGTGCCTTTTGTATCTATTTCCGATGAAATTTCTGTGTTTCATCGTCAATAAGAAGGTCCAAGGGATGCAGTAAACTTGAAGTAAAGCAACGGAATCTAAAACTGGTCTCACAGGAAAGGCTCAAATCATAGACAGTTAGAAGAGTCAGGCTTCTTCTACTTAAGTCGGCATTGTGCCTTTTATATTTATCTCCGATGCACTCTCTGTGTTTCATCGTCAATATGAAGGTCCAAGGGATACAATAAACCAGAAGTGAATCATCGGAATCTAAAACTGGTCTCACAGGAAAGGCTCAAATCACAGATAGGAAGAAGAGTCAGTCATCTTTAACTGAAGTCGGCATTGTGCGTTTTGTATTTATTTCCGATGCAATTTCTGTGTTTCATCGTCAATATGATGGTCCAAGGGATACAGTACCCTGCAGTGAAGCATCGGAATCTAAAACTGGTCACACAGGAGAGGCTCAAATCACAGACCTTAGAGTCAGTCTTCTGTAACTTAAGCCGGCATTGTGCCTTTTGTATCTATTTCCGATGCAATTTCTGTGTTTCATCGTCAATAAGAAGGTCCAAGGGATACAGTAAACCTGAAGTAAAGCAACGGTATCTAAAACTGCTCTCACAGGAAAGGCTCAAATCATGGACAGTAAGAAGAGTCAGGCTTCTTCTACTATAGTCGGCATTGTGCCTTTTGTATTTATCTCCGATGCACTTTCTGTGTTTCATCGTCAATATGAAGGTCCAAGGGATACAATAAACCAGAAGTGAAGCATCGGAATCTAAAACTGGTCTCACAGGAAAGGCTCAAATCACAGATAGGAAGAAGAGTCAGTCATCTTTAACTGAAGTCGGCATTGTGAATTTTGTATTTATTTCCGATGCAATTTCTGTGTTTCATCGTCAATATGAAGGTCCAAGGGATACAGTAAACCTGAGGTGAAGCATCGTAATCTGAAACTGGTCTCACAGGAAAGGCTCAAATCAAAGACAGTAAGAAGAGTCAATCTTCTTTAACTTATGTCCGCATTGTGCCTTTTGTATTTAATTTCGTTGCAATTGTCTGTTTTTCATCGTCAATATGAAGGTCCAAGGGATACAGTAAACCTGATGTGAAGCATTGGAATCTAAAACTGGCGTCACAGGAAAGGCTCAAATCATAGACAGTAAGAAGAGTCAGCTTTCTTGTACTTAAGTCTGCATTGTGCCTTTTGTATTTATTTCCGATGCTATTTCTGTGTTTCATCGTCTATATGAAGGTCCAAGGGATACAGAAAACCTGAGGCGAAACATCGAAATCAAAAACTGGTCTCACAGGAAAGGCTCAAATCATAGACCGTAAGAACAGTCAGTCTTCTTTAACTTAAGTCGGCATTGCGCCTTTTGTATTTAATTCGGATGCAATTTCTGTGTTTCATCGTCAATATGTAGGTCCAAGTGATACAGTAAACCTGAGGTGAAGCATCGGAATCTAAAACTCGCCTCACAGGAAAGGCTCGAATCATAGACACTAAGAACAGTCAGTCTTCTTTAACTTAAGTCGGCATTGTGCCTTTTGTATTTAATTCGGATGCAATTTCTGTGTTTCATCGTCAATATGTAGGTCCAAGAAATACAATAAACCTGAAGTGAAGCATGGGAATAAAAAACTGGTCTCGCAGGAAAGGCACAAGTCACAGACAGGAAGAAGAATCAGTCTTCTTTAACTTAAGTTGGCATTGTGCCTTTTGTGTTTATTTCCAATGCAATTTCTGTGTTACATCGTCAATATGAAGGTCCAAGGGATACTGTAAACCTGAGGTGAGGCATCGGAATCTAAAACTGTACTCACAGGAAAGGCTCAAATCGTATACAGTAAGAAGGTTAAGTCTTCTTGTACTTATGTCGGCATTGTGCCATTTGTATTTATTTCCGATGCAATTTCTGTGTTTCATCGGCAATATGAAGGGCCAAGAGATACAGTAACCCTGAAGTGAAGCATCGGAATTTAAAACTGGTCTCACAGGAAAGGCTCAAATCACAGACAGTAAGAAGAGTCAGTTTACTTTAACTTAAGTCGGCATTGTGCCTTTTGTATTTAATTCGGATGCAATTTCTGTGTTTCATCGTTAATATGAATGGCCAATGGATAGAGTAAACCTGAGGTAAAGCATCGGAATCTAAAACTAGTATCACAGGAAAGGCTCAAATCATAGACAGTAAGAACAGTCAGTCTTCTTTAACTTAAATCGGAATTGTGCCCTTAGAAATTAATTCGGATGCAATTTCTGTGTTTCATCGTCAATATGAAGGTCAAAGGGATACAATAAACCTGAAGTGAAGCATCGGAATCAAAACTGGTCTCACAGGAAAGGCTCAAATCACAGACAGGAAGAAGAGTCAGTCTCCTTTAACTTAAGACGGCATTGTGTCTTTTGTATTTATTTCCGATGCAATTACTGTGTTTCATCGTCAATATGAAGGTCCAAGGGATACAGTAAACCTGAGGTGAAGCATCAGAATCTAAAACTAGTGTCACAGAAAGGGCTCAAATTATAGACTGTAAGAAGACTCAGTCTTCTTGTACTTAAGTCAGCATTGTTCCTTTTGTACTGATTTCCGATGCAATTTCTGTGTTTCATTGTCAATATGAAGGTCCAACAGAGACAGTAAACCTGAGATGAAGCATCGGAATCTAAAACTGGCCTCACAGGAAAGGCTCAAATCAGAGACAGTAAGAAGAGTCATTCTTCTTGTATGTATGTCGGCGTTGTGCCTTTTGTATTTAATTTCGATGCAATTTCTGTGCTTCATCGTCAATATGATTGCCAAGGGATACAATAAAACTGAAGTGAAGCATCGGAATCAAAAACTGGTCTCACAGGAATGGCTCAAATCACAGACAGGAAGAAGAGTCAGTCTTCTTTCACTTCAGTTGGCATTTTGCCTTTTGAGTTTATTTCCGATGCAATTTCTGTGTTTCATCGTCAATATGAAGGTCCAAGGGATACAGTAAACCTGAGGGGAAGCATCGGAATCTAATACTGGCCTCACAGGAAAGGCTCAAATCATAGACAATAAGAAGAGTAAGTCTTCTTTAACTTAAGTCGGCATTGTGCCTTTTGTATTTAATTCCGTTGCAATTGTCTGTGTTTCATCGTCAATATGAAGGTCCAAGGGATACAGTAAACCTGATGTGAAGCATCGGAATCTAAAACTGGCCTCACAGGAAGGGCTTGAATCATAGACGGCAAGAAGAGCCAGTCCTCTTGTATTTAAGTAGGCATTGTGCCTTTTGTATTTATTTCTGATGCAATTTCTGTCTTTCATAGTGAATATGACGGTGCAAGGGATACAGTAAACCTGAAGTGAAGCATCGGAATCAAAAACTTGTCTGACAGGAAAGGCTCAAATCATAGATAGTAAGAACAGTCAGTCTTCTTTAACTTAAGTCGGCATTGTGCCTTTTGTATTTAATTCGGATGCAATTTCTGTGTTTCATCATCAGTATGTAGGTCCAAGGGATACAATGAACCTGAAGTGAACCATCGGAATCAAAATCTGGTCGTACAGGAATGGCACAAATCACAGACAAGAAGAAGAGTCAGTCGTTTTTAACTAAAGTTGGCATTGTGCCGTTTGTGTTAATTTCCGATGCAATTTCTGTCATACATCGTCAATATGAAGGTCCAAGGGTTACAGTTAACCTGAGGTGAAGCATCGGAATCTAAAACTGTTCTCACAGGAAAGGCTCTAATCAAAGACAGTTAGAAGAGTCAGTCTTCTTGTACTTAAGTCGGCATTGTGCCTTTTGTATTTATTTCCGATGCAATTTCTGTGTTTCATCGTCAATATGAAGGTCCAAGGGATACACTAAACCTGTTGTGAAGCATCGGAATCTGAAACTGGCCTCCCAGGAAAGGCTCAAATCTTAGACAGTAAAAAGAGTCAGTCTTCTTGTATGTAAGTAGGCATTGTGCCTCTTGTATTTATTTCCGGTGCAATTTCAGTGTTTCATCGTCAATATGAAGGTGCAAGGGTTACAGTAAACCTCATGTGCAGCATTGGAATCTAAAACTAGTATCACAGGAAAGGCTCAAATCATAGACAGAAAGAACAGTCAGTCTTCTTTCACTTGAGTCGGCGTTTTGCCTGTAGTATTTAATTCGGATGCAATTTCTGTGTTTCATCGTCAATATGAAGGTCAAAGGGATACAATAAACCTGAAGTGAAGCATCGGAATCTAAAACTGGTCTGACAGGAAAGGCTCAAATCATAGACAATTAGAACAGTCAGTCTTCTTTAACTTAAGTCGGCATTGTGCCTTTTGTATTTAATTCGGATGCAATTTCTGTGTTTCATAGTCAATATGTAGATCCAAGGGATACAATAAACCTGAAGTGAAGCATCGGAATCAAAATCTGGCCTTACAGGAAAGGCACAAATAACAGACAGGAAGAAGAGTCAGTCTTCTTTAACTTAAGTTGGCATTGTGCCTTTTGTGTTTATTTCCGATGCAATGTCTGTCTTACATCGTCAATATGAAAGTCCAAGGGCACAGTAAACCAGAGGTGAAGCATCGGAATCTAAAACTGTTCTCACAGGAAAGGCTCAAATCATAAACAGCAAGAAGAGTCAGTCTTCTTGTACTTGAGTTGGCATTGTGCCTATTGTATTTATTTCCGATGCAATTTCTGTGTTTCATCGTCCATATGAAGGCCCAAGGGTAACAGTAAACCTGAAGTGTAGCATCGGAATCTAAAACTGGTCTCACAGGAATGGCTCAAATCACAGACAGTAAGAAGAGATAGTCTTCTTTAACTTACGTCGGCATTGTGCCTTTTGTATTTAATTCCGTTGCAATTGATTGTGTTTCAACGTCAATATGAAGGTCCAAGGGAAACAGTAAACCTGAGGTGAAGCATCGGATTCTAATACTGGCCTCACAGGAAAGGCTCAAATCATAGACGGTAGGAAGAGTCAGTCTTCTTGTACTTAAGTCGGCATTGTGCCTTTTGTATTTATTTCCGATGCAATATCTGTGTTCCATCGGCAATATGAAGGCCCAAGGGATATAGTAAACCTGAAGTGAAGCATCGGAATCTCAAACTGGTCTCACAGGAAAGGCTCAAATCACAGACAGTAAGAAGAGATAGTCTTCTTTAACTTACGTCGGCATTGTGCCTTTTGTATTTAATTCCGTTGCAATTGATTGTGTTTCAACGTCAATATGAAGGTCCAAGGGATACAGTAAACCTGAGGTGAAGCATCGGAATCTAATACTGGTCTCACAGGAAAGGCTCAAATCATAGACGGTAAGAAGAGTCAGTCTTTTTGTACTTAAGTCGGCATTGTGCCCTTTGTATTTATTTCCGATGCAATTTCTGTGTTTCATCGTCAATATGAAGGTCCTAGGGATACACTAAACCAGTTGTGAAAAATCGGAATCTGAAACTGGCTTCACAGGAAAGGCTCAAATCATAGACAGTAAGAAGAGACAGTCTTCTTGTATGTAAGTATGCATTATGCCTTTTGTATTTATTTCCGGTGTTTTATTTCAGTGTTTCATCGTCAATATGAAGGACCAAGGGATACAGTAAACCTGAGGTGAAGCATCGGAATCTAAAACTGGCCTCACAGGAAAGGCTCAAATCATAGACAGTAAGAAGAGTAAGTCTTCTTGTACTTAAGTCGGCATTGTTCCATTTGTATTTATTTCCGATGCCATTTCTGTGTTTCATCGTCAATATGAAGGTCCAAGGGATACAGTAAACCTGATGTGAAGCATCGGAATCTGAAACTGACCTCACAGGAAAGGCTCAAATCATAGACAGTAAGAAGAGTCAGTCTTCTTGTATGTAAGTAGGCATTGTGCCTTTTGTATTTATTTCCGGTGTTTTATTTCAGTGTTTCATCGTCAATATGAAGGACCAAGGGATACAGTAAACCTGAGGTGAAGCATCGGAATCTAAAACTGGCCTCACAGGAAAGGCTCAAATCATAGACAGTAAGAAGAGTAAGTCTTCTTGTACTTAAGTCGGCATTGTTCCATTTGTATTTATTTCCGATGCCATTTCTGTGTTTCATCGTCAATATGAAGGTCCAAGGGATACAGTAAACCTGATGTGAAGCATCGGAATCTAAAACTAGTATCACAGGAAAGGCTCAAATCATAGACAGTAGGAACAGGCAGTCTTCTTTAACTTGAGTCGGCATTTTGCCTTTAGTATTTAATTCGGATGCAATTACTGTGTTTCATCGTCAATATGAAGGTCAAAGGGATACAATAAACCTGAAGTGAAGCATCGGAATCTAAAAGTGGTATAACAGGAAAGGCTCAAATCATAGACAGTAAGAAGAGTTAGTCTTCGTGTACTTAAGTCGTCATTGTGTCTTTTGTGTTTACTTCCGATGCAATTTCTGTGTTTCATCGGCAATATGAAGGCCAAAGGGATACTGTAAACCTGAAGTGAAGCATCGGAATTAAAAACTGGTCTCACAGGAAATCCTCACATCACAGACAGTAAGAAGAGTCAGTCTTCTTTAACTTAAGTCGGCATTGTGCCTTTTGTATTTAATTCCGATTCAATTTCTGTGTTTCATCGTCAGTATGAAGGTCCAAGGGATACAGTACACCTGTGGTGAAGTATCGGAATCTAAAACTGGCCTCACAGGAAAGGCTCAATCATAGACGGTAAGAAGAGTCAGTCTTCTTGTATTTAAGTAGGCATTGTGCGTTATGTATTTATTTCCGATAAAATTACTGTGTTTCATCGTCAATATGAAGGTCTAAGGTATACAGTAAATCTGAGGTGAAGCATCGGAATCTTAAACTGGCCTCACAGGAAAGGCTCAAATCATAGACATTAAGAAGAGTCAGCCTTCTTGTACTTAAGTCGGCATTGTGCCTTTTGTATTTATTTCCGATGCTATTTCTGTGTTTCATCGTCAATTTGAAGGTCCAATGGATACAGTAAACCTGAGGTGAAGCATCGAAATCAAAAACTGGTCTCACAGGAAAGGCTCAAATCATAGACACTAAGAACAGTCAGTCTTCTTTAACTTAAGTCGGCATTGTGCCTTTTGTATTTAATTCGGATGCAATTTCTGCGTTTCATCGTCAATATGTAGGTCCAAGGGATACAATAAACCTGAAGTGAAGCATCGGAATCAAAAACTGGTCTCACAGGAAAGGCACAAATCACAGACAGGAAAAAGAGTCAGCCTTCAATAACTTAAGTTGGCATTGTGCCTTTTGTGTTTATTTCCGATGCAATTTCTATGTTACATCGTCAATATGAAGGTCCAAGGGATACAGTAAACCTGAGGTGAAGCATCGGAATCTAAAACTGTTCTCACAGGAAAGGCTCAAATCATAGACAGTAAGAAGAGTTAGTCTTCTTGTACTTAAATCGGCATTTTGCCTTTTGAATTTTTTTCCGATGAAATTTCTGTGTTTCATCGTCAATATGAAGGGCCAAGAGATACAGTAAGCCCGAAGTGAAGCATCGGAATTTAAAACTGGCCCCACAGGAAATCCTCAAATCACAGACAGGAAGAAGAGTCAGTCTTCTTTAACTTAAGTCGGCATTGTGTCTTTTGTATTTATTTCCGATGCAATTTCCGTGTTTCATCGTCAATATGAAGGTCCAAGGGATACAGTAAACCTGAGGTGAAGCATCAGAAGCTGAAACTAGTCATACAGAAAATGCTCAAATCATAAACAGTAAGAAGAGTCAGTCTTCTTGTACATAAGTCGGCATTGTGCCGATTGTATTTATTTCCGATGCAATTTCTGTTTTTCATCGTCCATATGAAGGCCCAAGGGATACAGTAAACCTGAAGTGTAGCATCGGAATCTAAAACTGGTCTCACAGGAGTGGCTCAAATCACAGACAGTAAGAAGAGATAGTCTTCTTTAACTTAAGTCGGCATTGTGCCTTTTGTATTTAATTCTGTTGCAATTGATTGTGTTTCAACGTCAGTCTGAAGGTCCAAGGGATACAGTAAACCTGAGGTGAAGCATCGAAATCAAAAACTGGTCTCTCAGGAAAGGCTCAAATCATAGAAAATAAGAACAGTCAGTCTTCTTTAACTTAAGTCGGCATTGTGCCTTTTGTATTTAATTCGGATGCAATTTCTGTGTTTCATCGTCAATATGTAGGTTCAAGGGATACAATAGACCTGAGGTGAAGCATCGGAATCAAAAACTGGTCTCACAGGAAAGCCACAAATCACAGACAGGAAGAAGAGTCAGTCTTCATTAACTTAAGTTGGCATTGTGCCTTTTGTTTTTATTTCCGATGCAATTTCTGTCTTACATCGGCAATATGATGGTCCAAGGGATACAGAAAACCTGAGGTGAAGCATCGAAATCTGAAAGTGTTCTCACAGGAAAGGCTTAAATCATAGATAGTTGGAGGAGTTAGTCTTCTTGTACTTAAGTCGGCATTGTGTCTTTTGTATTTATTTCCGATGCAGTATTTGTGTTTCATCGGCAATATGAAGGCCCAAGGGATACAGTAAACCTGAAGTGAAGCATCGGAATCTAAAACTGGTCTCACAGGAAAGGCTCAAATCACAGACAGTAAGAAGAGATAGTCTTCTTTAACTTACGTCGGCATTGTGCCTTTTGTATTTAATTCCGTTGCAATTGATTGTGTTTCAACGTCAATATGAAGGTCCAAGGGATACAGTAAACCTGAGGTGAAGCATCGGAATGTAATACTGGCCTCACAGGAAAGGCTCAAATCATAGATGGTAAGAAGAGTCAGTCTTTTTGTACTTAAGTCGGCATTGTACCTTTTGTATTTATTTCCGATGCAATTTCTGTGTTTCATCGTCAATATGAAGGTCCTAGGGATACACTAAACCAGTTGTGAAGCATCGGAATCTGAACCTGGCTTCACAGGAAATTCTCAAATCATAGACAGTAAGAAGAGTCAGTCTTCTTGTATGTAAGTAGGCATTGTGCCTTTTGTATTTATTTTAGGTGTTTTATTTCAGTGTTTCATCGTCAATATGAAGGACCAAGGGATACAGTAAACCTGAGGTGAAGCATTGGAATCTAAAACTGGCCTCACAGGAAAGGCTCTAATCATAGACAGTAAGAAGAGTAAGTCTTCTTGTACTTAAGTCGGCATTGTTCCATTTGTATTTAATTCCGATGCTATTTCTGTCTTCCATAGTAAATTTCAAGGTCCAAGGGAAACAGTAAACCTGAAGTGAAGCATCGGAATCTAAAACTGGTCTGACAGGAAAGGCTCAAATCATAGACAATTAGAACAGTCAGTCTTCTTTAACTTAAGTCGGCATTGTGCCTTTTGTATTTAATTCGGATGCAATTTCTGTGTTTCATAGTCAATATGTAGATCCAAGGGATACAATAAACCTGAAGTGAAGCATCGGAATCAAAATCTGGTCTTACAGGAAAGGCACAAATAACAGACAGGAAGAAGAGTCAGTCTTCTTTAACTTAAGTTGGCATTGTGCCTTTTGTGTTTATTTCCGATGCAATGTCTGTCTTACATCGTCAATATGAAAGTCCAAGGGACACAGTAAACCAGAGGTGAAGCATCGGAATCTAAAACTGTTCTCACAGGAAAGGCTCAAATCATAAACAGTAAGAAGAGTCAGTCTTCTTGTACTTGAGTCGGCATTGTGCCTATTGTATTTATTTCCGATGCAATTTCTGTGTTTCATCGTCCATATGAAGGCCCAAGGGTAACAGTAAACCTGAAGTGTAGCATCGGAATCTAAAACTGGTCTCACAGGAATGGCTCAAATCACAGACAGTAAGAAGAGATAGTCTTCTTTAACTTAAGTCGGCATTGTGCCTTTTATATTTAATTCTGTTGCAATTGATTGTGTTTCAATGTCAGTCTGAAGGTCCAAGGGATACAGTAAACCTGAGATGAAGCATCGGAATCTGATACTGTTCTCACAGGAAAGGCTAAAATCATAGATAGTTGGAGGAGTTAGTCTTCTTGTACTTAAGTCGGCATTGTGTCTTTTGTATTTATTTCCGATGCAGTATTTGTGTTTCATCGGCAATATGAAGACCCAAGGGAAACAGTAAACCTGAAGTGAAGCATCGGAATCTAAAAATGGTCTCACAGGAAAGGCTCAAATCACAGACAGTAAGAAGAGATAGTCTTCTTTAACTTACGTCGGCATTGTGCCTTTTGTATTTAATTCCGTTGCAATTGATTGTGTTTCAACGTCAATATGAAGGTCCAAGGGATACAGAAAACCTGAGGTGAAGCATCGGATTCTAATACTTGCCTCACAGGAAAGGCCCAAATCATAGACGGTAGGAAGAGTCAGTCTTCTTGTACTTAAGTCGGCATTGTGCCTTTTGTATTTATTTCCGATGCAATATCTGTGTTCCATGGGCAATATGAAGGCCCAAGGGATATAGTAAACCTGAAGTGAAGCATCGGAATCTCAAACTGGTCTCACAGGAAAGGCTCATATCACAGACAGTAAGAAGAGATAGTCTTCTTTAACTTACGTCGGCATTGTGCCTTTTGTATTTAATTCCGTTGCAATTGATTGTGTTTCAACGTCAATATGAAGGTCCAAGGGATACAGTAAACCTGAGGTGAAGCATCGGAATCTAATACTGGCCTCACAGGAAAGGCTCAAATCATAGACGGTAAGAAGAGTCAGTCTTTTTGTACTTAAGTCGGCATTGTGCCGTTTGTATTTATTTCCGATGCAATTTCTGTGTTTCATCGTCAATATGAAGGTCCTAGGGATACACTAAACCAGTTGTGAAAAATCGGAATCTGAAACTGGCTTCACAGGAAAGGCTCAAATCATAGACAGTAAGAAGAGACAGTCTTCTTGTATGTAAGTAGGCATTATGCCTTTTGTATTTATTTCCGGTGTTTTATTTCAGTGTTTCATCGTCAATATGAAGGACCAAGGGATACAGTTAACCTGAGGTGAAGCATCGGAATCTAAAACTGGCCTCACAGGAAAGGCTCAAATCATAGACAGTAAGAAGAGTATGTCTTCTTGTACTTAAGTCGGCATTGTTCCATTTGTATTTATTTCCGATGCCATTTCTGTGTTTCATCGTCAATATGAAGGTCCAAGGGATACAGTAAACCTGATGTGAAGCATCGGAATCTGAAACTGACCTCACAGGAAAGGCTCAAATCATAGACAGTAAGAAGAGTCAGTCTTCTTGTATGTAAGTAGGCATTGTGCCTTTTGTATTTATTTCCGGTGTTTTATTTCAGTGTTTCATCGTCAATATGAAGGACCAAGGGATACAGTAAACCTGAGGTGAAGCATCGGAATCTAAAACTGGCCTCACAGGAAAGGCTCAAATCATAGACAGTAAGAAGAGTAAGTCTTCTTGTACTTAAGTCGGCATTGTTCCATTTGTATTTATTTCCGATGCCATTTCTGTGTTTCATCGTCAATATGAAGGTCCAAGGGATACAGTAAACCTGATGTGAAGCATCGGAATCTAAAACCAGTATCACAGGAAAGGCTCAAATCATAGACAGTAAGAACAGGCAGTCTTCTTTAACTTGAGTCGGCATTTTGCCTTTAGTATTTAATTCGGATGCAATTACTGTGTTTCATCGTCAATATGAAGGTCAAAGGGATACAATAAACCTGAAGTGAAGCACCGGAATCTAAAACTGGTATAACAGGAAAGGCTCAAATCACAGACAGGAAGAAGAGTCAGTCTTCCTTAACTTAAGTCGGCATTGTGTCTTTTGTATTTATTTCTGATGCAATTTCTGTGATTCATCGTCAATATGAAGGTCCTAGGGATACAGTAAACCTGAGGTGAAGCATCGGAATCTAAAACTGGCCTCACAGGATAGGCTCAAATCAGAGACAGTAAGAAGAGTCATTCTTCTTGTATCTATGTCGGCATTGTGCCTTATGTATTTAATTCCGATGCAATTTCTGTCTTTCATAGTAAATATGAAGGTCCAAGGGATACAGTAAACCTGAAGTGAAGCATCGGAATCTAAAACTGGTCTGACAGGAAAGGCTCAAATCACAGACAGTAAGAACAGTCAGTCTTCTTTAACTTATGTGGGCATTGTGCCTTTTGTATTTAATTCGGATGCAAATTCTGTGTTTCATCGTCAATATGTAGATCCAAGGGATACAATAAACCTGAAGTGAAGCATCGGAATCAAAATCTGGTCTTACAGGAAAGGCACAAACAACAGACAAGAAGAAGAGTCAGTCTTCTTTAACTTAAGTTGGCATTGTGCCTTATGTGATTATTTCCGATGCAATTTCTGTCTTACATCGTCAATATGAAAGTCCATGGGATACAGTAAACCAGAGGTGAAGCATCGGAATCTAAAACTGTTCTCACAGGAAAGGCTCAAATCATAGACAGTAAGAAGAGTTAGTCTTCGTGTACTTAAGTCGGCATTGTGTATTTTGTGTTTACTTCCGATGCAATTTCTGTGTTTCATCGGCAATATGAAGGCCAAAGGGATACTGTAAACCTGAAGTGAAGCATCGGAATTAAAAACTGGTCTCACAGGAAATCCTCACATAACAGACAGTAAGAAGAGTCAGTCTTCTTTAACTTAAGTCGGCATTGTGCCTTTTGTATTTAATTCCGATGCAATTTCTGTGTTTCATCGTCAGTATGAAGGTCCAAGGGATACAGTACACCTGTGGTGAAGTATCGGAATCTAAAACTGGCCTCACAGGAAAGGCTCGAATCATAGACGGTAAGAAGAGTCGGTCTTCTTGTATTTAAGTAGGCATTGTGCGTTATGTATTTATTTCCGATAAAATTTCTGTGTTTCATCGTCAATATGAAGGTCTAAGGTATACAGTAAATCTGAGGTGAAGCATCGGAATCTTAAACTGGCCTCACAGGAAAGGCTCAAATCATAGACATTAAGAAGAGTCAGCCTTCTTGTACTTAAGTCGGCATTGTGCCTTTTGTATTTATTTCCGTTGCTATTTCTGTGTTTCATCGTCAATTTGAAGGTCCAATGGATACAGTAAACCTGAGGTGAAGCATCGAAATCAAAAACTGGTCTCACAGGAAAGGCTCAAATCATAGACACTAAGAACAGTCAGTCTTCTTTAACTTAAGTCGGCATTGTGCCTTTTGTATTTAATTCGGATGCAATTTCTGTGTTTCATCGTCAATGTGTAGGTCCAAGGGATACAATAAACCTGAAGTGAAGCATCGGAAACGAAAACTGGTCTCACAGGAAAGGCACAAATCACAGACAGGAAGAAGAGTCAGTCTTCATTAACTTAAGTTGCCATTGTGCCTTTTGTGTTTATTTCCGATGCAATTTCTCTGTTTCATGGTCAATATGAAGGTCCAAAGGATACAGTAAACCTAACGTGAAGCATCGGAATCTAAAACTGTTCTCACAGGAATGGCTCAAGTCATAGACAGTAAGAAGAGTTAGTCTTCTTGTACTTAAGTTGGCATTGTGCCTTTTGTATTTATTTCCGATGCAATTTCTGTGTTTCATCGTCAATATGAAGGTCCAAGGGATACAGTAAACCTGAGGTGAAGCATCGGAATCTGAAATTGGCCTCACAGGAAAGGCTCAAATCAGAGACAGTAAGAAGAGTCATTCTTCTTGTATCTTTGTCGGCATTGTGCCTTTTGTATTTAATTCCGATGCAATTTCTGTCTTTCATAGTAAATATGAAGGTCCAAGGCATACAGTAAACCAGAAGTGAAGCATCGGAATCTAAAACTGGTCTGACAGGAAAAGCTCAAATCATAGACAGTAAGAACAGTCAGTCTTCTTTAACTTATGTCGGCATTGTGCCTTTTGTATTTTATTCGGACGCAAATTCTGTGTTTCATCGTCAATATGTAGATCCAAGGGATACAATAAACCTGAAGTGAAGCATCGGAATCAAAATCTGGTCTTACAGGAAAGGCTCAAATAACAGACAGGAAAAAGAGTCAGTCTTCTCTAACTTAAGTTGGCATTGTGCCTTATGTGTTTATTTCCGATGCAATTTCTGTCTCACATCGTCAATATGAAAGTCCATGGTATACAGTAAACCAGAGGTGAAGCATCGGAATCTAAAACTGTTCTCACAGGAAAGGCTCAAATCATAGACAGTAAGAAGAGTTAGTCTTCGTGTACTTAAGTCGGCATTGTGTCTTTTGTGTTTATTTCCGATGCAATTTCTGTGTTTCATCGACAATATGAAGGCCGAAGGGATACTGTAAACCTGAAGTGAAGCATCGGAATTAAAAACGGGTCTCACAGGAAATCCTCAAATCACAGACAGTAAGAAGAGTCAGTCTTCTTTAACTTAAGTCGGCATTGTGCCATTTGTATTTAATTCCGATGCAATTTCGGTGTTTCATCGTCAATATGAAGATCCAAGGGATACAGTAAACCTGTGGTGAAGTATCGGAATCTAAAACTGGCCTCACAGGAAAGGCTCAAATCATAAACAGTAAGAAGACTCAGTCTTCTTGTACTTAAGCCGGCATTGTGCCTGTTGTATTTATTTACGATGCAATTTCAGTGTTTCATCGTCAATATGAAGGCCGAACGGATACAGTAAACCTGAAGTGAAGCATCGGAATCTAAAACTGGTCTCACAGTTATGGCTCAAATCACAGACAGTAAGAAGAGATAGTCTTCTTTAACTTAAGTCGGCATTGTGCCTATTTTATTTATTTCCGATGCAATTTCTGTGTTTCATCGTCAATATGAAGGTCTAAGGTATACAGTAAACCTGAGGTGAAGCATCGGAATCTAAAACTGGCCTCACAGGAAAGGCTCAAATCATAGACAGAAAGAAGAATCAGCCTTCTTGTACTTAAGTCGGCATTGTACTTATTGTATTTTTTTCCGATGCAATTTTTGTGTTTCATCGTCAATATGAAGGCCCAAGGGATACAGTAAACCTGATGTGAAGCATCGGAATCTAAAACTGGTCTCACAGGAAAGGCTCAAATCACAGACAGGAAGAAGAGTCAGTCTTCTTTAACTTCAGTTGGCATTTTGCCTTTTGTGTTTATTTCCGATGCAATTTCTGTGTTTCATCGTCAATATGAAGGTCCAAGGGATGCAGTAAACCTGAGGGGAAGCATCGGAATCTAATACTGGACTCACAGGAAAGGCTCATATCATAGACAATAAGAAGAGTAAGTCTTCTTTAACTTAAGTCGGCATTGTGCCTTTTGTATTTAATTCCGTTGCAATTGTCTGTGATTCATCGTCAATATAATGGTCCAAGTGATACAGTAAACCTGATGTGAAGCATCGGTATCTCAAACTGGCCTCACAGGAAAGGCTCGAATCATAGACGGTAAGAAGAGTTAGTCTTCTTGTATTTAAGTACGAATTGTGCCTTTTGTATTTATTTCCGATGCAATTTCTGTGTTTCATCGTCAATATGAAGGTCCAAGGGATACACTAAACGTGATGTGAAGCATCGGAATCTAAAACTAGCCTCACAGGAGAGGCTCAAAACTTAGACAGTAAGAAGAGTCAGTCTTCTTGGATGTAAGTTGGCATTGTGCCTCTTGTATTTATTTCCGGTGCAATTTCAGTGTTTCATCGTCAATATGAAGGTCCAAGGGATACAGAAAACCTGAGGTGAAGCATCGGAATCTAAAACTGGTCTCACAGGAAAGGCTCAAATCATAGACAGTAAGAAGAGTCAGTCTCCTTGTACTTAAGTCAGCATTGTGCCTTTTGTATTTGTTTCCGATGCTATTTCTGTGTTTCATCGTCTATATGAAGGTCCAAGGGATACAGCAAAACTGAAGTGAAGCATTGGAATCTAAAACTGGTCTTACAATAGAGGCTCAAATAACAGACAGTAAGAAGAGTTAGCCTTCTTTAACTTAAGTCGGCATTGTACATTTTGTATTTAATTCCGTTGACATTGATTGTGATTCAACGACAATATGAAGGTCCAAGGTATACAGTAAACCTGAGGTGAAGCATCGGAATCTATTATTGGCCTGACAGGAAAGGATCAAATTATAGACAGTAAGAAGAGTCAGCCTTCTTGTACTTAAATCGGCATTGTGCCTTTTGTATTTGTTTCCGATGCAATTTCTGTGTATCATCGTCAATATGAAGGTCCAAGGGAGACAGTAAAACTGAGGTGAAGCATCGGAATCTAAATCTGTTCTCACAGGAAAGGCTCAAATCATAGACAGTAAGAAGAGTCAGTCTTCTTGTACTTAAGTCGGCATTGTGCTCTTGTATTTATTTGCGATGCAATTTCTGTGTTTCATCGTCTATATGAAGGTCCAAGGGATACACTAAACCTGATGTGAAACATCGGAATCTAAAACTGGCCTCACAGGAGAGGCTCAAATCTTAGACAGTAAGAAGAGTCAGTCTTCTTGTATGTAAGTTGGCATTGTGCCTATTGTATTTATTTCCAGTGCAATTTCAGTGTTTCATCGTCAATATGAAGGTACAAGGGATTCAGTAAACCTGAGGTGAAGCATCGGAATCTAAAACTGGTCTCACAGGAAAGGCTCAAATCATAGACAGTAAGAAGAGTCAGTCTCCTTGTACTTAAGTCAGAATTGTGCCTTTTGTAGTGATTTCCGTTGCAATTTCTGTGTTTCATCGTCAATATGAAGGTCCGGGGGAAACAGTAAAGCTGAGGTGAAGCATCGGAATCTAAAACTGGCCTCACAGGAAAGGCTCAAATCAGAGACAGTAAGAAGAGTCATTCTTCTTGCATCTATGTCGGCATTGTGCCTTTTGTATTTAATTCCGTTGCAATTGTCTGTGTTTCATCGTCAATATAAAGGTCCAAGGGATACAGTAAACCTGATGTGAAGTATCGGAATCTAAAACTGGTCGCTCAGGAGACGCTCAAATCTTAGACAGTAAGAAGAGTCAGTCTTCTTGTATGTAAGTAGGCATTGTGCCTTTTGTATTTAATTCCGATGCAATTTCTGTGTATCATTGTCAATATGAAGGGCCAAGGGATACAATAAACCTGAAGTGAAGCATCGGAATCTAATATTGGCCTCACAGGAAAGGCTCACATCATAGACAATAAGAAGAGTAAGTCTTCTTTAACTTAAGTCGGCATTGTGCCTTTTATATTTAATTCCGTTGCAATTGTCTGGGTTTCATCGTCAATATAAAGGTCCAAGGGATACAGTAAACCTGATGTGAAGCATCGGAATCTAAAACTGGAATCACAGGAAAGGCTCGAATCATAGACGGTAAGAAGAGTCAGTCTTCTTGTATTTAAGTAGGAATTGTGCCTTTTGTATTTATTTCCGATGCAATTTCTGTCTTTCATCGTCAATATGAAGGTCCAAGCGATACAGTAAACCTGAGGTTAGGCATCGGAATCTAAAACTGGCCTCACAGGAAAGGCTCAAATCATAGACAGTAAGAAGAGTCAGCCTTCTTGTACTTAAGTCGGCATTGTGCCTATTGTATTTATTTCCGATGCTATTTCTGTGTTTCATCGTCTATATGAAGGTCCAAGGGGTACAGCAAACCTGAGGTGAAGCATCGAAATCAAAAACTGGTCTCACAGGAAAGGCTCAAATCATAGACAGTAAGAACAGTCAGTCTTCTTTAACTTAAGTCGGCATTGTGCCTTTTGTATTTAATTCGGATGCAATTTCTTTGTTTCATCGTCAATATGTAGGTCCAAGGGATACAATAAACCTGAAGTGAAGCATTGGAATCAAAAACTGGTCTCACAGGAAAGGCACAAGTCACAGACAGGAAGAAGAGTCAGTCTTCTTTAACTTAAGTTGGTATTTTGCCTTTTGTGTTTATATCCGATGCAATTTCTGTGTTACATCGTCAATATGAAGGTCCAAGGGATACAGTAAACCTGAGGTGAAGCATCGGAATCTAAAACTGTTCTCACAGAAAAGGCTCAAATCATAGACAGTAAGAAGAGTTAGTCATCTTGTACTTAAGTCGGCATTGTGCTTTTGTATTTGTTTCCGATGGAATTTCTGTGTTACATCGGCAATATGAAGGGCCAAGAGATACAGTAAACCTGAAGTGAAGCATCGGAATGTAAAACTGGTCTCACAGGAAAGGCTCAAATCAAAGACAGTAAGAAGAGTTAGCCTTCTTTAATTCTACTCGGCATTGTGCATTTTGTATTTAATTCCGTTGCAATTGGTTGTATTTCAACGTCAATATGAAGGTCCAAGGGATACAGTAAACCTGAGGTGAAGCATCGGAACCTATTATTGGCCTCACAGGAAAGGCTCAAATCATAGACAGTAAGAAGAGTCAGTGATCTTGTACTTAAGTCGGCATTGTGCCTTTTGTATTTATTTCCGATGCAATTTCTGTGTTTCAACGTCAATATGAAGGTCCAAGGGATACAATGAACCTGATGTGAAGCATCAGAATCTAAAACTTGCCTCAGAGGAGAGGCTCATATCTTAGACAGTAAGAAGAGTCAGTCTTCTTGTATGTAAGTAAGCATTGTGCCTCCTGTATTTATTTCCGGTGCAATTTCAGTGTTTCATTGTCAATATGAAGGTCCAAGGAATACAGTAGACCTGAGGTGAAGCATCGGAATCTAAAACTGGAATCACAGGAAAGGCTCAAATCAGAGACAGTAAGAAGAGTCATTGCTCTTGTATCTATGTCGGCATTGTGCCTTTTGTATTTAATTCCGATGCAATTTCTGTCTTTCATAGTAAATATGAAGGTCGAAGAGATACACTAAACCTGAAGTGAAGCATCGGAATCTAAAACTGGTCTGACAGGAATGGCTCAAATCATAGACAGTAAGAACAGTCAGTCTTCTTTAACTTAAGTCGGCATTGTGCCTTTTGTATTCAATTCGGATGCAATTTCTGTGTTTCATCGTCAATATGTAGATCCAAGGGATACAATAAACCAGAAGTGAAGCATCGGAATCAAAATCTGGTCTTACAGGAAAGGCTCAAATCACAGACAGGAAGACGAGTCAGTCTTCTTTAACTTAAGTCGGCATTGTGTCTTTTGTATTTATTTCCGATGCAATTTCTGTGTTTCATCGTCAATATGAGAGTCCAAGGGATACAGTAAACCTGAGGTGAAGCATCAGAATCTAAAACTAGTCTCACAGAAAGGGCTCAAATTATAGACTGTAAGAAGAGTTAGTCCTCTTGTACTTAAGTCGGCATTGTGTCTTTGGATTTATTTCCGATGCAATTTCTGTGTTTCATCGTCAATATGAAGTTCCAAAGGATACAGTAAACCTGATGTGAAGCATCGGAATCTAAAACTGGCCTCACAGGAGACGCTCAAATCTTAGACAGTAAGAAGAGGCAGTCTTCTTGTATGTAAGTAGGCATTGTGCCTCTTGTATTTATTTCCAGTGCAATTTCAGTGTTTCATCGTCAATATGAAGGTCCAAGGGATACAATAAACCTGAGGTGAAGCATCAGAATCTAAAACTAGTCGCACAGATAGGGCTCAAATTATAGACTGTAAGAAGAGTCAGTCTTCTTGTACTTAAGTCAGCATTGTGTCTTTTGAATTGATTTCCGATGCAATTTCTGTGTTTCATCGACAATATGAAGGTCCATGGGATAGAGTAAACCAGAGATGAAGCATCAGAATCTAAAACTAGCCTCCCAGAAAGGGCTAAAATTATAGACTGTAAGAAGAGTCAGTCTTCTTGTAATTAAGTCAGCATAGTGCCTTTTGAATTGATTTCCGATGCAAGTTCTGTGTATCATCGTCAAGATGAAGGGCCAAGGGATACAATAAACTTGAAGTGAAGCATCGGAATCTAAAACTGGTCTCCCAGGAAAGGCTCAAATACCAGACGGGAAGAAGAGTCACTCTTCATTAACTTCAGTTGGCATTTTGCCTTTTGTGTTCATTTCCGATGCAATTTCTGTGTTTCATCGTCAATATGAAGGTCCAAGGGATACAGTAAACCTGAGGGGAAGCATCAGACTCTAATACTGGCCTTACAGGAAAGGCTCATATCATAGACAGTAAGAAAGTAAGCCTTCTTTAACTTAAGTCGGCATTGTGCCTTTTGTATTTAATTCCGTTGCAATTGTCTATGTTTCATCGTTAATATTAAGGTCCAAGGTATACAGTAAACCTGATGTGCAGCATCGGAACCTAAGACTGGCCTCACACTAAAGGCTGAAATCATAGAAAGTAAGAAGAGCCATTCTTCTTGTATCTAAGTCGGCATTGTGCATTTTGTATTTATTACCGATGCAATTTCTGTGTTTCATCGTCAATATGAAGGTCCAAGGGATTCAGTAAATCAGAGGTGAAGAATCGGAATTTAAAACTGACCTCCCAGGAAAGGGTCAAATCATAGACAGTACGAAGATTCAGTCTTCTTGTACTTTAGTCGGCATTGTGCCTTTGGTATTTGTGTTTCATCATCAATATGAAGGTCCAAGGGATACAGTAAACCTGAGGTAAAGCATCGGAACCTAAAACTGGCCTCACATTATAGGCTCAAATCATAGACAGGAAGTCGAGTTAGTCTGCTTGTACTTTCGTAGGCATTGTGCCTTTTGTATTTATTTCCGATTCAATTTCTGTGTTTCATCGACAACATGAAGGTCCAAGGGATACATTAAACCCAAGGTGATGCATCGGAATCTAAAACTGGCCTCACAGGAAAGGCTCAAATCATAGAAAGTAAGAAGAGTCATTCTTGTTGTATCTAAGTCGGCATTGTGCCTTTTGTATTTATTACCGATGCAATTTCTGTGTTTAATCGTCAATATGAAGGTCTAAGGGATACACTAAACCTGAGGTGAAGCATCGGAATCTAAAACTGGCCTCCCAGGAAAGACTCAAATCATAGACAGTAAGAAGATTCAGTCTTCTTGTACTTTAGTCGGCATTGTGCCTTTTGTATTTGTGCTTCATCGTCAATATGAAGGTCCAAGGGATACAGTAAACCTGAGGTGAAACATCAGAACCTAAAACTGGCCTCACATTAAAGGCTCAAATCATAGACATTAAGATGAGTTAGGCTTCTTGTACATAAGTATGCATTGTGTCTTTTGTATTTATTTCCGATTCAATTTCTGTGTTTCATCGACAACATGAAGGTCCAAGGGATACAGTAAACCTGAGGTGATGCATCGGCATCTAAAACTAGCCTCACAGGAAAGGCTCAAATCATAGACAGTAAGAAAAATCAGTCTTCTTGTACTTAAGTCGGCATTGTGCCTTTTGTTTTTATTTCTGATGCAATTTCTGTGTTACATCGTCAATATGAAGGTCCAAGGGATACACTAAACCTGATGTGAAGCATCGGAATCTAAAACTGGCCTTACAGGGAAGGCTCATATGTTAGACAGTAAGAAGAGTCAGTCTTCATGTATGTAAGTAGGCATTGTGCCTCTTGTATTTATATCCGGTGCAATTTCAGTGTTTCATCGTCAATATGAAGGTCCAAGGGATACAGTAAACTTGAGGTGAAGCATCGGAATCTAAAACAGGCCTGACAGGAAAGGCTCGAATTACAGACAGGAAGAAGAGGCAGTCTTCTTGTACTTATGTCGGCATTGTGCCATTTGTATTTATTTCCGATGCTATTTCTGTGTTTCATCGTCAATATGAAGGTCCAAGGGATAAAGTAAACCTGATGTGAAGCATCGGAATCTAAAACTAATATCACAGGAAAGGCTCAAATCATAGACAGTAAGAGCAGTCAGTCTTCTTTAACTTAAGTCGGCATTGTGCCCTTAGTATTTAATTCGGATGCAATGTCTGTGTTTCATCGTCAATATGTGGGTCCAAGGGATACAATATACCTGAAGTGAAACATCGGAATCAATAACTGGTCTCACAGGAAAGGCACAAATCACAGACAGGAGGAAGAGTCAGTCTTCTTTAACTTAAGTTGGCATTGTGCCTTTTGTGTTTATTTCCGATGCAATTTCTGTGTTACATCGTCAATATGAAAGTCCAAGGGATACAGTAAACCTGAGGTGAAGCATCGGAACCTAAAACTGGCCTCACATTAAAGGCTCAAATCATAGACAGTAAGATGAGTTAGTCTGCTTGAACTTAAGTAGGCATTGTGCATTTTGTATTTATTTCCGATTCAATTTCTGTGTTTCATCGACAACATGAATGTCCAAGGTATACAGTAAACCCGAGGTAATGCATCGGAATCTAAAACTGGCATCACAGGAAAGGCTCAAATCATAGACAGTAAGAAAAATCAGTCTTCTTGTACTTAAGTCAGCATTGTGCCTTTTGTATTGATTTCCGATGCAATTTCTGTGTTTGATCGTCAATATGAAGGTCCAAGGGAGACAGTAAACCTGAGGTGAAACATCGGAATCTAAAACTGGCCCCACAGGAAAGGCTCAAATCAGAGACAGTAACAAGAGTCATTCTTCTTGTATCTATGTCGGCATTGTGCCTTTTGTATTTAATTCCGATGCAATTTCTGTGTATCATCGTCAATATGAAGGGCCAAGGGATACAATAAACCTGAAGTGAAGCATCGGAATCTAAAACTGGTCTCACAGGAAAGGCTCAAATCACAGACAGGAAGAAGAGTCAGTCTTCTTTAACTTCAGTTGGCATTTTGCCTTTTGTGTTTATTTCCGATGCAATTTCTGTGTTTCATTGTCAATATGAAGGTCCAAGGGATGCAGAAAAAATGAGGGGAAGCATCGGAATCTAATACTGGCCTCACAGGAAAGGCTCATATCATAGACAATAAGAAGAGTAAGTCTTCTTTAACTTAAGTCGGCATTGTGCCTTTTGTATTTAATTCCGTTGCAATTGTCTGTGATTCATCGTCAATATAATGGTCCAAGTGATACAGTAAACATGATGTGAAGCATCGGTATCTAAAACTGGCCTCACAGGAAAGGCTCGAATTATAGACGGTAAGAAGAGTTAGTCTTCTTGTATTTAAGTACGAATTGTGCCTTTTGTATTTTTTTTCGATGCAATTTCTGTGTTTCATCGTCAATATGAAGGTCCAAGGGATACACTAAACGTGATGTGAAGCATCGGAAACTAAAACTAGCCTCACAGGAGAGGCTCAAAACTTAGACAGTAAGAAGAGTCAGTCTTCTTGTATGTAAGTTGGCATTGTGCCTCTTGTATTTATTTCCGGTGCAATTTCAGTGTTTCATCGTCAATATGAAGGTCCAAGGGATACAGTAAACCTGAGGTGAAGCATCGGAATCTAAAACTGGTCTCACATTATAGGCTCAAATCATAGACAGTAAGAAGAGTCAGTCTCCTTGTACTTAAGTCAGCATTGTGCCTTTTGTATTTATTTCCGATGCTATTTCTGTGTTTCATCGTCTATATGAAGGGCGAAGGGATACAGCAAACCTGAAGTGAAGCATTGGAATCTAAAACTGGTCTCACAGGAGAGGCTCAAATCACAGACAGTAAGAAGAGTTAGCCTTCTTTATCTTAAGTCGGCATTGTGCATTTTGTATTTAATTCCGTTGACACTGATTGTGATTCAACGACAATATGAAGGTCCAAGGTATACAGTAAACCTGAGGTGAAGCATCGGAATCTATTATTGGCCTGACAGGAAAGGATCAAATTATAGACAGTAAGAAGAGTCAGCCTTCTTGTACTTAAATCGGCATTGTGCCTTTTGTATTTATTTCCGATGCAATTACTGTGTTTCATCGTCAATATGAAGGTCCAAGGGAGACAGTAAAACTGAGGTGAAGCATCGGAATCTAAATCTGTTCTCACAGGAAAGGCTCAGATCATAGACAGTAAGAAGAGTCCGTCTTCTTGTACTTAAGTCGGCATTGTGCCTTTTGTATTTATTTGCGATGCAATTTCTGTGTTTCATCGTCTATATGAAGGTCCAAGGGATACACTAAACCTGATGTGAAACATCGGAATCTAAAACTGGCCTCACAGGAGAGGCTCAAATCTTAGACAGTAAGAATAGTCAGTCTTCTTGTATGTAAGTTGGCATTGTGCCTCTTGTATTTATTTCCAGTGCAATTTCAGTGCTTTATCGTCAATATGAAGGTCCAAGGGATACAGTAAACCTGAGGTGAAGCATCGGAATCTAAAACTGGTCTCACAGGAAAGGCTCAAATCATAGACAGTAAGAAGAGTCAGTCTCCTTGTACTTAAGTCAGCATTGTGCCTTTTGTATTGATTTCCGATGCAATTTCTGTGTTTCATCGTCAATATGAAGTTCCGGGGGAGACAGTAAACCTGAGGTGAAGCATCGGAATCTAAAACTGGCCTCACAGGAAAGGTTCAAATCAGAGACAGTAAGAAGAGTCATTCTTTTTGTATCTATGTCGGCATTGTGCATTTTGTATTTAATTCCGTTGCAATTGTCTGTGTTTCATCGTCAATATAAAGGTCCAAGGGATACAGTAAACCTGATGTGAAGTATCGGAATCTAAAACTGGCCGCACAGGAAAGGCTCGAATCATAGACGGTAAGAAGAGTCAGTCTTCTTGTATTTAACTCGGAATTGTGCCTTTTGTATTTATTTCCGATGCAATTTCTGTCTTTCATCGTCAATATGAAGGTCCAAGGGATACAGTAAACCTGAGGTTAGGCATCGGAATCTAAAACTGGTCAATATGTAGTTCCAAGGGATACAATAATCCTGAAGTGAAGCATTGGAATCAAAAACTGGTCTCACAGGAAAGGCACAAGTCACAGACAGGAAGAAGAGTCAGTCTTCTTTAACTTAAGTTGGTATTGTGCCTTTTGTGTTTATATCCGATGCAATTTCTGTGTTACATCGTCAATATGAAGGTCCAAGGGATACAGTAAACCTGAGGTGAAGCATCGGAATCTAAAACTGTTCTCACAGAAAAGGCTCAAATCATAGACAGTCAGAAGAGTTAGTCATCTTGTACTTAAGTCGGCATTGTGCCTTTTGTATTTGTTTCCGATATAATTTCTGTGTTACATCGGCAATATGAAGGGCCAAGAGATACAGTAAACCAGAAGTGAAGCATCGGAATGTAAAACTGGTCTCACGGGAAAGGCTCAAATCACAGACAGTAAGAAGAGTTAGCCTTCTTTAATTCTACTCGGCATTGTGCATTTTGTATTTAATTCCGTTGCAATTGGTTGTGTTTCAACGTCAATATGAAGGTCTAAGGGATACAGTAAACCTGAGGTGAAGCATCGGAACCTATTATTGGCCTCACAGGAAAGGCTCAAATCATAGAGAGTAAGAAGAGTCAGTCTTCTTGTACTTAAGTCGGCATTGTGCCTTTTGTATTTATTTCCGATGCAGTTTCTGTGTTTCATCGTCAATATGAAGGTCCAAGGGATACAATGAACCTGATGTGAAGCAGCAGAATCTAAAACTGGCCTCAGAGGAGAGGCTCATATCTTAGACAGTAAGAAGAGTCGGTCTTCTTGTATGTAAGTAAGCATTGTGCCTCCTGTATTTATTTCCGGTGCAATTTCAGTGTTTCATCGTCAATATGAAGGACCAAGGGATACAGTAAACCTGAGGTGAAGCATCGGAATCTAAAACTGGACTCACAGGAAAGGCTCAAATCAGAGACAGTAAGAAGAGTCATTGCTTCTGTATCTATGTCGGCATTGTGCCTTTTGTATTTAATTCCGATGCAATTTCTGTCTTTCATAGTAAATATGAAGGTCGAAGAGATACAGTAAACCTGAAGTGAAGCATCGGAATCTAAAACTGGTCTGACAGGAATGGCTCAAATCATAGACAGTAAGAACAGTCAGTCTTCTTAAACTTAAGTCAGCATTGTAACTTTTGTATTCAATTCGGATGCAATTTCTGTGTTTCATCGTCAATATGTAGATCCAAGGGATACAATAAACCAGAAGTGAAGCATCGGAATCAAAATCTGGTCTTACATGAAAGGCTCAAGTCACAGACAGGAAGACGAGTCAGTCTTCTTTAACTTAAGTCGGCATTGTGTCTTTTGTATTTATTTCCGATGCAATTTCTGTGTTTCATCGTCAATATGAGAGTCCAAGGGATACTGTAAACCTGAGGTGAAGCATCAGAATCTAAAACTAATCTCACAGAAAGGGCTCAAATTCTAGACTGTAAGAAGAGTTAGTCCTCTTGTACTTAAGTCGGCATTGTGTCTTTGGATTTATTTCCGACGCAATTTCTGTGTTTCATCGGCAACTCGAAGGCCCAAGGGATACTGAAAACCTGACGTGAAGCATCATAAGTTAAAAACTGGTCTTACAGGAAATCCTCAAATCACAGACAGTAAGAAGAGTCAATCTTCTTTAACTTAAGTCGGCATTGTGCCTTTTGTATTTAATTCCGATGCAATTTCTGTGTTCCATCGTCAGTATGAAGGTCCAAGGGATACAGTAAACCTGAAGTGAAGCATCGGAATCTAAAACTGGTCTCACAGGAAAGGCTCAAATAACAGAGAGGAAGAAGAGTCAGTCTTCTTTAACTTCAGTTGGCATTTTGCCTTTTGTGATTATTTCCGATGCAATTTCTGTGTTTCATCGTCAATATGAAGGTCCAAGGGATACAGTAAACCTGAGGTGAAGCATCGGAATCTAAAACTGGCATCACAGGAAAGGCTCAAATCATAGACAGTAAGAACAGTCAGTCTTCTTTAACTTCAGTTGGCATTTTGCCTTTTGTGTTTATTTCCGATGCAATTTCTGTGTTTCATCGTCAATATGAAGGTCCAAGGGATACAGTAAACCTGAAGTGAAACATCGGAATTAAAAACTGGTCTCACAGGAAAGGCACAAGTCACAAACGGGAAGAAGAGTTAGTCTTCTTTAACTTAAGTTGGCATTGTGCCTTTTGTTTCTATTTCCGATGCAATTTCTGTGTTCCATCGTCAGTATGAAGGTCCACGGGATACAGTAAACATGAAGTGAAGCATCGGAATCTAAAACTGGCCTCACAGGAAAGGCTAAAATCATAAACAGTGAAAAGAGTCAGTCTTCTTGTACTTAAGTCGGCATTGCGCCTATCGTATTTATTTCCGATGCAATTTCAGTGTTTCATCGTCAATATGAAGGCCCAAGGGATACAGTAAACCTGAAGTGAAGCATTGGAATCTAAAACTGGTCTCACAGGAAAGGCTCAAATCACAGACAGTAAGAAGAGTTAGTCTTCTTTAACTTAAGTCGGCATTGTTCATTTTGTATTTAATTCCGTTGCAATTGATTGTGCTTCAACGTCTATATGTAGGTCCATGATATACAGTAAACCTGAGGTGAAGCATCGGAACATATTATTGGCCTCACAGGAGATGCTCAAATCTTAGACAGTAAGAAGAGGCAGTCTTCTTGTATGTAAGTAGGCATTGTGCCTCTTGTATTTATTTCCAGTGCAATTTCAGTGTTTCATCGTCAATATGAAGGTCCAAGGGATACAATAAACCTGAGGTGAAGCATCAGAATCTAAAACTAGTCGCACAGATAGGGCTCAAATTATAGACTGTAAGAAGACTCAGTCTTCATGTACTTAAGTCAGCATTGTGTCTTTTGAATTGATTTCGGATCAATTTCTGTGTTTCATCGTTAATATGAAGGTCCATGGGATACAGTAAACAAGAGATGAAGCATCAGAATCTAAAACTAGTCTCCCAGAAAGGGCTCAAATTATAGACTGTAAGAAGAGTCAGTCTTCTTGTAATTAAGTCAGCATTGTGCCTTTTGAATTGATTTCCGATGCAAGTTCTGTGTATCATCGTCAAGATGAGGCTCCAAGGGATACAATAAACCTGAAATGAAGCATCGGAATCTAAAACTGGTCTCCCAGTAAAGGCTCAAATACCAGACGGGAAGAAGAGTCACTCTTCTTTAACTTCAGTTGGCATTTTTCCTTTTGTGTTTATTTCCCATGCAATTTCTATGTTTCATCGCCAATATGAAGGTCCAACGGATACACTAAACCTGATGTGAAGCATCGGAATCTAAAACTGGCCTCACTGGAGAGGCTCAACTCTTAGACAGTAAGAAGATGCAGTCTTCTTGTATGTAAGTAGGCATTGTACCTCTTGTATTTATTTCCGGTGCAATTTCAGTGTTTCATCGTCAATATGAAGGTCCAAGGGATACAGTAAACCTGAGGTGAAGCATCAGAATCTAAAACCAGTCTCACAGAAAGGGCTCAAATTATAGACTGTAAGAAGAGTCAGTCTTCTTGTACTTAAGTCAGCATTGAGCCTTTTGAATTGATTTCCGATGCAAGTTCTGTGTATCATCGTCAATATGAAGGGGCAAGGGATACAATAAACCTGAAGTGAAGCATCGGAATCTAAAACTGGTCTCACAGGAAAGGCTCAAATAACAGACAGGAAGAAGAGTCAGTCTTCTTTAACTTCAGTTGGCATTTTGCCTTTAGTGTTCATTTCCGATGCAATTTCTGTGTTTCATCGTCAATATGAAGGTCCAAGGGATCCAGTAAACCTGAGGGGAAGCATCGGACTCTAATACTGGCCTCACAGGAAAGGCTCATATCATAGACAGTAAGAAGAGTAAGGCTTCTTTAACTTAAGTCGGCATTGTGCCTTTTGTATTTAATTCCGTTGCAATTCTCTGTGTTTCATCGTTAATATTAAGGTCCATGGTATACAGTAAACCTGATGTGAAGCATCGGAACCTAAGACTGGCCTCACAGGAAAGGCTGAAATCATAGAAAGTAAGAAGAGCTATTCTTCTTGTATCTATGTCGGCATTGTGCATTTTGTATTTATTACCGATGCAATTTCTGTGTTTCATCGTCAATATGAAGGTCCAAGGGATTCAGTAAATCAGAGGTGAAGAATCGGAATTTAAAACTGACCTCCCAGGAAAGTGTCAAATCATAGACAGTAAGAAGATTCAGTCTTCTTGTACTTTAGTCGGCATTGTGCCTTTTGTATTTGTGTTTCATCATCAATATGAAGGTCCAAGGGATACAGTAAACCTGAGGTGAAGCATCGGAACCTAAAACTGGCCTCACATTAAAGGCTAAATCATAGACAGTAAGATGAGTTAGGCTTCTTGTACTTAAGTATGCATTGTGCCTTTTGTATTTATTTCCGATTCAATTTCTGTGTTTCATGGACAACATGAAGGTCCAAGGGATACAGTAAGTCTGAGGTGATGCATCGGCATCTAAATCTAGCCTCACAGGAAAGGCTCAAATCATAGACAGTAAGAAACATCAGCCTTCTTGTACTTAAGTCGGCATTGTGCCTTTTGTATTTATTTCCGATGCCATTTGTGTGTTTCATCGTCCATATGAACCTCGAAGGGATACAGTAAACCTGAGGTGAAACATCGAACTCTAAAACTGGTCTCACAGGAAAGGCTCAAATCATAGACAGTAAGAACAGTCAGTCTTCTTTAACTTAAGTCGGCATTGTACCTTTTGTATTCAATTCGAATGCAATTCCTGTGTTTCATCGTCAATATGTAGGTCCAATTGATACAATAAATCTGAAGTGAAGCATCGGAATCAAAAACTGGTCTCACAGGAAAGGCGCAAATCACAGAGAGGAAGAAGAGTCAGTCTTTATCAACTTAAGTTGGCATTGTGCCTTTTGTTTTTATTTCTGATGCAATTTCTGTATTACATCGTCAATATGAAGGTCCAAGGGATACACTAAACCTGATGTGAAGCATCGGAATCTAAAACTGGCCTTACAGGAAAGGCGCATATGTTAGACAGTAAGAAGAGTCAGTCTTCATGTATGTAAGTAGGCAATGTGCCTCTTGTATTTATTTCCGGTGCAATTTCAGTGTTTCATCGTAAATATGAAGGTCCAAGGGATACAGTAAACTTGAGGTGAAGCATCGGAATCTAAAAGAGGCCTCACAGGAAAGGCTCGAATTACAGACAGGAAGAAGAGGCAGTCTTCTTGTACTTATGTTGTCATTGTGCCATTTGTATTTATTTCCGATGCTATTTCTGTGTTTCATCGTCAATATGAAGGTCCAAGGGATAAAGTAAACCTGATGTGAAGCATCGGAATCTAAAACTAGTATCACAGGAAAGGCTCAAATCATAGACAGTAAGAGCAGTCAGTCTTCTTTAACTTAAGTCGGCATTGTGCCCTTAGTTTTTAATTCGGATGCAATGTCTGTGTTTCATCGTCAATATGTGGGTCCAAGGGATACAATATACCTGAAGTGAAGCATCGGAATCAATAACTGGTCTCACAGGAAAGGCACAAATCACAGACAGGAGGAAGAGTCAGTCTTCTTTAACTTAAGTTGGCATTGTGAGTTTTGTGTTTATTTCCGATGCAATTTCTGTGTTACATCGTCAATATGAAGGTCCAAGGGATAAAGTAAACCTGATGTGAAGCATCGGAATCTAAAACTAGTATCACAGGAAAGGCTCAAATCATAGACAGTAAGAGCAGTCAGTCTTCTTTAACTTAAGTCGGCATTGTGCCCTTAGTATTTAATTCGGATGCAATGTCTGTGTTTCATCGTCAATATGTGGGTCCAAGGGATACAATATACCTGAAGTGAAGCATCGGAATCAATAACTGGTCTCACAGGAAATCCTCAAATCACAGACAGTAAGTAGAGTCAGTCTTCTTTAACTGTAATCGGCAATGTGCCTTTTGTATTTAATTCCGATGTAATATCTGTGTTTCATCGTCAATATGAAGGTCAGAAGGATACAGTAAACCTGAGGTGAAGCATCAGAATCTAAAACTGGCCTCACAGGAAAGGCTCAAATCATAGAAAGTAAGAAGACTCATTCTTCTTGTATCTAAGTCGGCATTGTGCCTTTCGTATTTATTACCGATGCAATTTCTGTGTTTCATCGTCAATATGAAGGTCCAAGGGATACACTAAACCTGAGGTCAAGCATCGGAATCTAAAACTGGCCTCCCAGGAAAGACTCAAATCATAGACAGTAAGAAGAGTTAGTCTTCTTGTACTTAAGTCGGCATTGTGCCTTTTGTATTTATTTCCGATGCCATTTCTGTGTTTCATCGTCAATATGAAGGTCCAAGGGATACAGTAAACCTGAGGTGAAGCATCGAAATCCAAAACTTGTCTCACAGGAAACGCTGAAATCATGGACAGTAAGAACAGTCAGTCTTCTTTAACTTAAGTCGGCATTTTGCCTTTTGTATTTAATTCGTATGCAATTTCTGTGTTTCATTGTCAATATGAAGATCCAAGGGATACAATAAACGTGAAGTGAAGCATCGGAATCCATAACTGGTCTCAGAGGATAGGCTCGTATCACAGACAGGAAGAAGAGTCAGTCTTCTTTAACTTAAGTTGACATTGTAACTTCTGTGTTTATTTCCGATGCAATTTCTGTGATTCATCGTTAATATGATGGTCCAAGGGATACAGTAAACCTGAGGTGTAGCATCGGAATCTAAAACTGGCCTCACAGGAAAGGCTCAAATCATAGACAGTAAGAAGAGTTAGTCTTCTTGTACTTAAGTCGGCATTGTGCCTTTTGTATTTATTTCCGATGCAATTTCTGTGTTTTTCATTGTCAATGTGAAGGTCCTAGGGATACAGTAAACCTGAGGTGAAGCATCTGAATCTAAAACTAGTCTCACAGAAAGGGCTCAAATTAAAGACAGTAAGAAGAGTCAGTCTTCTTGTACTTAAGTCGGCATTGTGCCTTTTGTATTTATTTCACAGTAAAGCTGAAGTGAAGCATCGGAATCTAAAACTGGTCTCACAGAAAAGTCTCAAATCACAGACATTAAGTAGAGTTAGTCTTATCTAACTTAAGTCGACATTGTGAGTTTTGCATTTAATTCCGATACAATTTCTGTGTTTCTTCGTCAATATGAAGGTCCAAAGGATACATTAACCTCAGGTGAAGCATCAGAACCTAATACTCACCTCACAGGAACGGCTCAAATCATAGACAGTAAGAAGAGTCAGTCATCTTGTATGTAAGTAGGCATTGTGCCTCTTGTATTTATTTCCGGGTCAACTTCAGTGTTTCATCGTCAATATGAAGGTCCAAGGGATACAGTAAACCTGAGGGGATGCATCTGATTCTAAAACAGGTCTCACAGGAAAGGTTCAAATCATAGACAGTAAGAATAGTCAGTCTTTTTTAACTTAAGTCGGCATTGTGCCTTTTGTATTTAATTCGGATGCAATATCTGTGTTTCATCGTCAATATGAAGGTCCAAGGGATACAATAAACCTGAAGTGAAGCAGCGGAATCTAAAACTGGTCTCACAGGAAAGGCTCAATTCACAGACAGGAAGAGGAGTCAGTCTTCTTTAACTTAAGTTGGCATTTTGCCTTTTGTGTTGATTTCCGATGCAATTTCTGTGTTTCTTCGTCAATATTTAAGTCCAAGGGGTACATTAAACCTGAGGTGAAGCATCGGAACCTAAAACTGGCCTCACAGGAAAGGCTCAAATCATAGACAGTAAGAAGAGTTAGTCTTCTTGTACTTAAGTCGGCATTGTGCCATTTGTATTTATTTTTGATGCACTTTCTGTGTTTCAAAGTCAATATGAAGGCCCAAGGGTTACAGTAAACCTGAAATGAAGCGTCGGAATCTAAAACTGGTTTCACAGGAAAGGTTCATATCACAGACAGTTAGAAGAGTTAGTCTACTTTAACTTAAGTCGGCATTGTGCCTTTTGTATTTAATTCAGATGCAATTTCTGCGTTTCATCGTCAATATGAAGATCCAAGGGATACAATAAACGTGAAGTGATGCATCGGATCCATAACTGGCCTCACAGGAAAGGCTTGAATCACAGACAGTAAGAAGAGTCAGTATTCTTGTACTTAAGTCGGCATTGTGCCTTTTGTATTTATTTCCGATGCCATGTCTGTGTTTCATCGTCAATATAAAGGTCCAATGGATACAGTAAACCTGAGGTGAAGCACCGAAATCTAAAACTGGTCTCAGAGGAATGGCTCAATTCACAGACAGGAAGGGGAGTCAGTCTTCTTTAACTTAAGTTGGCATTTTGCCTTTTTTGTTCATTTCCGATGCAATTTCTGTGTTTCATCGTCAATATGAAGGTCCAAGGGATACAGTAAACCTGAGGTGAAGCATTTGAACCTAAAACTGGCCTCACAGGAAAGGCTCAAATCGTAGACAGTAAGAAGAGTTAGTCTTCTTGTACTTAAGTCGGCATTGTGCCTTTTGTATTTATTTCCGATGCAATTTTTGTGTTTCAAAGTCAATATGAAGGCCCAAGGGTTACAGTAAACCTGAAATGAAGCATAGGAATCTAAAACTGGTCTCACAGGAAAGGCTCAAATCACAGACAGTAAGAAGAGTTAGTCTTCTTTAACTTAAGTCGGCATTGTGCCTTTCTATTGAATTCCGTAGCAATTGTCTGTGTTTCATCGTCAATTTGAAGGTCCAAGGGATACACTAAACCTGATGTGAAGCATCGGAATCTAAAACTGGCCTCACAGTAAAGGCTCAAATCATAGACAGTAAGAAGGGTCAGTCTTCTTGTATGTAGGTAGGCATTGTGCCTCTTGTATTTATTTCCGGTGCAATTTCAGTGTTTCATCGTCAATATGAAGGTCCAAGGTATACAGTAAACCTGAGGTGAAGCATCGGAATCTAAATCTGGTCTCACAGGAAAGGCTCAAATCTTAGACTGTAAGAACAGTCAGTCTTTCTTAACTTAAGTCGGCATTGTGCCTTTTGTATTTAATTCGGATGCAATTTCTGTGTTTCATCGTCAATATGAAGGTCCAATTGATACAATAAACCGGAAGTGAAGCAGCGGTATCCAAAACTGGTCTCACGGGAAAGGCTCAAATCACAGACAGTAAGAAGAGTTAGTCTTCTTTAACTTAAGTCGGCATTGTGCCTTTTCTATTTAATTCCGTAGCAAGTGTCTGTGTTTCATCGTCAATATGAATTCCCAATCAATACAGTTAACCTGAAGTGAAGCATCGGAATCTAAAACTGGCCTCACAGTAAAGGCTCAAATCATAGACAGTAAGATGAGTAAGTCTTCATGTACTTAAGTCGGCGTTGTGCCTTTTGTATTTATTTCCTATGCAATTTCTGTGTTTCATCGTCAATATGAAGGTCCAAGGGATAAAGTGAATCTGAGGTTAAGCATCAGAATCTAAAACTAGTCTCACAGAAAGGGCTCAAATTATAGGCAGCAAGAAGAGTCAGTCTTCTTGTACTTAAGTAGGCATTGTGCCTTTTGTATTTATTTCCGATGCAATTTCTGTGTTTCAAAGTCAATATGATGGCCCAAGGGATACACTAAACCTGAAATGAAGCATCGGAATCTAAAACTGGCCTCACAGGAGAGGCTCAAAACATAGACAGTAACAAAAGTGAGTCTTCTTGTATTTAAGTAGGCATTGTGCCTTTTGTAATTATTGCCGATTCAATTTCTGTGTTTCATTGATAATATGAAGGTTCAAGGGATACAGTAGAAATGAGTTGATGCATCGGAATCTAATACTGGCCTCACAGGAAACGCTCAAATCATAGACAGTAAGAAGAGTCAGTCTTCTTGTACTTAAGTCGGCATTGTGCCTTTTGTATTTATTTCCGATGCCATGTCTGTGTTTCATCGTCAATATGAAGGTCCAAGGTATACAGTAAACCTGAGGTGAAACATCGGAACATAATACTGGCCCCACAGGAAAGGCTCAAATCATAGACATTAAGAAGAGTCAGTCTTCTTGTACTTAAGGCGGCATTGTGAATTTTGTATTTATTTCCGATGCCATTTCTGTGTTTCATCGTCAATATGAAGGTCCAAGGGATACAGTAAACCTAATGTGAAGCATCGGATACTAAAACTGGCCTCACAGGAAAGGCTCAAATCAGATACAGTAAGAAGAGTCATTCCTTTTGTATCTATGTCGGCATTGTGCCTTTTGTATTTAATTCCGATGCAATTTCTGTGTTTCATCGTTAATATGAAGGTCCAAGGGATACATTAAACCTGAAGTGAAGCATCGGAATCTATAACTCGTCTCACAGGAAAGGCTCAAATCACAGACAGGAACAAGCGTCCGTCTTCTTTAACTTAGGTTGGCATTGTGCCTTTTGTGTTTATTTCCGATGCAATTTCTGTGTTTCATCGACAATATGAAGGTCCAAGGAATACAGTAAACCTGAGGTGAAGCAGCGGAATCTGAAACTGGCATCACAGGAAAGGCTCAAATCATAGACAGTAAGAAGAGTTAGTCTTCTTGTACTTAAGTCGGCATTGTGCATTTTGTATTTATTTCCGATGCTATTTCTGTGTTTCATCGTGAATAAGAAGGTCCAAGGGATACACTAAACCTGATGTGAAGCATCGGAATCTAAAACTGGCCTCCCAGTAAAGGCTCAAATCATAGACAGCAAGAAGAGTCAGTCTTCTTGTATGTAAGTAGGCATTGTGCCTCTTGTTGTTATTTCCGGTGCAATGTTAGTGTTTCATTGTCAATATGATGGTCCAAGGGATACAGTAAACTTATGGTGAAGAATCGGAATCTAAAACTGGCCTCACAGGAAAGGCTCAAATCATACACAGCAAGAAGAGTCAGTCTTCTTGTATGTAAGTAGGCATTGTGCCTCTTGTTGTTATTTCCGGTGCAATTTTAGTGTTTCATTGTCAATATGAAGGTCCAAGGGATACAGTAAACTTAAGGTGAAGCATCGGAATCTAAAACTGGCCTCACAGGAAAGGCTCAAATCATAGACAGTAAGAAGAATCAGTCTTCTTGTACTTAAGTCGGCATTGTGCCTTTTGTATTTATTTCCGATGCCATGTCTGTGTTTCATTGTCAATATGAAGGTCCAATGAATACAGTTAACCTGAGGTGAAACACCGGACTCTAAAACTGGTCTCACAGCAAAGGCTCAAAACATAAACAGTTCGAAGAGTCAGTCTTCTTGTACTTATGTCGGCATTGTGACTTTTCTATTTAATTACGAAGCAATTTCTTTGTTTCAGCGTGAATTTGATGGACCAAGGGATACAGTAAACCTGAAGTGAAGCATGAGAATCTAAAACTGTTCTGACAGGAAAGGCTCAAAACATAGACAGTAAGAAAAGTCGGTCCTCTTGTACTTAAGTAGGCATTGTGCCATTTGTATTTCTTTCCAATGGAATTTCTGTGTTTCATCGTCAGTATAAAAGCGCAAGGGATACAGTAAACTTGAAGTGAAGCATCGGAATCTAAAACTGGTCTCACAAGAAAAGCTAAAATCACAGACAGAAAGAAGAGTCAGTCTTCTTTAACTTAAGTGGGCATTGTGCCTTTTGTATTTAATTCCGATGCAATTACTGTGTTTCATCGTCAATAGTAAGGTCGAAGGGATACAGTAACCCTGAGGTGAAGCATCGTAATCTAAAACTTGCCTCACAGGAAAGGCATAAATCATAAACAGTAAGAAGAGTCAGTCATCTTTAACTTAAGTCGGCAATGTGCCGTTTGTATTTAATTCCGTTGCAATGGTCTGTGTTTCATCGTCAATATGGAGGTCCAAGGGATACAGTACACCTGAGGTGAAGCATCGGAATCTAATACTGGCCTCACAGGAAAGGCTCGAATCATAGACAGTAAGAAGAGTCAGTGTACTTGTATTTAAGTAGGCATTGTGGCTTTTGTATTTATTTCCGATGCAATTTCTGTGTTTCATCGTCAATATGAAGGTCCAAGGGATACAGTAAACCTGAGGTGAAGCATCGGAATCTAAAACTGGCTTCACAGGAAAGGCTCTAATCGTAAACCGTAAGAAGAGTCAGCCTTATATTACTTAAGTCGGCATTGTGCCTATTGTATTTATTTCCGATGCCATTTCTGTGTTTCATCGTCAATATGACGGTCCAAGGGATACAGTAAACCTGAAGTGAAGCATCGGAATCTAAAACTGGCCTCACATGAAAGGCTCAAATGATAGACAGTAAGAAGAGTTAGTCTTCTTGTACTTAAGTCGGCATTGTGCCTTTTGTATTTATTTCCGATGCCATTTCTGTGTTTCAAAGTCAATCTGAAGGCCCAAGGGATACAGTAAACATGAAGTGAAGCATCGGAATCGAAAACTGGTCTCACATTAGAGGCTCAAACCACAGGCAGTAAGAAGAAATAGTCTTCTTTAACTTAAGTCGGCATTGTGCCTTTTGTATTTAAGTCCGTAGCAATTGTCTGTGTTTCATCGTCAATATGAAGGTCCAAGGGATACACTAAACCTGATGTGTAGCATCGGAATGTAAAACTGGCCTCACAGTAAAGGCTCAAATTATAGACAGTAAGAAGAGTCAGTCTTCTTATATGTAAGTAGGCATTGTGCCTCTTGTATTTATTTCCGGTGCAATATCAGTGTTTCATCGTCAATATGATGGTCCAAGGGATACAGTAAACCTGAGGTGAAGCATCGGAAAGTAACACTTGCCTCACAGGAAAGGCTCAAATCATAGACAGTAAGAAGAGGTAGCCTTCTTGTACTTGAGTGGGCATTGTGCCTTTTGTATTTATTTCCGATGCCATTTCTGTGTTTCATCGTCAATATGAAGGTCCAATGGATACAGTAAACCTGAGGTGAAGCATCGAAATCTGAAACTGGTCTCACAGGAAAGGCTCAAATCATAGACAGTAAGAAGAGTCAGTCATCTTTAACTTCAGTTGGCATTTTGCCTTTTGTGTTTATTTCCGATGCAATTTCTGTGTTTCATCGTCAAAATGAAGGTCCAAGGGATACATTAAACCTGAAATGAAGCGTCGGAACCTAAAACTGGCCTCATAGGAAAGGCTCAAATCATAGACATTAAGAAGAGTTAGTCTTCTTGTACTTATGTCGGCATTGTGCCTTTTGTATTTATTTGCGATGCAATTTCTGTGTTTCAGAGTCAATATGAAGCTCCAAGGGATACACTAAACCTGATGTGAAGCATAGGAATCTAAAACTGGCCTCACAGTAAAGGCTCAAATCATAGACAGTAAGAAGAGTCAGCCTTTTTGTATGTAAGTGGGCATTGTGCCTTGTGTATTTATTTCCGGTGCAATGTTAGTGTTTCATTGTCAATATGAAGGTCAAAGGGATACAGTAAAATTGAGGTGAAGCATCGGAATCTAAAACTGGCCTCACAGGAAAGGCTCAAATCATAGACAGTAAGAAGAGTCAGTCTTCTTGTATGTAAGTAGGCATTGTGCCTTGTGTATTTATTTCCGGTGCAATTTCAGTGTTTCATCGTCAATATGAAGGGCCAAGGGATACAGTTAACCTGAGGTGAAACACCGGACTCTAAAACTGGTCTCACAGGAAAGGCTCAAAAAATAAACAGTAAGAAGAGTCAGTCTTCTTATACGTAAGTCGGCATTGTGACTTTTGTATTTAATTCCGGTGCAATTTCTGTGTTTCAGCGTGAATTTGAAGGACCAAGGGATACAGTAAACCTGAAGCGAAGCATCAGAATCTAAAACTGTTCTCACAGGATAGGCTCAAAACATAGACAGTAAGAAATGTCGGTCCTCTTGTACTTAAGTCGGCATTTTGCCGTTTGTATTTATTTCCAATGGAATTTCTGTATTTCATCGTCAGTATGAAAGCGCATGGGATACAGTAAACCTGAAGTGAAGCATCGGAATCTAAAACTGGTCTCACAGGAAAGGCTCAAATCACAGACAGAAAGAAGTGTCAGTCTTCTTTAACTTAAGTCGGCATTGTGCCTTTTGTATTTAATTCCGATGCAATTACTGTGTTTCATCGTCAATATGAAGGTCGAAGGGATACAGTAACCCTGAGGTGAAGCATCGTAATCTAAAACTTGCCTCACAGGAAAGGCTTAAATCATAAACAGTAGAAGAGTCAGTCATCTTTAACTTAAGTCGGCATTGTGCCGTTTGTATTTAATTCCGATGCAATTGTCTGTGTTTCATCGTCAATATGGAGGTCCAAGGGATACAGTACACCTAAGGTGAAGCATCGGAATCTAATACTGGCCTCACAGGAAAGGCTCGAATCATAGACAGTAAGAAGAGTCAGTCTACTTGTATTTAAATTGGCATTGTGCCTTTTGTATTTATTTCCGATGCAATTTCTGTGTTTTATCGTCAATATGAAGGTCCAAGGGATACAGTAAACCTGAGGTGAAGCATCGGAATCTAAAACTGGCCTCATAGGAAAGGCTCAAATCATAGACAGTAAGAAGAGTCAGCCTTATATTACTTAAGTCGGCATTGTGCCTATTGTATTTACTTCCGTTGCCATTTCTGTGTTTCATCGTCAATATGACGGTCCAAGGGATACAGTAAACCTGAAGTGAAGCATCGGAATCTAAAACTGGCCTCACATGAAAGGCTCAAATGATAGACAGTAAGAAGAGTTAGTCTTCTTGTACTTAAGTCGGCATTGTGCGTTTTGTATTTAATTCCGTAGCAATTGTTTGTGTTTCATCGTCAATATGAAGGTCCAAGGGATACACTAATTATGATGTGAAGCATCGGAATGTAAAACTGGCCTCACAGTAAAGGCTCAAATCATAGACAGTAAGAAGAGTCAATCTTCTTGTATGTAAGTAGGCATTGTGCCTCTTGTATTTATTTCCGGTGCAATATCAGTGTTTCATCGTCAATATGATGGTCCAAGGGATACAGTAAACCTGAGGTGAGGCATCGGAAACTAAAACTTGACTCACAGGAAAGGCTCAAATCACAGACAGTAAGAAGAGTCAGTCTTACTTAACTTAAGTCGGCATTGTGACTTTTGTATTTAATTTGTTGCAATTGCCTGTGTTTCATAGTCAATATGAGGGAACAAGGGATACAGTAAACCTGAGGTGAAGCATCGGAATCTAATACTGGCCTCACAGGAAAAGCTCAAATCATAGACAGTAAGAGGAGTCAGCCTTCTTGTACTTAAGTCGGCTTAGTGCTTTTTGTTTTTATTTCCGATGCCATTTCTGTGTTTCATCGTCAATATGAAGGTCCAAGGGATACAGTAACCCTGAGGTGAAGCTTCGTAATCTAAAACTTTCCTCACAGGAAAGGCTCAAATCATAGACAGTAAGAAGAGTTAGTCTTCTTGTACTTAAGTCGGCATTGTGCGTTTTGTATTTATTTCCGATGCAATTTCTGTGTTTTATCGTCAATATGAAGGTCCAAGGGATACAGTAAACCTGAGGTGAAGCATCGGAATCTGAAACTGGCCTCATTGGAAAGGCTCAAATCATAGACAGTAAGAAGAGTCAGCCTTCTTGTACTTAAGTCTGCATTGTGCCTTTTGTATTTATATCCGATGCCATTTCTGTGTTTCATCGTCAATATGACGGTCCAAGGGATACAGTAAACCAGAAGTGAAGCATCGGAATCTAAAACTGGCCTCACAGGAAAGGCTCAAATCATAGACAGTAAGAAGAGTTAGTCTTCTTGTACTTAAGTCGGCATTGTGCGTTTTGTATTTATTTCCGATGCAATTTCTGTGTTTCAAAGTCAATCTGACGGCCCAAGGGCTACATCAAACCTGAAGTGAAGCATCGGAATCGAAAACTGGTCTCACAGGAGAGGCTCAAATCACAGACTGTAAGAAGAGTTAGTCTTCTTTAACTTAAGTCGGCATTGTGCCTTTTGTATTTCATTCCGTAGCAATTGTCTGTGTTTCATCGTCAATATAAAGGTCCAAGGGATACACTAAACCTGATGTGATGCATCGGAATGAAAAACTGGCCTCACAGTAAAGGCTCAATTCATAGACAGTAAAAAGAGTCATTCTTCTTGTATGTAAGTAGGCATTGTGCCTCTTGTATTTATTTCCGGTGCAATTTCAGTGTTTCATCGTCAATATGATGGTCCAAGGGATAGAGTAAACCTTAGGTGAAGCATCGGAAAGTATAACTGGCCTCACAGGAAAGGCTCAAATCATAGACAGTAAGAAGAGGTAGCCTTCTTGTACTTAAGTCGGCATTGTGCCTTTTGTATTTATTTCCGATGCAATTTATGTGTTTCATCGTCAATATGAAGGCCCAAGGGATACAGTAAACTTGAAGTGAAGCATCGGAATTTAAAACTGGTCTCACAGGAAATTATCAAATAACAGACAGTAAGAAGAGTCAGTTTACTTCAACTTAAGTCGGCATTGTGCCATTTGTATTTAATTCCAATGCAATATCTGTGTTTCATCGTCAATATGAAGGTCCAAAGGATACAGTAAAAATGAGATGAAGCATCGGAATCTAAAACTGGCATCACAGGAAAGGCTCAAATCATAGAAAGTAAGAAGACTCATTCTTCTTGTGTCTATGTCGGCATTGTGCCTTTTGTATTTATTACCGATGCAATTTCTGTGTTTCATCGTCAATATGAAGATCCATGGGATACACTAAACCTGAGGTGAAGCATCGGAATCTAAAAGTGGCCTCCCAGGAAAGACTCAAATCATAGACAGTAAGAAGATTCAGTGTTCTTGTACTATAGTAGGCATTGTGCCTTTTGTATTTGTGTTTCATCGTCAACATGAAGGTCCAAGGGATACAGTACACCTGAGGTGAAGCATCAGAACCTAAAACTGGCCTCACATTAAAGGCTCAAATCATAGACAGTAAGATGAGTTAGGTTTCTTGTACTTAAGTAGGCATTGTGCCTTTTATATTTATTTCCGATTCAATTTCTGTGTTTCATCGACAACATGAAGGTCCAAGGGATACAGTAAACCTGAGGTGATGCATCGGAATCTAAAACTAGCCTCACAGGAATGGCTCAAATCATAGACAGTAAGAAAAATCAGTCTTCTTGTACTTAAGTCGGCATTGTGCCTTTTGTATTTATTTCCGATGCCATTTCTGTGTTTCATCGTCAATATGAAGCTCGAAGGGATACAGTAAACCTGAAATGAAGCATCGGAATCTAAAACTGGTCTCACAGGAAAGGTTCAAATCATAGGCAGTAAGATAAGCAAGTCTTCATGTACTTAAGTCGGCATTGTGCCTTTTGTATTTATTTCCGATGCAATTTCTGTGTTTTTCATTGTCAATATGAAGGTCCAAGGGATACAGTAAACCTGAGGTGAAGCATCAGAATCTAAAACTAGTCTCACAGAAAGGGCTGAAATTATAGACAGTAAGAAGAGTCAGTCTTCTTGTACTTAAGTCGGCGTTGTGCCTTTTGTCTTTATTTCACAGTAAACCTGAAGTGAAGCATCGGAATCTAAAACTGGTCTCACAGGAAAGGCTCAAATCACGGACATTAAGAAGAGTTAGTCTTATCTAACTTAAGTCGGCATTGTGAATTTTGCAGTTAATTCCGATACAATTTCTGTGTTTCATCGTCAATATGAAGGTCCAAAGGATACATTAACCTCAGGTGAAGCATCAGAAACTAAAACTCACCTCACAGGAACGGCTCAAATCATACACAGTAAGAAGTGTAAGTCATCTTGTATGTAAGTAGGCATTGTGCCTCTTGTATTTATTTCCGGTTCAATCTCAGTGTTTCATCGTCAATATGAAGGTCCAAGGGATACACTAAACCTAATGTGAAGCATCGGAATCCAAAACTGGCCTCCCAGAAAAGGCTCAAATCATAGACAGCAAGAAGAGTCAGTCTTCTTGTATGTAAGTAGGCATTGTGCCTCTTGTAGTTATTTCCGGTGCAATTTTAGTGTTTCATTGTCAATATGAAGGTCCAAGGGATACAGTAAACTTAAGGTGAAGCATCGGAATCTAAAACTGGCCTCACAGGAAAGGCTTAAATGATACACAGTAAGAAGAATCAGTCTTCTTGTATGTAAGTAGGCATTGTGCCTTGTGTATTTATTTCCGGTGCAATTTCAGTGATTTATCGTCAATACGAAGGTCCAAGGGATACAGTAAACCTGAGGTGAAGCATCGGAATCTAAAACTGGCCCCACAGGAAAGGCTCAAATCATAGACAGTATGAAGAATCAGTCTTCTTGTACTTAAGTCGGCATTGTGCCCTTTGAATTTATTTCCGATGCCATGTCTGTGTTTCATCGTCAATATGAAGGTCCAATGGATACAGTTAACCTGAGGTGAAACACCGAACTCTAAAACTGGTCTCACAGCAAAGGCTCAAAACATAGACAGTTAGAAGAGTCAGTCTTCTTGTACTTATATCGGCATTGTGACTTTTCTATTTAATTCCGATGCAATTTCTTTGTTGCAGCGTGAATTTGAAGGTCCAAGGGATACAGCAAACCTGAGGTGAAGCATCGGAATCTAAAACTGGCCTCACAGGAAAGGCTCATATCATAGACAGTAAGAAGAGTCAGCTTTATATTACTTAAGTCGGCATTGTGCCTATTGTATTTATTTCCGATGCAATTTCTGTGTTTCAAAGTCAATCTGAAGGCACAAGGAATACAGTAAACATGATGTGAAGCATCGGAATCGAAAACTGGTCTCACAGGAGAGGCTCAAATCACAGACAGTAAGAAGAGTTAGTCTTCTTTAACTTAAGTCGGCATTGTGCCTTTTGTATTTAATTCCGTAGCAATTGTCTGTGTTTCATCGTCAATATGAAAATGCAAGGGATACAATAAACCTGATGTGAAGGATCGGAATGTAAAACTGGCCTCACAGTAAAGGCTCAAATCATAGACAGTAAGAAGAGTCAGTCTTCTTGTATGTAAGTAGGCATTGTGCCTCTTGTATTTATTTCCGGTGCAATATCAGTATTTCATCGTTAATATGATGGTCCAAGGGATACAGTAAACCAGAGGTGAAGCATCGGAAACTAAAACTTGCCTCACAGGAAAGGCTCAAATCATAGACAGTAAGAAGAGGTAGCCTTCTTGTACTTAAGTAGGCATTGTGCCTCTTGTATTTATTTCCGATGCCATTTCTGTGTTTCATCGTCAATATGAAGGTCCAGTGGATACAGTAAACCTGAGGTGAAGCATCGAAATCTGAAACTGGTCTCACAGCAATGGCTCGAATCATAGACAGTAAGAAGAGTCAGTCTTTGTTAACTTAAGTCGGCATTGTGTCTTTGTATTTAATTCGGATGCATTTTCTGTGTTTCATAGTCAATATGAAGGTCCAAGGTATACAGTAAACCTGAAGTGAAGCATCGGAATCTAAAACTGGCCTCACAGGAAAGGCTCAAATCATAGACAGTAAGAAGAGTTAGTCTTCTTGTACTTAAGTCGGCATTGTGCGTTTTGTATTTATTTCCGATGCAATTTCTGTGTTTCAAAGTCAATCTGACGGCCCAAGGGCTACATCAAACCTGAAGTGAAGCATCGGAATCGAAAACTGGTCTCACAGGAGAGGCTCAAATCACAGACTGTAAGAAGAGTTAGTCTTCTTTAACTTAAGTCGGCATTGTGCCTTTTGTATTTCATTCCGTAGCAATTGTCTGTGTTTCATCGTCAATATAAAGGTCCAAGGGATACACTAAACCTGATGTGAAGCATCGGAATGAAAAACTGGCCTCACAGTAAAGGCTCAATTCATAGACAGTAAAAAGAGTCATTCTTCTTGTATGTAAGTAGGCATTGTGCCTCTTGTATTTATTTCCGGTGCAATTTCAGTGTTTCATCGTCAATATGATGGTCCAAGGGATAGAGTAAACCTTAGGTGAAGCATCGGAAAGTAAAAGTGGCCTCACAGGAAAGGCTCAAATCATAGACAGTAAGAAGAGGTAGCCTTCTTGTACTTAAGTCGGCATTGTGCCTTTTGTATTTATTTCCGATGCAATTTATGTGTTTCATCGTCAATATGACGAAGCATCGGAATTTAAAACTGGTCTCACAGAAAATTATCAAATAACAGACAGTAAGAAGAGTCAGTTTACTTCAACTTAAGTCGGCATTGTGCCATTTGTATTTAATTCCAATGCAATATCTGTGTTTCATCGTCAATATGAAGGTCCAAAGGATACAGTAAACCTGAGATGAAGCATCGGAATCTAAAACTGGCCTCACAGGAAAGGCTCAAATCATAGAAAGTAAGAAGACTCATTCTTCTTGTGTCTATGTCGGCCTTGTGCCTTTTGTATTTATTACCGATGCAATTTCTGTGTTTCATCGTCAATATGAAGATCGATGGGATACACTTATCCTGAGGTGAAGCATCGGAATCTAAAAGTGGCCTCCCAGGAAAGACTCAAATCATAGACAGTAAGAAGATTCAGTGTTCCTGTACTATAGTAGGCATTGTGCCTTTTGTATTTGTGTTTCATCGTCAACATGAAGGTCCAAGGGATACAGTACACCTGAGGTGAAGCATCAGAACCTAAAACTGGCCTCACATTAAAGGCTCAAATCATAGACAGTAAGATGAGTTAGGCTTCTTGTACTTAAGTAGGCATTGTGCCTTTTATATTTATTTCCGATTCAATTTCTGTGTTTCATCGACAACATGAAGGTCCAAGGGATACAGTAAACCTGAGGTGATGCATCGGAATCTAAAACTAGCCTCACAGGAAAGGCTCAAATCATAGACAGTAAGAAAAATCAGTCTTCTTGTACTTAAGTCGGCATTGTGCCTTTTGTATTTATTTCCGATGCCATTTCTGTGTTTCATCGTCAATATGAAGCTCGAAGGGATACAGTAAACCTGAAATGAAGCATCGGAATCTAAAACTGGTCTCACAGGAAAGGTTCAAATCATAGGCAGTAAGTTAAGCAAGTCTTCATGTACTTAAGTCGGCATTGTGCCTTTTGTATTTATTTCCGATGCAATTTCTGTGTTTTTCATTGTCAATATGAAGGTCCAAGGGATACACTAAACCTGTGGTGAAGTATCAGAATCTAAAACTAGTCTCACAGAAAGGGCTGAAATTATAGACAGTAAGAAGAGTCAGTCTTCTTGTACTTAAGTCGGCGTTGTGCCTTTTGTCTTTATTTCACAGTAAACCTGAAGTGAAGCATCGGAATCTAAAACTGGTCTCACAGGAAAGGCTCAAATCACGGACATTAAGAAGAGTTAGTCTTATCTAACTTAAGTCGGCATTGTGAATTTTGCAGTTAATTCCGATACAATTTCTGTGTTTCATCGTCAATATGAAGGTCCAAAGGATACATTAACCTCAGGTGAAGCATCAGAAACTAATACTCACCTCACAGGAACGGCTCAAATCATACACAGTAAGAAGTGTAAGTCATCTTGTATGTAAGTAGGCATTGTGCCTCTTGTATTTATTTCCGGTTCAATCTCAGTGTTTCATCGTCAATATGAAGGTCCAAGGGATACACTAAACCTAATGTGAAGCATCGGAATCCAAAACTGGCCTCCCAGAAAAGGCTCAAATCATAGACAGCAAGAAGAGTCAGTCTTCTTGTATGTAAGTAGGCATTGTGCCTCTTGTAGTTATTTCCGGTGCAATTTTAGTGTTTCATTGTCAATATGAAGGTCCAAGGGATACAGTAAACTTAAGGTGAAGCATCGGAATCTAAAACTGGCCTCACAGGAAAGGCTTAAATGATACACAGTAAGAAGAATCAGTCTTCTTGTATGTAAGTAGGCATTGTGCCTTGTGTATTTATTTCCGGTGCAATTTCAGTGATTTATCGTCAATACGAAGGTCCAAGGGATTCAGTAAACCTGAGGTGAAGCATCGGAATCTAAAACTGGCCCCACAGGAAAGGCTCAAATCATAGACAGTATGAAGAATCAGTCTTCTTGTACTTAAGTCGGCATTGTGCCCTTTGAATTTATTTCCGATGCCATGTCTGTGTTTCATCGTCAATATGAAGGTCCAATGGATACAGTTAACCGGAGGTGAAACACCGAACTCTAAAACTGGTCTCACAGCAAAGGCTCAAAACATAGACAGTTAGAAGAGTCAGTCTTCTTGTACTTATGTCGGCATTGTGACTTTTCTATTTAATTCCGATGCAATTTCTTTGTTGCAGCGTGAATTTGAAGGTCCAAGGGATACAGTAAACCTGAGGTGAAGCATCGGAATCTAAAACTGGCCTCACAGGAAAGGCTCATATCATAGACAGTAAGAAGAGTCAGCTTTATATTACTTAAGTCGGCATTGTGCCTATTGTATTTATTTCCGATGCAATTTCTGTGTTTCAAAGTCAATCTGAAGGCACAAGGAATACAGTAAACATGATGTGAAGCATCGGAATCGAAAACTGGTCTCACAGGAGAGGCTCAAATCACAGACAGTAAGAAGAGTTAGTCTTCTTTAACTTAAGTCGGCATTGTGCCTTTTGTATTTAATTCCGTAGCAATTGTCTGTGTTTCACCGTCAATATGAAAATGCAAGGGATACAATAAACCTGATGTGAAGGATCGGAATGTAAAACTGGCCTCACAGTAAAGGCTCAAATCATAGACAGTAAGAAGAGTCAGTCTTCTTGTATGTAAGTAGGCATTGTGCCTCTTGTATTTATTTCCGGTGCAATATCAGTATTTCATCGTTAATATGATGGACCAAGGGATACAGTAAACCAGAGGTGAAGCATCGGAAACTAAAACTTGCCTCACAGGAAAGGCTCAAATCATAGACAGTAAGAAGAGGTAGCCTTCTTGTACTTAAGTAGGCATTGTGCCTCTTGTATTTATTTCCGATGCCATTTCTGTGTTTCATCGTCAATATGAAGGTCCAGTGGATACAGTAAACCTGAGGTGAAGCATCGAAATCTGAAACTGGTCTCACGGCAAAGGCTCGAATCATAGACAGTAAGAAGAGTCAGTCTTTGTTAACTTAAGTCGGCATTGTGGCTTTTGTATTTAATTCGGATGCATTTTCTGTGTTTCATCGGCAAAATGAAGGTCCAAGGGATACATTAAACCTGAAATGAAGCGTCGGAACCTAAAACTGGCCTCACAGAAAAGGCTCAAATCATAGACATTAAGAAGAGTTAGTCTTCTTGTACTTAAGTCGGCATTGTGCCTTTTGTATTTATTTCCGATGCAATTTCAGTGTTTCAAAGTCAATCTGAAGGCCCAAGGGATACAGTAAACATGAAGTGAAGCATCGGAATCGAAAACTGGTCTCACAGGAGAGGCTCAAATCACAGACAGTAAGACGAGTTAGTCTTCTTTAACTTAAGTCGGCATTGTGCGTTTTGTATTTAATTCCGTAGCAGTTGTCTGTGTTTCATCGTCAATATGAAGGTCCAAGGGATACACTAAACCTGATGTGAAGCATCGGAATGTAAAACTGGCTGACAGTAAAGGCTCAAATCATAGACAGTAAGAAGAGTCAGTCTTCTTGTATGTAAGTAGGCATTGTGCCTCTTGTATTTATTTCCGGTGCAATATCAGAGTTTCATCGTTAATATGATGGTCCAAGGGATAAAGTAAACTTGAGGTGAAGCATCGGAATCTAAAACTGGCCTCACAAGAGAGGCTCAAATCATAGACAGTAAGAAGAGTCAGTCTTCTTGTATGAAAGTAGGCATTACGCCTTGTGTATTTATTTCCAGTGCAATTTCAGTGTTTCATCGACAATTTGAAGGTCCAAGGGATACAGTTAACCTGATGTGAAACACCGTACTCTAAAACTGGTCTCACAGGAAAGGCTCAAAATATAGACAGTAAGAAGAGTCAGTCTTCTTTAACTTAAGTCGGCATTGTGCCTTTTGTATTTAATTCCGATGCAATTACTGTGTTTCATCGTCAATATGAAGGTCCAAGGTATACAGTAACCCTGAGGTGAAGCAGCGGAATCTAAAACTGGCCTCACAGGAAAGGCTCAAATCATAAACTGTAAGAAGAGTCAGTCATCTTGTACTTAAAACGGCATTGTGCCTATTGTATTTATTTCCGACGCAATGTCTGTGTTTCATCGGCAATATGAAGGTCCAAGTGATACAGTAAACCTGAGGTGAAGCATCGAAATCTAAAACTGGTCTCACAGGAAAGGCTCATATCACAGACAGTAAAATGAGTCAGTCTTCTTTAACTTAAGTCGGCATTGTGCAGTTTGTATTTAATTCCGTTGCAATTGTCTGTGTTTCATCGTCAATATGGAGGTCCAAGTGATACAGTAAACCTGAGGTGAAGCATTGGATTCTAATACTGGCCTCACAGGAAAGGCTCGAATCATAGACAGTAAGAAGAGTCAGTCTTCTTGTATTTAAGTAGGCATTGTGCCTTTTGTATTTATTTCCGATGCAATTTCTGTGTTTCAACGTCAATATGAAGGTCCAAGGGATACAGTAAACCTGAGGTGAAGAATCGGAAACTAAAACTGGCCTCACGGGAAAGGCTCAAATCATAGACAGTGAGAAGAGACAGCCTTCTTGTACTTAAGTCGGAATTGTGCCTTTTTTAATTATTTCCGATGCCATTTCTGCGTTTCATCGTCAATATGAAGGTCCAAGGGATACAGTAAACCTGAGGTGAAGCATCGGAATTTAAAACTGGCCTCACAAAAAAGGCTCAAATCATAGACAGTAAGAAGAGTTAGTCGTCTTGGACTTCAGTCTGCATTGTGCCTTTTGTATTTATTTCCGATGCAATTTCTGTGTTTCAAAGTCAATATGAAGGCCCAAGGGATACAGTGAAATTGAAGTGAAGCATCGGAATCTAAAACTGTTCTCACATTAAAGGCTCAAATCACAGACAGTAAGAAGAGTTAGTCTTCTTTAACTTAAGTCGGCATTGTGCCTTTTGTATTTAATTCCGTAGCAATTGTCTGTGTTTCATCGTCAATATGAAGGTCCAAGGGATACAGTAAACCTGAGGTGAAGCAACGGAATCTAAAACTGGCCCCACAGGAAAGGCTCAAATCATAGACAGTAAGAAGAATCAGTCTTCTTGTACTTAAGTCGGCATTGTGCCTTTTGTATTTATTTCCTATGCCGTGTCTGTGTTTCATCGTCAATATGAAGGTCCAATAGATACAGTTAACCTGAGGTGAAACACCGGACTCTAAAACTGGTCTCCCAGCAAAGGCTCAAAACATAGGCAGTTAGAAGAGTCAGTCTTCTTGTACTTAAGTCGGCATTCTGACTTTTGTATTTAATACCGATGCAATTTCTGTGTTTCAGCGTGAATTTGAAGGACCAAGGGATACAGTAAACCTGAAGTGAAGCATGAGAATCTAAAACTGTTCTTAAAGGAAAGGCTCAAAACATAGACAGTAAGAAAAGTCGGTCTTCTTGTACTTAAGTCGGCATTGTGCCATTTGTATTTATTTCCAATAAAATTTCTGTGTTTCATCTTCAGTATGAAGGCGCAAGGGATACAGTAAACTTGAAGTGAAGCATCGGAATCTAAAACTGGCCTCACAGGAAAAGCTCAAATCACAGACAGAAAGAAGAGTCAGTCTTCTTTGACTTAAGTCGGCATTGTGCCTTTTGTATTTAATTCCGATGCAATTTTTGTGTTTCATCGGCTATATCAAGGCCCAAGGGATACAGTAAACCTTGAGGTGAAGCATCGGAATCCAAATGTGGTCTCACAGGAAAGGCTCAAATCACAGACAGTAAGTAGAGTCAGTCTTCTTTAACTTAAGTCGGCATTATGCCGTTTGTATTTAATTCCGTTGCAATTGTCTGTGTTTCATCGTCAATATGGAGGTCCATGGGATACAGTAAACCTGAGGTGAAGCATCGGAATCTAATACTGGCCTCACAGGAAAGGCTCGAATCATAGACAGTAAGAAGAGTCAGTCTTCTTGAATTTAAGTAGGCATTGTGCCTTTTGTATTTTTACCGATGCAATTCCTGTGTTTCATCGTCAATATGAAGGTCCAAGGGATACAGTAAACCTGACGTCAAGCATCGGAATCTAAAACTGGCCACACAGGAAAGGCTCAAATCGTAGACTGTAAGAAGAGGTAGCCTTCTTGTTCTTAAGTCGGCATTGTGCCTTTTGTATTTATTTCCGATGCAATTTCTGTGTTTCAAAGTCAATATGAAGGCCCAAGGGATATAGTAAACCTGAAGTGAAAAATCGGAATCTAAAACTGGTGTCACAGGAAAGGCTCAAATTACAGACAGTTAGAAGAGTTAGTCTTCTTTAACTTAATTCGGCATTGTGCCTTTTGTATTTAATTCCGTAGTAATTGTCTGTTTTTGATCGTGAATATGAAGCTCCAAAGGATACACTAAACCTGACGTGAAGCATCGGAATCTAAAACTTGCCTCACAGTAAAGGCTCAAATCATAGACAGTAAGAAGAGTCAGTCTTTTTGTATGTAAGTAGGCATTGTGCCTCTTGTAATTATTTCCGGTGCAATTTTAGTGTTTCATTGTCAATATGAAGATCAAAGGGATACAGTAAACGTGAGGTGAAACATCGGAATCTATAACTGGCCTCACAGGAAATGCTGAAATCATAGACAGTAAGAAGAGTCAGTCTTCTTGTATGTAAGTAATCATTGTGCCTTGTGTATTTATTTCCGGTGCAATTTCAGTGTTTCATCGTCAATATGAAGGTCCAAGGGATACAGTTAACATGAGGTGAATCACCGGACTCTAAAACTGGTCTCACAGGAAAGGCTCAAAATATAGACTATAAGAAGTGTCAGTCTTCTTATACTTAAGTCGGCATTGTGACCTTTGTATTTAATTCCGATGCAATTACTGTGTTCCAGCGTGAATTTGAAGGACCAAGGGATACAGTAAACCTGAAGTGAAGCATGAGAATCTAAAACTGCTCTCACAGGATAGCCTCAAAACATAGACAGTAAGAAAAGTGGGTCTTCTTGTACTTAAGTCGGCATTGTGCCATTTGTATTTATTTCAAATGTAATTTCTGTGTTTCATCGTCAGTATGCAGGCGCAAGGGATACAGTAATCTTGAAGTGAAGCATCGGAATCTAAAACTGGTCTCACAGGAAAAGCCCAAATCACAGACAGAAAGAAGAGCCAGTCTTCTTTAACTTAAGTTGGCATTGTGCCTTTTGTATTTAATTCGGATGCAATTACTGTGTTTCATTGTCAATATGAAGGTCCAAGGGATACAGTAACCCTGAGGTGAAGCAGCGTAATCTAATACTGGCCTCACAGGAAAGGTTCAAATCATAAAATGTAAGAAGAGTCAGTCATCTAGTACTTAAGTCGGCATTTTGCCTATTGTATTTATTTCCAACCCAATTTCTGTGTTTCATCGGCAATATGAAGGCTCAATGGATACTGTAAACCTTGAGGTGAAGTATCGGAATCTAAAACTGGTCTTACAGGAAAGGCTCAAATCACAGCCAGTAAGAAGAGTCAGTCTTCTTTAACTTAAGTCGGCATTGTGCAGTTTGTATTTAATTCCGTTGCAATTGTCTGTGTTTCATCTTCAATATGGAGGTCCAAGGGATACAGTAAACCTGAGGTGAAGCATCGGAAACTAAAACTGGCCTCACAGGAAAGGCTCAAATCATAGACAGTAAGAAGAGTTAGTCTTCTTGTACTTAAGTCGGCATTGTGCCTTTTGTATTTATTTCCGATGCAATTTCAGTGTTTCAAAGTCAATCTGAAGGCCCAAGGGATACAGTAAACATGAAGTGAAGCATCGGAATCGAAAACTGGTCTCACAGAAGAGGCTCAAATCACAGACAGTAAGACGAGTTAGTCTTCTTTAACTTAAGTCGGCATTGTGCGTTTTGTATTTAATTCCGTAGCAGTTGTCTGTGTTTCATGGTCAATATGAAGGTCCAAGGGATACACTAAACCTGATGTGAAGCATCGGAATGTAAAACTGGCTGACAGTAAAGGCTCAAATCATAGACAGTAAGAAGAGTCAGTCTTCTTGTATGTAAGTGGGCATTGTGCCTCTTGTATTTATTTCCGGTGCAATATCAGAGTTTCATTATTAATATCATGGTCCAAGGGATACAGTAAACTTGAGGTGAAGCATCGGAATCTAAAACTGGCCTCACAGGAGAGGCTCAAATCATAGACAGTAAGAAGAGTCAGTCTTCTTGTATGAAAGTAGGCATTACGCCTTGTGTATTTATTTCCGGTGCAATTTCAGTGTTTCATCGACAATTTGAAGGTCCAAGGGATACAGTTAACCTGATGTGAAACACCGGACTCTAAAACTGGTCTCACAGGAAAGGCTCAAAATATAGACAGTAAGAAGAGTCAGTCTTCTTATACTTAAGTCGGCATTGTGACCTTTGTATTTAATTCCGATGGAATTTCTGTGTTCCAGCGTGAATTTGAAGGACCAAGGGATACAGTAAACCTGAAGTGAAGCATGAGAATCTAAAACTGCTCTCACAGGATAGCCTCAAAACATAGACAGTAAGAAAAGTCGGTCTTCTTGTACTTAAGTCGGCATTGTGCCATTCGTATTTATTTCAAATGTAATTTCTGTGTTTCATCGTCAGTATGAAGGCGCAAGGGATACAGTAATCTTGAAGTGAAGCATCGGAATCTAAAACTGGTCTCACAGGAAAAGCCCAAATCACAGACAGAAAGAAGAGCCAGTCTTCTTTAACTTAAGTTGGCATTGTGCCTTTTGTATTTAATTCCGATGCAATTACTGTGTTTCATCAACAATATGAAGGTCCAAGGGATACAGTAACCCTGAGGTGAAGCAGCGTAATCTAATACTGGCCTCACAGGAAAGGTTCAAATCATAAAATGTAGGAAGAGTCAGTCATCTAGTACTTAAGTCGGCATTTTGCCTATTGTATTTATTTCCAACGCAATTTCTGTGTTTCATCGGCAATATGAAGGCTCAATGGATACTGTAAACCTTGAGGTGAAGTATCGGAATCTAAAACTGGTCTTACAGGAAAGGCTCAAATCACAGCCAGTAAGAAGAGTCAGTCTTCTTTAACTTAAGTCGGCATTGTGCAGTTTGTATTTAATTCCGTTGCAATTGTCTGTGTTTCATCTTCAATATGGAGGTCCAAGGGATACAGTAAACCTGAGGTGAAGCATCGGAAACTAAAACTGGCCTCACAGGAAAGGCTCAAATCATAGACAGTAAGAAGAGTTAGTCTTCTTGTACTTAAGTCGGCATTGTGCCTTTTGTATTTATTTCCGATGCAATTTCAGTGTTTCAAAGTCAATCTGAAGGCCCAAGGGATACAGTAAACATGAAGTGAAGCATCGGAATCGAAAACTGGTCTCACAGGAGAGGCTCAAATCACAGACAGTAAGACGAGTTAGTCTTCTTTAACTTAAGTCGGCATTGTGCGTTTTGTATTTAATTCCGTAGCAGTTGTCTGTGTTTCATGGTCAATATGAAGGTCCAAGGGATACACTAAACCTAATGTGAAGCATCGGAATGTAAAACTGGCTGACAGTAAAGGCTCAAATCATAGACAGTAAGAAGAGTCAGTCTTCTTGTATGTAAGTAGGCATTGTGCCTCTTGTATTTATTTCCGGTGCAATATCAGTGTTTCATCGTTAATATGATGGTCCAAGGGATATAGTAAACCTGAGGTGAAGCATCGGAAACTAAAACTTGCCTAACAGTAAAGGCTCAAATCATAGACAGTAAGAAGAGTCAGTCTTCTTGTATGTAAGTAGGCATTGTGCCTCTTGTATTTATTTCCGGTGAAATATCAGAGTTTCATCGTTAATATGATGGTCCAAGGGATACAGTAAACTTGAGGTGAAGCATCGGAATCTAAAACTGGCCTCACAGGAGAGGCTCAAATCATAGACAGTAAGAAGAGTCAGTCTTCTTGTATGAAAGTAGGCATTACGCCTTGTGTATTTATTTCCGGTGCAATTTCAGTGTTTCATCGACAATATGAAGGTCCAAGGGATAAGTTAACCTGATGTGAAACACCGGACTCTAAAACTGGTCTCACAGGAAAGGCTCAAAATATAGACAGTAAGAAGAGTCAGTCTTCTTATACTTAAGTCGGCATTGTGACTTTTGTATTTAATTCCGATGCACTTTTGGTGTTTCAGCGTGAATTTGAAGGACCAAGGGATACAGTAAACCTGAAGCGAAGCATGAGAATCTAAAACTGTTCTCACAGGATAGGCTCAAAACATAGTCAGTAAGAAAAGTCGGTCTTCTTGTACATAAGTCGGCATTGTGCCATTTGTATTTATTTCCAATGGAATTTCTGTGTTTCATCGTCAGTACGAAAGCGCAAGGGATACAGTAAACTTGAAGTGAAGCATCGGAATCTAAAACTGGTCTCACAGGAAAAGCTCAAATCACAAACAGAAAGAAGAGTCAGTCTTCTTTAACTTAAGTCGGCATTGTGCCTTTTGTATTTAATTCCGATGCAATTACTGTGTTTCATCGTCAATATGAAGGTCCAAGATATACAGTAACCCTGAGGTGAAGCAGCGGAATCTAAAACTGGCCTCACAGGAAAGGCTCAAATCATAAACTGTAAGAAGAGTCAGTCATCTTGTACTTAAGTCGGCATTGTGCCTATTGTATTTATTTCCGACGCAATGTCTGTGTTTCATCGGCAATATGAAGGCGCAATGGATACTGTAAACCTTGAGGTGAAGCATCGAAATCTAAAACTGGTCTCACAGGAAAGGCTCATATCACAGACAGTAAAATGAGTCAGTCTTCTTTAAGTTAAGTCGGCATTGTGCCGTTTGTATTTAATTCCGTTGCAATTGTCTGTGTTTCATCGTCAATATGGAGGTCCAAGTGATACAGTAAACCTGAGGTGAAGCATTGGATTCTAATACTGGCCTCACAGCAAAGGCTCGAATCATAGACAGTAAGAAGAGTCAGTCTTCTTGTATTTAAGTAGGCATTGTGCCTTTTGTATTTATTTCCGATGCAATTTCTGTGTTTCAACGTCAATATGAAGGTCCAAGGGATACAGTAAACCTGAGGTGAAGAATCGGAAACTAAAACTGGCCTCACGGGAAAGGCTCAAATCATAGACAGTGAGAAGAGACAGCCTTCTTGTACTTAAGTCGGAATTGTGCCTTTTTTATTTATTTCCGATGCCATTTCTGCGTTTCATCGTCAATATGAAGGTCCAAGGGATACAGTAAACCTGAGGTGAAACATCGGAATTTAAAACTGGCCTCACAAAAAAGGCTCAAATCATAGACAGTAAGAAGAGTTAGTCTTCTTCTACTTAAGTCTGCATTGTGCCTTTTGTATTTATTTGCGATGCAATTTCTGTGTTTCAAAGTCAATATGAAGGCCCAAGAGATACAGTGAAACTGAAGTGAAGCATCGGAATCTAAAACTGGTCTCACATTAAAGGCTCAAATCACAGACAGTAAGAAGAATCAGTCTTCTTGTACTTAAGTCGGCATTGTGCCTTTTGTATTTATTTCCTATGCCGTGTCTGTGTTTCATCGTCAATATGAAGGTCCAATAGATACAGTTAACCTGAGGTGAAACACTTGACTCTAAAACTGGTCTCCCAGCAAAGGCTTAAAACATAGGCAGTTAGAAGAGTCAGTCTTCTTGTACTTAAGTCGGCATTCTGACTTTTGTATTTAATACCGATGCAATTTCTGTGTTTCAGCGTGAATTTGAAGGACCAAGGGATACAGTAAACCTGAAGTGAAGCATGAGAATCTAAAACTGTTCTTACAGGAAAGGCTCAAAATATAGACAGTAAGAAAAGTCGGTCTTCTTGTACTTAAGTCGGCATTGTGCCATTTGTATTTATTTCCAATAAAATTTCTGTGTTTCATCTTCAGTATGAAGGCGCAAGGGATACAGTAAACTTGAAGTGAAGCATCGGAATCTAAAACTGGCCTCACAGGAAAAGCTCAAATCACAGACAGAAAGAAGAGTCAGTCTTCTTTGACTTAAGTCGGCATTGTGCCTTTTGTATTTAATTCCGATGCAATTTTTGTGTTTCATCGGCTATATCAAGGCCCAAGGGATACAGTAAACCTTGAGGTGAAGCATCGGAATCCAAATGTGGTCTCACAGGAAAGGCTCAAATCACAGACAGTAAGTAGAGTCAGTCTTCTTTAACTTAAGTCGGCATTATGCCGTTTGTATTTAATTCCGTTGCAATTGTCTGTGTTTCATCGTCAATATGGAGGTCCATGGGATGCAGTAAACCTGAGGTGAAGCATCGGAATCTAATACTGGCCTCACAGGAAAGGCTCGAATCATAGACAGTAAGAAGAGTCAGTCTTCTTGAATTTAAGTAGGCATTGTGCCTTTTGTATTTTTTCCGATGCAATTCCTGTGTTTCATCGTCAATATGAAGGTCCAAGGGATACAGTAAACCTGACGTGAAGCATCGGAATCTAAAACTGGCCACACAGGAAAGGCTCAAATCGTAGACAGTAAGAAGAGGTAGCCTTCTTGTTCTTAAGTCGGCATTGTGCCTTTTGTATTTATTTCCGATGCAATTTCTGTGTTTCAAAGTCAATATGAAGGCCCAAGGGATATAGTAAACCTGAAGTGAAAAATCGGAATCTAAAACTGGTGTCACAGGAAAGGCTCAAATCACAGACAGTTAGAAGAGTTAGTCTTCTTTAACTTAATTCGGCATTGTGCCTTTTGTATTTAATTCCGTAGTAATTGTCTGTTTTTGATCGTGAATATGAAGCTCCAAGGGATACACTAAAGCTGACGTGAAGCATCGGAATCTAAAACTGGCCTCACAGTAAAGGCTCAAATCATAGACAGTAAGAAGAGTCAGTCTTTTTGTATGTAAGTGGGCATTGTGCCTCTTGTAATTATTTCCGGTGCAATTTTAGTGTTTCATTGTCAATATGAAGATCAAAGGGATACAGTAAACTTGATGTGAAGCATCGGAATCTATAACTGCTCTCACAGGATAGCCTCAAAACATAGACAGTAAGAAAAGTCGGTCTTCTTGTACTTAAGTCGGCATTGTGCCATTTGTATTTATTTCAAATGTAATTTCTGTGTTTCATCGTCAGTATGAAGGCGCAAGGGATACAGTAATCTTGAAGTGAAGCATCGGAATCTAAAACTGGTCTCACAGGAAAAGCCCAAATCACAGACAGAAAGAAGAGCCAGTCTTCTTTAACTTAAGTTGGCATTGTGCCTTTTGTATTTAATTCCGATGCAATTACTGTGTTTCATCGTCAATATGAAGGTCCAAGGGATACAGTAACCCTGAGGTGAAGCAGCGTAATCTAATACTGGCCTCACAGGAAAGGTTCAAATCATAAAATGTAAGAAGAGTCAGTCATCTAGTACTTAAGTCGGCATTTTGCCTATTGTATTTATTTCCAACGCAATTTCTGTGTTTCATCGGCAATATGAAGGCTCAATGGATACTGTAAACCTTGAGGTGAAGTATCGGAATCTAAAACTGGTCATACAGGAAAGGCTCAAATCACAGCCAGTAAGAAGAGTCAGTCTTCTTTAACTTAAGTCGGCATTGTGCAGTTTGTATTTAATTCCGTTGCAATTGTCTGTGTTTCATCTTCAATATGGAGGTCCAAGGGATACAGTAAACCTGAGGTGAAGCATCGGAACTTAAACTGGCCTCACAGGAAAGGCTCAAATCATAGACAGTAAGAAGAGTCAGCCTTCTTGTACTTAAGTCGGAATTGTGCCTTTTTTATTTATTTCCGATGCCATTTCTGCGTATCATCGTCAATATGAAGGTCCAAGGGATACAGTAAACATGAGTTGAAGCATCGGAATCTAAAACTGGCCTCACAGGAAAGGCTCAAATCAGAGACAGTATGAAGAGTTAGTCTTCTTGTACTTAAGTCGGCATTGTGCCTTTTGTATTTATTTCCGATGCAATTTCTGTGTTTCAAAGTCAATATGAAGGCCCAAGGGATACAGTGAACCTGAAGTGAAGCATCGGAATCTAAAACTGGTCTCACATTAAAGGCTCAAATCACAGACAGTAAGAAGAGTTAGTCTTCTTTAACTTAAGTCGGCATTGTGCCTTTTGTATTTAATTCCGTAGCAATTGTCTGTGTTTCATCGTCAATATGAAGGTCCAAGGGATACACTAAACCTGAGGTGAAGCATCGGAATCCAAAACTGGCCTCACAGGAATGGCTCAAATCATAGACAGTAAGAAGAGTCAGCCCTTTTGTACTTAAGTCGGCATTGTGCCTATTGTAATTATTTCCGATGGCATTTCTGTGTTTCATCGTCAATATGAAGGTCCAATGGATACAGTAAACCTGAGGTGAAGCATCGAAATCTAAAACTGGTCTCACAGGAAAGGCTCAAATCATAGACAGTAAGAAGAGTCGGTCTTCGTTAACTTAAGTCGGCTTTGTGCCTTTTGTATTTAATTCAGATGCATTTTCTGTGTTTCACCGCCAATATGAAGGTCTAAGGGATACATTAAACTTGAAATGAAGCATCGGAATCTAAAACTGGTCTCACAGGAAAGGCTCAAATCACTGACAGGAAGAAGAGTCAGTCTCCTTTAACTTAAGTTGGCATTTTGCCTTTTGTGTTTATTTCCGATGCAATTTCTGTGTTTCATCGTCAATACGAAGATCCAAGGGATACAGTAAACCTGATGTGAAGCATCGGAACCTAAAACAGGCCTCACAGGAAAGAGTCAAATCATAGACATTAAGAAGAGTTAGTCTTCTTGTACTCAAGTCGGCAGTATGCCTTTTGTATTTATTTCCGATGCATTTTGTGTGTTTCAAAGTAAATATGAAGGCCCAAGGGATACAGTAAACCTGAAATGAAGCATCAGAATCTAAAACTGGTCTCACCGGAAAGGCTCAAATCACAGACAGTAAGAAGAGTTAGTCTTCTTTTACTTAAGTCGGCATTGTGCCTTTTGTATTTATTTCCGATGCCATTTCTGTGTTTCATCGTCAATATGAAGGTCCAAGGGATACAGTAAACCTGATGTGAAGCATCGGAATCTGAAACTGGTCTCACAGGAAAGGCTCACATCATAGACAGTAAGAACAGTCAGTCTTCTTTAACTGAAGTCGGCATTGTGCCTTTTGTATATAATTCGGATGCAAGTTCTGTGTTTCATCGTCAATATGAAGGTCAAAGGGATACAATAAACCTGAGGTGAAGCATCGGAACCTAAAACAGGCCTCACAAGAAAGGCTCAAATCATAGACAGTAAGAAGAGTCTTCTTGTACTTAAGTCGGCATTGTGACTTTCGTATTTATTTCCGATACAATATCTTTGTTTCATCGTCAATATGTAGGTCCAAGGGATACAGTAAACCTGAGGTGAAGCATCAGAATCTGAAACTGGTCTCACAGGAATGGCTCAAATGACAGACAGGAAGAAGAGTCAGTCTTCTTTAACTTAAGTTGGCATTGTGCCTTTTGTGTTTACTTCCGATGCAATTTCAGTGTTTCATCGTCAAGATGATGGTCCAAGGGATACAGTAAATCTGAGTTGAATCATCGGAATCTAATACTGGGCTCACAGGAATTGCTCAAATCATAGACAGTAAGAAGAGTCAGCCTTCTATTACTTAAGTCGGCATTGTGCCTTTTGAATTTATTTCCGATGGCATTTCTGTGTTTCATCGTCAATATGAAGGTCCAAGGGATACAGTAAACCTGAGGTGAAGCATCGGAACCTAAAACAGGCCTCATAGGAAAGTGTCAAATCATAGACATTAAGAAGAGTTAGTCTTCTTGTAGTTAAGTCACCATTGTGCCTTTTGTATTTATTTCCGATGCATTTTGTGTGTTTCAAAGTCAATATGAAGGCCCAAGGGATACAGTAAACCTGAAATGAAGCATCGGAATCTAAAACTGGTCTCACCGGAAAGGCTCAAATCACAGACAGTAAGAAGAGTTAGTCTTCTTTATCTTACGTCGGCATTGTGCCTTTTGTATTTAATTCCGTAGTAAGTGTCTGTGTTTCATCATCACTATGAAGGTCCAAAGGATACAGTAAACCTGAGTTGAAGCATCGGAATCTAATACTGGCCTCACAGGAAAGGCTCAAATCATAGACAGTATGAAGAGTCAGTCTTCTTGTACTTAAGTCTGCATTCTGCCTTTTGTATTTATTTCCGATCCAATTTGTGTGTTTCATCGTCAATATGAAGGTCTAAGGGATACCCTAAACCTGATGTGAAGCATCGGAGTCTAAAACTTGCCTCACAGGAAAGGCTCAAATCATAGACAGTAAGAAGAGTCAGTCTTCTTGTATGTAGGTAGGCATTGTGCCTCTTGTATTTATTTCCGGTGCAATTTCAGTGTTTCATCGTCAATATGAAGGTCCAAGGGATACAGTAAACATGAAGCGAAGCATCGGAATCTAAAACTGGCCTTACAGGAATGGCTCAATTAATAGACAGTAAGAAGATTCAGTCTTCTTGTACTTAAGTCAGCATTGTGCCTTTTGTATTTATTTCCGATGCCATTTCTGTGTTTCATCGACAATATGAAGGTCCAAGGGATACAGTAAACCTGATGTGAAGCATCGGAATGTGAAACTGGTCTCACAGGAAGGGCTAACATCATAGACAATAAGAACAGTCAGTCTTCATTAACTGAAGTCGGCATTGTGCCTTTTGTATTTAATTCGGATGCAAGTTCTGTGTTTCATCGTTAACATGAAGGTCAAAGGGATACAATAAACCTGAGATGAAGCATCGGAACCCAAAACAGGCCTCACAGGAAAGGCTCAAATCATAGACAGTAAGAAGAGTCTTCTTGTACTTAAGTCGGCTTTGTGACTTTTGTATGTATTTCCGATGCAATTTCTGTGTTTCAAAGTCAATATGAAGGGTCTTCGGATACAGTAAACCTGATGTGAAGAATCGGAATCTAAAACTGGACTCACAGGACATCCTCAAATCACAGACAGTAAGAAGAGTCAGTCTTCTTTAACTTAAGTCGGCATTGTGTCTTTTGTATTTAATTCCGTTGCAATTGCCTGTGTTTCATCGTCAATATGAAGGTCCAAGGGCTACAGTAAACCTGAGGTGTAGCATCTGAATCTAATACTGGCCTCACAGGAAAGGCTCAAATCTTAGACAGTAAGAAGAGTAAGTCTTCTTTAATTTAAGTCGGCATTGTGCCTATTATATTTAATTACGTTGCAATTGTCTGTGTTTCATGGTCAATATGAAGGTACAAGGGATACAGTAAACCTGAGGTGAAGCATCGGAATCTAATACTGGCCTCACAGGAAAGGCTCAAATCATAGACAGTAAGAAGAGTCAGCCTTCTTGTACTTAAGTCGGCATTGTGCCTTTTGTATTTATTTCCGATGCCATTTCTGTGTTTCATCGTCAATATGAAGGTCCAAGGAATACAGTAAACCTGAGGTGAAGCATCGGAATCAAAAACTGGTCTCACAGGAAAGGCTCAAATGACAGATAGGAAGAAGAGTCAGTCTTCTTTAACATATGTTGGCACTGTGCCTTTTGTGTTAATTTCCGATGCAATTTCTGTGTTACATCGTCAATATGAAGGTCCAAGGGATACAGTAAACCAGAGGTGAAGCATCATTATCTAAAACTGTTCTCACAGGAGAGGCTCAAATCATAGACAATAAGAAGAATTAGTCTCCTTGTACTTAAGTCGGCATTGTGCCTTCTGTATCTATTTCCGATGCAATTTCTGTGTTTCATCGGCAGTATGAATGCCCAAGGGATTCAGTAAACCTGAAGTGAAGAATCGGAATTTAAAACTGGACTCACAGGACATCCTCAAATCACAGACAGTAAGAAGAGTCAGTCTTCATTAACTTAAGTCGGCATTGTGCCTTTTGTATTTAATTCCGATGGAATTTCTGTTTTTCATCGTCAATATGAAGGTCCAAGGGATACAGTAAACCTGAGGTGAAGTATCGGAATCTAAAACTGGCCTCACAGGAAAGGATCAAATCATAAACAGTAAGAAGAGTCAGTCTTCTTTAACTTAAATCGGCATTGTGCATATTGTATTGATTTCCGATGCATTTTCTGTGTTTCATCGTCAATATGAAGGCAAAAGGGATACAGTAGACCTGAAGCGAGGCATCGGAACCTAAAACTGGTCTCACAGGAAAGGCTCAAATCACAGACAGTAAAAAGAGTCAGCCTTCTTGTACTTAAGTCGGAATTGTGCCTTTTTTATTTATTTCCGATGCCATTTCTGCGTATCATCGTCAATATGAAGGTCCAAGGGATACATTAAACATGAGGCGAAGCATCGAAATCTTAAACTGGTCTCACAGGAAAGGCTCGAATCATAGACAGTAAGAAGAGTCAGTCTTCTTGTATGTAAGTAGGCATTGTGCCTCTTGTATTTATTTCCGGTGCAATTTCAGTGTTTCATCGTCAATATGATGGTCCAAGGGATACAGTAAACCTGAGATGAAGCATCGGAATCCAAAAGTGGCCTCACAGGAAAGGCTCAAATCATAGACAGTAAGAAGAGTCAGTCTTCTTGTATGTAAGTAGGCATTGTGCCTCTTGTATTTATTTGCGGTGCAATTTCAGTGTTTCATCGTCAATATGATGGTCCAAGGGATACAGTAAACCTGAGGTGAAGCATCGGAATCCAAAACTGGCCTCACAGGAAAGGCTCAAATCATAGACAGTAAGAAGAGTCAGCCCTCTTGTACTTAAGTCGGCATTGTGCCTATTGTAACTATTTCCGATGGCATTTCTGTGTTTCATCGTCAATATGAAGGTCCAATGGATACAGTAAACCTGAGGTGAAGCATCGAAATCTAAAACTGGTCTCACAGGAAAGGCTCAAATCATAGACAGTAAGAAGAGTCGGTCTTCGTTAACTTAAGTCGCCATTGTGTCTTTTGTATTTAATTCAGATGCATTTTCTGTGTTTCACCGTCAATATGAATGTCCAAGGGATACATTAAACTTGAAATGAAGCATCGGAATCTAAAATTGGTCTCACAGGAAAGGCTCAAATCACTGACAGGAAGAAGAGTCAGTCTTCTTTAACTTAAGTTGGCATTTTGCCTTTTGTGTTTATTTCCGATGCAATTTCTGTGTTTCATCGTCAATATGAAGGGAGAAGGGATACAGTAAACCTGAGGTGAAGCTTCGGAATCTAATACTGGCCTCACAGGAAAGGCTTAAATCATAGACAGTAAGAAGAGTCAGCCTTCTTGTACTTAAGTCGGCATTGTGACTTTTGTATTTATTTCCGATACAATATCTTTGTTTCATCGTCAATATGTAGGTCCAAGGGATACAGTAAATCTGAGGTGAAGCATCAGAATCTAAAACTGGTCTCACAGAAAAGGGTCAAATTAATAACAGTAAGAAGTCTCAGTCTTCTTGTACTTAAGTCGGTATTGTGCCTTTTGTATTTATTTCCGATGCAATTTCTGTGTTTCATCGTCAATATGAAGGGAGAAGGGATACAGTAAACCTGAGGTGAAGCATCGGAATCTAATACTGGCCTCACAGGAAACGCTCAAATCATAGACAGTAAGAAGAGTAAGCCTTCTTGTACTTAAGTCGGCATTGTGCCTTTTGTTTTTTTTTCCGATGTGATTTCTGTGTTTCATCGTCAATATGAAGGTCCAAGGGATACAGTAAACCTGAGGTGAAGCATCGGAATCAAAAACTGGTCTCACAGGAATGGCTCAAATGACAGACAGGAAGAAGAGTCAGTCTTCTTTAACTTAAGTTGGCATTGTGCCTTTTGTGTTTACTTCCGATGCAACTTCAGTGTTTCATCGTCAAGATGATGGTCCAAGGGATACAGTAAATCTGAGGTGAAGCATCGGAATCTAATACTGGGCTCACAGGAATGGCTCAAATCATAGACAGTAAGAAGAGTCAGCCTTCTATTACTTAAGTCGGCATTGTGCCTTTTGAATTTTTTTTCCGATGGCATTTCTGTGTTTCATCGTCAATATGAAGGTCCAAGGGATACAGTAAACCTGAGGTGAAGCATCGGAACCTAAAACAGGCCTCACAGGAAAGTGTCAAATCGTAGACATTAAGAAGAGTTAGTCTTCTTGTAGTTAAGTCGGCATTGTGCCTTTTGTATTTATTTCCGATGCATTTTGTGTGTTTCAAAGTCAATATGAAGGCCCAAGGGATACAGTAAACCTGAAATGAAGCATCGGAATCTAATACTGGTCTCACCGGAAAGGCTCAAATCACAGACAGTAAGAAGAGTTAGTCTTCTTTATCTTACGTCGGCATTGTGCCTTTTGTATTTAATTCCGTAGCAAGTGTCTCTGTTTCATCATCACTATGAAGGTCCAAGGGATACAGTAAACCTGAGTTGAAGCATCGGAATCTAATACTGGCCTCACAGGAAAGGCTCAAATCATAGACAGTAAGAAGAGTCAGTCTTCTTGTATGTAAGTAGGCATTGTGCCTAGTGTATTTATTTCCGGTGCAATTTCAGTGTTTCATCGTCAATATGAAGGTCCAAGGGATACAGTAAACATGAAGTGAAGCATCGGAATCTAAAACTGGCCTTACAGGAATGGCTCAATTAATAGACAGTAAGAGGATTCAGTCTTCTTGTACTTAAGTCGGCATTGTGCCTTTTGTATTTATTTCCGATGCCATTTCTGTGTTTCATCGACAATATGAAGGTCCAAGGGATACAGTAAACCTGATGTGAAGCATCGGACTGTGAAACTGGTCTCACAGGAAGGGCTAACATCATAGACAGTAAGAACAGTCAGTCTTCTTTAACTGAAGTCGGCATTGTGCCTTTTGTATTTAATTCGGATGCAAGTTCTGTGTTTCATCGTTAACATGAAGGTCAAAGGGATACAATAAACCTGAGGTGAAGCATCGGAACCCAAAACAGGCCTCACAGGAAAGGCTCAAATCATAGACAGTGAGAAGAGTCTTCTTGTACTTAAGTCGGCATTGTGACTTTTGTACGTATTTCCGATGCAATTTCTGTGTTTCAAAGTCAATATGAAGGCCCTTCGGATACAGTAAACCCGATGTGAAGAATCGGAATCTAAAACTGGACTCACAGGACATCCTCAAATCACAGACAGTAAGAAGAGTCAGTCCTCTTTAACTTAAGTCGGCATTGTGTCTTTTGTATTTAATTCCGTTGCAATTGCCTGTGTTTCATCGTCAATATGAAGGTCCAAGGGCTACAGTAAACCTGAGGTGTAGCATCGGAATCTAATACTGGCCTCACAGGAAAGGCTCAAATCTTAGACTGTAAGAAGAGTAAGTCTTCCTTAATTTAAGTCGGCATTGTGCCTATTGTATTTAATTCCGTTGCAATTGTCTGTGTTTCATCGTCAATATGAAGGTACAAGGGATACAGTAAACCTGAGGTGAAGCATCGGAATCTAATACTGACCTCACAGGAAAGGCTCAAATCATAGACAGTAAGAAGAGTCAGCCTTCTTGTACTTAAGTCGGAATTGTGCCTTTTGTATTTATTTCCGATGCCATTTCTGTGTTTCATCGTCAATATGAAGGTCCAAGGAATTCAGTAAACCTGAGGTGAAGCATCGGAATCAAAATCTGGTCTCACAGGAAAGGCTCAAATGACAGATAGGAAGAAGAGTCAGTCTTCTTTAACTTATGTTGGCATTGTGCCTTTTGTGTTAATTTCCGATGCAATTTCTGTGTTACATCGTCAATATGAAGGTCCAAGGGATACAGTAAACCAGAGGTGAAGCATCATTATCTAAAACTGTTCTCATTGGAGAGGCTCAAATCATAGACAGTAAGAAGAATTAGTCTCCTTGTACTTAAGTCGGCATTGTGCCATTTGTATCTATTTCCGATGCAATTTCTGTGTTTCATCGGCAATATGAATGCCCAAGGGATTCAGTAAACCTGAAGTGAAGAATCGGAATTTAAAACTGGACTCACAGGACATCCTCAAATCACAGACAGTAAGAAGAGTCAGTCTTCTTTAACTTAAGTCGGCATTGTGCCTTTTGTATTTAATTCCGATGCAATTTCTGTTTTTCATCGTCAATATGAAGTTCCAAGGGATACAGTAACCTTGAGGTGAAGCATCGTAATCTAAAACTGGCCTCACAGGAAAGGCTCAAATCATAAACGGTAAGAAGAGTCAGTCTTCTTGTACTTAAGTCGGCATTGTGCCTATTGTATTTATTTCCGATGCAATTTCTGAATTTCATCGGCAATATGAAGGCCCAAGGGATACAGTAGACCTGAAGTGAGGCATCGGAACCTAAAACTGGTCTCACAGGAAAGGCTCAAATCACAGACAGTAAGAAGAGTCAGTCTCCTTTAACTTAAGTCGGCATTGTATCTTTTGTATTTATTTCCGATGCAATTTCTGTGTTTCATCGTCAATATGAAGTTCCAAGGGATACAGTAACCTTGAGGTGAAGCATCGTAATCTAAAACTGGCCTCACAGGAAAGGCTCAAATCATAAACGGTAAGAAGAGTCAGTCTTCTTGTACTTAAGTCGGCATTGTGCCTATTGTATTTATTTCCGATGCAATTTCTGAATTTCATCGGCAATATGAAGGCCCAAGGGATACAGTAATCCTGAGGTGAAGCATCGGAATCTAAAAAAGGTCTCACAGGAATGGCTCAAATCACAGACAGTAAGAAGAGTCAGTCTTCTTTAACTTAGGTCGGCATTGTGCCGTTTGTATTTAATTCCGTTGCAATTGTCTGTGTTTCATCGTCAATATGAAGGTCCAACGGATACAGTAAACCTGAGGTGAAGCATCGAAATCCAAAACTGGTCTCACACTAAAGGCTCAAATTAAAGACAGTAAGAACAGTCAGTCTTATTTAACTTAAGTCGGAATTGTGCCTTTTGTTTTTAATTCGGATGCAATTTCTGTGTTTCATCGTTAATATGAAGGTTCCAAGGGATACATTAAACCTGAAGTGAAGCATCGGAATCTATAACTGGTCTCACAGGAAAGGCTCAAATCACAGACAGGAAGAAGAGTCAAACTTAGGTAGGCATTGTACCTTTGTGTTTATTTCCGATGCAATTTCTGTGTTTCATCGGCAATATGAAGGCCCAAGGGATACTGTAAACCTGAAGTGAAAAATCAAATCTAAAACTGGTCTCACAGGAAAGGCTCAAATCACAGACAGTAAGAAGAGTTAGTCTTCTTTAACTTAAGTCGGCATTGTGCTCTAAATGGTTCAAATGGCTCTGAGCACTATGCGACTCAGCTTTGAGGTCAACAGTCGCCTAGAACTTAGAACTAATTAAACCTAATTAACCTAAGGACATCACACACATCCATGCCCGAGGCAGGATTCGAACCTGCGACTGCAGCGGTCACGCGGTTCCAGACTGATGCGCCTTTAACCGCACGGCCACACCGGCCGGCGGCATTGTGCCTTTTGTATTTAATTCCGTAGCAATTGTCTGTGTTTCATCGTCAATATGAAGGTCCAAGGTATACACTAAACCTGATGTGAAGCATCGGAATGTAAAACTGGCCTCGCAGTAAAGGCTCAAATCATAGACAGTAAGAAGAGGTAGCCTTCTTGTACTTAGGTAGGCATTGTGCCTTTTGTATTTATTTCCGATACCATTTCTGTGTTTCATCGTTAAAATGAAGGACCAATGGATCCAGTAAACCAGAGGTGAAGCATCGAAATCTGGAACTGGTCTCACAGGAAAGGCTCCAATCGTAGACAGTAAGAAGAGTCAGTCTTCGTTAACTTAAGTCGGCATTGTCGCTTTTGTATTTAATTCGGATGCAATTTCTGTGTTTCATCGTCAATATGAAGGTCCAAGGGATACATTAAACATGAAGTGAAGCATCGGAACCTAAAACTGGCCTCACAGCAAAGGCTCAAATCATAGACATTAAGAAGAGTTAGTCTTCTTGTACTTAAGTCGGCATTGTGCCTTTTGTATTTATTTCCGATGCAATTTCTGTGCTTCAAAGTCAATATGAAGGCCCAAGGAATACAGTAAACCTGAGGTGAAGCATCGGAATCTAATACTGGCCTCACAGGAAAGGCTCAAATCATAGACAGTAAGAAGAGTCAGCCTTCTTGTACTTAAGTCGGCATTGTGCCTTTTGTTTTTTTTCCGATGTGATTTCTGTGTTTCATCGTCAATATGAAGGTCCAAGGGATACAGTAAACCTGAGGTGAAGCATCGGAATCAAAAACTGGTCTCACAGGAATGGCTCAAATGACAGACAGGAAGAAGAGTCAGTCTTCTTTAACTTAAGTTGGCATTGTGCCTTTTGTGTTTACTTCCGATGCAACTTCAGTGTTTCATCGTCAAGATGATGGTCCAAGGGATACAGTAAATCTGAGGTGAAGCATCGGAATCTAATACTGGGCTCACAGGAATGGCTCAAATCATAGACAGTAAGAAGAGTCAGCCTTCTATTACTTAAGTCGGCATTGTGCCTTTTGAATTTTTTTTCCGATGGCATTTCTGTGTTTCATCGTCAATATGAAGGTCCAAGGGATACAGTAAACCTGAGGTGAAGCATCGGAACCTAAAACAGGCCTCACAGGAAAGTGTCAAATCGTAGACATTAAGAAGAGTTAGTCTTCTTGTAGTTAAGTCGGCATTGTGCCTTTTGTATTTATTTCCGATGCATTTTGTGTGTTTCAAAGTCAATATGAAGGCCCAAGGGATACAGTAAACCTGAAATGAAGCATCGGAATCTAATACTGGTCTCACCGGAAAGGCTCAAATCACAGACAGTAAGAAGAGTTAGTCTTCTTTATCTTACGTCGGCATTGTGCCTTTTGTATTTAATTCCGTAGCAAGTGTCTCTGTTTCATCATCACTATGAAGGTCCAAGGGATACAGTAAACCTGAGTTGAAGCATCGGAATCTAATACTGGCCTCACAGGAAAGGCTCAAATCATAGACAGTAAGAAGAGTCAGTCTTCTTGTATGTAAGTAGGCATTGTGCCTAGTGTATTTATTTCCGGTGCAATTTCAGTGTTTCATCGTCAATATGAAGGTCCAAGGGATACAGTAAACATGAAGTGAAGCATCGGAATCTAAAACTGGCCTTACAGGAATGGCTCAATTAATAGACAGTAAGAGGATTCAGTCTTCTTGTACTTAAGTCGGCATTGTGCCTTTTGTATTTATTTCCGATGCCATTTCTGTGTTTCATCGACAATATGAAGGTCCAAGGGATACAGTAAACCTGATGTGAAGCATCGGACTGTGAAACTGGTCTCACAGGAAGGGCTAACATCATAGACAGTAAGAACAGTCAGTCTTCTTTAACTGAAGTCGGCATTGTGCCTTTTGTATTTAATTCGGATGCAAGTTCTGTGTTTCATCGTTAACATGAAGGTCAAAGGGATACAATAAACCTGAGGTGAAGCATCGGAACCCAAAACAGGCCTCACAGGAAAGGCTCAAATCATAGACAGTGAGAAGAGTCTTCTTGTACTTAAGTCGGCATTGTGACTTTTGTACGTATTTCCGATGCAATTTCTGTGTTTCAAAGTCAATATGAAGGCCCTTCGGATACAGTAAACCTGATGTGAAGAATCGGAATCTAAAACTGGACTCACAGGACATCCTCAAATCACAGACAGTAAGAAGAGTCAGTCCTCTTTAACTTAAGTCGGCATTGTGTCTTTTGTATTTAATTCCGTTGCAATTGCCTGTGTTTCATCGTCAATATGAAGGTCCAAGGGCTACAGTAAACCTGAGGTGTAGCATCGGAATCTAATACTGGCCTCACAGGAAAGGCTCAAATCTTAGACTGTAAGAAGAGTAAGTCTTCCTTAATTTAAGTCGGCATTGTGCCTATTGTATCTAATTCCGTTGCAATTGTCTGTGTTTCATCGTCAATATGAAGGTACAAGGGATACAGTAAACCTGAGGTGAAGCATCGGAATCTAATACTGACCTCACAGGAAAGGCTCAAATCATAGACAGTAAGAAGAGTCAGCCTTCTTGTACTTAAGTCGGAATTGTGCCTTTTGTATTTATTTCCGATGCCATTTCTGTGTTTCATCGTCAATATGAAGGTCCAAGGAATTCAGTAAACCTGAGGTGAAGCATCGGAATCAAAATCTGGTCTCACAGGAAAGGCTCAAATGACAGATAGGAAGAAGAGTCAGTCTTCTTTAACTTATGTTGGCATTGTGCCTTTTGTGTTAATTTCCGATGCAATTTCTGTGTTACATCGTCAATATGAAGGTCCAAGGGATACAGTAAACCAGAGGTGAAGCATCATTATCTAAAACTGTTCTCATTGGAGAGGCTCAAATCATAGACAGTAAGAAGAATTAGTCTCCTTGTACTTAAGTCGGCATTGTGCCATTTGTATCTATTTCCGATGCAATTTCTGTGTTTCATCGGCAATATGAATGCCCAAGGGATTCAGTAAACCTGAAGTGAAGAATCGGAATTTAAAACTGGACTCACAGGACATCCTCAAATCACAGACAGTAAGAAGAGTCAGTCTTCTTTAACTTAAGTCGGCATTGTGCCTTTTGTATTTAATTCCGATGCAATTTCTGTTTTTCATCGTCAATATGAACGTCCAAGGGATACAGTAAACCTGAGGTGAAGTATCGGAATCTAAAACTGGCCTCACAGGAAAGGATCAAATCATAAACAGTAAGAAGAGTCAGTCTTCTTTAACTTAAATCGGCATTGTGCCTATTGTATTTATTTCCGATGCAATTTCTGTGTTTCATCGTCAATATGAAGGCCCAAGGGATACAGTAGACCTGAAGTGAGGCATCGGAACCTAAAACTGGTCTCACAGGAAAGGCTCAAATCACAGACAGTAAGAAGAGTCAGTCTCCTTTAACTTAAGTCGGCATTGTATCTTTTGTATTTATTTCCGATGCAATTTCTGTGTTTCATCGTCAATATGAAGTTCCAAGGGATACAGTAACCTTGAGGTGAAGCATCGTAATCTAAAACTGGCCTCACAGGAAAGGCTCAAATCATAAACGGTAAGAAGAGTCAGTCTTCTTGTACTTAAGTCGGCATTGTGCCTATTGTATTTATTTCCGATGCAATTTCTGAATTTCATCGGCAATATGAAGGCCCAAGGGATACAGTAATCCTGAGGTGAAGCATCGGAATCTAAAAAAGGTCTCACAGGAATGGCTCAAATCACAGACAGTAAGAAGAGTCAGTCTTCTTTAACTTAGGTCGGCATTGTGCCGTTTGTATTTAATTCCGTTGCAATTGTCTGTGTTTCATCGTCAATATGAAGGTCCAACGGATACAGTAAACCTGAGGTGAAGCATCGAAATCCAAAACTGGTCTCACACTAAAGGCTCAAATTAAAGACAGTAAGAACAGTCAGTCTTCTTTAACTTAAGTCGGAATTGTGCCTTTTGTTTTTAATTCGGATGCAATTTCTGTGTTTCATCGTTAATATGAAGGTTCCAAGGGATACATTAAACCTGAAGTGAAGCATCGGAATCTATAACTGGTCTCACAGGAAAGGCTCAAATCACAGACAGGAAGAAGAGTCAAACTTAGGTAGGCATTGTACCTTTGTGTTTATTTCCGATGCAATTTCTGTGTTTCATCGGCAATATGAAGGCCCAAGGGATACTGTAAACCTGAAGTGAAAAATCAAATCTAAAACTGGTCTCACAGGAAAGGCTCAAATCACAGACAGTAAGAAGAGTTAGTCTTCTTTAACTTAAGTCGGCATTGTGCTCTAAATGGTTCAAATGGCTCTGAGCACTATGCGACTCAGCTTTGAGGTCAACAGTCGCCTAGAACTTAGAACTAATTAAACCTAATTAACCTAAGGACATCACACACATCCATGCCCGAGGCAGGATTCGAACCTGCGACTGTAGCGGTCACGCGGTTCCAGACTGATGCGCCTTTAACCGCACGGCCACACCGGCCGGCGGCATTGTGCCTTTTGTATTTAATTCCGTAGCAATTGTCTGTGTTTCATCGTCAATATGAAGGTCCAAGGTATACACTAAACCTGATGTGAAGCATCGGAATGTAAAACTGGCCTCGCAGTAAAGGCTCAAATCATAGACAGTAAGAAGAGGTAGCCTTCTTGTACTTAGGTAGGCATTGTGCCTTTTGTATTTATTTCCGATACCATTTCTGTGTTTCATCGTTAAAATGAAGGACCAATGGATCCAGTAAACCAGAGGTGAAGCATCGAAATCTGGAACTGGTCTCACAGGAAAGGCTCCAATCGTAGACAGTAAGAAGAGTCAGTCTTCGTTAACTTAAGTCGGCATTGTCGCTTTTGTATTTAATTCGGATGCAATTTCTGTGTTTCATCGTCAATATGAAGGTCCAAGGGATACATTAAACATGAAGTGAAGCATCGGAACCTAAAACTGGCCTCACAGCAAAGGCTCAAATCATAGACATTAAGAAGAGTTAGTCTTCTTGTACTTAAGTCGGCATTGTGCCTTTTGTATTTATTTCCGATGCAATTTCTGTGCTTCAAAGTCAATATGAAGGCCCAAGGAATACAGTAAACCTGAGGTGAAGCATCGGAATCTAATACTGGCCTCACAGGAAAGGCTCAAATCATAGACAGTAAGAAGAGTCAGCCTTCTTGTACTTAAGTCGGCATTGTGCCTTTTGTTTTTTTTCCGATGTGATTTCTGTGTTTCATCGTCAATATGAAGGTCCAAGGGATACAGTAAACCTGAGGTGAAGCATCGGAATCAAAAACTGGTCTCACAGGAATGGCTCAAATGACAGACAGGAAGAAGAGTCAGTCTTCTTTAACTTAAGTTGGCATTGTGCCTTTTGTGTTTACTTCCGATGCAATTTCAGTGTTTCATCGTCAAGATGATGGTCCAAGGGATACAGTAAATCTGAGGTGAAGCATCGGAATCTAATACTGGGCTCACAGGAATGGCTCAAATCATAGACAGTAAGAAGAGTCTGCCTTCTATTACTTAAGTCGGCATTGTGCCTTTTGAATTTATTTCCGATGGTATTTCTGTGTTTCATCGTCAATATGAAGGTCCAAGGGATACAGCAAACCTGAGGTGAAGCATCGGAACCTAAAACAGGCCTCACAGGAAAGTGTCAAATCGTAGACATTAAGAAGAGTTAGTCTTCTTGTAGTTAAGTCGGCATTGTGCCTTTTGTATTTATTTCCGATGCATTTTGTGTGTTTCAAAGTCAATATGAAGGCCCAAGGGATACAGTAAACCTGAAATGAAGCATCGGAATCTAAAACTGGTCTCACCGGAAAGGCTCAAATCACAGACAGTAAGAAGAGTTAGTCTTCTTTATCTTACGTCGGCATTGTGCCTTTTGTATTTAATTCCGTAGCAAGTGTCTCTGTTTCATCATCACTATGAAGGTCCAAGGGATACAGTAAACCTGAGTTGAAGCATCGGAATCTAATACTGGCCTCACAGGAAAGGCTCAAATCATAGACAGTAAGAAGAGTCAGTCTTCTTGTATGTAAGTAGGCATTGTGCCTAGTGTATTTATTTCCGGTGTAATTTCAGTGTTTCATCGTCAATATGAAGGTCCAGGGATACAGTAAACATGAAGTGAAGCATCGGAATCTAAAACTGGCCTTACAGGAATGGCTCAATTAATAGACAGTAAGAGGATTCAGTCTTCTTGTACTTAAGTCGGCATTGTGCCTTTTGTATTTATTTCCGATGCCATTTCTGTGTTTCATCGACAATATGAAGGTCCAAGGGATACAGTAATCCTGATGTGAAGCATCGGAATGTGAAACTGGTCTCACAGGAAGGGCTAACATCATAGACAGTAAGAACAGTCAGTCTTCTTTAACTGAAGTCGGCATTGTGCCTTTTGTATTTAATTCGGATGGAAGTTCTGTGTTTCATCGTTAACATGAAGGTCAAAGGGATACAATAAACCTGAGGTGAAGCAGCGGAACCCAAAACAGGCCTCACAGGAAAGGCTCAAATCATAGACAGTGAGAAGAGTCTTCTTGTACTTAAGTCGGCATTGTGACTTTTGTACGTATTTCCGATGCAATTTCTGTGTTTCAAAGTCAATATGAAGGCCCTTCAAATACAGTAAACCTGATGTGAAGAATCGGAATCTAAAACTGGACTCACAGGACATCCTCAAATCACAGACAGTAAGAAGAGTCAGTCTTCTTTAACTTAAGTCGGCATTGTGTCTTTTGTATTTAATTCCGTTGCAATTGCCTGTGTTTCATCGTCAATATGAAGGTCCAAGGGCTACAGTAAACCTGAGGTGTAGCATCGGAATCTAATACTGGCCTCACAGGAAAGGCTCAAATCTTAGACTGTAAGAAGAGTAAGTCTTCCTTAATTTAAGTCGGCATTGTGCCTATTGTATTTAATTCCGTTGCAATTGTCTGTGTTTCATCGTCAATATGAAGGTACAAGGGATACAGTAAACCTGAGGTGAAGCATCGGAATCTAATACTGGCCTCACAGGAAAGGCTCAAATCATAGACAGTGAGAAGAGTCAGCCTTCTTGTACTTAAGTCGGCATTGTGCCTTTTGTATTTATTTCCGATGCCATTTCTGTGTTTTATCGTCAATATGAAGGTCCAAGGAATACAGTAAACCTGAGGTGAAGCATCGGAATCAAAATCTGGTCTCACAGGAAAGGCTCAAATGACAGATAGGAAGAAGAGTCAGTCTTCTTTAACTTATGTTGGCATTGTGCCTTTTGTGTTAATTTCCGATGCAATTTCTGTGTTACATCGTCAATATGAAGGTCCAAGGGATACAGTAAACCAGAGGTGAAGCATCATTATCTAAATCTGTTCTCACAGAAGAGGCTCAAATCATAGACAGTAAGAAGAATTAGTCTCCTTGTACTTAAGTCGGCATTGTGCCATTTGTATCTATTTCCGATGCAATTTCTGTTTTTCATCGGCAATATGAATGCCCAAGGGATTCAGTAAACCTGAAGTGAAGAATCGGAATTTAAAACTGGACTCACAGGACATCCTCAAATCACAGACAGTAAGAAGAGTCAGTCTTCTTTAACTTAAGTCGGCATTGTGCCTTTTGTATTTAATTCCGATGCAATTTCTGTTTTTCATCGTCAATATGAAGGTCCAAGGGATACAGTAAACCTGAGGTGAAGTATTGGAATCTAAAACTGGCCTCACAGGAAAGGATCAAATCATAAACAGTAAGAAGAGTCAGTCTTCTTTAACTTAAATCGGCATTGTGCCTATTGTATTTATTTCCGTTGCAATTTCTGTGTTTCATCGTCAATATGAAGGCCCAAGGGATACAGTACACCTGAAGTGAGGCATCGGAACCTAAAACTGGTCTCACAGGAAAGGCTCAAATCACAGACAGTAAGAAGAGTTAGTCTCCTTTAACTTAAGTCGGCATTGTATCTTTTGTATTTATTTCCGATGCAATTTCTGCGTTTCATCGTCAATATGAAGGTCCAAGGGATACAGTAACCTTGAGGTGAAGCATCGTAATCTAAAACTGGCCTCACAGGAAAGGCTCAAATCATAAACGGTAAGAAGAGTCAGTCTTCTTGTACTTAAGTCCGCATTGTGCCTATTGTATTTATTTCCGATGCAATTTCTGTGTTTCATCGGCAATATGAAGGCCCAAGGGATACAGTAATCCTGAGGTGAAGCATCGGAATCTAAAAAAGGTCTCACAGGAATGGCTCAAATCACAGACAGTAAGAAGAGTCAGTCTTCTTTAACTTAAGTCGGCATTGTGCCGTTTGTATTTAATTCCGTTGCAATTGTCTGTGTTTCATCGTCAATATGAAGGTCCAACGATTACAGTAAACCTGAGGTGAAGCATCGGAATCTAATACTGGACTCACAGGAAAGGCCCAAATCATAGACAGCAAGAAGAGGCAGTTTTGTTGTACTTAAGTCGTCATTGTGGCTTTTGTATTTATTTTTGATGAATTTCTGTGTTTCATCGTCAATATGAATGTCCAAGGGATACAGTAAACCTGAGGTGAAGCATCGAATTCCAAAACTGGTCTCACACTAAAGGCTCAAATTAAAGACAGTAAGATCAGTCAGTCTTCTTTAACTTAAGTCGGAATTGTGCCTTTTGTTTTTAATTCGGATGCAATTTCTGTGTTTCATCGTTAATATGAAGGTTCCAAGGGATACATTAAACCTGAAGTGAAGCATCGGAATCTATAACTGGTCTCACAGGAAAGGCTCAAATCACAGACAGGAAGAAGAGTCAAACTTAGGTAGGCATTGTGCCTTTGTGTTTATTTCCGATGCAATTTCTGTGTTTCATCGGCAATATGAAGGCCCAAGGGATACTGTAAACCTGAACTGAAAAATCGGAATCTAAAACTGGTCTCACAGGAAAGGCTCAAATCACAGACAGTAAGAAGAGTTAGTCTTCTTTAACTTAAGTCGGCATTGTGCTCTAAATGGTTCGAATGGCTCTGAGCACTATGCGACTCAACTTTGAGGTCATCAGTCGCCTAGAACTTAGAACTAATTAAACCTAATTAACCTAAGGACATCACACACATCCATGCCCGAGGCAGGATTCGAACCTGCGACTGTAGCGGTCACGCGGTTCCAGACTGAAGCGCCTTTAACCGCACGGCCACACCGGCCGGCGGCATTGTGCCTTTTGTATTTAATTCCGTAGCAATTGTCTGTGTTTCATCGTCAATATGAAGGTCCAAGGGATACACTAAACCTGATGTGAAGCATCGGAATGTAAAACTGGCCTCGCAGTAAAGGCTCAAATCGTAGACAGTAAGAAGAGGTAGCCTTCTTGTACTTAGGTATGCATTGTGCCTTTTGTATTTATTTCCGATACCATTTCTGTGTTTCATCGTTAAAATGAAGGTCGAATGGATCCAGTAAACCAGAGGTGAAGCATCGAAATCTGGAACTGGTCTCACAGGAAAGGCTCAAATCGTAGACAGTAAGAAGAGTCAGTCTTCGTTAACTTAAGTCGGCATTGTCGCTTTTGTATTTAATTCGGATGCAATTTCTGTGTTTCATCGTCAATATGAAGGTCCAAGGGATACATTAAACATGAAGTGAAGCATCGGAACCTAAAACTGGCCTCACAGCAAAGGCTCAAATCATAGACATTAAGAAGAGTTAGTCTTCTTGTACTTAAGTCGGCATTGTGCCTTTTGTATTTATTTCCGATGCAATTTCTGTGTTTCAAAGTCAATATGAAGGCCCAAGGAATACAGTAAACCTGAGGTGAAGCATCGGAATCTAATACTGGCCTCACAGGAAAGGCTCAAATCATAGACAGTAAGAAGAGTCAGCCTTCTTGTACTTAAGTCGGCATTGTGCCTTTTGTTTTTTTTTCCGATGTGATTTCTGTGTTTCATCGTCAATATGAAGGTCCAAGGGATACAGTAAACCTGAGGTGAAGCATCGGAATCAAAAACTGGTCTCACAGGAATGGCTCAAATGACAGACAGGAAGAAGAGTCAGTCTTCTTTAACTTAAGTTGGCATTGTGCCTTTTGTGTTTACTTCCGATGCAATTTCAGTGTTTCATCGTCAAGATGATGGTCCAAGGGATACAGTAAATCTGAGGTGAAGCATCCGAATCTAATACTGGGCTCACAGGAATGGCTCAAATCATAGACAGTAAGAAGAGTCAGCCTTCTATTACTTAAGTCGGCATTGTGCCTTTTGAATTTATTTCCGATGGCATTTCTGTGTTTCATCGTCAATATGAAGGTCCAAGGGATACAGTAAATCTGAGGTGAAGCATCGGAACCTAAAACAGGCCTCACAGGAAAGTGTCAAATCGTAGACATTAAGAAGAGTTAGTCTTCTTGTAGTTAAGTCGGCATTGTGCCTTTTGTATTTATTTCCGATGCATTTTGTGTGTTTCAAAGTCAATATGAAGGCCCAAGGGATACAGTAAACCTGAAATGAAGCATCGGAATCTAAAACTGGTCTCACCGTAAAGGCTCAAATCACAGACAGTAAGAAGAGTTAGTCTTCTTTATCTTACGTCGGCATTGTGCCTTTTGTATTTAATTCCGTAGCAAGTGTCTCTGTTTCATCATCACTATGAAGGTCCAAGGGATACAGTAAACCTGAGTTGAAGCATCGGAATCTAATACTGGCCTCACAGGAAAGGCTCAAATCATAGACAGTAAGAAGAGTCAGTCTTCTTGTATGTAAGTAGGCATTGTGCCTAGTGTATTTATTTCCGGTGCAATTTCAGTGTTTCATCGTCAATATGAAGGTCCAAGGGATACAGTAAACATGAAGTGAAGCATCGGAATCTAAAACTGGCCTTACAGGAATGGCTCAATTAATAGACAGTAAGAGGATTCAGTCTTCTTGTACTTAAGTCGGCATTGTGCCTTTTGTATTTATTTCCGATGCCATTTCTGTGTTTCATCGACAATATGAAGGTCCAAGGGATACAGTAAAACTGATGTGAAGCATCGGAATGTGAAACTGGTCTCACAGGAAGGGCTAACATCATAGACAGTAAGAACAGTCAGTCTTCTTTAACTGAAGTCGGCATTGTGCCTTTTGTATTTAATTCGGATGGAAGTTCTGTGTTTCATCGTTAACATGAAGGTCAAAGGGATACAGTAAACCTGAGGTGAAGCATCGGAACCCAAAACAGGCCTCACAGGAAAGGCTCAAATCATAGACAGTGAGAAGAGTCTTCTTGTACTTAAGTCGGCATTGTGACTTTTGTACGTATTTCCGATGCAATTTCTGTGTTTCAAAGTCAATAAGAAGGCCCTTCGGATACAGTAAACCTGATGTGAAGAATCGGAATCTAAAACTGGACTCACAGGACATCCTCAAATCACAGACAGTAAGAAGAGTCAGTCTTCTTTAACTTAAGTCGGCATTGTGTCTTTTGTATTTAATTCCGTTGCAATTGCCTGTGTTTCATCGTCAATATGAAGGTCCAAGGGCTACAGTAAACCTGAGGTGTAGCATCGGAATCTAATACTGGCCTCACAGGAAAGGCTCAAATCTTAGACAGTAAGAAGAGTAAGTCTTCCTTAATTTAAGTCGGCATTGTGCCTATTGTATTTAATTCCGTTGCAATTGTCTGTGTTTCATCGTCAATATGAAGGTACAAGGGATACAGTAAACCTGAGGTGAAGCATCGGAATCTAATACTGGCCTCACAGGAAAGGCTCAAATCATAGACAGTGAGAAGAGTCAGCCTTCTTGTACTTAAGTCGGCATTGTGCCTTTTGTATTTATTTCCGATGCCATTTCTGTGTTTTATCGTCAATATGAAGGTCCAAGGAATACAGTAAACCTGAGGTGAAGCATCGGAATCAAAATCTGGTCTCACAGGAAAGGCTCAAATGACAGATAGGAAGAAGAGTCAGTCTTCTTTAGCTTATGTTGGCATTGTGCCTTTTGTGTTAATTTCCGATGCAATTTCTGTGTTACATCGTCAATATGAAGGTCCAAGGGATACAGTAAACCAGAGGTGAAGCATCATTATCTAAAACTGTTCTCACAGGAGAGGCTCAAATCATAGACAGTAAGAAGAATTAGTCTCCTTTTACTTAAGTCGGCATTGTGCCATTTGTATCTATTTCCGATGCAATTTCTGTGTTTCATCGGCAATATGAATGCCCAAGGGATTCAGTAAACCTGAAGTGAAGAATCGGAATTTAAAACTGGACTCACAGGACATCCTCAAATCACAGACAGTAAGAAGAGTCAGTCTTCTTTAACTTAAGTCGGCATCGTGCCTTTTGTATTTAATTCCGATGCAATTTCTGTTTTTCATCGTCAATATGAAGGTCCAAGGGATACAGTAAACCTGAGGTGAAGTATCGGAATCTAAAACTGGCCTCACAGGAAAGGATCAAATCATAAACAGTAAGAAGAGTCAGTCTTCTTTAACTTAAATCGGCATTGTGCCTATTGTATTTATTTCCGATGCAATTTCTGTGTTTCATCGTCAATATGAAGTCCCAAGGGATACAGTAGACCTGAAGTGAGGCATCGGAACCTAAAACTGGTCTCACAGGAAAGGCTCAAATCACAGACAGTAAGAAGAGTTAGTCTCCTTTAACTTAAGTCGGCATTGTATCTTTTGTATTTATTTCCGATGCAATTTCTGTGTTTCATCGTCAATATGAAGGTCCAAGGGATAAAGTAACCTTGAGGTGAAGCATCGTAATCTAAAACTGGCCTCACAGGAATGGCTCAAATCACAGACAGTAAGAAGAGTCAGTCTTCTTTAACTTAAGTCGGCATTGTGCCGTTTGTATTTAATTCCGTTGCAATTGTCTGTGTTTCATCGTCAATATGAAGGTCCAACGGATACAGTAAACCTGAGGTGAAGCATCGGAATCTAATACTGGACTCACAGGAAAGGCCCAAATCATAGACAGCAAGAAGAGGCAGTTTTGTTGTACTTAAGTCGGCATTGTGGCTTTTGTATTTATTTTTGATGAATTTCTGTGTTTCATCGTCAATATGAATGTCCAAGGGATACAGTAAACCTGAAGTGAAGCATCGAAATCCAAAACTGGTCTCACACTAAAGGCTCAAATTAAAGACAGTAAGAACAGTCAGTCTTCTTTAACTTAAGTCGGAATTGTGCCTTTTGTTTTTAATTCGGATGCAATTTCTGTGTTTCATCGTTAATATGAAGGTTCCAAGGGATACATTAAACCTGAAGGAATCTATTACTGGTCTCACAGGAAAGGCTGAAATCACAGATAGGAAGAAGAGTCAAACTTAGGTAGGCATTGTGCCTTTGTGTTTATTTCCGATGCAGTTTCTGTGTTTCATCGGCAATATGAAGGCCCAAGGGATACTGTAAACCTGAAGTGAAAAATCGGAATCTAAAACTGGTCTCACAGGAAAGGCTCAAATCACAGACAGTAAGAAGAGTTAGTCTTCTTTAACTTAAGTCGGCATTGTGCTCTAAATGGTTCAAATGGCTCTGAGCACTATGCGACTCAACTTTGAGGTCATTAGTCGCCTAGAACTTAGAACTAATTAAACCTAATTAACCTAAGGACATCACACACATCCATGCCCGAGGCAGGATTCCAACCTGCGACTGTAGCGGTCACGCGGTTCCAGACTGAAGCGCCTTTAACCGCACGGCCACACCGGCCGGCGGCATTGTGCCTTTTGTATTTAATTCCGTAGCAATTGTCTGTGTTTCATCGTCAATATGAAGGTCCAAGGGATACACTAAACCTGATGTGAAGCATCGGAATGTAAAACTGGCCTCGCAGTAAAGGCTCAAATCATAGACAGCAAGAAGAGGTAGCCTTCTTGTACTTAGGTAGGCATTGTGCCTTTTGTATTTATTTCCGATACCATTTCTGTGTTTCATCGTTAAAATAAAGGTCCAATGGATCCAGTAAACCAGAGGTGAAGCATCGAAATCTGGAACTGGTCTCACAGGAAAGGCTCAAATGGTAGACAGTAAGAAGAGTCAGTCTTCGTTAACTTAAGTCGGCATTGTCGCTTTTGTATTTAATTCGGATGCAATTTCTGTGTTTCATCGTCAATATGAAGGTCCAAGGGATACATTAAACATGAAGTGAAGCATCGGAACCTAAAACTGGCCTCACAGCAAAGGCTCAAATCATAGACATTAAGAAGAGTTAGTCTTCTTGTACTTAAGTCGGCATTGTGCCTTTTGTATTTATTTCCGATGCAATTTCTGTGTTTCAAAGTCAATATGAAGGCCCAAGGGATACAGTAAACCTTAAGTGAAAAATCAGAATCTAAAACTGGTCTCACAGGAAAGGCTCAAATCACAGACAGTAAGAAGAGTTAGTCTTCTTTAACTTAACTCGGCATTGTGCCTTTTGTATTTAATTCCGTAGCAATTGTATGTGTTTCATCGTGAATATGAAGCTCCAAGGGATACACTAAACCAGATGTGAAGCATAGGAATCTAAAACTGGCCTCACAGTAAAGGCTCAAATCATAGACAGTAAGAAGAGTCAGTCTTTTTGTATGTAAGTAGGCATTGTGCCTTGTGTATTTATTTCCGGTGCAATGTTAGTGTTTCATTGTCAATATGAAGGTCAAAGGGATACAGTAAAATTGAGGTGAAGCATCGGAATCTAAAACTGGCCTCACAGGAAAGGCTCAAATCGTAGACAGTTAGAAGAGTCGGGTCTTCTTGTATGTAAGTAGGCATTGTGCCTTGTGAATTTATTTCCGGTGCAATTTCAGTGTTTCATCGTCAATATGAAGGTCCAAGGGATACAGTTAATCTGAGGTGAAACACCGGACTCTAAAACTGCTCTCACAGGAAAGGCTCAAAATATAAACAGTAAGAAGAGTCAGTCTTCTTATACGTAAGTCGGCATTGTGACTTTTGTATTTAATTCCGGTGCAATTTCTGTGTTTCAGCGTGAATTTGAAGGACCAAGGGATACAGTAAACCTGAAGTGAAGCATGAGAAACTAAAACTGTTCTCACATTTTAGGCTCAAAAAATAGACAGTAAGAAAAGTCGGTCTTCTTGTACTTAAGTCGGCATTGTGCCATTCTTATTTATTTCCAACGGAATTTCTGTGTTTCATCGTCAGTATGTAGGCGCAAGGGATACAGTAAACTTGAAGTGAAGCATCGGAATCTAAAACTGGTCTCACAGGATAAGCTCAAATCACAGGCAGATAGAAGAGTCAGTCTTCTTTAACTTAAGCCGGCATTGTGACTTTTGTATTTAATTCCGATGCAATTACTGTGTTTCATCGTCAATATGAAGGACCAAGGGATACAGTAACCCTGAGGAGAAGCAGCGTTATCTAAAACTGGCCTCACAGGAAAGGCCCAAATCATAAACTGTAAGAAGAGTCAGTCATCTTGTACTTAAGTCGGCATCGTGCCTATTGTATTTATTTCCGACGCAATTTCTGTGTTTCAACGGCAATATGAAGGCGCAATGGATACTGTGAACCTTGAGGTAAAGCATCGGAATCTAAAACTGGTCTCACAGGAAAGGCTCAAATCACAGACAGTATGAAGCGTCAGTCTTCTTTAACTTAAGTCGGCATTGTGCAGTTTGTATTTCATTTCGTTGCAATTGTCTGTGTTCCATCGTCAATATGACGGTCCAAGGGATACAGTAAATATGAGGTGAAGCATCGGAATCTAAAACTGGCCTCACAGGAAAGGCTCAAATCATAGACAGTAAGAAGAGTTAGTCTTCTTGTACTTAAGTCGGCATTGTGCCTTTTGTATTTATTTCCGATGCAATTTCTGTGCTCGAAAGTCAATATGAAGGCCCAAGGGATACAGTAAACCTTAAGTGAAGCATCGGAATCCAAAACTGGCCTCAAAGTAAAGGCTCAAATCATAGACAGTAAGAAGAGTCAGTCTTCTTGTATGTAAGTAGGCATTGTGCCTCTTGTATTTATTTCCGGTGCAATTTCAGTGTTTCATCGTCAATATGATGGTCCTAGGGATACAGTAGACCTGAGGTGAAGCATCGGAAACTAAAACTGTCCTCACAGGAAAGGTTCAAATCATAGACAGTTAGAAGTGTTAGCCTTCTTGTACTTACGTAGGCATTGTGCCTTTTGTATTTATTTCCGATGCAATTTCTGTGTTTCAAAGTCAATATGAAGGCCCAAGGGATACAGTAAACCTGAAGTGAAAAATCGGAATCTAAAACTCGTCTCACAGGAAAGGCTCAAATCACAGACAGTAAGAAGAGTTAGTCTTCTTTAACTTAAGTCGGCATTAAACCTTTTGTATTTAATTCCGTAGCAATTGTCTGCGTTTCATCGTGAATATGAAGCTCCAAGGGATACACTAAACCTGATGTGAAGCATCGGAATCTAAAACTGGCGTCACAGTAAAGGCTCAAATCATAGACAGTAAGAAGAGTCAGTCTTTTTGTATGTAAGTAGGCATTGTGCCTCTTGTAATTATTTCCGGTGCAATTTTAGTGTTTCATTGTCAATATGAAGGTCAAACGGATACTGTAAAAGTGAGGTGAAGCATCGGAATCTAAGACTGGCCTCACAGGAAAGGCTCAAATCAAAGAGAGTAAGAAAAGTCAGTCTTCTTGTATGTAAGTAGGCATTGTGCCTTGTGTATATATTTCCGGTGCAATTTCTGTGTTTCATCGTCAATATGAAGGTCCAAGGGATACAGTAAACCTGAGGTGAAGCATCGGAATCTAAAACTGGCCTCACAGGAAAGGCTCAAATCATAGACAGTAAGAAGAGTCAGCTTTCTTGTACTTAAGTCGGCATTGTGCCTTTTGTATTTATTTCCGATGCCATTTCTGTATTTCATCGTCAATATGACGGTCCAAGGGATACAGTAAACCTGAAGTGAAGCATCAGAATCTAAAACTGGCCTCACAGGAAAGGCTCAAATCATAGACGGTAAGAAGAGTTAGTCTTCTTGTACTTAAGTCGGCATTGTGCTTTTTGTATTTATTTCCGATGTAATTTCTGTGTTTCAAAGTCAATCTGAAGGCCCATGGGATACAGTAAACCTGAAGTGAAGCATCGGAATCGAAAACTGGTCTCACAGGAGAGGCTCAAGTCACAGACAGTAAGAAGAGTGAGACTTATTTAACTTAAGTCAGCATTGTGCCTTTTGTATTTAATTCCGTAGCAATTGTCTGTGTTTCATCGTCAATATGAAGGTCCAAGGGATACAGTAAACCTGATGTGAAGCATTGGAACGTAAAACTGGCTTCACAGGAAAGGCTCAAATCATAGACAGTAAGAAGTGTTAGCCTTCTTGTACTTAAGTAGATGTTGTGCCTTTTGTATTTATTTCCGATGCCATTTCTGTGTTTCATTTGCAATTACTGTGAAGGTCCAAGGGATACAGCAACCCTGAGGTGAAGCAGCGTCATCTAAAACTGGCCTCACAGGAAAGGCTCAAATCATAAACTGTAAGAAGAGTCAGTCAACTTGTACTTTAATCGGCATTGTGCCTATTGTATTTATTTCCAACGCAATTTCTGTGTTTCATCGGCAATTTGAAGGCGCAAAGGATACTGTAAACCTTGAGGTGAAGCATCGGAATCTAAAACTGGTCTCACAGAAAAGGCTCAAATCACAGACAGTAAGAAGAGTTAGTCTTCTTTATCTTAAGTCGGCATTGTGCAGTTTGTATTTAATTCCATTGCAAGTGTCTGTGTTTCATCGTCAATATGGAGGTCCAAGGGATACAATAAACCTGAGGTGAAGCATCGGAATCTAATACTGGCCTCACAGGAAAGGCTCAAATCATAGACAGTCAGAGGAGTCAGTCTTCTTGTACTTAAGTCTTCATTGAGACTTTTGATTTTTTCCCGATGCAATAGCTGTGTTTCATCATCAATATGAAGGTCCAAGGGATACGGTAAACCTGAAGTGAAGCATCGGAATCTAAGCCTGGTCTCACAGGAAAGGCTCAAATCATAGACAGGAAGAAGAGTCAATCTTCTTGTACTTAAGTCGGAATTGTTCCTTTTGTATTTATTTACGATGCAATTTCTGTGTTTCACCGTCAATATGAAGGTCCAAGGGATACAGTAAACCTGAAGTGAAGCATCGGAATCTAAAATTGGTCTCACAGGAAAGGCTCAAATCATAGACAGTAACAAGAGTCAGTCTTCTTTTACTTAAGACGGAATTGTGCCATTTGTTTTTATTTCCGTTGCAATTTCTTTGTTTCATCGTTTATATGGTGGACCAAGAGATACAGTAAACCGGAAGTGAAGCATTGGAGCCTAAAACTGGTCTCACAGGAAAGGCTCCAATTACAGACATTAAGAAGAGTCAGCCTTCTTTAACTTAAGTCGGAATTGTGCCTTTTGTATTTAATTCCGATACAATTACTGTGTTTCATGGCCAATATGAAGGTCCGAAGGGATACAGTAAACCTGAGGTGAAGTACCGGAATCTAAAACTGGTTCCACAGGAAAGGCTCAAAACATAGACAGTAAGAAGAGTCAGTCTTCTTGTACTTAGGTCGGCATTGTGCCTTTTGTATTTTTTTACGATTCAATTTCTGTAACTCGTCGTTAATATGAAGGTCCAAGGGATACAGTAAACCTGAGGTGAAGCATCAGAATCTAAAACTGTCCTCACAGGAAAGGCTCAAATCATAAACTGTAAGAAGAGTCAGTCATCTTGTACTTAAGTCGGCATTGTGCCTATTGTATTTATTTCCGACGCAATTTCTGTGTTTCAACGGCAATATGAAGGCGCAATGGATACTGTGAACCTTGAGGTGAAGCATCGGAATCTAAAACTGGTCTCACAGGAAAGGCTCAAATCACAGACAGTGTGAAGCGTCAGTCTTCTTTAACTTAAGTCGGCATTGTGCAGTTTGTATTTCATTCCGTTGCAATTGTCTGTGTTTCATCGTCAACACGGAGGTCCAAGTGATACAGTAAACCTGAGGTGAAGCATCGGAATCTATTACTAGCCTCACAGGAGAGGCTCGAATCATAGACAGTAAGAAAAGTCGGTCTTCTTGTACTTAAGTCGGCATTGTGCCTTTTGTATTTATTTCCGATGCCATTTCTGTGTTTCATCGTCAATATGACGGTCCAAGGGATACAGTAAACATGAGGTGAAGCATCGGAATCTAAAACTGGCCTCACAGGAAAGGCTCAAATCATAGACAGTAAGAAGAGTTAGTCTTCTTGTACTTAAGTCGGCATAGTGCCTTTTGTATTTATTTCCGATGCAATTTCTGTGCTTGAAAGTCAATATGAAGGCCCAACAGATACAGTAAACCTTAAGTGAAGCATCGGAATCCAAAACTGGCCTCAAAGTAAAGGCTCAAATCATAGACAGTAAGAAGAGTCAGTCTTCTTGTATGTAAGTAGGCATTGTGCCTCTTGTATTTATTTCCGGTGCAATTTCAGTGTTTCATCGTCAATATGATGGTCCTAGGGATACAGTAGACCTGAGGTGAAGCATCGGAAACTAAAACTGTCCTCACAGGAAAGGTTCAAATCATAGACAGTTAGAAGTGATAGCCTTCTTGTACTTAAGTAGGCATTGTGCCTTTTGTATTTATTTCCGATGCAATTTCTGTGTTTCAAAGTCAATATGAAGGCCCAAGGGATACAGTAAACCTGAAGTGAAAAATCGGAATCTAAAACTCGTCTCACAGGAAAGGCTCAAATCACAGACAGTAAGAAGAGTTAGTCTTCTTTAACTTAAGTCGGCATTAAACCTTTTGTATTTAATTCCGTAGCAATTGTCTGCGTTTCATCGTGAATATGAAGCTCCAAGGGATACAATAAACCTGATGTGAAGCATCGGAATCTAAAACTGGCGTCACAGAAAAGGCTCAAATCATAGACAGTAAGAAGAGTCAGTCTTTTTGTATGTAAGTAGGCATTGTGCCTCTTGTAATTATTTCCGGTGCAATTTTAGTGTTTCATTGTCAATATGAAGGTCAAGCGGATACAGTAAAAGTGAGGTGAAGCATCGGAATCTAAGACTGGCCTCACAGGAAAGCCTCAAATCAAAGAGAGTAAGAAAAGTCAGTCTTCTTGTATGTAAGTAGGCATTGTGCCTTGTGTATATATTTCCGGTGCAATTTCTGTGTTTCATCGTCAATATGAAGGTCCAAGGGATACAGTAAACCTGAGGTGAAGCATCGGAATCTAAAACTGGCCTCACAGGAAAGGCTCAAATCATAGACAGTAAGAAGAGTCAGCTTTCTTGTACTTAAGTCGGCATTGTGCCTTTTGTATTTATTTCCGATGCCATTTCTGTATTTCATCGTCAATATGACGGTCCAAGGGATACAGTAAACCTGAAGTGAAGCATCAGAATCTAAAACTGGCCTCACAGGAAAGGCTCAAATCATAGACGGTAAGAAGAGTTAGTCTTCTTGTACTTAAGTCGGCATTGTGCTTTTTGTATTTATTTCCGATGCAATTTCTGTGTTTCAAAGTCAATCTGAAGGCCCATGGGATACAGTAAACCTGAAGTGAAGCATCGGAATCGAAAACTGGTCTCACAGGAGAGGCTCAAGTCACAGACAGTAAGAAGAGTGAGACTTATTTAACTTAAGTCAGCATTGTGCCTTTTGTATTTAATTCCGTAGCAATTGTCTGTGTTTCATCGTCAATATGAAGGTCCAAGGGATACAGTAAACCTGATGTGAAGCATCGGAACGTAAAACTGGCCACACAGTAAAGGCTCAAATCATAGACAGTAAGAAGAGTCAGTCTTCTTGTATGTAAGTGGGCATTGTGCCTCTTGTATTTATTTCCGGTGCAATTTCCGTGTTTCATCGTCAATATGATGGTCCAAGGGATACAGTAAACCTGAGGTGAAGCATCGGAAACTAAAACTGGCCTCACAGGAAAGGCTCAAATCATAGACAGTAAGAAGTGTTAGCCTTCTTGTACTTAAGTAGGCATTGTGCGTTTTGTATTTATTTCCGATGCCATTTCTGTGTTTCATTTGCAATTACTGTGAAGGTCCAAGGGATACAGCAACCCTGAGGTGAAGCAGCGTCATCTAAAACTGGCCTCACAGGAAAGGCTCAAATCATAAACTGTATGAAGAGTCAGTCATCTTGTACTCAAGTCGGCATTGTGCCTATTGTATTTATTTCCAACGCAATTTCTGTGTTTCATCGGCAATTTGAAGGCGCAAAGGATACTGTAAACCTTGAGGTGAAGCATCGGAATCTAAAACTGGTCTCACAGAAAAGGCTCAAATCACAGACAGTAAGAAGAGTTAGTCTTCTTTATCTTAAGTCGGCATTGTGCAGTTTGTATTTAATTCCATTGCAAGTGTCTGTGTTTCATCGTCAATATGGAGGTCCAAGGGATACAATAAACCTGAGGTGAAGCATCGGAATCTAATACTGGCCTCACAGGAAAGGCTCGAATCATAGACAGCAAGAAGAGTCAGTCCTCATGTATTTAAGTAGGCATTGTGCCTTTTGTATTTATTTCTGATTCAATATCTGTGTTTTATCGTTAATATGAAGGTCCAAGGGATACAGTAAACCTGAGGTGAAGACTCGGAAACTAAAACTGGCCACCCAGTAAAGGCTCAAATCATAGACAGTAAGAAGAGTCAGTCTTCTTGTATGTAAGTAGGCATTGTGACTCTTGTATTAATTTCCGGTGCAATTTCAGTGTTTCATCGTCAATTTGAAGGTCCAATGGATACAGTAAACCTGAGGTGAAGCATCGAAATCTAAAACTGGTCTCACAGGAAAGGCTCAAATCATAGACAGTAAGAAGAGTCAGTCTTCGTTAACTTAAGTCGGCATTGTGCCTTTTGTATTTAATTCGGATGCAATTTCTGTGTTTCATCGTCAATATGAAGTTCCAAGGGATACATTAAACCTGAAGTGAAGCATCGGAATCTAAAACTGGTCTCACAGGAAAATCTCAAATCACAGACAGGAAGAAGAGTCAGTCTTCTTTAACTTAAGTTGGCATTTTGCCTTTTGTGTCAATTTCCGATGCAATTAGTGTGTTTCGTCGCCAATAAGAAGGTCCAAGGGATACAGTAAACCAGAAGTGAAGCATCGGAACCTAAAACAGGCCTCGCAGGAAAGGCTCAAATCATAGACACTAAGAAGTGTTAGTCTTCTTGTACTTAAGTCGGCATTGTGCCTTTTGTATTTATTTCCGATGCATTTTGTGTGTTTCAAAGTCAATATGAAGGCCCAAGGGATACAGTAAACCTGAAATGAAGCATCGGAATGTAAAACTGGTCTCACCGGAAAGGCTCAAATCACAGACAGTAAAAAGAGTTAGTCTTCTTTTACTTAAGTCGGCATTGTGCCTTTTGTATTTATTTCCCATGCCATTTCTGTGTTTCATCTTCAATATGAAGTTCCAAGGGATACAGTAAACCTGATGTGAAGCATCGGAATCTAAAACTGGTCTCACAGGAAAGGCTCACATCATAGACAGTAAGAACAGTCAGTCTTCTTTCACTGAAGTCGGCATTGTGCCTTTTGTATTTAATTCGGATGCAAGTTCTGTGTTTCATCGTCAATATGAAGGTCAAAGGGTTACAATAAACATGAGGGGAAGCATCGGAACGTAAAACAGGCCTCACAGGAAAGGCTCAAATCATAGACAGTAAGAAGAGTCTTCTTGTACTTAAGTCGGCATTGTGACTTTTGTATTTATTTCCGATACAATATCTTTGTTTCGTCGTCAATATGTAGGTCCAAGGGATACAGTAAACCTGAGGTGAAGCATCAGAATCTAAAACTGGTCTCACCGGAAAGGCTCAAATCACAGACAGTAAAAAGAGTTAGTCTTCTTTTACTTAAGTCGGCATTGTGCCTTTTGTATTTATTTCCGATACCATTTCTGTGTTTCATCGTCAATATGAAGGTCCAATGGATACAGTAAACCTGAGGTGAAGCATCGAAATCTAAAACTGGTCTCACAGGAAAGGCTCAAATCATAGACAGTAAGAAGAGTCAGTCTTCGTTAACTTAAGTCGGCATTGTGCCTTTTGTATTTAATTCGGATGCAATTTCTGTGTTTCATCGTCAATATGAAGTTCCAAGGGATACATTAAACCTGAAGTGAAGCATCGGAATCTAAAACTGGTCTCACAGGAAAGTCTCAAGTCACAGACAGGAAGAAGTGTCAGTCTTCTTTAACTTAAGTCGGCATTGTGCCTTTTGTATTTATTTCCGATGCAATTTCTGTGTTTCATCGTCAATATGAAGGCCCAAGGGATACCGCAAACGTGAAGTGAAGCATCGGAATCTAAATCTGGTCTGACAGGTAAGGCTCAAATCACAGACAGTAAGAAGAGTCAGTCTTCTTTAACTTAAGTCGGCATTGTGCCTATTGTATTTTTTTTCCGTTGCAATTGTCTGTGTTTCATCGTCAATATGAAGGGAGAAGGGATACAGTAAACCTGAGGTGAAGCATCGGAATCTTATACTGGCCTCACAGGAAAGGCTCAAATCATAGACAGTAAGAAGAGTCAGCCATCTTGTACTTAAGTCGGCATTGTGCCTTTTGTTTTTATTTCCGATGCCATTTCTGTGTTTCATCGTCAATATGAAGCTCCAAGGGATACAGTAAACCTGAGGTAAAGCATCGGAATCAATAACTGGTCTCACAGGAAAGGCTCAAATCATAGACAGTAAGAAGAATTAGTCTCCTTGTACTTAAGTCTTCATTGTGCCTTTTGTATTTATTTCCGATGCAATTTCTGTGTTTCATCGGCAATATGAAGGACAGAAGGATTCAGTAAACCTGAAGAGAAGCAGCGGAATTTAAAACTGGACTCACAGGACATCCTCAAATCACAGACAGTAAGAAGAGTCAGTCTTCTTTATCTTAAATCGGCATTGTGCCTCTAGTATTTATTTCCGGTGCAATTTCTGTGTTTCATCGTCAATATGAAAGCCCAAGGGATACAGTAGACCTGAAGTGAAGCATCTGAATCTAAAACTGGTCTCACAGGAAAGCCTCAAATCACAGACAGTAAGAAGAGATAGTCTCCTTTAACTTAAGTCGGCATTGTGCCTTTTGTATATAATTCCGTAACAAAGTGTCTGTGTTTCATCGTCACTACGATGGTCCAAGGGCTACAGTAAACCTGAGTTGAAGCATCGGAATCTAATACTGGCCTCACAGGAAGGCTCAAATCATAGACAGTAAGAAGTGTCTTCATGTACTTATGTCGGCATTGTGACTTTTGTATATATTTCCGATGCAATTTCTGTGTTTCAAAGTCAATATGAAGGCCCAAGGGATACAGTAAACCTCAAATGAAGCATCGGAATCTAAAACTGGTCTCGCAGGAAAGGCTAAAATCACAGACAGTAAGAAGAGTTTGTCTTCTTTAACTTAAGACGGCATTGTGCCTTTTGTATTTATTTCCGATGCCATTTCTGTGTTTCATCGTTAATATGAGGGTCCAAAGGATACAGTAAACCTGATGTGAAGCAACGGAATCAGAAACTGCTATCACAGGAAAGGCTCACATCACAGACAGTAAGAACAGTCAGTCTTCCTTAATTTAAGTCGGCATTGTGCCTTTTGTACTTAATTCGGATGCAATTTCGGTGTTTCATCGTCAATATGAAGGTCAAAGGGAGACAATAAACCTGAAGTGAAGCATCGGAATCTATAACTGGTCTCACAGGAAAGGCTCAAATCTTAGACAGTAAGAAGAGTCAGTCTTCTTGTTAGTGAGTAGGCATTGTGCCTTTTGCATTTATTTCCGGGCCAATATCTGTGTTACATTGTCAATATGAAGGTCCAAGGGATACAGGAAACCTGAGGTGTAGCATTGGATTCTAAAACAGGTCTCACACGAAAGGCACAAATCATAGGCTGTAAGAAGAGTCAGTCTTCTTGTACTTAAGACGGCATTGCGTCTTTTGTATTTATTTCCGTTGCAATTACTGTGCTTCATCCTCAATATGAAGGTCAAACGGATACAAAACCTGATGTGAAGCATCGGAATCTAAAACTGCCCTCGCAGGAAATTCCCAAATCATAGACTGTAAGAAGAGTCAGTCTTCTTGTATTTAAGTAGGCATTGTGCCTTTTGTATTTATTTCCGATTCAATTTCCGTGTTTCATCGACAATATGAAGGTTCAAGGGATATAGTAAAAATGAGGTGATGCATCGGCATCAAAACTGGCCTCACAGGAAAGGCTCACATCATAGACAGTAAGAAGAGTCAGTCTTCTTGTATTTATGTCGGCATTGTGCCTTTTGTATTTATTTCCGAAGCAATTTCTCTGTTTCATCGTCAATATGATGGCCCAAGGGATACAGCAAATCTGAAGCGAAGCATCGGAATCTAATACTGGTCTCACAGGAAAGGCTCAAATCACAGACAGAAAGAAGGGTCAGTCTTCTTGTACTTAAGTCGTCATTGTGCCTTTTGTATATATTTCCGATGCAATTTCTGTGTTTCATCGCCAATATGATGGTCCAAGTGATACAGTAAACCTGAAGTGAAGCATCGGAATCTAAAACTGGTCTCACAGGAAAGGCTCAAATAACAGACATTAAGAAGAGTCAGTCTGCTTTAACTTAAGTCGACATTGTGCCTATTGTATTTAATTCCGATAAAATTTCTGTGTTTCATCGTCAATATAAAGGTCCAAAGGATCCAGTAAACCTGAGGTGAAGCATCGAAATCTAAAACTGGCCTCACAGGAAAGCCTGAAATCATAGAAAGTAGGAAGAGTCAGTCTTCTTGTACTTAAGTCGGCATTGTACCTTTTGTATTTATTTCCGATGCAATTTCTGTGTTTCATCGTCAATATGAAGGGACCAAGGAATACAGTAAACCTGAGGTGAAGCATCGGAATCTAAAACTGGTCTCCCAGAAAAGGCTCAATTCATAGACCGTAAGAAGAGTTAGTCTTATTGTATATTAGTCGTCATTGTGCCTATTGTATTTATTTCCGATGCAATTACTGTGTTTTATCGTCAATATGAAGGTCCAAGGGATACAGTAAACCTGAGGTGAAGCATCGGAATCGAAAACTGGCCTCACAGGAAAGGCTCAAATCATAGACAGTAAGAAGAGTCAGTCTTCTTGTATTGAAGTAGGCATTGTGTCTTTTGTATTTATTTCCGATTCAATTTCTGTGTTTCATCGACAGTATGAAGGGTTAAGGGATACAGTAAAAATGAGGTGATGCATCGGCATCAAAACTGGCCTCACAGGAAATTCTCACATCATAGACAGTAAAAAGAGTCAGTCTTCTTGTATTTAAGTCGGCATTGTGCCTTTTGTATTTATTTCCGAAGCAATTTCTCTGTTTCATCGTCAATATGATGGCCCAAGGGATACAGCAAAACTGAAGCGAAGCATCGGAATCTAATACTGGTCTCACAGGAAAGGCTCAAATCACAGACAGTAAGAAGAGTCAGTCTTCTTTAACTTAAGTCGGCATTGGGCCTTTTGTATTTATTTCCGATGCCATGTATGTGTTCCATCATCAATATAAAGTTCCAATGGATACAGTAAACCCGAGGAGAAGCTCCGAAATCTAAAACTGGTCTCACAGGAAAGGCTCAAATCATAGAAAGTAGGAAGATTCAGTCTTCATGTACTTAAGTCGGCATTGTACCTTTTGTATTTATTTCCGATGCAATTACTCTGTTTCATCGTTAATATGAAGGCCCAAGGGATAGAGTAAACCTCAACTGAAGCATCGGAACCTATAACTGGTCTCACAGGAAAGGCTCAAATCACAGACAGTAAGAAGAGTCAGTCTTCTCTAACTTAAGTAGGCATTGTGCCTTTTGTATTTATTTCCGATGCAATATCTGTGTTTCATCGTCAATATGAAGGTCCAAGGGATACAGTAAACCTGAGATGAAGCATCGGAATCTAAAACAGGACTCACAGGAGAGGCTTAAATCATAGACAGTAAGAAGAGTCAGTCTTCTTGTACTTAAGTCAGCATTGCACCTTTTGTATTTATTTCCGATGTAATTTCTGTGTTTCATCGTGAATATGAAGTTCCAAGGGATACAGTAAACCTGAGGTGAAACATCGGTATCTAAAACTGGTCTCACAGGAAAGGCCCAAGTCATAGACAGTAAGAACAGTCAGCCTTCTTTAACTTAAGTCGGCATTGTGTCTTTTGTATTCAATTCGGATGCAATTTCTGTGTTCAATCTTCAGTATGAAGAGTCGATGGATGCAGTAAACATGAGGTGAAGCATCGAAATCTGAAATTGGCCTTACAGGAAAGGCTCAAATCATAGACAGTAAGAAGCGTCAGTCTTCTTGTATTTAAGTCTGCATTATGCCTTTCGTATTTATTTCCGATTCAATTTCTGTGTTTCATCGTCATTATGAAGGTCCAAGGGATCCACTAAACCTGATGTGAAGCATCGGAATCTAAAACTGGCCTCGCAGGAAAGGCTCAAATCATAGACAGTAAGAAGTGTCAGTCTTCTTGTATGTAAGTAGGCATTGTGCCTCTTGTATACATTTCCGGTGCAACTTCAGTGTTTCATCGTCAAAATGAAGGTCCAAGGGATACAGTAAATCTGATGTGAAGCATCGGAATCTAAAACTGGTATCACAGGAAAGGCACAAATCATAGTCAGTAAGAACAGTCAGTCTACTTTAACTTAAGTCTGCAATTTGCCTTTTGTATTTATTTCCGATGCAATTTCTGTATTTCATCGTCAATATGAAGGTCCAAGGGAAACAGTAAACCTGAAGTGAAGCAAGATAATCTAAAACTGTTCTCACAGGAAAGGCTCAAAACATAGACAGTAAGAAGAGTCAGTCTTCTTGTACTTAAGTCGGCATTGTGCCTTTTGTATTTTTTTACGATTCAATTTCTGTAATTCGTCGTTAATACGAAGGTCCAAGGGATACAGTAAACCTGAGGTGAAGCATCAGAATCTAAAACTGGTCTCACAGAAAAGGCTCAAATAATAGACTTCAAGAAGAGTCAGTCTTCTTGTACTTAAGTCGGCATTGTGAATTTTCTATATAATTCCGATGCAACTTCTGTGTTTCAATATAAATATGAAGGACCAAGGTATACAGTAAACCTGAAGTAAAGCATCGGAATATAAAACTGGTCTCACAGGAAAGGGTAAAATCACAGACAGTAAGAAGAAACAGTCTCCTTTAACTTAAGTCGGCATTGTGCCTATTGTATTTTTTTCCGACGCAATTTCTGTGTTTCATCGTCAATATGAAGGCCCAAGGGATACAGTAATGCTGAAGTGAAGCATCGGAATCTAAAACTGGTCTCACAGGGAAGGCGCAAATCACAGACAGTAAGAGGAGTTAGTCTTCTATAACTTAAGTCGGCAATGTGCCATTTGTATTTAATGCCGTTGCAATTGTCTGTGTTTCATCGTCAATATGAAAGTCCAAGGGATACAGTAAACCTGAGGTGAAGCATTGGAGTCTAATACTGGCCTCACGGGAAAGGCTCAAATCATACACAGTAAGAAGAGTCAGTCTTCTTGTATGTACGTAGGCATTGTGCTCTTGTATTAATTTCCAGTGCAATTTCAGTGTTTCATCGTCAACGTAAAGGTCCAAGGGATACAGTAAACCTGAGGTGAAGCATCGGAATCTAAAACTGGCCTCACAGGAAACGCTCAAATCATAGACAGTAAGAAGAGTCAGTCTTCTTGTACTTAAGTGGGCATTGTGCCTTTTGTATTCATTTCCGATGCAATTTCTGTGTTTCATCGTCAATATGAAGGTCCAAGGGATACACTAAACCTGATGTGAAGCATCGGAATCTAAAACTGGCCTCACGGGAAAGGCTCAAATCATACACAGTAAGAAGAGTCAGTCTTCTTGTATGTAAGTAGGCATTGTGCTCTTGTATTAATTTCCAGTGCAATTTCAGTGTTTCATCGTCAACATAAAGGTCCAAGGGATACAGTAAACCTGAGGTGAAGCATCGGAATCTAAAACTGGCCTCACAGGAAACGCTCAAATCAATGACAGTAAGAAGAGTCAGTCTCCTTGTACTTAAGTCGTCATTGTGCCTTTTGAATTTATTTCCGATGCCATTTCTATGTTTCATCGTCAATATGAAGGTCCAAGGGATACAGTAAACCTTTAGTGAAGCATCGGAATCTATAAATGGTCTCACAGGAAAGGCTCTAAACATTGACAGTAAGAAGAGTCAGTCTTCTTTAACTTAAGTCGGCATTGTGAATTTTGTATATAATTCCGATGCAACCACTGTTTCAATGTGAATATGACGGTCCAAGGGATACAGTAAACCTGAAGTGAGGCATCGGAATCTAAAACTGGTCTCACAGGAAAGGCTCAAATCACAGACAGTAAGAAGAAACAGTCTCCTTTAACTTAAGTCGGCATTGTGCCTATTGTATTTTTTTCCAACGGAATTTCTGTGTTTCATCGTCAATATGAAGGCCCAAGGGATACAGTAAACCTGAAGTGAAGCATCGGAATCTAAAACTGGTCTCACAGGGAAGGCGCAAATCACAGACAGTAAGAGGAGTTAGTCTTCTATAACTTAAGACGGCAATGTGCCCTTTGTATTTAATGCCGTTGCAATTGTCTGTGTTTCATCGTCAATATGAAAGTCCAAGGGATACAGTAAACCTGAGGTGAAGCATTGGAGTCTAATACTAGCCTCACAGGAAAGGCTCAAATCATAGACAGTAAGAAGAGTCAGTCTTCTTGTACTTAAGTGGGTATTGTGCCTTTTGTATTTATTTCCGATGCAATTTCTGTGTTTCATCGTCAATATGAAGGTCCAAGGGATACAGTAAACCTGATGTGAAGCATCGGAATCTAAAACTGGCCTCACGGGAAAGGCTCAAATCATACACAGTAAGAAGAGTCAGTCTTCTTGTATGTAAGTAGGCATTGTGCTCTTGTATTAATTTCCAGTGCAATTTCAGTGTTTCATCGTCAATATAAAGGTCCAAGGGATACAGTAAACCTGAGGTGAAGCATCGGAATCTAAAACTGGCCTCACAGGAAAGGCTCAAATCATAGACAGTAAGAAGAGTCAGTCTCCTTGTACTCAAGTCGTTATTGTGCCTTTTGAATTTATTTCCGATGCCATTTCTATGTTTCATCGTCAATATGAAGGTCCAAGGGATACAGTAAACTTGATGTGACGCATCGGAATCTAAAACTGGTCTCACAGGAAAGGCTCAAATCATAGACAGTAGGAACAGTCTGTCTTCTTTAACTTAAGTCGCCATTGTGCCTTTTGTATTAAATTCGGATGCAAATTCAGTGTTTCATCGTCAATATGAAGGTCCAAGGGATACAGTAATATTGAGGTGAAGCATCGGAATCTAAAACTGGCCTCACAGGAAAGGCTCAAATCATAAACAGTAAGAAGAGTCAGTCTTCTTGTACTTAAGTCGGCATTGTGCCTATTGTATTTATTTCCGATGCAATTTCTGTGTTTGATCGTCAATATGAAGGCCCAAGGGATACAGTAAACCTGAAGTGAACCATCGGAATCTAAAACTGGTCTCACAAACGTCCAAGGGATACAGTAAAACTGAGGTGAAGCATCGGAATCTAATACTGGCCTCACAGGAAAGGCTCAAATCATAGACAGTAAGAAGAGTCATTCTTCTTGTACTTAAGTCGGCATTGTGCCTTTTGTATTTATTTCCGATGAAATTTCTGTGTTTCATCGTCAACATGAAGGTCCAAGGGATACACTAAACGTGATGTGAAGCATCGGAATCTAAAACTGGCTTGACGGCAAAGGCTCAAATCATAGACAGTAAGAAGAGTCAGTCTTCGTGTATGTAAGTAGGCATTGTGCCTCTTGTATTTATTTCCAGTGCAATGTTAGTGTTTCATCGTCAATGTAAAGGTCCAAGGGGTACAGTAAACCTGAGGTGAAGCATCGGAATCTAAAACATGCCTCACAGGAATGGCTCAAATCATCGGCAGTAAGAAGGGTCAGTCTCCTTGTACTTAAGTCGTCATTGTGCCTTTTCTATATATTTCCGATGCAATTTCTTTGTCTCATCGTCAATATGAAGGTCCAAGGGATACAGTAAACTTGATGTGAAGCATCGGAATCTAAAACTGGCCTCACAGGAAAGGCTTAAATCACAAACAGTAAGAAGAGTCAGTCTTCTTGTACTTAAGTCGGCATTGTGCTTATTGTATTTATTTCCGATGTAATTTCTGCGCTTCATCGTCAATATGAAGGCCCAAGGGATACAGTAAACCTGAAGTGAAGCTTCAGAATCTAATACTGGTCGCACAGGGAAGGCGCAAATCACAGACAGTAAGAGGAGTTAGTCTTCTATAACTTAAGTCGGAAAAGTGCCATTTGTATTTAATTCCGTTGCAATTGTCTGTGTTTCATGGTCAATATGAAGGTCCAAGGGATACAGTAAACCTAAAGTGAAGCATCGGAATCTAAAACTGGTCTCACAGAAGAGGCTCAAATCATAGATTGGAAGAAGAGTCAGTCTTCTTTATCTTAAGTCGGCAATGTGCCTTTTGCATTTATTTCCGATGCAATTTCTGTGTATTATCATCAATATGTAGGTCCAAGGGATACAGTAAACCTGAGGTGAAGCATCAGAATCTAAAACTGGTCTCACATAAAACTCACAAATTATAGACAGTAAGAAGAGTCAGTCTTCTTGTACTTATGTCGGCTTTGTGCTTTTGTATTTAATTCCGATGCGATTTCTGTGTTTCAATGTCAATATGAAGGTCCAAGGGATACAGTAAACCGGAAGTGAGGCATCGGAATCTAAAACCGGTCTCACAGGAAAGGCTCAAATCACAGACAGTATGAAGAATCAGTCTTCTTTAACTTTAGTCGGCATTGAGCCTTTCGTATTTAATTCCGATGCAATTTCTGTGTTTCATCGTCAATATGATGGTCCAAGGGATACAGTACACCTTAGGTGAAGCACCGGAATCTAAATCTTTCCTCACAGGAAAGGTTGAAATCATAGACAGTAAGAAAAGTCAGTCTTCTTGTACTTAAGCCGGCATTGTGCCTTTTGTATTTAGTTACGATGCAATTTCTGTGTTTCATCGTCAATATGAAGGTCCAAGGGATACAGTAAACCTGAGGTGAAGCATCGGAATCTAAAACTGGTCTCAGAGGAAAGGCTCAAATCATAGACAGTAAGAACAGTCAGTCTTCTTTAACTTAAGTCGGCATTTTGCCATTTGTATTTAATTTGGATGCAATTTCTGTGTTTCATCGTCAATATGAAGGTCCAAGGGATACAGTACACCTTAAGTGAAGGATCGGAATCTAAAACTGGTCTCAAAGGGAATCCTCAGATCGCAGACAGTAAGAAGAGTCAGTCTCCTTCAACCTAAGTCGGCATTGTGCCTATTGTATTTTTTTCCGATGCAATTTCTGTGTTTCATTGTCAATATGATGGCCCAAAGGATACAGTAAAGCTGAAGTGAAGCATCGGAATCTAAACTGGTCTCACAGGGAAGGCGCAAATCACAGACAGTAAGAGGAGTTAGTCTTCTATAACTTAAGTCGGCAATGTGCAATTTGTATTTAATTCCGTTGCAATTGTCTGTGTTTCATCGTCAATATGAAAGTCCAAGGGATACAGTAAACCTGAAGTGGAGCATCAGAATCTAAAACTGGTCTCACATAAAAGGCTCAAATTATAGACAGTAAAAAGAGTCAGTCTTCTTGTACTTATGTCGGCTTTGTGCGTTTTGTATTTAATTCCAATGCAATTTCTGTGTTTCAATGTCAATATGAAGGTCCAAGGGATACAGTAAACCTGAAGTGAAGCATCGGAATCTAGAAATGGTCTCACAGGAAAGGCTCTAAATATTGACAGGAAGAAGAATCAGTCTTCTTTAACTTAAGTCGGCATTGTGAATTTTGTATATAATTCCGATGCAACCACTGTGTTTCAATGTGAATATGAAGGACCAAGGGATACAGTAAACCTGAAGTGAGGCATCGGAATCTAAAACCGGTCTCACAGGAAAGGCTCAAATCACAGACAGTAAGAAGAATCAGTCTTCTTTAACTTAAGTCGGCATGGAGCCTTTTGTATTTAATTGCGATGCAATTTCTGTGTTTCATCGTCAATATGATGGTCCAAGGGATACAGTACACCTTAGGTGAAGCACCGGAATCTAAAACTTTCCTCACAGGAATGGTTGAAATCATAGACAGTAAGAAAAGTCAGTGTTCTTGTACTTAAGCCGGCATTGTGCCTTTTGTATTTAGTTACGATGCAATTTCTGTGTTTCATCGTCAATATGAAGGTCCAAGGGATACAGTAAACCTGAGGTGAAGCATCGGAATCTAAAACTGGTCTCAGAGGAAAGGCTCAAATCACAGACAGTAAGAACAGTCAGTCTTCTTTAACTTAAGTCGGCATTTTGCCATTTGTATTTAATTTGTATGCAATTTCTGTGTTTCATCGTCAATATGAAGGTCCAAGGGATACAGTAGACCTTAAGTGAAGGATCGGAGTCTAAAACTGGTCTCAAAGGGAATCCACAGATCGCAGACAGTAAGAAGAGTCAGTCTCCTTTAACTTAAGTCGGCATTGTGCCTATTGTATTTTTTTTCGATGCAATTTCTGTGTTTCATCGTCAATATGAAGGCCCAAGGGATACAGTAAAGCTGAAGTGAAACATCGGAATCTAAAATTGGTCTCACAGGGAAGGCGCAAATCACAGACAGTAAGAGGAGTTAGTCTTCTACAACTTAAGTCGGCAATGTGCAATTTGTATTTAATTCCGTTGCAAGTGTCTGTGTTTCATCGCCAATATGAAAGTCAAAGGTATACAGTAAACCTGAGGTGAAGCATTGGAGCCTAATACTGGCCTCACAGGAAAGGCTCAAATCATAGACACTAAGTAGAGTCAGTCTTCTTGTATGTAAGGGGGCATTGTGCTCTTGTATTAATTTACAGTGCAATTTCAGTGTTTCATCGTCAATATAAAGGTCCAAGGGATACAGTAAACCTGAGGTGAAGCATCGGAATCTAAAACTGGCCTCACAGGAAAGGCTCAAATCATAGACACTAAGAAGAGTCAGTCTCCTTGTACTTAAGTCGGCATTGTGCCTTTTGTATTTATTTCCGATGGATTTCTGTGTCTCATCGTCAATATGAAGGTCCAAGGGATACAGTAAACCTGAGGTGAAGCATTGGAGTCTAATACTGGCCTCACAGGAAAGTCTCAAATCATAGACAGTTAGAAGAGTCAGTCTCCTTGTACTTAAGTCGTCATTGTGCCTTTTGTATTTATTTCCGATGGATTTCTGTGTCTCATCGTCAATATGAAGGTCCAAGGGATACAGTAAACTTGATGTGAAGCATCGGAATCTAAAACTGGCCACACAGGAAAGGCTCAAATCATAAACAGTAAGAAGAGTCAGTCTTCTTGTACTTATGTCGGCTTTGTGCCTTTTGTATTTAATTCCGATGCAATTTCTGTGTTTCAATGTCAATATGAAGGTCCAAGGGATACAGTAAACCTGAAGTGAAGCATCGGAATCTAGAAATGGTCTCACAGGAAAGGCTCTAAACATTGACAGGAAGAAGAGTCAGTCTTCTTTAACTTAAGTCGGCATTGTGAATTTTGTATATAATTCCGATGCAACCACTGTGTTTCAATGTGAATATGAAGGACCAAGGGATACAGAAAACCTGAAGTGAGGCATCGGAATCTAAAACCGGTCTCACAGGAAAGGCTCAAATCACAGACAGTAAGAAGAATCAGTCTTCTTTAACTTAAGTCGGCATTGAGCCTTTTGTATTTAATTCCGATGCAATTTCTGTGTTTCATGGTCAATATGATGGTCCAAGGGATACAGTACACCTTAGGTGAAGCACCGGAATCTAAAACAATCCTCACCGGAAAGGTTGAAATCATAGACAGTAAGAAAAGTCAGTCATCTTGTACTTAAGCCGGCATTGTGCATTTTGTATTTACTTACGATGCCATTTCTGTGTATCATCGTCAATATGAAGGTCCAAGGGATACAGTAAACCTGAGGTGAAGCATCGGAATCTAAAACTGGTCTCAGAGGAAAGGCTCAAATCATAGTCAGTAAGAACAGTCAGTCTTCTTTAACTTAAGTCGGCATTTTGCCATTTGTATTTAATTTGGATGCAATTTCTGTGTTTCATCGTCAATATGAAGGTCCAAGGGATACAGTACACCTTAAGTGAAGGATCGGAATCTAAAACTGGTCTCAAAGGGAATCCGCAGATCGCAGACAGTAAGAAGAGTCAGTCTCCTTTAACTTAAGTCGGCATTGTGCCTATTGTATTTTTTTTCGATGCAATTTCTGTGTTTCATCGTCAATATGAAGGCCCAAGGGATACAGTAAAGCTGAAGTGAAGCATCGGAATCTAAAACTGGCCTCACAGGGAAGGCGCAAATCACAGACAGTAAGAGGAGTTAGTCTTCTATAACTTAAGTCGGCAATGTGCAATTTGTATTTAATTCCGTTGCAATTGTCTGTGTTTCATCGCCAATATGAAAGTCCAAGGGATACAGTAAACCTGAGGTGAAGCATTGGAGCCTAATGCTGGCCTCACAGGAAAGGCTCAAATCATAGACACTAAGAAGAGTCAGTCTTCTTGTACTTAAGTCGGCATTGTGCCTTTTGTATTTATTTCCGATGAAATTTCTGTGTTTCATCGTCAATATGAAGGTCCAAGGGATACACTAAACCTGATGTGAAGCATCGGAATCTAAAACTGGCCTCACGGGAAAGGCTCAAATCATACACAGTAGAAGAGTCAGTCTTCTTGTATGTAAGTAGGCATTGTGCTCTTGTATTAATTTATAGTGCAATTTCAGTGTTTCATCGTCAATATAAAGGTCCAAGGGATACAGTAAACCTGAGGTGAAGCATCGGAATCTAAAACTGGCCTCACAGGAAAGGCTCAAATCATAGACAGTAAGAAGAGTCAGTCTCCTTGTACTTAAGTCGGCATTGTGCCTTTTGAATTTATTTCCGATGCCATTTCTGTGTTTCATCGTCAATATGAAGGTCCAAGGGATACAGTAAACTTGATGTGACGCATCGGATTCTAAAACTGGTCTCACAGGAAAGGCTCAAATCATAGACAGTAAGAACAGTCAGTCTTCTTTAACTTAAGTCGCCATTGTGCCATTTGTATTTAATTTCGTTGCAATTGTCTGTGTTTCATCGTCAATATGAAGGTCCAAGGGATACAGTAAAATTGAAGTGAAGCATCGGAATCTAAAACTCACCTCACAGGAAAGGCTCAAATCATAGATAGTAAGAAGAGTCAGTCTCCTTGTACTTAAGTCGTCATTGTGCCTTTTGAATTTATTTCCGATGCCATTTCTGTGTTTCATCGTCAATATGAAGGTCCAAGAGATACAGTAAACTTGATGTGACGCATCGGAATCTAAAACTGGTCTCACAGGAAAGGCTCAAATCATAGACAGTAAGAACAGTCTGTCTTCTTTAACTTAAGTCGCCATTGTGCCTTTTGTATTAAATTCGGATGCTAATTCAGTGTTTCATCGTCAATATGAAGGTCCAAGGCATACAGTAAAATTGAAGTGAAGCATCGGAATCTAAAACTGGCCTCACAGGTAGGGCTCAAATCATAAACAGTAAGAAGAGTCAGTCTTCTTGTACTTAAGTCGGCATTGTGCCTATTGTATTTATTTCCGATGCAATTTCTGTGTTTCATCGTCAATATGAAGGCCCAAGGGATACAGTAAACCTGAAGTGAAGCATCGGAATCTAATACTGGTCGCACAGGGAAGGCGCAAATCACAGACAGTACGAGGAGTTAGTCTTCTATAACTTAAGTCGGCAAAGTGCCATTTGTATTTAATTCCGTTGCAATTGTCTGTGTTTCATCGTCAATATGAAGGTCCAAGGGATACAGTAAACCTAAAGTGAAGCGTCGGAATCTAAAACTGGTCTCACAGAAGAATCTCAAATCACAGACTGGAAGAGGAGTCAGTCTTCTTTAACTTAAGTCGGCAATGTGGCTTTTGCATTTATTTCCGATGCAATTTCTGTGTATTATTATCAATATGTAGGTCCAAGGGATACAGTAAACCTGAGGTGAAGCATCAGAATCTAAAACTGGTCTCACATAAAAGGCTCAAATTATAGACAGTAAGAAGAGTCAGTCTTCTTATACTTATGTCGGCTTTGTGCCTTTTGTATTTAATTCCGATGCAATTTCTGTGTTTCAATGTCAATATGAAGGTCCAAGGGATACAGTAAACCTGAAGTGAAGCATCGGAATCTAGAAATGGTCTCACAGGAAAGGCTCTAAACATTGACAGGAAGAAGAGTCAGTCTTCTTTAACTTAAATCGGCATTGTGAATTTTGTATTTAATTACGATGCAACCACTGTGTTTCAATGTGAATATGAAGGACCAAGGGATACAGAAAACCTGAAGTGAGGCATCGGAATCTAAAACCGGTCTCACAGGAAAGGCTCAAATCACAGACAGTAAGAAGAATCAGTCTTCTTTAACTTAAGTCGGCATTGAGCCTTTTGTACTTAATTCCGATGCAATTTCTGTGTTTCATCGTCAATATGATGGTCCAAGGGATACAGTACACCTTAGGTGAAGCACCGGAATCTAAAACACTCCTCACAGGAAAGGTTGAAATCATAGACAGTAAGAAAAGTCAGTCATCTTGTACTTAAGCCGGCATTGTGCCTTTTGTATTTAGTTACGATGCAATTTCTGTGTTTCATCGTCAATATGAAGGTCCAAGGGATACAGTAAACCTGAGGTGAAGCATCGGAATCTAAAACTGGTCTCAGAGGAAAGGCTCAAATCATAGTCAGTAAGAACAGTCCGTCTTCTTTAACTTAAGTCGGCATTTTGCCATTTGTATTTAATTTGGATGCAATTTCTGTGTTTCATCGTCAATATGAAGGTCGAAGGGATACAGTAAACCTTAAGTGAAGGATCGGAATCTAAAACTGGTCTCAAAGGGAATCCTCAGATCGCAGACAGTAAGAAGAGTCAGTCTCCTTTAACTTAAGTCGGCATTGTGCCTATTGTATTTTTTTCCGATGCAATTTCTGTGTTTCATCGTCAATATGAAGGCCGAAGGGATACAGTAAAGCTGAAGCTAAGCATCGGAATCTAAAACTGGTCTCACAGGGAAGGCGCAAATCACAGACAGTAAGAGGAGTTAGTCTTCTATAACTTAAGTTGGCAATGTGCCATTTGTATTTAATTCCGTTGCAATTGTCTGTGTTTCATCGTCAATATGAAGGTCCATGGGATACAGTAAACCTGAGGTGAAGCATTGGAGACTAATACTGGCCTCACAGGAAAGGCTCAAATCATAGACAGTAAGAAGAGTCAATCTTCTTGTACTTTGGTCGGCATTGTGCCTTTTGTATTTATTTCCGATGCAATTTCTGTGTTTCATCGTCAATATGAAGGTCCAAGGGATACACTAAACCTGATGTGAAGCATCGGAATCTAAAACTGGCCTCACGGGAAAGGCTCAAATCATAGACCGTAAGAAAAGTCTGTCTTCTTGTATGTAAGTAGGTATCTCGCTCTTGTATTAATTTCCAGTGCAATTTCAGTGTTTCGTCGTCAATATAAAGGTCCAAGGGATACAGTAAACCTGAGATGAAGCATCGGAATCTAAAACTGGCATCACATCAAAGGCTCAAATGATAGACAGTAAGAAGAGTCAGACTCCTTGTACATAAGTCGTCATTCAGCCTTTTGAATTTATTTCCGATGCCATTTCTGTGTTTCATCGTCAATATGAAGGTCCAAGGGATACAATAAACTTGATGTGACGCATCGGAATCTAAAACTGGTCTCAGAGGAAAGGCTCAAATCATAGACAGTAAGAACAGTCAGTCATCTTTAATTTAAGTCGGCATTTTGCCATTTGTATTTAATTTGGATGCACTTTCTGTGTTTCATCGTCAATATGAAGGTCCAAGGGATACAGTACACCGTAAGTGAAGGATCGGAAACTAAAACTGGTCTCAAAGGGAATCCTCAGATCGCAGACAGTAAGAAGAGTCAGTCTCCTTTAACTTAAGTCGCCATTGTGCCTTTTGTATTAAATTCGGAAGCAAATTCTGTGTTTCATCGTCAATATGAAGCTCCAAGGGATACAGTAAAACTGAGGTGAAGCATCGGAATCTAAAACTGGCCTCACAGGAAAGGCTCAAATCATAAACAGTAAGAAGAGTCAGTCTTCTTGTGCTTAAGTCGGCATTGTGCCTATTGTATTTTTTTCCGATGCAATTTCTGTGTTTCATCGTCTATATGAAGGCCCAAGGGATACAGTAAAGCTGAAGTGAAGCATCGGAATCTAAAACTGGTCTCACAGGGAAGGCGCAAATCACAGACAGTAAAAGGAGTTAGTCTACTATAACTTAAGTCGGCAATGTGCCATTTGTATTTAATTCCGTTGCAATTGTCTGTGTTTCATCGTCAATATGAAGGTCCATGGGACACAGTAAACCTGAGGTAAAGCATTGGAGTCTAATACTGGCCTCACAATAAAGGCTCAAATCATAGACAGTAAGAAGAGTCAGTCTCCTTGTACTTAAGTCGTCATTGTGCCTTTTGAATTTATTTCCGATGCCATTTCTGTGGTTCATCGTCAATATGAAGGTCCAAGGGATACAGTAAACTTGATGTGACGCATCGGAATCTAAAACTGGTCTCACAGGAAAGGCTCAAATCATAGACAGTAAGAACAGTCAGTCTTCTTTAACTTAAGTCGCCACTGTGCCTTTTGTATTAAATTCGGATGCAAATTCCGTGTTTCATCGTCAATATGAAGCTCCAAGGGATACAGTAAAACTGAGGTTAAGCATCGGAATCTAAAACTGGCCTCACAGGAAAGGCTCAAATCATAAACAGTAAGAAGAGTCAGTCTTCTTGTACTTAAGACGGCATTGTGCCTATTGTATTTATTTCCGATGCAATTTCTGTGTTTCATCGTCAAAATGAGGGCCCATGGGATACAGTAATCCTCAAGTGAACCATCGGATTCTAAAACTGGTCTCACAGGAAAGGCGCGAATCACAGACAGTAACAGGAGTTAATCTTCTTTAACTTATGTCGGCATTGTGCCTTTTGTATGTAATTCCGTTGCAATTGTCTGTGTTTCATCGTCAATATGAACGTCCAAGGGATACAGTAAACCTGAGGTGAAGCATCGGAATCTAATACTGGCCTCACAGGAAAGGCTCAAAACGTAGACAGTAAGAAGAGTCAGTCTTCTTGTACCTAAGTCGGCATTGTGCCTTTTATATTTATTTCCGATGAAATTTCTGTGTTTCATAGTCAACATGAAGGTCCAAGGGATACATTAAACCTGATGTGAAACATCGGAATCTAAAACTGGCCTCACGGCAAAGGCTCAAATCATAGACAGTAAGAAGAGTCAGTCTTCTTGTATGTAAGTAGGCATTGTGCCTCTTGTATTTATTTCCAGTGCAATTTTAGTGTTTCATCGTCAATGTAAAGGTCCAAGGGGTAGAGTAAACCTGGGGTGAAGCATCGGAATCTAATACTGGCCTCACAGGAATGGCTCAAATCATAGACAGTAAGAAGAGTCAGTCTCCTTGTACTTAAGTCGTCATTGTGCCTTTTGTATTTATTTCCAATGCCATTTCTGTGTCTCATCGTCAATATGAAGGTCCAAGGGATACAGTAAACCTGATGTGAAGCATCGGAATCTAAAACTGGCCACACAGGAAAGGCTCAAATCATAAACAGTAAGAAGAGTCAGTCTTCTTGTACTTAAGTCGGCATTGTGCCTATTGTATTTATTTCCGATGCAATTTCTGTGTTTCATCGTCAATATGAGGGCCCAAGGGATACAGTAAACCTGAAGTGAAGCTTCGGAATCTAATACTGGTCGCACAGGGAAGGCGGAAATCACAGACAGTAAGAGGAGATAGTCTTCTATAACTTAAGTCGGCAATGTGCCATTTGTATTTAATTCCGTTGCAATTGTCTGTGTTTCATCGTCAATATGAAGGTCCATGGGAAACAGTAAACCTGAGGTAAAGCATTGGAGTCTAATACTGGCCTCACAGGAAAGGCTCAAATCATAGACAGTAAGAAGAGTCAGTCTCCTTGTACTTAAGTCGTCATTGTGCCTTTTGAATTTATTTCCGATGCCATTTCTGTGGTTCATCGTCAATATGAAGGTCCAAGGGATACAGTAAACTTGATGTGACGCATCGGAATCTAAAACTGGTCTCACAGGAAAGGCTCAAATCATAGACAGTAAGAACAGTCAGTCTTCTTTAACTTAAGTCGCCACTGTGCCTTTTGTATTAAATTCGGATGCAAATTCCGTGTTTCATCGTCAATATGAAGCTCCAAGGGATACAGTAAAACTGAGGTTAAGCATCGGAATCTAAAACTGGCCTCACAGGAAAGGCTCAAATCATAAACAGTAAGAAGAGTCAGTCTTCTTGTACTTAAGACGGCATTGTGCCTATTGTATTTATTTCCGATGCAATTTCTGTGTTTCATCGTCAATATGAAGGCCCATGGGATACAGTAATCCTCAAGTGAACCATCGGATTCTAAAACTGGTCTCACAGGAAAGTCGCGAATCACAGACAGTAAGAGGAGTTAATCTTCTTTAACTTATGTCGGCATTGTGCCTTTTGTATGTAATTCCGTTGCAATTGTCTGTGTTTCATCGTCAATATGAACGTCCAAGGGATACAGTAAACCTGAGGTGAAGCATCGGAATCTAATACTGGCCTCACAGGAAAGGCTCAAAACGTAGACAGTAAGAAGAGTCAGTCTTCTTGTACCTAAGTCGGCATTGTGCCTTTTATATTTATTTCCGATGTAATTTCTGTATTTCATAGTCAACATGAAGGTCCAAGGGATACATTAAACCTGATGTGAAACATCGGAATCTAAAACTGGCCTCACGGCAAAGGCTCAAATCATAGACAGCAAGAAGAGTCAGTCATCTTGTACATAAGTCGGCATTGTGCCTTTTGTATTTAATTCCGATGCAATTTCTGTGTTTCATCGTCAATATGTAGGTCCAAGGGATACAATAAACCTGAGGTGAAGCTTCAGAATGGAAAACTGGTCTCACATAACAGGCTAAAATTATAGACAGTAAGAAGAGCCAGTCTTCTTGTCTTTATGTCGGCATTGTGCCTTTTAAATTTAATTCCGATGCAATTTCTGTGTTTCATAGTCTATATGAAGGTCCAAGAAATACAGTAAACATGAGGTGAAGCATCGGAATCTAAAACAGGTCTCACAGGAAAGGCTCAAATCACAGACAGTAAGAACAGTCAGTCTTCTTTAACTTAAGTCGGCATTTTCCATTTGTATTTATTTTGGATGCAATTTCTGTGTTTCATCGTCAATATGAAAGTGCAAGGGATACAGTACACCTTAAGTGAAGCATCGGAATCTAAAACTGGTCTCACAGTGAATCCTCAGATCACAGACAGTAAGAAGAGTCAGTCTCCTTTAACTTAAGTTGGCATTTTGCCTTTTGTATTTAATTCCGATGCAATTTTTGTGTCTCATCGTCAATATGAAGGTCCACGGGATACAGTAAAACTGAGGTGAAGCATTGGAATCTAAAACTGGCGTCACAGGGAAGGCTCAAATCATAAACAGTAACAAGAGCCAGTCTTCTTGTACTTAAGTCGGCAATGTGCCTATTGTATTTATTTCCGATGCAATTTCTGTGTTTCATCGTCAATATGAAGGCCCAAGGGATACAGTACACTTGATGTGAAGCATTGGAATCTAAAACTGGTCTCACAGGAAAGGCTCAAATCATAGACAGTAAGAACAGTCAGTCTTCTTTAACTTAAGTCGGCATTGTGCCTTTTGTATTAAATTCGCATGCAATTTCTGTGTTTCATCGTCATTATGAAGGTCTAAGGGATACACTAAAACTGAGGTGAAGCATCGGAATCTAAAACTGGTCTCACATAAAAGGCTCAAATTATAGACAGTAAGAAGAGTCAGTCTTTTTATACTTATGTCGGCTTTGTGCCTTTTGTATTTAATTCCGATGCAATTTCTGTGTTTCAATGTCAATATGAAGGTCCAAGGGATACAGTAAACCTGAAGTGAAGCATCGGAATCTAGTAATGGTCTCACAGGAAAGGCTCTAAACATTGACAGGAAGAAGAGTCAGTCTTCTTTAACTTAAATCGGCATTGTGAATTTTGTATTTAATTACGATGCAACCACTGTGTTTCAATGTGAATATGAAGGACCAAGGGATACAGAAAACCTGAAGTGAGGCATCGGAATCTAAAACCGGTCTCACAGGAAAGGCTCAAATCACAGACAGTAAGAGGAATCAGTCTTCTTTAACTTAAGTCGGCACTGAGCCTTTTGTATTTAATTCCGATGCAATTTCTGTGTTTCATCGTCAATATGATGGTCCAAGGGATACAGTACACCTTAGGTGAAGCACCGGAATCTAAAACACTCCTCACAGGAAAGGTTGAAATCATAGACAGTAAGAAAAGTCAGTCATCTTGTACTTAAGCCGGCATTGTGCCTTTTGTATTTAGTTACGATGCAATTTCTGTGTTTCATCGTCAATATGAAGGTCCAAGGGATACAGTAAACCTGAGGTGAAGCATCGGAAACTAAAACTGGTCTCAGAGGAAAGGCTCAAATCATAGTCAGTAAGAACAGTCCGTCTTCTTTAACTCAAGTCGGCATTTTGCCATTTGTATTTAATTTGGATGCAATTTCTGTGTTCATCGTCAATATGAAGGTCGAAGGGATACAGTAAACCTTAAGTGAAGGATCGGAATCTAAAACTGGTCTCAAAGGGAATCCTCAGATCGCAGACAGTAAGAAGAGTCAGTCTCCTTTAACTTAAGTCGGCATTGTGCCTATTGTATTTTTTTCCGATGCAATTTCTGTGTTTCATCGTCAATATGAAGGCCGAATAGATACAGTAAAGCTGAAGCTAAGCATCGGAATCTAAAACTGGTCTCACAGGGAAGGCGCAAATCACAGACAGTAAGAGGAGTTAGTCTTCTATAACTTAAGTCGGCAATGTGCCATTTGTATTTAATTCCGTTGCAATTGTCTGTGTTTCATCGTCAATATGAAGGTCCATGGGATACAGTAAACCTGAGGTGAAGCATTGGAGACTAATACTGGCCTCACAGGAAAGGCTCAAATCACAGACAGTAAGAAGAGTCAATCTTCTTGTACTTTGGTCGGCATTGTGCCTTTTGTATTTATTTCCGAAGCAATTTCTGTGTCTCATAGTCAATATGAAGGTCCAAGGGATACACTAAACCTGATGTGAAGCATCGGAATCTAAAACTGGCCTCACGGGAGAGGCTCAACTCATAGACAGTAAGAAAAGTCAGTCTTCTTGTATGTAAGTAGGTATCTCGCTCTTGTATTAATTTCCAGTGCAATTTCAGTGTTTCGTCGTCAATATAAAGGTCCAAGGGATACAGTAAACCTGAGATGAAGCATCGGAGTCTAAAACTGGCATCACAGGAAAGGCTCAAATCATAGACAGTAAGAAGAGTCAGACTCCTTGTACATAAGTCGTCATTCAGCCTTTTGAATTTATTTCCGATGCCATTTCTGTGTTTCATCGTCAATATGAAGGTCCAAGGGATACAGTAAACTTGATGTGACGCATCGGAATCTAAAACTGGTCTCAGAGGAAAGGCTCAAATCATAGACAGTAAGAACAGTCAGTCATCTTTAATTTAAGTCGGCATTTTGCCATTTGTATTTAATTTGGGTGCACTTTCTGTGTTTCATCGTCAATATGAAGGTCCAAGGGATACAGTACACCGTAAGTGAAGGATCGGAAACTAAAACTGGTCTCAAAGGGAATCCTCAGATCGCAGACAGTAAGAAGAGTCAGTCTCCTTTAACTTAAGTCGATATTGTGCCTTTTGTATTACATTCGGAAGCAAATTCTGTGTTTCATCGTCAATATGAAGCTCCAAGGGATACAGTAAAACTGAGGTGAAGCATCGGAATCTAAAACTGGCCTCACAGGAAAGGCTTAAATCATAAACAATAAGAAGAGTCAGTCTTCTTGTGCTTAAGTCGGCATTGTGCCTATTGTATTTTTTTCCGATGCAATTTCTGTGTTTCATCGTCTATATGAAGGCCCAAGGGATACAGTAAAGCTGAAGTGAAGCATCGGAATCTAAAACTGGTCTCACAGGGAAGGCGCAAATCACAGACAGTAAAAGGAGTTAGTCTACTATAACTTAAGTCGGCAATGTGCCATTTGTATTTAATTCCGTTGCAATTGTCTGTGTTTCATCGTCAATATGAAGGTCCATGGGATACAGTAAACCTGAGGTAAAGCATTGGAGTCTAATACTGGCCTCACAGGAAAGGCTCAAATCATAAACAGTAAGAAGAGTCAGTCTCCTTGTACTTAAGTCGTCATTGTGCCTTTTGAATTTATTTCCGATGCCATTTCTGTGGTTCATCGTCAATATGAAGGTCCAAGGGATACAGTAAACTTGATGTGACGCATCGGAATCTAAAACTGGTCTCACAGGAAAGGCTCAAATCATAGACAGTAAGAACAGTCAGTCTTCTTTAACTTAAGTCGATACTGTGCCTTTTGTATTAAATTCGGATGCAAATTCCGTGTTTCATCGTCAATATGAAGCTCCAAGGGATACAGTAAAACTGAGGTTAAGCATCGGAATCTAAAACTGGCCTCACAGGAAAGGCTCAAATCATAAACAGTAAGAAGAGTCAGTCTTCTTGTACTTAAGACGGCATTGTGCCTATTGTATTTATTTCCGATGCAATTTCTGTGTTTCATCGTCAATATGAAGGCCCATGGGATACAGTAATCCTCAAGTGAACCATCGGATTCTAAAACTGGTCTCACAGGAAAAGCGCGAATCACAGACAGTAAGAGGAGTTAATCTTCTTTAACTTATGTCGGCATTGTGCCTTTTGTATGTAATTCCGTTGCAATTGTCTGTGTTTCATCGTCAATATGAACGTCCAAGGGATACAGTAAACCTGAGGTGAAGCATCGGAATCTAATACTGGCCTCACAGGAAAGGCTCAAAACGTAGACAGTAAGAAGAGTCAGTCTTCTTGTACCTAAGTCGGCATTGTGCCTTTTATATTTATTTCCGATGAAATTTCTGTGTTTCATAGTCAACATGAAGGTCCAAGGGATACATTAAACCTGATGTGAAACATCGGAATCTAAAACTGGCCTCACGGCAAAGGCTCAAATCATAGACAGTAAGAAGAGTCAGTCTTCTTGTATGTAAGTAGGCATTGTGCCTCTTGTATTTATTTCCAGTGCAATTTTAGTGTTTCATCGTCAATGTAAAGGTCCAAGGGGTAGAGTAAACCTGAGGTGAAGCATCGGAATCTAATACTGGCCTCACAGGAATGGCTCAAATCATAGACAGTAAGAAGAGTCAGTCTCCTTGTACTTAAGTCGTCATTGTGCCATTTGTATTTATTTCCAATGCCATTTCTGTGTCTCATCGTCAATATGAAGGTCCAAGGGATACAGTAAACTTGATGTGAAGCATCGGAATCTAAAACTGGCCACACAGGAAAGGCTCAAATCATAAACAGTAAGAAGAGTCAGTCTTCTTGTACTTAAGTTGGCATTGTGCCTATTGTATTTATTTCCGATGCAATTTCTGTGTTTCATCGTCAATATGAGGGCCCAAGGGATACAGTAAACCTGAAGTGAAGCATCGGAATCTAATACTGGTCGCACAGGGAAGGCGGAAATCACAGACAGTAAGAGGAGATAGTCTTCTATAACTTAAGTCGGCAATGTGCCATTTTTACTTAATTCCGTTGCAATTGCCTGTGTTTCATCGTCAATACGAAGGTCCAAGGGAGTCAGTAAACCTGAGGTGAAGCATTGGAATCTAATACTGGCCTCACAGGAAAGGCTCAAAACATAGACAGTAAGAAGAGTCAGTCTTCTTGTACTTAAGTCGGCATTGTGACTTTTGTATTTATTTCCGATGCAATTTCTGTGTTTCATCGTCAATATGATGGTCCAAGGGATACACTAAACCCGTTGTGAAGCATCGGAATCTAAAACTGGCCTCACGGGAAAGGCTCAAATCATAGACAGTAAGAAGAGTCAGTCTTCTTGTATGTAAGTAGGAATTGTGCTCTTGTATTAATTTCCAGTGCAAGTTCAGTGTTTCATTGTCAATATAAAGGTCCATGGGATACAGTAAACCTGAGTTGAAGTATCGGAATCTAAAACTGGCCTCACAGGAAAGGCTCAAATCATAGACAGCAAGAAGAGTCAGTCATCTTGTACATAAGTCGGCATTGTGCCTTTTGTATTTAATTCCGATGCAATTTCTGTGTTTCATCGTCAATATGTAGGTCCAAGGGATACAGTAAACCTGAGGTGAAGCTTCAGAATGGAAAACTGGTCTCACATAACAGGCTCAAATTATAGACAGTAAGAAGAGTCAGTCTTCTTGTCTTTATGTCGGCATTGTGCCTTTTAAATTTAATTCCGATGCAATTTCTGTGTTTCATAGTCAATATGAAGGTCCAAGAAATACAGTAAACATGAGGTGAAGCATCGGAATCTAAAACAGGTCTCACAGGAAAGGCTCAAATCACAGACAGTAAGAACAGTCAGTCTTCTTTAACTTAAGTCGGCATTTTGCCATTTGTATTTATTTTGGATGCAATTTCTGTGTTTCATCGTCAATATGAAAGTGCAAGGGATACAGTACACCTTAAGTGAAGCATCGGAATCTAAAACTGGTCTCACAGTGAATCCTCAGATCACAGACAGTAAGAAGAGTCAGTCTCCTTTAACTTAAGTTGGCATTTTGCCTTTTGTATTTAATTCCGATGCAATTTTTGTGTCTCATCGTCAATATGAAGGTCCAAGGGATACAGTAAAACTGAGGTGAAGCATTGGAATCTAAAACTGGCGTCACAGGGAAGGCTCAAATCATAAACAGTAGCAAGAGCCAGTCTTCTTGTACTTAAGTCGGCAATGTGCCTATTGTATTTATTTCCGATGCAATTTCTGTGTTTCATCGTCAATATGAAGGCCCAAGGGATACAGTACACTTGATGTGAAGCATTGGAATCTAAAACTGGTCTCACAGGAAAGGCTCAAATCATAGACAGTAAGAACAGTCAGTCTTCTTTAACTTAAGTCGGCATTGTGCCTTTTGTATTAAATTCGCATGCAATTTCTGTGTTTCATCGTCATTATGAAGGTCTAAGGGATACACTAAAACTGAGGTGAAGCATCGGAATCTAAAACTGGTCTCACAGGAAAGGCGGAAATCATAGACAGTAAGAAGAGTCAGTCTTATTGTACTTAAGTCCGCATTGTGCATTTGGATTTATTTCCGATGCAATTTCTGTGTTACATCGTCAATATGAAGGTCAAAGGGATACACTAAAACTGATGTGAAGCATCGGAATCTAAAACTGGCCTCACGGGAAAGGCTCAAATCATAGACAGTAAGAAGAGTCAGTCTTCTTGTATGTAAGTAGGCATTGTGCTCCTTTTATTTATTTCCAGTGCAATTTCAGCGTTTCATCGTCAATATAAAGGCCAAGGGATACAGTAAACCTGAGGTGAAGCATCGGAATCTAAAACTGGTCTGACATTAAAGGCTCAAATCATAGACACTAAGAAGAGTCAGTCTCCTTGTACTTAAGTCGTCATTGTGCCTTTTGTATTTATTTCCAATGCCATTTCTGTGTCTCATCGTCAATATGAAGGTCCAAGGGATACAGTAAACTTGATGTGAAGCATCGGAATCTAAAACTGGCCACACAGGAAAGGCTCAAATCATAAACAGTAAGAAGAGTCAGTCTTCTTGTACTTAAGTCGGCATTGTGCCTATTGTATTTATTTCCGATGCAATTTCTGTGTTTCATCGTCAATATGAGGGCCCAAGGGATACAGTAAACCTGAAGTGAAGCATCGGAATCTAATACTGGTCGCACAGGGAAGGCGGAAATCACAGACAGTAAGAGGAGATAGTCTTCTATAACTTAAGTCGGCAATGTGCCATTTTAACTTAATTCCGTTGCAATTGCCTGTGTTTCATCGTCAATATGAAGGTCCAAGGGAGTCAGTAAACCTGAGGTGAAGCATTGGAATCTAATACTGGCCTCACAGGAAAGGCTCAAAACATAGACAGTAAGAAGAGTCAGTCTTCTTGTACTTAAGTCGGCATTGTGACTTTTGTATTTATTTCCGATGCAATTTCTGTGTTTCATCGTCAATATGATGGTCCAAGGGATACACTAAACCCGTTGTGAAGCATCGGAATCTAAAACTGGCCTCACGGGAAAGGCTCAAATCATAGACAGTAAGAAGAGTCAGTCTTCTTGTATGTAAGTAGGCATTGTGCTCTTGTATTAATTTCCAGAGCAATTTCAGTGTTTCATTGTCAATATAAAGGTCCATGGGATACAGTAAACCTGAGGTGAAGTATCGGAATCTAAAACTGGCCTCACAGGAAAGGCTCAAATCATAGACAGCAAGAAGAGTCAGTCATCTTGTACATAAGTCGGCATTGTGCCTTTTGTATTTAATTCCGATGCAATTTCTGTGTTTCATCGTCAATATGTAGGTCCAAGGGATACAATAAACCTGAGGTGAAGCTTCAGAATGGAAAACTGGTCTCACATAACAGGCTCAAATTATAGACAGTAAGAAGAGTCAGTCTTCTTGTCTTTATGTCGGCATTGTGCCTTTTAAATTTAATTCCGATGCAATTTCTGTGTTTCATAGTCAATATGAAAGTGCAAGGGATACAGTACACCTTAAGTGAAGCATCGGAATCTAAAACTGGTCTCACAGTGAATCCTCAGATCACAGACAGTAAGAAGAGTCAGTCTCCTTTAACTTAAGTTGGCATTTTGCCTTTTGTATTTAATTCCGATGCAATTTTTGTGGCTCATCGTCAATATGAAGGTCCAAGGGATACAGTAAAACTGAGGTGACGCATTGGAATCTAAAACTGGCGTCACAGGGAAGGCTCAAATCATAAACAGTAACAAGAGCCAGTCTTCTTGTACTTAAGTCGGCAATGTGCCTATTGTATTTATTTCCGATGCAATTTCTGTGTTTCACCGTCAATATGAAGGCCCAAGGGATACAGTACACTTGATGTGAAGCATTGGAATCTAAAACTGGTCTCACAGGAAAGGCTCAAATCATAGACAGTAAGAACAGTCAGTCTTCTTTAACTTAAGTCGGCATTGTGCCTTTTGTATTAAATTCGCATGCAATTTCTGTGTTTCATCGTCATTATGAAGGTCTAAGGGATACACTAAAACTGAGGTGAAGCATCGGAATCTAAAACTGGTCTCACAGGAAAGGCGCAAATCATAGACAGTAAGAAGAGTCAGTCTTCTTGTACTTAAGTCGGCATTGTGCCTTTTGTATATAATTCCGTTGCAGTTGTCTGTGATTCATCGTCAATATGAAGGTCCAAGGGTTACACTAAACCTGAGGTGAAGCATCGGAATCTAATACTGGCCTCACAGGAAGGGCTCAAATCATACACAGTAAGAAGAGTCAGTCTACTTGTACTTAAGTCGGCATTGTGCCTTTTGTATCTATTTCCTATGCAATTTCTGTGTTTCATCGTTAATATGAAGGTCCAAGGGATACACTAAACCTGATGTGAAGCATCGGAATCTAAAACTGGCCTCACGGGAAAGGCTCAAATCATAGACAGTAAGAAGAGTCAGTCTTCTTGTATGTAGGTAGGCATTGTGCCTCATGTATTTATTTCCAGTGCAATTTCAGTTTTTCATCGCCAATATAAAGGTCCAAGGGATACAGTAAACCTGAGGTGAAGCATCGGAATCTAAAACTGGCCTCACAGGAAAGGCTCAAATCATAGACAGTAAGAAGAGTCAGTCTCCTTGTACTTAAGTCGTCATTGTGCCTTTTGTAATTATTTCCGATGCCATTTCTGTGTTTCATCGTTAATATAAAGGTCCAAGGGATACAGTAAACTTGATGTGAAGCATCGGAATCTAAAACTGGTCTCACAGGAAAGGCTCAAATCATAGACAGTAAGAACAGTCAGTCTTCTTTAACTTAAGTCGGCATTATGCCTTTTGTATTAAATTCGGATGCAATTTCTGTGTTTCATCGTCAATATGAAGGTCAAAGGTTTATAATAAACGTGAAGTGAAGCATCGGAATCTAAAACTGGTCTCACAGAAGAGACTCAAATCACAGACAGGAAGAAGAGTCAGTCTTCTTTAACTTAAGTCGGCAATGTGCCTTTTGTATTTATTTACGGTGCAATTTCTGTGTTTGATCGTCAATATGTATGTCCGAGGGATACAGTAAACCTTAGGTGATGCATCGGAATCTAAAACTGGCCTCACAGGAAAGGCTCAAGCTATAGACAGTAAGAAAAGTCAGTCTTCTTGTACTTAAGTCGGAATTGTGCCTATTGTATTTATTTCCGATGCAATTCATGTGTTTCATCGTCAACATGAAGGTCTAAGGGATACAGTAGACCTGAGGTGAAGCATCGGAATCCAAAACTGACCTCACAGGAAAGGCTCAAATCATAGACAATAAGAAGAGTCAGTCTTCTTGTACTTAAGTCGGCATTGTGGCCTTTGTATTTATTTCCGATGCAATTTCTCTGTTTCGTCGTCAATAAGATGGTCCATAGGATACAGTAAACCTGAGGTAAAGCATCGGAATCTGAAACTGGTCTCACAGGAAAGGCTCAAATCACAGACAGTAAGAAGAGTCAGTCTTCTTTAACTTAAGTCGGCATTGTGCCATTTGTATTTAATGCCGATGCAATTTCTGTGTTTCATCGTCAATATGAAGATCCAAGTGATACAGTAAACCTGAGGTAAAGCATCGGAATCTGAAACTGGTCTCACAGGAAAGGCTCAAATCACAGACAGTAAGAAGAGTCAGTCTTCTTTAACTTAAGTCGGCATTGTGCCATTTGTATTTAATGCCGATGCAATTTCTGTGTTTCATCGTCAATATGAAGGCCTAAGGGATACAGTAAACCTGATGTGAAGCATCGGAATCTAAAACTGGTTTCACAGGAAAGGCTCAAATCATAGAGAGAATGAGGAGTCGGTCTTCATGTGCTTAAGTCGGCATTGTGCCTTTTGAATTTATTTCCGATGCCATTTCTGTGTTTCATCGTGAATATCAAGGCTCAAGGGATATAGTAAACCTGAAGTGAAGCATCGGAATCCAAGTCTGGTCTCACAGGAAAGGCTCGAATCACAGGCAGTAAGAAGAGTCAGTCTTCTTTAACTTAAGTCGGCATTGTGCCTTTTGTATTTAATTCCGATGCAATTTCTGTGTTTCATCGTCAACATGACGGTCCAAGGGATACAGTAAACCTGAAGTGAAGCAAGGGAATCTAAAACTGGTCTCACAGGAAACTCTCAAAACAAAGACTGTAAGAAGAGTCCGTCTTCTTGTACTTAAGTCGGCATTGTGAATTTTCTATTTAATTCTGATGCAATTTCTGTATTTAAGCGCGAATATGAAGGACCAAGGGATACAGTAAACCTGAAGTGAAGCAAGGGAATCTAAAACTGTTCTCACAGGAAAGGCTCAAATCATAGGCGGTCAGAGGAGTCAGTCTTCTTGTACTTAAGTCTTCATTGAGCCTTTTGATTTTTTCCCGATGCAATAGCTGTGTTTCATTGTCAATATGAAGGTCCAAGGGATACGGTAAACCTGAAGTGAATCATCGGAATCTAAGCGTGGTCTCACAGGAAAGGCTCAAATCATAGACAGTAAGAAGAGTCAATATTCTTGTACTTAAGTCGGAATTGTTCCTTTTGTATTTATTTACGATGCAATTTCTGTGTTTCACCGTCAATATGAAGGTCCAAGGGATACAGTAAACCTGAGGTGAAGCATCGGAATCTGAAACTGGTCTCACAGGAGAGGCTCAAATCACAGTCAGTAAGACGAGTCAGTCTTCTTTAACTTAAGTCGGCATTGTGCCTTTTGTATTTAATTGCGATGCTATTTCTGTGCTTCTTCGTCAATATAAAGGTCTAAGGGATACACTAAGCGTGAAGTGAAGCATCGGAATCTAAAACTGGTCTCACAGGAAAGGCTCAAATCACAGACAGTAAGAAGAATCAGTCTTTTTTAACTTCAGTCGGCATTGAGCCTTTTGTATTTAATTCCGATGCAATTTCTGTGTTTCATCGTCAATATGGAGGTCCATGGGTTACAGTAAACCTGAGGTGAAGCATCGGCATGTAAAACTTGCCTCACAGGAAAGGCGCAAACCATAGACAGTAAGATGAGTCAGTCTTCTTGTACTTAAGTCGGAATTGTGCCTTTTGTAATTATTTCCGATGCAATTTCTGTGCCTTATCGTCAATATGAAGATCCAAGGGATACAATAAACCAGAGGTGAAGCATCGGAATCTAAAACTGGCCTCACAGGAAAATCTCAAATCATAGAGAGTAAGAGGAGTCAGTCATATTGTACGTAAGTCGTCATTGTGACATTTGAATTTATTTTCGATGCCATTTCTGTGTTTCATCGTCAATATGAAGGCCCAAGGGATACAGTAAACCTGAAGTGAAGCATCGGAATCTAAAACTGGTCTCACAGGAAAGGCTCAAATCACAGACAGTAAGAAGTGTGAGTCTTCTTTCACATAAGTCGAATTTGTGCCTTTTGTCTTTAATTCTGGTGCAATGTCTGTGTTTGATCGTCAACATGAAGGTACAGGGCATACAGTAAACCTGAGGTGAAGCATCAGAATCTAAAACTGGCCTCACAGGAAAGGCTAAAATCATAGACAGTAAGAATAGTCAGTCTTCTTGTACTTAAGTCGGCATTGTGCCTTTTGTATTTAATTCCGATGCCATTTCTGTGTTTCATCGTCAACATGACGGTCCAAGGGATACAGTAAACCTGAAGTGAAGCAAGGGAATCTAAAACTGGTCTCACAGGAAAGGCTCAAAACAAAGACTGTAAGAAGAGTCCGTCTTCTTGTACTTAAGTCGGCATTGTGAATTTTGTATTTAATTCTGATGCAATTTCTGTGTTTAAGCGCGAATATGAAGGACCAAGGGATACAGTAAACCTGAAGTGAAGCAAGGGAATCTAAAACTGTTCTCACAGGAAAGGCTCAAATCTCAGACAGTCAGAGGACTCAGTCTTCTTGTACTTAAGTCTTCATTGAGCCTTTTGATTTTTTCCCGATGCAATAGCTGAGTTTCATTGTCAATATGAAGGTCCAAGGGATACGGTAAACCTGAAGTGAAGCATCGGAATCTAAATCTGGTCTCATAAAAAAGGCTCAAATAATAGACTGTAAGAAGAGTCAGTCCTCTTGTACTTAAGTCGGCATTGTGTTTTTTGTATTTAATTCCGATGCAGTTTCTGTGTTTCATAGTCAATATGAAGTTACAAGGGATACAGTAAACCTGAAGTGAAGCATTGAAATCTTAAATTGGTCTCACCGGAATGGCTCAAAACATTGAGAGTTAGAAGAGTCAGTCTACTTGTACTTAAGTCGGCATTGTGAATTTTGAATGTAATTCCGATGCAATTTCTGTGTTTCATTGTGAATATGAAGGACCAAGGGATACAGTAAACCTGAAGTGAAGCAAGGGAATCTAAAACTGTTCTCACAGGAAAGGCTCAAAACATAGACAGTAAGAAGAGTCAGTCTTCTTGTACTTAAGTCGGCATTGTGCCTTTTGTATTTAATTCCGATGCAATTTCTGTGCCTAATCGTCAATATGAAGATCCAAGGGATACAGTAAACCTGAGGAAAAGCATCGGAATCTAAAACTGGTCTCACAAGAAAGGCTCAAATCACAGACAGTAAGAAGAGTCAGTCTTCTTTCACATAAGTCGGCATTGTGCCATTTGTATTTAATGCCGATGTAATTTCTGTGTTTCATCGTCAATATGAAGGCCCAAGGGATACAGTAAACCTGAAGTGAAGCATCGGAATCTAAATCTGGTTTCACAGGAACGGCTCAAATCATAGAGAGAAAGAGGAGTCGGTCTTCTTGTGCTTAAGTCGGCATTGTGCCGTTTGAATGTATTTTCGATGCAATTTCTGTGTTTCATCGTCAATATGAAGGCCCAAGGGATACAGTAAACCTGAAGTGAAGCATCGGAATCTAAATCTGGTCTCACAGGAAAGCCTTAAATCACAGACAGTAAGAAGAGTCAGTCTTCTTGCACTTAAGTCGGCATTATTCACTTTGTATATATTTCCGATGCAATTTCTCTGTTTCATCGTCAAAATGAAGGCCCAAGGATACAGTAAACCTGAAGTTAAACATCGGAATCTAAAATTGCTCTCACAGGAAAGGCTCAAATCACAGACAGTAAGAAGAGTCAGTCTTTTTTAACTTAAGTCGGCATTGTTTCTTTTGTGTTTAATTCCGATGCAATTTCTGTGTTTCATCGTCAACATGAAGGTCCAAGGGATACAGTAAACCTGAAGTGAAGCAAGGGAATCTAAAACTGGTCTCACAGGAAAGGCTCAAAACAAAGGCTGTAAGAAGAATCCGTCTTCTTGTACTTAAGTCGGCCTTCTAAATTTTGTATTTATTGCTGATGCAATTTCTGTGTTTAAGCGCGAATATGAAGGACCAAGGGATACAGTAAACCTGAAGTGAAGCGAGGGAATCTAAAATTGTTCTCACAGGAAAGGCTCAAATCATAGACAGTCAGAGGAGTCAGTCTTCTTGTACTTAAGTCTTCATTGAGCCTTTTGATTTTTTCCCGATGCAATAGCTGTGTTTCATCATCAATATGAAGGTCCAAGGGATACGGTAAACCTGAAGTGAAGCATCGGAATCTAAGCCTGGTCTCACAGGAAAGGCTCAAATCATAGACAGGAAGAAGAGTCAATCTTCTTGTACTTAAGTCGGAATTGTTCCTTTTGTATTTATTTACGATGCAATTTCTGTGTTTCACCGTCAATATGAAGGTCCAAGGGATACAGTAAACCTGAAGTGAAGCATCGGAATCTAAAATTGGTCTCACAGGAAATGCTCAAATCATAGACAGTAAGAAGAGTCAGTCTTCTTGTACTTAAGACGGAATTGTGCCTTTTGTATTTATTTCCGTTGCAATATCTTTGTTTCATCGTTAATATGGTGGACCAAGAGATACAGTAAACCGGAAGTGAAGCATTGGAGCCTAAAACTGGTCTCACAGGAAAGGCTCCAATTACAGACATTAAGAAGAGTCAGCCTTCTTTAACTTAAGTCGGAATTGTGCCTTTTGTATTTAATTCCGATACAATTACTGTGTTTCATGGCCAATATGAAGGTCCGAAGGGATACAGTAAACCTTAGGTGAAGCACCGGAATCTAAAACTGGTTCCACAGGAAAGGCTCAAAACATTGACAGTTAGAAGAGTCAGTCTTCTTGTACTTAAGTCGGCATTGTGAATTTTGTTTTTAATTCCGATGCAATTTCTGTGTTTCATTGTGAATATGAAGGACCAAGGGCTACAGTTAACCTGAAGTGAAGCAAGGGAATCTAAAACTGTTCTCACAGGACAGGCTCAAAACATAGACAGTAAGAAGAGTCAGTTTTCTTGTACTTAAGTCGGCATTGTGCCTTTTGTATTTAATTCCGATGCAATTTCTGTGCCTAAACGTCAATATGAAGATCCAAGGGATACAGTAAACCTGAGGTAAAGCATCGGAATCTAAAACTGGTTTCACAGGAACGGCTAAAATCATAGAGAGAAAGAGGAGTCGGTCTTCTTGTGCTTAAGTCGGCATTGTGCCTTTTTAATTTATTTCCGATGCAATTTAAGTGATTCATCGTGAATATGAAGGCCCAAGGGATACAGTAAACTTGAAGTGAAGCATCGGAATCTAAATCTGGTCTCACAGGAAAGGCTCAAATCACAGACAGTAAGAAGAGTCAGTCTTCTTTATCTTAAGTCGACATTGTGCTTTTGTAATTAATTCCGATCCAATTTCTGTGTTTCATCGTCAATATGAAGGTCCAAGGGATGCAGCAATCCTGAGGTGAAGCATCGGAATCTAATACAGGCTTCACAGGAAAGGTTCAAATCATAGACAGTAAGAAGAGTCAGTCTTCTTTAACTTAAGTCGGCAATGTGGCTTTTGTATTTAATTCCGTTGCAATTGTCTGTGTTTCATCGTCAATATGAAGGCCCAAGGGATACACTAAACCTGATGTGAAGCATGGGAATCTAAAACTGGCCTCACGGGAAAGGCTCAAATCATAGACAGTAAGAAGAGTCAGTCTTCTTGTATGTAGGTAGGCATTGTGCCTCATGTATTTATTTCCAGTGCAGTTGCAGTTTTTCATCGCCAATATAAAGGTCCAAGGGATACAGTAAACCTGAGGTGAAGCATCGGAATCTAAAACTGGCCTCACAGGAAAGGCTCAAATCATAGACAGTAAGAAGAGTCAGTCTCCTTGTACTTAAGCCGTCATTGTGCCTTTTGTAATTATTTCCGATGCCATTTCTGTGTTTCATCGTTAATATGAAGGTCCAAGGGATACAGTAAACTTGATGTGAAGCATCGGAATCTAAAACTGGTCTCACAGGAAAGGCTCAAATCATAGACAGTAAGAACAGTCAGTCTTCTTTAACTTAAGTCGGCATTATGCCTTTTGTATTAAATTCGGATGCAATTTCTGTGTTTCATCGTCAATATGAAGGTCAAAGGTTTATAATAAGCGTGAAGTGAAGCATCGGAATCTAAAACTGGTCTCACAGAAGAGGCTCAAATCACAGACTGGAAGAAGAGTCAGTCTTCTTTAACTTAAGTCGGCAATGTGCCTTTTGTATTTATTTACGGTGCAATTTCTGTGTTTGATCGTCAATATGTATGTCCAAGGGATACAGTAAACCTGAGGTGAAGCATCAGAATCTAAAACTGGTCTCACATAAAAGGCTCAAATTATAGACAGTAAGAAGAGTCAGTCTTCTTGTACTTATGTCGGCTTTGTGCCTTTTATATTTAATACCGATGCAATTTCTGTGTTTCATAGTCAATATGAAGGTCCAAGGGACACAGTAAACCTGAAGTAAAGCATCGGAATCTAAAACTGGTCTCACAGGAAAGGCTTCAAACATTGACAGTAAGAAGAGTCAGTCTTCTTGTACCTAAGTCGGCATTGTAAATTTTATATATAATTCCGATGCAACTTCTGTGTTTCAATGTGAATATGAAGGACCAAGGGATACAGTAAACCTGAAGTGAAGCAAGGGAATCAAAAGCTGTTCTCACAGCAAAGGCTCAAAACATAGACAGTAAGAAGAGTCAATCTTCTTGTACTTAAGTCGGCATTGTGCCTTTTGTATTTTTTTCCGATGCAATTTCTGTGTTTCGTCGTTAATATGAAGGTCCAAGGGATACAGTAAACCTGAAGTGAAGCATCGGAATCTAACACTGGTCTCACAGGAAAGGCTCAAATCATTGACAGTAAGAAGAGTCAGTCTTCTTGTACTTAAGTCGGCATTGTGCCTTTTGTATTTATTTCCGATGCAATTTATGTGTTTCATCGTCAATATGAAGGTCCAAGGGATACAATAAACCTGAAGTGAAGCATCGTAATCTAAAACTGGTCATACAGGAAAGGCTCAAATCACAGACAGTAAGAAGAATCAGTCTTCTTTGACTTAAGTCGGCATTGAGCATTTTGTATTTAATTCCGATGCAATTTCTGTGTTTCGTCGTCAATATGGAGGTCCAAGTTATACAGTAAACCTGAAGTGAAGCATCGGAATCTGAAACTGGTCTCACAGGAAAGGCTCAAATCATAGATGGTAAGAAGAGTCACTCTTCTTGTTCTTAAGGCGGTATTGTGCCTTTTTTATTTATTTCCGATACAATTTCTGTGTTTCATAGTCAATATGATGGTACAAGGGATACAGTAAACCTGAAGCGAAGCATCGAAATCTAAAACTGGTTTCACGGGAAAGACTCAAATCCCAGATATTAAGAAGAGTCAGTATTCTTTAACTAATGTCGGAATTGTGCCTTTTGTAATGAATTCCGATACAGTTTCTGTGTTTCTATGCGAATATGAAGGTCCAAGGGATACAGTAAACCTTAGGTGATGCATCGGAATCTAAAACTGGCCTCACAGGGAAGGCTCAAACCATAGACAGTAAGAAAAGTCAGTCTTCTTGTACTTAAGTCGGAATTGTGCCTATTGTATTTATTTCCGATGCAATTCATGTGTCTCATCGTCAACATGAAGGTCTAAGGGATACAGTAGACCTGAGGTGAAGCATCGGAATCCAAAACTGACCTCACAGGAAAGGCTCAAATCATAGACAATAAGAAGAGTCAGTCTTCCTGTACTTAAGTCGGCATTGTGGCCTTTGTATTTATTTCCGATGCAATTTCTCTGTTTCATCGTCAATAAGATGGTCCAAGGGATACAGTAAACCTGAGGTAAAGCATCGGAATCTGAAACTGGTCTCACAGGAAAGGCTCAAATCACAGACAGTAAGAGGAGTCAGTCTTCTTTAACTTAAGTCGGCATTGTGCCATTTGTATTTAATGCCGATGCAATTTCTGTGTTTCATCGTCAATATGAAGATCCAAGTGATACAGTAAACCTGAGGTGAAGCATCGGAATCTGAAACTGGTCTCACAGGAAAGGCTCAAATCACAGACAATAAGAAGAGTCAGTCTTCTTTAACTTAAGTCGGCATTGTTCCATTTGTATTTAATGCCGATGCAATTTCTGTGTTTCATCGTCAATATGAAGGCCTAAGGGATACAGTAAACCTGATGTGATGCATAGGAATCTAAAACTGGTTTCACAGGAAAGGCTCAAATCATAGAGAGAAAGAGGAGTCGGTCTTCTTGTGCTTAAGTCGGCATTGTGCCTTTTGAATTTATTTCCGATGCAATTTCTGTGTTTCATCGTGAATATCAAGGCTCAAGGGATACAGTAAACCTGAAATGAAGCATCGGAATCCAAGTCTGGTCTCACAGGAAAGGCTCGTATCACAGGCAGTAAGAAGAGTCAGTCTTCTTTAACTTAAGTCGACATTGTGCTTTTGTATATAATTCCGATCCAATTTCTGTGTTTCATCGTCAATATGAAGGTCCAAGGGATGCAGCAATCCTGAGGTGAAGCATCGGAATCTAATACAGGCTTCACAGGAAAGGCTCAAATCGTAGACAGTAAGAAGAGTCAGACTTCTTGTATTTAAGTCATCATTGTGCATTTTGTATTTACTTCCGATACAATTTCTGTGTTTCATAGTCAATATGAAGGTCCAAGGGATACAGTAAACCTGAAGTGAAGCAACGGAGTCTAAAAATGGTCCACAGGAAAGGCTCTAAACATTGACTGGAAGAAGAGTCAGTCTACTTGTACTTAAGTCGGCATTGTCACTTTTGTATTTAATTCGGATGGAATTTCTGTGTTTCGTCGTCAATATGAAGGTTCAAGGGGTACAGTAAACCTGAGGTGAAGCATCAGAATCTAAAACTGGGCTCACATAAAGGGCTGAAATTATGGACAGTAAGAAAAGTTACTCTTCTTGTATTTAAGTCGGCATTATGCGTTTTGTATTTAATTCCGATGCAATTTCTGTATTTCATAGTCGATATGAAGGTCCAAGGCATACAGTAAACCTGAACTGAAGCATCGGAATCTAAAAAAGATCTCACAGGATAGGCTCAAAACATTGACAGTAAGAAGAGTCAGTCTTCTTGTACTTAAGTCGGCATTGTGTCTTTTGTAATTATTTCCGATGCAATTTCTGTGCCTTATCGTCAATATGAAGATCCAAGTAATACAATAAACCTGAGGTGAAGCATCGGAATCTAAAACTGGCCTCACAGGAAAGGCTCAAATCATAGAGAGTAAGAGGAGTCAGTCATATTGTACTTAAGTCGTCATTGTGACATTTGAATTTATTTTCGATGCCATTTCTGTGTTTCATCGTCAATATGAAGGCCCAAGGAATACAGTAAACCTGAAGTGAAGCATCGGAATCTAAAACTGGTCTCACAGGAAAGGCTCAAATCACAGACAGTAAGAAGAGTGAGTCTTCTTTCACGTAAGTCGAATTTGTGCCTTTTGTCTTTAATTCTGGTGCAATTTCTGTGTTTGATCGTCAACATGAAGGTACAGGGCATACTGTAAACCTGAGGTGAAGCATCGGAATCTAAAACTGGCCTCACAGGAAAGGCTAAAATCATAGACAGTAAGAATAGTCAGTCTTCTTGTACTTAAGTCGGCATTGTGCCTTTTGTATTTAATTCCGATGCCATTTCTGTGTTTCATCGACAATATGAAGGTCCAAGGGATACAATAATCCCGAAGTGAAGCATCCGAATCTAAAACTCTTCTCACAGAAATGGCTCATATCACAGGCAGGAAGAAGAGTCAGTCTTCTTTAACTTAAGTCGGCATTGTGCCTTTTGTATTTAATTCCGATGCAATTTCTGTGTTTCATCGTCAACATGACGGTCCAAGGGATACAGTAAACCTGAAGTGAAGCAAGGGAATCTAAAACTGGTCTCACAGGAAACTCTGAAAACAAAGACTGTAAGAAGAGTCCGTCTTCTTGTACTTAAGTCGGCATTGTGAATTTTGTATTTAATTCTGATGCAATTTCTGTGTTTAAGCGCGAATATGAAGGACCAAGGGATACAGTATACCTGAAGTGAAGCAAGGGAATCAAAAACTGTTCTCACAGGAAAGGCTCAAATCATAGACAGTCAGAGGAGTCAGTCTTCTTGTACTTAAGTCTTCATTGAGCCTTTTGATTTTTTCCCGATGCAATAGCTGTGTTTCATTGTCAATATGAAGGTCCAAGGGATACGGTAAACCTGAAGTGAAGCATCGGAATCTAAGCCTGGTCTCACAGGAAAGGCTCAAATCATAGACAGTAAGAAGAGTCAATATTCTTGTACTTAAGTCGGAATTGTTCCTTTTGTATTTATTTACGATGCAATTTCTGTGTTTCACCGTCAATATGAAGGTGCAAGGGATACAGTAAACCTGAGGTGAAGCATCGGAATCTAAAACTGGTCTCACAGGAGAGGCTCAAATCACAGTCAGTAAGACGAGTCAGTCTTCTTTAACTTAAGTCGGCATTGTGCCATTTGTACTTAATGCCGATGTAATTTCTGTGTTTCATCGTCAATATGAAGGCCCAAGGGATACAGTAAACCTGAAGTAAAGCATCGGAATCTAAAACTGGTCTCACAGGAAAGGCTCTAAACATTGACAGTAAGAAGAGTCAGTCTTCTTGTACCTAAGTCGGCATTGTGAATTTTATATATAATTCCGATGCAACTTCTGTGTTTCAATGTGAATATGAAGGACCAAGGGATACAGTAAACCTGAAGTGAAGCAAGGGAATCAAAAGCTTTTCTCACAGCAAAGGCTCAAAACATAGACAGTAAGAAGGGTCAATCTTCTTGTACTTAAGTCGGCATTGTGCCTTTTGTATTTTTTTCCGATGCAATTTCTGTGTTTCGTCGTTAATATGAAGGTCCAAGGGATACAGTAAACCTGAAGTGGAGCATCGGAATCTAAAACTGGTCTCACAGGGAAGGCTCAAATCGTTGACAGTAAGAAGAGTCAGTCTTCTTGTACTTAAGTCGGCATTGTGCCTTTTGTATTTATTTCCGATGCAATTTATGTGTTTCATCGTCAATATGAAGGTCCAAGGGATACAATAAACCTGAAGTGAAGCATATTAATCTAAAACTGGTTATACAGGAAAGGCTCAAATCACAGACAGTAAGAAGAATCAGACTTCTTTGACTTAAGTCGGCATTGAGCATTTTGTATTTAATTCCGATGCAATTTCTGTGTTTCGTCGTCAATATGGAGGTCCAAGTTATACAGTAAACCTGAAGTGAAGCATCGGAATCTGAAACTGGTCTCACAGGAAAGGCTCAAATCATAGATGGTAAGAAGAGTCACTCTTCTTGTTCTTAAGTCGGTATTGTGCCTTTTTTATTTATTTCCGATACAATTTCTGTGTTTCATAGTCAATATGATGGTCCAAGGGATACAGTAAACCTGAAGCGAAGCATCGAAATCTAAAACTGGTTTCACGGGAAAGACTCAAATCCCAGACATTAAGAAGAGTCAGTATTCTTTAACTAATGTCGGAATTGTGCCTTTTGTATTGAATTCTGATACAGTTTCTGTGTTTCTATGCGAATATGAAGGTCCAAGGGATACAGTAAACCTTAGGTGATGCATCGGAATCTAAAACTGGCCTCACAGGAAAGGCTCAAACCATAGACAGTAAGAAAAGTCAGTCTTCTTGTACTTAAGTCGGAATTGTGCCTATTGTATTTATTTCCGATGCAATTCATGTGTTTCATCGTCAACATGAAGGTCTAAGGGATACAGTAGACCTGAGGTGAAGCATCGGAATCCAAAACTGACCTCACAGGAAAGGCTCAAATCATAGACAATAAGAAGAGTCAGTCTTCCTGTACTTAAGTCGGCATTGTGGCCTTTGTATTTATTTCCGATGCAATTTCTCTGTTTCATCGTCAATAAGATGGTCCAAGGGATACAGTAAACCTGAGGTAAAGCATCGGAATCTGAAACTGGTCTCACAGGAAAGGCTCAAATCACAGACAGTAAGATGTGTAAGTCTTCTTTAACTTAAGTCGGCATTGTGCCATTTGTATTTAATGCCGATGCAATTTCTGTGTTTCATCGTCAATATGAAGATCCAAGTGATACAGTAAACCTGAGGTGAAGCATCGGAATCTGAAACTGGTCTCACAGGAAAGGCTCAAATCACAGACAGTAAGAAGAGTCAGTCTTCTTTAACTTAAGTCGGCATTGTGCCATTTGTATTTAATGCCGATGCAATTTCTGTGTTTCATCGTCAATATGAAGGCCTAAGGGATACAGTAAACCTGATGTGAAGCATCGGAATCTAAAACTGGTTTCACAGGAAAGGCTCAAATCATAGAGAGAAAGAGGAGTCGGTCTTCTTGTGCTTAAGTCGGCATTGTGCCTTTTGAATTTATTTCCGATGCAATTTCTGTGTTTCATCGTGAATATCAAGGCTCAAGGGATACAGTAAACCTGAAGTGAAGCATCGGAATCCAAGTCTGGTCTCACAGGAAAGGCTCGAATCACAGGCAGTAAGAAGAGTCAGTCTTCTTTAACTTAAGTCGACATTGTGCTTTTGTATATAATTCCGATCCAATTTCTGTGTTTCATCGTCAATATGAAGGTCCAAGGGATGCAGCAATCCTGAGGTGAAGCATCGGAATCTAATACAGGCTTCACAGGAAAGGCTCAAATCGTAGACAGTAAGAAGAGTCAGTCTTCTTGTACTTAAGTCATCATTGTGCATTTTGTATTTACTTCCGATACAATTTCTGTGTTTCATAGTCAATATGAAGGTCCAAGGGATACAGTAAACCTGAAGTGAAGCAACGGAGTCTAAAAATGGTCCACAGGAAAGGCTCTAAACATTGACAGTAAGAAGAGTCAGTCTACTTGTACTTAAGTCGGCATTGTCACTTTTGTATTTAATTCGGATGGAATTTCTGTGTTTCGTCGTCAATATGAAGGTTCAAGGGGTACCGTAAACCTGAGGTGAAGCATCAGAATCTAAAACTGGGCTCACATAAAGGGCTGAAATTATGGACAGTAAGAAAAGTTAGTCTTCTTGTACTTAAGTCGGCATTATGCGTTTTGTATTTAATTCAGATGCAATTTCTGTATTTCATAGTCGATATGAAGGTCCAAGGCATACAGTAAACCTGAACTGAAGCATCGGAATCTAAAAAAGATTTCACAGGATAGGCTCAAAACATTGACAGTAAGAAGAGTCAGTCTTCTTGTACTTAAGTCGGCATTGTGCCTTTTGTAATTATGTCCGATGCAATTTCTGTGCCATATCGTCAATATGAAGATCCAAGGGATACAATAAACCTGAGGTGAAGCATCGGAATCTACAACTGGCCTCACAGGAAAGGCTCAATTCATAGAGAGTAAGAGGAGTCAGTCATATTGTACTTAAGTCGTCATTGTGACATTTGAATTTATTTTCGATGCCATTTCTGTGTTTCATCGTCAATATGAAGGCCGAAGGAATACAGTAAACCTGAAGTGAAGCATCGGAATCTAAAACTGGTCTCACAGGAAAGGCTCAAATCACAGACAGTAAGAAGAGTGAGTCTTCTTTCACGTAAGTCGAATTTGTGCCTTTTGTCTTTAATTCTGGTGCAATTTCTGTGTTTGATCGTCAACATGAAGGTACAGGGCATACAGTAAACCTGAGGTGAAGCATCGGAATCTAAAACTGGCCTCACAGGAAAGTTTAAAATCATAGACAGTAAGAATAGTCAGTCTTCTTGTACTTAAGTCGGCATTGTGCCTTTTGTATTTAATTCCGATGCCATTTCTGTGTTTCATCGTCAATATGAAGGTCCAAGGGATACAATAATCCCGAAGTGAAGCATCCGAATCTAAAACTCTTCTCACAGAAATGGCTCATATCACAGGCAGGAAGAAGAGTCAGTCTTCTTTAACTTAAGTCGGCATTGTGCCTTCTGTATTTAATTCCGATGCAATTTCTGTGTTTCATCGTCAACATGACGGTCCAAGGGATACAGTAAACCTGAAGTGAAGCAAGGGAATCTAAAACTGGTCTCACAGGAAACTCTCAAAACAAAGACTGTAAGAAGAGTCCGTCTTCTTGTACTTTAGTCGGCATTGTGAATTTTGTATTTAATTCTGATGCAATTTCTGTGTTTAAGCGCGAATATGAAGGACCAAGTGATACAGTATACCTGAAGTGAAGCAAGGGAATCTAAAACTGTTCTCACAGGAAAGGCTCAAATCATAGACAGTCAGAGGAGTCAGTCTTCTTGTACTTAAGTCTTCATTGAGCCTTTTGATTTTTTCGCGATGCAATAGCTGTGTTTCATTGTCAATATGAAGGTCCAAGGGATACGGTAAACCTGAAATGAAGCATCGGAATCTAAGCCTGGTCTCACAGGAAAGGCTCAAATCATAGACTGTAAGAAGTGTCAATATTCTTGTACTTAAGTCGGAATTGTTCCCTTTGTATTTATTTACGATGCAATTTCTGTGTTTCACCGTCAATATGAAGGTGCAAGGGATACAGTAAACCTGAGGTGAAGCATCGGAATCTAAAACTGGTCTCACAGGAGAGGCTCAAATCACAGTCAGTAAGACGAGTCAGTCTTCTTTAACTTAAGTCGGCATTGTGCCTTTTGTATTTAATTGCGATGCTATTTCTGTGCTTCTTCGTCAATATAAAGGTCTAAGGGATACACTAAGCCTGAAGTGAAGCATCGGAATCTAAAACTGGTCTCACAGGAAAGGCTCAAGTCACAGACAGTAATAAGAATCAGTCTTTTTTAACTTCAGTCGGCATTGAGCCTTTTGTATTTAATTCCGATGCAATTTCTGTGTTTCATAGTCAATATGGAGGTCCATGGGTTACAGTAAACCTGAGGTGAAGCATCGGCATGTAAAACTGGCCTCACAGGAAAGGCGCAAACCATAGACAGTAAGATGAGTCAGTCTTCTTGTACTTAAGTCGGCATTGTGCCTTTTGTAATTATTTCCGATGCAATTTCTGTGCCTTATCGTCAATATGAAGATCCAAGGGATACAATAAACCTGAGGTGAAGCATCGGAATCTAAAACTGGCCTCACAGGAAAGGCTCAAATCATAGAGAGTAAGAGGAGTCAGTCATATTGTACTTAAGTCGTCATTGTGACATTTGAATTTATTTTCGATGCAATATCTGTGTTTCACCGTCAATATGAAGGTCCAAGGGATACAGTAAACCTGAAGTGAAGCATCGGAATCTAAAATTGGTCTCACAGGAAAGGCTCAAATCATAGAGAGAAAGAGGAGTCGGTCTTCTTGTGCTTAAGTCGGCATTGTGCCGTTTGAATGTATTTTCGATGCAATTTCTGTGTTTCATCGTCAATATGAAGGCCCAAGGGATACAGTAAACCTGAAGTGAAGCATCGGAATCTAAATCTGGTCTCACAGGAAAGGCTTAAATCACAGACAGTAAGAAGAGTCAGTCTTCTTGCACTTAAGTCGGCATTGTTCACTTTGTATATATTTCCGATGCAATTTCTCTGTTTCATCGTCAAAATGAAGGCCCAAGGGATACAGTAAACCTGAAGTTAAACATCGGAATCTAAAATTGCTCTCACAGGAAAGGCTCAAATCACAGACAGTAAGAAGAGTCAGTCTTTTTTAACTTAAGTCGGCATAGTTTCTTTTGTATTTAATTCCGATGCAATTTCTGTGTTTCATCGTCAACATGAAGGTCCAAGGGATACAGTAAACCTGAAGTGAAGCAAGGGAATCTAAAACTGGTCTCACAGGAAAGGCTAAAAACAAAGACTGTAAGAAGAATCCGTCTTCTTGTACTTAAGTCGGCCTTCTGAATTTTGTATTTAATTCTGATGCAATTTCTGTGTTTAAGCGCGAATATGAAGGACCAAGGGATACAGTAAACCTGAAGTGAAGCAAGGGAATCTAAAACTGTTCTCACAGGAAAGGCTCAAATCATAGACAGTCAGAGGAGTCAGTCTTCTTGTACTTAAGTCTTCATTGAGCCTTTTGATTTTTTCCCGATGCAATAGCTGTGTTTCATCATCAATATGAAGGTCCAAGGGATACGGTAAACCTGAAGTGAAGCATCGGAATCTAAGCCTGGTCTCACAGGAAAGGCTCAAATCATAGACAGAAAGAAGAGTCAATCTTCTTGTACTTAAGTCGGAATTGTTCCTTTTGTATTTATTTACGATGCAATTTCTGTGTTTCACCGTCAATATGAAGGTCCAAGGGAGACATAAAACCTGAAGTGAAGCATCGGAATCTAAAATTGGTCTCACAGGAAAGGCTCAAATCATAAACAGTAAGAAGAGTCAGTCTTCTTGTACTTAAGACGGAATTGTGCCTTTTGTATTTATTTCCGTTGCAATTTCTGTGTTTCATCGTTAATATGGTGGACCAAGAGATACAGTAAACCGGAAGTGAAGCATTGGAGCCTAAAACTGGTCTCACAGGAAAGGCTCCAATTACAGACATTAAGAAGAGTCAGCCTTCTTTAACTTAAGTCGGAATTGTGCCGTTTGTATTTAATTCCGATACAATTACTGTGTTTCATGGCCAATATGAAGGTCCGAAGGGATACAGTAAACCTGAGCTGAAGCACCGGAATCTAAAACTGGTTCCACAGGAAAGGCTCAAAACATAGACAGTAAGAAGAGTCAGTCTTCTTGTACTTAGGTCGGCATTGTGCCTTTTGTATTTTTTTACGATTCAATTTTTGTAACTCGTCGTTAACATGAAGGTCGAAGGGATACAGTAAACCTGAGGTGAAGCATCAGAATCTAAAACTGGTCTCACAGAAAAGGCTCAAATAATAGACAGTAAGAAGAGTCAGTCTTCTTGTACTTAAGTCGGCATTGTGCCTTTTGTATTTAATTCCGATGCAGTTTCTGTGTATCATAGTCAATATGAAGTTACAAGGGATACAGTAAACCTAACGTGAAGCATTGAAATCTTAAATTGGTCTCACAGGAATGGCTCAAGGCATTGACAGTTAGACGAGTCAGTCTTCTTTTACTTAAGTCGGCATTGTGAATTTTGTTTTTAATTACGATGCAATTTCTGTGTTTCATTGTGAATATGAAGGACCAAGGGATACAGTTAACCTGAAGTGAAGCAAGGGAATCTAAAACTGTTCTCACAGGAAAGGCTCAAAACATAGACAGTAAGAAGAGTCAGTTTTCTTGCACTTAAGTCGGCATTGTGCCTTTTGTATTTAATTCCAATGCAATTTCTGTGCCTAAACGTCAATATGAAGATCCAAGGGAAACAGTAAACCTGAGGTAAAGCATCGTAATCTAAAACTGGTCTCACAGGAAAAGCTCAAATCACAGACAGTAAGAAGAGTCAGTCTTCTTTAACTTTAGTCGGTATTGTGCCATTTGTATTTAATGCCGATGCAATTTCTGTGTTTCATCGTCAATATGAAGGCCCAAGGGATGCAGTAAACCCGAAGTGAAGCATCGGAATCTAAAACTGGTTTCACAGGAACGGCTAAAATCATAGAGAGAAAGAGGAGACGGTCTTCTTGTGCTTAAGTCGGCATTGTGCCTTTTGAATTTATTTCCGATGCAATTTCTGTGTTTCTTCGTGAATATGAAGGCCCAAGGGATACAGTAAACTTGAAGTGAAGCATCGGAATCTAAATCTGGTCTCACAGGAAAGGCTCAAATCACAGACAGTAAGAAGAGTCAGTCTTCTTTAACTTAAGTCGTCATTTTGCTTTTGTATTTAATTCCGATCCAATTTCTGTGTTTCATCGTCAATATGAAGGTCCAAGGGATGCAGCAATCCAGAGGTGAAGCATCGGTATCTAATACAGGCTTCACAGGAAAGGTTCAAATCATAGACAGTAAGAAGAGTCAGTCTTCTTGTACTTAAGTCATCATTGTGCATTTTGTATTTACTTCCGATACAATTTCTGTGTTTCATAGTCAAAATGAAGGTCCAAGGGATACAGTAAACCTGAAGTGAAGCATCGGAGTCTAAAAATGGTCTCACAGGAAAGGCTCTAAACATCGACAGTAAGGAGAGTCAGTCTTCTTGTACTTAAGTCGGCATTGTGACTTTTGTATATAATTCGGATGCAATTTCTGTGTTTCGTCGTCAATATGAAGCTCAAGGGGTACAGTAAACCTGAGGTGAAGCATCAGAATCTAAACCTGGGCTCACATAAAGGGCTCAAATTATGGACAGTAAGAAAAGTCTGCCTTCTTGTACTTAAGTCGGCATTATGCGTTTTGTATTTAATTCCGATGCAATTTCTGCGTTTCATAGTCGATATGAAGGTCCAAGGGATACAGTAAACCTGAAGTGAAGCATCGGAATCTAAAAAAGATATCACAGGAAAGGCTCAAAACATTGACAGTAAGAAGAGTCAGTCTTCTTGTATTTATTTCGGCATTGTGAATTTCGTATTTATTACCGATGCAACTTCTGTGTTTCAATGTGAATATGAAGGACCAAGGGATACAGTAAACCTGAAGTGAAGGAAGGGAAACCAAAACTGTTCTCACAGGTGAGGCTCTAAACATAGACAGGAAGAAGAGTCAGTCTTCTTGTACTTAAGTCGGCATTGTGGCTTTTGTAATTATTTCCGATTTAATTTCTGTGTTTCATCGTTAATATGAAGATCCAAGGGATACAGTAAACCTGAGGTGAAGCATCGGGATCTAATACTGGTCTCACAGGAATGGCTCAAATCACAGTCAGTAAGACGAGTCAGTCTTCTTTAACTTAAGTCGGCATTGTGCCTTTTGTATTTAATTGCGATGCTATTTCTGTGCTTCTTCGTATATATAAAGGTCTAAGGGATACAGTAAACCTGAAGTGAAGCATCGGAATCTAAAACTGGTCTCACAGGAAAGGCTCAAATCACAGACAGTAAGAAGAATCAGTCTTTTTTAACTTCAGTCGGCATTGAGCCTTTTGTATTTAATTCCGATGCAATTTCTGTGTTTCATAGTCAATATGGAGGTCCATGGGTTACAGTAAACCTGAGGTGAAGCATCGGCATGTAAAACTGGCCTCACAGGAAAGGCGCAAACCATAGACAGTAAGATGAGTCAGTCTTCTTGTACTTAAGTCGGCATTGTGCCTTTTGTAATTATTTCCGATGCAATTTCTGTGCCTTATCGTCAATATGAAGATCCAAGGGATACAATAAACCTGAGGTGAAGCATCGGAATCTAAAACTGGTCTCACAGGAAAGGCTCAAATCACAGACAGTGAGAAGAGTGAGTCTTCTTTCACGTAAGTCGAATTTGTGCCTTTTGTCTTTAATTCTGGTGCAATTTCTGTGTTTGATCGTCAACATGAAGGTACAGGGCATACAGTAAACCTGAGGTGAAGCATCGGAATCTAAAACTGGCCTCTCAGGAAAGGCTAAAATCATAGACAGTAAGTATAGTCAGTCTTCTTGTACTTATGTCGGCATTGTGCCTTTTGTATTTAATTCCCATGCCATTTCTGTGTTTCATCGTCAATATGAAGGTCCAAGGGATACAACAAACCCGAAGTGAAGCCCCGAATCTAAAACTGTTCTCACAGAAATCGCTCAAATCACAGGCAGGAAGAAGAGTCAGTCTTCTTTAACTTAAGTCGGCATTGTGCCTTTTGTATTTAATTCCGATGCAATTTCTGTGTTTCATCGTCAACATGAAGGTCCAAGGGATACAGTAAACCTGAAGTGAAGGAAGGGAATCTAAAACTGGTCTCACAGGAAATTCTCAAAACAAAGACTGTAAGAAGAGTCCGTCTTCTTGTACTTAAGTCGGCATGGTGAATTTTGTATTTAATTCTGATGCAATTTCTGTGTTTAAGCGCGAATATGAAGGACCAAGGGATACAGTAAACCTGAAGTGAAGCATTGAAATCTTAAATTGGTCTCACAGGAATGGCTCAATGTCAATGGACAGTTAGAAGAGTCAGTCTTCTTGTACTTAAGTCGGCATTGTGAATTTTGTATTTAATTCCGATGCAATTTCTGTGTTTCATTGTGAATATGAAGGACCAAGGGATACAGTAAACCTGAAGTGAAGCAAGGGAATCTAAAACTGTTCTCACAGGAAAGGCTCAAAACATAGACAGTAAGAAGAGTCAGTCTTCTTGTACTTAAGTCGGCATTGTGCCTTTTGTATTTAATTCCGATGCAATTTCTGTGCCTAATCGTCAATATGAAGATCCAAGGGATACAGTAAACCTGAGGTAAAGCATCGGAATCAAAAACTGGTCCCACAGGAAAGGCTCAAATCACAAACAGTAAGAAGAGTCAGTCTTCTTTAACTTAAGTCGACATTGTGCTTTTGTATTTAATTCCGATCCAATTTCTGTGTTTCATCGTCAATATGAAGGCCCAAGGGATGCAGCAATCCTGAGGTGAAGCATCGGAATCTAATACAGGCTTCACAGGAAAGGCTCAAATCATAGACAGTAAGAAAAGTCAGTCTTCTTGTACTTAAGCCGGCATTGTGCCTTTTGTATTTAGTTACTAAAATGTAGTTAGTAATCTAAAACTGGCCTCAGGGGAAAGGCTCAAATCATAGACAGTAAGAAGAGTCAGTCTTCTTGTATGTAAGTAGGCTTTGTGCTCTTGTATTAATTTCCAGTGCAATTTCAGTGTTTCATCGTCAATATAAAGGTCCAAGGGATACAGTAAACCTGAGGTGAAGCATCGGAATCTAAAACTGGCCTCACAGGAAAGGCTCAAATCATAGACAGTAAGAAGAGTCAGTCTCCTTGTACTTAAGTCGTCATTGTGCCATTTGAATTTAGTTCCGATGCCATTTCTGTATCTCATCGTCAATATGAAGGTCCAGGGGATACAGTAAACTTGATGTGACGCATCGAAATCTAAAACTGGTCTCACAGGAAAGGCTCAAATCATAGACAGTAAGAACAGTCAGTCTTCTTTAACTTAAGTCGCCATTGTGCCTTTTGTATTAAATTCGGAGACAAATTCTGTGTTTCATCGTCAATATGAAGGTCCAAGGGATACAGTAAAACTGAGGTGAAGCATCGGAATCTAAAACTGGCCTCACAGGAATGGCTCAAATCATAAACAGTAAGTAGAGTCAGTCTTCTTGTACGTAAGTTGGCATTGTGCCTATTGTGTTTATTTCCGATGCAATTTCTGTGTTTCATCGTCAATATGAAGGCCCAAGGGATACAGTAAACCTGAAGTGGACCATCGGAATCTAAAACTGGTCTCACAGGAAAGGCGCGAATCACAATTAGTAAGAGGAGTTAGTCTTCTTTAACTTATGTCGGCAATGTGCCTTTTGTATGTAATTCCGTTGCAATTGTCTGTGTTTCATCGTCAATATGAACGTCCAAGGGATACAGTAAACCTGAGGTGAAGCATCGGAATCTAATACTGGCCTCACAGGAAAGGCTCAAATCATAGACAGTAAGAAGAGTCAGTCTTCTTGTACTTAAGTCGGCATTGTGCCATTTGTATTTATTTCCGATGAAATTTCTGTCTTTCATCGTCCTCATGAAGGTCCAAGGGATACACTAAATCTGATGTGAAGCATCGGAATCTAAAACTGGCCTCACGGCAAAGGCTCAAATCGTAGACAGTAAGAAGAGTCAGTCTTCTTGTATGTAAGTAGGCATTGTGCTCTTGTAATAATTTCCAGTGCAATTTCAGTGTTTCATCGTCAATATAAAGGTCCAAGGGATACAGTAAACCTGAGGTGAAGCATCGGAATCTAAAACTGGCCTCACAGGAAAGGCTCAAATCATAGACAGTAAGAAGAGTTAGTCATCTTGTACTTAAGTCGGCATTGTGCCTTTTGTATTTAATTCCGATGCAATTTCTGTGTTTCATCGTCAATATGTAGGTCCAAGGTATACAATAAACCTGAGGTGAAGCATCAGATTCTAAAACTGGTCTCACATAACAGGCTCAAATTATAGACAGTAAGAAGAGTCAGTCTTCTTGGACTTACGTCGGCTTTGTGCCTTTTGTATGTAATTCCGATGCAATTTCTGTGTTTCATAGTCAATATGAAGGTCCAAGGGATACAGTAAACCTGAGGTGAAGTATCGAAATCTAAAACAGGTCTCACAGGAAAGGCTCAAATCACAGACAGTAAGAACAGTCAGTCTTCTTTAAGTTAAGTTGGCATTTTGCCATTTGTATTTATTTTGGATGCAATTTCTGCGTTTCATCGTCAATATGAAAGTCCAAGGGATACAGTACACCTTAAGCATCGGAATCTAAAACTGGTCCCACAGTGAATCCTCAGATCACAGACAGTAAGAAGAGTCAGTCTCCTTTAACTTAAGTTGGCATTGTGCCTTTTGTATTTAATTCCGATGCAATTTCTGTGTTTCATCGTCAATATGAAGGTCCAAGGGATACAGTAAAACTGAAGTGAAGCATCGGAATCTAAAACTGGCGCCACAGGGACGGCTCAAATCATAAACAGTAACAAGAGCCAGACTTCTTGTACTTAAGTCGGCAATGTGCCTATTGTATTTATTTCCGATGCAATTTCTGTGTTTCATCGTCAATATGAAGGCCCAAGGGATACAGTAAACCTGAAGTGAAGCATCGGAATCTAAAACTGGTCTCACAGGAAAGGCGCAAATCAGGGACAGTACGAGGAGTTAGTCTTCCTTAAATTAAGTCGGCAATGTGCCTTTTGTATTTAATTCCGTTGGAGTTGTCTGTGTTTCATCGTCAATATGAAGGTCCAAGGGTTACACTAAACCTGAGGTGAAGCATCGGAATCTAATACTGGCCTCACAGGAAGGGCTCAAATCATACACAGTAAGAAGAGTCAGTCTTCTTGTACTTAAGTCGGCATTGTGCCTTTTGTATTTATTTCCGACGCAATTTTTGTGTTTCATCGTCAATATGAAGGTCCAAGGGATACACTCAAACTGATATGAAGCATCGGAATCTAAAACTGGCCTCACAGCAAAGGCTCAAATCATAGACAGTAAGAAGAGTCAGTCTCCTAGTACTTAAGTCGTCATTTTGTCTTTTGTATTTATTTGCGATGCCATTTCTGTGTTTCATCGTTAATATGATGGTCCAATGGATACAGTAAACTTGATGTGAAGCATCAGAATCTAAAACTGGTCTCACAGGTAAGGCGCAAATCATAGACAGTAAGAGGAGTTAGTCTTCTTTAACTTAAGTTGGCAATGTGGCTTTTGTATTTAATTCCGTTGCAATTGTCTGTGTTTCATCGTCAATATTAAGGTCCAAGGGATACAGAAAACATGAAGTGTAGCATCGGAATTTAATATTGGCCTCACAGGAAAGGCTCAAATCATAGACAGTAAGAAGAGTCAGTCTTATTGTACTTAAGTCCGCATTGTGCATTTGGATTTATTTCCGATGCAATTTCTGTGTTCCATCGTCAATATGAAGGTCCAAGGGATACACTAAATCTGATGTGAAGCATCGGAATCTAAAACTGGCCTCACAGGAGAGGCTCAAATCATAAACAGTAAGAAGAGTCAGTCTCCTTGTACTTAAGTCGTCATTGTGCCTTTTGTAATTATTTCCGATGCCATTTCTGTGATTCATCGTTAATATGATGGTCCAATGGATACAGTAAACTTGATGTGAAGCATCAGAATCTAAAACTGGTCTCACAGGAAAGGCTCAAATCATAGACAGTAAGAACAGTCAGTCTTCTTTAACTTAAGTCGGCATTGTGCCTGTTGTATTAAATTCGGATGCAATTTCTGTGTTTCATCGTCAATATGAAGGTCAAAGGGATATAATAAACATGAAGTGAAGAATCGGAAACTAAAACTGGTCTCACAGAAGAGGCTCAAATCACAGACAGGAAGAGGAGTCAGTCTTCTTTACCTTTAGACGGCAATGTGCATTTTGTATATATTTCCGATGCAATTTCTGTGTTTCATCGTCAATATGTATGTCCAAGGGATAGAGTAAACCCGAGGTGAAGCATCAGAATCTAAAACTGGTCTCACATAAAAGGCTCAAATTACTGACAGTAAGAAGAGTCAGTCTTCTTGTACTTAAGTCGCCATTGTGAACTTTGTATATAATTCCGATGGAACTTCTGTGTTTCAATGTGAATATGAAGGACCATAGTATGCAGTAAACCTGAAGTGAAGCATCGGAATCTAAAACTGGTCTCACAGGAAAGGCTCAAGTCATAAACAGTAAGAAGAGTCGGTATTCTTGTACTTCAGTCGGCATTGTGCCTATTGTATTTATTTCCGATGCAATTTCTGTGTTTCATCGTCAATATGAAGGCCCAAGAGATACAGTAAACCTAAAGTGAAGCATCGGAATCTAAAACTGGTCTCACAGAAAAGGCTCAAATCACAGACAGGAAGAAGAGTCAGTCTTCTTTAACTTAAGACGGCAATGTGCCTTTTGCATTTATCTCCGATGCAATTTCTGTTTATCATCATCAATATGTAGGTCCAAGGGATACAGTAAACCTGAGGTGAAGCATCAGAATCTAAAACTGGTCTCACATAAAAGGCTCAAATTGTAGACAGTAAGAAGAGTCAGTCTTCTTGTACTTATGTCGGCTTTGTGCCTTTTGTATTTAATTCCGATGCTATTTCTGTGTTTCAATGTCAATATGAAGGTCCAAGGGATACAGTAAACCTGAAGTGAAGCATCGGAATCTAGAAATGGTCTCACAGGAAAGGCTCTAAACATTGACAGGGAGAAGAGTCAGCCTTCCTTAACTTAAGTCGGCATTGTGAATTTTGTATATAATTCCGATGCAACCACTGTGTTTCAATTTGAATATGAAGGACCAAGGGATACAGTAAACCTGAAGTGAATCATCGGAATCTAAAACTGGTCTCACAGGAAAGGCTCAAATCACAGACAGTAAGAAGAATCAGTCTTCCTGAACTTAAGTCGACATTGAGCCTTTTGTATTTAATTCCGATGCAATTTCTGTGTTTCATCGCCAATATGATGGTCCAAGGGATACAGTACACCTTAGGTGAAGCACTGGAATCTAAAACTTTCCTCACAGGAAAGGTTGAAATCATAGACAGTAAGAAAAGTCAGTCTTCTTTAACTTAAGTCGCCATTGTGCCTTTTGTATTTAGTTACTAAAATTTAGTTAGTAATCTAAAACTGGCCTCACGGGAAAGGCTCAAACCATAGACAGTAAGAAGAGTCAGTCTTCTTGTATGTAAGTAGGCTTTGTGCTCTTGTATTAATTTCCAGTGCAATTTCAGTGTTTCATCGTCAATATAAAGGTCCAAGGGATACAGTAAACCTGAGGTGAAGCATCGTAATCTAAAACTGGTCTCACAGGAAAGGCTCAAATCATAGACAGTAAGAACAGTCAGTCTTCTTTAACTTAAGTCGCCATTGTGCCTTTTGTATTAAATTCGGATGCAAATTCTGTATTTCATCGTCAATATGAAGGTCCAAGGGATACAGTAAAACTGAGGTGAAGCATCGGAATCTAAAACTGGCCTCACAGGAAAGGCTCAAATCATAAACAGTAAGAAGAGTCAGTCTTCTTGTACTTAAGTTGGCATTGTGCCTATTGTGTTTATTTCCGATGCAATTTCTGTGTTTCATCGTCAATATGAAGGCCCAAGGGATACAGAAACCTGAAGTGAACCATGGGAATCTAAAACTGGTCTCACAGGAAAGGCGCGAATCACAATTAGTAAGAGGAGTTAGTCTTCTTTAACTTATGTCGGCAATGTGCCTTTTGTATGTAATTCCGTTGCAATTGTCTGTGTTTCATCGTCAATATGAACGTCCGAGGGATACAGTAAACCTGAGGTGAAGCATCGGAATCTAATACTGGCCTCACAGGAAAGGCTCAAATCATAGACAGTAAGAAGAGTCAGTCTTCTTGTACTTAAGTCGGCATTGTGCCTTTTGTATTTATTTCCGATGAAATTTCTGTGTTTCATCGTCAACATGAAGGTCCAAGGGATACACTAAACCTGATGTGAAGCATCGGAACCTAAAACTGGCCTCACGGCAAAGGCTCAAATCGTAGACAGTAAGAAGAGTCAGTCTTCTTGTATGTAAGTAGGCATTGTGCCTCTTGTATTTATTTCCAGTGCAATTTTAGTGTTTCATCGTCAATGTAAAGGTCCAAGGGGTACAGTAAACCTGAGGTGAAACATCGGAATCTAAAACTGGCCTCACAGGAATGGCTCAAATCATAGACAGTAAGAAGAGTCAGTCTCCTTGTACTTAAGTCGTCATTGTGCCTTTTGTATTTATTTCCGATGCCATTTCTGTGTTTCACCGTCAATATGAAGGCCCAAGGGATACAGTAAACCTGAAGTGAAGCATCGGAATCTAATACTGGTCGCACAGGGAAGGCGCAAATCACAGACAGCAAGAGGAGTTAGTCTTCTATAACTTAAGTCGGCAATGTGCCTTTTGTATTTAATTCCGTTGCAATTGTCTGCGTTTCATCGTCAATATGAAGGTCCAAGGGATACAGTAAACCTGAGGTGAAGCATTGGAATCTAATACTGGAAAGGCTCAAAACATAGACAGTAAGAAGAGTCAGTCTTCTTGCACTTAAGTCGGCATTGTGCCATTTGTATTTATGTCCGATGCAATTTCTGTGTTTCATCGTCAATATGTAGGTCCAAGGTATACAATAAACCTGAGGTGAAGCATCAGATTCTAAAACTGGTCTCACATAACAGGCTCAAATCACAGACAGTAAGAACAGTCAGTCTTCTTTAACTTAAGTTGGCATTGTGCCTTTTGTATTTAATTCCGATGCAATTTCTGTGTTTCATCGTCAATATGAAGGTCCAAGGGATACAGTAAAACTGAGGTGAAGCATCGGATTCTAAAACTGGCGCCACAGGGAAGGCTCAAATCATAAACAGTTACAAGAGCCAGACTTCTTGTACTTAAGTCGGCAATGTGCCTATTGTATTTATTTCCGATGCAATTTCTGTGTTTCATCTTCAATATGAAGGCCAAAGGGATACAGTAAACCTGAAGTGAAGCATCGAAATCTAAAGCTGGTTTCATGGGAAAGACTCAAATCACAGACATTAAGAAGAGTCTGTCTTCTTTAACTAATGACGGAATTGTGCCTTCTGTATTGAATTCCGATACAGTTTCTGTGTTTCTATGCCAATATGAAGGTCCAAGGGATACAGTAAACCGTAGGTGATGCATCGGAATCTAGAACTGGCCTCACAGGAAAGGCTCAAACCATAGACAGTAAGAAAAGTCAGTCTTCTTGTACTTAAGTCGGAATTGTGCCATTTGTAATTATTTTCGATGCAATTTCTCTGTTTCATCGTCAAAATGAAGGCCCAAGGGATACAGTAAACCTGAAGTGTAGCATCGGAATCTAAAACTTCTCTCACAGGAAAAGCTCAAATAACAGACAGTAAGAAGTGTCAGTCTTCTTTAACTTAAGTCGGCATTGTGAGATTTGTATTTAATGCCGATGCAATTTCTGTGTTTCATCGTCAATATGAAGGCCCAAGGGATACACTAAACCTGAAGTGAAGCATCTGAATCTAAAACTGGTCTCACAGGAAATGCTCAAATCACAGACAGTAAGAAGAATCAGTCTTTTTTAACTTCAGTCGGCATTGAGCCTTTTGTATTTAATTCCGATGCAATTTCTGTGTTTCATTGTCAATATGGAGGTCCAAGTGTTACAGTAAACCTGAGGTGAACCATCGGCACGTAAAACTGGCCTCACAGGAAAGGCTCAAACCATAGACAGTAAGATGAGTCAGTCTTCTTGTACTTAAGTCGGCATTGTGCCTTTTTTAATTATTTCCGATGCAATTTCTGTGTTTCATCGTCAATATGAAGGACCAAGGGATACAGTAAATCTGAGGTGGAACATCGGAATCTAAAACTGACCTCAGAGGAATGGCTCAACATAGACAGTAAGAAGGGTCAGTCTTCTTGTACTTAAGTCGGCATTGTTCACTTTGAATTTATTTCCGATGCAATTTCTCTGTTTCATCGTCAATATGAAGGCCCAAGGGATACAGTAAACCTGAAGTTAAACATCGGAATCAAAAATTGCTCTCACAGGAAAGGCTCAAATCACAGACAGTAAGAAGAGTCAGTGTTTCTTAACTTAAGTCGGCATTGTGCCTTTTGTATTTAATTCCGATGCAATTTCTGTGCCTTATCGCCAATATGAAGATCCAAGGGATACAATAAACCTGAGGTGAGCATCGGAATCTAAAACTGGCCTCACATTAAATTCTCAAATCATAGAGAGTAAGAGGAGTCCGTCTTGTTGTACTTAAGTCGTCATTGTGCCTTTTGAATTTATTTTCGATGCCATTTCTGTGATTCATCGTCAATATGAAGGCCCAAGTGATTCAGTAAACCTGAAGTGAAGTATCGGAATCTAAAACTGGCCTCACAGGAAAGGCTAAAATCATAGACAGTAAGAAGAGTCGGGCTTCTTGTACTCAAGTCGCCACTGTGCCTTTTGTTTTTATTTCTGATGCAATACTTGTGTTTTATCGTCAATATGAATGACCAAAAGATACAGTAAACCTCATGTGAAGCATCGGAATCTAAAACTAGTCTCACAGGAATCGCTCAATTCATAGACAATAAGAAGAGTCAGTCTTCTTGTATTTAAGTTGGCATTGTGCCTTTTGTATTTAATTCCGATGCCATTTCTGTGTTTCATCGTCAAATCGAAGGTCCAAGGGATACAATAAACCCGAAGTGAAGCATCCGAATCTATAACTGTTCTCACAGGAATGGTTCAAATCACAGACAGGAAGAAGAGTCAGTCTTCATTAACTTAAGTCGGCATTGTGCCTTTTGTATTTATTTCCGATGCAATTTCTGTGTTTCATCGTCAACATGAAGGTCCAAGGGATACAGTAAACCTGAAGTGAGCAAGGGAATCTAAAACTGGTCTCACAGGAAAGGCTCAATACATAGACTGTAAGAAGAGTCCGTCTTCTTGTACTTAAGTCGGCATTGTGAATTTTGTATTTAATTCTGACGCAATTTCTGTGTTTAAGCGCGAATATGAAGGACCAAGGTATACAGTGAACCTGAAGTGAAGCAAGGGAATCTGAAACTGTTCTCACAGGAAAGGCTCATATCATAGACAGTCAGAGGAGTCAGTCTTCTTGAACTTAAGTCGGCATTGAACCTTTTGATTTTTTCCCGATGCAATAGCTGTGTTTCATCGTCAATATGAAGGTCCAAGGGATACGGTAAACCTGAAGTGAAGCATCGGAATCTAAGCCTGGTCTCACAGGAAAGGCTCAAATCATAGACATTAAGGAGAGTCAATCTTCTTGTACTTAAGTCGGAATTGTTCCTTTTGTATTTATTTACGATGCAATGTCTGTGTTTCACCGTCAATATGAGGGTCCAAGGGATACAGTAAACCTGAAGTGAAGCATTGGAATCTAAAACTGGTCTCACAGGAAAGGCTCAAATCATAGACAGTAAAAAGAGTCAGTCTTCTTTAACTTAAGTCGGAATTGTGCCTTCTGAATTGAACTCCGATACAATTACTGTGTTTCATGGCCAATATGAAGGTCCAAGGGATACAGTAAACCTGAGGTGAAGAATCGGAAACTAAAACTGGCCTCACAGGAAAAGCTCAAATCATAGACGGAAAGAAGAGTCAGTCTTCTTGTACTTAAGTCGGCATTGTGCATTTTGTATTTTTTTCCTATGCAATTTCTGTGTTTCATCGTCAATAAGATGGTCCAAGGGATACAGTAAACCTGAGGTGAAGCATCGGAATGTAAAACTGGTCTGACAGGAAAGGCTCAAATCATACAAAGTAAGGAGAGTCAGACCTCTTGTACTTAATTCGGTATTTTGCCTTTTGTATTTAATTCCGATGCAATTTCTGTGTTTCATCGTCAATATGATGGTCCAAGGGATACAGGATACCTTAGGTGAAGCATCGGAATCTAAAACTGGCCTCACAGGAAAGGCTGAAATCATAGACAGTAAGAAAAGTCAGTCTTCTTGAACTTAAGACGGCATTGTGCCTTTTGTATTTAGTTACGATCCGATTTCTGTGTTTCATCGTCAATATGAAGGTCCAAAGGATACAGTAAACCTGAGGTGAAGCATCGGAATCTAAAACTGGTCTCACAGGAAAGGCTCAAATCTTAGACAATAAGAACAGTCAGTCTTCTTTAACTTAAGTCGGCATTTTGCCTTTTGTATTTAATTTGGATGCAATTTCTGTGTTTCATCGTTAATATGAAGGTCCAAGGGATACAGTACACCTTAAGTGAAGCATCGGAATCTAAAACTGGTCTCACAGGGAATCCTCAGATCACAGACAGTAAGAAGAGTCAGTCTCCTTTATCTTAAGTCGGCATTGTGCCTTTTGTATTTAATTCCGATGCAATTTCTGTGTTTCATCGTCAATATGAAGGTCCAAGGGATACAGTAAACCTGAGGTGAAGAATCGGAAACTAAAACTGGCCTCACAGGAAAGGCTCAAATCATAGACGGTAAGAAGAGTCAGTCTTCTTGTACTTAAGTCGGCATTGTGCATTTTGTATTTTTTTCCTATGCAATTTCTGTGTTTCATCGTCAATATAAAGGTCCAAGGGATACAGTAAACCTGAGGCGAAGCATCGGAATCTAAAACTGGCCTCACACGAAAGGCTCAAATCATATACAGTAAGAAGAGTCAGTCTCCTTGTACTTAAGTCGTCATTGTGCCTTTTGTAATTATTTCCGATGCCATTTCTGTGATTCATGGTTAATATGATGGTCCAATGGATACACTAAACTTGATATGAAGCATCGGAATCTAAAAGTGATCTCACAGGAAAGGCTCAAATCATAGACAGTAAGAACAGTCAGTCTTCTTTAACTTAAGTCGGCCTTGTGCCTGTTGTATTAAATTCGGATGAAATTTCTGTGTTTCATCGTCAATATGAAGGTTAAACGGATATAATAAACGTGAAGTGAAGCATCGGATTCTAAAACTGGTCTCACAGAGGAGGCTCAAATCACAGACAGGAAGAAGAGTCAGTCTTATTTAACTTAAGTCGGCAATGTGCCTTTTGTATTTATTTCCGATGCAATTTCTGTGTTTCATCGTCAATATGTATGTCCAAGGGATAGAGTAAACCCGAGGTGAAGCATCAGAATCTAAAACTGGTCTCACATAAAAGGCTCAAATTGCAGACTGTAAGAAGAGTCAGTCTTCTTGTACTTAAGTCGGCATTGTGAATTTTCTATATAATTCCGATGCAACTTCTGTGTTTCAATATAAATATGAAGGACCAAGGTATACAGTAAACCTGAAGTAAAGCATCGGAATATAAAACTGGTCTCACAGGAAAGGGTAAAATCACAGACAGTAAGATGAATCAGACTTCTTTAACTTAAGTCGGCATTGAGCCTTTTGTATTTATTTCCGATGCAATTTCTGTGGTTCATCGTCAATATGAAGGTCCAAGGGATACAGTACACCTGAGGTGACGCATCGGAATCTAAAACTGGCCTCACAGGAAAGGCTGAAATCATAGACAGTAAGAAAAGTCAGTCTTCTTGTACTTAAGCCGCATTGTGCTTTTGTATTTATTTACGATGCAATTTCTGTGTTTCATCGTCAATATGAAGGTCCAAGGGATACAGTAAAACTGAGGCGAAGCATCGGATTCTAAAACTGGCCTCACAGGAAAGGCTCAAATCATAAACAGTAAGAAGAGTCAGTCTTTTTGTACTAAAGGCGGCATTGATCCTATTGTATTTATTTCCGAAGCAATTTCTGTGTTTCATCGTCATTATGAAGGCCCAAGGGATACAGTAAACCTGAAGTGAAGCATCGGAATCTAAAACTGGTCTCACAGGAAAGGCGCAAATCACAGACAGTAAGAGGAGTTAGTCTTCTTTAACTTAAGTCGGGTATGTGCCTTTTGTATTTAATTCCGTTGCAATTGTCTGTGTTTCATCGTCAATATGAAGGTCCAAGGGATACAGTAAACCTGAGGTGAAGCATCGGAATCTAATACTGGCCTCACAGGAAAGGTTCAAATCATAGACAGTAAGAAGAGTCAGTCTTCTTGTACTTAAGTCGGCATTGTGCCTTCTGTATTTATTACCGATGCAATTTCTGTGTTTCATCGTCAATATGATGGTCCAAGGGGTACACTAAACCTGATGTGAAGCATCGGAAAATAAAACTGGCCTCACGGGAAGGGTTCAAATCATTGCCAGTAAGAAGAGTCAGTCTTCTTGTATGTAAGTAGGCATTGTGCCTCTTGTATTTATTTCCAGTGCAATTTCAGTGTTTCATCGTCAATATAAAGGTCAAAGGGATACAGAAAATCTGAGGTGAAGCATCGAAATCTAAAACTGGCCTCACAGGAAAGGCTCAAATCATAGCCAGGAAGAAGAGTCTGTCTCCTTGTACTTAAGTTGTCATCGTGCCTTTTGTTATTATTTCAGATGCCATTTCTGTGTTTCATCGTTAATATGAAGGTCCAAGGGATACAGTTAACTAGATGTGAAGCATCGGAATCTAAAGCTGGTCTCACAGGAAGGACTCAAAGCATAGACAGTAAGAACTGTCAGTCTTCTTTAACTTAAGTCTTCATTGAGCCTTTTGTATTAAATTCGGATGCAATTTCTGTGTTTCATCGTCAATATGAAGGTCAAAGGGGTATAATAAACGTGAAGTGAAGCATCGGAACCTAAAACTGGTCTCACAGAAGAGGCCCAAATCACAGACAGTAAGAAGAGTCAGTCTTCTTGTGTGTAAGTAGGCATTGTGCCTTTTGTATTAATTTCCAGTGCAATTTCAGTGTTTCATCGTCATTATTAAGGTCCAAGGGATACAGTAAACCTGAGGTGAAGCATCGGAATCTAAAACTGGCCTCACATGAAAGGCTCAAATCATAGACAGTAAGAAGAGTCAGTCTCCTTGTACTTAAGTCGACATTGCCTTTTGTATTTATTTCCGATGCCATTTCTGTGTTTCATCGTCAATATGAAGGTCAAAGGGGTATAATAAACGTGAAGTGAAGCATCGGAACCTAAAACTGGTCTCACAGAAGAGGCCCAAATCACAGACAGTAAGAAGAGTCAGTCTTCTTGTGTGTAAGTAGGCATTGTGCCTTTTGTATTAATTTCCAGTGCAATTTCAGTGTTTCATCGTCATTATTAAGGTCCAAGGGATACAGTAAACCTGAGGTGAAGCATCGGAATCTAATACTGGCCTCACAGGAAAGGTTCAAATCATAGACAGTAAGAAGAGTCAGTCTTCTTGTACTTAAGTCGGCATTGTGCCTTTTGTATTTATTTCCAATGCAATATCTGTGTTTCATCGTCAATATGAAGGTCCAAGGGACAGACTGAACCTGATGTGAAGCATCAGAAACTAAAACTGGCTTCACGGGAAAGGCTCAAATCATAGACAGTAAGAAGAGTCAGTCTTCTTGTGTGTAAGTAGGCATTGTTCCTCTTGTATTAATTTCCAGTGCAATTTCAGTGTTTCATCGTCATTATTAAGGTCCAAGGGATACAGTAAACGTGTGGTGAAGCATCGTAATCTAAAAAAGGCCTCACAGGAAAGGCTCAAATCATAAACAGTAAGAGGAGTCAGTCTCCTTGTACTTAAGTCGTCATTGTGCCTTTTGTATTTATTTCCGATGCCATTTCTGTGTTTCATCGTCAATATGAAGGTCCGAGGGATACAGTAAACTTGATGTGAAGCACCGGAATCTAAAACTGGTCTCAGAGGAAAGGCTCAAATCATTGACAGTAAGAACAGTCAGTCTTCTTTAACTTAAGTCGGCATTGTGCCTTTTGTATTCAATTCGGATCCAATTTTTGTGTTACATCATCAATATGAAGGTCCAAGGGATTCAGTAAAACTGAGGTGAAGCATCGGAATCTAAAACTGGCCTCACAGGAAAGGCTCAAATCATAAACAGTAAGAAGAGTCAGTCTTCTTGTACTTAAGTCGGCATTGTGCCTATTGTATTTATTTCCGATGCAATTTCTGTGTTTCATCGTCATTATGAAGGCCCAAGGGACACAGTAATCCTGATGTGAAGCATCGGAATCTAAAACTGGTCTCACAGGAAAGACGCAAATCACAGACAGGAAGAGGAGTTAGTCTTCTTTAACTTAAGTCGGGTATGTGCCTTTTGTATTTAATTCCGTTGCAATTGACTGTGTTTCATCGTCAATATGAAGGTCCAAGGGATACAGTAAACCTGAGGTGAAGCATCGGAATCTAATACTGGCCTCACAGGAGGGCTCAAATCATTGACAGTAAGAAGAGTCAGTCTTCTTGTACTTAAGTCGGCATTGTGCCGTTTGTATTTATTACCGATGCAATTTCTGTGTTTCATCGTCAATATGAAGGTCCAAGGGGTACACTAAACCTGATGTGAAGCATCGGAATCGAAAACTGGCCTCACGGGAAAGGCTCAAATCATTGACAGTAAGAAGAGTCAGTCTTCTTGTATGTAAGTGGGCATTGTGCCTCTTGTATTTATTTCCAGTGCAATTTCAGTGTTTCATCGTCAATATAAAGGTCCAAGGGATACAGTAAACCTGAGGTGAAGCATCGGAATCTAAAACTGGCCTCACAGGAAAGGCTCAAATCATAGCCAGTAAGAAGGGTCAGTCTCCTTGTACTTAAGTTGTCATCGTGCCTTTTGTAATTATTTCCGATGCCATTTCTGTGTTTCATCGTTAATATGAAGGTCCAAGGGATACAGAAAACTAGATATGAAGCATCGGAATCTAAAGCTGGTCTCACAGGAAAGACTCAAAACATAGACAGTAAGAAAAGTCAGTCTTCTTTAACTTAAGTCTTCATTGAGCCTTTTGTATTAAATTCGGATGCAATTTCTGTGTTTCATCGTCAATATGAAGGTCAAAGGGGTATAATAAACGTGAAGTGAAGCATCGGAACCTAAAACTGGTCTCACAGAAGAGGCTCAAATCACAGACAGGAAGAAGACTCAGTCTTTTTTAACTTAAGTCGGCAATGTGCCTTTTGTATTTATTTCCGATGCATTTTCAGTGTTTCATCGTCAATATGAAGGCCCAACGGATACAGTAAACCTGAAGTGAAGCATCAGAATCTAAAACTGGTCTCACAGGAAACGCGCAAATCACAGAGAGTAAGAGGAGTTAGTCTTCTTTAACGTAAGTCGGCATTGTGAGTTTTGTATTTAATTCCGTTGCAATTGTCTGTGTTTCATCGTCAATATGAAGGTCCAAGGGATACAGTAAACCTGAGGTGAAGCTTTGGAATCTAATACTATCCACACAGGAAAAGCTCAAATCATAGACAGTAAGGAGAGACAGTCTTCTTGTACTTAAGTCGGCATTGTGCCTTTTGTATTTATTTCCGATGCAATTTCTGTGTTTCATCGTCAATATGAAGGTCCAAGGGATACACTAAACCTGATGTGAAGCATCGGAATCTAAAACTGGCCTCACGGAAAAGGCTCAAATCATAGACAGTAAGAAGAGTCAGTCTTCTTGTGCGTAAGTAGGCCATGTGCCTCTTGTACTAATTTCCAGTGCAATTTCAGTGTTTCATCGTCATTATTAAGGTCCAAGTGATACAGTAAACCTGAGTTGAAGCATCGGAATCCAAAACTGGCCTCACAGGAAAGGCTCAAATCATAGACAGTAAGAAGAGTCAGTCTCCTTGTACTTAAGTCGTCATTGTGCCTTTTGTATTTATTTCCGATGCCATTTCTGTGTTTCATCGTCAATATGAAGGTCCACGGACACAGTAAACTTGATGTGAAGCACCGGAATCTAAAACTGGTCTCACAGGATAGTCTCAAATCATAGACAGTAAGAACAGTCAGTCTTCTTTAACTTAAGTCGGCATTGTGCCTTTTGTATTAAATTCGGATGCAATTTCTGTGTTACATCATCAATATGAAGGTCCAAGGGATACAGTAAAACTGAGGTGAAGCATCGGAATCTAAAACTAGCCTCACAGGAAAGGCTCAAATCATAAACAGTAAGAAGAGTCAGTCTCCTTGTACTTAAGTCGGCATTGTGCCTATTGTATTTATTTCCGATGCAATTTCTGTGTCTCATCGTCAATATGAAGGGACAAGGGATACAGTAAACCTGAAGTGAAGCATCGGAATCTAAAACTGGTCTCACAGGAAAGACGCAAATCACAGACAGTAAGAGGAGTTAGTCTTCTTTAACTTAAGTGGACAATGTGCCTTTTGTATTTAATTCCGTTGCAATTGTCTGTGTTTCATCGTCAATATGAAGGTCCAAGGGATACAGCAAACCTGAGGTGAAGCATTGGAATCTAATACTGGCCTCACAGGAAAGGCTCAAATCATAGACAGTAAGAAGAGTCAGTCTTCTTGTACCTAAGTCGGCATTGTGCCTTTTGTATTTACTACCGATGCAATTTCCGAGTTTCATCGTCAATATGAAGGTCCAAGGGATACACTAAACCTGATGTGAAGCATCGAAATCTAAAACTGGCCTCACGGGAAAGGCTCAAATCATAGACAGTAAGAAGAATCAGTCTTCTTGTATGTAAGTAGGCATTGTGCCTCTTGTATTTATTTCCAGAGCAATTTCAGTGTTTCATCGTCAATATAAAGGTCTAAGGGATACAGTAAACCTGAGGTAATCATCGGAATCTAAAACTGGCCTCACAGGAAAGGCTCATACCATAGACAGTAAGGAGAGTCAGTCTTCTTGTACGTAAGTCGGCATTGTGCCTTTTGTAATTATTTCCGATTCAATTTTTGTGTTATCGTCAATATGAAGGTCCAAGGGATACAGTAATGCTGAAGTGAAGCATCGGAATCTAAAACTGGTCTCACAGGAAAGGCTCAAATCACAGACAGTAAGAGGAGTCAGTCTTCCTTAACTTAAGTCGGCATTGTGCCTTTTGTATTTAATTCCGATGCAATTTCTGTGCTTCATCGTCAATATAAAGGTCTAAGGGATACAGTAAACCTGATGTGAAGCATCGGAATCTAAAACTGGTCTCACAGGAAAGGATCAAATCACAGACAGTAAGAAGAATCAGTCTTCTTTGACTTAAGTCGAAATTGTGCCTTTTGTCTTTAATTCCGGTGCAATTTCTGTGTTTCATCGACAATATGAATGTCCAAGGGATACAGTAAACCTGAGGTGAAGCATCGGAATCTAAAACTGGCCTCACAGGAAAGGCTAAAATCATGGACAATAAGAAGAGTCGGGCTTCTTGTACTCAAGTCGGCATTGAGCCTTTTGTATTTATTTCCGATGCAATTCTTGTGTTTCATCGTCAATATGAAGGACCAAGGGAAACAGTAAACCTCATGTGAAACATCGGAATCTAAAACTAGTCTCACAGGAATCGCTCAATTCATAGACAATAAAAAGAGTCAGTCTTCTTGTATTTAAGTAGGCATTTGCCTTTTGTATATATTTCCGATGCAATTTCTGTGTTTCATCGTCAATATGAAGGTCCAGGGCATACAGTAAACCTGAGGTGAAGCATCGGAATCTAAAACTGGCCTCACAGGAAAGGCTCAAATCATAGACAGTAAGAATAGTCAGTCTTCTTGTACTTAAGTCGGCATTGGCCTTTTGTATTTATTTCCGATGCAATACTTGTGTTTCATCGTCATTATGAAGGCCCAAGGGATACAGTAAACCTGAAGTGAAGCGTCGGAATCTAAAACTGGTCTCACAGGAAAGGCTCAAAACATAGACTGTAAGAAGTCCGTCTTCTTGTACTTAAGTCGGCATTGTGAATTTTGTATTAAATTCCGATGCAATTTCTGTGTTTAAGCGCGAATGTGAAGCACCATGGGATACAGTAAGCCTGAAGTGAAGCATCGGAATGTAAAACTGGTCTAACAGGAAAGGCTCAAATCATAGAATGTAAGAAGAGTCAGTCCTCTTGTACATAATTCGGTATTTTGCCTTTTGTATTTAATTCCGATGCAATTTCTGTGTTTCATCGTCAATATGAAGGCCCAAGGGATACAGTAAAGCTGAAGTGAAGCATCGGAATCTAAAACTGGTCTCACAGGAAAGGCTCAAATCACAGACAGTAAGAAGAATCAGTCTTCTTTAACTTCAGTCGGCATTGAGCCTTTTGTATTTATTTCCGATGCAATTTCTCTGATTCATCGTCAAAATGATGGCCCTAGGGATACAGTAAACCTGAAGTTAAACATTGGAATCTAAAACTGCTCTCACAGGAAAGGCTCAAATCACAGACAGTAAGAAGTGTCAGCCTTTTTTAACTTAAGTCTTCATTGTGTCTTTTGTATTTAATTCCGATGCAATTTCTGTGCTTTATCGTCAATATGAAGATCCAAGGGATACAGTAAACCTGAGGTAAAGCATCGGAATCTAAAACTGGTCTCACAGGAAAGGCTCAAATCACCGACAGTAAGAAGAGTCAGTCTTCTTAAACTTAAGTCGGCATTGTGCCTTTTGTATTTAATGCCGATGCAATTTCTGTGTTTCATCGTTAATATGAAGATCCAAGGGATACAGTAAACCTGGAGTAAAGCATCGGAATCTTATACTGCTCTCACAGGAAAAACTCAAATCACAGACAGTAAGAAGAGTCAGTCTTTTTTAACGTAAGTCGGCATTGTGCCTTTTGTATTTAATTCCGATGGAATTTTTGTGCCTTATCGTCAAAATGAAGATCCAAGGGATACAGTAAACCTGAGGTGAACCATCGGAATCTAAAACTAGTCTCACAGGAATCGCTCAATTCATAGACAGTAAGAAGAGTCAGTCTTCTTGTATTTAAGTAGGCATTGTGCCTTTTGTATATATTTCCGATGCAATGTCTGTGTTTGATCGTCAATATGAAGGTCCAGGGCATACAGTAAACCTGAGGTGAAGCATCGGAATCTAAAACTGGCCTCAGAGGAAAGGCTCAAATCATAGACAGTAAGAATAGTCAGTCTTCTTGTACTTAAGTCGGCATTGTGCCTTTTGTAATTATTTCCGATGCCATTTCTGTGTTTCATCGTCAATATGAAGGTCCACGGGATACAATAAACCCGAAGTGAAGCATCCGAATCTAAAACTGTTCTCACAGGACTGGCTCAAATCACAAACAGGAAGAAGAGTCAGTCTTCTTTAACTTAAGTCGGCATTGTGCCTTTTGTATTTAATTCCGATGCAATTTCTGTGTTTCATCGTCAACATGAAGGTCAAAGGGATACAGTAAACCTGAGGTAAAGTATCAGAATCTAAAACTGGTCTCATAGAAAGGGCTCAAGTCATAGACAGTAAGAAGAGTCAGTCCTCTAGTACTTAAGTCGGCATTGGCCTTTTGTATTTATTTCCGATGCAATTCTTGTGTTTCATCAACAATGTGAGGGACCAAGGGATACAGTTAACCTGAAGTGATGCATCGGAATCGAAAACTGCTCTCACAGGAAAGGCTCAAAACATAGACTGTAAGAAGAGTCCGTCTTCTTGTACTAAAGTCGGCATTGTGAATTTTGTATTTAATTCCGATGCAATTTCTGTGTTTAAGCGCGAATATGAAGGACCAAGGGATACAGTAAACCTGAAGTGTAGCAAGGGAGTCTAAAACTGTTCTCACAGGAAAGGCTCAAACCATAGACAGTCAGAGGAGTCAAATTTCTTGTACTTAAGTCGGCATTGAGCCTTTTGAATTTTTCCCGATGCAATATCTGTGTTTCATCGTCAATATGAAGGTCCAAGGGATACGGTAAACCTGAAGTGAAGCATCGGAATCTAAGCCTGGTCTCACAGGAAAGGCTCAAATCATAGACAGTAAGAAGAGTCAATCTTCTTATACTTAAGTCGCAATTGTGCCTTTTGTATTTATTTCCGATGCAATTTCTCTGTTTCATCGTCAATATGAAGGTCCAAGGGATACAGTAAACCTGAAGTGAAGCATCCGAATCTAAAACTGGTCTCACAGGAAAGGCTCAAATCAAAGACAGTAAGAAGAGTCAGTCTTCTTGTACTTAAGACGGAATTGTGCCTTTTGTATTTATTTCCGTTGCAATTTCTGTGGTCATCGTTAATATGATGGTCCAAGGGATACAGTAAACCGGAAGTGAAGCATCGGAATCTAAAACTGGTCTCACAGGAAAGGCTCAAATCAAAGACAGTGAGAAGAGTCAGTCTTCTTGTACTTAAGTCATCATTGTGCCTTTTGAATTTATTTCCGATGCAATTTCTGTGTTTCATCGTCAATATGAAGGTCCAAGTGATACAGTAAACCTGAGGTGAAGAATCGGAAACTAAAACTGGGCTCACAGGAAAGGCTCAAATCATAGACGGTAAGAAGAGTCAGTCTTCTTGTACTTAAGTCGGCATTGTGCATTTTGTATTTTTTTCCTATGCAATTACTGTGTTTCATCGTCAATAAGAAATGTCCGAGGGATACAGTAAACCTGAAGTGAAGCATCGGAATGTAAAACTGGTCTGACAGGAAAGGCTCAAATCATAGAATGTAAGGAGAGTCAGTCCTCTTGTACTTAATTCGGTATTTTGCCTTTTGTATTTAATTCCGATGCAATTTCTGTGTTTCATCGTCAATAAGGAGGTCCAACGGACACAGTAAACCTGAAGTGAAGCATCGGAAACTAAAACTGGTCTCACAGGAAAGGCTGAAAATATAGAATGTAAGATGAGTCAGTCCTCTTGTACTTAAGTCGGCATTGTGCCTTTTGTATTTAATTCTGATGCAATTTCTGTGTGTCATCGTCAATAAGAAGGGCCACGGGATACAGTAAACCTGAAGTGAGGCATCGGAATCTAAAACTGGTCTCACAGGAATGATTCAAATCATAGACAGTAACAAGAGTCAGACTTCTTGTACTTAAGTCGGCATTGTGCCTTTTGTATTAAATTCCGATGCAATTTCTGTGTTTCACCGTCAATTAGAAGGTCCGAGGGATACAGTAAACCTGAAGTGAAGCATCGGAATCTAAAACTGGTCTCACAGGAAAGGTTCAAAACATAGAATGTAAGGAGAGTCAGACCTCTAGTACTTAAGTCGGCATTGTGGCTTTAGTATTTAAGGGGCTCCGGAAATGCTCAAAATCATGATAAGTTCAATTTTTACTTTTTTGCGGTTTCTGAACCTGCCGACTACTACCTTATTATAGCTATATAATTTATTCAATTCGGAATACTACAACTATTTTTAAATTTTTTTTGAAATGTGTTCTACATGGGCGTGATCCACTGTGGCGCTGTTAAACTGCCGTCAAATGGTGTTATTATCAACGTCCGTGTTCATCAGGTACATTTTAGTGATGTGAGATAAAGTATGTGTTGTGGCTAACCTGTGATGGTTCAATATATATCGCTGGTGAGCTTGTCGATTGTTTCATGTTTATTTACTCTGTCGTTATCGCGAAAATATTCGTAATTAATTCTGTTTCTTGAGTCTCTGTTTTGTTGAAGTACAATAATGAGTAAAAGTAAAGTTATTAGAAATCCTCTGAAGGCTTTTAAGAAAAGGAGAAATGTTGGAAAGCCAAAGGTATGTGTTATTACTGTAAACAATAAAGACGATAACCAAGTGAGTGAACCTAACCTCTCAAGTACACCTGCCCATAGCAGTCAAAGTGTGATAGAAAATACTTCACAGAAGAAGCTAAGTTCAATGAGAGAAAACTATGAATGTTTTATGGGCGAATCGGATGTGAATGAAATATTTGATATGTCGGTTCTCAAAGGAATTTTTTCAAACTGTGTAAGATGTATTCATTGTAGTGAAGTTGGTCTGGAACTGTCCATAATAAAGCATGTAGGACTTGCTAGTGAAATACAACTGAAATGTGATAAGTGTTCATACATGACCACGTTTGGGAACAGTGTTGCAGTAACTGCAACTGAAGAAAATGGTAGCAAAATCTACGAACACAACAACGAGCGATGCTTGCTTTCGACAAGGAACGCCTTCGGGCTGCAGACAGGGCTGTAAAGAGTCTAGAAATACAAGCAAGAGTAAACAGGAGGAAGAACAAGAGGAAGTTGGAGGAGGAGTTTGCAGAGGATGAAGATAATCCACCCTATGGACCTGGAATGCACTAAAAACTTAATCCAATCTTTGTCGCTCGATTCCCAAAACTTTTATTTTCTCATACTAATTACATGTTTTCTAAGGATCTTCCAAACATATTTGTTTCAAACTTTCAGTAAATGTTACACAGTACCTTCTGCATAATTTAACACAGCCTTTTTCCAAAAAACTGTATAGTTTTGAATATATAAATAAAAAATTGCAAAAAAATGTTGTGAATTTTCATTACAATTGAAAAAAAATCATCTTTAATAACTGAACTAAAATTTTGAAAAAGCCCTGTGTTATGTTGTAGCCCATATTCCAATAAATAATCTGTAAAAAGTTCAACATCCTACCTCAAATACTTTGTGAGGAAAGATGTAATTTATAACCGTTATTTTAACATTGCAAGTATAGGGCGTTCCAGAGCCCCTTAATTCCGATGCAATTTGTGTGTTTCATCGTCAATATGAAGGTCCAAGGGATACAGCAAACCTGTAGTGATGCATCGGAATCAAAAACTGGACTCACAGGAAAGGCTCCAAACATATACAGGAAGAAGACTCAGTCTTCTGGTACTTACACCGCCAATGTGCATTTGTATTTAATTTCGATGCAATTTCTGTGTTTCACAGTCAATATGAACGTCCAAGGAATACAGTAAACCTGAAGTGAAGCATCGAAATCTAAAACTGGTGTCATAGGAAAGGCTGAAAACATAGACAGTAAGAAGAGCCAGTCTTCTTGTACTTAAGTCGACATTGTGCGTTTTGAATTTAATTCCGATGCAATTTCTGTGTTTCTTCGTCAATATGACGGTCTAACTGATACAGTAAACCTGAAGTGAAGCATCGGAAGCTAAAACTGGTCTCACAGAAACGGTTCAAAACATAGACAGTAAGGAAAGCCAGTGTTCCTGTACTTTAGTCGACATTGTGCCTTTTGTATTTAATTCCGAAGCAATATCTGTGTTTCATCGTCAATGAGAAGGTCCAACAGATACAGTTAACCTGAAGTGAAGCAACGGAATCTAAAACTGGTCTAATAGGAAAGCCTGAAAACATAGACAGTAAGAAGAGCCAGTCTTCCTGTACTTAAGTCGACATTGTGCGTTTAGTATTTAATTCCGATGCAATTTCTGTGTTTCATCGACAATAAGAAGGTCCAAGGGATACAGTAAACCTGAAGTAAAACATCGGAATCCAAAACTGGTCTCACAGGAAAGGCTTAAATCATAGAATGGAAGAAGAGTCAGTATTCTTATATTTAAGTCGGTATTGTGCTTTTTGTATTTAATACCGATGCATTTTCTGTGTTTCATCGTCAATAAGAAGATCCAAGGGATACAGTAAACCTGAGGTGAATCATCGGAATCTAAAACTGGTCTCACAGGAAAGGTTCAAATCATAGACAGTAAGAAGAGCCAGTGTTCATGTACTTTAGTCGACGATGTGCCATTTGTATTTAATTCCGATGCAATTTCTGTGTTTCATCGTCAATAAGAAGGTCAAGTGATACAGTAAACCTGAAGTGAAGCATCGGAATCTAAAACTGGTCTCGCAGGAAAGGTTCAAAACATAGACTGTATAAAGAGACAGTCTTCTTGTACTTAAGTCGGCATTGTGCATTTTGTACTTATTTCCGATGCAATTTCTGTGCTTCATCGTCAATAAGACGGTCCCAGGGATACAGTAAACCTGAAGTGAAGCATCGAATTCTAAAACTAGTCTCACAGGAAAGGTTCAAATCATAGACAGTAAGAAGAGTCAGACTTCTTGTGCTTATGTCAGCATTGTGCCTTTTGTATTTAATTCCAATGCAATTTCTGTGTTTCATCGTCAATATGAATGGCCCAGGGGATACAGTAAATCTGAAGTGAAGCATCAGAACCAAAACCTAGTCTCACAGGAAAGGCTCCAATCATATACAGGAAGAAGACTCAGTCTTCTTGTACTTACATCACCATTGTGCATTTTGTATTTAATTCCGAAGCAATTTCTGTGTTTCATAGTCAATATGAACGTCCAAGGAATACAGTAAACCTGAAGTGAAGCAACGGAATCTAAAACTGGTCTCATAAGAAAGGCTTAAAACATATACAGTAAGAAGAGCCAGTCTTCTTGTACTTAAGTCAAAATTGTGCTTTCTGTATTTAATTCCGATGCAATTTCTGTGTTTCATCGTCAATATGACGGTCTAAAGGATACAGTAAACCTGAAGTAAAGCATCGGTATCTAAAACTGGTCTCACAGGAAAGGTTCAAAGCATAGACAGTAAGGAAAGAAAGTGTTCTTGTACTTTAGTCGAAATTGTGCCTTTTGTATTTAATTCCGATGAAATTTCTGTGTTTCATCGTCAATAAGAAGGTCCAAGAGATACAGTAAACCTGACGTGAAGCATCGGAATCTAAAAGTGGTCTCACAAGAAAGGCTCAAATCATAGAATGTAAGAAGTGTCAGGCCTCTTGTAATTAAGTCGGCATTGTGCCTTTTGTATTAAATTCCGATGCAATTTCTGTGTTTCATCGTCAATATGAAGGTCATAGGGATACAGTGAACCTGAAGTGAAGCATCGGAAACTATAACTGGTCTCACAGGAAAGTTTCAAATCATAGACGGTAAGAAGAGTCGGACTTCTTGTACCTAAGTCGGCATTGTGTTTTTTGTATTTCATTCCGATGCAATTTCTATGTTTTATCGTCAATAAGAAAGTCCAAGGGATACAGTAAACCTGAAGTGAAGCGTCGGAATCTAAAACTGGTCTGAGAAGAAAGGTTCAAACATAGACAGTGAGAAGAGTCAATCTTCTTGTACTTAAGTCGGAATTGTGCCTTTTGCATTTAATTCCGATGCAATTTCTGTGTTTCATCGTCAATAAGAATGTCCAAGGGATACAGTAAACCTGAAGTGAAGCATCGCAATCTAAAACTTGTCTCACACGAGAGGCTCAAATCATAGAATGTAAGAAGGGTCAGGCCACTTGTAATTAAATCGGCACTGTGCCTTTTGCATTTAATTCCAATGCAATTTCTGTGTTTCATCGTCACTACGAAGGTCTAAGGGGTACAGTAATCCTGAAGGAATGCACGGGAATCTTAAACTAGTCTCACAGGAAAGGCTCAAATCATAGAATGTAGGAAGAGTTTGTCCTCTTGTACATAAGTCGGGATTGTGCCATTTGTATTTAAATCCGATGCATTTTCTGTGTTTCATCGTCAACAAGAAGGTCCAAGGCATTCAGTAAACCTGAAGTGAAGCATCGGAATGAAAAACTGGTCTCACAGGAAAGGCTACAAGCATATACAGGAAGAAGACTCAGTCTTCTTGTACTTACATCGGCATTGTGCATTTTGTATTTAATTCCGATGCAGTTTCTGTGGTTTATAGTCAATATGACGGTCTAAGGGATACAGTAAACCTGAAGTGAAGCATCGGAATCTGAAACTGTTCTCACAGGAAAGGTTCAAAACATAGACAGTAAGAAGAGCCAGTGTTCTTGTACTTTAGTCGACTTTGTGCAATTTGTATTTAATTCCGATGCAATTTCTGTGTTGCATCGTCAATATGAAGGACCAAGGGATACAGTAAATCAAAAGTGAAGTATCGGAATCTAAAACTGGTCTCACAGGAAAGGCTCAAAACATATACTGGAAGAACACTCAGCCTTCTTGTACTTACATCGGCATTGTGCATTTTGTATTTAATTCTGATGCAATTTCTGTGTTTCATAGTCAATATGAACGTCCAATTGATACAGTAAACCTGAAGTGAAGCATCGAATCTTAAACTGGTCTCACAAGAAAGGCTCAAATCATATAATGTGAGAAGAGCCAGTGTTCGTGTACTTTAGTCGACATTGTGCCTTTTGTATTAAATTCCGATGCATTTTCTGTGTTTCATCGTCAATAAGATGGTCCAAGGGATAAAGTAAACCAGAAGTGAAGCAACGGAATCAAAAACTGGTCTTACAGGAATGGCTCAAATCATAGAACGTAAGAAGAGTCAGTCCGCTTGTACTTAAGTCGGCATTGTGCCTTTTGTATTTAATTCCGATGCAATTTCTGTGTTTTAGCGTCAACAAGAAGGTCCTAGGGACAAAGTAAACCAGAAGTGAAGCATCGGAATCTAAGACTGGTCTCACAGGAAAGGCTCAAAACATAGAATATAAGATGAGTCAGTCCTCTTGTACTTAAGTCGGCAGTGTGCCTTTTGTATTCAATTCCGTTACAATATCTGTGTTTCATCGTCAATAAGAAGGTCCAAGTGATACAGTAATCCTGAAGTGAAGTATCGGAATCTAAAACTTGTCTCACAGGAGAGGCTCAAATCATAGACAGTAAGAAGAGTCAGACTTCTTGTACTTAAGTCGGCATTGTGCTTTTCGTATTTAATTCCGATGCAATTTCTGTATTTCATCGTCAACAAGAAGGTCCAAGGGATTCAGTAAACCTGAAGTGAAGCATCGGGATCTAAATCTGGTCTAACACGAAGTGTTCAAAACATAGACAGAAACAAGTGTCTGTCTCTCGAACTTAAGTCGGAATTGTGCCTTTTGTATTTGATTCCGATGCAATTACTGTGTTTCATCGTCAATAAGAAGGTCCAAGGGATACAGTAAACCTGAAGTGAAGCATCGGATTCTAAAACTGGTCTCACAGGAATGCCTCAAAGCATATACTGGAAGAAGACTCAGTCTTCTTGTACTTACATCGGCATCGAGAATTTTGTATTTAACTGCGATGCAATTTCTGTGTTTCATAATCAATATGAACGTCCAAGGGGTACAGTAAACCTGAAGTGAAGCATCGGAATCTAAATCTGGTCTCACAGGAAATGCTGAAAACATAGACAGTGTGAAGAGCCAGTCTTCTTGTACTTAAGTCGACATCGTGAGTTTGTATTCAATTCCGATGCAATTTCTGTGTTTCATCGTCAATATGAATTTCCAAGGGATACAGTAAACCTGAAGTAAAGCATCGGAATCGAAAACTGGCCTCACAGGAAAGGCTCAAATCCCAGACAGGAAGAAGAGTCACTCTTCTTTAACTTAAGTTGGCATTGTGCCATTTGCGTTTATTTCCGATGCAATTTCTGTGTTTCATCGTCAATATGAAGGTCCTAGTGATACATTAAACCTGAGGTGAAACATCGGAATCTACAACTGGTCTCGCAGGAAAGGTTCAAATAATAGACTGTATAAAGAGACAGTCTTCTTGTACTTAAGTCGGCATTGTGCATTTTGTATTTATTTCCGATGCAATTTCTGTGCTTCATCGTCAGTAAGAAGGTGTAAGGGATACAGTAAACCTGAAGTGAAGCATCGGAATCTAAAAGTGGTCTCACAAGAAAGGCTCAAATCATAGAATGTAAGAAGTATCAGGTCTCTTGTAATTAAGTCGGCATTGTGCCTTTTGTATTAATTCCGATGCAATTTCTGTGTTTCATCGTCAATATGAATGGCCCAGGGGATACAGTAAATCTGAAGTGAAGCATCAGAATCAAAACCTGGTCTCACAGGAAAGGCTCCAATCATATACAGGAAGAAGACTCAGTCTTCTTGTACTTACATCGCCATTGTGCATTTTGTATTTTAATCCGAAGCAATTTCTGTGTTTCATAGTCAATATGAACGTCCAAGGAATACAGTAAACCTGAAGTGAAGCAACGGAATCTAAAACTGGTCTCATAAGAAAGGCTTAAAACATATTCAGTAAGAAGAGAAAGTCTTCTTGTACTTAAGTCGACATTGTGCTTTCAGTATTTAATTCCGATGCAATTTCTGTGTTTCATCGTCAATATGACGGTCTAAAGGATACAGTAAACCTGAAGTGAAGCATCGGAATCTAAAACTGGTCTCACAGGAAAGGTTCAAAGCATAGACAGTAAGGAAAGCCAGTGTTCTTGTACTTTAGTCGAAATTGTGCCTTTTGTATTTAATTCCGATGAAATTTCTGTGTTTCATCGTCAATAAGAATGTCCAAGAGATACAGTAAACCTGACGTGAAGCATCGGAATCTAAAAGTGGTCTCACAAGAAAGGCTCAAATCATAGAATGTAAGAAGTATCAGGTCTCTTGTAATTAAGTCGGCATTGTGCCTTTTGTATTAATTCCGATGCAATTTCTGTGTTTCATCGTCAATATGAAGGTCATAGGGATACAGTGAACCTGAAGTGAAGCATCGGAATCTATAACTGGTCTCACAGGAAAGGTTCAAAACATAGACGGTAAGAAGTGTCAGACTTCTTGTACCTAAGTCGGCATTGTGCTTTTTGTATTTCATTCCGATGCAATTTCTATGTTTTATCGTCAATAAGAAAGTCCAAGGGATACAGTAAACCTGAAGGGAAGCGTCGGAATCTAAAACTGGTCTAACAAGAAAGGTTCAAACATAGACAGTAAGAAGAGTCAATCTTCTTGTACTTAAGTCGGAATTGTGCCTTTTGCATTTAATTCCGATGCAATTTCTGTGTTTCATCGTCAATAAGAATAATCAAGGGATACAGTAAATCTGAAGTGAAGCATCGCAATCTAAAACTGGTCTCACAGGAGAGGCTCAAATCATAGAATGTAAGAAGGGTCAGGCCACTTGTAATTAAATCGGCACTGTGACTTTTGTATTTAATTCCCATGCAATTTCTGTGTTTCATCGTCAATAAGAAGGTCCAAGGGATGCAGTAAACCTAAAGTGAAGCATCGGAATCAAAATTTGGTTTAACAGGAAAGGTTCAAACATACACAGTGAGAAGAGTCAGTCTTATTGTACTTAAGTCAGCATTGTGCCATTTGTATTTAATTCCAATGCAATTTCTGTGTTTCATCGTCACTACGAAGGTCTAAGGGGTACAGTAATTCTGAAGGAAAGCACCGGAATCTTAAACTAGTCTCACAGGAAAGGCTCAAATCATAGAATGTAGGAAGAGTTAGTCCTCTTGTACATAAGTCGGGATTGTGCCATTTGTATTTAAAGCCGATGCATTTTCTGTGTTTCATCGTCAACAAGAAGGTCCAAGGCATTCAGTAAACCTGAAGGGAAGCATCGGAATGAAAAACTGGTCTCACAGGAAAGGCTACAAGCATATACAGGAAGAAGACTCAGTCTTCTTGTACTTACATCGGCATTGTGCATTTTGTATTTAATTCCGACGCAGTTTCTGTGGTTTATAGTCAATATGACGGTCTAAGGGATACAGTAAACCTGAAGTGAAGCATCGGAATCTGAAACTATTCTCACAGGAAAGGTTCAAAACATAGACAGTAAGAAGAGCCAGTGTTCGTGTACTTTAGTCGACATTGTGCCATTTGTATTTAATTCCGATGCAATTTCTGTGTTTCATCGTCAATAAGAAGATCCTAGGGATACAGTAAACCTGAAGTGAAGCATCGGAATCTGAAACTGTTCTCACAGGAAAGGTTCAAAACATACACAGTGAGAAGAGTCAGTCTTATTGTACTTAAGTAAGCATTGTGCATTTTGTATATAATTCCGATGCAATTTCTGTGTTTCATAGTCAATATGAACGTCCAATTGATACAGTAAACCTGAAGTGAAGCATCGGAATCTAAAACTGGTCTCACTGGAAAGTCTCAAAACATAGAATGTAAGAAGACTCATCCCTTTTGTACTTAAGTCGGCATTGTGCCTTTTGTATTTTATTCCGATGCAATTTCTTTGTTTCATCGTCAAAATGAAGGTCCAAGGGATACAGTAAACCTGAGGTGAAGCATCGGAATCGAAAACTGGCCTCGCAGGAAAGGCTCAAAACATTGGCAGTTATAAGAGTCAGTCTTCTTGTACTGAAGTCGGCATTGTGAATTTTGTATTTAATTCCGATGCAGTTTCTGTGTTTCATCGTCAATAAGAAGATCCTAGGGATACAGTAAACCTGAAGTAAAGCATCGGAATGTAAAACTGGTCTCACAGGAAAGGTTCAAAACATAGACAGTAAGAAGAACCAGTGTTCGTGTACTTTAGTCGACATTGTGCCATTTGTATTTAATTCCGATGCAATTTCTGTGTTTCATCATCAATAAGAGGATCCTAGGGATACAGTAAACCTGAAGTAAAGCATCGGAATCTGAAACTGGTCTCACAGGAAATGATCAAAGCATAGACAGTAAGAAGAGACAGTCCTTTTGTCCTTAAATCGGCTTGGTGCACTTTGTATTTAAATACGATGCAATTTCTGTGTTTCATCGTCAATAAGAAGGTCCAAGGGATACAGTAAATCTGAAGTGTAGCATCGGAATCTAAAACTGGTCTCACAGGAAATGCTCAAATCATATACGGCAAGAAGAGTCAGTCTTCTTGTACTTAAGTCGGCATTGTGCCTTTTGTATTAATTTCCGATGCATTTTCTGTGTTTCATCGTCATTAAGATGGTCCAAGGGATACAGTAAACCAGAAGTGAAGCAACGGAATCAAAAACTTTTCTAACAGGGATGGCTCATATCATAGAACGTAAGAAGAGTCAGTCCGCTTGTACTTAAGTCGGCATTGTGCCTTTTGTATTTAATTCCGATGCAATTTCTGTGTTTTAGCGTCAACAAGAAGGTCCTAGGGACATATTAAACCAGAAGTGAAGCATCGGAATCTAAGACTGGTCTCACAGGAAAGGCTCAAAACATAGAATATAAGATGAGTCAGTCCTCTTGTACTTAAGTCGGCAGTGTGCCTTTTGTATTCAATTCCGTTACAATATCTGTGTTTGATCGTCAATAAGAAGGTCCAAGTGATACAGTAATCCTGAAGTGAAGTATCGGAATCTAAACTTGTCTCGCAGGAGAGGCTCAAATCATAGACAGTAAGAAGAGTCAGACTTCTTGTACTTAAGTCGGCATTGTGCTTTTCGTATTTAATTCCGATGCAATTTCTGTGTTTCATCGTCAACAAGAAGGTCCAAGGGATTCAGTAAACCTGAAGTGAAGCATCGGGATCTAAGTCTGGTCTAACACGAAATGTTCAAAACATAGACAGAAACAAGAGTCTGTCTTTCGAACTTAAGTCGGCATTGTGGCTTTTGTATTTATTTCAGATGCAATTTCTGTGTTTCGTCGTCAATATGAAGGCCCAAGGGATGCAGTAAACCTGAAGTGAAGCATCGGAATTTAAAACTGGTCTCACAGGGAATCCTCAAATCACAGACAGTAAGAAGAGTCAGTCTTCTTTATCTTAAGTCCTCATTGTGTCTTTTGTATTTATTTCCGATGTAATTTCTGTGTTTCATCGTCAATATGAAGGTCCAAGGGATACAGTAAACCTGAGGTGAATCATCGGAATCTAAAACTGGCCTCACAGGAAAGGCTCAAATCATAAACAGTAAGAAGAGTCAGTCTTCTTGTACTGAAGTCGACATTGAGCTATTGTATTAATTTCCGATGCAATTTCTTTGATTCATCGTCAATATGAAGGCCAAGGGATGCAGTAAACCTGATGTGAAGCATCGGAATCTAAAACAGTTCTCACAGGAAAGGCTCAAATCACAGACAGGAAGAAGAGTCAGTCTTCTTTAACTTAAGTCGGCAATGTGCCTTTTTTATTTATTTCCGATGTAATTTCTATAATTCATCGTCAATGTGTAGGTCCAAGGGATACAGTAAACCTGAGGTGAAGCATCAGAATCAAAAACTTGTCTCACATAAAAGGCTCAAATTAAAGGCAGTAAGAAGAGTCAGTCTTCTTGTACTTATGTCGGCTTTGTGCCTTTTGTATTTAATTCCGATGCTATTTCTGTGTTTCAATATCAATATGAAGGTCCAAGGGATACAGTAAACCTGAAGGGAAGCATCGGAATCTAAAAATGGTCTCACAGGAAAGGCTCTAAACATTGACAGTAAGAAGAGTCAGTCTTCTTGTACTTAAGTCGGCATTGTGAATTTTGTATATAATTCCGATGCAACTTCTGTGTTTCAATGTGAATATGAAGGACCAAGGGATACAGTAAACCTGAAGTGAAGCATCGGAATCTAAAACTGGTCCCACAGGTGAGGCTCAAATCACAGACAGTAAGAAGAATCAGTCTTCTTTAACTTAAGTCGGCATTGAGCATTTTGTATTTAATTCCGATGCAATTTCTGTGTTTCATCGTCAATATGATGGTCCAAGGGATACAGTACACCTTAGGTGAAGCATCGGAATCTAAAACTGGCCTCACAGGAAAGGTTGAAATCATAGACAGTAAGAAAAGTCAGTCTTCTTGTACTTAAGCCGGCATTGTGACTTTAGTAATTAGTTACTATGCAATTTCTGTGTTTCATCTTCAGTATGAAGGTCCAAGGGATACAGTAAACCTGAGGTGAAGCATCGGAATCTAAAACTGGTCTCACAGGAAAAGCTTAAATCATAGACAGTAAGTACAGTCTGTCTTCTTTAACTTAAGTCGGCATTTTGCCATTTGTATTTAATTTGGATGCAATTTCTGTGTTTCATCGTCAATATGAAGGTCCAAGGGATACAGTACACCTTACGTGAAGCATCGGAATCGAAAACTGGTCTCACAGGGAATCCTCAGATCACAGACAGTAAGAACAGTCAGTCTCCTATAAGTTAATTCGGCATTGTGCCTATTGTAATTATTTCTGATGCAATTTCTGTGTTTCATCGTCAATATGAAGGCCCAAGGGATACAGTAAACCTGAAGTGAAGCATCGAAATCTAAAACTGGTCTCACAGGGAAGGCGCAAATCACAGACAGTAAGAGGAATTAGTCTTCTATAACTTAAGTCGGCAATGTGCCTTTTGTATTTTATTCCGTTGCAATTGTCTGTGTTTCATCGTCAATATGAAGGTCCAAGGGATACAGTAAACCTGAGGTGAAGCATTGGAATCTAATACTGGCCTCACAGGAAAGGCTCATATCATAGAAAGTAAGAAGAGTCAGTCTTCTTGTACTTAAGTCGGCATTGTGCCTTTTGTATTTATTTCCGATGCAATTACTGTGTTTCATCGTCAATAACAAGGTCCAAGGGATACACTAAACCTGATGTGAAGCATCGGAATCTAAAACTGGCCTCACGGGAAAGGCTCAAATCATAGACAGTAAGAAGAGTCAGTCTTCTTGTATGTAAGTAGGCATTACGCCTCTTGTATTAATTTCCAGTGCAATTTCAGTGTTTCATCGTCAATATAAAGGTCCAAGGGATACAGTAAACCTGAAGTGAAGCATCGACATCTAGAACTGGCCTCACAGGAAAGGCTCAAATCATAGACAGCAAGAAGAGTCAGACTCCTTGTACTTAAGTCGTCATTGTGCCGTTTGTATTTATTTCCGATGCCATTTCTGTGTTTCATCGTCAATATGAAGGTGCAAGGGATACAGTAAACTTGATGTGAAGCATCGGAATCTAAAACTGGTCTCACAGGAAAGGCTCAAATCATAGACAGTAAGAATAGTCTGTCTACTTGTACTTAAGTCGGCATTGTGCCTATTGTATTTATTTCCGATGCAATTTCTGTGTTTCATCGTCAATACGAAGGCCCAAGAGAAACAGTAAACCTGAAGTGAAGCATCGGAATCTAAAACTGGTCTCACAGGAAAGGCGCTAATCACAGTCAGAAAGAGGAGTTGGTCTTCTTTAACTTAAGTCGACAATGTGCCTTTTGTATTAAATTCGCATGCAAATTCTGTGTTTCATCGTCATTATGAAGGTCCAAGGGATACAGTAAAACTGAGGTGAAGCATCGGAATCGAAAACTGGCCTCACAGGATAGGCTCAAATCATATACAGTAAGAAGAGTCAGTCTTCTTGTACTTAAGTCGGCATTGTGCCTATTGTATTTATTTCCGATGCAATTTCTGTGTTTCATCGTCAATATGAAGGCCCAAGAGATACAGTAAACCTGAAGTGAAGCATCGGAATCTAAAACTGGTCTTACAGGAAAGGCGCTAATCACAGACAGTAGCAGGAGTTAGTCTTCTTTAACTTAAGTCGGCAATGTGCCTTTTGTATTTAATTCCGTTGCAATTGTCTGTGTTTCATCGTCACTATGAAGGTCCAAGGGATACAGTCAACCTGAGATGAAGCATCGGAATTTAATACTGGCCTCACAGGAAAGGCTCAAATCATAGACAGTAAGAAGAGTCAGTCTTCTTGTACTTATGTCGGCATTGTGCCTTTTGTATTTATTTCCGATGCAATTTCTGTGTTTCATCGTCAATATGACGGTCCAAGGGATACACTAAACCTGATGTGAAGCATCAGAATCTAAAACTGGCCTCACGGGAACGGCTCAAATCATAGACAGTAAGAAGAGTCAGTCTTCTTGTATGTGGGTATTCATTTTGCCTCTTGTATTTATTTCCAGTGCAAATTCAGTGTTTCATCGATAATATAAGGGTCCAAGGGATACAGTAAACCAGATTTGCAGCATCGGAATCTAAAACTGGACTTACATAAAAGGCTCAAATCATAGACAGTAAGAAGAGTCAGTCTCCTTGTACTTAAGTCGTCATTGTGGCTTTTGTAATTATTTCCGATGCAATTTCAGTGTTCCATCGTTAATATGATGGTCCAATGGAAGCAGTAAACTTGATGTGAAGCATCGGGATCTAAAACTGGTCTCACAGGAATGGCTCAAATCATAGACAGTAAGAACAGTCAGTCTTCTTAAACCTAAGTCGGCATTGTGCCTGTTGTATTAAATTCGGAAGCAATTTCTGTGTTTCATCGTCAATATGAAGGTCAAAGGGATATAATAAACCTGAAGTGACGCATCGGAACCTAAAACTGGTCTCACAGAAGAGGCTCAAATCACAGACAGGAAGAAGAATCAGTGTTCTTTAACTTAAGTCGGCAACGTGCCTTTTGTATTTACTTCCGATGCAATTTCTGTGTTTTATCGTCAATATGTATGTCCAAGGGATAGAGTAAACCCGAGGTGAAGCATCAGAATCTAAAACTGGTCTCACATAAAAGGCTCAAATTATAGACAGTAAGAAGAGTCAGTCTTCTTGTACTGAAGTCGGCATTGTGAATTTTGTATATAATTCCGATCAACTTCTGTGTTTCAATGTGAATATGAAGGACCAAGGGATACAGTAAACCTGAATTGACGCATCGGAATCTAAAACTGGTCTCACAGGAAAGGCTAAAATAACAGACAATAAGAAGAATCAGTCTTCTTTTTACTTAAGTCGGCATTGAGCCTTTTGTATTTAATTCCGATGCAATTTTTTTGTTTCATCGTCAATATGAAGGTCCAAGGGATACAGTACGCCAGAGGTGAAGCATCGGAATCTAAAACTGGCCTCACAGGAAAGGCTGAAATCATAGACAGAAGAAAAGTCAGTTTCTTGTACTTATGCCGGCATTGTGCCTTTTGTATTTATTTACGATGCAATTTCTGTGTTTCATCGTCAATATGAAGGTCCAAGGGATACACTAAACCTGATGTGAAGCTTAAGAATCTAAAACTGGCCTCACGGGGACGGCTCAAATCATAACCAGTAAGAAGAGTCAGTCTTCTTGTATGTGAGTAGGCATTGTGCCTCTTGTATTTATATCCAGTGCAATTTCAGTGTTTCATCGATAATATAAAGGTCCAAGGGATACAGTAAACCAGATTTGAAGCATCGGAGTCTAAAACTGGTCTGACATAAAAGGCTCAAATCATAGACAGTAAGAAGAGTCAGTCTCCTTGTACTTAAGTCGTCATTGTGGCTTTTGTAATTATTTCCGATGCCACTTCAGTGTTTCATCGTCAATATGATGGTCCAATGGAAGCAGTAAACTTGATGTGAAGCATCGGAATCTAAAACTGGTCTCACAGGAATGGCTCAAATCATAGACAGTAAGAACAGTCAGTCTTCTTAAACCTAAGTGGGCATTGTGCCTGTTGTATTAAATTCGGATGCAATTTCTGTGTTTCATCGTCAATATGAAGGTCAAAGGGTTATAATAAACCTGAAGTGACGCATCGGAATCTAAAACTGGTCTCACGGAAGAGGCTCAAATCACAGACAGGAAGAAGAGTCAGTCTTCTTTAACTTAAGTCGGCAACGTGCCTTTTGTATTTATTTCCGATGCAATTTCTGTGTTTCATCGTCAATATCTATGTCCAAGGGATAGAGTTAACCCGAGGTGAAGCATCAGAATCTAAAACTGGTCTCACATAAAAGGTTTAAATTATAGACAGTAAGAAGAGTCAGTCTTCTTGTACTGAAGTCGGCATTGTTTATTTTGTATATAGTTCCGATGCAACTTCTGTGTTTCAATGTGAATATGAAGGACCAAGGGATACAGTAAACCTGAATTGAAGCATCGGAATCTAAAACTGGTCTCACAGGAAAGGCTAAAATAACAGACAATAAGAAGAATCAGTCTTCTTTTTACTTAAGTCGGCATTGAGCCTTTTGTATTTAATTCCGATGCAATTTCTGTGTTTCATCGTCAATATGAAGGTCCAAGGGATACAGTACTCCAGAGGTGAAGCATCGGAATCTAAAACTGGCCTCACAGGAAAGGCTGAAATCATAGACAGTAAGAAAAGTCAGTCTTCTTGTACTTAAGACGGCATTGTGCCTTTAGTATTTATTTACGATGCAGTTTCTGTGTTTTATCCTCAATATGAAGGTCCAAGAGATACAGTAAACCTGAAGTGAAGCATCGGAATCTAAAACTGGCCTCACGGGAAAGGCTCAAATCATAGACAGTAAGAAGAGTCAGTCTTCTTGTATGTAAGTAGGCATTGTGCCTCTTGTATTAATTTCCAGTGCAATTTCAGTTTTTCATCGTCAATATAAACGTCCAAGGGATACAGTAAACCTGAGGTGAAGCATCAGAATTTAAAACTGGCCTCACAGGAAAGGCTCAAATCATAGACAGTAAGAAGAGTGAGTCTCCTTGTACTTAAGTCGTCTATGTGCCTTTTGTACTTATTTCCGATGCCATTTCTGTGTTTCATCGTCAATATGAAGGTCCAACGGATACAGTACACCTTAAGTGAAGCATCGGAATCTAAAACTTGTCTCACAGGAAATCCTCAGATCACAGACAGTAAGAAGAGTCAGTCTCCTATAACTTAAGTCGGCATTGTGCCTTTTGTATTTAATTCCGATGCAATTTCTGTGTTTCATCGTCAATATGAAGGTCCAAGGGATACAGAAAAACTCAGGCGAAGCAACGGATTCTAAAACTGGCCTCACAGGAAAGGCTCAAATCATAAACAGTAAGAAGACTCAGTCTTTTTGTAACTAAGTCGGCATTGTGCCTATTGTATTTATTTCCGATGCAATTTCTGTGTTTCATCGTCAATATGAAGACAGAAGGGATACAGTAAACCTGAAGTGAAGCTTCGGAATCTAAAACTGGTCTCACAGGAAAGGCGCAAATCACAGACAGTAAGAGGAATTAGTCTTCTTTAACTTCAGTCGGCAATGTGCCTTTTGTATTTAATTCCGTGGCAATTGTCTGTGTTTCATCGTCAATATGAAGGACCAAGGGATACAGTAAACCTGAGGTGAAGCATCGGAATCTAATACTGGCCTCACGGGAAAGGCTCAAATCATTGACAGTAAGAAGAGTCTGTCTTCTTTAACTTAAGTCGGCATTGTGCTTTTGTATTAAATTCGGATGCAATTTCTGTATTTCATCGTCAATATGAGGGTCAAAGTGGTAAAATAAACCTGAAGTGAAGCATCGGAATCTAAAACTGGTCTCACAGAAGAGGCTCAAATCACAGACAGGAAGAAGAGTCAGTCTTCTTTAACTTAAGTCGGCAATGTGCCTTTTGTATTTATTTACGATGCAATTTCCGTGTTTCATCGTCAATATTTATGTCCAAGGGATTCAGTGAACCTGAGGTGAAGCATCAGAATCTGAAACTGGTCTCACATAAAAGGCTCAAATTATAGACAGTAAGAAGAGTCAGTCTTCTTGTACTTATGTTGGCTTTGTGCCTTTTGTATTTAATGCCGATGCAATTTCTGTGTTTCATCGTCAATATGAAGGTCCAAGGGATACAATAAACCTGAAGTGAAGCATCGTAATCTAAATCTGGTCAAACAGTAAAGGCTCAAATCACAGACAGTAAGAAGAATCAGTCTTCTTTGACTTAAGTCCGCATTGAGCATTTTATTTTTAATTCCGATGCAATTTCGGTGTTTCGTCGTCAATATGGAGTTCCAAGTTATACAGTAAACCTGAAGTGAAGCATCGGAATCTAAAACTGGTCTCACAGGGAAGGCGCAAATCACAGACAGTAAGAGGAGTTAGTCTTCTATAACTTAAGTCGGCAATGTGCCTTTTGTATTTAATTCCGTTGCAATTGTCTGTGTTTCATCGTCAATATGAAGGTCCAAGGGATACAGTAAACCTGAGGTGAAGCATTGGAATCTAATACTGGCCTCACAGGAAAGGCTCATATCATAGACAGTAAGAAGAGTCAGTCTTCTTGTACTTAAGTCGGCATTGTGCCTTTTGTATTTATTTCCGATGCAATTACTGTGTTTCATCGCCAACAAGAAGGTCCAAGGGATACAGTAAACCTGAGGTGAAGCGTCGGAATCTAAAACTGGCCTCACAGGAAAGGTTCAAATCATAGACAGCAAGAAGAGTCAGACTCCTTGTACTTAAGTCGTCATTGTGCCGTTTGTATTTATTTCCGATGCCACTTCTGTGTTTCATCGTCAATATGAAGGTCCAAGGGATACAGTAAACTTGATGTGAAGCATCGGAATCTAAAACTGGTCTCACAGGAAAGGCTCAAATCATAGACAGTACGAATCGTCTGTCTATTTGTACTTAAGTCGGCATTGTGCCTATTGTATTTATTTCCGATGCAATTTCTGTGTTTCATCGTCAATATGAAGGACCAAGGGATACAGTAAACCTGAATTGAAGCATCGGAATCTAAAACTGGTCTCACAGGAAAGGCTAAAATAACAGACAATAAGAAGAATCAGTCTTCTTTTTACTTAAGTCGGCATTGAGCCTTTTGTATTTAATTCCGATGCAATTTTTATGTTTCATCGTCAATATGAAGGTCCAAGGGATACAGTACGCCAGAGGTGAAGCATCGGAATCTAACACTGGCCTCACAGGAAAGGCTGAAATCATAGACAGAAGAAAAGTCAGTTTCTTGTACTTATGCCGGCATTGTGCCTTTTGTATTTATTTACGATGCAATTTCTGTGTTTCATCGTCAATATGAAGGTCCAAGGGATACACTAAACCTGATGTGAAGCTTAAGAATCTAAAACTGGCCTCATGGGGACGGCTCAAATCATAACCAGCAAGAAGAGTCAGTCTTCTTGTATGTGAGTAGGCATTGTGCCTCTTGTATTTATTTCCAGTGCAATTTCAGTGTTTCATCGATAATATAAAGGTCCAAGGGATACAGTAAACCAGATTTGAAGCATCGGAGTCTAAAACTGGTCTGACATAAAAGGCTCAAATCATAGACAGTAAGAAGAGTCAGTCTCCTTGTACTTAAGTCGTCATTGTGGCTTTTGTAATTATTTCCGATGCCACTTCAGTGTTTCATCGTTAATATGATGGTCCAATGGAAGCAGTAAACTTGATGTGAAGCATCGGAATCTAAAACTGGTCTCACAGGAATGGCTCAAATCATAGACAGTAAGAACAGTCAGTCTTCTTAAACCTAAGTGGGCATTGTGCCTGTTGTATTAAATTCGGATGCAATTTCTGTGTTTCATCGTCAATACGAAGGTCAAAGGGATATAATAAACCTGAAGTGACGCATCGGAATCTAAAACTGGTCTCACGGAAGAGGCTCAAATCACAGACAGGAAGAAGAGTCAGTCTTCTTTAACTTAAGTCGGCAACGTGCCTTTTGTATTTATTTCCGATGCAATTTCTGTGTTTCATCGTCAATATCTATGTCCAAGGGATAGAGTTAACCCGAGGTGAAGCATCAGAATCTAAAACTGGTCTCACATAAAAGGCTCAAATTATAGACAGTAAGAAGAGTCAGTCTTCTTGTACTGAAGTCGGCATTGTTTATTTTGTATATAATTCCGATGCAACTGCTGTGTTTCAATGTGAATATGAAGGACCAAGGGATACAGTAAACCTGAATTGAAGCATCGGAATCTAAAACTGGTCTCACAGGAAAGGCTAAAATAACAGACAATAAGAAGAATCAGTCTTCTTTTTACTTAAGTCGGCATTGAGCCTTTTGTATTTAATTCCGATGCAAATTCTGTGTTTCATCGTCAATATGAAGGTCCAAGGGATACAGTACTCCAGAGGTGAAGCTTCGGAATCTAAAACTGGCCTCACAGGAAAGGCTGAAAACATAGACAGTAAGAAAAGTCAGTCTTCTTGTACTTAAGCCGGCATTGTGCCTTTAGTATTTATTTACGATGCAGTTTCTGTGTTTTATCCTCAATATGAAGGTCCAAGAGATACAGTAAACCTGAAGTGAAGCATCGGAATCTAAAACTGGCCTCACGGGAAAGGATCAAATCATAGACAGTAAGAAGAGTCAGTCTTCTTGTATGTAAGTAGGCATTGTGCCTCTTGTATTAATTTCCAGTGCAATTTCAGTTTTTCATCGTCAATATAAACGTCCAAGGGTTACAGTAAACCTGAGGTGAAGCATCAGAATTTAAAACTGGCCTCACAGGAAAGGCTCAAATCATAGACAGTAAGAAGAGTGAGTCTCCTTGTACTTAAGTCGTCATTGTGCCTTTTGTATTTATTTCCGATGCCATTTCTGTGTTTCATCGTCAATATGAAGGTCCAACGGATACAGTACACCTTAAGTGAAGCATCGGAATCTAAAACTTGTCTCACAGGAAATCCTCAGATCACAGACAGTAAGAAGAGTCAGTCTCCTATAACTTAAGTCGGCATTGTGCCTTTTGTATTTAATTCCGATGCAATTTCTGTGTTTCATCGTCAATATAAAAGTCCAAGGGATACAGCAAAACTCAGGCGAAGCAACGGATTCTAAAACTGGCCTCACAGGAAAGGCTCAAATCATAAACAGTAAGAAGACTCAGTCTTTTTGTAACTAAGTCGGCATTGTGCCTATTGTATTTATTTCCGATGCAATTTCTGTGTTTCATCGTCAATATGAAGACAGAAGGGATACAGTAAACCTGAAGTGAAGCTTCGGAATCTAAAACTGGTCACACAGGAAAGGCGCAAAGCACAGACAGTAAGAGGAATTAGTCTTCTTTAACTTCAGTCGGCAATGTGCCTTTTGTATTTAATTCCGTGGCAATTGTCTGTGTTTCATCGTCAATATGAAGGACCAAGGGATACAGTAAACCTGAGGTGAAGCATCGGAATCTAATACTGGCCTCACGGGAAAGGCTCAAATCATTGACAGTAAGAAGAGTCTGTCTTCTTTAACTTAAGTCGGCATTGTGCTTTTGTATTAAATTCGGATGCAATTTCTGTATTTCATCGTCAATATGAGGGTCAAAGTGGTAAAATAAACCTGAAGTGAAGCATCGGAATCTAAAACTGGTCTCACAGAAGAGGCTCAAATCACAGACAGGAAGAAGAGTCAGTCTTCTTTAACTTAAGTCGGCAATGTGCCTTTTGTATTTATTTACGATGCAATTTCTGTGTTTCATCGTCAATATTTATGTCCAAGGGATTCAGTGAACCTGAGGTGAAGCATCAGAATCTAAAACTGGTCTCACATAAAAGGCTCAAATTATAGACAGTAAGAAGAGTCAGTCTTCTTGTACTTATGTTGGCTTTGTGCCTTTTGTATTTAATTCCGATGCAATTTCTGTGTTTCATCGTCAATATGAAGGTCCAAGGGATACAATAAACCTGAAGTGAAGCATCGTAATCTAATTCTGGTCAAACAGTAAAGGCTCAAATCACAGACAGTAAGAAGAATCAGTCTTCTTTGACTTAAGTCCGCATTGAGCATTTTATTTTTAATTCCGATGCAATTTCGGTGTTTCGTCGTCAATATGGAGTTCCAAGTTATACAGTAAACCTGAAGTGAAGCATCGGAATCTAAAACTGGTCTCACAGGGAAGGCGCAAATCACAGACAGTAAGAGGAGTTAGTCTTCTATAACTTAAGTCGGCAATGTGCCTTTTGTATTTAATTCCGTTGCAATTGTCTGTGTTTCATCGTCAATATGAAGGTCCAAGGGATACAGTAAACCTGAGGTGAAGCATTGGAATCTAATACTGGCCTCACAGGAAAGGCTCATATCATAGACAGTAAGAAGAGTCAGTCTTCTTGTACTTAAGTCGGCATTGTGCCTTTTGTATTTATTTCCGATGCAATTACTGTGTTTCATCGTCAATAAGAAGGTCCAAGGGATACACTAAACCTGATGTGAAGCATCGGAATCTAAAACTGGCCTCACGGGAAAGGCTCAAATCATAGACAGTAAGAAGAGTCAGTCTTCTTGTATGTAAGTAGGCATTGCGCCTCATGTATTAATTTCCAGTGCAATTTCAGTGTTTCATCGTCAATATAAAGGTCCAAGGGATACAGTAAACATGAGGTGAAGCGTCGGAATCTAAAACTGGCCTCACAGGAAAGGTTCAAATCATAGACAGCAAGAAGAGTCAGACTCCTTGTACTTAAGTCGTCATTGTGCCGTTTGTATTTATTTCCGATGCCACTTCTGTGTTTCATCGTCAATATGAAGGTCCAAGGGATACAGTAAACTTGATGTGAAGCATCGGAATCTAAAACTGGTCTCACAGGAAAGGCTCAAATCATAGACAGTAGGAATCGTCTGTCTACTTGTACTTAAGTCGGCATTGTGCCTATTGTATTTATTTCCGATGCAATTTCTGTGTTTCATCGTCAATATGAAGGCCCAAGAGATACAGTAAACCTGAAGTGAAGCATCGGAATCTAAAACTGGTCTCACAGGAAAGGCGCTAATCACAGACAGTAAGAGGAGTTTTTCTTCTTTAACTTAAGTCGGCAATGTGCCTTTTGTATTAAATTCGCATGCAATTTCTGTGTTTCATCGTCATTATGAAGGTCCAAGGGATACAGTAAAACTGAGGTGAAGCATCGGAATCTAAAACTGGCCTCACAGGATAGGCTCAAATCATATACAGTAAGAAGAGTCAGTCTTCTTGTACTTAAGTCGGCATTGTGCCTATTGTATTTATTTCCGATGCAATTTCTGTGTTTCATCGTCAATATGAAGGCCCAAGAGATACAGTAAACCTGAAGTGAAGCATCGGAATCTAAAACTGGTCTTACAGGAAAGGCGCTAATCACTGACAGTAGCAGGAGTTAGTCTTCTTTAACTTAAGTCGGCAATGTGCCTTTTGTATTTAATTCCGTTGCAATTGCCTGTGTTTCATCGTCACTATGAAGGTCCAAGGGATACAGCAAACCTGAGATGAAGCATCGGAATTTAATACTGGCCTCACAGGAAAGGCTCAAATCATAGACAGTAAGAAGAGACAGTCTTCTTGTACTTAAGTCGGCATTGTGCCTTTTGTATTTATTTCCAAAGCAATTTCTGTGTTTCATCGTCAATATGACGGTCCAAGGGATACACTAAACCTGATGTGAAGCATCAGAATCTAAAACTGGCCTCACGGGAGCGGCTCAAATCATAGACAGTAAGAAGAGTCAGTCTCCTTGTACTTAAGTCGTCATTGTGGCTTATGTAGTTATTTCCGATGCAATTTCAGTGTTTCATCGTTAATATGATGGTCCAATGGAAGCAGTAATCTTGATGTAAAGCATCGGGATCTAAAACTGGTCTCACAGGAATGGCTCAAATCATAGACAGTAAGAACAGTCAGTCTTCTTAAACCTAAGTCGGCATTGTGCCTGTTGTATTAAATTCGGATGCAATTTCTGTGTTTCATCGTCAATATGAAGGTCAAAGGGATATAATAAACCTGAAGTGACGCATCGGAACCTAAAACTGGTCTCACAGAAGAGGCTCAAATCACAGACAGGAAGAAGAGTCAGTCTTCTTTAACTTAAGTCGGCAACGTGCCTTTTGTATTTACTTCCGATGCAATTTCTGTGTTTTATCGTCAATATGTATGTCCAAGGGATAGAGTAAACCCGAGGTGAAGCATCAGAATCTAAAACTGGTCTCACATAAAAGGCTCAAATTATAGACAGTAAGAAGAGTCAGTCTTCTTGTACTGAAGTCGGCATTGTGAATTTTGTATATAATTCCGATCAACTTCTGTGTTTCAATGTGAATATGAAGGACCAAGGGATACGGTAAACCTGAATTGAAGCATCGGAATCTAAAACTGGTCTCACCGGAAAGGCTAAAATAACAGACAATAAGAAGAATCAGTCTTCTTTTTACTTAAGTCGGCATTGAGCCTTTTGTATTTAATTCCGATGCAATTTCTGTTTTTCATCGTCAATATGAAGGTCCAAGGGATACAGTACGCCAGAGGTGAAGCATCGGAATCTAAAACTGGCCTCACAGGAAAGGCTGAAATCATAGACAGAAGAAAAGTCAGTCTTCTTGTACTTATGCCGGCATTGTGCCTTTTGTATTTATTTACGATGCAATTTCTGTGTTTCATCGTCAATATGAAGGTCCAAGGGATACACTAAACCTGATGTGAAGCTTCAGAATCTAAAACTGGCCTCACGGGGACGGCTCAAATCATAAACAGTAAGAAGAGTCAGTCTTCTTGTATGTGAGTAGGCACTGTGCCTCTTGTATTTATTTCCAGTGCAATTTCAGTGTTTCATCGATAATATAAAGGTCCAAGGGATACAGTAAACCAGATTTACAGCATCGGAATCTAAAACTGGTCTGACATAAAAGACTCAAATCATAGACAGTAAGAAGAGTCAGTCTCCTTGTACTTAAGTCGTCATTGTGGCTTTTGTAATTATTTCCGATGCCACTTCAGTGTTTCATCGTTAATATGATGGTCCAATGGAAGCAGTAAACTTGATGTGAAGCATCGGAATCTAAAACTGGTCTCACAGGAATGGCTCAAATCATAGACAGTAAGAACAGTCAGTCTTCTTAAACCTAAGTGGGCATTGTGCCTGTTGTATTAAATTCGGATGCAATTTCTGTGTTTCATCGTCAATATGAAGGTCAAAGGGATATAATAAACCTGAAGTGACGCATCGGAATCTAAAACTGGTCTCACGGAAGAGGCTCAAATCACAGACAGGAAGAAGAGTCAGTCTTCTTTAACTTAAGTCGGCAACGTGCCTTTTGTATTTATTTCCGATGCAATTTCTGTGTTTCATCGTCAATATCTATGTCCAACGGATAGAGTAAACCCGAGGTGAAGCATCAGAATCTAAAACTGGTCTCACATAAAAGGCTCAAATTATAGACAGTAAGAAGAGTCAGTCTTCTTGTACTGAAGTCGGCATTGTTTATTTTGTATATAATTCCGATGCAACTTCTGTGTTTCAATGTGAATATGAAGGACCAAGGGATACAGTAAACCTGAATTGAAGCATCGGAATCTAAAACTGGTCTCACAGGAAAGGCTAGAATAACAGACAATAAGAAGAATCAGTCTTCTTTTTACTTAAGTCGGCATTGAGCCTTTTGTATTTAATTCCGATGCAATTTCTGTGTTTCATCGTCAATATGAAGGTCCAAGGGATACAGTACTCCAGAGGTGAAGCATCGGAATCTAAAACTGGCCTCACAGGAAGGGCTGAAATCATAGACAGTAAGAAAAGTCAGTCTTCTTGTACTTAAGCCGGCATTGTGCCTTTAGTATTTATTTACGATGCAGTTTCTGTGTTTTATCCTCAATATGAAGGTCCAAGAGATACAGTAAACCTGAAGTGAAGCATCGGAATCTAAAACTGGCCTCACGGGAAAGGCTCAAATCATAGACAGTAAGAAGAGTCAGTCTTCTTGTATGTAAGTAGGCATTGTGCCTCTTGTATTAATTTCCAGTGCAATTTCAGTTTTTCATCGTCAATATAGAGGTCCAAGGGATACAGTAAACCTGAGGTGAAGCATCAGAATTTAAAACTGGCCTCACAGGAAAGGCTCAAATCATAGACAGTAAGAAGAGTGAGTCTCCTTGTACTTAAGTCGTCATTGTGCCTTTTGTATTTATTTCCGATGCCATTTCTGTGTTTCATCGTCAATATGAAGGTCCAACGGATACAGTACACCTTAAGTGAAGCATCGGAATCTAAAACTTGTCTCACAGGGAATCCTCAAATCACAGACAGTAAGAAGAGTCAGTCTCCTATAACTTAAGTCGGCATTGTGCCTTTTGTATTTAATTCCGATGCAATTTCTGTGTTTCATCGTCAATATGAAGGTCCAAGGGATACAGTAAAACTCAGGCGAAGCAACGGATTCTAAAACTGGCCTCACAGGAAAGGCTCAAATCATAAACAGTAAGAAGACTCAGTCTTTTTGTAACTAAGTCGGCATTGTGCCTATTCTATTTATTTCCGATGCAATTTCTGTGTTTCATCGTCAATATGAAGACCCAAGGGATACAGTAAACCTGAAGTGAAGCTTCGGAATCTAAAACTGGGCTCACAGGAAAGGCGCAAATCACAGACAGTAAGAGGAATTAGTCTTCTTTAACTTCAGTCGGCAATGTGCCTTTTGTATTTAATTCCGTGGCAATTGTCTGTGTTTCATCGTCAATATGAAGGACCAAGGGATACAGTAAACCTGAGGTGAAGCATCGGAATCTAATACTGGCCTCACGGGAAAGGCTCAAATCATTGACAGTAAGAAGAGTCAGTCTTCTTTAACTTAAGTCATCATTGTGCTTTTATATTAAATTCGGATGCAATTTCTGTATTTCATCGTCAATATGAAGGTCAAAGTGGTATAATAAACCTGAAGTGAAGCATCGGAATCTAAAACTGGTCTCACAGAAGAGGCTCAAATCACGGACAGGAAGAAGATTCAGTCTTCTTTAACTTAAGTCGGCAATGTGCATTTTGTATTTTTTTACGATGCAATTTCAGTGTTTCATCGTCAATATTTATGTCCAAGGGATTCAGTGAACCTGAGGTGAAGCATCAGAATCTAAAACTGGTCTCACATAAAAGGCTCAAATTATAGACAGTAAGAAGAGTCAGTCTTCTTGTACTTATGTTGACTTTGTGCCTTTTGTATTTAATTCCGATGCAATTTCTGTGTTTCATCGTCAATATGAAGGTCCAAGGGATACAATAAACCTGAAGTGAAGCATCGTAATCTAAATCTGGTCAAACAGTAAAGGCTCAAATCACAGACAGTAAGAAGAATCAGTCTTCTTTGACTTAAGTCCGCATTGAGCATTTTATTTTTATTTCCGAAGCAAATTTCGGTGTTTCGTCGTCAATATGGAGTTCCAAGTTATACAGTAAACCTGAAGTGAAGCATCGGAATCTAAAACTGGTGTCACAGGAAAGGCTCAAATCATAGATGGTACTAAGAGACACTCTTCTTGTTCTTAAGTCGGCATTGTACCTTTTTTATTTATTTGCAATACAATTTCTGTGTTTCATAGTCAATATGAAGGTCCAAGGGATACAGTAAACCTGAGGTGAAGCATCGGAATCCAAAACTGACCTCACAGGAAACGGTCAAATCATAGACAGTAAGAAGAGTCAGTTTCCTTGTAGTTAAGTCGGCATTGTGGCCTTTTTATTTATTTCCGATGCAATTTCTCTGATTTCATCGTCAAAACGAAGGCCCAAGGGATACAGTAAACCTGAAGTGAAGCATCGGAATCTAAAACTGCTCTCACAGGAAAAGCTCAAATCACAGACAGTAAGAAGGGTCAGTCTTCTTTAGCTTAAGACGGCATTGTGCCTTCTGTATTTAATTCCGATGCAATTTCCGTGCCTTATCGTCAATAATAAGATCCAAGGGATACAGTAAACCTGAGGTGAAGCATCGGAATCCAAAACTGACCTCACAGGAAATGGTCAAATCATAGACAGTAAGAAGAGTCAGTCTCCTTGTACTTAAGACGGCATTGTGGCCTTTGTATTTATTTCCGATGCAATTTCTCTGTTTCATCGTCAAAACGAAGGCCCAAGGGATACAGTAAACCTGAAGTGAAGCATCGGAATGTAAAACTGCTCTCACAGGAAAAGCTCAGATCATAGACAGTAAGAAGAGTCAGTCTTCTTGTAATTAAGACGGAATTGTGCCTTTTGTATTTATTTCCGTTGCAATTTCTGTGTTTCATGGCCAATATGAAGATCCAAGGGATGCAGTAAACCTGAAGTGAAGCATCGGAGTCTAAAAATGGTTTCACAGGAAAGGCACCAAAGATTGACAGTAAGAAGAGTCAGTCTTCTTGTACTTAAGTCGGCATTGTACTTTTGTATTTAATTCGGATGCAATTTCTGTGTTTCATCGTCAATATGAAGGTTCAAGGGTTACAGTAAACCTGAGGTGAAGCATCAGAATCTAAAACTGGTCTCACATAAAGGGCTCAAATTATAGACAGTAAGAAAAGTCAGTCTTCTTGTACTTAAGTCGGCATTATGCCTTTTGTATTTCATTCCGATGCAATTTCTGTGTTTCATAGTCAATATGAAGGTCCAAGGGATACAGTAAACCTGAAGTGAAGTATCGGAATCTAAAAATGGTCTCACAGGAAAGGCTCAAAACATTGACAGTAAGAAGAGTCAGTCTTCGTGTACTTAAGTCGGCATTGTGAATTTCGCACTTAATTCCGATGCAACTTCTGTGTTTCAATGTGAATATGAAGGACCAAGGGATACAGTTAACCTGAAGTGAAGGAAGGGAATCTAAAACTGTTCTCACAGGAGAGGCTCTAAACATAGACAGTAAGAAGAGTCAGTCTTCTTGTACTTAAGTCGGCATTGTGCCTTTTGTAATTATTCCCGATTCAATTTCTGTGTTTCATCGTCAATATGAAGGTCCAAGGAATACAGTAAACCTGAGGTGACGCATCGGAATCTGAACCTGACCTCACAGAAATGGCTCAAATCATAGACAGTAAGAAGAGTTAGTCTTCTTTAACTTAAGTCGGCATTGGGCCTTTTGTATTTAATGCCGAAGCAATTTCTGTGTTTCATCGTCAATATGAAGGCCCAAAGGATACAGTAAAGTTGAAGTGAAGCATCGGAATCTAAGACTGGTCTCACAGTAAAGGCTCAAATCACAGACAGTAAGACGAGTCAGTCTTCTTTAACTTAAGTCGGCATTGTGCCTATTGTATTTAATTCCGATGCAATTTCTGTGCTTCATCGTCAATATAAAGTTGTAAGGGATACAGTAAACCTGAAGTGAAGCATCGGAATCTAAAACTGGTCCCACAGGAAAGGCGCAAATCACAGACAGTAAGAGGAATCAGTCTTCTTTAACTTCAGTCGGCATTGAGCCTTTTGTATTTAATTCCGATGCAATTTCTGTGTTTCATCGTCAATATGGAGGTCCAAGGGATACAGTAAAACTCAGGCGAAGCAACGGATTCTAAAACTGGCCTCACAGGAAAGGCTCAAATCATAAACAGTAAGAAGGCTCAGTCTTTTTGTAACTAAGTCGGCATTGTGCCTATTGTATTTATTTCCGATGCAATTTCTGTGTTTCATCGTCAATATGAAGACCCAAGGGATACAGTAAACTTGAAGTGAAGCTTCGGAATCTAAAACTGGTCCCACAGGAAAGGCGCAAATCACAGACAGTAAGAGGAATTAGTCTTCTTTAACTTCAGTCGGCAATGTGCCTTTTGTATTTAATTCCGTGGCAATTGTCTGTGTTTCATCGTCAATATGAAGGACCAAGGGATACAGTAAACCTGAGGTGAAGCATCCGAATCTAATACTGGCCTCACGGGAAAGGCTCAAATCATTGACAGTAAGAAGAGTCAGTCTTCTTTAACTTAAGTCGGCATTGTGCTTTTGTATTAAATTCGGATGCAATTTCTGTATTTCATCGTCAATATGAAGGTCAAAGTGGTATAATAAACCTGAAGTGAAGCATCGGAATCTAAAACTGGTCTCACAGAAGAAGCTCAAATCACAGACAGGAAGAAGAGTCAGTCTTCTTTAACTTAAGTCGGCAATGTGCCTTTTGTATTTATTTACGATGCAATTTCTGTGTTTCATCGTCAATATTTATGTCCAAGGGATTCAGTGAACCTGAGGTGAAGCATCAGAATCTAAAACTGGTCTCACATAAAAGGCTCAAATTATAGACAGTAAGAAGAGTCAGTCTTCTTGTACTTATGTTGGCTTTGTGCCTTTTGTATTTAATTCCGATCCAATTTCTGTGTTTCATCGTCAATATGAAGGTCCAAGGGATACAATAAACCTGAAGTGAAGCATCGTAATCTAAATCTGGTCAAACAGTAAAGGCTCAAATCACAGACAGTAAGAAGAATCAGTCTTCTTTGACTTAAGTCCGCATTGAGCATTTTATTTTTATTTCCGATGCAATTTCGGTGTTTCGTCGTCAATATGGAGTTCCAAGTTATACAGTAAACCTGAAGTGAAGCATCGGAATCTAAAACTGGTCTCACAGGAAAGGCTCAAATCATAGATGGTAAGAAGAGTAACTCTTCTTGTTCTTAAGTCGGCATTGTAACTTTTTTATTTATTTGCAATACAATTTCTGTGTTTCATAGTCAATATGATGGTCCAAGGGATACAGTAAACCTGAAGTGAAGCCTCGAAATCTAAAACTGGTCTCACAGGAAAGACTCAAATCACAGACATTAAGAAGTGTCAGTCTTCTTTAACTTATGTAGGAATTGTGCATTTTGTATTTAATTCCGATACAGTTTCTGTGTTTCTATGCCAATATGAAGGTCCAAGGGATACAGTAAACCTTAGGTGATGCATCGGAATCTAAAACTGGCCTCTCAGGAATGGCTCAAACCATAGACAGTAAGAAAAGTCAGTCTCCTTGTACTTAAGTCGGAATTGTGCCTTTTGTATTTATTTCCGATGCAATTTCTGTGTTTCATCGTCAATATGAAGGTCCAAGGGATACAGTAAACCTGAGGTGAAGCATCGGAATCCAAAACTGACCTCACAGGAAATGGTCAAATCATAGACAGTAAGAAGAGACAGTCTCCTTGTACTTAAGTCGGCATTGTGGCCTTTTTATTTATTTCCGATGCAATTTCTCTGTTTCATCGTCAAAACGAAGGCCCAAGGGATACAGTAAACCTGAAGTGAAGCATCGGAATCTAAAACTGCTCTCACAGGAAAAGCTCAAATCACAGACAGTAAGAAGGGTCAGTCTTCTTTAGCTTAAGACGGCATTGTGCCTTTTGTATTTAATTCCGATGCAATTTCTGTGCCTTATCGTCAATAATAAAATCCAAGGGATACAGTAAACCTGAGGTGAAGCATCGGAATCCAAAACTGACCTCACAGGAAATGGTCAAATCATAGACAGTAAGAAGAGTCAGTCTCCTTGTACTTAAGTCGGCATTGTGGCCTTTGTATTTATTTCCTATGCAATTTCTCTGTTTCATCGTCAAAACGAAGCCCCAAGGGATACAGTAAACAGGAAGTGAAGCATCGGAATGTAAAACTGCTCTCACAGGAGAAGCTCAGATCATAGACAGTAAGAAGAGTCAGTCTTCTTGTAATTAAGACGGAATTGTGCCTTTTGTATTTATTTCCGTTGCAATTTCTGTGTTTCATGGCCAATATGAAGATCCAAGGGATGCAGAAAACCTGAAGTGAAGCATCGGAGTCTAAAAATGGTTTCACAGGAAAGGCACTAAAGATTGACAGTAAGAAGAGTCAGTCTTCTTGTACTTAAGTCGGCATTGTACTTTTGTATTTAATTCGGATGCAATTTCTGTGTTTCATAGTCAATATGAAGGTCCAAGGGATACAGTAAACCTGAAGTGAAGTATCGGAATCTAAAACTGGTCTCACATAAAGGGCTCAAATTATAGACAGTAAGAAAAGTCAGTCTTCTTGTACTTAAGTCGGCATTATGCCTTTTGTATTTCATTCCGATGCAATTTCTGTAATTCATAGTCAATATGAAGGTCCAAGGGATACAGTAAACCTGAAGTGAAGTATCGGAATCTAAAAATGGTCTCACAGGAAAGGCTCAAAACATTGACAGTAAGAAGAGTCAGTCTTCGTGTACTTAAGTCGGCATTGTGAATTTCGTACTTAATTCCGAAGCAACTTCTGTGTTTCAATGTGAATATGAAGGACCAAGGGATACAGTAAACCTGAAGTGAAGGAAGGGAATCTAAAACTGTTCTCACAGGAGAGGCTCTAAACATAGACAGTAAGAAGAGTCAGTCTTCTTGTACTTAAGTCGGCATTGTGCCTTTTGTAATTATTCCCGATTCAATTTCTGTGTTTCATCGTCAATATGAAGGTCCAAGGGATACAGTAAACCTGAGGTGAAGCATCGGAATCTAAAACTGACCTCACAGGAATGGCTCAACACAGACAGTAAGAAGAGTCAGTCCTCTTGTACTTAAGTCGGCATTGTGCACTTTGTATTTATCTCCGATGCAATTTCTCTGTTTCATCGTCAAAATGAAGGCCCAAGGGATACAGTAAACCTGAAGTTAAACATCGGAATCTAAAACTGCTCACACAGGAAAGGCTAAAAACACAGACAGTAAGATGAGTCAATCTTTTTTAACTTTAGTCGGCATTGTGCCTTTTGTATTTAATTCCGATGCAATTTCTGTGCCCTATCGTCAATATGAAGATCCAAGGAAACAGTAAACCTGAAGTGAAGCATCGGAATCTAAAACTTGTTTCACAGGAAAGGCTCAAATCACAGACAGTAAGAAGAGTGAGTCTTCTTTAACTTAAGTCGACATTGTGCCTTTTGTCTTTAACTCCGGTGCAATTTCTGTGTTTCATCGTCAATATGAAGGTCCAAGGGACAGAGTTATCCTGAGGTGAAGCATCGGAATCTAAAACTGGCCTCACAGGAAAGGCTAAAATCATAGACAGTAAGAAGAGTCGGGCTTCTTGTACTCAAGTCGGCATTGTGCCTTTTGTATTTATTTCCGATGCCATTTCTGTGTTTCATCGTCAATATGAAGGTCCAAGGGATACAATAAACCCGAAGTGAAGCATCCGAATCTAAAACTGTTCTCACAGGGATGGCTCAAATCACAGACAGGAAGAAGAGTCAGTCTTCTTTAACTTAAGTCGGCATTGTGCCTTTTGTATTTAATTCCGAAGCAATATCTGTGTTTCATCGTCAACATGAAGGTCCAAGGGATACAGTAAACCTGAGGTAAAGTATCAGAATCTAAAACTGGTCTCATAGAAAAGACTCAAGTCATAGACAGTTAGAAGAGTCAGTCTTCTTGTACTTAAGTCGGAATTGTGCCTTTTGTATTTATTTCCGATGCAATTTCTGTGTTTCATCGTCAATATGAAGATCCAAGGGATGCAGTAAACCTGAGGTAACGCATCGGAATCTAAAACTGCTCTCACATAAAAAACTCAAGTCACAGACAGTAAGAAGAGTCAGTCTTTTTTAACTTAAGGCGGCATTGTGCCTTTTGTATTTAATTCCGATGCAATTTCTGTGCCTTATCGTCAATATGGAGATCCAAGGGATACAGTAAACCTGAGGTGAAGCATCGGAATCTAAAACTGGTTTCACAGGAAAGGCTCAAATCATAGAGAGTAAGAGGAGTCAGTCTTCTTGTACTGAAGTCGTCATTGTGCTTTTGAATTTATTTTCGATGCCATGTCTGTGTTTCATCTTCAATATGAAGGCCCAGGGGATACAGTAAACCTGAGGTGAAGCATCGGAATCTAAAACTGGTCTCACAGGAAGTGCTCAAATCACAGACAGTAAGAAGAGTGAGTCTTCATTAACTTAAGTCGACATTGTGCCTTTTGTCTTTAATTGCGGTGCAATTTCTGTGTTTCATTGCCAATATGAAGGTCCAAAGGATACAGTAAACCTGAGGTGAAGCATCGGAATCTAAAATTGGCCTCACAGGAAAGGCTAAAATCATAGACAGTAAGAAGAGTCGGGCTTCTTGTACTCATGTCGGCATTGTGCCTTTTGTATTTATTTCCGATGCAATTCTTGTGTTTCATCGTCAATATGAAGGAAAAAGGGAAACAGTAAACCTGATGTGAAGCATCGGAATCTAAAACTAGTCTCACAGGAATCGCTCAATTCATAGACAGTAAGAAGAGTCAGTCTTCTTGTATTTAAGTAGGCATTGTGCCTTTTGTATATATTTCCGATGTAATTTCTGTGTTTGCACGTCAATAAGAAGGTCCAGGGAATTCAGTAAACCTGAGGTGAAGCATCGGAATCTAAAACTGGTCTCATAGAAAAGGCTCAAGTCATTGACAGTAAGAAGAGTCAGTCTTCTTGTACTTAAGTCGGCATTGGCCTTTTGTATTTATTTCCGATGCAATTCTTGTGTTTCATCAACAATATGAGGGACCAAGCGATACAGTAAACCTGAAGTGAAGCATCGGAATCTAAAACTGGTCTCACAGGATAGGCTCAAACCTAGACTGTAAGTAGAGTCCGTCTTCTTGTACTTAAGTCGGCATTGTGAATTTTGTATTTTATTCTGATGCAATTTCTGTGTTTAAGCGCGAATATGAAGCACCAAGGGATACAGTAAACCTGAAGTGAAGCATCGGAATCTAAAACTGTTCTCACAGGAAAGGCTCAAATCATAGACAGTAAGAAGAGTCAGTCTTCTTGTACTTAAGACGGAATTGTGCCTTTTGTATTTATTTCCGTTGCAATTTCTGTGTTTCATCGTTAATATGATGGTCCAAGGGATACAGTAAACCGGAAGTGAATCATCGGAATCTAAAACTGGTCTCACAGGAAAGGCTCCAAGTACAGACATTAAGAAGAGTCAGTCTTCTTTAACTTAAGACGGAATTGTGCCTTTTGTATTTAATTCCGATACAATTTCTGTGTTTCATCGCGATATGAAGGTCCAAGGGATACAGTAAACCTGAGGTGAAGCACGGGAATCTAAAACTGACCTCACAGGAATGGTTCAACATAGACAGTAAGAAGAGTCAGTCTTCTTGTACTTAAGTCGGCATTGTGCACTTTGTATTTATTTCCGATGCAATTTCTCTGTTTCATCGTCAAAATGGAGGCCCAAGGGATTCAGTAAATTTGAAGTTAAACATCGGAATCTAAAACTGCTCTCACAGGAAAGGCTCAAATCATAGACAGTCAGAGGAGTCAGTCTTCTTGTACTTAAGTCGGCATTGAACCTTTTGAATTTTTCCCGAAGCAATATCTGTGTTTCATCGTCAATATGAAGGTCCATGGGATACTGTAAACCTGAGGTGAAGCATCGGAATCTAAAACTGGTCTCACAGGAAAGGCTCAAATCACAGACAGTAAGAACAGTCAGTCTTCATTTACTTAAGTCGGCATTGTGCCTTTTGTATTTAATGCCGATGCAATTTCTGTGTTTCATCGTCAATATGAAGATCCAAGGGATACAGTAAACCTGAGGTAACGCATCGGAATCTAAAACTGCTCTCACAGGAAAAACTCATATCACAGACAGTAAGAAGAGTCAGTCTTTTTTAACTTAAGTCGTCATTGTGCCTTTTGTATTTAATTCCGATGCAATTTCTGTGTTTTATCGTCAATATGAAGATCCAAGGGATGCAGAAAACCTGAGGTAACGCATCGGAATCTAAAACTCCTCTCACAGGAAAAACTCAAATCACAGACAGAAAGAAGAGTCAGTCTTCTTTAACTGAAGTCGGCATTGTGCCTTTTGTATTTAATGCCGATGCAATTTCAGTGTTTCATCGTCAATATGAAGATCCACGGGATGCAGTAATCCTGAGGTAACGCATCGGAATCTAAAACTGCTCTCACAGGAAAAACTCAAATCACAGACAGTAAGAAGAGTCAGTCTTTTTTAACTTAAGTCGGCATTGTGCCTTTTGTATTTAATTCCGATGCAATTTCTGTGCCTTATCGTCAATATGGAGATCCAAGGGATACAGTAAACCTGAGGTGAAGCATCGGAATCCTAAACTGGTTTCACAGGAAAGGCTCAAATCATAGAGAGTAAGAGGAGTCAGTCTTCTTGTACTGAAGTCGTCATTGTGCTTTTGAATTTATTTTCGATGCCATTTCTGTGTTTCATCGTCAATATGAAGGCCCAAGGGATACAGTAAATCTGAGGTGAAGCATCGGAATCTGAAACTGGTCTCACAGGAAAGGCGCAAATCACAGACAGTAAGAAGAGTGAGTCTTCTTTAACTTAAGTCGACATTGTGCCTTTTGTCTTTAATTCCGGTGCAATTTATGTGTTTCATTGCCAATATGAAGGTCCAAGGGATACAGTAAACCTGAGGTGAAGCATCGGAATCTAAAACTGGCCTCACAGGAAAGGCTAAAATCATAGACAGTAAGAAGAGTCGGGCTTCTTGTACTCAAGTCGGCATTGTGCCTTTTGTATTTATTTCCGATGCAATTCTTGTGTTTCATCGTCAATATGAAAGACCAAGGGAAAATGTAAACCTGATGTGAAGCATCGGAATCTAAAACTAGTCTCACAGGAATCGCTCAATTCATAGACAGTAAGAAGAGTCAGTCTTCTTGTATTTAAGTAGGCATTGTGCCTTTTGTATATATTTACGATGCAATTTCTGTATTTGATTGTCAATATGAAGGTCCAGGGCATACAGTAAACCTGAGGTGAAGCATCGGAATCTAAAACTGGCCTCAGAGGAAAGGCTCAAATTATAGACAGTAAGAATAGTCAGTCTTCTTGTACTTAAGTCGGCATTGTGCCTTTTGTATTTAATTCCGATGCAATTTCTGTGTTTCATCGTCAACATGAAGGTCCAAGGGATACAGTAAACATGAGGTAAAGTATCAGAATCTAAAACTGGTCTCATAGAAAAGGCTCAAGTCATTGACAGTAAGAAGAGTCAGTCTTCTTGTACTTAAGTCGGAATTGTGCCTTTTGTATTTAATTCCGATGCAATTTCTGTGTTTAAGCACGAATATAAAGGACCAAGGGATACAGTAAACCTGAAGTGAATCAAGGGAATCTAAAACTGTTTTCATAGGAAAGGCTCAAATCATAGACAGTCAGAGGAGTCAGTCTTCTTGTACTTAAGTCGGCATTGAGCCTTTTGAATTTTTCCCGAAGCAATATCTGTGATTCATCGTGAATATGAAGGTCCAAGGGATACTGAAAACCTGAAGTGAAGCATCGGAATCTAAGCCTTGTCTCACAGGAAAGGCTCATATCATAGACAGTAAGAAGAGTCAGTCTTCTAGTACTTAAGTCGGAATTGTGCCTTTTGTATTTATTTCCGATGCCATTTCTGTGTTTCATCGTCAATATGAAGGTCCAAGGGATACAGTAAACCTGAAGTGAAGCATGGGAATCCAAAACTGGTCTCACAGGAAAGGCTCATATCATAGACAGTAAGAAGAGTCAGTCTTCTTCTACTTAAGACGGAATTGTGCCTTTTGTATTTATTTCCGTTGCAATTTCTGTGTTTCATCGTCAATATCAAGGTCCAAGGGATACAGTAAACCTGACGTGAAGCATCGGAATCTAAAACTGGCCTCACCTCCAAGGGATATAATAAATCTGAAGTGAAGCATCGGAATGTAAAACTGGTTTCACAGGAAAGGCTCAAATCATAGACGGTAAGAAGAGTCAGTCTTCTTGTACTTAAGTCGGCATTGTGCATTTTGTATTTTTTTCCTATGCAATTTCTGTGTTTTATTGTCAATAAGATGGTCCAAGGGATACAGTAAACCTGAAGTGAAGCATCGGAATGTAAAACTGGTCTGACAGGAAAGGCTCAAATCATAGAATGTAAGATGAGTCGGTCCTCTTGTACTTAATTCGGTATTTTGCCTTTTGTATTTAATTCCGTTGCAATTTCTGTGTTTAATCGTCAATAAGAAGGTCCAAGGGACACAGTAAACCTGAAGTGAAGCATCGGAAACTAAAACTGGTCTCACAGGAAAGGCTCAAAACATAGAATGTAAGATGAGTCAGTCCTCGTGTACTTAAGTCGGCATTGTGTCTTTTGTATTTAATTCCGATGCAATTTCTGTGTTTCATCGTCAATAAGAATGGCCACAGGATACAGTAAACCTGAAGTGAGGCATCGGAATCTAAAACTGGTCTCACAGGGAAGGTTCAAAACATAGAATGTAAGAAGAGTCAGACCTCTAGTACTTAAGTCGGCATTGTGGCTTTAGTATTTAAGGGGCTCCGGAATGGCTCAAAATCATGATAAGTTCAATTTTTACTTTTTTGCGGTTTCTGAACCTGCCGACTACTACCTTATTATAGCTATATAATTTATTCAATTCCGAAGACTACAACTATTTTTAAATTTTTTTTGAAATGTGTTCTACATGGGCGTGACCAACTGTGGCGCTGTTAAACTGCTGTCAAATGGTGTTATTATCAACGTCCGTGTTCATCAGGTACATTTTAGTGATGTGAGATAAAGTATGTGTTGTGGCTAACCTGTGATGGTTGAATATATATCGCTGGTGTGATTGTCGATTGTTTCATGTTTATTTACTCTGTCGTTATCGCGAAAATATTCGTAATTAATTCTGTTTCTTGAGTCTCTGTTTTGTTGAAGTACAATAATGAGTAAAAGTAAAGTTATTAGAAATCCTCTGAAGGCTTTTAAGAAAAGGAGAAATGTTGGAAAGCCAAAGGTATGTGTTATTACTGTAAACAATAAAGACGATAACAAAGTGAGTGAACCTAACCTCTCAAGTACACCTGCCCATAGCAGTCAAAGTGGGAAAGAAAATACTTCACAGAAGAAGCTTGGTTCAATGAGTGAAAACTATGAATGTTTTATGGGCGAATCGGATGTGAATGAAATGTTTGATATGTCGGTTCTCAAAGGAATCTTTTCAAACTGTGTAAGATGTATTCATTGTAATGAGGTTGGTCTGGAACTGTCCATAATAAAGCACGTAGGACTTGCTAGTGAAATACAACTGAAATGTGATAAGTGTTCATACATGACCACGTTTGGGAACAGTGTTGCAGTAACTGCAACTGAAGAAAATGGTAGCAAAATCTACGAACACAACAACGAGCGATGCTTGCTTTCGACAAGGAACGCCTTCGGGCTGCAGACAGGGCTGTAAAGAGTCTAGAAATACAAGCAAAAGTAAACAGGAGGAAGAACAAGAGGAAGTTGGAGGAGGAGTTTGCAGAGGATGAAGATAATCCACCCTATGGACCTGGAATGCACTAAAAACTTAATCCAATCTTTGTCGCTCGATTCCCAAAACTTTTATTTTCTCATACTAATTACATGTTTTCTAAGGATCTTCCAAACATATTTGTTTCAAGCTTTCAGTAAATGTTACACAGTACCTTCTGCATAATTTAACACAGCCTTTTTCCAAAAAACTGTACATTTTTGAATATATAAATAAAAAATTGCAAAAAATGTTGTAAATTTTCATTACAATTGAAAAAAAATCATCTTTAATAACTGAACTAAAATTCTGAAAAATCCCTGTGTTAAGTTGTAGCCCATATTCCAATAAATAATCTGTAAAAAGTTCAACTTCCTACCTCAAATACTTTGTGAGGAAAGATGTAATTTATAACCGTTATTTTAACATTGCAAGTATAGGGCGTTCCAGGGCCCCTTAATTCCGATGCAATTTGTGTGTTTCATCGTCAATATGAAGGTCCAAGGGATACAGTAAACCTGTAGTGATGCATCGGAATCAAAAAATGGATCACAGGAAAGGCTCCAAACATATACAGGAAGAAGACTCAGTCTTCTGGTACTTACAACGCCATTGTGCATTTTGTATTTAATTTCGATGCAATTTCTGTGTTTCACAGTCAATATGAACGTCCAAGGAATACAGTAAACCTGAAGTGAAGCATCGGAATCTAAAACTGGTGTCATAGGAAAGGCTAAAAACATAGACAGTAAGAAGAGCCAGTCTTCTTGTACTTAAGTCGACATTGTGCGTTTTGAATTTAATTCCGATGCAATTTCTGTGTTTCTCCGTCAATATGACGGTCTAAGGGATACGGTAAACCTGAAGGGAAGCATCGAAAGCTAAAACTGGTCTCACAGAAACGGTTAAAAACATAGACAGTAAGGAAAGCCAGTGTTCCTGTACTTTAGTCGACATTGCGCCTTTTGTATTTAATTCCGAAGCAATATCTGTGTTTCATCGTCAATATGAAGGTCCAAGGGATACAGTAAACCTGATGTGAAGCATCGATATCTGAAACTGGTCTCACAGGAATGGTTCAAAACATAGACAGTAAGAAGAATCAGTCTGCTTGTACGTATGTCGGCATTGTGTATTTTCTATTTAATTCCGATGCAATTTCTGTGTTTCATCGTCAATATGATGGTCCAAGGGATACAGTAAACCTGAAGAAAAGCATCGGAATCTGAAACTGATCTCACAGGAAATCTTCAAAACGTAGACAGTAAGATGAGTCAGTCCTCTTATACTTAAGTCGGCATTGTGCCTCACGTATTTAATTCCGATGCAATTTATGTGTTTCATCGTCAATAAGAAGGTCCAAGGGATACAGTAAACCTGAAGTGAAGCATCGGAATCTAAAACTGGTCTCATAGGAAAGGCTGAAAACATATACAGTAAGAAGAGCCAGTCTTCTTGTACTTAAGTCGACATTGTGCGTTTTGTATTTAATTACGATGCAATTTCTGTGTTTCATCGTCAATAAGAAGGTCCAAGGGATACAGTAAACCTGAAGTAAAACATCGGAATCCAAAACTGGTCTCACAGGAAAGGCTTGAATCATAGAATGTAAGAAGAGTCAGTATTCTTGTACTTAAGTCGGCATTGTGCCTTTTGTATTTGATTCCGATGCGATTTTTGTGTTTGATCGTCAATAAGAAGGTCCAAGGGATACAGTAAACCTGAAATGAAGTATCGGGATCTAAAACTGGTCTCACAGGAAAGGATCAAATCAGAGACAGTAAGAAGTGTCAGTCATCTTGTACGTAAGTCGGCAGTGTGCTTTTTGTACTTACTTGCGATGCAGTTTCTGTTTTTCATCGTCAATAATAAGGTGCAAGGGATACAGTAAACCTGAAGTAAAGCATCGGAATCTAAAACTGGTCATACAGGATATGCTCAAAACATAGACATTAAGAAGTGGCAGTCATCTTGTACGTAAGTCGGCATTGTGCTTTTTGTACTTACTTGCGATGCAATTTCAGTATTTCATCGTCAATATGAAGGTGCAAGGGATACAGTAAACCGGAAGTGAAGCATCGGAAACTTAAACTGGTCTCACAAGAAAGGCTCAAATCAATTAATGTAAGAATAGCAAGTGTTCGAGTACTTTAGTCGACATTGTGCCATTTGTATTTAATTCCGATGCAATTTCTGTGTTTCATCGTCAATAAGAAGATCCAAGGGATACAGTAAACCTGAAGTGAAACATCGGATTCTAAAACTGGTCTCACAGGAAAGGCTCAAAACATAGAATGTAAGATGAGTCAGTCCTCCTGTACTTAAGTCGGCATTTTGCCTTTTCTATTTAATTCCGATGCAATTTCTGTGTTACATCGTCAATATGAAGGTCCCAGGGATACAGTAAACCTGAAGTAAGGCATCGGAATCTAAAAATGGTCTCACAGGAAAGGTTCAAATCATAGACAGTAAGAAGAGTCAGTCTTTTTGTACTTAAGTCGGTATTGTGCCTTTTGTATTTACTTCCGATGCAATTTCTGTGTTTCATCATCACTCAGAAGGTCCAAGGACACAGTAAACCTGAAGTGAAGCATCAGAATCTAAAACAGGTCTCACAGGAAAGGCTCAAAACATAGAATGTAAGATGAGTCAGTCCCCTTGTACTTAAGTCGGCATTGTGCGTTTGTATTTAATTCCGATCCAATTTCTGTGTTTCATCGTCAATAAGAAGGTCCAAGGCATACAGTAAACCTGAAGAGAAGCATCAGAATCCAAAACTGGTCTCACAGGAAAGGCTCAAAGCATAAACTGGAAGAACACTCAAACTTCTTGTTCTTACATCGGCATTGGGCATTTTGAATTTAACTCCGATGCAATTTCTGTGTTTCATCGTCAATATGAACGTCCAAGGGATACAGTAAACCTGAAGTGAGGAATCGGAATTTAAAACTGGTCTCACAGGAGAGGCTCAAATCGTAGAATGTAAGAAGGACCAGTCCTCTTGTGCTATAGACGGCACTGTGCCTTTTGTATTTAATTCCGATTCCATATAGTTGTTTCATCGTCAATAAGAATGTCCAAGGGATACAGTATACCTGAAGAGAAGCATCGGAATCTAAAACTGGTCTCACTGGAAAGGCTCAAATCATATAATGTAAGAAGAGTCAGTCCTCTTGTACTTAAGACGGCATAGTGCCTTTTGTATTTAATTCCGATGCAATTTCTGTGTTTCATCGTCAATATGAAGGTCCAAGGGATAAAATTAATCTGAGGTGAAGCATCGGAATCTAAAACTGGTCTCACAGGAAAGGCTCAAATCATAGAATGTAAGAAGGTCAGTCCTCTTGTACTTAAGTCGGCATTGTGCTTTTTGTATTTAATTCCAATGCAATTTCTGTGTATCATCGTCAATAAGACGGTCCAAGGGACAAAGTAAACCTGGAGTGAAGCATCGGAAACTAAAACTGGTCTCACTGGAAATTCTCAAAGCGTAGAATGTAAGATGAGTCAGTCCTCTTGTACTTAATTCGGCATTGAGCCATTTCTATTTAATTCCGAGCAATTTCTGTGTTTCATCGTCAATAAGAAGGTCCAAGAGATACAGTAAAGCTGATGTGAAGCATCGGAATCTAAAACTGGTCCCACAGGAAAGGCTAAATCATAGACAGTAAGAAGAGTAAGACTTCTTGTCCAGAAGTCGGCATTGTGCTTTTTGTACTTAATTCCGATGCAATTTCTGTGTTTCATCGTCAATAAGAAGGTCCAAGGCATACGGTAAACCTGAAGTGAAGCATCGGAAGCTAAAACTGGTCTAACAGGAAAGGTTCGAAACATAGACAGTAAGAAGAGTCAGTCTTCTTGTACTTAAGTCGGCATTGTGCCTTTTGTATTTAATTCCGATGCAATTTCTGTGTTTCATCGTCAATAAGAATGTCCAAGTGGTACAGTAAACTTGAAGGGAAGCATGGGGTTCAAAACTGGTCTCACAGGAAAGGCTCAAAGCATATACTGGAAGAAGACTCAGTCTTCTTGTACTTACATCGGCATTGTGCATGTTGTATTTAACTCCGATGCAATTTCTGTGCTTGATAGTCAATATGAACGTCCAAGGGATACAACAAACTTCAATGTGGTGCATCGGAATCTAAAACTGGGGTCACAGGAAAGGTTCAAATCATAGATAGTAATAAGAGTCAGTCTTCTTGTACGTAAGTCGGCACTGTGCCTTTTGTTCTTAATTCCGATGCAATGTCTGTGTTTCATCGTCAATATGAAGGTCAACGGGATACAGTAAACCTGATGTGAAGCATCGAAATCTAAAACTGGTCTCACAGGATATGTTCAAAACATAGACATTAAGATGAGTCAGACATATTGTACTTAAGTCGACATTGCGCCTTTTGTATTTCATTCCGATGCAATTTCTATATTTCGTCGTCAATAAGAAAGTCCAAGGGATACAGTAAGCCTCAAGTGAAGCATCGGAATCTAAAACCGGTCTCACACGAAAGTCTCAAATCATAGAATGTAAGAAGGGTCAGTCCTCTTGTGCTTAAGTCGGCACTGTGCCTTTTGTATTTAATTCCGATGCCATTTCCGTGTTTCATCGTCAATAAGAATGTCCAAGGGATGCAGTAAACCGGAAGTGAAACATCGAAAACTAAAACTGGTCTCACTGGAAAGGCTCAAATCATATAATGTAAGAAGAGTCAGTCCTCTTGTACTTAAGACGGCATTGTGCCTTTTTTATATAATTCCTATGCGATTTCTGTGTTTCATCGTCAATATGAAGGTCCAAGGGATAAAATTAATCTGAGGTCGGAATCTAAAACTGGTCTCACAGGAAAGGTTCAAAACATAGACAGTAAGGAGAGCCAGTGTTCGTGTACTTTAGTCGACATTGTGCCATTTGTATTTAATTCCGATGCAATTTCTGTGTCTCATCGTCAATAAGAATGTCCAAGGGATACAGTAAACCTGATGTGAAGCATCGGAATCTAGAACTGACCTCACAGGAAAGGCTCAAATCATAGAATGTAAGAAGGGTCAGTCCTCTTGTACTTAAGTCGGCATTGTGCTTTTTTTATTTAATTCCGATGCAATTTCTTTGTTTCATCGTCAATAAGAAGGTCCAAGGGATACGGTAAACCTGAAGTGAAGCATCGGAAGCTAAAACTGGTCTAACACGAAAGGTTCAAAACATAGACAGTAAAAAGAGCCAGTGTTCGTGTACTTTAGTCGACATTGTGCCCTTTTGTATCTAATTCCGATTCAATTTCTGTGTTTCATCGTCAATAAGAATGTCCAAGGGATACAGTAAACCTGAAGTGAAGCATCGGAATCTAGAACTGGCCTCACAGGAAAGGCTCAAATCATAGAATGTAAGAAGGGTCAGTCCTCTCGTACTTAAGTCGGCATTGTGATTTTTGTATTTAATTCCGGTGCAATTTCTGTGTTTCATCGTCAATAAGATGGTCCAAGGGACAAAGTAAACCTGGAGTGAAGCAACGGAAACTAAAACTGGTCTCACGGGAAATTCTCAAAGCGTAGAATGTAAGATGAGTCAGTCCTCTTGTACTTAAGTCGGCATTGTGCCTTTTCTATTGAATTCCGAGCGATTTCTGTGTTTCATCGTCAATAAGAAGGTCCAAGGGATACAGTAAACCTGAAGTGAAGCATCTGAATCTAATACTGGTCCCACAGGAAAGGCTAAAAAAAAGACAGTAAGAAGAGTCAGACTTCTTGTACATAAGTCGGCATTGTGCTTTTTGTATTTAATTCCGATGCAATTTGTTTGTTTCATCGTCAATAAGAAGGTCCAAGGGATACGGTAAACCTCAAGTGAAGCATCGGAACGTAAAACTGGTCTAACAGGAAAGGTTCAAAACATAGATAGTAAGAAGAGTCAGTCTTCTTGTACTTAAGTCGGCATTTTGCATTTTGTATTTTATTCCGATGCAATTTCTGTATTTCATCGTCAATAAGAAGGTCCAAGTGCTACAATAAACCTGAAGGGAAGCATCGGAATCAAAAACTGGTCTCACAGGAAAGGCTCAAATCATAGAATGTAAGAAGGGTCGGTCCTCTTGTACTTAAGTCGTCATTGTGCTTTTCGTATTTAATTCCGATGCAATTTCTCTGTTTCATCGTCAATAAAAAGGTCCAAGGGATATAGTAAACCTGAAGCGAAGCATCGGAGTCTAAATCTGGTCTAACCAGAAAGGTTCAAAACATAGACGCTAAGAAGTGTTTGTCTTCTTGAACTTAAGTCGGCATTGTGCCTTTTGTATTTAATTCCGATGCAATTTCTGTGTTTCATCGTCAATAAGAAGGTTTAAGGGATACAGTAAACCTGAAGTGAAGCATCGGAATCTAAATCTGGTCTAACAGGAAAGGTTCAAAACTTAGAAAGTAAGAAGAGTCAGTCTTCTCGTACTTAATTCGGCATTGTGCCTTTTGTAATTAATTCCGATTCAATTTGTGTGTTTCATTGACAATAAGAAGGTCCAAGGGATACAGTAAACCTGAAGTGAAGCATCGGAATCTAAAACTGATCTCACAGGAGAGGCTCAAATCATAGAATGTAAGAAGGGTCAGTCCTCTTGTACATAAGTCGGCATTGTGCCTATTGTGTTTAATTCCGATGCAATTTCTGTGTTTCATCGTGAATAAGAAGGTGCAAGGGATACGATAAACCTGAAGTGAAGCATCGGAATGTAAAACTGGCCTAACAGGAAAGGTTGAAAACACAGACAGTAAGAAGAGTCAGTCTTCTGGAACTTAAGTCGGCATTGTGCCTTTTGTATTTAATTCCGATGCAATTTCTGTGTTTCATCGTCAATAAGAAGATTTAAGGGACACAGTAAACCCAAAGTGAAGCATCGGAATCTAAAACTGGTTTCACAGGAAATTCTCAAAACATAGAAATTAAGATGAGTCAGTCCTCTTGTACTTAAGTCAGCATAGTGCCTTTTGTATTTAGTTTCGATGCAATTTCTGTGATTCATCGGCAATAAGAAGGTCCAAGGGATACAGTAAACCTAAAGTGAAGCATCGGACTCTAAAACTGGTCTCACAGGAAAGGGTCAAACATATACAGTAGGAAGAGTCAGTCTTCTTGTACTTAAGTCGGCATTGTTTCTTCTGTGTTTAATTCCGATGTAATTCCTGTGTTTCATAGTCAATAAGAAGGTCCAAGGGATACAGTAAACCTGAAGTGAAGCATCGGAATCTAAATCTGGTCTCACAGGAAAGGCTCAAATCTTAGAATGTGTGAAGGGTCAGTCCTCTTAAACTTAAGACGTCATTGTATCTTTTGTATTTAATTCCGATTCAATTTCTGTGATTCATCTTCAATAAGAAGGTCCAAGGGATACAATAAACCTGAAGTGAAGCATCGCAATCTAAAACTGGTCTCACAGGAAAGGCTTCAATCATAGAATGTAAGAAGAGTCAGTCCTCTTGTATTTATGTTGGCATTGTGCATTTTGTATTTAATTGCGATGCAATTTCTATGTTTCATCGTCAATAAGAAGGTCCAAGGGATACAGTAAACCTGAAGTTAAGCATCGAAATCTAAAACTGGTCTCACAGGAGAGGCTCAAATCATAGTATGTAAGAAGAGTCAGTCCTCTTGTACTTAAGTCGGCATTAGGCCTTCTGTATTTAATTCCGATGCAATTTCTGTGTTTCATCGTTAATAAGAAGGTCCAAGGGATACAGTAAACCTGAGGTGAAGCATCACAATCTGAAACTGGTCTCACAGGAAAGGTTCAAAACATAGACAGTAAGGAGAGCCAGTGTTCTTGTACTTTAGTCGACATTGTGCCATTTGTGTTTAATTCCGACGCAATTTCTGTGTTTCATCGTCAGTAAGAAGGTCCAAGGGATACAGTAAGCCTGAAGTGAAGCCTTGGAATATAAATCTGGTCTCGTAGGAAAGGCTGAAAACATAGACATTAAGAAGAGCCGGTCTTATTGTATTTAATTCGACGTTGTGCGTTTTGTACTAATTTCGGATGCAATTTCTGTGTTTCATCGTCAATATGAAGGTCTAAGGGATACAGTAAACCTGAGGTGAAGCATCGGAACCTAAAACTGATCTCACAGGAAAGGTTCAAAGCATTGACAGTACGAAGAGCCAGTGTTCTTGTACTTTAGTCGACATTGCTCCTTTTGTATTTAATTCCGATGCAATTTCTCTGTATCAGCGTCAATAAGAATGTCCAAGGGATACACTAAACCTGAAGTGAAGCATCGGAATCTAAAACTGGTCTCCCAGGATAGGTTCAAATCATGGACATTAAGAAGGGTCAGATATCTTGTACGTAGGTAGGCATTGTGCCTTTTGTATTTAATTCCGATGCAATTTCTGTGTTTCATCGTAAGTAAGAAGGTCCAAGGGATCCAGTAAACCTTAAGTGAAGCATCGGAATCCAAAACTGGTCTCACAGGATACGTTCAAAACATAGACAGTAAGAAGAGTCAGTCTTCCTGTACTTAAGTCAGCATTGTGCCTTTTGTATTTAATTACGATGCAATTTCTGTGTTTCATCGTCAATAAGCAGGTCCAGGGGATACAGTAAACCTAAAGTGAAGCATCGGATTTTAAAACTGATCTAACAGGAAAGATTCAAATCATAGAGAGTAAGAAGATTCAGTCTTCTTGTACTTAAGTCGGCATTGTGACTTTTGTATTTAATTCCGATGCAATTTCTGTGTTTCATCGTCAATATGAAGGTCCAAGAGATACAGTAAACCTGTAGTGAAGCATCGGAATCTAAATCTGGTCTCACAGGAACGGCTTAAATCATATTACGTATGAAGAGTCAGTCCTCTTGTACTTAAGTCGGCACTGAATTAAATGACTCCGATGCAGTTTTTGTGTTTCATCGACAGTAAGAAGGTCCAAGGGACTCCGTAAACCTGATGTGCAGCATCGGAATCTAAAACTGGTCTCACAGGAAAGGCTCAAGCATAGGATGTAAGAAGAGTCAGACCTCTTGTACTTAAGCCGGCATTGAGCCTTTTAGTATTTAAATCCGATGCAATTTCTGTGTTTCATCGTCAATATGAAGGTCCAACGGATACAGTAAACCTGAAGTAAAGCATCGGAATCTGAAACTGGTCTCACAGGAAAGGTTCAAAACATAGACAGTAAGAAGAGTCTGTCTTTTTGTACAAAAGTCGGCAAAGTGCCTTTTGTATTTATTTCCGATGCTATTTCTGTGTTTCATCATCAATACGAAGGTCCAAGGGATACAGTAAACCTGAAGTGAAGCATCTGAATCTAAAACCGGTCTCATAGGAAAGGCTGAAAGCATAGACAGTTAGAAGAGTAATTCTTCTTGTGCTTAAGTCGGCATTGTGCCTTTTGTATTTAATTCTGATGCAATTTTTGTGTTTCATCGTCAATACGAAGGTCCAAGAGATACAGTAAACCTAAAGTGAAGCATCGGAAGCTAAAACTGGTCTCACAGGAATGGTTCAAAACATAGACAATAAGAAGAGTCAGTTTTGTTGTACTTAAGACGGCATTGTGCCTTTTGTATTTAATTCCGTTGCAATTTCTGTTTTTTACCATCAATAAGAAGGTCCAAGGGATACAGGAAACCTGAAGTAAAGCATCGGAATCTAAAACTGGTCTCACCGGAAAGGTTCAAATCATAGACAGTAAGAAGAGTCAGTCTTCTTGTACTAAAGTCGGCATTATTCATTTTGTATTTAATTCCGTAGCAATTTCTGTATTTCATCGTCAATAAGAAGGTCCAAGGGATACAGGAAACCTGAAGTTAAGCATCGGAATCTAAAACTGGTCTCACAGGAAAGGTTCAAAACATAGACAGTAAGAAGAGCCAGTGTTCATGTACTTCAGTCGACATTGTGCCATTTGTATTTAATACCGTTGCAATTTCTGTGTTTCATCGTCAATAAGAATGTCCAAGGTATACAGTAAACCGGCAGTGAAGCATCGGACTCTATAGCTGGTCTCACAGGAAAGGTTCAAAACATATACAGTAAGACGAGACAGTCCTCCTGTACTTAAATCGGCGTGGTGCCTTTTGTATTTAAATCCGATGCAATTTCTGTGTTTCATCGTCTATAAGAAGCTCCAAGGGCAACAGTAAACCTGACGTGAAGCATCGGAATCTAAAACAGGTATCACAGGAAAGGCTCAAATCATAGAACGTAAGAAGAGTCAGTCCTCTTGTACTTAAGTCGGCATTGTGCTTTTTGTATTTAATTCCGATGCAATTTCTGTGTTTCATCGTAAATAAGAAGGTTTAAGGGACACAGAAAACCTGAAGTGAAGCATCGGAATCTAAATCTGGTCTAACAGGAAAGGTTCAAAACTTAGAAAGTAAGAAGAGTCAGTCTTCTGGTACTTAATTCGGCATTGTGCCTTTTGTAATTAATTCCGATTCAATTTCTGTGTTTCATTGTCAATAAGAAGGTCCAAGGGATACAGTAAACCTGAAGTGAAGCATCGGAATCTAAAACTGATCTCACAGGAGAGGCTCAAATCATAGAATGTAAGAAGGGTCAGTCCTCTTGTACATAAGTCGGCATTGTGCCTATTGTGTTTAATTCCGATGCAATTTCTGTGTTTCATCGTGAATAAGAAGGTGCAAGGGATACGATAAACCTGAAGTGAAGCATCGGAATGTAAAACTGGCCTAACAGGAAAGGTTCAAAACACAGACAGTAAGAAGAGTCAGTCTTCTGGAACTTAAGTCGGCATTGTGCCTTTTGTATTTAATTCCGATGCAATTTCTGTGTTTCATCGTCAATAAGAAGATTTAAGGGACACAGTAAACCCGAAGTGAAGCATCGGAATCTAAAACTGGTTTCACAGGAAATTCTCAAAACATAGAAATTAAGATGAGTCAGTCCTCTTGTACTTAAGTCAGCATAGTGCCTTTTGTATTTAGTTTCGATGCAATTTCTGTGATTCATCGGCAATAAGAAGGTCCAAGGGATACAGTAAACCAGAAGTGAAGCATCGGAATCTAAAACTGGTCAGACAGGAATGGTTCAAAACATAGACAGTAAGAAGAGTCAGCCTTCTCGTACTTAAGTCGGCATTGTGAATTATGTATTTAATTCCGATACAATTTCTGTGTTTCATCGTCAATATGAAGGTCCAAGGGATACCATACACCTGATGTGAAGCATCGGAATCTAAAACTGGTCTCTCAGGAAAGGTTCAATACATAGACAGTAAGAAGAGTCAGTCTTCCTGTACTTAAGTCAGCATTGTGCCTTTTGTATTTAATTCCGATGCAATTTCTGTGTTTCATCGTCAATATTGAGGTCCAAGTGATACAGCAAACATGAAGTGAAGCATAGGAATCTAAAACTGGTCCCAGCGGTAAGGTTCAAAACATAGACATTAAGAAGAGTCAGACTTCTTGTACTTAAGTCGGCATTGTGCATTTTGTATTTAATTCCGATACAATTTCTATGCTTCATAGTCAATAAGAAGATCCAAGGGATACAGTAAACCTGAGGTGTTGCATCAGAATCTAAAACTGGTCTAACAGGAGAGGTTCAAAACGTAGACAGTAAGAATAGTCTGACTTCTTGTACATAAGTCGGCAATGTGCCTTTTGTATTTATTTCCGATGCAGTTTCTGTGTTTCATCATCAATACGAAGGTCCCACGGATACAGTAAACCTGAAGTGAAGCATCGGTATCTAAAACTGGTCTCACAGGAAAGGGTCAAACATAGACAGTAGGAAGAGTCAGTCTTCTTGTACTTAAGTCGGCACTGTATCTTTTGTATTCAATTCCGATTAAATTTCTGTGCTTCATCGTCAATAAGAAAGTCCAAGGGATACAGTAAACCTCAAGTGAAGCATCGGAATCTAAAACTGGTCTTACAGGATAGGCTCAACTTGTAGAATGTAAATCGAGTCAATCCGCTTGTACTTAAGTCGGCATTGTTTCTTCTGTGTTTAATTCCGATGTAATTTCTGTGTTTCATAGTCAATAAGAAGGTCCAAGGGATACAGTAAACCTGAAGTGAAGCATCGGAATCTAAATCTGGTCTCACAGGAAAGGCTCAAATAATAGAATGTGTGAAGGGTCAGTCCTCTTAAACTTAAGACGTCATTGTATCTTTTGTATTTAATTCCGATTCAATTTCTGTGATTCATCTTCAATAAGAAGGTCCAAGGGATACAATAAACCTGAAGTGAAGCATCGCAATCTAAAACTGGTCTCACAGGAAAGGCTCAAATCATAGTATGTAAGAAGAGTCAGTCCTCTTGTACTTAAGTCGGCATTAGGCCTTCTGTATTTAATTCCGATGCAATTTCTGTGTTTCATCGTTAATAAGAAGGTCCAAGGGATACAGTAAACCTGAGGTGAAGCATCACAATCTAAAACTGGTCTCACAGGAAAGGTTCAAAACATAGACAGTAAGGAGAGCCAGTGTTCTTGTACTTTAGTCGACATTGTGCCATTTGTGTTTAATTCCGACGCAATTTCTGTGTTTCATCGTCAGTAAGAAGGTCCAAGGGATACAGTAAGCCTGAAGTGAAGCCTTGGAATATAAATCTGGTCTCGTAGGAAAGGCTGAAAACATAGATATTAAGAAGAGCCGGTCTTATTGTACTTAATTCGACGTTGTGCGTTTTGTACTAATTTCGGATGCAATTTCTGTGTTTCATCGTCAATATGAAGGTCTAAGGGATACAGTAAACCTGAGGTGAAGCATCGGAACCTAAAACTGATCTCACAGGAAAGGTTCAAAGCATTGACAGTACGAAGAGCCAGTGTTCTTGTACTTTAGTCGACATTGCGCCTTTTGTATTTAATTCCGATGCAATTTCTCTGTATCAGCGTCAATAAGAATGTCCAAGGGATACACTAAACCTGAAGTGAAGCATCGGAATCTAAAACTGGTCTCACAGGATAGGTTCAAAACATGGACATTAAGAAGGGTCAGACATCTTGTACGTAGGTAGGCATTGTGCCTTTTGTATTTAATTCCGATGCAATTTCTGTGTTTCATCGTAAGTAAGAAGGTCCAAGGGATCCAGTAAACCTTAAGTGAAGCATCGGAATCCAAAACTGGTCTCACAGGATACGTTCAAAACATAGACAGTAAGAAGAGTCAGTCTTCCTGTACTTAAGTCAGCATTGTGCCTTTTGTATTTAATTACGATGCAATTTCTGTGTTTCATCGTCAATAAGCAGGTCCAGGGGATACAGTAAACCTAAAGTGAAGCATCGGATTTTAAAACTGATCTAACAGGAAAGATTCAAATCATAGAGAGTAAGAAGATTCAGTCTTCTTGTACTTAAGTCGGCATTGGGACTTTTGTATTTAATTCAGATGCAATTTCTGTGTTTCATCCTCATTATGAAGGTCCATGGGTTACAGTAAACCTGGAGTGAAGCATCAGAATCAAAAACTGGTCTTATAGGAAAGGCTCCAAACATATACAGGAAGAAGACTCAGTATTCTTTTTCTTACATCGGCATTGTGCACTTTGTACTTAATTCCGATGCAATTTCTGTGTTTCATAGTCAATATGAACGTCCGAGGAATACAGTAAACCTGAAGTGAAACATCGGAATCTAAAACTGGTCTCATAGGAAAGGCTCAAAGCATAGACAGTAAGATGAGTCAGTGTTCTTGTACGTAAGTCGGCATAGTGCCTTTTGTATTTAATTCCGATGCAATTTCTGTGTTTCATCGTCAATATGAAGGTCCAAGAGATACAGTAAACCTGAAGTAAAGCATCGGAATCTAAAACTGGTCTCACAGGAAAGGTTAAAAACATAGACAGTAAGAAGAGTCTGTCTTTTTGTACAGAAGTCGGCAATGTGTCTTTTGTATTTATTTCCGATGCTATTTCTGTGTTTCATCATCAATACGAAGGTCCAAGGGATACAGTAAACCTGAAGCGAAGCATCGGAATCTAAATCTGGTCTCACAGGAACGGCTTAAATCATATTACGTATGAAGAGTCAGTCCTCTTGTACTTAAGTCGGCACTGAATTAAATGACTCCGATGCAGTTTTTGTGTTTCATCGACAGTAAGAAGGTCCAAGGGACTCCGTAAACCTGATGTGCAGCATCGGAATCTAAAACTGGTCTCACAGGAAAGGCTCAAGCATAGGATGGAAGAAGAGTCAGACCTCTTGTACTTAAGCCGGCATTGAGCCTTTTAGTATTTAAATCCGATGCAATTTCTGTGTTTCATCGTCAATATGAAGGTCCAAGGGATACAGTAAACCTGAAGTAAAGCATCGGAATCTGAAACTGGTCTCACAGGAAAGGTTCAAAACATAGACAGTAAGAAGAGTCTGTCTTTTTGTACAAAAGTCGCCAAAGTGCCTTTTGTATTTATTTCAGATGCTATTTCTGTGTTTCATCATCAATACGAAGGTCCAAGGGATACAGTAAACCTGAGGTGAAGCATCGGAATCTAAATCTGGTCTCACAGGAACGGCTTAAATCATATTACGTATGAAGAGTCAGTCCTCTTGTACTTAAGTCGGCACTGAATTAAATGACTCCGATGCAGTTTTTGTGTGTCATCGACAGTAAGAAGGTCCAAGGGACTCCGTAAACCTGATGTGCAGCATCGGAATCTAAAACTGGTCTCACAGGAAAGGCTCAAGCATAGGATGTAAGAAGAGTCAGACCTCTTGTACTTAAGCCGGCATTGAGCTTTTTAGTATTTAAATCCGATGCAATTTCTGTGTTTCATCATCAATATAAAGGTCCAAGGGATACAGTAATCCTGAAGTGAAGCATCTGAATCTAAAACCGGTCTCACAGGAATGGTTCAAAACATAGACAATAAGAAGAGTCAGTTTTGTTGTACTTAAGACGGCATTGTGCCTTTTGTATTTAATTCTGTTGCAATTTCTGTTTTTTATCATCAATAAGAAGGTCCAAGGGATACAGGAAACCTGAAGTAGAGCATCGGAATCTAAAACTGGTCTCACCGGAAAGGTTCAAATCATAGACAGTAAGAAGAGTCAGTCTTCTTGTACTAAAGTCGGCGTTATGCATTTTGTATTTAATTCCGTAGCAATTTCTGTATTTCATCGTCAATAAGAAGGTCCAAGGGATACAATAAACCTGAAGTGAAGCATCGGAATCTAAAACTGGTCCCACCGGATAGGATCAAAAGATAGACATTAAGAAAAGTCAGTCTTCTTGTACTTAAGTCGGCAATGTGCATTTTGTATTTATTTCCTATGCAATTTCTGTGTTTCATCATCAATACGAAGGTCCAAGGGTTACAGTAAACCTGAAGTGAAGCATCGGTATTTAAAACTGGTCTCACAGGAAAGGTTCAAAACATAGACAGTATTAATAGTCAACCTTCTTGTACTTAAGTCGGCATTGTGTCTTTTGTATTTTATTCCGATGCAATTTCTGTGTTTCATCGTCAATAAGCAGGTGCAGGGGAAACAGTAAACATGAAGTGAAGCATCGGAATCTAAAACTGATCTAACAGGAAAGGTTCAAAACATAGACAGTAAGAAGGGTCAGTCTTCTTGTACTTAAGTCGGCATTGTGCCTTTTGTATTTAATTCCGATGCAATTTCTGTGTTTCATCGGCAATAAGAAGGTCCATGGGATACAGTACACCTGAAGTGAAGCATCGGAATCAGAAACTGGTCTCGCATGAAAGGCTCCAAACACATACAGGAAGAAGACACAGTATTCATGTACTTACATCGGCATTGTTCATTTTGTATTTAATTCCAATGCAATTTCTGTGTTTCATAGTCAATATGAACGTACAAGGAATACAGTAAACTTGAAGTGAAGAATCTGAATATAAAACTGGTCTCATAGGAAAGGCTGAAATCATAGACAGTTAGAAGAGTCATTCTTCTTGTACTGAAGTCGGCATTGAGCCTTTTGTATTTAATTCTGATGCAATTTCTGTGTTTCATCGGCAATACGAAAGTCCAAGGAATACAGTAAACCTGAAGGGAAGCATCGGAATCTAAAACTGGTCTTACGGGATAGGCTCAAATTATAGAATGTAAATCGAGTCAGTCCGCTTGTACTTAAGTCGGCATTGTGCCTTTTGTGTTTAATTCCGATGCAATTTCTGTGTTTCATCGTCAATAAGAAGGTCAAAGGGATACAGTAAACCTGAAGTAAGGCATCGGAATCTAAAACTGGTCTCACAGGAAAGGTTCAAAACATAGACAACAAGAAGAGTCAGTTTTCTTGTACTTAAGTCGGCATTGTGCCTTTTGTATTTAATTCCGATGCAATTTCTGTGTTTCATCAACAATAAGAAGGGCCAAGTGATACAGGAAACCTGAAGTGAAGCATCGGAATCTAAACCTGGTCTCACCGGAAAGGTTCAGAACATAGACAGTAAGAATAGTCAGTCTTCTTGTACTTAAGTCGGCATTGTTCCTTTTGTATTTAATTCCGGTGCAATTTCTGTGTTTCATCTTCAATAAGAAGGTCCAAGGGATACAATAAACTTGAAGTGAAGCATCGCAATCTAAAACGGGTCTCACAGGAAAGGCTTAAATCATAGAATGTAAGAAGAGTCAGTCCTCTTGTGTTTACGTCGGCATTGGGCCATTTGTATTTAATTCCGATGCGATTTCTGTGTTTCATCGTCAGTAAGAATGTCCAAGGGATACAGAAAACCTGAAGTGAAGCATCGGAATCTAAAACTGATCTAACAGGAAAGGTTAAAAAATTGACAGTTAGAAGAGTCAGTCTTTTTGCACTTAAGTCGGCATTGTGCCTTTTGTATTTCATTCCGATGCAATTTCTGTGTTTCATCGTCAACAGGAAGGTCCAAGGGATACAGTAAACCTGAAGTGAAGCATCTGAATCGAAAACTGGTCTCACAGGAAAGGTTTAAAACATAGACAATAAGAACAGTCAGTTTTCGTGTACTTAAGTCGGCATTGTACTTTTTGTAATTAATTCCGATGCAATTTCTGTGTTTCATCGTCAATAAGAAGGTCCAAGGGATACAGTAAACCTGAAGAGAAGCATCGGAATCTTAAACTGGTCTCACAGGAAACGTTCTAAACATAGACAGTAAGAAGAGTCAGTCTCCCAGTACTTAAGTCGGCATAGTGCTTTTTTTATATTTAATTCCGATGCAATTTCTGTGTCTCATCGTCAGTAAGAAGCTCCAAGGGATACAGTAAACCTGAAGTGAAGCATCGGAATCTTAAACTGGTCTCACAGGAAACGTTCTAAACATAGACAGTAAGAAGAGTCAGTCTTCTTGTACTTAAGTCGGCATTGTGCCTTTTGTATTTACTTCCGATGCAATTTCTGTATTTCATCGTCAATAAGAAGGTCCAAGGGATACAATAAACCTGAAGTGAGGCATCGGAATCTAAAGCTGGTCTCACCGGATAAGTTCAAAACATTGACATTAAGAAGAGACAGACTTCTTGTACTTAAGTCGGCATTGTGCCTTTTGTATTTAATCCCGATGCAATTTCTATGTTTCATCATCAATAAAAAGATCCAAGGGATGCAGTAATTCTGAAGTGAAGCATCGGAATCTTAAAGTGGTCTAACAGGACAGGTTCAAAACATAAATAGTAAGAAGAGTCAGTGTTGTTGTACTTAAGTCGTCATTGTGCCTTTTGTATTTAAATCCGATGCAATTTCTGTGTTTCATCTTCAATAAGAAAGTCCAAGGGTGCAATAAATCTGAGGTGAAGCATCGCAATCTAAAACTGGTCTCACAGGAAAGGCTTAAATCATAGAATGTAAGAAGAGTCAGTCCTCTTGTATTTATGTCGGCATTGTGCCTTTGTATTTAATTCCGATGCAATTTCTGTGTTTCATCGTCAATAAGAAGTTCGAAGGGATACAGTAAACCTGAAATGAAGCATCGGAATCTAAATCTGGTCTCATAGGAAAGGCTGAAAACATAGACATTACGAAGAGCCGTTCTTTTAGTACTTAATTCGACATTGTGCGTTTTGTATTAAATTCCGATGCAATTTGTGTGTATGATCGTCAATAAGAAGGTCCAAGGGATACAGTAAACCGGAAGTGTAGCATCGGAATCCAAAACTGGTCTCACAGGAAAGGTTCAAAACATAGACAGTAAGAAGTGTCAGTATTTTTGTACGGAAGTCGCCATTGTGCTTTTTGTATTTCATTCCGATGCAATTTATGTGTTTCATCGTCAATAAGAAGGGCCAAGCGATACAGTAAACCTGAAGTGAAGCATTGGAATCTAAAACTGGTCTTACAGGAAAGGCTCAAATCATAGAATGTAAATAGAGTCGGTTTTCTTGTACTTAAGTCGGCTTTGTACGTTTTGAATTTAATTCCGATGCAATTTCTGTGTTTCATCGTCAATAAGAAGGTCCTAGGGATACAGGAAACCTGAAGTGAAGCATCGGAATCTAAAACTAGTCGCACAGGAAAGTTTCAAATCATAGACATTAAGAAGAGTCTGACTTCTTGTACTTAAGTCGGCATTGTGCCACTTGTATTTAATTCCGATGCAATCTCTGTGTTTCATCGCCAATATGAAGGTCCAAGGGATACAGTAAACCTGAATTGAAGCATTGGAATCAAAAACTGGTCTCGCAGGAAAGGCTCGAAACACATACAGGAAGAAGACTCAGTCTTCTTGGACTTACATCGGCATTGTGCATTTTGTATTAATTCCGATGCAATTTCTGTGTTTCATAGTCAAAATGAACGTACAAGGAATACAGTAAGCCTGAAGTGAAGCATCTGAATCTAAAATTAGTCTCATAGGAAAGGCTGAAAGCATAGACAGTTAGAAGAGTCATTCTTCTTGTACTTAAGCCGGCATTGTGCCTTTTGTATTTAATTCCGATGCAATTTCTCGCTTTCATCGTCAATAAGAAAGGCCAAGGGATACAATAAACCAAAAGTGAAGCATCGGAATCTAAAAGTGGTCTGACTGGCAAGGCTAAATCATAGAATGTATGAAGAGTCAGTCCTCTTATACTTAAGTCGCCACTGTGCCTTTTGTATTTAATTCCGATGCAATTTCTGTGTTTCATCGTCAATAAGAAGGGCCAAGGGATACAGGAGACCAGAAGTGAAGTATCAGAATCAAAACCTGGTCTCACCGGAAAGGTTCAGAACATAGACAGTAAGAAGAGTCATTCTTCTTGTACTTAAGTCGGCATTGTGGCTTTTGTATTTAATTCCGATGCAATTTCTGTATTTCATAGTCAATAAGAAGGTCCAAGGGATACAATAAATCTCAAGTGAAGGATCGCAATCTAAAACTGGTCTCACAGGAAAGGCTTAAATCATAGAATGTAAGAAGAATCAGTCCTCTTGTATTTATGTCGGCATTGTGACTTTTGTATTTAATTCCGATGCAATTTCTGTGTTTCATCGTCAATAATAAGGTCCAAGAGATACAGTAAACCTCAAGTGAAGCATCGGAATTTAAAACTGGTTTCACAGGAGAGGCTCTAATCATAAAATGTAAGAAGAGTCAGTCCTCTTGTACTTAAGTCGGCATTGTGCCTTTTGTATTTAATTCCGATGCAATTTCTGTGTTTCATCTTTAATGTGAAGGTCCTAGGGATACAGTAAAAATGAGGTGAAGCATCGGAATCTAAAACTGGTCTCACAGGAAAGGTTCAAACATAGACAGTAAGGAGAGCCAGTGTTCTTGTACTTTAGTCGACATTGTGCCATTTGTATTTAATTCCGATGCAATTTCTGTGTTTCATCGTCAATAAGAAGGTCCAAGGGATACAGGAAACCTGAAGTGAAGGATCGGAATCTACAACTGGTCTCACAGGAAGGGTTCAAAACATAGACAGTAAGAAGAGTCTGTCTTCTTGTACGTAAGTCGGCATTAAGCCTTTTGTATTTAATTCCGATGCAATATCTGTATTACATCGTCAATAAGAAGGTCCAAGTGATACAGTAAACCTTAAGTGAAGCATCGGAATCTAAAACTGGTCTCACAGGTTGGGTTCAAACCATAGACAGTAAGAAGAGTCTAACTTCTTGTACATAAGTCGGCAATGTGCTTTTGTATTTAATTCCCATGCAATTTCTGTGTTTCGTCATCAATACGAAGGTCCAAGGGCTACAGCAAACCTGGAGAGAAGCATTGGAATCTAAAACTGATCTAACAGGAAAGGTTCAAAACATAGAGAGTAAGAAGTGTCAGTCGTCTTGTACTTAAGTCGGCACTGTGCCTTTTGTATTTAGTTCCGATGCAATTTCTGAGCTTCATCGCCAATAAGAATGTCCAAGGGATACAGTAAACCGCAAGTTAAGCATCGGAATCAAAAACTGGTCTTACAGGAAAGGCTCAAATCATAGAATGTAACTAGAGTCAGTTTCCTTTACTTAAGTCGGCTTTGTACATTTTGAATTTAATTCCGATGCAATTTCTGTGTTTCATCAACAATAAGAAGGGCCAAGGGATACAGGAAACCTGAAGTATGCTTCGCAATCTAAAACTGGTCATACAGGATAGGCTTAAATCATAGAATGTAAGAAGAGTCAGTCCTCTTGTAATTATGTCGGCATTGTGCCTTTTGCATTTAATTCCGTTGCAATTTATGTGTTTCATCGTCAATATGAAGGTCCGAGGGAATCAGTAAACCTAAAGTGAAGCATCGGAATCAATAACTGGTCTCGCAGGAAAGGCTCCAAACACATACAGGAAGAAGACTCAGTCTTCTTGGACTTACATCGGCATTGTGCATTTTGTATTTAATTCCGATGCAATTTCGGTGTTTCATAGTCAATATGCACGTACAAGGAATACAGTAAGCTTGAAGTGAAGCATCGGAATCTAAAACTGGTGTCATAGGAAAGGCTGAAAGCATAGACAGTTAGAAGAGTCATTCTTCTTGTACTTAAGTCGGAACTGTGCCTATTGTATTTCATTCCGATGCAATTTCTGTGTTTCATGGTCAATGAGATGGTCCAAGGGATACAGTGAACCTAAAGTGATGCATGGGAATCTAAAAGTGGTCTCACTGGAATGGCTCAAATCATAGAATGTATGAAGGGTCAGTCCTCTTGTACTTAAGTTGCCACTGTGCCTTTTGTATTTAATTCCGAAACAATTTCTGTGCTAGATCGTCAACAAGAATGTCCAAGGGATACAGTAAACCTGAAGTGAAGCATCGGAATCTAAAACTGGTCTTACGGGATAGGCTCCAATTATAGAATGTAGATAGAGTCAGTCCGCTTGTACTTAAGTCGGCATTGTGCCTTTTGTGTTTAATTCCGATGCAATGTCTCTGTTTCATCGTCAATAAGAAGGTCCCAGGGATACAGTAAACCTGAAGTGAAGCATCGAAATCTAAAACTGGTCTCACAGGAGACTCAAATCATAGAATGTATGAAGAGTCAGTCCTCTTGTACTTAAGTGGGCATTATGCCTTTTGTATTTAATTCCGATGCAATTCCTGTGTTTCATCGTCAATGTGAAGGTCTAAGGGAAATATTAAACCTGAGGTGAGGCATCGGAATCTAAAACTGGTCTCACAAGAAAGGTTCAAAACATACACAGTAAGAAGAGCCAGTGTTCTTGTACTTTAGTCGACATTGCGCCTTTTGTATTTAATTCCGATGCAATTTCTGTGCATCATCGTCAATAAGAAGGTCCAAGAGATACAGTAAACCTGAAGTGAAGCATCGGAATGTAAAACTGGTCTCACAGAATAGGTTCAAAACATGGACATTAAGAACGGTCAGACTTCTTGTACTTAAGTCGGCATTGTGCCTTTTGTATTTAATTCCGATGCAATTTCTGTGTTTCATCGTCAATAAGCAGGTCCAGGGGATACAGTAAACCTGAAGTGAAGCATCGGAATCTAAAACTGATCTAACAGGAAAGGTTCAAAACATAGAGAGTGAGAAGAGTCAGTCTTCTTGTACTTAAGTCGGCATTGTGCCTTTTGCATTTAATTCCGATGCAATTTCTGTATTTCATAATCAATAAGAAGGTCCAAGGGATACAATAAATCTCAAGTGAAGGATCGCAATCTAAAACTGGTCTCACAGGAAAGGCTTACATCAAAGAATGTAATAAGAATCAGTCCTCTTGTATTTATGTCGGCATTGTGACTTTTGTATGTAATTCCGATGCAATTTCTGTGTTTCATCGTCAATAATAAGGTCCAAGGGATTCAGTAAACCTCAAGTGAAGCATCGAAATCTAAAACTGGACTCACAGGAGAGGCTCTAATCATAAAATGTAAGAAGAGTCAGTCCTCTTGTACTTAAGTCGGCATTATCCCTTTTGTATTTAATTCCGATGCAATTTCTGTGTTTCATCGTTAATGTGAAGGTCCAAGGGATACAGTAAACCTGAGGTGAAGCATCGGAATCTAAAACTGGTCTCACAGGAAAGGTTCAAACATAGACAGTAAGGAGAGCCAGTGTTCTTGTACTTTAGTCGACATTGTGCCATTTGTATTTAATTTCGATGCAATTTCTGTGTTTCATCGACAATAAGAAGGTCGAAAGGATACAGTAAACCTGAAATGAAGCATCGGAATCTAAATCTGGTCTCATAGGAAAGGCTGAAATCATAGACATTATGAAGAGCCTGTCTTATTGTACTTAATTCGACATTGTGCGTTTTGTATTAAATTCAGAAGCACTTTCTGTGTTTCATCGTCAATTAGAAGGACTAAGGGATACAGTAAACCTGAGGGGAAGCATCGGAATCCAAAACTGTTCTCACAGGAAAGGTTCAAATCATAGACAGTAAGAAGAGCCAGTGTTCTTGTACTTTAGTCGACATTGCGGCTTTTGTATTTAATTCCGATGCAATTTCTGTGTATCATCGTCAATAAGAATGTCCAAGGGATACAGTAAACCTGAAGTGAAGCATCGGAATCTGAAACAGATCTAACAGGAAAGGTTCAAAACATAGACAGTTAGAAGAATCAGTCTTCTTGTACTTAAGTCGGCATTGTGCCTTTAGTATTTCATTCAGGTGCAATTTCTGTGTTTCATCGTCAGTAAGAATGTCCATGAGACTCGGTAAACCTGAAGTGCAGCATCGGAATCTAAAACTGGTCTCACAGGAAAGGCCCAAGCATAGACTGTAAGAAGAGTCAGTCTTCTTGTACTTAAGTCGTCATTGTGAGTTTTGTATTTAATTCCGATGCAATTTCTGTGTTTCATCGTCAATAAGAAGGGCCAAGGGATACAGGAGACCTGAAGTGAAGTATCAGAATCTAAACCTGGTCTCACCGGAAAGGTTCAGAACATTGACAGTAAGAAGAGTCAGTCTTCTTGTACTTAAGTCGGCATTGTGGCTTTTGTATTTAATTCCGATGCAATTTCTGTATTTCATACCCAATAAGAAGGTCCAAGGGATACAATAAATCTAAAGTGAAGGATCGCAATCAAAAACTGGTCTCACAGGAAACGCTTAAATCATAGAATGTAAGAAGAATCAGTCCTCTTGTATTTATGTCGGCATTGTGACTTTTGTATTTAATTCCGATGCAATTTCTGTGTTTCATCGTCAATAATAAGGTCCAAGGGATACAGTAAACCTCAAGTGAAGCATCGGAATCTAAAACTGGTTTCACATGAGAGGCTCTAGTCATAAAATGTAAGAGGAGTCAGTCCTCTTGTACTTAAGTCGGCATTATGCATTTTGTATTTAATTCCGATGCAATTTCTGTGTTTCATCTTTAATGTGAAGGTCCTAGGGATACAGTAAAAATGAGGTGAAGCATCGGAATTTAAAACTGGTCTCACAGGAAAGGTTCAAACATAGACAGTAAGGAGAGCCAGTGTTCTTGTACTTTAGTCGACATTGTGCCATTTGTATTTAATTCCGATGCAATTTCTGTGTTTCATCGTCAATAAGAAGGTCCAAGGGATACAGGAAACCTGAAGTGAAGGATCGGAATCTACAACTGGTCTCACAGGAAGGGTTCAAACATAGACAGTAAGAAGAGTCAGTCTTCTTGTACGTAAGTCGGCTAATGTGCTTTTGTATTTAATTCCGATGCAATTTCTGTGTTTCGTCATCAATACGAAGGTCCAAGGGATACAGCAAACCTGGAGAGAAGCATCGGAATCTAAAACTGATCTAACAGGAAAGGTTCAAAACATAGAGAGTAAGAAGTGTCAGTCCTCTTGTACTTAAGTCGGCACTGTGCCTTTTGTATTTAATTCCGAAACAATTTCTGTGCTTCATCGTCAACAAGAATGTCCAAGGGATACAGTAAACCTGAAGTGAAGCATCGGAATCTAAAACTGGTCTTACAGGATAGGCTCCAATTATAGAATGTAGATAGAGTCAGTCCGCTTGTACTTAAGTCGGCATTGTGCCTTTTGTGTTTAATTCCGATGCAATTTCTCTGTTTCATCGTCAATAAGAAGGTCCCAGGGATACAGTAAACCTGAAGTGAAGCATCGAAATCAAAAACTGGTCTCACAGGAGACTCAAATCATAGAATGTATGAAGAGTCAGTCCTCTTGTACTTAAGTGGGCATTATGCCTTTTGTATTTAATTCCGATGCAATTTCTGTGTTTCATCGTTAATGTGAAGGTCCAAGGGATACAGTAAACCTGAGGTGAAGCATCGGAATTTAAAACTGGTCTCACAGGAAAGGTCAAAACATAGACAGTAAGGAGAGCCAGTGTTCTTGTACTTTAGTCGACATTGTGCCATTTGTATTTAATTCCGATGCAATTTCTGTGTTTCATCGTCAATAAGAAGGTCGAAGGGATACGGTAAACCTGAAATGAAGTATCGGAATATAAATCTGGTCTCATAGGAAAGGCTGAAAACATAGACATTAAGAAGAGCCGGTCTTATTCTACTTAATTCGACATTGTGCGTTTTCTATTAAATTCGGATGCAATTTCTGTGTTTCATCGTCAATTAGAAGGACTAAGGGATACAGTAAACCTGAGGGGAAGCATCGGAATGCAAAACTGTTCGCACAGGAAAGGTTCAAATCATAGACAGTAAGAAGAGCCAGTGTTCTTGTACTTTAGTCGACATTGCGGCTTTTGTATTTAATTCCGATGCAATTTCTGTGTATCATCGTCAATAAGAAGGTCCAAGGGATACAGTAAACCTAAAGTGAAGCATCGGAATCTAAAACTGATCTAACAGGAAAGGTTCAAAACATAGACAGTTAGAAGAGTCAGTCATCTTGTACTTAAGTCGGCATTGTGCCTTTAGTATTTCATTCAGGTGCAGTTTCTGTGTTTCATCGTCAATAAGAAGGTCCAAGGGATACAGTAAACCTGAAGTGAAGCATCTGGATCTAAAACAGGTCTCACACTAAAGGCTCAAATCATAGAATGTATGAAGGGTCAGTCCTCTTGTACTTAGGTCGGCACTGTGCCTTTTGTATTTAATTCCGATGCAATGTCTGTGTTTCATCGTCAACATGAAGGTCCAAGGGATACAGGAAACCTGAAGTGAAGGATCGGAATCTAAAACTGGTTTCACAGGAAGGGTTCAAAACATAGGCAATATGAAGAGTCAGTCTTCTTGTACGTAAGTCGGCATTGAGCTTTTTGTATTTAATTCCGATGCAATATCTGTATTTCGTCGTCAATAAGAAGGTCCAAGTGATACAGTAAACCTTAAGTGAAGCATCGGAATCTAAAACTGTTTTCACAGGAAAGGTTCAAACCATAAACAGTAAGAAGAGTCTAACTTCTAGTACATAAGTCGGCAATGTGCTTTTGAATTTAATTCCGATGCAATTTCTGTGTTTCGTCATCAATACGAAGGTCCAAGGGATACAGTAAAGCTGGAGAGAAGCATCGGAATCTAAAACTTATCTAACAGGCAAGGTTCAAAACATAGACAGTAAGAAGAGTCAGTCCTCTTGTACTTAAGTCGGCACTGTGCCTTTTGAATTTAATTCCGATGCAATTTCTGAGCTTCATCCTCAATAAGAATGTCCAAGGGATACAGTAAACCGGAAGTTAAGCATCGGAATCTAAAACTGGTCTTACGGGAAAGGCTCAAATCGTAGAATGTAACTAGAGTCAGTTTTCTTGTACTTAAGTCGGCATTGTACTTTTTGAATTTAATTCCGATGCAATTTCTGTGTTTCATCGTCAATAAGAAGAGCCAAGTGATACAGGAGACCTGATGTATGCTTCGTCATCTAAAACTGGTCTCACAGGAAAGGCTTAAATCATAGAATGTAAGAAGAGTCAGTCCTCTTGTATTTATGTCGGCATTGTGCCTTTTGTATTTAATTCCGATGCAATTTCTGTGTTTCATCGTTAATATGAAGGTCCGAGGAAATCAGTAACCTGAAGTGAAGCATCGGAATCAATAACTGGTCTCGCAGAAAAGGCTCCAAACACATACAGGAAGAAGACTGAGTCTTCTTGGACTTACATCGGCATTGTGCATTTTGTATTTAATTCCGATGCAATTATAGTGTTTCATAGTCAATATGCACGTACAAGGAATACAGTAAGCTTGAAGTGAAGCATCTGAATCTAAAACTGGTCTCATAGGAAAGGCTGAAAGCATAGACAGTTAGAAGAGTCATTCTTCTTGTACTTAAGTCGGAACTGTGCCTATTGTATTTCATTCCGATGCAATTTCTGTGTTTCATGGTCAATGAGATGGTCCATGGGATACAGTAAACCTAAAGTGAAGCATCGGAATCTAAAACTGGCCTCACAGGAGAAGCTCAAATCATAGAATGTAAGAAGAGTCAGTCCTCTTGTACTTAAGTCGGCATTATGAATTTTGTATACAATTCCGATGCAATTTTTGTGTTTCATCGTCAATAAGAATGTCGAAGGGATACAGTAAACCTGAAATGAAACATCGGAATCTAAAACTGATCTAACAGGAATGGTTCAAAACATAGACACTAAGAAGAGTCAGTCTCCTTGTACTTAAATCGGCATTGTGCCTTTTGTATTTCATTCGGATGCAATTTCTATGTTTCATCGTCAATATGAAGGTCCAAGTGATACAGTAAACCTGACGTGAAGCATCTGAATCTAAAACCGGTCTCAAACGAAAGTCTGAAGGCATAGACAGTTAGAAGAGTATTTCTTCTTGTACTTAAGTCGGCATTGTGCCTTTTGTATTTAATTCCGATGCAATTTCTGTGTTTCATCGTCAATAAGAAGGTGCAAGGGAAACAGTAAACCTGATGTGAAGCATCGGAATCTAAAACTGATCTAACAGGAGAGGTTCAAAACATAGACAGTAAGAAGAGTCAGTCTTGTTGTACTTAAGTCGGCATTGTGCATTTTGTATTTCATTCCGATGCAATTTCTGTGTTTCATCGTCAATAAGGAGATCCAAGGGATACAGTAAACCCGAAGAGAAGCATCGGAATCTAAAACTGGTCTCACAGGAATGACTTAAATCATATTATGTATGAAGGGTCAGTCCTCTTGTACTTAAGTCGGCACTGAATTAAATAACTCCGATGCAATTTTTGTGTTTCATCGTCAGTAAGAAGGTCCAAGGGACTCTGTAAACCTGAAGTGCTGCATCGGAATCTAAAACTGGTCTCACAGGAAAGGCTCAAGCATAGGATGTAACAAGAGTCAGATCTCTTGTAATTAAGTCTGCATTGTGCCTTTTAGTATTTAAATACGATGCAATTTCTGTGTTTCATCGTCAATATGAAGGTCCAAGGGATACAGTAAACGTGAAGTGAAGCATCAGAATCTAAAACTGGTCTCACGGTAATGGCTTAAATCATATTATGTATTAAGGGTCAGTCCTCTCGTACTTAAGTCGGCACTAAATTATTCAATTCCGATGCAATTTTTGTGTTTTATGCCTCAGTAAGAAGGCCCAAGGGACTCCGTATACCTGAAGTGCAGCCACGGAATCTAAAACTGGTCTCACAAGAAAGTCTCAAGCACAGGATGTATGAAGAGTCAGACCTCTTGTACCTATGTCGGCATTTTGCCTATTAGTATTTAAATCCGATGCAATTTCTGTGTTTCATCGTCAATATGAACGTCCAAGGGATACTGTAACCCTGAAGTGAAGCATCGGAATCAAAATGTGGTCTCGCAGTAAAGGCTCCAAACACATACAGGAATAAGACTCAGTCTTCTTGTACTTACATCAGCATTGTGCATTTTGTATTTCATTCCGATGCAATTTCTGTGTTTCATCGTCAATAAGCAGGTCCAAGGGATACAGTAAACCTGAAGTGAAGCATCGGAATCTAAAACTGGTCTCACAGGAATGATTTAAATGATATTATGTATGAAGGGTCAGTCCACTTGTATTTAAGTCGGCACTGAATTAAATATTTCCGATGCAATTTTTGTGTTTCATCGTCAGTAAGAAGGTCCACGGGACTCCGTAAACCTGAAGTGCAGCATCTTAATCTAAAACTGGTCTCACAGGAAAGGCTCAAGCATAGGATGGAAGAAGAGTCAGACCTCTTGTACTGAAGTCGGCATTGTGCCTTTTAGTATTTAAATCCGATGCAATTTCTGTGTTTCATCGTCAATATGAAGGTCCAATTGATACAGTAAACCTGAAGTGAAGCATCTGAATCTAAAACCGGTCTCATAGGAAAGGCTGAAAGCATAGACAGTTAGAAGAGTAATTCTCCTTGTACTTAAGTCGGCATTGTGCCTTTTGTGTTTAATTCCGATGCAATGTCTGTGTTTCATCGTCAATACGAAGGTCCAAGGGATACAGTATACCTAAAGTGAAGCATCGGAATCTAAAAATGGTCTCACCGGAACGGTTCAAAACATAGACAGTAAGAAGAGTCAGTCTTCTTGTACTTAAGTCGGAATTTTGCATTTTGTATTTATTTCCGATGCAATTTCTGTATTTCATCGTCAATAAGAAGGTCCAAGGGATACAGTAAACCTGAAGTGAAGCATCGGAATCTAAAACTGGTATCACCGGATAGGTTCAAAAGATAGACATTAAGAAATGTCAGACTTCTTGTACTTAAGTCGGCATTGTGCCTTTTGTATTTAATTCCGATACAATTTCTATGTTTCATATTCAATAAGAAGATCCAAGGGATACAGTAAACCTGAGGTGTTGCATCTGAATCTAGAACTGGTCTAACAGGAAAGGTTCAAAACGTAGACAGTAAGAATTGTTTGACTTCTTGTACATAAGTCAACAATGTGCATTTTGTATTTATTTCCTATGCAATATTTGTATTTCATCATCAATACGAAGGTCCAAGGCATACAGTAAACCTGAAGTGAAGCATCGCAATCTAAAACTGGTCTCACAGGTAAGGCTTAAATCATGGGATGTAAGAAGAGTCAGTCCTCTTGTGTTTACGTCGGCATTGTGCCTTTTGTATTTAATTCCGATGCAATTTCTGTGTTTCATCGTCAACAAGAAGGTCCAAGGGATACAGTAAACCTGAAGTGAAATATCGAAATCTAAAACTGGTCTCACAGGAGAGGCTCAAATCATAGAATGTAAGAAGAGTCAGTCCTCGTGTACTGAAGTCGGCATTATGCCTTTTGTATTTAATTCCGATGCAATTTCCGTGTTTCATCGTCAGTAAGAAGGTCCAAGGGATACAGTAAACCTGAAATGAAGCATCGGAATATAAATCTGGTCTCATGGGAAAGGCTGAAAGCATAGACATTAAGAAGAGGCGGTCTTATTGTTCTTAATTCGACATTGTGCGTTTTGTATTAATTTTGGATGCAATTTCTGTGTTTCATCGTCAATATGAAGCTCTAAGGGATACAGTAAACCTGAGGTGAAGCATCGGAATCTAAAACTGATCTGAGAGGAAAGGTTCAAAACATAGACAGTAAGAAGAGTCAGTCTTCTATTACTTATGTCGGCATTGAGAGTTTTGTATTTAATTCCGATGCAATTTCTGTGTTTCATCGTCAACAAGAAGGTCCAAGGGATACAGGAAACCTGAAGTGAAGCCTCGGAATCTAAACCTGGTCTCATCGGAAAGGTTCAGAACATAGACAGAAAGAAGAGTCAGTCTTCTTGTACTTAGGTCGGCATTGTGCCTTTTGTATTTATTTCCGATAAAATTTCTGTATTTCAGAGTTAATAAGAAGGTCCAAGGGATACAATAAACCTGAAGTGAAGCATCGGAATCTAAAGCTGGGTTCACCTTATAAGTTCAAAACATAGACATTAAGAAGAGTCAGACCTCTTGTACTTAAGTCGGCATTGTGCCTTTTGTATTTAATTCCGATGCAATTTCTATGTTTCATCATCAATAAAAAGGTCCAAGGGATACAGTAATCCTGAAGTGAAGCATCGGAATCTAAAAGTGGTCTAACAGGACAGGTTCAAAATATAGACTGGAAGAAGAGTCAGTGTTGTTGTACTTAAGTCGTCATTGTGACTTTTGTATTCAATTCCGATGCAATTTCTGTGCTTCATCTTCAATAAGAAGGTCCAAAGGATACAATAAATCTGAAGTGAAGCATCGCAAACTAAAACTGGTCTCACAGGAAAATCTTAAATCATAGAATTTAAGAAGATTCAGTCCTCTTGTATTTATGTCGGCATTGTGCCTTTGTATTGAATTCCGATGCAATTTCTGTGTTTCTTCGTCAATAAGAAGTTCGAAGGGATACAGTAAACCTGAAATGAAGCATCGGATTCTAAATCTGGTCTCATAGGAAAGGCTGAAAACATAGACATTACGAAGAGCCGTTCTTATAGTACTTAATTCGACATTGTGCGTTTTGAATTAAATTCGGATGCAATTTCTGAGTATCATCGTCAATAAGAAGGTCCAAGGGATACAGGAAACCTGAAGTGAAGCATCGGAATCTAAAAGTGGTCTCACAGGAAGGGTTAAAACATAGACAGTAAGAAGAGACAGTCTTCTTGTACGTAAGTCGGCATTGTGCCTTTAGTATTTAATTCCGATGCAATTTATGTATTTCATCGTCAATAAGATGGTCCAAGGTATACAGTAAACCTGAGGTGAAGCATCGGAATCCAAAACTGGATTCACAGGATAGGTTCAAAACATAGAATGTATGAAGGGTCACTCCTCTTGTACTTAAGTCGGCACTGTGCCTTTTGTATTTAATTCCGATAAAATTTCTGAGCTTTATCGTCAATAAGAATGTCCAGGGGATATAGTAAAGCGGGAGTGAAGCTTCGGAATTTAAAACTGATCTTACCGGAAAGGCTCAAATCATAGAATGTAAATAGAGTCAGTTTTCCTGTACTTAGGTCGGTATTGTACTTCTTGTACTTAAGACGGCATTGTGCCTTTTGTATTTAATTCCGATGCAAATTCTGTGTTTCATCGTCAGTAAGCAGGTCCAAGGGATACGGTAAACCTGAAGTGATGCATCGGAATCTAAAACTGATCTAACAGGAATGGTTCAAAACATAGACAGTATGAAGAGTCAGTTTTATTGTACTTAAGCCGGCATTGTGCCTTTTGTAAATAATACCGATTCAATTTCTGTGTTTCATCGTCAATATGAAGGTCCAAGGGATACAGTAAACCTTAAGTGAAGCATTGGAATCTAAAACTGGTCTCACAGGAAAGGCTCAAATCATAGAATGTATGAAGGGTCAGTCCTATTGAACTTAAGTCGGCACTGTGCCTTTTGTACGTAATTCCGATGCAATTTCTGAGCTTCATCATCAATAAGAATGTCGAAAGGATATAGTAAACCGGAAGTGAAGCATCGGAATCTAATACTAGTCTTACAGGAAAGGCTCAAAACATAGAATGTAAATAGAGTCAGTTTTCTTGTATTTAAGTGGGCATTGTACTTTTTGAATTTAATTCCGATGCAATTTCTGTGTTTCATCGTCAATAAGAAGGTCCAAGGGATACAGGGAACCTGAAGTGAAGCATCGGAATCTAAAACTGGTCTCATAGGAAAGGCTGAAAGCATAGACAGTTAGAAGAGTCTTTCCTCTTGTACTTAAGTCGACATTGTGCCATTTGTACTTAATTCCGATGCAATTTCTGTGTTTCATGGTCAATAAGAAGGTCCAAGGGATACAGTTAACTTGAAGTGAAGCATCGGAATCAGAAACTGGTCTCACAGGATAGGCTCAAATCATAAAATATATGAAGGGTCAGTCCGCTTGTACTTAAGTCGGCACTGTGCCTTTTGTATTTAATTGCGATCCAATTTCTGTGTTTCATCGGCAATAAGAAGGTCCATTGGATACAGTAAACTTGAAGTGAAGCATCGGAATCAGAAACTGGTCTCGCAGGAAAGGCTCGAAACACATACAGGAAGAAGACTCAGTATTCTTGTACTTACATCGGCATTGTGCATTTTGTATTTAATTCCAATGCAATTTCTGTGTTTCATAGTAAACATGAACGTACAAGGAATACAGTAAACCTGAAATGAAGCATCTGAATCTAAAACTAGTCTCATAGGAAAGGTTGAATGCATAGACAGTTAGAAGAGTCATTCTTCTTGTACTTAAGCCGGCATTGTTCCTTTTGTATTTAATTCCGATGCAATTTCTGGCTTTCTTCGTCAATAAGAAGGTCCAAGGGATACAGTAAACCTAAAGTGAAGCATCGGAATCTAAAACTGGTCTCACAGGATAGGCTCAAATCATAAAATAAATGAAGGGTCAGTCCGCTTGTACTTAAGTCGGCACTGTGCCTTTTGTATTTAATTGCGATCCAATTTCTGTGTTTCATCGGCAATAAGAAGGTCCATTGGATACAGTAAACTTGAAGTGAAGCATCGGATTCAGAAACTGGTCTCGCAGGAAAGGCTCCAAACACATACAGGAACAAAACTCAGTATTCATGTACTTACATCGAGATTGTGTATTTTGTATTTAATTCCAATGCAATTTCTGTGTTTCATAGTCAATATGAGCGTACAAGGAATACAGTAAACTAGAAGTGAAGCATCTGAATCTAAAACTGGTCTCATAGGAAAGGCTGAAAGCATAGACAGTTACAAGAGTCATTCTTCTTGTACTTAAGTCGGCATTGAGTCTTTTGTATTTAATTCTGATGCAATTTCTGTGTTTCACCGGCAATAAGAAGGTCGATGGGATACAGTAAACCTGAAGTGAGGCATCGGAATCTAAAACTCGTCTTACAGGATAGGCTTGAATTATAGAATGTAAATCGTGTCAGTCCTCTTGTACTTAAGTCGGTATTGTGCCTTTTGTGTTTAATTCCGATGCAATTTCTGAGTTTCATCGTCAATAAGAAGGTCAAAGGGATACAGTAAACCTGAAGTGAAGCATCGGAATCTAAAAGTGGTCTAACAGGAAAGGTTCGAAACATAGGTGGTATGAAGAGTCAGTCTTGTTGTACTTAAGTCGGCATTGTGCCTTTTGTATTTAATTCCGGTGCAATTTCTGTGTTTCAAATTCAATAAGAAGTTCCATGGGATACAATAAACCTGAAGTGAAGCATCGCAATCTAAAACTGGTCTCACAGGTAAGGCTTAAATCATAGAATGTAAGAAGAGTCAGTCCTCTTGTACTTAAATCGGCATTATGCCTTTTGTATTTAATTCCGATGCAATTTCCGTGATTCATCGTTAATGTGAACGTCCAAGGGATACAGTAAACCTGAGGTGAAGCATCAGAATCTAAAACTGGTCTCACAGGAATGGTTCAAAACATAGACAGTAAGAAGAGCTAGTGTTCTTGTACTTTAGTCGCCATTCTGCCATTTGTATTTAATTCCGATGCAATTTCTGTTTTTCATCGTCAATAAGAAGGTATAAGGGTTACAGTAAACCTGAAGTAAAGCATCGTAATCTGAAACTGGTCTCACAGGAAAGGTTTGAAACATAGACAATAAGAACAGTCAGTTTTCTTGTACTTATGTCGGCATTGTACTTTTTGTAATTAATTCCGATGCAATTTCTGTGTTTCATCGTCAATAAGAAGGTCCAAGTGATACAGGAAACCTGAAGTGAAGCATCGGAATCTAAAACTGGTCTCACAGGAAGGGTTCAAAACATAGACAGTAAGAAGAGTCAGTCTTCTAGTACTTAAGTCGTCATTGTGAGTTTTGTATTTAATTCCGATGCAATTTCTGTGTTTCATCGGCCATAAGAAGGTCCAAGGGATACAGTAAACCAGAAGTGAAACATTGGAATCTAAAACTGGTCTCACAGGAAAGGCTCAAATCATAGATTGTATGAAGGGTCAGTCCTCTTGCACTTAAGTTGGCACTGTGCCTTTTGTATTTATTAGCGATGCAATTTCTGTGTTTCATCGTCAGTAAGGAGGTCCAACAGACTCAGTAAACATGAAGTGCAGCATCGGAATCTAAAACTGGACTCACAGGAAAGGCCCAAGCATAGAAAGTAAGAAGAGTCATACCTGTTGTACTTAGTTGGCATTGTGCCTTTTGTATTTAATTCCGATGCAATTTCTGTGTTTCATCGTCAATTATAAGGTCCAAGGGATACAATAAACCTGAAGTGAAGCATCGGAATCTAAAGCTGGTCTCACCTTATAAGTTCAAAACATAGACATTAAGAAGAGTCAGACTTCTTGTACTTAAGTCGGCATTGTGCCTTTTGTATTTAATTCCGATGCAATTTCTATGTTTCATCATCAATAAAAAGATCCAAAAGATACAGTAATCCTGAAGTGAAGCGTCGGAATCTAAAAGTGGTCTAACAGGACAGGTTCAAAACATAGACTGTAAGAAGAGTCAGTGTTGTTGTACTTAAGTCATCATTGTGCCTTTTGTATTTAATTCCGATGCAATTTCTGTGTTTCATCTTGAATAAGAAGGTCAAAGGGATACAATAAATCTGAAGTGAAGCATCGCAATCTAAAACTGGTCTCACAGAAAGGCTTAAATCATAGAATGTAAGAAGATTCAGTCCTCTTGTATTTATGTCGACATTGTGCCTTTCGATTTAATTCCGACGCAATTTCTGTGTTTCATCGTCAATAAGAAGTTCGAAGGGATACAGTAAACCTGAAACGAAGCATCGGAATCTAAATCTGGTCTCATAGGAGATGCTGAAAACATAGACATTACGAAGAGCCGTTCTTATAGTACTTAATTCGAAATTGTGAGTTTTTTATTAAATTCGGATGCAATTTCTGTGTTTCATCGTCAGTATGAAGGTCTAAGGGATACAGTAAACCTGAGGTGAAGCATCGGAATCTAAAACTGGTCTCACAGGAAAGGTTCAAATCATAGACAGTAAGAAGAGCCAGTGTTCTTGTACTTTAGTCGACATTGGGCCTTTTGTAGTTAATTCGGATGCAATTTCTGTGTATCATCGTGAATAAGAGGGTCAAAGGGATACAGTAAACCTGAAGTGAAGCATCGGAATCTAGAACTGATTTAACAGGAAAGGTTCAAAACATAGACAGTTAGAAGAGTCAGTCTTCTTGTACTTAAGTCGGCAGTGTGCCTTTAGTAATTCATTCCGATGCAATTTCTGTGATTCATCGTCAATATGACGGTCCAAGGGATACAGTAAACCTGAAGTGAAGCATCTGAATCTAAAACTGGTCTCACAGGAAAGGCTCAAATCATAGAATGTATGAAGGGTCAGTCCTCTATACTTAGTTCGGCACTGTGCTTTTTGTATTTAATTCCAATGCAATTTCTGTGTTTCATCGACAATAAGAAGGTCCAAGGGATACAGGAAACCTGAAGTAAAGCATCGGAATCTAAAACTGGTCTCACAGGAATTGTTCAAAGCATAGACAGTAAGAAGAGACAGTCTTCTTGTACGTAAGTCGGCATTGTGCCCTTTGTATTTAATTCCGATGCAATTTCTGAGCCTCATCGTCAATAAAAATGTCCAAAGGATATAGTAAACCATAAGTGAAGCATCGGAATCTAATACTGGTCTTACAGGAAAGGCTCAAATCATAGAATGTAAATAGAGTCAGTTTTCTTGCATTTGAGTCGGCATTGTACTTTTTGAATTTAATTCCGATGCAATATCTGTGTTTCATCGTCAATAAGAAGGTCCAAGGGATACAGGGAACCTGAAGTGAAGCATCGGTATCTAAAACTAGTCGCACAGGAAAGTTTCAAATCATAGACATTAAGAAGAGTCAGACCTCTTGTACTTAAGTCGGCATTGTGCCTTTTGTATTTAATTCCGATGCAATCTCTGTGTTTCAGCGTCAATATGAAGGTCCAAGGGATACAGTAAACCGGAAGTGAAGCATCTGAATCTAAAACTGGTCTCATAGGAAAGGCTGAAAGCATAGACAGTTAGAAGAGTCTTTCTTCTTGTACTTAAGTCGACATTGTGCCATTTGTAATTAATTCCGATGCAATTTCTGTGTTTCATGGTCAATAAGAAGGTCCCAGGTATACAGTAAACCTAAAGTGAAGCATCGGAATCTAAAAGTGGTCTCACTGGAAAGGCTCAATTCATAGAATGTATGAAGAGTCAGTCCTCTTATACTTAAGTCGCCACTGTGCCTTTTGTATTTAATTCCGATACAATTACTGTGTTTCATCGTCAGTAAGAAAGTTCAAGAGACTCGGTAAACCTGAAGTGCAGCATCGGAATCAAAAACTGGTCTCACAGGAAAGGCCCAAGCATAGAATGTAAGAAGAGTCAGACCTCTTGTACTTAGTCGGCATTGTGCCTTTTGTATTTAATTCCGATGAAATTACTGTGTTTCATCATCAATATGAAGGTCCAAGGGATACAGTAAACTTGAAGTGAAGCATCCGATTATAAAACTGGTCTCGCAGGAAAGGCTCCAAACACATACAGGAAGAAGACTCAGTATTCTCGTACTTATATCGGCATTGTGCCTTTTGTATTTAATTCCGATCCAATTTCTGTGCTTCGTCGTCAATAAGAATGTCCAAGGGATACAGTAAACCTGAAGTGAAGCATCGGAATCTAAAACTGGTCTTACAGGATAGGCTTTAATTATAGAATGTAAATCCAGTCAGTCCGCTTGTACTTAAGTCGGCATTGTGCCTTTTGTATTTAATTCCGATGCAATTTCTGTGTTTCATCGTCAATAAGAAGGGCCAAGGGATACAGGAAACCTAAGTATGCTTCGCAATCTAAAACTGGTCTCACAGGAAAGGCTTAAATCATAGAATGTAAGAAGAGTCAGTCCTCTTGTATTTATGTCGGTATTGTGCCTTTTGTATTTAATTCCGATGCAATTTCTGTGCTCCATCGTCAATAAAAATGTCCATGGGATACAGTAAACCTAAAGTGAAGCATCGGAATCTAAAACAGGTCTTACAGGAAAGGCTCAAATCATAGACTGATAATAGCGTCAGTCGTCTTGTACTTAAGTCGGCATTGTGCCCGTTGTATTTAATTCCGAAGTTATTTCTGAGTTTCATCGTCAATAAGAAGGTCCAAGGGTTACAGTAAATCTGAAGTAAAGCATACTAATCTAAAACTGGTCTCACAAGAAAGGTTTGAACATAGACAATAAGAACAGTCTGTTTTCTTGTACTTAAGTCGGCATTGTACTTTTTGTAACTAATTCCGATGCAAATTCTGTATTTGATCGTCAATAAGAAGTTCCAAGGGATACAGTAAACCTTAAGTGAAGCAACGGAGTCTAAAAATGGTCTCACAGAAAAGGCTCAATTCATAGAATGTATGAAGGGTCAGTCCTCTTGTACTTAAGTCGGCACTGTGCCTTTTGTATTTAATTCCGATGCAATTTCTGAGCATCATCGTCAATAAGAATGTCCAAGGGATACAGTAAACATGAAGTGAAGCATCGGAATCAAAAACTGGTCACGCAGGAAAGGCTCCAAACACATACAGCAAGAAGACTCAGTCTTCTTGGACTTACATCGGCATTGTGCATTTTGTATTTAATTCCGAAGCAATTTCTGTGTTTCATAGTCAATATGTACGTACAATGAATACAGTAAGCCTGAAGTGAATCATCTGAATCTAAAACTGGTCACATAGGAAAGGCTGAAAGCATAGACAGTTAGAAGAGTTACTCTTCTTGTACTTAAGTCGACATTGTGCGTTTTGTATTTGATTCCGAAGCAATCCCTGTGTTTCATCGTCAATATGAAGGCCAAGGGATACAGTAAACCTGACGTAAAGCATCGGAATCCAAAACTGGTCTCACAGGATAGGTATAAAACATAGACATTAAGAAGAGTCAGACATCTTGTATTTAAGTCGGCATTGTTCCTTTTGTATTTAATTTCGATGCAATTTCTGTGTTTCATCGTCCATAAGAAGATCCAAGGGATACAGTAAACCTGAAGTAAAGCATCGGAATCCAAAACTGGTCTCACAGGAAATGTTCAAAACATAGTCAATAAGAAGAGTCAGTTGTCTTGTACTTAAGTCGGCATTGTGCCTTTTGTATTTAATTCCGATGCTACTTACGTGTTTCATCGTCAATAAGAAGCTCCAAGGGATACAGGAGACTTGATGTGAAGCATCGGAATTTAATACTGGTCTCACCAAAAAGGTTCAAAGCATAGACAGTAAGAAGAGTCGGTCTTCTTGTACTTATGTTGGCATTGTGCCTTTTGTATTTATTTCCGATGCAATTTCTGTATTTCATCGTCAATAAGAAGGTCCAAGCGATATAGTAACTCTTAAGTGAAGCATCGGAATCTAAAACTGGTCTCACAGGAGAAGCTCAAATCATAGAATGTAAGAAGAGTCAATCCTCATGTACTTAAGTCGGCATTATGCCATTTGTATGTAATTCCGATGCAGTTTCTGTGTTTCATCGTCAATACGAAGATCGAAGGGATACAGTAAACCTGAAATGAAGCATCGGAATCTAAATCTGAACTCATAGGAAAGGTTGAAAGCATAGACACTAAGAAAAGCCGGTCTTATTGTACTTAATTCGACTTTGTCCGTTTTGTATTACATTCGGATGCAAATTCTGTGTTTCATCGTCAATATGAAGGTCCAAGGGATACAGTAAACCTTAAATGAACAATCGGAATCTAGAGCTGGTCTCACAGTAAAGGTTCAAAACATAGACAGTAAGAAGAGCCAGTGTTCTTGTACTTTAGTCGACATTGCGCCTTTTGTATTTAATTCCGATGCAATATCTGTGTATCATCGTCAATAAGAAGGTCCAAGGGATACAGTAAACCTAAAGTGAAGCATCGGAATCTAAAACTGATCTAACAGGAAAGGTTCAAAACATAGACAGTTAGAAGAGTCAGTCTTCTTGTACTTAAGTCGGCATTGTGCCTTTAGTATTTCATTCCGATGCAATTTCTGTGTTTCATCGACAATAATAAGGTCCAAGGGATACAGTAAACCTGAAGTGAAGCATCTGAATCTAAAACTGGTCTCACAGGAAAGGCTCAAATCATAGAATGTATGAAGGGTCAGTCCTCTTGTACTTAGGTCGGCACTGTGCCTTTTGTATTTCATTCCGATGCAATTTCTGTGCTTCATCGTCAATAAGAATGTCCATGGTATACAGTAAACCTGAAGTAAAGCATCGTAATCTAAAACTGGTCTCACAGGATAGGTTCAAAACATAGAAATTAAGAAGAGTCACACGTCTTGTACTTAAGTGGCATTGTTCCTTTTGTATTTAATTTCGATGCAATTTCTGTGTTTCATCGTCAATAAGAAGATCCAAGGGATACAGTAAACCTGAAGTAAAGCATCGGAATCTAAAACTGGTCCCACAGGAAAGGTTCAAAGCATAGACAGTAACAAGAGAAAGACTTCTTATAATTAAGTCGACATTTTGCCCTTTGTTATTTAATTCCGATGCAATTTCTGTGTTCCATCGTCAATAAGAAGATCCAAGGGATACAGTAAACCTGAAGTGAAGCATCGGAATCTAAAACTGGTCTCACCGGATAGGTTCAGAACATAGACATTAAGAAGAGTCAGACTTCTTGTACTTAAGTCGGCATTGTGCCTTTAGTATTTAATTTCGATGCAATTTCTGTGTTTCATCGTCAATAAGAAGGTCAAAGGGATACAGTGAACCTGGAGTGAAGCATCGGAATCTAAACGTGGTCTAACAGGAAAGGTTGAAACATAGACAGTAAGAAGAGTCAGTGTTGTTGTACTTAAGTCGGCATTGTGCCTCTTGTATTTAATTCCGATGCCATTTCTGTGTTTCATCTTCAATAAGAAGGTCCAAGGGATACAATAAATCTGAAGTAAAACTTCGCAATCTAAAACTGGTCTCACAGGAAAGGCTTACATCATAGAATGTAAGAAGAGTCAGTTCTCTTGTATTTATGTCGGCATTGTGCCTTTTGTATTTAATTCCGATGCAATTTCTGTGTTTCATCGTTAGTAAGAAGTTCCAAGGGATACAGTAAACCTGAAGTGAAGCATCGGAATCCAAAACGGGTCTCACAGGAAAGGTTCAAAAACATAGGCAGTAAGAAGAGTGACTGTTCTAGTACTTTAATTGACATTGCACCTTTTGTATTTAATTCCAATGCAATTTCTGTGTATCATCGCCAATAAGAAGGTCCAAGGGATACAGTAAACCTGAAGTGAAGCATCGGAATCTAAAACAGATCTAACAGGAAAGGTTCAAAACATAGACAGTTAGAAGTGTCAGTGTTCTTGTACTTAAGTCGGCATTGTGCTTTTGATATTTCATTCCGATGCAATTTCTGTGTTTCATCGTCAATAAGAAGGTCCAAGGGATACAGTAAACCTGAAGTGAAGAATCTGAATCTAAAACTGTTGTCACAGGAAAGGGTCAAATCATAGAATGTATGAAGGGTCAGTCCTGTTGTACTTAGGTCGGCACTGTGCATTTGTATTTAGTTTCGATGCAATTTCTGTGTTTCATCGTCAATAAGAAGATCCAAGGGATACAGTAAACCTGGAGAGAAGCATCGGAATCTAAAACTGGTCTCACAGGAAACGTTCTTAACATAGACAGTAGGAAGAGTCAGTCTCCATGTACTTAAGTTGGCATTGTGCCTTTTGTATTTCATTCCGATGCAATTTCTGTGTTTCATCGTTAGTTAGAAGTTCCAAGGGATACAGTAAACCTGAAGTGAAGCATCGGAATCCACAACTGGATTCACAGGATAGGTTCAAAACATAGACAGTCAGAAGAGTCAGACTTCTTGTACCTAAGCCGGCATTGTGCCTTTTGTAAAGAATTCCGATGCAATTTCTGTGTTTCATCGCCAATAAGAAGGTCCAAGGGATACAGGAGACTTGATGTGAAGCATCGGAATTTAATACTGGTCTCACCAAAAAGGTTCAAAGCATAGACAGTAAGAAGAGTCGGTCTTCTTGTACTTATGTTGGCATTGTGCCTTTTGTATTTATTTCCGATGCAATTTCTGTATTTCATCGTCAATAAGAAGGTCCAAGCGATATAGTAACTCTTAAGTGAAGCATCGGAATCTAAAACTGGTCTCACAGGAGAAGCTCAAATCATAGAATGTAAGAAGAGTCAATCCTCATGTACTTAAGTCGGCATTATGTCATTTGTATGTAATTCCGATGCAGTTTCTGTGTTTCATCGTCAATACGAAGATCGAAGGGATACAGTAAACCTGAAATGAAGCATCGGAATCTAAATCTGAACTCATAGGAAAGGTTGAAAGCATAGACACTAAGAAAAGCCGGTCTTATTGTACTTAATTCGACTTTGTCCGTTTTGTATTACATTCAGATGCAATTTCTGTGTTTCATCGTCAATATGAAGGTCCAAGGGATACAGTAAACCTTAAACGAACAATCGGAATTTAGAGCTGGTCTCACAGTAAAGGTTCAAAACATAGACAGTAAGAAGAGCCAGTGTTCTTGTACTTTAGTCGACATTGCGCCTTTTGTACTTAATTCCGATGCAATATCTGTGTATCATCGTCAATAAGAAGGTCCAAGGGATACAGTAAACCTAAAGTGAAGCATCGGAATCTAAAACTGATCTAACAGGAAAGGTTCAAAACATATACAGTTAGAAGAGTCAGTCTTCTTGTACTTAAGTCGGCATTGTGCCTTTAGTATTTCATTCCGATGCAATTTCTGTGTTTCATCGACAATAATAAGGTCCAAGGCATACAGTAAACCTGAAGTGAAGCATCTGAATCTAAAACTGGTCTCACAGGAAAGGCTCAAATCATAGAATGTATGAAGGGTCAGTCCTCTTGTACTTAGGTCGGCACTGTGCCTTTTGTATTTAATTCCGATGCAATTTCTGTGCTTCATCGTCAATATGAATGTCCATGGTATACAGTAAACCTGAAGTAAAGCGTCGGAATCTAAAACTGGTTTTACAGGAAAGGCTCAAATCATAGATTGAAAATAGAGTCAGTCGTCTTGTACATAAGTCGGCATTGTGCCCTTTGTATTTAATTCCGATGCAATTTCTGTGTTTCATCGTCAATAAGAAGGTCCAAGGGTTACAGTAAGCCTGAAGTAAAGCATCGTAATCTAAAACTGGTCTCACAGGATAGGTTCAAAACATAGAAATTAAGAAGAGTCACACGTCTTGTACTTAAGTCGGCATTGTTCCTTTTGTATTTAATTTCGATGCAATTTCTGTGTTTCATCGTCAATAAGAAGATCCAAGGGATACAGTAAACCTGAAGTAAAGCATCGGAATCTAAAACTGGTCCCACAGGAAAGGTTCAAAGCATAGACAGTAACAAGAGAAAGACTTCTTATAATTAAGTCGACATTGTGCCCTTTGTTATTTAATTCCGATGCAATTTCTGTGTTCCATCGTCAATAAGAAGATCCAAGGGATACAGTAAACCTGAAGTGAAGCATCGGAATCTAAAACTGGTCTCACCGGATAGGTTCAGAACATAGACATTAAGAAGAGTCAGACTTCTTGTACTTAAGTCGGCATTGTGCCTTTAGTATTTAATTTCGATGCAATTTCTGTGTTTCATCGTCAATAAGAAGGTCAAAGGGATACAGTGAACCTGGAGTGAAGCATCGGAATCTAAACGTGGTCTAACAGGAAAGGTTGAAACATAGACAGTAAGAAGAGTCAGTGTTGTACTTAAGTCGGCATTGTGCCTCTTGTATTTAATTCCGATGCCATTTCTGTGTTTCATCTTCAATAAGAAGGTCCAAGGGATACAATAAATCTGAAGTAAAACTTCGCAATCTAAAACTGGTCTCACAGGAAAGGCTTACATCATAGAATGTAAGAAGAGTCAGTTCTCTTGTATTTATGTCGGCATTGTGCCTTTTGTATTTAATTCCGATGCAATTTCTGTGTTTCATCGTTAGTAAGAAGTTCCAAGGGATACAGTAAACCTGAAGTGAAGCATCGGAATCCAAAACGGGTCTCACAGGAAAGGTTCAAAAACATAGGCAGTAAGAAGAGTGACTGTTCTAGTACTTTAATTGACATTGCACCTTTTGTATTTAATTCCAATGCAATGTCTGTGTATCATCGCCAATAAGAAGGTCCAAGGGATACAGTAAACCTGAAGTGAAGCATCGGAATCTAAAACAGATCTAACAGGAAAGGTTCAAAACATAGACAGTTAGAAGTGTCAGTGTTCTTGTACTTAAGTCGGCATTGTGCTTTTGATATTTCATTCCGATGCAATTTCTGTGTTTCATCGTCAATAAGAAGGTCCAAGGGATACAGTAAACCTGAAGTGAAGAATCTGAATCTAAAACTGTTGTCACAGGAAAGGGTCAAATCATAGAATGTATGAAGGGTCAGTCCTCTTGTACTTAGGTCGGCACTGTGCATTTGTATTTCATTTCGATGCAATTTCTGTGTTTCATCGTCAATAAGAAGGTCCAAGGGACACAGGAAACCTGATGTGAACCACCGGAATCCAAAACTGGTCTCACAGGAAGGGTTCAAATCATAGACAGAAAGAAAAGTCAGTCTTCTTGTACATAAGTCGGCAATGTGCCCTTTGTATTTAATTACGATGCAATTTCTGTGTTTCATCATCAATACGAAGGTCCAAGGAATACAGTAAACCTGGAGAGAAGCATCGGAATCTAAAACTGGTCTCACAGGAAACGTTCTTAACATAGACAGTAAGAAGAGTCAGTCTCCATGTACTTAAGTTGGCATTGTGCCTTTTGTATTTCATTCCGATGCAATTTTTGTGTTTCATCGTTAGTTAGAAGTTCCAAGGGATACAGTAAACCTGAAGTGAAGCATCGTAATCCACAACTGGATTCACAGGATAGGTTCAAAACATAGACAGTCAGAAGAGTCAGACTTCTTGTACTTAAGCCGGCATTGTGCCTTTTGTAAAGAATTCCGATGCAATTTCTGTGTTTCATCGCCAATAAGAAGGTCCAAGGGATACAGTAAACGTTAAGTGAAGCATCGAAATCTAAAACTGGTCTCACTGGAAAGGCTCAAATCATAGAATGTACGAAGGGTCAGTCCTCTTGTACTTAAGTCGGCACTCTGCCATTTGTATTAAATTCCGATGCAATTTTGAGCTTCATCGTCAATAAGAATGTCCAAGGGATACAGTAAACCGGAAGTGAAGCATCGGAATCTAAAACTGGTCTTACAGGAGAGACTCAAATCATAGAATGCAAATAGAGGCAGTTTTCTTGTACTTAAGTCGGCATTGTACTTTTTGAATTTAATTCCTATGCAATTTCTGTGTTTCATCGTCAATAAGAAGGTCCAAGGGATACAGTAAACCTGAAGTGAAGCATCTGAATCTAAAATTGGTCTCACAGGAAAGGCTCAAATCATAGAATGTATGAAGGGTCTGTCCTCTTGTACTTAGGTCGGCACTGTGCTTTTGTATTTCATTCCGATGCAATTTCTGTGTTTCATCGTGATAAAGAACGTCCAAGGGACACAGAAAACCTGAAGTGAAGCATCGGAATCCAAAACTGGTCTCACAGGAAGGGTTCAAATCATAGAATGTATAAAGGGTCAGTCCTCTTGTACATAGGTCGGCACTGTGCCTTTTGTATTTCATTCCGATGCAATTTCTGTGTTTCATCGTTAGTAAGAAGTTCCAAGGGATACAGTAAACCTGAAGTGAAGCATCGGAATCCAAAACTGGATTCACAGGATAGGTTCAAAACATAGACAGTAACAAGAGTCAGACTTCTTGTACTTAAGCCGGCATTGTGCCTTTTGTAAAGAATTCCGATGCAATTTCTGTGTCTCATCGTCAATAAGAAGGTCCAAGGGATACAGTAAACCTTAAGTGAAGCATCGGAATCTAAAACTGGTCTCACAGAAAAGGCTCAAATCATAGAATGTACGAAGGGTTAGTCCTCTTGTACTTAAGTCGGCACTCTGTCATTTGTATTTAATTCCGATGCAATTTTTGAGCTTCATCGTCAATAAGAATGTCCAAGGGATACAGTAAACCAGACGTGAAGCATCGGAATCTAAAACTGGTCTTACAGGAAAGACTCAAATCATAAAACGTAAATAGAGTCAGTTTTCTTGTACTTAAGTCGGCATTGTACTTTTTGAATTTAATTCCGATGCAATTTCTGTGTTTCATCGTCAATGAGAAGGTCCAAGAGATACAGGAAACCTGAAGTGAAGCATCGGAATCTAAAACTGGTCTCACAGGAAAGTTTCAAATCATAGACATTAAGAAGAGTCAGACTTCTTGTACGTAAGTCGGCATTGTGCCTTTTGTATTTAATTCCGATGCAATTTCTGTGTTTCATCGTCAATATGAAGGTCCGAGGGATACAGTAAACCTGTAGTGAAGCATCGGAATAAAAAACTGGTCTCGCAGGAAAGGCTCCAAACAGACACAGGAAGACTCAGTCTTCTTCAACTTACATCGGCATTGTGCATTTAGTATTTAATTCCAATGCAATTTCTGTGTTTCATAGTCAATATGAACGTACAAGGAATACAGTAAACCTTAAGTGAAGCATCGGAATCTAAAACTGGTCTCACAGGAAAGGCTCATATCATAGAATGTATGAAGTGTCAGTCCTCTTGTAATTAAGTCGGCACTGTGCTTTTGTATTTAATTCCGATCCAATTTCTGTGTTTCATCGTCAATAAGAAGGTCCAAGGGATACAGTAAACCTGAAGTGAAGCATCGGAATCTAAAACTGGACTCACAGGAGAGGTTCAAATCATAGAAAGAGAGAGTGTCAGTCCTCTTGCACTTGTGACCGCATTGTGCCTTTTGTATTAAATTCGAATGCAATTTCTACGCTTCATCGTCAATAAGAAGGTCCAAGGGATACAGTAAACCTGAAGTGAAGCATCGGAATCTAACACTGGACTCGCAGGAGAGGTTCAAACATAGAAAGGGAGAGTGTCAGTCCTCTTGCACTTATGACCGCATTGTGCCTTTTGTATCAAATTCGGATGCAATTTCTATGTTTCATCGTCAATTAGAAGGTCCAAGGGATACAGTAAACCTGAAGTGAAGCATCGGAATCTAAAACTGGACTCACAGGAGAGGTTCAAATCATAGATGGTTAGAGTGTCAGTCGTCTTATACTTAAGTCGGCATTGTGCGTTTTGAATTTAATTCCGATGCAATTTCTGTGTTTCCTCGTCAATAAGAAGGTGCAAGGTATACATTAAACCTGAAGTGAAGCATCGGAATCTAAAACTGGACTCAGAGGAGAGGTTCAAATCATAGAAAGTGAGAGTGTCAGTCCTCCTGTACTTAAGTCGGCATTGTGCCTTTTGTATTAAATCTGGATGCAATTACTGTGTTTCATCGTGAATAAGACGGTCCAAGGTATACAGTAAACCTGAAGTGAAGCATCGGAATCTAAAACTGGACCCACAGGAGAGGTTTAAATAATAGAAAGTGTGAGTGTCATTCCTCTTGTACTTAAGTCGGCATTGTGCCTTTTGTATTAAATTCGGATGCAAACTCTGTGTTTCATCGTCAATAAGAGGGTCCATGGGATACAGTAAACCTGAAGTGAAGCATCGGGATCTAAAACTGGACTCACAGGAGAGGTTCAAATCGTAGAAAGTGAGAGTGTCGGGCCTCTTGTACTTAAGTCGGCATTCTGCCTTTTGAATTTAATTCCGATGCAACTTCTGTGTTTAATCGTCAATAAGAAGGTGCAAGGTATGCAGAAAACCTGAAGTGAAGCATCGGAATCTAAAACTGGACTCACAGGAGAGGTGCAAATCTTAGAAAGTTAGAGTGTCAGTCCCCTTCTACTTAAGTCGGCATTGTGCCTTTTGAATTTAATTCCGATGCAGTTTCTGTGTTTCATCGTCAATAAGAAGGTGCAAGGTATACAGTAAACCTGAAGTGAAGCATCGGAATCAAAATTGGATTGACAGGAGAGGTTCAAATCACAGAAAGTGAGAGTGTCAGTCCTCTTTAACTTAAGTCGGCATTGTGACTTTTGTACTAAATTCGGATGCAATTTGTGTGTTTCATCGAAAATAAGAAGGTGCAAGGTATACAGTAAATCTGAAGTGAAGCATCGGAATCTAAAACTGGACTCTCAGGAGAGGTTCAAGTCATAGAAAGTGAGAGTGTCAGTCCTCTTGTACTTAGGTCGGCATTGTGCCTTTTGTATTAAATTCAAATGCAATTCCTGTGTTTCATCGTCAATAAGAAGGTGCAAGGTATACAGTAAACCTGAAGTGAAGCATCGGAATCTAAAACTGGACTCACAGGAGAGGTTCAAATCATAGAATGTTATAGTGTCAGTCCTCTTGTACTTAAGTCGGCATTGTGCCTTTTGAATTTAATTCCGATGCAATTTCTGTGTTTCATCGTCAATAAGAAGATGCAGGGTATACAGTAAACCTGAAGTGAAGCATCGTAATCTAAAACTGGACCCACAGGAGAGGTTCAAATCACAGAAAGTGAGAGTGTCAGTCCTCTTTTACTCAAGTCGGCATTGTGCCTTTTGTATTAAATTCGGATGCAATATCTGTGTTTCATTGTCAATAAGAAGGTCCAAGGGATACAGTAAACCTGAAGTGAAGCATCGGAATCTAAAATTGGACACACAGGAGAGGTTCAAATCATAGAAAGTGAGAGTGTCAGTCCTCTATTACTTAAGTCGGCATTGTGCCTTTTGTATTATATTCCGATGCAATTTCTTAGTTCCATCGTCATTAAGAAGGTGCAAGGTATACAGTAAACCTGAAATGAAGCATCAGAATTTAAAACGGGACTCACAGGAGTGGCTCAAATCATAGAAAGAGAGAGTGTCGGTCCTCTTTTACTTAAGTCGGCATTGTGCCTTATGTATTAAATTCGGATGCAAACTCTGTGTTTCATCGTCAATTAAAAGGTCCAAGGGATACAGTAAACCTGAAGTGAAGCATCGGAATCTAAAACTGGACTCACAGGAGATTTTCAAATCGTAGAAAGTGAGAAAGTCGGCCCTCTTGTACTTAAGTCGGCATTGTTCCTTTTCTATTAAATTCCGATGCAATTTCTGTGTTTCATCATCAGTAAGAAGGTGCAAGGTATGCAGTAAACCCAATGTGATGTATCGGAATCTAAAACTGGAATCACAGGAGAGGTTCAAATCATAAAAAGAGAGAGTGTCAATCCTCTTTTACTTAAGTCGGCATTGTGCTTTTGTATTAAATTCGGATGCAATTTCCGTGTTTCATCGTCAATAAGAAGGTGCAGGGTATACAGTAAACCTGAAGTGAAGCATCGGAATCTAAAACTGGACTCACAGCAGAGGTTCAATTCATAGAAAGTGAGAGTGTCAGTCCTCTTGTACTTAAGTCGGCATTGTGCCTTTTGTATTAAATTCAGATGCAAACTCTGTGTTTCATCGTCAATAAGAAGGTGCAAGGTATACAGTAAACCTGAAGTGAAGCATCGGAATCTAAAACTGGACTCACAGGAGAGGTTCAAATCATAGAATGTTATAGTGTCAGTCCTCTTTTACTTAAGTCGGCATTGTGCCTTTTGAATTTAATTCCGATGCAATTTCTGTGTTACATCGTCAATAAGATGGTGCAAGGTATACAGTAAACCTGAAGTGAAGCATAGGAATCTGAAACTGGACTCACAGGAGAGGTTCAAATCACAGAAAGTGAGAGTGTCAGTCCTCTTTTACTTAAGTCGGCTCTGTGCCTTTTGTATTAAATTCGGATGCAATTTCTGTGTTTCATTGACAATAAGAAGGTCCAAGGGATACAGTAAACCTGAAGTGAAGCATCGGAATCTGAAACTGGATTCACAGGAGAGGTTCAAATCATAGAATGTTAGAGTGTACGTCCTCTTTACTTAAGTCGGCATTGTGCCTTTTGTATTAAATTCGGATGCAAACTCTGTGTTTCTTCGTCAATACGAGGGTCCAAGGGATACAGTAAACCTGATGTGAAGCATCGGAATCTAAAACTGGACTCACAGGAGAGGTTCTAATCATAAAAAGTGACTGTGTCAGCCCTCTTGTACTTAAGTCTGCAGTGTGCCATTTGTATTAAATTCGGACGCAGTTTCTGTGCTTCATCGTCAATAAGAAGGTGCAAGGTATACAGTAAACCTGAAGTGAAGCATCGGAGTCAAAAACTGGACTCACAGGAGAGGTTCAAATCGTAGAAAGTGAGAGTGTCAGTCCTCTTGTACTTAAGTCGGCATTGTGCCTTTTGTATTAAATTCGGATGCAATTACTGTGTTTCATCGTCCATAAGAAGGTGCAAGGTATACAGTAAACCTGAAGTGAAGCATCGGAATCTAAAACTGGACTCACAGGAGAGGTTCAAATCACAGAAAGTGAGAGTGTCAGTCCCCTTTTACTTAAGTCGGCATTGTGCCTTTTGTATTAAATTCGGATGCAATTTCTGTGTTTCATTGTCAATAAGAAGGTCCAAGGGATACAGTAAACCTGAAGTGAAGCATCGGAATCTAAAACTTGGCTCACAGGAGAGGTTCAAATCATAGAAAGTTAGAGTGTCAGTCCTCTTGTACTTAAGTCTGCATTGTGCCTTTTGTATTAAATTCGGATGCAAATTCTGTGTTTCATCGTCAATAAGAAGGTGCAAGGTATACAGTAAACCTGAAGTGAAGCATCGTAATCTAAAACTGGACTCACAGAAGAGGTTCAAATCGAAGAAAGTGAGACTGTCAGTCCTCTTGTACTTAAGTCGGCATTGTGGCTTTTGTATTAAATTCCGATGCAATTTCTCTGTTTCATCGTCAGTAAGAAGGTGCAAAGTATACAGTAAACCCGAAGTGAAGCATGGGAATCTAAAGCTGGACTCACAAAAGAGGTTCAAATCGTAGAAAGTGAGAGTGTCAGTCCTCTTGTACTTAAGTCGGCATTGTGCCTTTTGTATTAAATTCGGATGCAATTTCCGTGTTTCATCGTCAATAAGAAGGTGCAAGGTAAACAGTAAACCTGAAGTGAAGCATCGGAATCTACAACTGGACTCACAGCAGAGGTTCAAATCATAGAAAGTGAGAGTGTCAGTCCTCTTTTACTTAAGTCGGCATTGTGCCTTTTGTATTAAATTCGGATGCAATTTCTGTGTTTCATCGTCAATAAGAAGGTCCAAGGGATACAGTAAACCTTAAGTGAAGCATCGGAATCTGAAACTGAACTCACAGGAGAGGTTCAAATCATAGAAAGTTAGAGTGTCAGTCCTTTTGTACTTAAGTCGGCATTGTGCCTTTTGTATTAAATTCGGATGCATTCTCTGTGTTTCATCGTCAATAAGAAGGTCCAAGTGATACAGTAAACCTGAAGTGAAGCATCGGAATCTAAAACTGGTCTCACAGGAGAGGTTCAAATCATAGAAAGTGAGAGTGTCAGTCCTCTATTACTTAAGTCGGCATTGTGCCTTTTGTATTAAATTCCGATGCAATTTCCTTGTTCCATCGTCATTAAGAAGGTGCAAGGTATACAGTAAACCTGAAGTGAAGCATCAGAATCTAAAACGGGACTCACAGGAGTGGCTCAAATCATAGAAGGAGAGAGTGTCAGTCCTCTTTTACATAAGTCGGCATTGTGCCTTTTGTATTAAATTCGGATGCAATTTCTGTGTTTCATCGTCAATAAGAGGGTCCAAGGGATACAGTAAACCTGAAGTGAAGCATCGGAATCTAAAACTGGACTCACAGGAGAGGTTCAAATCATAGAAAGAGAGAGTGTCAGTCGTCTTTTACTTAAGTCGACATTGTGCCTTTTGTATGAAATTCGGATGCAATTTCTGTGTTTCATCGTCAATAAGAAGGTCCAAGAGATTCAGTAAACCTGAAGTGAAGCATCGGAATCTAAAACTGGACTCACAGGAGAGGTTCAACTCATAGAAAGAGAGAGTGTCAGTCCGCTTGTACTTAAGTCGGCATTGTGCCTTTTGTATTAAATTCGGATGCAATTTCCGTGTTTCATCGTCAATAAGAAGGTGCAAGATAAACAGTAAACCTGAAGTGAAGCATCGGAATCTAAAACTGGACTCACAGCAGAGGTTCAAATCATAGAAAGTGAGTGTGTCAGTCCTCTTTTACTTAGGTCGGCATTGTGCCTTTTCATATAAAATTCGGATGCAATTTCTGTGTCTCATCGTCAATAAGAAGGTCCAAGGAATACAGTAAACCTGAAGTGAATCATCGGAATCTAAAACTGGACTCACAGGGGAGGTTCAATTCATTGAAAGTGAGAGTGTCACTCCTCTTGTACTTAAGTCGGCATTGTGCCTTTTGTATTAAATTCGGATGCAATTTCTGTGTTTCATCGTCAATAAGAAGGTGCAAGGTATACAGAAAACCTGAAGTGAAGCATCGTAATCTAAAACTGGACTCACAGAAGCGGTTCAAATCGAAGAAAGTGAGAGTGTCAGTCACCTTGTACTTAAGTCGGCATTGTGCCTTTTGTATTAAATTCCGATGCAATTTCTCTGTTTCATCGTCAGTAAGAAGGTGCAAGGTATACAGTAAACCCGAAGTGAAGCATTTAAATCTAAAGCTGGACTCACAGGAGAGGTTCAAATCGTAGAAAGTGAGAGTGTCAGTCCTCTTGTACTTAAGTCGGCGTTGTGCCTTTTGTATTAAATTCGGATGCAATTTCCGTGTTTCATCGTCAATAAGAAGGTGCAACATAAACAGTAAACATGAAGTGAAGCATCGGAATCTAAAACTGGACTCACAGCAGAGGTTCAAATCATAGAAAGTGAGAGTGTCAGTCCTCTTTTACTTAGGTCGGCATTGTGCCTTTTCATATAAAATTCGGATGCAATTTCTGTGTCTCATCGTCAATAAGAAGGTCCAAGGAATACAGTAAACCTGAAGTGAAGCATCGGAATCTAAAACTGGACTCACAGGGGAGGTTCAATTCATAGAAAGTGAGAGTGTCAGTCCTCTTGTACTTAAGTCGGCATTGTGCCTTTTGTATTAAATTCGGATGCAATTTCTGTGTTTCATCGTCAATAAGAAGGTCCAAGGGATACAGTAAACCTTAAGAGAAGCATCGGAATCTAAAACTGGACTCATAGGAGAGGTTCAAATCATAGAAAGACAGAGTGTCAGTCCTCTATTACTTAAGTCGGCATTGTGCCTTTTGTATTAAATTCCGATGCAATTTCTTAGTTCCATCGTCATTAAGAAGGTGCAAGGTATACAGTAAACCTGAAATGAAGCATCAGAATCTAAAACGGGACTCACAGGAGTGGCTCAAATCATAGAAAGAGAGAGTGTCAGTCCTCTTTTACTTAAGTCGGCATTGTGCCTTTTGTATGAAATTCGGATGCAATTTCTGTGTTTCATCGTCAATAAGAAGGTCCAAGAGATTCAGTAAACCTGAAGTGAAGCATCGGAATAAAAAACAGGACTCACAGGAGAGGTTCAAATCATAGAAAGAGAGAGTGTCAGTCCGCTTGTACTTAAGTTGGCATTGTGCCTTTTGTATTAAATTCGGATGCAATTTCTGTATTTCATCGTCAATGAGAAGGTCCAAGGGATACAGTGAACCTGAAGTGAAGCATAGGAATCTGAAACTGGACTCACAGGAGAGGTTCAAATCACAGAAAGTGAGAGTGTCAGTCCTCTTTTACTTAAGTCGGCTCTGTGCCTTTTGTATTAAATTCGGATGCAATTTCTGTGTTTCATTGTCAATAAGAAGGTCCAAGGGATACACTAAACCTGAAGTGAAGCATCAGAATCTGAAACTGGATTCACAGGAGAGGTTCAAATCATAGAATGTTAGAGTGTACGTCCTGTTTACTTAAGTCGGCATTGTGCCTTTTGTATTAAATTCGGATGCAAACTCTGTGTTTCTTCGTCAATACGAAGGTCCAAGGGATACAGTAAACCTGATGTGAAGCATCGGAATCTAAAACTGGACACACAGAAGAGGTTCAAATCATAAAAAGTGACAGTGTCAGCCCTCTTGTACTTAAGTCTGCATTGTGCCATTTGTATTAAATTCGGACGCAGTTTCTGTGCTTCATCGTCAATAAGAAGGTGCAAGGTATACAGTAAACCTGAAGTGAAGCATCGGAGTCAAAAACTGGACTCACAGGAGAGGTTCAAATCGTAGAAAGTGAGAGTGTCAGTCCTCTTGTACTTAAGTCGGCATTGTGCCTTTTGTATTAAATTCGGATGCAATTACTGTGTTTCATCGTCAATAAGAAGGTGCAAGGTATACAGTAAACCTGACGTGAAGCATCGGAATCTAAAACTGGACTCACAGGAGAGGTTCAAATCACAGAAAGTGAGAGTGTCAGTCCCCTTTTACTGAAGTCGGCATTGTGCCTTTTGTATTAAATTCGGATGCAATTTCTGTGTTTCATTGTCAATAAGAAGGTCCAAGGGATACAGTAAACCTGAAGTGAAGCATCGGAATCTAAAACTTGACTCACAGGAGAGGTTCAAATCATAGAAAGTTAGAGTGTCAGTCCTCTTGTACTTTAGTCGGCGTTGTGCCTTTTGTATTAAATTCGGATGCAAATTCTGTGTTTCATCGTCAATAAGAAGGTGCAAGGTATACAGTAAACCTGAAGTGAAGCATCGTAATCTAAAACTGGACTCACAGAAGAGGTTCAAATCGAAGAAAGTGAGACTGTCAGTCCTCTTGTACTTAAGTCGGCATTGTGGCTTTTGTATTAAATTCCGATGCAATTTCTCTGTTTCATCGTCAGTAAGAAGGTGCAAGGTATACAGTAAACCCGAAGTGAAGCATGGGAATCTAAAGCTGGACTCACAGGAGAGGTTCAAATCGTAGAAAGTGAGAGTGTCAGTCCTCTTGTACTTAAGTCGGCATTGTGCCTTTTATATTAAATTCGGATGCAATTTCCGTGTTTCATCGTCAATAAGAAGGTGCAAGGTAAACAGTAAACCTGAAGTGAAGCATCGGAATCTAAAACTGGACTCACAGCAGAGGTTCAAATCATAGAAAGTGAGAGTGTCAGTCCTCTTTTACTTAAGTCGACATTGTGCCTATTGTATTAAATTCGGATGCAATTTCTGTGTTTCATCGTCAATAAGAAGGTCCAATTGATACAGCAAACCAGAAGTGAAGCATCGGAATCTGAAACTGGTCTCACAGGAGAGGTTCAATTCATAGAAAGTGGAAGTGTCAGTCCTCTTGTACTTAAGTCGGCATTGTGCCTTTTGTATTAAATTCGGATACAATTTCTGTGTTTCATCGTCAATAAGAAGATGCAAGGTATACAGTAAACCTGAAGTGAAGCATCGTAATCTAAAACTGGACCCACAGGAGAGGTTCAAATCACAGAAAGTAAGAGTGTCAGTCCTCTTTTACTCAAGTCGGCATTGTGCATTTTGTATTAAATTCGGATGCAATTTCTGTGTTTCATCGACAATAAGAAGGTCCAAGGGATACAGTAAACCTTAAGTAAAGCATCGGAAACTGAAACTGAACTCACAGGAGAGGTTCAAATCATAGAAAGTTAGAGTGTCAGTCCTCTTGTACTTAAGTCGGCATTGTGCCTTTTGTATTAAATTCGGATGTATTCTCTGTGTTTCATCGTCAATAAGAAGGTCCAAGGGATACAGTAAACCTGAAGTGAACCATCTGAATCTAAAACTGGACTCACAGGAGAGATTCAAATCATAGAAAGTGAGAGTGTCAGTCCTCTATTACTTAAGTCGGCATTGTGCCTTTTGTATTAAATTCCGATGCAATTTCCTTGTTCCATCGTCATTAAGAAGGTGCAAGGTATACAGTAAACCTGAAGTGAAGCATCAGAATCTAAAAAGGGACTCACAGGAGTTGCTCGAATCATAGAAAGAGAGAGTGTCAGTCCTCTTTTACATAAGTCGGCATTGTGCCTTTTGTATTAAATTCGGATGCAATTTCTGTGTTTCATCGTCAATAAGAGGGTCCAAGGGATACAGTAAACCTGAAGTGAAGCATCGGAATCTAAAACTGGACTCACAGGAGAGGTTCAAATCATAGAAAGAGAGAGTGTCAGTCGTCTTTTACTTAAGTCGGCATTGTGCCTTTTGTATGAAATTCGGATGCAATTTCTGTGTTTCATCGTCAATAAGAAGGTCCAAGAGATTCAGTAAACCTGAAGTGAAGCATCGGAATCTAAAACTGGACTCACAGGAGAGGTTCAAATCATAGAAAGAGAGAGTGTCAGTCCGCTTGTACTTAAGTCGGCATTGTGCCTTTTGTATTAAATTCGGATGCAATTTCTGTATTTCATCGTCAATGAGAAGGTCCAAGGGATACAGTAAACCTGAAGTGAAGCATCGGAATCTAAAACTGGACTCACAGGAGAGGTTCAAATCATAGAAAGTGAGAGTGTCAGTCCTCTTTTACTTAAGTCGGCATTGTGCCTTTAGTATTAAATTCGGATGCAATTTCTGTGTTTCATTGTCAATAAGAAGGTCCAAGGCATACAGTAAACCTGAAGTGAAGCATCGGAATCTGAATCTGGATTCACAGGAGAGGTTCAAATCATAGAATGTTAGAGTGTACGTCCTCTTGTACTTAAGTCGGCATTGTGGCTTTTGTATTAAATTCGGATGCAAACTCTGTGTTTCTTCGTCAATACGAAGGTCCAAGCGATACAGTAAACCTCATGTGAAGCATCGGAATCTAAAACTGGACTCACAGGAGAGGTTCAAATCATAAAAAGTGATAGTGTCAGCCCTCTTGTACTTAAGTCTGCATCGTGCCTTTTGTATTAAATTCGGTCGCAGTTTCTGTGCTTCATCGTCAATAAGAAGGTGCAAGGTATACAGTAAACCTGAAGTGAAGCATCGGAATCTAAAACTGGACTCACAGGAGAGATTCAAATCGTAGAAAGTGAGAGTGTCAATCCTCTTGTACTTAAGTCGGCATTGTGCCTTTTGTATTAAAATCGGATGCAATTACTGTGTTTCATCGTCAATAAGAAGGTGCAAGGTATACAGTAAACCTTAAGTGAAGCATCGGAATCTAAAACTGGACTCACAGGAGAGGTTCAAATCACAGAAAGTGAGAGCGTCAGTCCTCTTTAACTTAAGTCGGCATTGTGCCTTTTGTATTATATTCGGATGCAATTTCTGTGTTTCATTGTCAATAAGAAGGTCCAAGGGATACAGTAAACCTGAAGTGAAGCATCGGAATCTAAAACTGGACTCACAGGAGAGGTTCAAATCATAGAAAGTTAGAGTGTCAGTCCTCTTGTACTTTAGTCGGCGTTGTGCCTTTTGTATTACATTCGGATGCAAATTCTGTGTTTCATCGTCAATAAGAAGGTGCAAGGTATACAGTAAACCTGAAGTGAAGCATCGTAATCTAAAACTGGACTCACAGACGCGGTTCAAATCGAAGAAAGTGAGAGTGTCAGTCATCTTGTACTTAAGTCGGCATTGTGCCTTTTGTATTAAATTCCGATGCAATTTCTCTGTTTCATCGTCAGTAAGAAGGTGCAAGGTATACAGTAAACCCGAAGTGAAGCATTGGAATCTGAAGCTGGACTCACAGGAGAGGTTCAAATCGTAGAAAGTGAGAGTGTCAGTCCTCTTGTACTTAAGTCGGCATTGTGCCTTTTGTATTAAATTCGGATGCAATTTACGTGTTTCATCGTCAATAAGAAGGTGCAAGGTAAACAGTAAACCTGAAGTGAAGCATCGGAATCTAAAACTGGACTCACAGCAGAGGTTCAAATCTTAGAAAGTGAGAGTGTCAGTCCTCTTTTACTTAAGTCAGCATTGAGCCTTTTTATATAAAATTCGGATGCAATTTCTGTGTCTCATTGTCAATAACAAGGTCCAAAGAATACATTAAACCTGAAGTGAAGCATCGGAATCTAAAACTGGACTCACAGGAGAGGTTCAATTCATAGAAAGTGAGAGTGTCAGTCCTCTTGTACTTAAGTCGGCATTGTGCATTTTGTATTAAATTCGGATGCAATTTCTGTGTTTCATCGTCAATAAGAAGGTCCAAATGATACAGTAATCCTTAAGAGAAGCATCGGAATCTAAAACTGGACTCACAGGAGAGGTTCAAATCATATAAAGTGAGAGTGTCGGTCCTCTTGTACTTAAGTCGGCATTGTGCCTTTTGGATTCAATTCGGATGCAATTTCTGTGTTTCATCGTCAATAAGAAGGTCCAAGGTATACAGCAAACCTGAAGTGAAGCATCGGAATGTAAAACTGGACTCAAAGGAGAGGTTCAAATCTTAGAAAGTTAGAGTGTCAGTTCTCTTGTACTTAAGTCGGCATTGTTCCTTTTGAATTTAATTCCCATGCGATTTCTGTTTTTCATCGTCAATAAGAAGGTGCAAGGTATACAGTAAACGTGAAGTGAAGCATCGGAATCTAAATCTGGACTCACAGGAGAGGTTCAAATCACAGAAAGTGAGAGTGTCAGTCCTCTTTTACTTAAGTGGGCATTGTGCCTTTTGTATTAAATTCGGATGCAGTTTCTGTGTTTCATCGTCAATAAGAAGGTCCAAGGGATACAGTAAACCAGAAGTGAAGCATCGGATACTGAAACATGCCTCACAGGACAACTTAAAATCATAGAAAGTTAGAGTGTCAGTCCTCTTGTACTTAAGTCGGCATTGTGCCTTTTGAATTACATTCAGATGCAAACTCTGTGTTTCATTTTGAATAAGGAAGGTCCAAGGGATACAGTACACCTGAAGTGAAGCATCGGAATCTAAAACTGGACTCACAGGAGAGGTTCAACTCATAGAAAGAGAGAGCGTCAGTCGTCTTCTACTAAAGTCGGCATTGTGCCTTTTGTATTAAATTCGGATGCGATTTCTGTGTTTCATTGTCAATAAGAAGGTCCAAGGTATACAGTGAACCTGAAGTGAAGCATCGCAATCTAAAACTGAACTCACAGGAGAGGATCAAGTCATAGAAAATGAGAGTGTCAGTCCTCTTTTACTTAAGTCGGCATTGTGCCTTTTGTATTAAATTCGGATGCAATTTCTGTGTCTCATCGTCAATAAGAAGGTCCAAGGGATACAGTAAACTTGAAGTGAAGTACCGGAATCTAGAACTGGATTTACAGGAGAGGTTCAAATCATAAAAAGTGAGAGTGTCAGTCCTCTTGTACTTCAGTCGGCATTGTGCCTTTTCTATTAAATTCGGATGCAATTTCTATGTTTCATCGTCATTATGAAGGTCCTAGGGATACAGTAAACCTGAAGTGAAGCATCGGAATCTAAAAGTGGATTCACAGGAGAAGTTCAAATCATAGAAAGTTAGAGTGTCAGTCCTCCTGTACTTAAGTCGGCACTGTGCCTTTTGTATTAAATTCCGATGCAATTTCTGTGTTTCATCGTCATTAAGAAGGTGCAAGGTATACAGTAAACCCGAAGTGAAGCAACAGAATCTAAAACTGGACTCACAGGGGAGGTTCAAATCATAGAAAGTGAGAGTGTCAGTCCCCATGTACTTAAGTCGGCATTGAGCCTTTTGAATTTAATTCCGATGCAATTTCTGTGTTTCCTCGTCAAAAAGAAGGTGCAAGGTATACAGTAAACCTGAAGTGAAGCATCGTAATCTAAAACTGGACCACAGGAGAGGTTCAAATCACAGAAAGTAAGAGTGTCAGTCCTCTTTTACTTAAGTCGGCATTGTGCCTTTTGTATTAAATTAGAACGAAATTTCTGTGTTTCATCGTCATTAAAAGGTCCAAGGGATACAGTAAACCTTATGTGAAGCATCGGAATCTGAAACTGGACTCACAGGAGAGGTTCAAATCATAGAAAGTTAGAGTGACAGTCCTCTATTACTTAAGTCGGCATTGTGCTTTTTGTATTAAATTCGGATGCATACTCTGTGTTTCATCATCAATAAGAAGGTCCGAGGGATACAGTAAACCTGAAGTGAAGCATCGGAATCTAAAACTGTGCTCACAGGAGAGGTTCAAATCATAGAAAGTTAGAGTGTCAGTCCTCTATTACTTAAGTCGGCATTGTGACTTTTGTATGAAATTCGGATGCAAATTCTGTGTTTCATCGTCAATAAGAAGGTGCAAGGTATACAGTAAACCTGAAGTGAAGCATCGTAGTCTATAACTGGACTCACAGAAGCGGTTCAAATCGAAGAAAGTGAGAGTGTCAGTCATCTTGTACTTAAGTCGGCATTGTGCCTTTTGTATTAAATTCCGATGCAATTTCTCTGTTTCATCGTCAGTAAGAAAGTGCAAGGTATACAGTAAACCCGAAGTGAAGCATTGGAATCTAAAGCTGGACTCACAGGAGAGGTTCAAAACGTAGAAAGTGAGAGTGTCAGTCCTCTTGTACTTAAGTCGGCATTGTGCCTTTTGTATTAAATTCGGATGCAATTTCCGTGTTTCATCGTCAATAAGAAGGTGCAAGGTAAACAGTAAACCTGAAGTGAAGCATCGGATACTAAAACTGGACTCACAGCAGAGGTTCAAATCATAGAAAGTGAGAGTGTCATTCGTCTTGTACTTAAGTCGGCATTGTGCCTTTTGTATTAAATTCGGATGCAATTTCTGTGTTTCATTGTTAATAAGAAGGTCCAAGGGATACAGTAAACCTTATGTGAAGCATCGGAATCTAAAACTGGACTCACAGGAGAGGTTCAAATCATAAAAAGTGACAGTGTCAGCCCTGTTGTACTTAAGTTTGCATTGTGCCTTTTGTATTAAATTCGGTCGCAGTTTCTGTGCTTCATCGTCAGTAAGAAGGTGCAAGGTATACAGTAAACCTGAAGTGAAGCATCGGAATCTAAAACTGGACTCACAGAAGAGGTTCAAATCGAAGAAAGTGAGACTGTCAGTCCTCTTGTACTTAAGTCGGCATTGTGGCTTTTGTATTAAATTCCGATGCAATTTCTCTGTTTCATCGTCAGTAAGAAGGTGCAAGGTATACAGTAAACCCGAAGTGAAACATGGGAATCTAAAGCTGGGCTCACAGGAGAGGTTCAAATCGTAGAAAGTGAGAGTGTCAGTCCTCTTGTACTTAAGTCGGCATTGTGCCTTTTGTATTAAATTCGGATGCAATTTCCGTGTTTCATCGTCAATAAGAAGGTGCAAGGTAAACAGTAAACCCTTAAGTGAAGCATCGGAATCTAAAACTGGACTCACAGCAGAGGTTCAAATCAATGAAAGTGAGAGTGTCAGTCCTCTTTTACTTAAGTCGACATTGTGCCTATTGTACTAAATTCGGATGCAATTTCTGTGTTTCATCGTCAATAAGAAGGTCCAAGGGATACAGTAAACCAGAAGTGAAGCATCGGAATCTAAAACTGGACTCACAGGAGAGGTTCAATTCATAGAAAGTGGAAGTGTCAGTCCTCATGTACTTAAGTCGGCATTGTGCCTTTTGTATTAAATTCGGATGCAAATTCTGTGTTTCATCGTCAATAAGAAGATGCAAGGTATACAGTAAACCTGAAGTGAAGCATCGTAATCTAAAACTGGACCCACAGGAGGGGTTCAAATCACAGAAAGTGAGAGTGTCAGTCCTCTTTTACTCAAGTCGGCATTGTGCCTTTTGTATTAAATTCGGATGCAATTTCTGTGTTTCATCGTCAATAAGAAGGTCCAAGGGATACAGTAAACCTTAAGTGAAGCATCGGAAACTGAAACTGAACTCACAGGAGAGGTTCAAATCATAGAAAGTTAGAGTGTCAGTCCTCTTGTACTTAAGTCGGCATTGTGCCTTTTGTATTAAATTCGGATGCATTCTCTGTGTTTCATCGTCAATAAGAAGGTCCAAGGGATACAGTAAACCTGAAGTGAAGCATCTGAATCTAAAACTGGACTCACAGGAGAGGTTCAAATCATAGGAAGTGAGAGTGTCAGTCGTCTTTTACTTAAGTCGGCATTGTGCCTTTTGTATGAAATTCGGATGCAATTTCTGTGTTTCATCGTCAATAAGAAGGTCCAAGAGATTCAGTAAACCTGAAGTGAAGCATCGGAATCTAAAACTGGACTCACAGGAGAGGTTCAAATCATAGAAAGAGAGAGTGTCAGTCCGCTTGTACTTAAGTCGGCATTGTGCCTTTTGTATTAAATTTGGATGCAATTTCTGTATTTCATCGTCAATGAGAAGGTCCAAGGGATACAGTAAACCTGAAGTGAAGCATCGGAATCTAAAACTGGACTCACAGGAGAGGTTCAAATCATAGAAAGTGAGAGTGTCAGTCCTCTTTTACTTAAGTCGGCATTGTGCCTTTTGTATTACATTCGGATGCAATTTCTGTGTTTCATTGTCAATAAGAAGGTCCAAGGGATACAGTAAACCTGAAGTGAAGCATCGAAATCTGAATCTGGATTCACAGGAGAGGTTCAAATCATAGAATGTTAGAGTGTACGTCCTCTTGTACTTAAGTCGGCATTGTGCCTTTTGTATTAAATTCGGATGCAAACTCTGTGTTTCTTCGTCAATACGAAGGTCCAAGGGATACAGTAAACCGTATGTGAAGCATCGGAATCTAAAACTGGACTCACAGGAGAGGTTCAAATCATAAAAAGTGACAGTGTCAGCCCTCTTGTACTTAAGTCTGCATTGTGGCTTTTGTATTAAATTCGGTCGCAGTGTCTGTGCTTCATCGTCAATAAGTAGGTGCAAGGTATACAGTAAACCTGAAGTGAAGCATCGGAATCTAAAACTGGACTCACAGGAGGGATTCAAATCGTAGAGAGTGAGAGTGTCAATCCTCTTGTACTGAAGTCGGCATTGTGCCTATTGTATTAAATTCCGATGCAATTACTGTGTTTCATCGTCAATAAGAAGGTGCAAGGTATACAGTAAACCTTAAGTGAAGCATCGGAATCTAAAACTGGAATCACAGGAGAGGTTCAAATCACAGAAAGTGAGAGCGTCAGTCCTCTTTAACTTAAGTCGGCATTTTGCCTTTTGCATTAAATTCGGATGCAATTTCTGTGTTTCATTGTCAATAAGAAGGTCCAAGGGATACAGTAAACCTGAAGTGAAGCATCGGAATCTAAAACTGGACTCACAGGAGAGGTTCAAATCATAGAAAGTTAGAGTGTCAGTCCTCTTGTACTTAAGTCGGCATTGTGCCTTTTGTATTAAATTCGGATGCAAATTCTGTGCTTCATCGTCAATAAGAAGGTGCAAGGTATACAGCAAACCTGAAGTGAAGCATCGTAATCTAAAACTGGACTCACAGAAGCGGTTCAAATCGAAGAAAGTGAGAGTGTCAGTCATCTTGTACTAATGTCGGCATTGTGCCTTTTGTATTAAATTCCGATGCAATTTCTCTGTTTCATCGTCAGTAAGAAGGTGCAAGGTATACAGTAAACCCGAAGTGAAGCATTGGAATCTAAAGCTGGACTCACAGGAGAGGTTCAAATCGTAGAAAGTGAGAGTGTCGGTCCTCTTGTACTTAAGTCGGCATTGTGCCTTTTGTATTAAATTCGGATGCAATTTACGTGTTTCATCGTCAATAAGAAGGTGCAAGGTAAACAGTAAACCTGAAGTGAAGCATCGGAATCTAAAACTTGACTCACAGCAGAGGTTCAAATCATAGAAAGTGAGAGTGTCAGTCCTCTTTTACTTAAGTCGGCATTGTGCCTTTTCATATAAAATTCGGATGCAATTTCTGTGTCTCATCGTCAATAAGAAGGTCCAAGGAATACAGTAAACCTGAAGTGAAGCATCGGAATCTAAAACTGGACTCACAGGAGAGGTTCAATTCATAGAAAGTGAGAGTGTCAGTCCTCTTGTACTTAAGTCGGCATTGTGCCTTTTGTATTAAATTCGGATGCAATTTCTGTGATTCATCGTCAATAAGAAGGCCCAAGGGATACAGTAATCCTTAAGAGAAGCATCGGAATCTAAAACTGGACTCACAGGAGAGGTTCAAATCATAGAAAGTGAGAGTGTCGGTCCTCTTGTACTTAAGTCGGCATTGTGCCTTTTGGATTCAATTCGGATGCAATTTCTGTGTTTCATCGTCAATAAGAAGGTCCAAGGTATACAGCAAACCTGAAGTGAAGCATCGGAATGTAAAACTGGACTCACAGGAGAGGTTCAAATCACAGAAAGTGAGAGTGTCAGTCCTCTTTTACTTAAGTGGGCATTGTGCCTTTTGTATTAAATTCGGATGCAGTTTCTGTGTTTCATCGTCAATAAGAAGGTCCAAGGGATACAGTAAACCAGAAGTGAAGCATCGGATACTGAAACTGGCCTCACAGGACAAGTTAAAATCATAGAAAGTTAGAGTGTCAGTCCTCTTGTACTTAAGTCGGCATTGTGCCTTTTGAATTACATTCAGATGCAAACTCTGTGTTTCATCGTGAATAAGGAAGGTCCAAGGGATACAGTAAACCTGAAGTGAAGCATCGGAATCTAAAACTGGACTCACAGAAGAGGTTCAACTCATAGAAAGAGAGAGTGTCAGTCGTCTTCTACTTAAGTCGGCATTGTGCCTTTTGTATTAAATTCGGATGCGATTTCTGTGTTTCATTGTCAATAAGAAGGTCCAAGGTATACAGTAAACCTGAAGTGAAGCATCGGAATCTAAAACTGAACTCACAGGAGAGGATCAAATCATAGAAAATGAGAGTGTCAGTCCTCTTTTACTTAAGTCGGCATTGTGCCTTTTGTATTAAATTCGGATGCACTTTCTGTGTCTCATCGTCAATAAGAAGGTCCAAGGGATACAGTAAACTTGAAGTGAAGCACCGGAATCTAGAACTGGACTCACAGGAGAAGTTCAAAGCATAGAAAGTTAGAGTGTCAGTCCTCCTGTACTTAAGTCGGCACTGTGCCTTTTGCATTAAATTCCGATGCAATTTCTGTGTTTCATCGTCATTAAGAAGGTGCAAGGTATACAGTAAACCCGAAGTGAATCAACAGAATCTAAAACTGGACTCACAGGGGAGGTTCAAATCATAGAAAGTGAGAGTGTCAAACCCCTTAAACTTAAGTCGCCATTGAGCCTTTAGAATTTAATTCCGATGCAATTTCTGTGTTTCCTCGTCAAAAAGAATGTGCAAGGTATACAGTAAACCTGAAGTGAAGCATCGTAATCTAAAACTGGACCACAGGAGAGGTTCAAATCACAGAAAGTGAGAGTGTCAGTCCTCTTTTACTTAAGTCGGCATTGTGCCTTTTGTATTAAATTAGAATGCAATTTCTGTGTTTCATCGTCATTAAAAGGTCCAAGGGATACAGTAAACCTTAAGTGAAGCATCGGAATGTGAAACTGGACTCACAGGAGAGGTTGAAATCATAGAAAGTTAGAGTGTCAGTCCTCATTTACTTAAGTCGGCATTGTGCTTTTTGTATTAAATTCGGATGCATACCCTGTGTTTCATCATCAATAAGAAGGTCCAAGGGATACAGTAAACCTGAAGTGAAGCATCGGAATCTAAAACTGTGCTCACAGGAGAGGTTCAAATCATAGAAAGTGAGAGTGTCAGTCCTCTATTACTTAAGTCGGCATTGTGCTTTTGGTATTAATTTCCGATGCAATTTCTGTGTTTCATCGTCATTAAGAAGGTGCAGTGTATACAGTAAACCTGAAGTGAGCACCGGAATCTAAAACTGGACTCACAGGAGAGGTTCAAATCACAGAAAGTGAGAGTGTCAGTCCTCTTTAACTTAAGTCGGCATTGGGACTTTTGTATGAAATTCGGATGCAAATTCTGTGTTTCATCGTCAATAAGAAGGTGCAAGGTATACAGTAAACCTGAAGTGAAGCATCGTAGTCTAAAACTGGACTCACAGAAGCGGTTCAAATCGAAGAAAGTGAGAGTGTCAATCATCTTGTACTTAAGTCGGCATTGTGCCTTTTGTATTAAATTCCGATGCAATTTCTCTGTTTCATCGTCAGTAAGAAAGTGCAAGGTATACAGTAAACCCGAAGTGAAGCATTGGAATCTAAAGCTGGACTCACAGGAGAGGTTCAAAACGTAGAAAGTGAGAGTGTCAGTCCTCTTGGTCTTAAGTCGGCATTTTGCCTTTTGTATTAAATTCGGATGCAATTTCCGTGTTTCATCGTCAATAAGAAGGTGCAAGGTAAACAGTAAACCTGAAGTGAAGCATCGGAATCTAAAACTGGACTCACGGCAGAGGTTCAAATCATAGAAAGTGAGAGTGTCAGTCCTCTTTTACTTAAGTCGGCATTGTGCCCTTTGTATTAAATTCGGTCGCAGTTTCTGTGCTTCATCGTCAGTAAGAAGGTGCAAGGTATACAGTAAACCTGAAGTGAAGCATCGGAACCTAATACTGGACTCACAGGAGAGGTTCAAATCGTAGATAGTGAAAGTGTCAATCCTCTTGTACATAAGTCGGCATTGTGCCTTTTGTATTAAATTCGGATGCAATTACTGTGTTTCATCGTCAATAAGAAGGTGCAAGGTATACAGTAAACCTGAAGTGAAGTATCGGAATCTAAAACTTTACTCACAGGAGAGGTTCAAATCACAGAAAGTGAGAGTGTCAGTCCTCTTTTACTTAAGTCGGCATTGTGCCTTTTGTATTAAATTCGGATGCAATTTCTGTGTTTCATTGTCAATAAGAAGGTCCAAGGGATACAGTAAACCTGAAGTGAAGCATCGGAATCTGAAACTGGACTCACAGGAGAGGTTCAAATCATAGAAAGTTAGAGTGTCAGTCCTCTTGTACTTTAGTCGGCGTTGTGCCTTTTGTATTAAATTCGGATGCAAATTCTATGCTTCATCGTCAATAACAAGGTGCAAGGTATACAGTAAACCTGAAGTGAAGCATCGTAGTCTAAAACTGGACTCACAGAAGCGGTTCACATCGAAGAAAGTGAGAGTGTCAGTCATCTTGTACTTAAGTCGGCATTGTGCCTTTTGTATTAAATTCCGATGCAATTTCTCTGTTTCATCGTCAGTAAGAAAGTGCAAGGTATACAGTAAACCCGAAGTGAAACATTTGAATCTAAAGCTGGACTCACAGGAGAGGTTCAAAACGTAGAAAGTGAGAGTGTCAGTCCTCTTGTACTTAAGTCGGCATTGTGCCTTTTGTATTAAATTCGGATGCAATTTCCGTGTTTCATCGTCAATAAGAAGGTGCAAGGTAAACAGTAAACCTGAAGTGAAGCATCGGAATCTAAAACTGGACTCACAGCAGAGGTTCAAATCATAGAAAGTGAGAGTGTCAGTCCTCTTTTACTTAAGTCGGCATTGTGCCTTTTCATATAAAATTCGGATGCAATTTCTGTGTCTCATCGTCAATAAGAAGGTCCAAGGAGTACAGTAAATCTGAACTGAAGCATCGGAATCTAGGACTGGATTCACAGGAGAGGTTCAATTCATAGAAAGTGAGAGTGTCAGTCCTCTTGTACTTAAGTCGGCATTGTGCCTTTTGTATTAAATTCGGATGCAATTTCTGTGTTTCATCGTCAATAAGAAGGTCCAAGGGATACAGTAAACCTTAAGAGGAGCATCGGAATCTAAAACTGGATTCACAGGAGAGGTTCATATCATAGAAAGTGAGAGTGTCGGTCCTCTTGTACTTAAGTCGGCATTGTGCCTTTAGGATTAAATTCGGATGCAATTTCTGTGTTTCATCGTCAATAAGAAGGTCCGAGGTATACAGTAAACCAGAAGTGAAGCATCGGAATGTAAAACTGGACTCACAGGAGAGGTTCAAATCTTAGAAAGTTAGAGTGTCAGTCCTCTTGTACTTAAGTCGGCATTGTGCCTTATGAATTTAATTCCGTTGCGATTTCTGTGTTTCATCGTCAATAAGAAGGTGCAAGGTATACAGTAAACGTGAAGTGAAGCATCGGAATCTAAAACTGGACACACAGGAGAGGTTCAAATCACAGAAAGTGAGAGTGTCAGTCCGCTTTTACTTAAGTCGGCATTGTGCCTTTTGTATTAAATTCGGATGCAATTTCTGTGTTTCATCGTCAATAAGAAGGTCCAAGGGATACAGTAAACCAGAAGTGAAGCATCGGATACTGAAACTGGACTTACAGGACAAATTAAAATCATAGAAAGTTAGAGTGTCAGTCCTCTTGTACTTAAGTCGGCATTGTGCCTTTTGTATTCCATTCAGATGCAAACTCTGTGTTTCATCGTAAATAAGGAAGGTCCAAGGGATACAGTAAACCTGAAGTGAAGCATCGGAATCTAAAACTGGACTCACAGGAGAGGTTCAACTCATAGAAAGAGAGAGTGTCAGTCGTCTTTTACTTAAGTCGGCATTGTGCCTTTTGTATTAAATTCGGATGCGATTTCTGTGTTTCATTGTCAATAAGGAGGTCCAAGGTACACAGTAAACCTGAAGTGAAGCATCGGAATCTAAAACTGAACTCACAGGAGAGGATCAAATCATAGAAAATGATAGTGTCAGTCCTCTTTTACTTATGTCGGCATTGTGCCTTTTGTATTAAATTAGGATGCAATTTCTGTGTCTCATCGTCAATAAGAAGGTCCAAGGGATACAGTAAACTTGAGTGAAGCACCGGAATCTAGAACTGGACTCACAGGAGAGGTTCAAATCATAGAAGGTGAGCGTGTCAGTCCTCTTGTACTTCAGTCGGCATTGTGCCTTTTGTATTAAATTCGAATGCAATTTCTGTGTTTCGTCGTAAATAAGAAAGTCCAATGGATACAGTAAACCTGAAGTGAAGCATCGGAACCTGAAACTGGACTCACAGGAGAGGTTCAAATCATACAAAGTTAGAGTGTCAGTCCTCTTGTACTTTAGTCAGCGTTGTGCCATTTGTATTAAATTCGGATGCAAATTCTGTGTTTCATCGTCAATAAGAAGGTGCAAGGTATACAGTAAACCTGAAGTGAAGCATCGTAGTCTAAAACTGGACTCATAGAAGCGGTTCAAATCGAAGAAAGTGAGAGTGTCAGTCAATTTGTACTTAAGTCGGCATTGTGCCTTTTGTATTAAATTTGGATGCAATTTCTATGTTTCATCGTCATTATGAAGGTCCAAGGGATACAGTAAACCTGAAGTGAAGCATCGGAATCTAAAACTGGATTCACAGGAGAAGTTCAAATCATAGAAAGTTAGAGTGTCAGTCCGCCTGTACTTAAGTCGGCATTGTGCCTTTTGTATTAAATTCCGATGCAATTTCTGTGTTTCATCGTCATTAAGAAGGTGCAAGGTATACAGTAAGTCCGAAATGAAGCAACAGAATCTAAAACTGGACTCACAGGGGAGGTTCAAATCATAGAAAGTGAGAGTGTCAGTCCCCTTGTACTTAAGTCGGCATTGTGCCTTTTGTATTAAATTTGAATGCAATTACTGCGTTTCATCGTGAATAAGATGGTGCAAGGTATACATTAAACCTGGAGTGAAGCATCGGAATGTAAAACAGGACCCACAGGAGAGGTTTAAATCATAGAAAGTGAGAGTGTCAGTCCACTTGTACTGAAGTCGGCATTGTGCCTTTTGTATCAAATTCAGATGCAAACTCTGTGTTTCATCGTCAATAAGAGGGTCGAAGTGATACAGTAAACCTGAAGTGAAGCATCGGAATCTAGAACTGGACTCACAGCAGAGGTTTAATTCATAGAAAGTGAGAGTGTCAGTCCTCTTTTACTTAAGTAGGCATTGTGCCTTTTGTATTAGTTTCGGATGCAATTTCTGTGTTTCATCGTCAATACGAAGGTCCAAGGAATACAGTTAACCTTAAGTGAAGCATCGGAATCTAAAACTGGTCTCACAGGAGAGGTTCAAATCATAGAAAGTGAGAGTGTCAGTCCTCTTGTACTTAAGTCGGCATTGTGCCTTTTGTATTAAATTCGGAAGCAATTTCTGTGTTTCATCGTCAATAAGAACATGCAAGGTATACAGTAAACCTGAAGTGAAGCATCGGAATCTAAAACTGGACTCACAGGAGAGGTTCACATCATAGAAAGTAATAGTGTCAGTCCTCTTGTACTTAAGTGGGCATTGAGCCTTTTGAATTTAATTCCGATGCAATTTCTGTGTTTCCTCGTCAATAAGAAGGTGCAAGGTATACAGTAAACCTGAAGTGAAGCATCATGATCTAAAACTGGACCCACAGGAGAGGTTCAAATCTTAGAAAGTGAGAGTGTAGTCCTCTTTTACTTAAGTCGGCATTGTGCCTTTTGTATTAAATTCGGATGCAATTTCTGTGTTTCATCGTCAATAAGATGGTCCAAGGGATACAGTAAACCTTAAGTGAAGCATCGGAATCTGAATCTGGACTCACAGGAGAGGTTCAAATCATAGAAAGTTAGAGTGTCAGTCCTCATGTACTTAAGTCGGCATTGTGCCTTTTGTATTAAATTCGGATGCATTCTCTGTGTTTCATCATCAATAAGAAGGTCCAAGGGATACAGTAAACCTGAAGTGAAGCATCGGAATCTAAAACCAAGCTCACAGGAGAGGTTGAAATCATAGAAAGTGAGAGTGTCAGTCATCTATTACTTAAGTTGGCATTGTGCTTTTTGTATTAAATTCCGATGCTATTTCTGTGTTTCATCGTCATTAAGAAGGTGCAAGGTATACAGTAAACCTGAAGTGAAGCATCAGAATCTAAAACAGGACTCATAGGAGAGGTTCAAATCATAGAAAGAGAGAGTGTCAGTCGTCTTTTACCTAAGTCGGCATTGTGCCTTTTGTATTAAATTCGAATGCAATTTCTGTGTTTCGTCGTAAATAAGAAAGTCCAATGGATACAGTAAACCTGAAGTGAAGCATCGGAACCTGAAACTGGACTCACAGGAGAGGTTCAAATCATAGAAAGTTAGAGTGTCAGTCCTCTTGTACTTTAGTCAGCGTTGTGCCATTTGTATTAAATTCGGATGCAAATTCTGTGTTTCATCGTCAATAAGAAGGTGCAAGGTATACAGTAAACCTGAAGTGAAGCATCGTAGTCTAAAACTGGACTCATAGAAGCGGTTCAAATCGAAGAAAGTGAGAGTGTCAGTCAATTTGTACTTAAGTCGGCATTGTGCCTTTTGTATTAAATTCCGATGCAATTTCTCTGTTTCATCGTCAGTAAGAAAGTGCAAGGTATACAGTAAACCCGAAGTGAAGCATTGGAATCTAAAGCTGGACTCACAGGAGAGTTTCAAATCGTAGAAAGTGAGAGTGTCAGTCCTCTTGTACTTAAGTCGGCATTGTGCCTTTTGTATTAAATTTTGATGCAATTTCCGTGTTTCATCGTCAATAAGAAGGTGCAAGGTAAACAGTAAACCTGAAGTGAAGCATCGGAATCTAAAACTGGACTCACAGGAGAGGTTCAAATCACAGAAAGTGAGAGTGTCAGTCCTCTTTTACTTAAGTCGGCATTGTGCCTTTTGTATTAAATTCGGATGCAATTTCTGTGTTTCATCGTCAATAAGAAGGTCCAAGGGATACAGTAAACCAGAAGTGAAGCATCGGATACTGAAACTGGACTTACAGGCCAAGTTAAAATCATAGAAAGTTAGAGTGTCAGTCCTCTTGTACTTAAGTCGGCATTGTGCCTTTTGTAGTACATTCAGATGCAAACTCTGTGTTTCATCGTAAATAAGGAAGTTCCAAGGGATACAGTAAACCTGAAGTGAAGCATCGGAATCTAAAACTGGACACACAGGAGAGGTTCAACTCATAGAAAGAGAGAGTGTCAGTCGTCTTCTACTTAAGTCGGCATTGTGCCTTTTGTATTAAATTCGGATGCGATTTCTGTGTTTCATTGTCAATAAGAAGGTCCAAGGTATACAGTAAACCTGAAGTGAAGCATCGGAATCTAAAACTGAACTCACAGGAGAGGATCAAATCACAGAAAATGAGAGTGTCAGTCCTCTTTTACTTATGTCGGCATTGTGCCTTTTGTATTAAATTCGGATGCAATTTCTGTGTCTCATCGTCAATAAGAAGGTCCAAGGGATACAGTAAACTTGAGTGAAGCACCGGAATCTAGAACTGGACTCACAGGAGAGGTTCAAATCATAGAAGGTGAGAGTGTCAGTCCTCTTGTACTTCTGTCGGCATTGTGCCTTTTGTATTAAATTTGGATGCAATTTCTATGTTTCATCGTCATTATGAAGGTCCAAGGGATACAGTAAACCTGAAGTGAAGCATCGGAATCTAAAACTGGATTCACAGGAGAAGTTCAAATCATAGAAAGTTAGAGTGTCAGTCCGCCTGTACTTAAGTCGGCATTGTGCCTTTTGTATTAAATTCCGATGCAATTTCTGTGTTTCATCGTCATTAAGAAGGTGCAAGGTATACAGTAAGTCCGAAATGAAGCAACAGAATCTAAAACTGGACTCACAGGGGAGGTTCAAATCATAGAAAGTGAGAGTGTCAGTCCCCTTGTACTTAAGTCGGCATTGTGCCTTTTGTATTAAATTTGAATGCAATTACTGCGTTTCATCGTGAATAAGATGGTGCAAGGTATACATTAAACCTGAAGTGAAGCATCGGAATGTAAAACAGGACCCACAGGAGAGGTTTAGATCATAGAAAGTGAGAGTGTCAGTCCACTTGTACTTAAGTCGGCATTGTGCCTTTTGTATCAAATTCAGATGCAAACTCTGTGTTTCATCGTCAATAAGAGGGTCGAAGTGATACAGTAAACCTGAAGTGAAGCATCGGAATCTAAAACTGGACTCACAGCAGAGGTTTAATTCATAGAAAGTGAGAGTGTCAGTCCTCTTTTACTTAAGTAGGCATTGTGCCTTTTGTATTAATTTCGGAAGCAATTTCTGTGTTTCATCGTCAATACGAAGGTCCAAGGAATACAGTTAACCTTAACTGAAGCATCGGAATCTAAAACTGGTCTCACAGGAGAGGTTCAAATCATAGAAAGTGAGAGTGTCAGTCCTCTTGTACTTAAGTCGGCATTGTGCCTTTTGTATTAAATTCGGAAGCAATTTCTGTGTTTCATCGTCAATAAGAACATGCAAGGTATACAGTAAACTTGAAGTGAAGCATCGGAATCTAAAACTGGACTCACAGGAGAGGTTCACATCATAGAAAGTAATAGTGTCAGTCCTCTTGTACTTAAGTAGGCATTGAGCCTTTTGAATTTAATTCCGATGCAATTTCTGTGTTTCCTCGTCAATAAGAAGGTGCAAGGTATACAGTAAACCTGAAGTGAAGCATCATAATCTAAAACTGGACCCACAGGAGAGGTTCAAATCTTAGAAAGTGAGAGTGTAGTCCTCTTTTACTTAAGTCGGCATTGTGCCTTTTCTATTAAATTCGGATGCAATTTCTGTGTTTCATCGTCAATAAGATGGTCCAAGGGATACAGTAAACCTTAAGTGAAGCATCGGAATCTGAATCTGGACTCACAGGAGAGGTTCAAATCATAGAAAGTTAGAGTGTCAGTCCTCATGTACTTAAGTCGGCATTGTGCCTTTTGTATTAAATTCGGATGCATTCTCTGTGTTTCATCATCAATAAGAAGGTCCAAGGGATACAGTAAACCTGAAGTGAAGCATCGGAATCTAAAACCAAGCTCACAGGAGAGGTTGAAATCATAGAAAGTAAGAGTGTCAGTCCTCTATTACTTAAGTTGGCATTGTGCTTTTTGTATTAAATTCCGATGCTATTTCTGTGTTTCATCGTCATTAAGAAGGTGCAAGGTATACAGTAAACCTGAAGTGAAGCATCAGAATCTAAAACAGGACTCATAGGAGAGGTTCAAATCATAGAAAGAGAGAGTGTCAGTCGTCTTTTACCTAAGTCGGCATTGTGCCTTTTGTATTAAATTCGAATGCAATTTCTGTGTTTCGTCGTAAATAAGAAAGTCCAATGGATACAGTAAACCTGAAGTGAAGCATCGGAACCTGAAACTGGACTCACAGGAGAGGTTCAAATCATAGAAAGTTAGAGTGTCAGTCCTCTTGTACTTTAGTCAGCGTTGTGCCATTTGTATTAATTTCGGATGCTAATTCTGTGTTTCATCGTCAATAAGAAGGTGCAAGGTATACAGTAAACCTGAAGTGAAGCATCGTAGTCTAAAACTGGACTCATAGAAGCGGTTCAAATCGAAGAAAGTGAGAGTGTCAGTCAATTTGTACTTAAGTCGGCATTGTGCCTTTTGTATTAAATTCCGATGCAATTTCTCTGTTTCATCGTCAGTAAGAAAGTGCAAGGTATACAGTAAACCCGAAGTGAAGCATTGGAATCTAAAGCTGGACTCACAGGAGAGTTTCAAATCGTAGAAAGTGAGAGTGTCAGTCCTCTTGTACTTAAGTCGGCATTGTGCCTTTTGTATTAAATTTTGATGCAATTTCCGTGTTTCATCGTCAATAAGAAGGTTCAAGGTAAACAGTAAACCTGAAGTGAAGCATCGGAATCTAAAACTGGATTCACAGGAGAGGTTCAAATCACAGAAAGTGAGAGTGTCAGTCCTCTTTTACTTAAGTCGGCATTGTGCCTTTTGTATTAAATTCGGATGCAATTTCTTTGTCTCATCGTCAATAAGAAGTTCCAAGGGATACAGTAAACTTGAAGTGAAGCACCGGAATCTAGAACTGGACTCACAGGAGAGGTTCAAATCATAGAAAGTGAGAGTGTCAGTCCTCTTGTACTTCAGTCGGCATTGTGCCTTTTCTATTAAATTCGGATGCAATTTCTATGTTTCATCGTCATTATGATGGTCCAAGGGATACAGTAAACCTGAAGTGAAGCATCGGAATCTAAAACTGGATTCACAGGAGAAGTTCAAATCATAGAAAGTTAGAGTGTCAGTCCTCCTGTACTTAAGACGGCATTGTGCCTTTTGTATTAAATTCCGATGCAATTTCTGTGTCTCATCGTCATTAAGAAGGTGCAAGGTATACAGTAAACCCGAAGTGAAGCAACAGAATCTGAAACTGGACTCACAGGGGAGGTTCAAATCACAGAAAGTGAGAGTGTCAGTCCCCTTGTACTTAAGTCGGCATTGCGCCTCTTGTATTAAATTTGAATGCAATTACTGCGTTTCATCGTGAGTAAGATGGTGCAAGTTATACAGTAAACCTGAAGTGAAGCATCGGAATCTAAAACAGGACCCACAGGAGAGGTTAAAATTAATAGAAAGTGAGAGTGTCAGTCCTCTTGTACTTAAGTCGGCATTGTGCCTTTTGTATCAAATTCGGATGCAAACTCTGTGTTTCGACGTCAATAAGAGGGTCGAAGGGATACAGTAAACCTGAAGTGAAGCATCGGAATCTAAAACTGGACTCATAGCAGAGGTTCAAATCGTAGAATGTGAGAGTGTCAGTACTCTTGTACTTATGTCGGCATTGTGCCTTTTGTATTAAATTCGGATGCAAGTTCCGTGTTTCATTGTCAATAAGAAGGTGCAAGGTATACAGTAAACCTGAAGTGAAGCATCGGAATCTAAAACTGGACTCACAGCAGAGGTTCAATTCATAGGAAGTGAGAGTGTCAGTCCTCTTTTACTTAAGTCGGCATTGTGCCTTTTGTATTAATTTCGGATGCAATTTCTGTGTTTCATCGTCAATAAGAAGGTCCAAGGGATACAGTAAACCAGAAGTGAAGCATCGGATACTGAAACTGGACTTACAGGCCATGTTAAAATCATAGAAAGTTAGAGTGTCAGTCCTCTTGTACTTAAGTCGGCATTGTGCCTTTTGTAGTACATTCAGATGCAAACTCTGTGTTTCATCGTAAATAAGGAAGTTCCAAGGGATACAGTAAACCTGAAGTGAAGCATCGGAATCTAAAACTGGACTCACAGGAGAGGTTCAACTCATAGAAAGAGAGAGTGTCAGTCGTCTTCTACTTAAGTCGGCATTGTGCCTTTTGTATTAAATTCGGATGCGATTTCTGTGTTCCATTGTCAATAAGAAGGTCCAAGGTATACAGTAAACCTGAAGTGAAGCATCGGAATCGAAAACTGAACTCACAGGAGAGGATCAAATCACAGAAAATGAGAGTGTCAGTCCTCTTTTACTTAAGTCGGCATTGTGCCTTTTGTATTAAATTCGGATGCAATTTCTTTGTCTCATCGTCAATAAGAAGTTCCAAGGGATACAGTAAACTTGAAGTGAAGCACCGGAATCTAGAACTGGACTCACAGGAGAGGTTCAAATTATAGAAAGTGAGAGTGTCAGTCCTCTTGTACTTCAGTCGGCATTGTGCCTTTTCTATTAAATTCGGATGCAATTTCTATGTTTCATCGTCATTATGATGGTCCAAGGGATACAGTAAACCTGAAGTGAAGCATCGGAATCTAAAACTGGATTCACAGGAGAAGTTCAAATCATAGAAAGTTAGAGTGTCAGTCCTCCTGTACTTAAGACGGCATTGTGCCTTTTGTATTAAATTCCGATGCAATTTCTGTGTCTCATCGTCATTAAGAAGGTGCAAGGTATACAGTAAACCCGAAGTGAAGCAACAGAATCTGAAACTGGACTCACAGGGGAGGTTCAAATCACAGAAAGTGAGAGTGTCAGTCCCCTTGTACTTAAGTCGGCATTGCGCCTTTTGTATTAAATTTGAATGCAATTACTGCGTTTCATCGTGAGTAAGATGGTGCAAGTTATACAGTAAACCTGAAGTGAAGCATCGGAATCTAAAACAGGACCCACAGGAGAGGTTAAAATTAATAGAAAGTGAGAGTGTCAGTCCTCTTGTACTTAAGTCGGCATTGTGCCTTTTGTATCAAATTCGGATGCAAACTCTGTGTTTCGACGTCAATAAGAGGGTCGAAGGGATACAGTAAACCTGAAGTGAAGCATCGGAATCTAAAACTGGACTCATAGCAGAGGTTCAAATCGTAGAATGTGAGAGTGTCAGTACTCTTGTACTTATGTCGGCATTGTGCCTTTTGTATTAAATTCGGATGCAAGTTCCGTGTTTCATTGTCAATAAGAAGGTGCAAGGTATACAGTAAACCTGAAGTGAAGCATCGGAATCTAAAACTGGACTCACAGCAGAGGTTCAATTCATAGGAAGTGAGAGTGTCAGTCCTCTTTTACTTAAGTCGGCATTGTGCCTTTTGTATTAATTTCGGATGCAATTTCTGTGTTTCATCGTCAATAAGAAGGTCCAAGGAATACAGTAAACCTTAAGTGAAGCATCGGAATCTAAAACTGGGCTCACAGGAGAGGTTCAAATCATAGAAAGTGAGAGTGTCAGTCCTCATGTACTTAAGTCGGCATTGTGCCTTTTGTATTAAATTCGGAAGCAATTTCTATGTTTCATCGTCAATAAGAACATGCAAGGTATACAGTAAACCTGAAGTGAAGCATCGGAATCTAAAACTGGACTCACAGGAGAGGTTCAAATCATAGAAAGTTATAGTGTCAGTCCTCTTGTACTTAAGTTGGCATTGAGCCTTTTGAATTTAATTCCGATGCAATTTCTGTGTTTCCTCGTCAATAAGAAGGTGCAAGGTATACAGTAAACCTGAAGTGAAGCAACGTAATCTAAAACTGGACCCACAGGAAAGGTTCAAATCACAGAAAGTGAGAGTGTCAGTCCTCTTTTACTTAAGTCGGCATTGTGCCTTTTGTATTAAATTCGGATGCATACTCTGTGTTTCATCATCAATAAGAAGGTGCAAGGGATACAGTAAACCTGAAGTGAAGCATCGGATCTAAAACTGGGCTCACAGGAGAGGTTCAAATCATAGAAAGTGAGAGTGTCAGTCCTCTATTACTTAAGTTGGCATTGTGCTTTTTGTATTAAATTCCGATGCAATTTCTGTGTTTCATCGTCATTAAGAAGGTGCAAGGTATACAGTAAACCTGAAGTGAAGCATCAGAATCTAAAACAGGACTCATAGGAGAGGTTCAAATCATAGAAAGAGAGAGTGTCAGTCGTCTTTTACTTAAGTCGGCATTGTGCCTTTTGTATTAAATTCGAATGCAATTTCTGTGTTTCGTCGTCAACAAGAAAGTCCAATGGATACAGTAAACCTGAAGTGAAGCATCGGAATCTAAAAGTGGACTCACAGGAGAGGTTCAAATCATAGAAAGAGAGAGTGTCAGTCGTCTTTTACTTAGGTCGGCATTGTGCCTTTTGTATTAAATTCGGATGCAATTTCTGTGTTTCATCGTCAATAAGAAGGTCCAAGAGATTCAGTAAACCTGAAGTGAAGCATCGGAATCTAAAACTGGACTCACAGGAGAGGTTCAAATCATAGAAAGAGAGAGTGTCAGTCCGCTTGTACTTAAGTCGGCATTGTGCCTTTTGTATTAAATTCGGATGCAATTTCTGTATTTCATCGTCAATGAGAGGATCCAAGGGATACAGTAAACCTGAAGTGAAGCATCGGAATCTAAGGCTGGACTCACAGGAGAGGTTCAAATCATAGAAAGTGAGAGTGTCAGTCCTCTTTTACTTAAGTCGGCATTGTGCCTTTTGAATTTAATTCCGATGCTATTTCTGTGTTTCATCGTCAATAAGAAGGTGCAAGGTATACAGTAAACCTGACGTGAAGCATCGGAATCTAAAACTGGACTCACATAAGAGATTCAAATCACAGAAAGTGAGAGTGTCAGTCCTCTTTTACTTAAGTCGGCATTGTGCCTTTTGTATTAAATTCGGATGCAATTTCTGTGTTTCATTGTCAATAAGAAGGTCCAAGGGATACAGTAAACCTGAAGTGTAGCATCGGAAACAGAAACTGGATTCACAGGAGAGGTTCAAATCATAGAATGTTAGAGTGTCAGTCTTCTTGTACTTAAGTCGGCATTGCGCCTTTTGTATTAAATTCGGATGCGATTTCTGTGTTTCTTCGTCAAAAAGAAGGTCCATGGGATACAGTAAACCTGAAGTGAAGCATCGGAATCTAAAACTGGACTCACAGGAGAGGTTCAAATCATAAAAAGTGACAGTGTCAGCCCTCTTGTACTTAAGTCTGCATTGTGCCTTTTGTATTAATTTCGGACGCAGTTTCTGTGCTTAATCGTCAATAAGAAGGTGCAAGGGATACAGTAAACTTGAAGTGAAGCATCGGAATCTAAAACTGGACTCACAGGAGAGGTTCAAATCACAGAAAGTGAGAGTGTCAGTCCTCTTTCACTTAAGTCGGCATTGGGCCTTTTGTATTAAATTCGGATGCAATTTCTGTGTTTCATTGTCAATAAGAAGGTCCAAGGGATACAGTAAACCTGAAGTGAAGCATCGGAATCTAAAACTGCACTCACAGAAGAAGTTCAAATCATAGAAAGTTAGAGTGTCAGTCCTCTTGTACTTAAGTCGGCGTTGTGCCTTTTGTATTAAATTTGGATGCATATTCTGTGTTTCATCGTCAATAAGAAGGTGCAAGGTATACAGTCAACCTGAAGTGAAGCATCGGAATCTAAAACTGTACTCACAGGAGAGGTTCAAATCGAAGAAAGTGAGAGTGTCAGTCCTCTTGTACTTAAGTCGGCATTGTTCCTTTTCTATTAAATTCCGATGCAATTTCTGTGTTTCATCGTCAGTAAGAAGGTGGAAGGTATACAGTAAACCCGAAGTGAAGCATTGGAATCTAAAGATGGACTCACAGGAGAGGTTCAAATCGTAGAAAGTGAGAGTGTCAGTCCTCTTGTACTTAAGTCGGCATTGTGCCTTTTGTATTAAATTTCGATGCAATTTCCGTGTTTCATCGTCAATAAGAAGGTTCAAGGTATACAGTAAACCTGAAGTGAAGCATCAGAATCTAAAACTGGACTCACAGCAGAGGTTCAAATCACAGAAAGTGAGAGTTTCAGGCCTCTTTTACTTAAGTCGGCATTGTGCCTTTTGTATTAAATTCGGATGCAATTTCTGTGTCTCATCGTCACTAAGATGGTCCAAGGAATACAGTAAACCTGAAGTGAAGCATCGGAATCTAAAACTGGACTCACAGGAGAGGTTCATTCATAGAAAGTGAGAGTGTCAGGCATCTTGTACTTAAGTCGGCATTGTGCCTTTTGTATTAAATTCGGATGCAATATCTGTGTTTCATCGTCAATAAGAAGGTCCAAGGGATACAGTAAACCTCAAGTGAAGCATCGGAATCTAAAACTGGACTCACAGGAGAGGTTCAAATCATAGAAAGTGAGAGTTTCAGTCCTCTTGTACTTAGGTCGGCATTGTGAATTTTGGATTAAATTCGGATGCAATTTCTGTGTTTCATCGTCAATAAGAAGGTGCAAGGTATACAGTAAACCTGTAGTGAAGCATCGGAATCTAAGACTGGACTCACAGGAGAGGTTCAAATCATAGAAAGTGAGAGTGTCAGTCCTCTTTTACTTAAGTCGGCATTGTGCCTTTTGAATTTAATTCCGTTGCTATTTCTGTGTTTCATCGTCAACAAGAAGGTGCAAGGTATACAGTAAACCTGACGTGAAGCATCGGAATCTAAAACTGGACTCACATAAGAGGTTCAAATCACAGAAAGTGAGAGTGTCAGTCCTCTTTTACTTAAGTCGGCATTGTGCCTTTTGTATTAAATTCGGATGCAATTTCTGCGTTTCATTGTCAATAAGAAGGTCCAAGGGATACAGTAAACCTGAAGTGTAGCATCGGAAACGGAAACTGGATTCACAGGAGAGGTTCAAATCATAGAATGTTAGAGTGTCAGTCTTCTTGTACTTAAGTCGGCATTGCGCCTTTTGTATTAAATTCGGATGCGATTTCTGTGTTTCTTCGTCAAAAAGAAGGTCCAAGGGATACAGTAAACCTGAAGTGAAGCATCGGAATCTAAAACTGGACTCACAGGAGATGTTCAAATCATAAAAAGTGACAGTGTCAGCCCTCTTGTACTTAAGTCTGCATTGTGCCTTTTGTATTATTTTCGGACGCAGTTTCTGTGCTTCATCGTCAATAAGAAGGTGCAAGGGATACAGTAAACTTGAAGTGAAGCATCGGAATCTAAAACTGGACTCACAGGAGAGGTTCAAATCACAGAAAGTGAGAGTGTCAGTCCTCTTTTACTTAAGTCGGCATTGGGCCTTTTGTATTAAATTCGGATGCAATTTCTGTGTTTCATTGTCAATAAGAAGGTCCAAGGGATACAGTAAACCTGAAGTGAAGCATCGGAATCTAAAACTGTACTCACAGAAGAGGTTCAAATCATAGAAAGTTAGAGTGTCAGTCCTCTTGTACTTAAGTCGGCGTTGTGCCTTTTGTATTAAATTTGGATGCATATTCTGTGTTTCATCGTCAATAAGAAGGTGCAAGGTATACAGTCAACCTGAAGTGAAGCATCGGAATCTAAAACTGTACTCACAGGAGAGGTTCAAATCGAAGAAAGTGAGAGTGTCAGTCCTCTTGTACTTAAGTCGGCATTGTTCCTTTTCTATTAAATTCCGATGCAATTTCTGTGTTTCATCGTCAGTAAGAAGGTGGAAGGTATACAGTAAACCCGAAGTGAAGCATTGGAATCTAAAGATGGACTCACAGGAGAGGTTCAAATCGTAGAAAGTGAGAGTGTCAGTCCTCTTGTACTTAAGTCGGCATTGTGCCTTTTGTATTAAATTTCGATGCAATTTCCGTGTTTCATCGTCAATAAGAAGGTTCAAGGTATACAGTAAACCTGAAGTGAAGCATCGGAATCTAAAACTGGACTCACAGCAGAGGTTCAAATCACAGAAAGTGAGAGTTTCAGGCCTCTTTTACTTAAGTCGGCATTGTGCCTTTTGTATTAAATTCGGATGCAATTTCTGTGTCTCATCGTCAATAAGAAGGTCCAAGGAATACAGTAAACCTGAAGTGAAGCATCGGAATCTAAAACTGGACTCACAGGAGAGGTTCATTCATAGAAAGTGAGAGTGTCAGGCATCTTGTACTTAAGTCGGCATTGTGCCTTTTGTATTAAATTCGGATGCAATATCTGTGTTTCATCGTCAATAAGAAGGTCCAAGGGATTCAGTAAACCTCAAGTGAAGCATCGGAATCTAAAACTGGACTCACAGGAGAGGTTCAAATCATAGAAAGTGAGAGTTTCAGTCCTCTTGTACTTAGGTCGGCATTGTGAATTTTGGATTAAATTCGGATGCAATTTCTGTGTTTCATCGTCAATAAGAAGGTGCAAGGTATACAGTAAACCTGTAGTGAAGCATCGCAATGTAAAACTGGACTCACAGGAGATGTTCAAATCTTAGAAAGTTAGAGTGTCAGTCCTATTGTACTTAAGTCGGCATTGTGCGTTTTGAATTTAATTCCGATGCGATTTCTGTGTTTCATCGTCAATAAGAAGGTGCAAGGTTTACAGTAAACCTCAAGTGAAGCATCTTAATCTAAAACTGGACTCACAGGAAAGGTTCAAATCACAGAAAGTGAGAGGGTCAGTCCTCTTTTACTTAAGTCGGCATTGTGACTTTTGTATTAAATTCGGATGCAATTTCTGTGTTTCATCGTCAATAGGAAGGTCCAAGGGATACAGTAAACCAGAAGTGAAGCATCGGAATCTGAAACTGGACTCACAGGAGAGGTTGAAATCATAGAAAGGGAGAGTGGCAGTCGTCTTCTACTTAAGTCGGCATTGTGCCTTTTGTATTAAATACGGATGCGATTTCTATGTTTCATTGTCAATAAGAAGGTCCAAGGTATACAGTAAACCTGAAGTGAAGCATCGGAATCTAAAACTGGACTCACAGGAGAGGATCAAATCATAGAAAATGAGAGTGTCAGTCCTCTTTTACTAAAGTCGGCATTGTGCCTTTTGTATTAAATTCGGATGCAATTTCTGTGTTTCATCCTCATTAAGAAGGTCCAAGGGATACAGTAAACTTGAAGTGAAGCACCGGAATCTAAAACTAGACTCACAGGAGGGGTTCAAATCATAGAAAGTGAGAGTGTCAGTCCTCTTGTACTTAAGTCGGCATTGTGGCTTTTGTATTAAATTCGGATGAAATTTCTGTGTTTCATCGACAATAAGAAGGTCCAAGGTATACAGTAAACTTGAAGTGAAGCATCGGAATCTAAAACAGGACTCACATGAGAGGTTCAAATCTTAGAAAGTTAGAGTGTCGGTCCTCATGTACTTAAGTCGTCATTGTGCCTTTTGTATTAAATTCGGATGCAATTTGCGTGTTTCATCGTCAATAAGAAGGTGCAAGGTATAGAGTAAACCTGAAGTGAAGCATCGGAATCTAAAACTGTACTCACAGGAGAGGTTCTAAACATAGACAGTTAGAGTGTCAGTCCTCATGTACTTTATTCAGCATTGTGCCGCTTGTATTAAATTCGAATGCAATTTCTGTGTCTCATCGTCAATACGAACGTCCAAGGGATACAGGAAACCTGACGTGAAGCATTGGAATCTAAAAGTGGACTCACAGGAGCGGTTCAAATCATAGAAAATTAGTGTGTCAGTCCTCTTGTACTTAAGAAGGCATTGTGTTTTTTGAATTTAATTCCGATGCAATTTCTGTGTTTCATCGTCAATATGAAGGTCCAAAGGATACAGTAAACCTGAAGGGAAGCATCGGAATCTAAAACTGGTCTCACAGCAGAGGTTCAAATCATAGAGAGTTAGAGTGTCAGTCCTCTTGTACTTAAGTCGGCATTGTGCCTTTTGAATTTAATACCGATGCTATTTCTGTGTTTCATCGTCAATACGAAGGGGCAAGGTATACAGTAAACCTGAAGTGAAGCATCGGAATCTAAAACTTGACTCACAGGACAAATTCAAATCATAGAAAGAGAGAGTGTCAGTCCTCTTTTACTTAAGTCGGCATTGTGCGTTTTATAGTAAATTCGGATACAATTTCTGTATTTCATCGTCAATAAGAAGGGCCAAGGGATACAGTAAACCTGAAGTGAAGCATCGGAATCTAAAACTGGACTCACAGGAGAGGTTCAAATCATAGATAGTTAGAGTGTCAGTCCTCTTGTACTTAAGAAGGCATTGTGCCTTTTGAATTTAATTCCGATGCAATTTCTGTGTTTCATCGTCAATAAGAAGGTCCAAAGGATACAGTAAACCTGAAGAGAAGGATCGGAATGTAATACTGGACTCACAGAAGAGGTTCAAATCATAGAAAATTAGAGTGTCAGTCCTCTTGTACTAGCAGGCATTGTGCCTTTTGAATTTAATTCGGATGCAATTTCTGTGTTTCATCGTCAGTAAGACGGTGCAAGGTATACAGTGAACCTGAAGTGAAGCATCGGAATCTAAAACTGGACTCACAGGAGAGGTTCAAATCATAATAAGTGACAGTGTCAGCCCTCTTGTACTTAAGTCTGCATTGTGCCTTTTGTATTAATTTCGGACGCAGTTTCTGTGCTTCATCGTCAATGAGAAGGTGCAAGGGATACAGTCAACCTGAAGTGAAGCATCGGAATCTAAAACTGTACTCACAGGAGTGGTTCAAATCTAAGAAAGTGAGAGTGTCAGTCCTCTTGTACTTAAGTCGGCGTTGTGCCTTTTGTATTAAATTCGGATGCATATTCTGTGTTTCATCGTGAATAAGAAGGTGCAAGGTATACAGTCAACCTGAAGTGAAGCATCGGAATCTAAAACCGTACTCACAGGAGAGGTTCAAATCGAAGAAAGTGAGAGTGTCAGTCCTCTTGTACTTAAGTCGGCATTGTTCCTTTTCTATTAAATTCCGATGCAATTTCTGTGTGTCATCGTCAGTAAGAAGGTGGAAGGTATACAGTAAACCTGAAGTGAAGCATTGGAATCTAAAGATGGACTCACAGGAGAGGTTCAAATCGTAGAAAGTGAGAGTGTCAGTCCTCTTGTACTTAAGTCGGCATTGTGCCTTTTGTATTAAATTTCGATGCAATTTCCGTGTTTCATCGTCAATAAGAAGGTTCAAGGTATACAGTAAACCTGAAGTGAAGCATCGGAATCTAAAACTGGACTCACAGCAGAGGTCCAAATCACAGAAAGTGAGAGTTTCAGTCCTCTTTTACTTAAGTCAGCATTGTGCCTTTTGTATTAAATTCGGATGCAATTTCTGTGTCTCATCGTCAGTAAGAAGGTCCAAGGAATACAGTAAACCTGAAGTGAAGCATCGGAATCTAAAACTGGACTCACAGGAGAGGTTCAATTCATAGAAAGTGAGAGTGTCAGGCATCTTGTACTTAAGTCGGCATTGTGCCTTTTGTATTACATTCGGATGCAATTTCTGTGTTTCATCGTCAATAAGAAGGTCCAAGGGATACAGTAAACTTGAAGTGAAGCACCGGAATCTAGAACTGGACTCACAGGAGAGGTTCAAATCATAGAAAGTGAGAGTGTCAGTCCTCTTGTACTTCAGTCGGCATTGTGCCTTTTCTATTAAATTCGGATGCAATTTCTATGTTTCATCGTCATTATGATGGTCCAAGGGATACAGTAAACCTGAAGTGAAGCATCGGAATCTAAAACTGGATTCACAGGAGAAGTTCAAATCATAGAAAGTTAGAGTGTCAGTCCTCCTGTACTTAAGACGGCATTGTGCCTTTTGTATTAAATTCCGATGCAATTTCTGTGTCTCATCGTCATTAAGAAGGTGCAAGGTATACAGTAAACCCGAAGTGAAGCAACAGAATCTGAAACTGGACTCACAGGGGAGGTTCAAATCACAGAAAGTGAGAGTGTCAGTCCCCTTGTACTTAAGTCGGCATTGCGCCTTTTGTATTAAATTTGAATGCAATTACTGCGTTTCATCGTGAGTAAGATGGTGCAAGTTATACAGTAAACCTGAAGTGAAGCATCGGAATCTAAAACAGGACCCACAGGAGAGGTTAAAATTAATAGAAAGTGAGAGTGTCAGTCCTCTTGTACTTAAGTCGGCATTGTGCCTTTTGTATCAAATTCGGATGCAAACTCTGTGTTTCGACGTCAATAAGAGGGTCGAAGGGATACAGTAAACCTGAAGTGAAGCATCGGAATCTAAAACTGGACTCATAGCAGAGGTTCAAATCGTAGAATGTGAGAGTGTCAGTACTCTTGTACTTATGTCGGCATTGTGCCTTTTGTATTAAATTCGGATGCAAGTTCCGTGTTTCATTGTCAATAAGAAGGTGCAAGGTATACAGTAAACCTGAAGTGAAGCATCGGAATCTAAAACTGGACTCACAGCAGAGGTTCAATCATAGGAAGTGAGAGTGTCAGTCCTCTTTTACTTAAGTCGGCATTGTGCCTTTTGTATTAATTTCGGATGCAATTTCTGTGTTTCATCGTCAATAAGAAGGTCCAAGGAATACAGTAAACCTTAAGTGAAGCATCGGAATTTAAAACTGGGCTCACAGGAGAGGTTCAAATCATAGAAAGTGAGAGTGTCAGTCCTCATGTACTTAAGTCGGCATTGTGCCTTTTGTATTAAATTCGGAAGCAATTTCTATGTTTCATCGTCAATAAGAACATGCAAGGTATACAGTAAACCTGAAGTGAAGCATCGGAATCTAAAACTGGACTCACAGGAGAGGTTCAAATCATAGAAAGTTATAGTGTCAGTCCTCTTGTACTTAAGTTGGCATTGAGCCTTTTGAATTTAATTCCGATGCAATTTCTGTGTTTCCTCGTCAATAAGAAGGTGCAAGGTATACAGTAAACCTGAAGTGAAGCAACGTAATCTAAAACTGGACCCACAGGAAAGGTTCAAATAACAGAAAGTGAGAGTGTCAGTCCTCTTTTACTTAAGTCGGCATTGTGCCTTTTGTATTAAATTCGGATGCATACTCTGTGTTTCATCATCAATAAGAAGGTGCAAGGGATACAGTAAACCTGAAGTGAAGCATCGGAATCTAAAACTGGGCTCACAGGAGAGGTTCAAATCATAGAAAGTGAGAGTGTCAGTCCTCTATTACTTAAGTTGGCATTGTGCTTTTTGTATTAAATTCCGATGCAATTTCTATGTTTCATCGTCATTAAGAAGGTGCAAGGTATACAGTAAACCTGAAGTGAAGCATCAGAATCTAAAACAGGACTCATAGGAGAGGTTCAAATCATAGAAAGAGAGAGTGTCAGTCGTCTTTTACTTAAGTCGGCATTGTGCCTTTTGTATTAAATTCGAATGCAATTTCTGTGTTTCGTCGTCAACAAGAAAGTCCAATGGATACAGTAAACCTGAAGTGAAGCATCGGAATCTAAAAGTGGACTCACAGGAGAGGTTCAAATCATAGAAAGAGAGAGTGTCAGTCGTCTTTTACTTAAGTCGGCATTGTGCCTTTTGTATTAAATTCGGATGCAATTTCTGTGTTTCATCGTCAATAAGAAGGTCCAAGAGATTCAGTAAACCTGAAGTGAAGCATCGGAATCTAAAACTGGACTCACAGGAGAGGTTCAAATCATAGAAAGAGAGAGTGTCAGTCCGCTTGTATTTAAGTCGGCATTGTGCCTTTTGTATTAAATTCGGATGCAATTTCTGTATTTCATCGTCAATGAGAGGATCCAAGGGATACAGTAAACCTGAAGTGAAGCATCGGAATCTAAGGCTGGACTCACAGGAGAGGTTCAAATCATAGAAAGTGAGAGTGTCAGTCCTCTTTTACTTAAGTCGGCATTGTGCCTTTTGAATTTAATTCCGATGCAATTTCTGTGTTTCATTGTCAATAAGAAGGTCCAAGGGATACAGTAAACCTGAAGTGTAGCATCGGAAACAGAAACTGGATTCACAGGAGAGGTTCAAATCATAGAATGTTAGAGTGTCAGTCTTCTTGTACTTAAGTCGGCATTGCGCCTTTTGTATTAAATTCGGATGCGATTTCTGTGTTTCTTCGTCAAAAAGAAGGTCCATGGGATACAGTAAACCTGAAGTGAAGCATCGGAATCTAAAACTGGACTCACAGGAGAGGTTCAAATCATAAAAAGTGACAGTGTCAGCCCTCTTGTACTTAAGTCTGCATTGTGCCTTTTGTATTAATTTCGGACGCAGTTTCTGTGCTTCATCGTCAATAAGAAGGTGCAAGGGATACAGTAAACTTGAAGTGAAGCATCGGAATCTAAAACTGGACTCACAGGAGAGGTTCAAATCACAGAAAGTGAGAGTGTCAGTCCTCTTTTACTTAAGTCGGCATTGGGCCTTTTGTATTAAATTCGGATGCAATTTCTGTGTTTCATTGTCAATAAGAAGGTCCAAGGGATACAGTAAACCTGAAGTGAAGCATCGGAATCTAAAACTGTACTCACAGAAGAGGTTCAAATCATAGAAAGTTAGAGTGTCAGTCCTCATGTACTTAAGTCGGCGTTGTGCCTTTTGTATTAAATTTGGATGCATATTCTGTGTTTCATCGTCAATAAGAAGGTGCAAGGTATACAGTCAACCTGAAGTGAAGCATCGGAATCTAAAACTGTACTCACAGGAGAGGTTCAAATCGAAGAAAGTGAGAGTGTCAGTCCTCTTGTACTTAAGTCGGCATTGTTCCTTTTCTATTAAATTCCGATGCAATTTCTGTGTTTCATCGTCAGTAAGAAGGTGGAAGGTATACAGTAAACCCGAAGTGAAGCATTGGAATCTAAAGATGGACTCACAGGAGAGGTTCAAATCGTAGAAAGTGAGAGTGTCAGTCCTCTTGTACTTAAGTCGGCATTGTGCCTTTTGTATTAAATTTCGATGCAATTTCCGTGTTTCATCGTCAATAAGAAGGTTCAAGGTATACAGTAAACCTGAAGTGAAGCATCAGAATCTAAAACTGGACTCACAGCAGAGGTTCAAATCACAGAAAGTGAGAGTTTCAGGCCTCTTTTACTTAAGTCGGCATTGTGCCTTTTGTATTAAATTCGGATGCAATTTCTGTGTCTCATCGTCACTAAGAAGGTCCAAGGAATACAGTAAACCTGAAGTGAAGCATCGGAATCTAAAACTGGACTCACAGGAGAGGTTCATTCATAGAAAGTGAGAGTGTCAGGCATCTTGTACTTAAGTCGGCATTGTGCCTTTTGTATTAAATTCGGATGCAATATCTGTGTTTCATCGTCAATAAGAAGGTCCAAGGGATACAGTAAACCTCAAGTGAAGCATCGGAATCTAAAACTGGACTCACAGGAGAGGTTCAAATCATAGAAATTGAGAGTTTCAGTCCTCTTGTACTTAGGTCGGCATTGTGAATTTTGGATTAAATTCGGATGCAATTTCTGTGTTTCATCGTCAATAAGAAGGTGCAAGGTATACAGTAAACCTGTAGTGAAGCATCGGAATCTAAGACTGGACTCACAGGAGAGGTTCAAATCATAGAAAGTGAGAGTGTCAGTCCTCTTTTACTTAAGTCGGCATTGTGCCTTTTGAATTTAATTCCGTTGCTATTTCTGTGTTTCATCGTCAATAAGAAGGTGCAAGGTATACAGTAAACCTGACGTGAAGCATCGGAATCTAAAACTGGACTCACATAAGAGGTTCAAATCACAGAAAGTGAGAGTGTCAGTCCTCTTTTACTTAAGTCGGCATTATGCCTTTTGTATTAAATTCGGATGCAATTTCTGTGTTTCATTGTCAATAAGAAGGTCCAAGGGATACAGTAAACCTGAAGTGTAGCATCGGAAACAGAAACTGGATTCACAGGAGAGGTTCAAATCATAGAATGTTAGAGTGTCAGTCTTCTTGTACTTAAGTCGGCATTGCGCCTTTTGTATTAAATTCGGATGCGATTTCTGTGTTTCTTCGTCAAAAAGAAGGTCCAAGGGATACAGTAAACCTGAAGTGAAGCATCGGAATCTAAAACTGGACTCACAGGAGATGTTCAAATCATAAAAAGTGACAGTGTCAGCCCTCTTGTACTTAAGTCTGCATTGTGCCTTTTGTATTAATTTCGGACGCAGTTTCTGTGCTTCATCGTCAATAAGAAGGTGCAAGGGATACAGTAAACTTGAAGTGAAGCATCGGAATCTAAAACTGGACTCACAGGAGAGGTTCAAATGACAGAAAGTGAGAGTGTCAGTCCTCTTTTACTTAAGTCGGCATTGGGCCTTTTGTATTAAATTCGGATGCAATTTCTGTGTTTCATTGTCAATAAGAAGGTCCAAGGGATACAGTAAACCTGAAGTGAAGCATCGGAATCTAAAACTGTACTCACAGAAGAGGTTCAAATCATAGAAAGTTAGAGTGTCAGTCCTCTTGTACTTAAGTCGGCATTGTGGCTTTTGTATTAAATTCGGATGAAATTTCTGTGTTTCATCGACAATAAGAAGGTCCAAGGTATACAGTAAACTTGAAGTGAAGCATCGGAATCTAAAACAGGACTCACATGAGAGGTTCAAATCTTAGAAAGTTAGAGTGTCGGTCCTCATGTACTTAAGTCGTCATTGTGCCTTTTGTATTAAATTCGGATGCAATTTGCGTGTTTCATCGTCAATAAGAAGGTGCAAGGTATAGAGTAAACCTGAAGTGAAGCATCGGAATCTAAAACTGTACTCACAGGAGAGGTTCTAAACATAGACAGTTAGAGTGTCAGTCCTCATGTACTTTATTCAGCATTGTGCCGCTTGTATTAAATTCGGATGCAATTTCTGTGTCTCATCGTCAATACGAACGTCCAAGGGATACAGGAAACCTGACGTGAAGCATTGGAATCTAAAAGTGGACTCACAGGAGCGGTTCAAATCATAGAAAATTAGTGTGTCAGTCCTCTTGTACTTAAGAAGGCATTGTGTTTTTTGAATTTAATTCCGATGCAATTTCTGTGTTTCATCGTCAATATGAAGGTCCAAAGGATACAGTAAACCTGAAGGGAAGCATCGGAATCTAAAACTGGTCTCACAGCAGAAGTTCAAATCATAGAGAGTTAGAGTGTCAGTCCTCTTGTACTTAAGTCGGCATTGTGCCTTTTGAATTTAATACCGATGCTATTTCTGTGTTTCATCGTCAATACGAAGGGGCAAGGTATACAGTAAACCTGAAGTGAAGCATCGGAATCTAAAACTTGACTCACAGGACAAATTCAAATCATAGAAAGAGAGAGTGTCAGTCCTCTTTTACTTAAGTCGGCATTGTGCGTTTTATAGTAAATTCGGATGCAATTTCTGTATTTCATCGTCAATAAGAAGGGCCAAGGGATACAGTAAACCTGAAGTGAAGCATCGGAATCTAAAACTGGACTCACAGGAGAGGTTCAAATCATAGATAGTTAGAGTGTCAGTCCTCTTGTACTTAAGAAGGCATTGTGCCTTTTGAATTTAATTCCGATGCAATTTCTGTGTTTCATCGTCAATAAGAAGGTCCAAAGGATACAGTAAACCTGAAGAGAAGGATCGGAATGTAATACTGGACTCACAGAAGAGGTTCAAATCATAGAATATTAGAGTGTCAGTCCTCTTGTACTAGCAGGCATTGTGCCTTTTGAATTTAATTCGGATGCAATTTCTGTGTTTCATCGTCAGTAAGACGGTGCAAGGTATACAGTGAACCTGAAGTGAAGCATCGGAATCTAAAACTGGACTCACAGGAGAGGTTCAAATCATAATAAGTGACAGTGTCAGCCCTCTTGTACTTAAGTCTGCATTGTGCCTTTTGTATTAATTTCGGACGCAGTTTCTGTGCTTCATCGTCAATGAGAAGGTGCAAGGGATACAGTCAACCTGAAGTGAAGCATCGGAATCTAAAACTGTACTCACAGGAGTGGTTCAAATCTAAGAAAGTGAGAGTGTCAGTCCTCTTGTACTTAAGTCGGCGTTGTGCCTTTTGTATTAAATTCGGATGCATATTCTGTGTTTCATCGTGAATAAGAAGGTGCAAGGTATACAGTCAACCTGAAGTGAAGCATCGGAATCTAAAACCGTACTCACAGGAGAGGTTCAAATCGAAGAAAGTGAGAGTGTCAGTCCTCTTGTACTTAAGTCGGCATTGTTCCTTTTCTATTAAATTCCGATGCAATTTCTGTGTGTCATCGTCAGTAAGAAGGTGGAAGGTATACAGTAAACCTGAAGTGAAGCATTGGAATCTAAAGATGGACTCACAGGAGAGGTTCAAATCGTAGAAAGTGAGAGTGTCAGTCCTCTTGTACTTAAGTCGGCATTGTGCCTTTTGTATTAAATTTCGATGCAATTTCCGTGTTTCATCGTCAATAAGAAGGTTCAAGGTATACAGTAAACCTGAAGTGAAGCATCGGAATCTAAAACTGGACTCACAGCAGAGGTCCAAATCACAGAAAGTGAGAGTTTCAGTCCTCTTTTACTTAAGTCAGCATTGTGCCTTTTGTATTAAATTCGGATGCAATTTCTGTGTCTCATCGTCAATAAGAAGGTCCAAGGAATACAGTAAACCTGAAGTGAAGCATCGGAATCTAAAACTGGACTCACAGGAGAGGTTCAATTCATAGAAAGTGAGAGTGTCAGGCATCTTGTACTTAAGTCGGCATTGTGCCTTTTGTATTACATTCGGATGCAATTTCTGTGTTTCATCGTCAATAAGAAGGTCCAAGGGATACAGTAAACCTTAAGCGAAGCATCGGAATCTAAAACTGGACTCACAGGAAAGGTTCAAATCATAGAAAGTGAGAGTGTCAGTCCTCTTGTACTTAGGTCGGCATTGTGCCTTTTGGATTAAATTCGGATGCAATTTCTGTGTTTCATCGTCAATAAGAAGGTGCAAGGTATAGAGTAAACCTGAAGTGAAGCATCGCAATGTAAAACTGGACTCACAGGAGAGGTTCAAATCTTAGAAAGTTAGAGTGTCAGTCCTCTTGTACTTAAGTCGGCATTGTGCGTTTTGAATTTAATTCCGATGCGATTTCTGTGTTTCATCGTCAATAAGAAGGTGCAAGGTTTACAGTAAACCTCAAGTGAAGCATCTTAATCTAAAACTGGACTCACAGGAGAGGTTCAAATCACAGAAAGTGAGAGTGTCAGTCCTCTTTTACTTAGGTCGGCATTGTGACTTTTGTATTAAATTCGGATGCAATTTCTGTGTTTCATCGTCAATAAGAAGGTCCAAGGGATACAGTAAACCAGAAGTGAAGCATCGGAATCTGAAACTGGACTCACAGGAGAGGTTCAAATCATAGAAAGTTAGAGTGTCAGTCCTCTTGTACTTAAGTCGGCATTGTGCCTTTTGTATTAAATTCGGATGCAAACTCTGTGTTTCATCGTAAATAAGAAGGTCCAAGGGATACAGTAAACCTGAAGTGAAGCATCGGAATCTAAAACTGGACTCACAGAAGAGGTTGAAATCATAGAAAGGGAGAGTGTCAGTCGTCTTCTACTTAAGTCGGCATTGTGCCTTTTGTATTAAATTCGGATGCGATTTCTATGTTTCATTGTCAATAAGAAGGTCCAAGGTATACAGTAAACCTGAAGTGAAGAATCGGAATCTAAAACTGGACTCACAGGAGAGGATCAAATCATAGAAAATGAGAGTGTCAGTCCTCTTTTACTAAAGTCGGCATTGTGCCTTTTGTATTAAATTCGGATGCAATTTCTGTGTTTCATCCTCATTAAGAAGGTCCAAGGGATACAGTAAACTTGAAGTGAAGCACCGGAATCTAAAACTAGACTCACAGGAGAGGTTCAAATCATAGAAAGTGAGAGTGTCAGTCCTCTTGTACTTCAGTCGGCATTGTGCCTTTTCTATTAAATTCGGATGCAATTTCTATGTTTCATCGTCATTATGAAGGTGCAAGGGATACAGTAAACCTGAAGTGAAGCATCGGAATCTAAAACTGGACTCGCAGGGGAAGTTCAAATCATAGAAAGTTAGAGTGTCAGTCCTCTTGTACTTAAGTCGGCATTGTGGCTTTTGTATTAAATTCGGATGAAATTTCTGTGTTTCATCGACAATAAGAAGGTCCAAGGTATACAGTAAACTTGAAGTGAAGCATCGGAATCTAAAACAGGACTCACAGGAGAGGTTCAAATCTTAGAAAATTAGAGTGTCAGTCCTCATGTACTTAAGTCGGCATTGTGCCTTTTGTATTAAATTCGGATGCAATTTCCGTGTTTCATCGTCAATAAGAAGGTGCAAGGTATACAGTAAACCTGAAGTGAAGCATCGGAATCTAAAACTGTACTCACAGGAGAGGTTCTAAACATAGACAGTTAGAGTGTCAGTCCTCATGTACTTTATTCAGCATTGTGCCGCTTGTATTAAATTCGGATGCAATTTCTGTCTCTCATCGTCAATACGAACATCCGAGGGATAAAGGAAACCTGACGTGAAGCATTGGAATCTAAAAGTGGACTCACAGGAGCGGTTCAAATCATAGAAAATTAGTGTGTCATTCCTCTTGTACTTAAGAAGGCATTGTGTTTTTTGAATTTAATTCCGATGCAATTTCTGTGTTTAATCGTCGATATGAAGGTCCAAAGGATACAGTAAACCTGAAGGGAAGCATCGGAATCTAAAACTGGACTCACAGCAGAGGTTCAAATCATAGAGAGTTAGAGTGTCAGTCCTCTTGTACTTAAGTCGGCATTGTGCCTTTTGAATTTAATACCGATGATATTTCTGTGTTTCATCGTCAATACGAAGGGGCAAGGTATACAGTAAACCTGAAGTGAAGCATTGGAATCTAAAACTTGACTCACAGGACAGGTTCAAATCATAGAAAGAGAGAGTGTCAGTCCTCTTTTACTTAAGTCGGCATTGTGCGTTTTATATTAAATTTGGATGCAATTTCTGTATTTCATCGTCAATAAGAAGGGCCAAGGGATACAGTAAACCTGAAGTGAAGCATCGGAATCTAAAACTGGACTCACAGGAGAGGTTCAAATCATAGATAGTTAGAGTGTCAGTCCTCTTGTACTTAAGAAGGCATTGTGCCTTTTGAATTTAATTCCGATGCAATTTCTGTGTTTCATCGTCTACATCTACATCTACATCTACATCGATACTCCGCAAGCCACCCAACGGTGTGTGGCGGAGGGCACTTTACGTGCCACTGTCATTACCTCCCTTTCCTGTTCCAGTCGCGTATGGTTCGCGGGAAGAACGACTGTCTGAAAGCCTCCGTGCGCGCTCTAATCTCTCTAATTTTACATTCGTGATCTCCTCGGGAAGTATAAGTGGGGGGAAGCAATATATTCGATACCTCATCCAGAAACGCACCCTCTCGAAACCTGGCGAGCAAGCTACACCGCGATGCAGAGCGCCTCTCTTGCAGAGTCTGCCACTTGAGTTTATTAAACATCTCCGTAACGCTATCACGGTTACCAAATAACCCAGTGACGAAACGCGCCGCTCTTCTTTGGATCTTCTCTATCTCCTCCGTCAACCCGACTTGGTACGGATCCCACACTGATGAGCAATACTCAAGTATAGGTCGAACGAGTGTTTTGTAAGCCACCTCCTTTGTTGATGGACTACATTTTCTAAGCACTCTCCCAATGAATCTCAACCTGGTACCCGCCTTACCAACAATTAGTTTTATATGATCATTCCACTTCAAATCGTTCCGTACGCATACTCCCAGATATTTTACAGAAGTAACTGCTACCAGTGTTTGTTCCGCTATCATATAATCATACAATAAGGGATCCTTCTTTCTATGTATTCGCAATACATTACATTTGTCTATGTTAAGGGTCAGTTGCCACTCCCTGCACCAAGTGCCTATCCGCTGCAGATCTTCCTGTATTTCGCTACAATTTTCTAATGCAGCAACTTCTCTGTATACTACAGCATCATCCGCGAAAAGCCGCATGGAACTTCCGACACTATCTACTATGTCATTTATATATATTGTGAAAAGCAATGGTCCCATAACACTCCCCTGTGGCACGCCAGAGGTTACTTTAACGTCTGTAGACGTCTCTCCATTGATAACAACATGCTGTGTTCTGTTTGCTAAAAACTCTTCAATCCAGCCACACAGCTGGTCTGATATTCCGTAGGCTCTTACTTTGTTTATCAGGCGACAGTGCGGAACTGTATCGAACGCCTTCCGGAAGTCAAGAAAAATAGCATCTACCTGGGAGCCTGTATCTAATATTTTCTGGGTCTCATGAACAAATAAGGCGAGTTGGGTCTCACACGATCGCTGTTTCCGGAATCCATGTTGATTCCTACATAGTAGATTCTGGGTTTCCAGAAATGACATGATACGCGAGCAAAAAACATGTTCTAAAATTCTACAAGAGATCGACGTAAGAGATATAGGTCTATAGTTTTGCGCATCTGCTCGACGACCCTTCTTGAAGACTGGGACTATCTGTGCTCTTTTCCAATCATTTGGAACCCTCCGTTCCTCTAGAGACTTGCGGTACACGGCTGTTAGAAGGGGGGCAAGTTCTTTCGCGTACTCTGTGTAGAATCGAATTGGTATCCCGTCAGGTCCAGTGGACTTTCCTCTATTGAGTGATTCCAGTTGCTTTTCTATTCCTTGGACACTTATTTCGATGTCAGGAATTTTTTCGTTTGTGCGAGGATTTAGAGAAGGAACTGCAGTGCGGTCTTCCTCTGTAAAACAGCTTTGGAAAAAGGTGTTTAGTATTTCAGCTTTACGCGTGTCATCCTCTGTTTCAATGCCATCATCATCCCGTAGTGTCAATAAGAAGGTCCAAAGGATACAGTAAACCTGAATAGAAGGATCGGAATGTAATACTGGACTCACAGAAGAGGTTCAAATCATAGAAAATTAGAGTGTCAGTCCTTTTGTACTAGTAGGCATTGTGCCTTTTGAATTTAATTCGGATGCAATTTCTGTGTTTCATCGTCAATAAGACGGTGCAAGGTATACAGTAAACCTGAAGTGAAGCATCGGAATCTATAACTGGACTCACAGGAGAGGTTCAATTCATAGAAAGTGAGAGTGTCAGTCCTCTTGTACTTAAGTCGGCATTGTGCCTTTTGTATTAAATTCGGATGCAAACTCTGTGTTTCATCGTAAATAAGAAGGTCCAAGGGATACAGTAAACCTGAAGTGAAGCATCGGAATCTAAAACTGGACTCACAGAAGAGGTTCAAATCATAGAAAGAGAGAGTGTCAGTCGTCTTCTACTTAAGTCGGCATTGTGCCTTTTGAATTTAATTCCGATGTAATTTCTGTGTTTCATCGTCAATAAGAAGGTGCAAGGTATACAGTAAACCTGAAGTGAAGCATTGGAATCTAAAACTGGACTCACAGGAGAGGTTAAAGCATAGACAGTTCGAGTGGCAGTCCTCATGTGCTTTATTCAGCATTCTGCCTCTTGTATTAAATTCGGATGCAATTTCTGTGTCTCATCGTCAATAAGAAGGTCCAAAGGATACAGTAAACCTGATGTGAAGCATCGGAATGTAAAAGTGGACTCACAGGAGAGTTTCAAATCTGAGAAAGTTAGAGTGTCAGTCCTCTTGTACTTAAGTCGGCATTGTGACTTTTGAATGTAATTCCGATGCGATTTCTGTGTTTCATCGTCAATAAGAAGGTGCAAGGTATACAGTAAACGTGAAGTGAAGCATCGGAATCTAAAACTGGACTCACAGGAGAGGTTCAAATCACAGAAAGTGAGAGTGTCAGTCCTCTTTTACTTAAGTCGGCATTGTGCCTATTGTATTAAATTCGGATGCAATTTCTGTGTTTCATCGTCAATAAGAAGGTCCAAGGGATACAGTAAACCAGAAGTGAAGCATCGGAATCTGAAACTGGACTCACAGGAGAGGTTCAAAACATAGAAAATTAGAGTGTCAGTCCTCTTGTACTTAAGTCGGCATTGTGCCTTTTGTATTAAATTCAGATGCAAACTCTGTGTTCATCGTAAATAAGAAGGTCCAAGGGATACAGTAAACCTGAAGTGAAGCATCGGAATCTAAAACTGGACTCACAGGAGAGGTTCAAATCATAGAAAGAGAGAGTGTCAGTCGTCTTCTACTTAAGTCGGCATTGTACCTTTTGTATTAAATTCGGATGCGATTTCTGTGTTTCATCGTCAATGAGAAGGTCCAAGGTATACAGTAAACCTGAAGTGAAGCATGGGAATCTAAAACTGGACTCACAGGAGAGGATCAAATCATAGAAAATGAGAGTGTCAGTCCTCTTTTACCTAAGTCGGCATTGTGCCTTTTGTATTAAATTCGGATGCAATTTCTGTGTTTCATCGTCAATAAGAAGGTCCAAGGTATACAGTAAACCTGAAGTGAAGCATCGCAATCTAAAACTGTATTCACAGGAGAGGTTCAAATCATAGAAAGTTAGAGTGTCAGGCCTCTTGTACTTAAGTCGGCATTGTGCCTTTTGTATTAAATTCAGATGCAAACTCTGTGTTCATCGTAAATAAGAAGGTCCAAGGGATACAGTAAACCTAAAGTGAAGCAACGGAATCTAAAACTGGACTCACAGGAGAGGTTCAAATCAGAGAAAGAGAGAGTGTCAGTCGTCTTCTACTTCAGTCGGCATTGTGCCTTTTCTATTAAATTCGGATGCAATTTCTGTGTTTCATCGTCAATAAGAAGGTCCAAGGGATACAGTAAACCTTAAATGAAGCATCGGAATCTAAAACTGGACTCACAGGAGAGGTTCAAATCATAGAAAGTGAGAGTGTCTGTCCTCTTGTACTTAAGTCGGTATTGTGCCTTTTGGATTAAATTCGGATGCAATTTCTGTGTTTCATCATCAATAAGAAGGTGCAAGGTATACAGTAAACCTAAAGTGAAGCATCGTAATGTAAAACTGGACTCACAGGAGAGGTTAAAATCTTAGAAAGTTAGAGTGTCAGTCCTCTTGTACTTAAGTCGGCATTGTGCGTTTTGAATTTAATTCCGATGCGATTTCTGTGTTTCATCGTCAATAAGAAGGTGCAAGGTATACAGTAAACGTGAAGTGAAGCATCTGAATCTAAAACTGGACTCACAGGAGAGGTTAAAATCACAGAAAGTGAGAGTGTCAGTCCTCTTTTACTTAAGTCGGCATTGTGCCTTTTGTATTAAATTCGGATGCCATTTCTTTGTTTCATCGTCAATAAGAAGGTCCAAGGGATACAGTAAACCAGAAGTGAAGCATCGGAATCTGAAACTGGTCTCACAGGAGAGGTTCAAATCATAGAAAGTTAGAGTGTCAGTCCTCTTGTACTTAAGTCGGCATTGTGCCTTTTGTATTAAATTCGGATGCAAACTCTGTGTTTCATCGTAAATAAGACGGTCCAAGGGATACAGTAAACCTCAAGTGAAGCATCGGAATCAAAAACTGGACTCACAGGAGAGGTTGAAATCATAGAAAGGGAGAGTGTCTGTCCTCTTCTACTTAAGTTGGCATTGTGCCTTTTGTATTAAATTCGGATGCGATTTCTATGTTTCATTGTCAATAAGAAGGTCCAAGGTATACAGTAAACCTGAAGTGAAGCATCGGAATCTAAAACTGGACTCACAGGAGAGGATCAAATCATAGGAAATCAGAGTGTCAGTCCTCTTTTACTTAAGTCGGCATTGTGGCTTTTGTATTAAATTCGGATGCAATTTCTGTGTTTCATCGTCAATAAGAAGGTCCAAGGGATACAGTAAACTTGAAGTGAAGCATCGGAATCTAAAACTGGATTCACAGGAGAAGTTCAAATCATAGAAAGTGAGAGTGTCAGTCCTCTTGTACTTAAGTCGGCATTGTGCCTTTTGTATTAAATTCGGATGCAATTTCTGTGTTTCATCGACAATAAGAGGGTCCAAGGTATACAGTAAAATTGAAGTGAGGCATCGGAATCTAAAACAGGACTCACAGGAGAGGTTCAAATCATAGAAAGTTAGAGTGTCAGTCCTCATGTACTTAAGTCGGCATTGTGCCTTTTGTATTAAATTCGGATGCAATTTCTGTGTTTCATCGTCAATAAGAAGGTGCAAGGTATACAGTAAACCTGAAGTGAAGCATCGGAATCTAAAACTGGACTCACAGCAGAGGTTCAAATCATAGAAAGTGAGAGTGTCAGTCCTCTTTTGCTTAAGTCGGCATTGTGCCTTTTGTATTAAATTCGGATGCAATTTCTGTGTCTCAACGTCAATAAGAAGGTGCAAGAATACAGTAAACCTGAAGTGAAGCATCGGAATCTCAAACTGGACTCACAGGAGAGGTTCGAAACATAGACAGTTAGAGTGTCAGTCCTCATGTACTTTATTCAGCATTGTGCCGCTTGTATTAAAATCGGATGCAATTTCTGTGTCTCATCGTCAATAAGAAGGTCCAAGGGATACAGGAAACCTGAAGTGAAGCATTGAATCTAAAAGTGGACTCACAGGAGCGGTTCAAATCATAGAAAATTACAGTGTCAGTCCTCTTGTACTTAAGAAGGCATTGTGTTTTTTGAATTTAATTCCGATGCTATTTCTGTGTTTCATCGTCAATAAGAAGGTCCAAAGGATACAGTAAACCTGAAGTGAAGCATCGGAATCTAAAACTGGACTCACAGGAGAGGTTCAAATCATAGAGAGTTAGATTGTAAGTCCTCTTGTACTTAAGTCGGCATTGTGCCTTTTGAATTTAATACCGATGCCATATCTGTGTTTCATCGTCAATACGAAGGGGCAAGGTATACAGTAAACCTGAATTGAATCATCGGTATATAAAACAGGACTCACAGGATTGGTTCAAATCATAGAAAGAGAGAGTGTCAGTCCTCTTTTACTTAAGTCGGCATTGTGCGTTTTGTATTAAATTCGGATGCAATTTCTGTATTTCATCGTCAATAAGAAGGGCCAAGGGATACAGTAAACCTGAAGGGAAGCATCGGAATCTAAAACTGGACTCACACGAGAGGTTCAAATCATAGAAAGTGAGAGTGTCAGTCCTCTTGTACTTAAGTCGGTATTGCGCTTTTTGGATTAAATTCGGATGCAATTTCTGTGTTTCATCGTCAATAAAAAGGTCCAAGGAAAACAGTAAACCTGAAGTGAAGCATCGGAATCTAAAACTGGACTCACAGGAGAGGTTCAAATCATAGAAAGTGAGAGTGTCAGTCCTCTTGTACCTATGTCGGCATTGTGCCTTTTCGATTAAATTCGGATGCAATTTCTGTGTTTCTTCATCAATAAGAAGGTGCAAGGTATACAGTAAACCTGAAGTGAAGCATCCCAATGTAAAACTGGACTCACAGGAGAGGTTCAAATCTTAGAAAGTTAGAGTGTCAGTCCTCTTGTACTTAAGTCGGCATTGTGCGTTTTGAATTTAATTCCGATGCAATTTGTGAGTTTCATCGTCAATAAGAAGGTGCAAGGTATACAGTAAACCTGAAGTGAAGCATCGGAATCTAAATCTGGACTCACAGGAGACGTTCAAATCACAGAAAGTGAGAGTGTCAGCCCTCTTTTACTTAAGTCGGCATTGTGACATATGTATTAAATTCGGATGCAATTTCTGTGTTTCATCGTCAATAAGAAGGTCCAAGGTATACAGTAAACCTAAAGTGAAGCATCGGAATCTAAAACTGGTCCACAGGAGAGGTTCAAATCATAGAAAGTGATAGTGTCAGTCCTCTTTTACTTAAGTCGGCTTTGTGCTTTTTGTATTAAATTCGGATGAAATTTCTGTGTTTCATCGTCAATAAGTAGGTCCAAGGTATACAGTAAACCTAAAGTGAAGCATCGGAATCTAAAACTGGTCCACAGGAGAGGTTCAAATCATAGAAAGTGAGAGTGTCAGTCCTCTTGTACTTAAGTTGGCATTGTGCCTTTTGTATTAAATTCAATTGCAATTTCTGTGTTTCATCGTCAATAAGAAGGTCCAAGGGATACAGTAAACCCGAAGTGATGCATCGGAATCTAAAACTGGATTCACAGGAGAAGTTCAAATCATAGAAAGTTAGAGTGTCAGTCTTCTTGCGCTTAAGTCGGCATTGTGCCTTTTGTATTATATTCGGATGCAATTTCTGTGTCTCATCGTCAATAAGAAGTTCCGAGGTATACAGTAAACCTGAAGTGAAGGATCGGAATCTAAATCTGGACTCACAGGAGAGGTTCAAATCACAGAAAGTGAGAGTGTCAGCCCTCTTTTACTTAAGTCGGCATTGTGCCTTTTGTATTTAATTCGGATGCAATATCTGTGTTTCATCGTCAATAAGAAGGTCGAAGGTATACAGTAAACCTAAAGGGAAGCATCGGAATCTAAAACTGGACTCGCAGGAGAGGTTCAAAACTTAGACAGGTAGAGTGTCGGTTCTCTTGTACTTAAGTCGGCATTGTGCCTTTTGTATTAAATTCGGATGCAATTTCTGTGTCTCATCGTCAATAAAAAGGTCCAAGGTATACAGTAAACCTGAAGTGGAGCATCGGAATCTAAATCTGGACTCACAGGAGAGGTTCAAATCACAGAAAGTGAGAGTGTCAGTCCTCTTTTACTTAAGTCGGCATTGTCCCTTTTGTATTAAATTCGGATGCAATTTCTGTGTTTCATCGTCAAAAAAATGGTCCAAGGTATACAGTAAACCTGAAGTGAAGCATCGGAATCTAAAACTGGACTCACATTAGAATTTTCAAATCATAGAAAATGAGAGTGTCAGTCCTCTTTTACTTAAGTCGGCATTGTGCCTTTTGTATTCAATTCGGATGCAATTTCTGTGTTTCATCGTCAATACGAAGTTCCAAGTGATACAGTAAACCTGAAGTGAAGTATCCGAATCTGAAACTGGACACACAGGAGAGGTTCAAATCACAGAAAGTGAGAGTGTCAGTCCTCTTGTACTTAGGTCTACATTGTGCCTTTTGCATTAAATTCGGATGTAATTTCTCTGCTTCATCGTCAATAAGAAGGTGCAAGGTATACAGGAAACCTGAAGTGAAGCATCGGATTCTAAAACTGGACTCACAGGAAAGGTTCAAATCGTAGAATGTGAGTGTGTCAGTCCTCTTGTACTTAAGTCGGCATTGTGCCTTTTTTATTAAATTCGAATGCAATTACTGTGTTTCATCGTCATTAAGAAGGTCCAAGGTATACAGTAAACCTGAAGAGAAGCATCGTAATATAAAACTGGACTCACAGGAGAGGTTCAAATCATAGAAAGTGAGAGTGTCAGTCCTCTTGTACTTAGGTCGGCATAGTGCCTTTTGTATTATATTCGGAAGCAATTTCTGTGTTTCATCGTCAATGAGAAGGTGCAAGGTATACAGTAAACCTGAAGTGAAGCATCGGAATCTAAAACTGGACTCACAGGAGAGGTTCAAATGACAGAAAGTGAGAGTGTCAGTCCTCTTTTATTTAAGTCGGCATTGTGCTTTTGTATTAAATTCCGATGCAATTTCTGTGTTTCATCGTCAATAAGAAGGTGCAAGCTATACAGTAAATCTGAAGTGAAGCATCGGAATCAAAAACTGGACTCGCAGGAGAGGTTCAAATCATAGTAAGAGAGAGTGTCAGTACTCTTTTACTTAAGTCGGCATTGTGCCTTTTGTATTACATTCGGTTGCAGTTTCTGTGTTTCATCGTCAATAAGAAGGTACAAGGGATACAGTAAACCTGAAGTGAAGCATTGTAATCTAAAACTGGACTCACAGGAGAGGTACAAATCGCGGAAAGAGAGAGTGTCAGTCCTCTTTAACTTAAGTTGGCATTGTTCCTTTTGTATTGAATTCGGATGCAATTTCTGTGTTTCATCGTCAATAAGAAGGTCCTAGGGATACAGTCAACCTGAAGTGAAGCATCGGAATCTAAAAGTGGACTCACAGGAGAGGTTCAAATCATATTAAGTTAGAGTGTCAGTCCTCTTGTACTTAAGTCGGCATTGTGCCTTTTGTATTGAATTCGGTTGCAATTTCTATGTTTCATCGTCAATAAGAAGGTCCAATGGATACAGTAAACCTGAAGTGAAGCATCGGAATCTAAAACTGGACTCACAGGAGAGGTTCAAATCGCGGAAATTGAGAGTGTCAGTAATCTTTTACTTGAGTCGGCATTGTGCCTTTTGTATTAAGTTCGGAAGCAATTTCTGTGTTTCATCGTAAATAAGAAGGTCCACGGGATACAGTAAACCTAAAGTGAAGCATCGGAATCTAAAACTGGACTCACAGGAGAGGTTCAAATCATATAAAGTTAGATTGTCAGTCCTCTTGTACTTAAGTCGGCATTGTGCCTTTTGTATTGAATTCGGATGCAATTTCTGTGTTTCATCGTCAATAAGAAGGTCCTAGGGATACAGTAAACCTGAAGTGAAGCATCGGAATCTAAAAGTGGACTCACAGGAGAGGTTCAAATCATAGAAAGTTAGAGTGTCAGTCCACTTGTAATTATGTCGGCATTGTGCCTTTTGTATTAAATTCCGATGCAATTTCTGTATTTCATCGTCAATAAGAAGGTGCAAGGTAAACGGTGAACCTGATGTGATGCATCGGAATCTAAAACTGGACTCACAGGATAAGTTTAAATCGTAGAAAGTGAGAGTGTCAGTCCTCTTTTACTTAAGTCGTCATTGTGCCTTCTGTATTAAATTCGGATGCAATTTCTGTGTTTTATCGTCAATAAGAAGGTCCAAGGGATACAGTAAACCTGAAATGAAGCATCGGAATCTAAAACTGGACTCAAAGGAGAGGTTCAAATCATAGAAAGTGATAGTGTTAGTCCTCTTGTGCTTATGTCGGCATTGTGCCGTTTGTACTAAATTCGGATGCAATTTCTGTGTTTCATCGTCAATAAGAAGGTCCAAGGTGTACAGTAAACCTGAAGTGAAGCATCGGAATCTAAAACTGGACTCACAGGTGAGGTTCAAATCTTAGAAATTTAAAGTGTCGGTCCTCTTGTACTTATGTCGACATTGTGCCTTTTGAATTTAATTCCGATGCAATTTGTGAGTTTCATCGTCAATAAGAAGGTGCAAGGTATACAGTAAACCTGAAGTGAAGCATCGGAATCTAAATCTGGACTCACAGGAGAAGTTCAAATCGCAGAAAGTGAGAGTGTCAGCCCTCTTTTACTTAAGTCGGCATTGTGACATTTGTATTAAATTCGGATGCAATTTCTGTGTTTCATCGTCAATAAGAAGGTCCAAGGTATACAGTAAACCTAAAGTGAAGCATCGGAATTTAAAACTGGTCCACAGGAGAGGTTCAAATCATAGAAAGTGATAGTGTCAGTCCTCTTTTACTCAAGTCGGCTTTGTGCTTTTTCTATTAAATTCGGATGAAATTTCTGTGTTGCATCGTCAATAAGTAGGTCCAAGGTATACAGTAAACCTAAAGTGAAGCATCGGAATCTAAAACTGGTCCACAGGAGAGGTTGAAATTATAGAAAGTGAGAGTGTCAGTCCTCTTGTACTTAAGTCGGCATTGTGCCTTTTGTATTAAATTCAATTGCACTTTCTGTGTTTCATCGTCAATAAGAAGGTCCAAGGGATACAGTAAACCCGAAGTGAAGCATCGGAATCTAAAACTGGATTCACAGGAGAAGTTCAAAGCATAGAAAGTTAGAGTGTCAGTCTTCTTGCGCTTAAGTCGGCATTGTGCCTTTTGTATTATATTCGGATGCAATTTCTGTGTCTCATCGTCAATAAGAAGGTCCAAGGTATACAGTAAACCTGAAGTGAAGGATCGGAATCTAAATCTGGACTCACTGGAGAGGTTCAAATCACAGAAAGTGAGAATGTCAGCCCTCTTTTACTTAAGTCGGCATTGTGCCTTTTGTATTTAATTCGGATGCAATATCTGTGTTTCATCGTCAATAAGAAGGTCCAAGGTATACAGTAAACCTAAAGGGAAGCATCGGAATCTAAAACTGGACTCACAGGAGCGGTTCAAAACTTAGACAGTTAGAGTGTCGGTTCTCTTGTACTTAAGTCGGCATTGTGCCATTTGTATTAAATTCGGATGCAATTTCTGTGTCTCATCGTCAATAAAAAGGTCCAAGGTATACAGTAAACCTGAAGTGGAGCATCGGAATCTAAATCTGGACTCACAGGAGAGGTTCAAATCACAGAAAGTGAGAGTGTCAGTCCTCTTTTACTTAAGTCGGCATTGTCCCTTTTGTATTACATTCGGATGCAATTTCTGTGTTTCATCGTCAAAAAAAAGGTCCAAGGTATACAGTGAACCTGAAGTGAAGCATCGGAATCTAAAACTGGACTCACATTAGAGGTTCAAATCATAGAAAATGAGAGTGTCAGTCCTCTTTTACTTAAGTCGGCATTGTGCCTTTTGTATTAAATTCGGATGCAATTTCTGTGATTCATCGTCAATACGAAGTTTCAAGTGATACAGTAAACCTGAAGTGAAGTATCGGAATCTAAAACTGTACTCACAGGAGAGGTTCAAATCATAGAAATGGGCAGTGTCAGTCCTCTTGTACTTAAGTCAGCATTGTGCCGTTCGTATTAAATTCGGATGCAATTTCTGTGTTTCATCGTCAATAAGAAGGTGCAAGGTATACAGTAAACCTGAAGTTAAGCATCGGAATCTAAAACTGGACACACAGGAGAGGTTCAAATCACAGAATGTGAGAGTGTCAGTCCTCTTGTACTTAGGTCTACATTGTTCTTTTGTATTAAATTCGGATGTAATTTCTCTGCTTCATCGTCAATAAGAAGGTGCAAGGTATACAGGAAACCTGAAGTGAAGCATCGGATTCTAAAACTGGACTCACAGGAAAGGTTCAAATCATAGAATGTGAGTGTGTCAGTCCTCTTGTACTTAAGTCGGCATTGTGCCTTTTTTATTAAATTCGGATGCAATTACTGTGTTTCATCGTCATTAAGAAGGTCTAAGGTATACAGTAAACCTGAAGAGAAGCATCGTAATCTAAAACTGGACTCACAGGAGAGGTTCAAATCATAGAAAGTGAGAGTGTCAGTCCTCTTGTACTTAGGTCGGCATAGTGCCTTTTGTATTAAATTCGGAAGCAATTTCTGTGTTTCATCGTCAATGAGAAGGTGCAAGGTATACAGTAAACCTGATGTGAAGCATCGGAATCTAAAACTGGACTCACAGGAGAGGTTCAAATGACAGAAAGTGAGAGTGTCAGTCCTCTTTTATTTAAGTCGGCATTGTGCTTTTGTATTAAATTCCGATGCAATTTCTGTGTTTCATCGTCAATAAGAAGGTGCAAGCTATACAGTAAACCTGAAGTGAAGCATCGGAATCTAAAACTGGACTCGCAGGAGAGGTTCAAATCATAGTAAGAGAGAGTGTCAGTACTCTTTTACTTAAGTCGGCATTGTGCCTTTTGTATTAAATTCGGTTGCAGTTTCTGTGTTTCATCGTCAATAAGAAGGTCCAAGGGATACAGTAAACCTGAAGTGAAGCATCTAAATCTAAAACTGGACTCACATTAGAGGTTCAAATAAGAGAAAGAGAGAGTGTCAGTCCTCTTTTACTTAAGTCGGCATTGTGCCTTTTGTATCAAATTCGGATGCAATTTCTGTGTTTCATCGTCAATAAGAAGGTCCAAGGGATACAGTAAACCTGAAGTGAAGCATTGTAATCTAAAACTGGACTCACAGGAGAGGTTCAAATCGTAGAAAGTGAGAGTGTCGGTCCACTTGTACTTAAGTCGGCATTGTGCCTTTTGAATTTAATTCCGATGCAATTTTTGTGTTTCATCGTCAATAAGACTGTGCAAGGTATACAGTAAAACTGAAGTGAAGCATCGGAATCTAAATTGGAATCACAGGAGAGGTTCAAATCATAGAAAGTGAGAGTGTCAGTCCTCTTGTACTTAAGTCGGCATTCTGCCTTTTGTATCAAATTCGAATGCAATTTCTGTGTTTCATCGTCAATAAAAAGGTCAAAGGTATACAGTAATCTTGACGTGAAGCATCGGAATTAAAAACTGGATTCACAGGAGAGTTTCAAATCGTAGAAAGTGAGAGTGTCAGTCCTCTTGTACTTAAGCCGGCAATGTGCCTTTTGTATTAAATTCGGATGCAATTTCTATTTTTCATCGTCAATAAGAAGGTGCAAGGTATACAGTAAACCAGAAGTGAAGCATCGGAATCTAAAACTGGACACACAGGAGAGGTTCAAATCATAGAAAGTGAGAGTGTTAGTCCTCTTGTACTTAAGTCTGCATTGTGCCTTTTGTATTAAATTGGGATGCAATTTCTGTGCTTCATCGTCAATAAGAAGGTGCAAGGTATACAGTAAACCTGAAGTGAAACATCGGAATCTAAAATTGGACTCACAGGAGAGGTTCAAATAGTAGAAAGTGAGAGTGTCAGACCTCTTGTACTTAAGTCGGCATTGTGCCTTTTGTATTAAATTCGGATGCAATTACTGTGTTTCATCGTCATTAAGAAGGTGCAAGCCATACAGTAAACCTGAAGTGAAGCATCGGAATCTAAAACTGGACTCACAGGAGAGGTTCAAATCATAGTAAGAGAGAGTGTCAGTCCTCTTTTACTTAAGTCGGCATTGTGCCTTTTGTATTAAATTCGAATGCAATTTCTGTGTTTCATCGTCAATAAGAAGGTCCAAGGGATACAGTAAACCTGAAGTGAAGCATCGGAATCTAAAACTGGACTCACAGGAGAGGTTCACATCAGAGAAAGAGGTAGTGTCAGTCCTCTTTTACTTAAGTCGGCATTGTGCCTTTTGTATTAAATTCGGGTGCAATTTCTGTGTTTCATCGTCAATCAGAAGGTCCAAGCGATACAGTAAACCTGAAGTGAAGCATCGTAATCTAAAACTGGACTCACAGGAGAGGTACATTCGCGGAAAGTGAGAGGGGCAGTCCTCTTTTACCTATGTCGGCATTGTGCCTTTTGTATTAAATTCGGATGCAATTTCTGTGTTTCATTATCAATAAGAAAGCCCAAGGGATACAGTAAACCTATAGTGAAGCATCGGAATCTAAAACTGGACTCACAGGAGAGGTTCAAAACTTTGACAGTAAGAGTGTCGGTCCTCTTGTACTTAAGACAGCATTGTGCCTTTTGTATTAAATTCGGATGCAATTTCTGTGTCTCATCGTCAATAAGAAGGTCCAAGGTATACAGTAAACCTGAAGTGAAGCATCGGAATCTAAAACTGCACTCACAGGAGAGGTTCAAATCGCGGAAAGTGAGATTATCAGTCCTCTTTTACTTAAGTCGGCATTGTACCTTTCGTATTTAATTCGGATTCAATTTCTGTGTTTCATCGTCAATAAGAAGATCCAAGGGATCCAGTAAACCTGTAGTGAAGCATCGGAATCTAAAACTGGACTCACAGGAGAGGTTCAAATCGTAGAAAGTGAGAGTGTCAGTCCTCTTGTACTTAAGTCGGCATTGTGCCTTTTGAATTTAATTCCGATGCAATTTTTGTGTTTCATTGTCAATAAGACGGTGCAAGGTATACAGTAAACCTGAAGTGAAGCAACGGAATCTAAATTGGAATCACAGGAGAGGTTCAAATCATAGAAAGTGAGAGTGTCAGTCCTCTTGTACTTAAGTCGGCATTGAGCCTATTGTATCAAATTCGGATGCAATTTCTGTGTTTCATCGTCAATACGAAGGACCAAGGTATACAGTAATCTTGACGTGTAGCATCGGAATCTAAAACTGGACTCACAGGAGCGGTTCAAATCGTAGAAAGTGAGAGTGTCAGTCCTCTTGCACTTAAGTCGGCAATGTGCCTTTTGTATTAAATTCGTATGCAATTTCTGTGTTTCATCGTCAATAAGAAGGTGCAAGGTATACATTAAACCTGAAGTGAAGCATCGGAATCTAAAACTGGACTCACAGGAGAGGTTCAAATCGTAGAAAGTGAGAGTGTCAGTCCATTTGTACTTAAGACGGCATTGTGACTTTTGTATTAAATTCGGATGCAATTACTGTGTTTCATCGTAATTAAGAAGGTGCAAGGTATACAGTAGACCTGAACTGAAGCATCGTAATCTAAATCTGGACTCACAGGAGAGGTTCAAATCATAGAAAGTGAAAGTGTCAGTCATTTTGTACTTAGGTCGGCATAGTGCCTTTTGTATTGAATTCGGATGCAATTTCTGTGTTTCATCGTCAATAAGAAGGTGCAAGTTATACAGTAAACCTTAAGTGAAGCATCGGAATCTAAAACTGGACTGACAGCAGAGGTTCAAATCTTGAAAATGAGAGTCTCAGTCCTCTTTTACTTACGTCGGCATTGTGCCTATTGTATTATATTCGGATGCAATTTCAGTGTTTCTTCGTCAATCAGAAGGTCCAAGGAATGCAGTAAACCTGAAGTGAAGCATCGGAATCTAAAACTGGACTCACAGGAGAGGTTCAAATCATAGAACGTGAGAGTGTCAGTCCTCTTGTACTTAAGTCGGCATTGTGCCTTTTGTATTGAATTCGGATGTAATTTCTGTGTTTCATCGTCAATAAGAAGGTCCAAGGGATACAGTAAACCTGAAGTGAAGCATCGGAATCTAAAACTGGACTCACAGGAGAGGTTCACATCAGAGAATGTGAGAGTGTCAGTCCTCTTTTACTTAGGTCGGCATTGTGCCTTTTGTATTAAATTCGGATGCAATTTCTGTGTTTCATCGCCAATAAGAAGGTCCAAGGTATACAGTAAACCAGAAGTGAAGCATCGGAATCTGAAAATGGACTCACATTAGAGGTTCAAATCATAGAAAGTGAGAGTGTCAGTCCTCTTGTACTTAGGTCTGCATTGTACCTTTTGAATTAATTTCGGATGCAATTTCTGTGCTTCATCGTCAATCCGAAGGTGCAAGGTATACAGCAAACCTGAAGTGAAGCATCGGAATCTAAAACTGGACTCACAGGAGAAGTTCAAATCGTAGAAAGTGAGAATGTCAGTCCTCCTGTACTTAAGTCGGCATTGTGCCTTTTGTATTAAATTCGGATGCAATTTCTGTGTTTCATCGTCAGTAAGAAGGTCCAAGGGATCCAGTAAACCTGAAGTGAAGCATCAGAATCTAAAACTGGACTCACAGGAGAGGTTCAAATCGTAGAAAGTGAGAGTGTCTGTCCTCTTGTACTTAAGTCGGCATGGTGCCTTTTGTATTAAATTCGGATGCAATTTCTGTGTTTCATCGTCAATAAGAAGGTGCAAGGTATACAGTAAACCTGAAGTGAAGCATCGGAATCTAAAACTGGACTCTCAGGAGAGGTTCGAATCGTAGAAAGTGAGAGTGTCAGTCCTCTTGTACTTAAGTCGGCATTGTGCATTTTGTATTAAATTCGGATGCAATTTCTGTGTTTCATCGTCAATAAGAAGGTGCAAGGTATACAGTAAACCTGAAGTGAAGCATCGGAATTTAAAACTGGACTAACAGGAGAGGTTCAAATCGTAGAAAGTGAGAGTGTCAGTCCTCTTGTACTTAAGTCGGCATTGTGCCTTTTGAATTTAATTCCGATGCAATTTTTGTGTTTCATCGTCAATAAGACGGTGCAAGGTATACTGTAAACCTGAAGTGAAGCATCGGATTCTAAATTGGAATCACGGGAGAGGTTCAAATCGTAGAAAGCGAGAGTGTCAGTCCTCTTGTACTTAAGTCGGCAATGTGCCTTTTGTATTAAATTCGGATGCAATTTCTGTGTTTCAACGTCAATAAGAAGGTGCAAGGTATACAGTAAAACAGAAGTGAAGCATCGGAATCTAAAACTGGACACACAGGAGAGGTTCAAATCACAGAAATTGAGAGTGTCAGTCCTCTTGTACTTAAGTCTGCATTGTGCCTTTTGTATTAAATTCGGATGCAATTTCTGTGCTTCATCGTAAATAAGAAGGTGCAAGGTATACAGTAAACCTGAAGTGAAACATCGGATTCTAAAAGTGGACTCAAAGGAGAGGTTCAAATCATAGAAAGTGAGAGTATCAGTCCTCTTGTACTTAAGTCGGCATTGTGCCTTTTGTATTAAATTAGGATGCAATTTCTGTGTTTCATCGTCAATAAGAAGGTGCAAGGTATACAGTAAACCTGATGTGAAGCATCGGAACCTTAAACTGGACACACAGGAGAGGTTCAAATCATAGAAAGTGAGAGTGTCAGTCCTCTTACACTTAAGTCTGCATTGCGCCTTTTGTATTAAATTCGGATGCAATTTCTGTGCTTCATCGTAAATAAGAAGGTGCAAGGTATACAGTAAACCTGAAGTGAAGCATCGGAATCTAAAACTGGACTGACAGGAGAGGTCCAAATCGTTGAAAGTGAGAGTGTCAGTCCTCTTGTACTTAAGTCGGCATGGTGCCTTTTGTATTAAATTCGGATGCAATTTCTGTGTTTCATCGTCAATAAGAAGGTGCAAGGTATACTGTAAACCTGAAGTGACGCATCGGAATCTAAAACTGGACTCACAGGAGAGGTTCGAATCGTAGAAAGTGAGAGTGTCAGTCCTCTTGTACTTAAATCGGCATTGTGCATTTTGTATTAAATTCGGATGCAATTTCTGTGTTTCATCGTCAATAAGAAGGTGCATTGTATACAGTAAACCTGAAGTGACGCATCGGAATTTAAAACTGGACTCAGAGGAGAGGTTTAAATCGTAGAAAGTGAGAGTGTCAGTCCTCTTGTACTTAAGTCGGCATTGTGCCTTTTGAATTTAATTCCGATGCAATTTTTGTGTTTCATCATCAATAAGACGTGCAAGGTATACAGTAAACCTGAAGTGAAGCATCGGAATCTAAATTGGAATCACAGGAGAGGTTCAAATCGTAGAAAGTGAGAGTGTCAGTCCTCTTGTACTTAAGTCGGCATTGTGCCTTTTGTATTAAATTCGGATGCAATTTCTGTGTTTCATCGGCAATAAGAAGGTGCTAGGTATACAGTAAACCTGAAGTGAAGCATCGGAACCTAAAACTGGACACACAGGAGAGATTCAAATCACAGAAAGTGAGAGTGTCAGTCCTCTTTTACTTAAGTCGGCATTGTGCCTTCTGTATTAAATTCGGATGCAATTTCTGTGTTTTATCGTCAATAAGAAGGTCCAAGGGATACAGTAAACCTGAAGTGAAGCATCGGAATCGGAAACTGGACTCACAGGTGAGGTTCAAATCTTAGAAAGTTAAAGTGTCAGTCCTCTTGTACTTTAGTCGGCATTGTGCCTTTTGAATTTAATTCCGATGCAATTTCTGAGTTTCATCGTCAATAAGAAGGTGCAAGGTATACAGTAAACCTGAAGTAAAGCATCGGAATCTAAATCCTGACTCACAGGAGAGGTTCAAATCACAGAAAGTGAGAGTGTCAGCCCTCTTTTACTTAAAGTCGGCATTGTGACTTTTGTATTAAATTCGGATGCAATTTCTGTGTTTCATCGTCAATAAGAAGGTCCAAGGTATACAGTAAACCTAAAGTGAAGCATCGGAATCTAAAACTGGTCAAAACGAAAGGTTCAAATCATAGAAAGTGAGAGTGTCAGTCCTCTTTTACTTAAGTCGGCATTGTGCTTTTTGTCTTAAATTCGGATGAAATTTCTGTGTTTTATCGTCAATAAGAAGGTCCAAGGGATACAGTAAACCTAAAGTGAAGCATCGGAATCTAAAACTCGTCCACAGGAGAGGTTCTAATCATAGAAAGTGAGAGTGTCAGTCCTCTTGTACTTAAGTCGGCATTGTGCCTTTTGTATTAAATTCGGATGCAATTTCTGTGTTTCATCGTCAATAAAAAGGTCCAACGGATACAGTAAACCAGAAGTGAAGCATCGGAATCTAAAACTGGATTCACAGGAGAAGTTCAAATCATAGAATGAGAGTCAGTCTTCTCGTGCTTAAGTCGGCATTGTGCCTTTTGTATTAAATTCGGATGCAATTTCTGTATCTCATCGTGAATAAGAAGGTCCAAGGTATACAGTAAACCCTGAACGATCGGAATCTAAATCTGGACTCACAGGAGAGGTTCAAATCACAGAAGTGAGAGTGTCAGTCCTCTTGTACTTAAGTCGACATTGTGCCTTTTGTATTAAATTCGGATGCAATTTCTGTGTTTCATCGTCATAAAAAAGGTCCATTGGATACAGTAAACCCGAAGTGAAGCATCGGAATCTAAAACTGGATTCACAGGAGAAGTTCAAATCGTAGAATGAGAGTCAGTCTTCTCGTGCTCACGTCGACATTGTGCATTTTGTATTAAATTCGGATGCAAACTCTGTGTTTCAGCGTAAACAAGAAGGTCCAAGGGATACAGTAAACCTAAAGTGAAGCATCGGAATCTAAAACTGGACTCACAGGAGAGGTTCAAAACTTAGCCAGTTAGAGTGTCGGTTCTCTTGTACTTAAGCCGGCATTGTGCCTTTTGTTTTAAATTCGGATGCAATTTCTGTGCCTCATCGTCAATAAAAAAGGTCCAAGGTATACAGTAAACCTTAAGTGAAGCATCGGAATCTAAATCTGGACTCACAGGAGAGGTTCAAATCACAGGAAGTGAGAGTGTCAGTCCCTCTTTTACTTAAGTCGGCATTGTCCCTTTTGTATTAAATTCGGATGCAATTTATGTGTTTCATCGTCAAAAAGAAGGTCCAAGGTATACAGTAAACCCGAAGTGAAGCATAGGAATCTAAAACTGGAACTCACATTAGAGGTTTCAAATCATAGAAAATGAGAGTGTCAGTCCTCTTTTTTTTAAGTCGGCTTTGTGCCTTTTGTATTAAATTCGGATGCAATTTCTGTGTTCATCGTCAATACGAAGTTCCAAATGATACAGTAAACCTGAAGTGAAGCATCGGAATCTAAATCTGGACTCACAGGAGAGGTTCAAATCACAGAAAGTGAGAGTGTCAACCCTCCTTTTACTTAAGTCGGCATTGTGACTTTTGTATTAAATTCGGATACAATTTCTGTGTTTCATCGTCAATAAGAAGATCCAAGGTATACAGTAAACCTAAAGTGAAGCAATGGAATCTGAAACTGGTCCACAGGAGAGGTTCAAATCATAGAAAGTGAGAGTGTCAGTCCCTCTTTTTCTTAAGTCGGCATTGTGCTTTTTGTACTAAATTCGGATGAAATTTTCTGTGTTTCATCGTCAATAAGAAGGTCCAAGGTATACAGTAAACCTAAAGTGAAGCATCGAAATCTAAAACTGTCCACAGGAGAGGTTCAAATCATAGAAAGTGACAGTGTCAGTCCTCTTGTACTTAAGTAGGCATTGTGCCTTTTGTATTAAATTCGGATGCAATTTCTGTCTTTCATCGTCAATAAGAAGGTCCAAGGGATACAGTACAACCCGAAGTGAAGTATCGGAATCTAACACTGGATTCACAGGAGAAGTTCAAATCATAGAAAGTTAGAGTGTCAGTCTTCTTGCGCTTAAGTCGGCATTGTGCCTTTTGTATTAAATTCAGATGCAATTTCTGTGTCTCATCGTCAATAAGAAGGTCCAAGGTATACAGTAAACCTGAAGTGAAGCATCGAATCTAAAATTGGATTCACAGGACCGGTTCAAATCAAAGAAAGTTAGTGTGTCAGTCCTCTTGTGCTTAAGTCGGCATTGTGCCTTTTGTATTAATTCGGATGCAAACTCTGTGTTTCATCGTAAACAAGAGGTCCAAGGATACAGTAAACCTAAAGTGAAGCATCGGAATCTAAAACTGGACTCACAGGAGAGATTCAAATCATAGAAAATTAGAGTGTCAGTCCTCTTTTACTTAAGTCGGCATGGCTCCTTTTGTATAAATTCGGATGTAATTTCTGTGTTTAATCGTCAATAAGAAGGTACAAGGGATACAGTAAACCTGAAGTGAAGCATCGGAATTTAAAACTGCACTCACAGGAGAGGTTCAAATCATGGAAAGGGAGAGTGTCAGTCCTCTTGTACGTAAGTCGGCATTGTGACATCTGAATTTAATTCCGAAGCAATTTCTGTGTTTCATCGTCAATAAGAAGGTGCAAGTTATACGGTAAACCTTAAGTGAAGCATCGGAATCTAAAACTGGACTCATAGGAGAGGTTCAATTCTTAGAAAGTTAGAGTGTCAGTCCTCTTCTACTTAAGTCGGCATTGTGCATTTTGAATTTAATTCAGATGCAATCTCTGTGTTTCATCGTCAATATGAAAGTGCAAGGTATACAGTAAACCTGAAGTGAAGCATCGGAGTCTAAAACTGGACTCACAGGAGAGGTTCAAATCACAGAAAGTGAGAGTGTCAGCCCTCCCTTACTTAAGTCGGCATTGTGCCTTATGTATTAAATTCGGATGCAATTTCTGTGGTTCATCGTCAATAAGAAGGTCCAAGGTATACAGTAAACATAAAGTGAAGCATCAGAATCTAAAACTGGTCGACAGGAGAGGTTGAAATCATAGAAAGTAAGTTGTCAGTCCTCTTGTACTTAAGTCAGTATTGTGCCTTTTGTATTAAATTCGGTTGCAATTTCTGTGTTTCATCGTCAATAAGAAGGTCCAAGGGATACAGTAAACCCGAAGTGAAGCATCGGAATCTAAAACTGTTCCAAAGGAGAGGCTCAAATCATAGACAGTGAGAGTGTCAGTCCTCTTTTACTTAAGTCGGCATTGTGCTTTTTGTATTAAATTCGGATGAAATGTCTGTGTTTCATCGACAATAAGAAGGTCCAAGGGATACAGTAAACCTAAAGTGAAGCATGAGAATTTAAAACTTGTCCACAGGAGAGGTTCAATTCATATAAAGTGAGAGTGTCAGTCCTCTTGTACTTAAGTCGGCATTGTGCCTTTTGTATTAAATTCGGATGCAATTTCTGTGTTTCATCGTCAATAAGAAGGTCCAAGGGATACAGTAAACCCGAAGTGAAGCATCGGAATCTAAAACTGGATTCACAGGAGAAGTTCAAATCATAGAAAGAGAGTCAGTCTTCTTGCGCTTAAGTCGGCATTGTGCCTTTTGTATTAAATTCGGATGCAAACTCTGTGTTTCATCGTAAATAAGAAGGTCCAAGGGATACAGTAAACCTGAAGTGAAGCATCGGAATCTAAAACTGGACTCACAGGAGAGGTTCAAAACATAGACAGTTAGAGTGTCGGTAGTCTTGATCTTAAGTCGGCACTGTGCCTTTTGTTTTAAATTCGGATGCAATTTCTGTATTTCATCGTCAATAAGAAGGTCCTAGGGATACAGTAAACCTGAAGTGAAGTATCGGAATCTAAAGGTGGACTCACAGGAGAGGTTCAAATCATAAAAAGTTAGAGCGTCAGTCCTCTTGTAATTATGTCGGCATTGTGCCTTTTGTATTAAATTCCGATGCAATTTCTGTGTTTTATCGTCAATTAGAAGGTGCAAGGTATACGGTGAACCTGATGTGATGCATCGGAATCTAAAACTGGACTCACAGGAGAAGTTCAAATCATAGAAAGTGAGAGTGTCGGTCCTCTTTTACTTAAGTCGGCATTGTGCCTACTGTATTAAATTCGGATGCAATTTCTGTGTTTTATCGTCAATAGGAAGGTCCAAGGGATACAGTGAACCTGAAGTGAAGCATCGGAATCTAAAACTGGACTCACAGGAGACGTTCAAATCATAGAAAGTGATAGTGTTAGTCCTCTTGTACGTAAGTCGTTATTGTGCCGTTTGTACTAATTTCGGATGCATTTTCTGTGTTTCATCGTCAATTAGAAGTTCCAAGGTGTACAGTAAACCTGAAGTGAAGCATCGGAATCTGAAACTGGACTCACAGTGAGGTTCAAACCTTAGAAAGTTAAAGGGTCAGTCCTCTGGTACTTAAGTCGGCATTGTGCCTTTTGAATTTAATTCCGATGCAATTTCTGAGTTTCATCGTCAATAAGAAGGTGCAAGGTGTACAGTAAACCTGAAGTGAAGCATCGGAAACTAAATCCTGACTCACAGGAGAGGTTCAAATCACAGAAAGTGAGAATGTCAGCCGTCTTTTACTTAAGTCGGCATTGTGACTTTTGTATTAAATTCGGATGCAATTTCTGTAGTTTCATCGTCAATAAGAAGGTCCTAGGTATACAGTAAACCTAAAGTGAAGCATCGGAATCTAAAACTGTTCCAAAATAGAGGCTCAAATCATAGATAGTGAGAGTGTCAGTCATCTTTTACTTAAGTCGGCATTGTGCTTTTTGTATTAAATTCGGATGAAATTTCTGTGTTTCATCGACAATAAGAAGGTCCAAGGGATACAGTAAACCTAAAGTGAAGCATCAGAATTTAAAACTTGTCCACAGGAGAGGTTCAATTCATATAAAGTGAGAGTGTCAGTCCTCTTGTACTTAAGTCGGCATTGTGCCGTTTGTATTAAATTCGGATGCAATTTCTGTGTTTCATCGTCAATAAGAAGGTCCAAGGGATACAGTAAACCCGAAGTGAAGCATCGGAATCTAAAACTGGATTCACAGGAGAAGTTCAAATCATAGAAAGAGAGTCAGTCTTCTTGCGCTTAAGTCGGCATTGTGCCTTTTGTATTAAATTCGGATGCAAACTCTGTGTTTCATCGTAAATAAGAAGGGCCAAGGGATACAGTAAACCTGAAGTGAAGCATCGGAATCTAAAACTGGACTCACAGGAGAGGTTCAAAACATAGACAGTTAGAGTGTCGATAGTCTTGATCTTAAGTCGGCACTGTGCCTTTTGTTTTAAATTCGGATGCAATTTCTGTATTTCATCGTCAATAAGAAGGTCCTAGGGATACAGTAAACCTGAAGTGAAGTATCGGAATCTAAAGGTGGACTCACAGGAGAGGTTCAAATCATAAAAAGTTAGAGCGTCAGTCCTCTTGTAATTATGTCGGCATTGTGCCTTTTGTATTAAATTCCGATGCAATTTCTGTGTTTCATCGTCAATAAGAAGGTGCAAGGTATACGGTGAACCTGATGTGATGCATCGGAATCTAAAACTGGACTCACAGGAGAAGTTCAAATCATAGAAAGTGAGTGTCGGTCCTCTTTTACTTAAGTCGGCATTGTGCCTTCTGTATTAAATTCGGATGCAATTTCTGTGCTTTATCGTCAATAAGAAGGTCCAAGGTATACAGTAAACCTGAAGTGAAGCATCGGAATCTAAAACTGGACTCACAGGAGACGTTCAAATCATAGAAAGTGATAGTGTTAGTCCTCTTGTACGTAAGTCGGCATTGTGGGTTTGTACTAATTTCGGATGCATTTTCTGTGTTTCATCGTCAATAAGAAGTTCCAAGGTGTACAGTAAACCTGAAGTGAAGCATCGGAATCTGAAACTGGACTCACAGGTGAGGTTCAAATCTTAGAAAGTTAACGTGTCAGTCCTCTTGTACATAAGTCGGCATTGCGCCTTTTGAATTTAATTCCGATGCAATTTCTGAGCTTCATCGTCAATAAGAAGGTGCAAGGTGTACAGTAAACCTGAAGTGAAGCATCGGAATCTAAATCCTGACTCACAGGAGAGGTTCAAATCACAGAAAGTGAGAATGTCAGCCGTCTTTTACTTAAGTCGGCATTGTGACTTTTGTATTAAATTCGGATGCAATTTCTGTGTTTCATCGTCAATAAGAAGGTCCAAGGTATACAGTAAACCTAAAGTGAAGCATCGGAATCTAAAACTGTTCCAAAGGAGAGGCTCAAATCATAGAAAGTGAGAGTGTCTGTCCTCTTTTACTTAAGTCGGCATTGTGCTTTTTGTATTAAATTCGGATGAAATTTCTGTGTTTCATCGTCAATAAGAAGGTCCAAGGGATACAGTAAACCTAAAGTGAAGCATCAGAATCTAAAACTTGTCCACAGGAGAGGTTCAATTCATAGAAAGTGAGAGTGTCAGTCCTCTTGTACTTAAGTCGGCATTGTGCCTTTTGTATTAAATTCGGATGCAATTTCTGTGTTTCATCGTCAATAAGAAGGTCCAAGGTATACAGTAAACCTGAAGGATCGGAATCTAAATCTTGGACTTACAGGAGGGGTTCAAATCACAGAAAGTGAGAGTGTCAGCCCTCTTTTACTTAAGTCGGCATTGTGCCTTTTGTATTAAATTCGGATGCAATTTCTGTGTTTAATCGTCAATAAGAAGGTCCAAGGGATACAGTAAACCTAAAGTGAAGCATCAGAATCTAAAACTTGTCCACAGGAGAGGTTCAATTCATAGAAAGTGAGAGTGTCAGTCCTCTTGTACTTAAGTCGGCATTGTGCCTTTTGTATTAAATTCGGATGCAATTTCTGTGTCTCATCGTCAATAAGAAGGTCCAAGGTATACAGTAAACCTGAAGGATCGGAATCTAAATCTGGACTTACAGGAGGGGTTCAAATCACAGAAAGTGAGAGTGTCAGCCCTCTTTTACTTAAGTCGGCACTGTGCCTTTTGTTTTAAATTCGGATGCAATTTCTGTATTTCATCGTCAATAAGAAGGTCCTAGGGATACAGTAAACCTGAAGTGAAGTATCGGAATCTAAAGGTGGACTCACAGGAGAGGTTCAAATCATAAAAAGTTAGAGCGTCAGTCCTCTTGTAATTATGTCGGCATTGTGCCTTTTGTATTAAATTCCGATGCAATTTCTGTGTTTCATCGTCAATAAGAAGGTGCAAGGTATACGGTGAACCTGATGTGATGCATCGGAATCTAAAACTGGACTCACAGGAGAAGTTCAAATCATAGAAAGTGATTGTCGGTCCTCTTTTACATAAGTCGGCATTGTGCCTTCTGTATTAAATTCGGATGCAATTTCTGTGCTTTATCGTCAATAAGAAGGTCCAAGGTATACAGTAAAACCTGATGTGAAGCATCGGAATCTAAAACTGGACTCACAGGAGACGTTCAAATCATAGAAAGTGATAGTGTTAGTCCTCTTGTACGTAAGTCGGCATTGTGGGTTTGTACTAATTTCGGATGCATTTTCTGTGTTTCATCGTCAATAAGAAGTTCCAAGGTGTACAGTAAACCTGAAGTGAAGCATCGGAATCTGAAACTGGACTCACAGGTGAGGTTCAAATCTTAGAAAGTTAAAGTGTCATTCCTCTTGTACATAAGTCGGCATTGCGCCTTTTGAATTTAATTCCGATGCTATTTCTGAGCTTCATCGTCAATAAGAAGGTGCAAGGTGTACAGTAAACCTGAAGTGAAGCATCGGAATCTAAATCCTGACTCACAGGAGAGGTTCAAATCACAGAAAGTGAGAATGTCAGCCGTCTTTTACTTAAGTCGGCATTGTGACTTTTGTATTAAATTCGGATGCAATTTCTGTGTTTCATCGTCAATAAGAAGGTCCAAGGTATACAGTAAACCTAAAGTGAAGCATCGGAATCTAAAACTGTTCCAAAGGAGAGGCTCAAATCATAGAAAGTGAGAGTGTCTGTCCTCTTTTACTTAAGTCGGCATTGTGCTTTTTGTATTAAATTCGGATGAAATTTCTGTGTTTCATCGTCAATAAGAAGGTCCAAGGGATACAGTAAACCTAAAGTGAAGCATCAGAATCTAAAACTTGTCCACAGGAGAGGTTCAATTCATAGAAAGTGAGAGTGTCAGTCCTCTTGTACTTAAGTCGGCATTGTGCCTTTTGTATTAAATTCGGATGCAATTTCTGTGTCTCATCGTCAATAAGAAGGTCCAAGATATACAGTAAACCTGAAGGATCGGAATCTAAATCTGGACTTACAGGAGGGGTTCAAATCACAGAAAGTGAGAGTGTCAGCCCTCTTTTACTTAAGTCGGCATTGTGCCTTTTGTATTAAATTCGGATGCAATTTCTGTGTTTAATCGTCAATAAGATGGTCCAAGGTATACAGTAAACCTAAAGGGAAGCATCGGAATCTAAAACTGGTCCACAGGAGAGGTTCAAATCACAGAAAGTGAGAGTGTCAGTCCTCTTGTACTTAAGTCGCCATTGTGCCTTTTGTATTAAACTCGGATGCAATTTCTGTGTTTCATCGTCAATAAGAAGTTCCAAGGAATACAGTAAACCTGAAGTGAAGCATCGGAATCTAAAACTGGATTCACAGGACCGGTTCAAATCAAAGAAAGTTAGTGTTTCAGTCCTCTTGTGCTTACGTCGGCATTGTGCCTTTTGTATTAAATTCGGATGCAAACTCTGTGTTTCATCGTAAACAAGGAGGTCCAAGGGATACAGTAAACCTAAAGTGAAGCATCGGAATCTAAAACTGGACTCACAGGAGAGGTTCAAAACTTGGACAGTTAGAGTGTCGGTTCTCTTGTACTTAAGTCGGCATTGTGCCTTTTGTATTAAATTCGGAAGCAATTTCTGTGTCTCATCGTCAATAAAAAGGTCCAAGGTATACAGTAAACCTTAAGTTAAGCATCGGAATCTAAATCTGAACTGACAGGAGAGGTTCAAATCACAGAAAGTGAGAGTGTCAGTCCTCTTTTACTTAAGTCGGCATTGTCCCTTTTGTATTAAATTCGGATGCAATTTATGTGTTTCATCGTCGAAAAGAAGGTCCAAGGTATACAGTAAACCTGAAGTGAAGCATAGGAATCTAAAACTGGACTCACATTAGAGGTTCAAATCATAGAAAATGAGAGTGTCAGTCCTCTTTTACTTAAGGCGGCATTGTGCCTTTTGTATTAAATTCGGATGCAATTTCTGTGTTTCATCGTCAATACGAAGTTCCAAATGATACATTAAATCTGAAGTGAAGCATCGGAATCTAAAACTGGACTCACAGGAGAGGTTCAAATGATAGAAAGTGAGAGTGTCAGTCCTCTTGTACTTAGGTCGGCATAGTGCCTTTTGTATTAAATTCGGAAGCAATTTCTGTGTTTCATCGTCAATAAGAAGGTGCAAGGTATACAGTAAACCTGAAGTGAAGCATTGGAATCTAAAACTGGACTCACAGGAGAGGTTCAAATGACAGAAAGTGAGAGTGTCAGTCCTCTTCTACTTAAATCGGCATTGTGCCATTTGTATTAAATTCGGTTGCAATTTCTGTGTATCATCGGCAATAAGAAGGTCCAAGGGATACAGTAAACCCAAAGTGAAGCATCGGAACTAAAACTGGACCCACAGAAGAGGTTCAAATAAAAGAAAGTTAGAGTGTCAGGCCTCTTCTACTTTAGGCGGCATTGTGCATTTTGTATTAAATTCGGATGCAAACTCTGTGTTTCATCGTAAACAAGAAGGTCCAAGGGATACAGTAAACCTAAAGTGAAGCATCGGAATCTAAAACTGGACTCACAGGAGAGGTTCAAAACTTAGCCAGTTAGAGTGTCGGTTCTCTTGTACTTAAGTCGGCATTGTGCCTTTTGTTTTAAATTCGGATGCAATTTCTGTGTCTCATCGTCAATAAAAAGGTCCAAGGTATACAGTAAACCTTAAGTGAAGCATCGGAATCTAAATCTGGACTCACAGGAGAGGTTCAAATCACAGGAAGTGAGAGTGTCAGTCCTCTTTTACTTAAGTCGGCATTGTCCCTTTTGTATTAAATTCGGATGCAATTTATGTGTTTCATCGTCAAAAAGAAGGTCCAAGGTATACAGTAAACCTGAAGTGAAGCATAGGAATCTAAAACTGGACTCACATTAGAGGTTCAAATCATAGAAAATGAGAGTGTCAGTCCTCTTTTACTTAAGTCGGCATTGTGCCTGTTGTATTAAATTCGGATGCAATTTCTGTGTTTCATCGTCAATACGAAGTTCCAAATGATACAGTAAACCTGAAGTGAAGCATCGGAATCTAAATCTGGACTCACATGAGAGGTTCAAATCACAGATAGTGAGAGTGTCAACCCTCTTTTACTTAAGTCGGCATTGTGACTTTTGAATTAAATTCGGATGCAATTTCTGTGTTTCATCGTCAATAAGAAGATCCAAGGTATACAGTAAATCTAGAGTGAAGCAATGGAATCTGAAACTGGTCCACAGGAGAGGTTCAAATCATAGAAAGTGAGAGTGTCAGTCCTCTTTTACTTAAGTCGGCATTGTGCTTTTTGTATTAAATTCGGATGAAATTTCTGTGTTTATCGTCATTAAGAAGGTCCAAGGTATACAGTAAACCTAAAGTGAAGCATCGAAATCTAAAACTGGTCCACACGAGAGGTTCAAATCATAGAAAGTGACAGTGTCAGTCCTTTTGTACTTAAGTCGGCATTGTGCCTTTTGTATTAAATTCGGATGCAATTTCTGTCTTTCATCGTCAATAAGAAGGTCCAAGGGATGCAGTAAACCCGAAGTGAAGCATCGGAATCTAACACTGGATTCACAGGAGAAGTTCAAATCATAGAAAGTTAGAGTGTCAGTCTTCTTGCGCTTAAGTCGGCATTGTGCCTTTTGTATTAAATTCGGATGCAATTTCTGTGTCTCATCGTCAATAAGAAGGTCCAAGGTATACAGTAAACCTGAAGTGAAGGATCGGAATCTAAATCTGGCCTCACAGGAGAGGTTGAAATCACAGAAAGTGAGATTGTCAGCCCTCTTTTACTTAAGTCGGCATTGTGCCTTTTGTATTAAGTTCGTCTGCAATTTCTGTGTTTCATCGTCAATAAGAAGGTCCAAGGTATACAGTAAACCTGAAGTGAAGCATCGGAATCTAAAACTGGACTCACAGGAGAGGTTCAAATCACAGAAAGTGAGAGTGTCAGCCCTCTCTTACTTAAGTCGGCATTGTGCCTTTTGTATTAAATTCGGATGCAATTTCTGTGTTTCATCGTCAATAAGAAGGTCCAAGGTATACAGTAAACATAAAGTGAAGCATCAGAATCTATAACTGGTCCACAGGAGAGGTTGAAATCATAGAAAGTGAGTTGTCAGTCCTCTTGTACTTAAGTCAGTATTGTGCCTTTTGTATTAAATTCGGTTGCAATTTCTGTGTTTCATCGTCAATAAGAAGGTCCAAGGGAAACAGTAAACCCGAAGTGAAGCATCGGAAACTAAAACTGGACCCACAGGAGAGGTTCAAATAAAAGAAAGTTAGAGTGTCAGTCCTCTTGTACTTAAGTCGGCATTGTGCATTTTGTATTAAATTCGGATGCAAACTCTGTGTTTCAGCGTAAATAAGAAGGTCCAAGGGATACATTAAACCTGATGTGAAGCATCGGAATCTAAAACTGGACTCACAGGAGAGGTTCAAAACATAGACAGTTAGAGTGTCGGTAGTCTTGATCCTAAGTCGGCACTGTGCCTTTTGTTTTAAATTCGGATGCAATTTCTGTATTTCATCGTCAATAAGAAGGTCCTAGGGATACAGTAAACCTGAAGTGAAGTATCGGAATCTAAAGGTGGACTCACAGGAGAGGTTCAAATCATAGAAAGTTAGAGCGTCAGTCCTCTTATAATTATGTCGGCATTGTGCCTTTTGTATTAAATTCCGATGCAATTTCTGTGTTTTATCGTCAATAAGAAGGTCCAAGGGATACAGTAAACCTGAAGTGAAGCATCGGAATCTAAAACTGGACTCACAGGACACGTTCAAATCATAGAAAGTGATAGTGTTAGTCCTCTTGTACGTAAGTCGGCATTGTGCCGTTTGTACTAATTTCGGATGCATTTTCTGTGTTTCATCGTCAATAAGAAGTTCCAAGGTGTACAGTAAACCTGAAGTGAAGCATCGGAATCTGAAACTGGACTCACAGGTGAGGTTTAAATCTTAGAAAGTTAAAGTGTCAGTCCTCTTGTACTTAAGTCGGCATTGTGCCTTTTGAATTTAATTCCGATGCAATTTCTGAGTTCCATCGTCAATAAGAAGGTGCAAGGTGTACAGTAAACCTGAAGTGAAGCATCGGAATCTAAATCCTGACTCACAGGAGAGGTTCAAATCACAGAAAGTGAGAATGTCAGCCGTCTTTTACTTAAGTCGGCATTGTGACTTTTGTATTAAATTCGGATGCAATTTCTGTGTTTCATCGTCAATAAGAAGGTCCAAGGTATACAGTAAACCTAAAGTGAAGCATCGGAATCTAAAACTGTTCCAAAGGAGAGGCTCAAATCATAGAAAGTGAGAGTGTCTGTCCTCTCTTACTTAAGTCGGCATTGTGCTTTTTGTATTAAATTCGGATGAAATTTCTGTGTTTCATCGTCAATAAGAAGGTCCAAGGGATACAGTAAACCTAAAGTGAAGCATCAGAATCTAAAACTTGTCCACAGGAGAGTTTCAATTCATAGAAAGTGAGAGTGTCAGTCCTCTTGTACTGAAGTCGGCATTGTGCCTTTTGTATTAAATTCGGAAGCAATTTCTGTGTTTCATCGTCAATAAGAAGGTCCAAGGGATACAGTAAACCCGAAGTGAAGCATCGGAATCTAAAACTGGATTCACAGGAGAAGTTCAAATCATAGAAAGAGAGTCAGTCTTCTTGCGCTTAAGTCGGCATTGTGCCTTTTGTATTAAATTCGGATGCAATTTCTGTGTCTCATCGTCAATAAGAAGGTCCAAGGTATACAGTAAAACTGAAGGATCGGAATCTAAATCTGGACTCACAGGAGAGGTTCAAATCACAGAATGTGAGAGTGTCAGCCCTATTTTACTTAAGTCGGCATTGTGCCTTTTGTACTAAATTCGGATGCAATTTCTGTGTTTCATCGTCAATAAGATGGTCCAAGGTAAACAGTAAACCTAAAGGGAAGCATCGGAATCTAAAACTGGTCCACAGGAGAGGTTCAAATCACAGAAAGTGAGAGTGTCAGTCCTCTTGTACTTAAGTCGGCATTGTGCCTTTTGTATTAAACTCGGATGCAATTTCTGTGTTTCATCGTCAATAAGAAGGTCCAAGGAATACAGTTAACCTGAAGTGAAGCATCGGAATCTAAAACTGGATTCACAGGACCGGTTCAAATCAAAGAAAGTTAGTGTTTCAGTCCTCTTGTGCTTACGTCGGCATTGTGCCTTTTGTATTAAATTCGGATGCAAACTCTGTGTTTCATCGTAAACAAGAAGGTCCAAGGGATACAGTAAACCTAAAGTGAAGCATCGGAATCTAAAACTGGACTCACAGGAGAGGTTCAAAACTTAGACAGTTAGAGTGTCGGTTCTCTTGTACTTAAGTCGGCATTGTGCCTTTTGTATTAAATTCGGAAGCAATTTCTGTGTCTCATCGTCAATAAAAAGGTCCAAGGTATACAGTAAACCTTAAGTGAAGCATCGGAATCTAAATTTAAACTCACAGGAGAGGTTCAAATCACAGAAGGTGAGAGTGTCAGTCCTCTTTTACTTAAGTCGGCATTGTCCCTTTTGTATTAAATTCGGAAGCAATTTCTGTGTTTCATCGTCAATAAGAAGGTGCATGGTATACAGTAAACCTGAAGTGAAGCATTGGAATCTAAACTTGGACTCACAGGAGAGGTTCAAATGACAGAAAGTGAGAGTGTCAGTCCTCTTCTACTTAAGTCGGCATTGTGCCTTTTGTATTAAATTCGGTTGCAATTTCTGTGTTTCATCGTCAATAAGAAGGTCCAAGGGATACAGTAAACCTAAAGTGACGCATCGGAATCTAAAACTGGACTCACAGGAGAGGTTCAAAACTTAGCCAGTTAGAGTGTCGGTTCTCTTGTACTTAAGTCGGCATTGTGCCTTTTGTTTTAAATTCGGATGCAATTTCTGTGTCTCATCGTCAATAAAAAGGTCCAAGGTATACAGTAAACCTTAAGTGAAGCATCGGAATCTAAATCTGGACTCACAACAGAGGTTCAAATCACAGAAACTGAGAGTGTCAGACCTCTTTTACTTAAGCCGGCATTGTCCCTTTTGTATTAAATTCGGATGCAATTTATGTGTTTCATCGTCAATAAGAAGGTGCAAGGTATACAGTAAATCTAGAGTGAAGCAATGGAATCTGAAACTGGTCCACAGGAGAGGTTCAAATCATAGAAAGTGAGAGTGTCAGTCCTCTTTTACTTAAGTCGGCATTGTGCTTTTTGTATTAAATTCGGATGAAATTTCTGTGTTTCATCGTCAATAAGAAGGTCCAAGGTATACAGTAAACCTAAAGTGAAGCATCGAAATCTAAAACTGGTCCACAGGAGAGGTTCAAATCATAGAAAGTGACAGTGTCAGTCCTCTTGTACTTAAGTCGGCATTGTGCCTTTTGTATTAAATTCGGATGCAATTTCTGTCTTTCATCGTCAATAAGAAGGTCCAAGGGATGCAGTAAACCCGAAGTGAAGCATCGGAATCTAACACTGGATTCACAGGAGAAGTTCAAATCATAGAAAGTTAGAGTGTCAGTCTTCTTGCGCTTAAGTCGGCATTGTGCCTTTTGTATTAAATTCGGATGCAATTTTTGTGTCTCATCGTCAATAAGAAGGTCCAAGGTATACAGTAAACCTGAAGGGAAGGATCGGAATCTAAATCTGGCCTCACAGGAGAGGTTGAAATCACAGAAAGTGAGGTTGTCAGCCCTCTTTTACTTAAGTCGGCATTGTGCCTTTTGTATTAAGTTCGGCTGCAATATCTGTGTTTCATCGTCAATAAGAAGGTCCAAGGTATACAGTAAACCTAAAGGGAAGCATCGGAATCTAAAACTGGTCCACAGGAGAGGTTCAAATCAAAGAAAGTGAGAGTGTCAGTCCTTTTGTGCTTAAGTCGGCATTGTGCCTTTTGTATTAAACTCGGATGCAATTTCTGTGTTTCATCGTCAATAAGAAGGTCCTAGGAATACAGTAAACCTGAAGTGAAGCATCGGAATCTAAAACTGGATTCACAGGACCGGTTCAAATCAAAGAAAGTTAGTGTGTCAGTCCTCTTGTGCTTAAGTCGGCATTGTGCTTTTTGTATTAAATTCGGATGCAAACTCTGTGTTTCATCGTAAATAAGAATGTCCAAGGGATACAGTAAACCTGAAGTGAAGCATCTGAATCTAAAACTGGACTCACAGGAGAGGTTCAAAACATAGACAGTTAGAGTGTCGGTAGTCTTGATCTTAAGTCGGCACTGTGCCTTTTGTTTTAAATTCGGATGCAATTTCTGTATTTCATCGTCAATAAGAAGGTCCTAGGGATACAGTAAACCTGAAGTGAAGTATCGGAATCTAAAGGTGGACTCACAGGAGAGGTTCAAATCATAGAAAGATAGAGTGTCAGTCCTCTTGTAATTATGTCGGCATTGTGCCTTTTGTATTAAATTCCGATGCAATTTCTGTGTTTCATCGTCAATAAGAAGGTGCAAGGTATACGGTGAACCTGATGTGATGCATCGGAATCTAAAACTGGACTCACAGGAGAAGTTCAAATCATAGAAAGTGAGCGTGTCAGTCCTCTTTTACTTAAGTCGGCATTGTGCCTTCTGTATTAAATTCGGATGCAATTTCTGTGTTTTATCGTCAATAAGAAGGTCCAAGGGATACAGTAAACCTGAAGTGAAGCATCGGAATCTAAAACTGGACTCACAGGAGACGTTCAAATCATAGAAAGTGATAGTGTTAGTCCTCTTGTACGTAAGTCGGCATTGTGCCGTTTGTACTAATTTCGGATGCATTTTCTGTGTTTCATCGTCAATAAGAAGTTCCAAGGTGTACAGTAAACCTGTAGTGAAGCATCGGAATCTGAAACTGGGCTCACAGGTGAGGTTCAAATCTTAGAAAGTTAAAGTGTCAGTCCTCTTGTACTTAAGTCGGCATTGTGCCTTTTGAATTTAATTCCGATGCAATTTCTGAGTTTCGTCGTCAATAAGAAGGTGCAAGGTGTACAGTAAACCTGAAGTGAAGCATCGGAATCTAAATCCTGACTCACAGGAGAGGTTCAAATCACAGAAAGTGACAATGTCAGCCGTCTTTTACTTAAGTCGGCATTGTGATTTTTTGTATTAAATTCGGATGCAATTTCTGTGTTTCATCGTCAATAAGAAGGTCCAAGGTATACAGTAAACCTAAAGTGAAGCATCGGAATCTAAAACTGTTCCAAAGGAGAGGTTCAAATCATAGAAAGTGAGAGTGTCTGTCCTCTTTTACTTAAGTCGGCATTGTGCTTTTTGTATTAAATTCGGATGAAATTTCTGTGTTTCATCGTCAATAAGAAGGTCCAAGGGATACAGTAAACCTAAAGTGAAGCATCAGAATCTAAAACTTATCCACAGGAGAGGTTCAATTCATAGAAAGTGAGAGTGTCAGTCCTCTTGTACTTAAGTCGGCATTGTGCCTTTTGTATTAAATTCGGATGCAATTTCTGTGTTTCATCGTCAATACGAAGTTCCAAATGATACAGTAAATCTGAAGTGAAGCATCGGAATCTAAAACTGGACTCACAGGAGTGGTTCAAATGATAGAAAATGAGAGTGTCACTCCTCTTGTACTTAGGTCGGCATAGTGCCTTTTGTATTAAATTCGGAAGCAATTTCTGTGTTTCATCGTCAATAAGAAGGTGCAAGGTATACAGTAAACCTGAAGTGAAGTATTGGAATTTAAAACTGGACTCACAGGAGAGGTTCAAATGACAGAAAGTGAGAGTGTCTGTCCTCTTCCAGTTAAGTCGGCATGGTGCCTTTTGTATTAATTTCGGTTGCAATTTCTGTGTTTCATCGTCAATAAGAAGGTCCAAGGGATACAGTAAACCCAAAGTGAAGCATCGGAATCTAAAACCGGACCCACAGGAGAGGTTCAAATAAAAGAAAGTTAGAGTGTCAGTCCTCTTCTACTTAAGGCGGCATTGTGCATTTTGTATTAAATTTGGATGCAAACTCTGTGTTTCATCGTAAATAAGAAGGTCCAAGGGATACAGTAAAGCTGAAGTGAAGCATCGGAATCTAAAACTGGACTCACAGGAGAGGTTCAAAACATAGAAAGTGATAGTGTTAGTCCTCTTGTACTTATGTCGGCATTGTGCCGTTTGTACTAATTTCGGATGCAATTTCTGTGTTTCATTGTCAATAAGAAGGTCCAAGGTGTACAGTAAACCTGAAGTGAAGCATCGGAATTTAAATCTGGACTCACAGGAGAGGTTCAAATCATAGAAAGTGAGAGTGTCAGTCCACTTGTACTTAAGTCGGCATTGTGCCTTTTGTATTAAATTCGGATGCAATTTCTGTGTTTCATCGTCAAAAAGAATGTCCATGGTATACAGTAAACCTGAAGTGAAGCATCGGAATCTAAAACTGGACTCACATTAGAAGTTCAAATCATAGAAAATGAGAGTGTCAGTCCACTTTTACTTAAGTCGGCATTGTGCCTTTTGTATTAAATTCGGATGCAATTTCTGTGTTTCATCGTCAATACGAAGTTCCAAGTAAAACAGTAAACCTGAAGTGAAGCATCGGAATCTAAAACTGGACTCACAGGAGAGGTTCAAATAATAGAAATGGACAGTGTCAGTCCTCTTGTACTTAAGTCAGTATTGTGCCGTTCGTATTAAATTCGGATGCAATTTCTGTGTTTCATCGTCAATAAGAAGGTGCAAGGTATACAGTAAACCTGAAGTGAAGCATCGGATTCTAAAACTGGACTCACAGGAGAGGTTCAAATCGTAGAAAGTGAGAGTGTCAGTCCTCCTGTACTTAAGTCGGCATTGTGCCTTTTGTATTAAATTCGGATGCAATTTCTGTGTTTCATCGTCAACAAGAAGGTGCAAGGTATACAGTAAACCTGAAGTGAAGCATCGGAATCTAAAACTGAACTCACAGGAGAGGTTCAAATCGTTGAAAGTGAGAGTGTCAGTCCTATTGTACTTAAGGCGGCATTGTTCCTTTTGAGTTTAATTCCGATGCAATTTTTGTGTTTCATCGTCAATAAGACGGTGTAAGGTATACAGTAAACCTGAAGCGAAGCATCGGAATCTAAATTGGAATCACAGGAGGGGTTCAGATCATAGAAAGTGAGAGTGTCAGTGCTCTTGTACTTAAGTCGGCATTGTGCCTTTTGTATTAAATTCGGATGCAATTTCTGTGTTTCATCGTCAATAAGAAGGTGCAAGGTATACAGTAAACCTGAAGTGAAGCATCGGAATCTAAAACTGGACACACAGGAGAGGTTCAAATCTCAGAAAGTGAGAGTGTCAGTCCTCTTGTACTTAAGTCTGCATTGTGCCTTTTGTATTAAATTCGGATGTAATTTTTCTGCTTCATCGTCAATAAGAAGGTGCAAGGTATACAGTAAACCTGAAGTGAAGTATCGGAATCTAAAACTGGACTCACATGAAAGGTTCAAATCGTAGAATGTGAGAGTGTCAGTCCTCTTGTACTTAAGTCGGCATTGTCCCTTTTGTATTAAATTCGGATGTAAACTCTGTGTTTCATCGTCAATAGGAAGGTCCAAGGGATACAGTAAACCTGAAGTGAAGCATCAGAATCTAAAACTGGAGTCACAGGAGAGATTCAAATCATAGAACGTGAGAGTGTCAGTCCTCTTTTATGTAAGTCGGCATTGTGCCGTTTGTATTAAATTCCGAAGCAATTTCTGTTTTTAATCGTCAATAAGAAGGTGCAAGCTATACAGTAAACCTGAAATGAAGCATTGGAATCTAAAACTGGACTCACAGGAGAGGTTCAAATCATAGTAAAAGAGAGTGTCAGTCCTCTTTTACTTATGTCGGCATTGTGAATTTTGTATTAAATTCGGATGCAATTTCTGTGTTTCATCGTCTAGAAGAAGGTCCAAGGGATACAGTAAACCTGAAGTGAAGCATCGGAATCTAAAACTGGACTCACAGGAGAGGTTCAAATCAGAGAAAAAGAGAGTGTCAGTCCTCTTTTACTTAAGTCGGCATTGTGCCTTTTGTATTATATTCGGATGCAATTTCTGTGTTTCATCGTCAATAATAAGGTCCAAGGGATACAGTAAACCTGAAGTGAAGCATTGTAATCTAAAAATGGACTCACAGGAGAGGTACAAATCAAGGAAAGAGAGATTGTCAGTCCTCTTTTACTTAAGTCGGCATTGTGCCTTTTGTATTAAATTCGGATGCAATTTCTGTGTTTCATCGTCAATAAGAAGGTCCAAGGGATACACTAAACCTAAAGTGAGGCATCGGAATCTAAAACTGGACTCACAGGAGAGGTTCAAATCATATAAAGTTAGAGTGTCAGTCCTCTTGTACTTAAGTCGGCATTGTGCCTTTTGTATTGAATTCGGTTGCAATTTCTATGTTTCATCGTCAATAAGAAGGTCCAAGGGATACAGTAAACCTGAAGTGAAGCATCGGAATCTAAAACTGGACTCACAGGAGAGGTTCAAATCGCGGAAAGTGAGAGTGTCAGTAATCTTTTACTTGAGTCGGCATTGTGCCTTTTGTATTAAATTCCGATGCAATTTCTGTATTTCATCGTCAATAAGAAGGTGCAAGGTATACGGTGAACCTGATGTGATGCATCGGAATCTATAACTGCACTCACAGGAGAAGTTCAAATCATAGAAAGTGAGCGTGTCAGTCCTCTTTTACTTAAGTCGGCATTGTGCCTTCTGTATTAAATTCGGATGCAATTTCTGTGTTTTATCGTCAATAAGAAGGTCCAAGGGATACAGTAAACCTGAAATGAAGCATCGGAATCTAAAACTGGACTCAAAGGAGAGGTTCAAATCATAGAAAGTGATAGTGTTAGTCCTCTTGTACTTATGTCGGCATTCTGCCGTTTGTACTAAATTCGGATGCAATTTCTGTGTTTTATCGTCAATAAGAAGGTCCAAGGTGTACAGTAAACCTGAAGTGAAGCATCGGAATCTAAAACTGGACTCACAGGTGAGGTTCAAATCTTAGAAATTTAAAGTGTCGGTCCTCTTGTACTTATGTCGGCATTGTGCCTTTTGAATTTAATTCCGATGCAATTTGTGAGTTTCATCGTCAATAAGAAGGTGCAAGGTATACAGTAAACCTGAAGTGAAGCATCGGAATCTAAATCTGGACTTACAGGAGAGGTTCAAATCACAGAAAGTGAGAGTGTCAGCCCTCTTTTACTTAAGTCGGCATTGTGACATTTGTATTAAATTCGGATGCAATTTCTATGTTTAATCGTCAATAAGAAGGTCCAAGGTATACAGTAAACCTAAAGTGAAGCATCGGAATCTAAAACTGGTCCACAGGAGAGGTTCAAATCATAGAAAGAGATGGTGTCAGTCCTCTTTTACTTAAGTCGGCTTTGTGCTTTTTGTATTAAATTCGGATGAAATTTCTGTGTTTCATCGTCAATAAGTAGGTCCAAGGTATACAGTAAACCTAAAGTGAAGCAACGGAATCTAAAACTGGTCCACAGGAGAGGTTCAAATCATAGAAAGTGAGAGTGTCAGTCCTCTTGTACTTAAGTCGGCATTGTGCCTTTTGTATTAAATTCGGATGCAATTTCTGTGTTTCATAGTCAATAAGAAGGTCCAAGGGATACAGTAAACCCGAAGTGAAGCATCGGAATCTAAAACTGGATTTACAGGAAAAGTTCAAATCATAGAAAGTTAGAGTGTCAGTCTTCTTGCGCTTAAGTCGGCATTGTGAATTTTGTTGTATATTCATGCGCAATTTCTGTGTCTCATCGTCAATAAGAAGGTCCAAGGTATACAGTAAACCTGAAGTGAAGGATCAGAATCTAAATCTGGACTCACAGGAGAGGTTCAAATCACAGAAAGTGAGAGTGTCAGCCCTCTTTTACTTAAGTCGGCATTGTGCCTTTTGTATTAAATTCGGATGCAATATCTGTGTTTCATCGTCAATAAGAAGGTCCAAGGTATACAGTAAACCTAAAGGGAAGCATCGGAATCTAAAACTGTACTCACAGGAGAGGTTCAAATCATAGAAATGGACAGTGTCAGTCCTCTTGTACTTAAGTCAGCATTGTGCCGTTCGTATTAAATTCGGATGCAACTTCTGTGTTTCATCGTCAATAAGAAGGTGCAAGGTATACAGTAAACCTGATGTGAAGCATCGGAATCTAAAACTGGACACACAGGTGAGGTTCAAATCACAGAAAGTGAGAGTGTCAGTCCTCTTGTACTTAGGTCTTCATTGTGCCTTTTGTATTAAATTCGGATGTAATTTCTCTGCTTCATCGTCAATAAGAAGGTGCAAGGTATACAGGAAACCTGAAGTGAAGCATCGGATTCTAAAACTGGACTCACAGGAAAGGTTCAAATCGTAGAATGTGAGTGTATCTGTCCTCTTGTACATAAGTCGGCATTGTGCCTTTTTTATTAAATTCGGATGCAATTACTGTGTTTCATCATCATTAAGAAGGGCCAAGGTATACAGTAAACCTGAAGAGAAGCATTGTAATCTAAAACTGGACTCACAGGAGAGGTTCAAATCATAGAAAGTGAGAGTGTCAGTCCTCTTGTACTTAGGTCGGCATAGTGCCTTTTGTATTAAATTCGGAAGCAATTTCTGTGTTTCATCGTCAATGAGAAGATGCAAGGTATACAGTAAACCTGAAGTGAAGCATCGGAATCTAAAACTGGACTCACAGGAGAGGTTCAAATGACAGAAAGTGAGAGTGTCAGTCCTCTTTTATTTAAGTCGGCATTGTGCTTTTGTATTAAATTCCGATGCAATTTCTGTGTTTCATCGTCAATAAGAAGGTGCAAGCTATACAGGAAACCTGAAGTGAAGCATCGGAATCTAAAACTGGACTCGCAGGAGAGGTTCAAATCATAGTAAGAGAGAGTGTCAGTACTCTTTTACTTAAGTCGGCATTGTGCCTTTTGTATTAAATTCGGTTGCAGTTTCTGTGTTTCATCGTCAATAAGAAGGTCCAAGGGATACAGTAAACCTGAAGTGAAGCATGGGAATCTAAAACTGGACTCACAGGAGAGGTTCAAATCAGAGAAAGAGAGAGTGTCAGTCCTCTTTTACTTAAGTCGGCATTGTGCCTTTTGTATCAAATTCGGATGCAATTTCAGTGTTTCATCGTCAATAAGAAGGTCCAAGGGATACAGTAAACCTGAAGTGAAGCATTGTAATCTAAAACTGGACTCACAGGAGAAGTACAAATCGCGGAAAGTGAGAGTGTCAGTCCTCTTTTACTTAAGTCGGCATTGTGCCTTTTGTATTAAATTCGGATGCAATTACTGTGTTTCATCGTCAATAAGAAGGTCCAAGGGATACAGTAAACCTAAAGTGAAGCATCGGAATCTAATACTGGACTTTCAGGAGAGGTTCAAATCATATAAAGTTAGAGTGTCAGTCCTCTTGTACTTATGTCGTCATTGTTCCTTTTGTATTGAATTCGGATGCAATTTCTGTGTTTCATCGTCAATAAGAAGGTCCAAGGGATACAGTAAACCTGAAGTGAAGCATTGTAATCTAAAACTGGACTCACAGGAGAGGTACAAATCGCGGAAAGTGAGAGTGACAGTAATCTTTTACTTTAGTCGGCATTGTGCCATTTGTATTAAATTCGGATGCAATTTCTGTGTTTCATCGTCAATAAGAAGGTCCAAGGGATACAGTAAACCTCAAGTGAAGCATCGGAATCTAAAACAGGGCTCACAGGAGAGGTCCAAATCGTTGAAAGTGTGAGTGTCAGTCCTCTTGTACTTAAGTCGGCATTGTGCCTTTTGTATTCAATTCGGATGCAATTTCTGTGTCTCATCGTCAATAAGAAGGTGCAAGGTATACAGTAAACCAGAAGTGAAGCATCGGAATCTAAAACTGGACACACAGGAGAGGTTCAAATCATAGAAAGTGAGAGTGTTAGTCCTCTTGTACTTAAGTCTGCATTGTGCCTTTTGTATTAAATTCGGATGCAATTTCTGTGCTTCATCGTCAATAAGAAGGTGCAAGGTATACAGTAAACCTGAAGTGAAGCATCGGAATCTAAAATTGGACTCACAGGAGAGGTTCAAATCGTAGAAAGTGAGAGTGTCAGACCTCTTGTACTTAAGTCGGCATTGTGCCTTTTGTATTAAATTCGGATGCAATTACTGTGTTTCATCGTCATTAAGAAGTTGCAAGCCATACAGTAAACCTGAAGTGAAGCATCGGAATCTAAAACTGGACTCACAGCAGAGGTTCAAATCATAGTAAGAGAGAGTGTCAGTCCTCTTTTACTTAAGTCGGCATTGTGCCTTTTGTATTAAATTCGAATGCAATTTCTGTGTTTCATCGTCAATAAGAAGGTCCAAGGGATACAGTAAACCTGAAGGGAAGCATCGGAATCTAAAACTGGACTCACAGGAGAGGTTCACATCAGAGAAAGAGGTAGTGTCAGCCCTCTTTTACTTAAGTCGGCATTGTGCCTTTTGTATTAAATTCGGGTGCAATTTCTGTGTTTCATCGTCAATCAGAAGGTCCAAGGGATACAGTAAACCTGAAGTGAAGCATCGGAATCTAAAACTGGACTCACAGGAGAGGTTCAAATCATAGTAAGAGAGAGTGTCAGTCCTCTTTTACTTAAGTCTGCATTGTGCCTTTTGTATTAAATTCGGATGCAATTTCTGTGCTTCATCGTCAATAAGAAGGTGCAAGGTATACAGTAATCCTGAAGTGAAGCATCGGAATCTAAAATTGGACTGACAGGAGAGGTTCAAATCGTAGAAAGTGAGAGTGTCAGACCTCTTGTACTTAAGTCGGCATTGTGCCTTTTGTATTAAATTCGGATGCAATTACTGTGTTTCATCGTCATTAAGAAGGTGCAAGCCATACAGTAAACCTGAAGTGAAGCATCGGAATCTAAAACTGGACTCACAGGAGAGGTTCAAATCATAGTAAGAGAGAGTGTCAGTCCTCTTTTACTTAAGTCGGCATTGTGCCTTTTGTATTAAATTCGGATGCAATTTCTGTGTTTCATCGTCAATAAGAAGGCCCAAGGGATACAGTAAACCTATAGTGAAGCATCGGAATCTATAACTGGACTCACAGGAGATTTTCAAATCGTAGAAAGTGAGAGTGTCAGTCCTCTTGTACTTAAGTCGGCATTGTGCCTTTTGAATTTAATTCCGATGCAATTTTTGTGTTTCATCGTCAATAAGACGGTGCAAGGTATACAGTAAACCTGAAGTGAAGCAACGGAATCCAAATTGGAATCACAGGAGAGGTTCAAATCATAGAAAGTGAGAGTGTCAGTCCTCTTGTACTTAAGTCGGCATTGAGCCTATTGTATCAAATTCGGATGCAATTTCTGTGTTTCATCGTCAATACGAAGGCCCAAGGTATACAGTAATATTGACGTGTAGCATCGGAATCTAAAACTGGACTCACAGGAGCGGTTCAAATCGTAGAAAGTGAGAGTGTCAGTCCTCTTGCACTTATGCCGGCAATGTGCCTTTTGTATTAAATTCGTATGCAATTTCTGTGTTTCGTCGTCAATAAGAAGGTGCACGGTATACAGTAAACCAGAAGTGAAGCATCGGAATCTAAAACTAAACACGCAGGAGAGGTTCAAATCATAGAAAGTCAGAGTGTCTGTCCTCTTGTACTTAAGTCTGCATTGTGTCTTTTGTATTAAATTCGGATGCAATTTCTGTGCTTCATCGTAAATAAGAAGGTGCAAGGTATACATTAAACCTGAAGTGAAGCATCGGAATCTAAAACTGGACTAACAGGAGAGGTACAAATCGTAGAAAGTGAGAGTGTCAGTCCTTTTGTACTTAAGACGGCATTGTGACTTTTGTATTAAATTCGGATGCAATTACTGTGTTTCATCGTAATTAAGAAGGTGCAAGGTATACAGTAAACCTGTACTGAAGCATCGTAATCTTAATCTGGACTCACAGGAGAGGTTCAAATCATAGAAAGTGAAAGTGTCAGTCCTCTTGTACTTAGGTCGGCATAGTGCCTTTTGTATTAAATTCGGATGCAATTTCTGTGTTTCATCGTCAATAAGAAGGTGCAAGGTATACAGTAAACCTTAAGTGAAGCATCGGAATCTAAAACTGGACTGACAGGAGAGGTTCAAATCGTTGAAAATGAGAGTCTCAGTCCTCTTTTACTTAAGTCGGCATTGTGCCTATTGTATTAAATTCGGATGCAATTTCAGTGTTTCATCGTCAATCAGAAGGTCCAAGGGATGCAGTAAACCTGAAGTGAAGCATCGGAATCTGAAACTGGACTCACAGGAGAGGTTCAAATCATAGAACGTGAGAGTGTCAGTCCTCTTGTACTTAAGTCGGCATTGTGCCTTTTGTATTGAATTCGGATGCAATTTCTGTGTTTCATCGTCAATAAGATGGTCCAAGGGATACAGTAAACCTGAAGTGAAGCATCGGAATCGATAACTGGACTCACAGGAGAGGTTCACATCAGAGAAAGTGAGAGTGTCAGTCCTCTTTTACTTAGGTCGGCATTGTGCTTTTGTATTAAATTCGGATGCAATTTCTGTGTTTCATCGTCAATAAGAAGGTCCAAGGTATACAGTAAACCAGAAGTGAAGCATCGGAATCTGAAACTGGACTCACATTAGAGGTTCAAATCATAGAAAGTGAGAGTGTCAGTCCTCTTGTACTTAGGTCTGCATTGTGCCTTTTGAATTAAATTCGGATGCAATTTCTGTGCTTCATCGTCAATACGAAGGTGCAAGGTATACAGCAAACCTGAAGTGAAGCATCGGAATCTAAAACTGGACTCACAGGAGAAGTTCAAATCGTGGAAAGTGAGAGTGTCAGTCCTCTTTTACTTAAGTCGGCAATGTGCCTTTTGTATTAAATTCGAATGCAATTTCTGTGTTTCATCGTCAATAAGAAGGTCCAAGGGATACAGTAAACCTGAAGTGAAGCATCGGAATCGAAAACTGGACTCACAGGAGAGGTTCACATCAGAGAAAGAGAGAGTGTCAGTCCTCTTTTACTTATGGCGGCATTGTGCCTTTTGTATTAAATTCGGATGCAATTTCTGTGTTTCATCGTCAATAAGAAGGTCCAAGGGATACAGTAAACCTGAAGAGAAGCATCGTAATCTAAAACTGGACTCACAGGAGAGGTACATTCGCGGAAAGTGAGAGTGTCAGTCCTCTTTTACTTATGTCGGCATTGTGCCTTTTGTATTAAATTCGGATGCAATTTCTGTGTTTCATCGTCAATAAGAAGGTCCAAGGTATACAGTAAACCAGAAGTGAAGCATCGGAATCTGAAACTGGACTCACATTAGAGGTTCAAATCGTAGAAAGTGAGAGTGTCAGTCCTCTTGTACTTAGGTCTGCATTGTGCCTTTTGAATTAAATTCGGATGCAATTTCTGTGCTTCATCGTCAATACGAAGGTGCAAGGTATACAGCAAACCTGAAGTGAAGCATCGGAATCTAAAACTGGACTCACAGGAGAAGTTCAAATCGTGGAAAGTGAGAGTGTCAGTCCTCTTTTACTTAAATCGGCAATGTGCCTTTTGTATTAAATTCGAATGCAATTTCTGTGTTTCATCGTCAATAAGAAGGTCCAAGGGATACAGTAAACCTGAAGTGAAGCATCAGAATCGAAAACTGGACTCACAGGAGAGGTTCAAATCGTAGAAAGTGAGAGTGTCTGTCCTCTTGTACTTAAGTCGGCATTGTGCCTTTTGAATTTAATTCCGATGCAATTTTTGTGTTTCATCGTCAATAAGACGGTGCAAGGTATACAGTAAACCTGAAGTGAAGCATCGGAATCTAAATTGAAATCACAGGAGAGGTTCAAATCATAGACAGTGAGAGTGTCAGTCCTCTTGTACTTAAGTCGGCATTGAGCCTATTGTATCTAATTCGGATGCATTTTCTGTGTTTCATCATCAATACGAAGGTCCAAGGTATACAGTAATCTTGACGAGTAGCATCGGAATCTAGTACTGGACTGACTGGAGCGGTTCAAATCGTAGAAAGTGAGAGTGTCAGTCCTCTTGCACTTAAGTCGGCAATGTGCCTCTTGTATTAAATTCGTATGCAATTTCTGTGTTTCATCGTCAATAAGAGGGTGCAAGGTATACAGTAAACCAGAAGTGAAGCATCGGAATCTAAAACTAAACACACAGGAGAGGTTCAAATCATATAAAGTCAGGGTGTCTGTCCTCTTGTACTTAAGTCTGCATTGTGCCTTTTGTATTAAATTCGGATTCAATTTCTGTGCTTCATCGTAAATAAGAAGGTGCAAGGTATACAGTAAACCTGAAGTGAAGCATTGGAATCTAAAACTGGACTCACAGGAGAGGTACAAATCGTAGAAATTGAGAGTGTCAGTCCTTTTGTACTTAAGACGGCATTGTGACTTTTTTATTAAACTCGGATGCAATTACTGTGTTTCATCGTCATTAAGAAGGTGCAAGGTATACAGTAAACCTGAAGTGAAGCATCGTAATCTAAAACAGGACTCACAGGAGAGGTTCAAATCATAGAAAGTGAGAGTGTCAGTCCTCTTGTACTTAGGTCGGCATAGTGCCTTTTGTATTAAATTCGGATGCAATTTCTGTGTTTCATCGTCAATACGAAGGTGCAAGGTATACAGTAAACCTTAAGTGAAGCATCGGAATCTAAAACTGGACTGACAGGAGAGGTTCAAATCGTTGAAAATGAGAGTCTCAGTCCTCTTTTACTTAAGTCGGCATTGTGCCTATTGTATTATATTCGGATGCAATTTCAGTGTTTCTTCGTCAATCAGATGGTCCAAGGAATGCAGTAAACCTGAAGTGAAGCATCGGAATCTAAAACTGGACTCACAGGAGAGGTTCAAATCATAGAACATGAGAGTGTCAGTCCTCTTGTACTTAAGTCGGCATTGTGCGTTTTGTATTGAAATCGGATGCAATTTCTGTGTTTCATCGTCAATAAGAAGGTCCAAGGGATACAGTAAACCTGAAGTGAAGCATCGGAATCGAAAACTGGACTCACAGGAGAGGTTCACATCAGAGAAAGAGAGAGTGTCAGTCCTCTTTTACTTATGTCGGCATTGTGCCCTTTGTATTAAATTCGGATGCAATTTCTGTGTTTCATCGCCAATAAGAAGGTCCAAGGTATACAGTAAACCAGAAGTGAAGCATCGGAATCTGAAACTGGACTCACATTAGAGGTTCAAATCATGGAAAGTGAGAGTGTCAGTCCTCTTGCACTTAAGTCTGCATTGTGCCTTTTGTATTAAATTCAGATGCGATTTCTGTGCTTCATCTTCAATAAGAAGGTGCAAGGTATACAGTAAACCTGAAGTGAAACATCGGAATCTAAAACTGCACTCACAGGAGAGGTTCAAATCGTAGAAAGTGAGAGTGTCAGTCCTCTTGTAGTTAAGTCGGCATTGTGCCTTTTGTATTAAATTCGGATGCAATTACTGTGTATCATCGTAAATATGATGGTCCAAGGGATACAGCAAACCTGAAGTGAAGCATCGGAATCTAAAACTGGACTTACAGGGGAGGTACAAATCGCGGAAAGTGAGAGTGTCAGTCCTCTTTTACTTAAGTCGGCATTGTGCCTTTTGTATCAAATTCGAATGCAATTTCTGTGTTTCATCGTCAATAGGAAGGTCCAAGGTATACAGTAAACCTAAAGTGAAGCATCGGAATGTAAAACTGGACTCACAGGAGAGCTTCAAAATTTAGACAGTTAGAGTGTCGGTCTTCTTGTACTTAAGTCGGCATTGAGCCTTTTGTATTAAATCGGATGCAATTTCTGTGTCTCATCGTCAATAAGAAGGTCCAAGGTATACAGTAAACCTGAAGTGTAGCATCGGAATATAAAACTGGACTCACAGGAGAGGTTCAAATCGCGGAAAGTGAGTGTGTCAGTCCTCTTTTACTTAAGTCGGCATTGTACCTTTTGTATTTAATTCAGATGCAATTTCTGAGTTTCATCGTCAATAAGAAGGTCCAAGGGATACAGTAAACCTGAAGTGAAGCATCGGAATCTAAAACTGGACTCAAAGGAGAGGTTCAAATCATAGAAAGTGAGAGTGTCAGTCCTCTTGTACTTAAGTTGGGATTGTGCCTTTTGTATTGAATTCGGATTCAATTTCTGTGTTTCACCGTCGATAAGAAGGTCCAAGGGATACACTAAACCTGAAGTGAAGCATCGGAATCTAAAACTGGAATCACAGGAGAGGTTCACATCATAGAAAGTGAGGGTGTCAGTCCTCTTTTACTTAAGTCGGCATTGTGCCTTTTGTATTAAATTCGGATGCAATTTCTGTGTTTCATCGTCAATAAGAAGGTGCAAGGTATACAGTAAACCTGAAGTGAAGCATCGGAGTCTAAAACTGGACTGACAGGAGAGGTCCAAATCGTTGAAAGTGAGAGTGTCAGTCCTCTTGTACTTAAGTCGGCATGGTGCCTTTTGTATTAAATTCGGATGCAATTTCTGTGTTTCATCGTCAATAAGAAGGTGCAAGGTATACAGTAAACCTGAAGTGAAGCATCGGAATCTAAAACTGGACTCACAGGAGAGGTTCGAATCGTAGAAAGTGAGAGTGTCAGTCCTCTTTTACTTATGGCGGCATTGTGCCTTTTGTATTAAATTCGGATGCAATTTCTGTGTTTCATCGTCAATAAGAAGGTCCAAGGGATACAGTAAACCTGGTGAGAAGCATCGTAATCTAAAACTGGACTCACAGGAGAGGTACATTCGCGGAAAGTGAGAGTGTCAGTCCTCTTTTACTTATGTCGGCATTGTGCCTTTTGTATTAAATTCGGATGCAATTTCTGTGTTTCATCGTCAATAAGAAGGTCCAAGGTATACAGTAAACCAGAAGTGAAGCATCGGAATCTGAAACTGGACTCACATTAGAGGTTCAAATCATAGAAAGTGAGAGTGTCAGTCCTCTTGTACTTAGGTCTGCATTGTGCCTTTTGAATTAAATTCGGATGCAATTTCTGTGCTTCATCGTCAATACGAAGGTGCAAGGTATACAGCAAACCTGAAGTGAAGCATCGGAATCTAAAACTGGACTCACAGGAGAAGTTCAAATCGTGGAAAGTGAGAGTGTCAGTCCTCTTTTACTTAAATCGGCAATGTGCCTTTTGTATTAAATTCGAATGCAATTTCTGTGTTTCATCGTCAATAAGAAGGTCCAAGGGATACAGTAAACCTGAAGTGAAGCATCGGAATCGAAAACTGGACTCACAGGAGAGGTTCAAATCGTAGAAAGTGAGAGTGTCTGTCCTCTTGTACTTAAGTCGGCATTGTGCCTTTTGAATTTAATTCCGATGCAATTTTTGTGTTTCATCGTCAATAAGACGGTGCAAGGTATACAGTAAACCTGAAGTGAAGCATCGGAATCTAAATTGAAATCACAGGAGAGGTTCAAATCATAGACAGTGAGAGTGTCAGTCCTCTTGTACTTAAGTCGGCATTGAGCCTATTGTATCTAATTCGGATGCATTTTCTGTGTTTCATCATCAATACGAAGGTCCAAGGTATACAGTAATCTTGACGAGTAGCATCGGAATCTAGTACTGGACTGACTGGAGCGGTTCAAATCGTAGAAAGTGAGAGTGTCAGTCCTCTTGCACTTAAGTCGGCAATGTGCCTCTTGTATTAAATTCGTATGCAATTTCTGTGTTTCATCGTCAATAAGAGGGTGCAAGGTATACAGTAAACCAGAAGTGAAGCATCGGAATCTAAAACTAAACACACAGGAGAGGTTCAAATCATATAAAGTCAGGGTGTCTGTCCTCTTGTACTTAAGTCTGCATTGTGCCTTTTGTATTAAATTCGGATTCAATTTCTGTGCTTCATCGTAAATAAGAAGGTGCAAGGTATACAGTAAACCTGAAGTGAAGCATTGGAATCTAAAACTGGACTCACAGGAGAGGTACAAATCGTAGAAATTGAGAGTGTCAGTCCTTTTGTACTTAAGACGGCATTGTGACTTTTTTATTAAACGCGGATGCAATTACTGTGTTTCATCGTCATTAAGAAGGTGCAAGGTATACAGTAAACCTGAAGTGAAGCATCGTAATCTAAAACAGGACTCACAGGAGAGGTTCAAATCATAGAAAGTGAGAGTGTCAGTCCTCTTGTACTTAGGTCGGCATAGTGCCTTTTGTATTAAATTCGGATGCAATTTCTGTGTTTCATCGTCAATACGAAGGTGCAAGGTATACAGTAAACCTTAAGTGAAGCATCGGAATCTAAAACTGGACTGACAGGAGAGGTTCAAATCGTTGAAAATGAGAGTCTCAGTCCTCTTTTACTTAAGTCGGCATTGTGCCTACTGTATTATATTCGGATGCAATTTCAGTGTTTCTTCGTCAATCAGATGGTCCAAGGAATGCAGTAAACCTGAAGTGAAGCATCGGAATCTAAAACTGGACTCACAGGAGAGGTTCAAATCATAGAACATGAGAGTGTCAGTCCTCTTGTACTTAAGTCGGCATTGTGCGTTTTGTATTAAATTCGGATGCAATTTCTGTGTTTCATCGTCAATAAGAAGGTCCAAGGGATACAGTAAACCTGAAGTGAAGCATCAGAATCGAAAACTGGACTCACAGGAGAGGTTCACATCAGAGAAAGAGAGAGTGTCAGTCCTCTTTTACTTATGTCGGCATTGTGCCCTTTGTATTAAATTCGGATGCAATTTCTGTGTTTCATCGCCAATAAGAAGGTCCAAGGTATACAGTAAACCAGAAGTGAAGCATCGGAATCTGAAACTGGACTCACATTAGAGGTTCAAATCATGGAAAGTGAGAGTGTCAGTCCTCTTGTACTTAAGTCTGCATTGTGCCTTTTGTATTAAATTCAGATGCGATTTCTGTGCTTCATCGTCAATAAGAAGGTGCAAGGTATACAGTAAACCTGAAGTGAAACATCGGAATCTAAAACTGCACTCACAGGAGAGGTTCAAATCGTAGAAAGTGAGAGTGTCAGTCCTCTTGTAGTTAAGTCGGCATTGTGCCTTTTGTATTAAATTCGGATGCAATTACTGTGTATCATCGTAAATATGATGGTCCAAGGGATACAGCAAACCTGAAGTGAAGCATCGGAATCTAAAACTGGACTTACAGGGGAGGTACAAATCGCGGAAAGTGAGAGTGTCAGTCCTCTTTTACTTAAGTCGGCATTGTGCCTTTTGTATCAAATTCGAATGCAATTTCTGTGTTTCATCGTCAATAGGAAGGTCCAAGGTATACAGTAAACCTAAAGTGAAGCATCGGAATGTAAAACTGGACTCACAGGAGAGCTTCAAAATTTAGACAGTTAGAGTGTCGGTCTTCTTGTACTTAAGTCGGCATTGAGCCTTTTGTATTAAATCGGATGCAATTTCTGTGTCTCATCGTCAATAAGAAGGTCCAAGGTATACAGTAAACCTGAAGTGTAGCATCGGAATATAAAACTGGACTCACAGGAGAGGTTCAAATCGCGGAAAGTGAGTGTGTCAGTCCTCTTTTACTTAAGTCGGCATTGTACCTTTTGTATTTAATTCGGATGCAATTTCTGAGTTTCATCGTCAATAAGAAGGTCCAAGGGATACAGTAAACCTGAAGTGAAGCATCGGAATCTAAAACTGGACTCAAAGGAGAGGTTCAAATCATAGAAAGTGAGAGTGTCAGTCCTCTTGTACTTAAGTTGGGATTGTGCCTTTTGTATTGAATTCGGATTCAATTTCTGTGTTTCACCGTCGATAAGAAGGTCCAAGGGATACACTAAACCTGAAGTGAAGCATCGGAATCTAAAACTGGAATCACAGGAGAGGTTCACATCATAGAAAGTGAGGGTGTCAGTCCTCTTTTACTTAAGTCGGCATTGTGCCTTTTGTATTAAATTCGGATGCAATTTCTGTGTTTCATCGTCAATAAGAAGGTGCAAGGTATACAGTAAACCTGAAGTGAAGCATCGGAGTCTAAAACTGGACTGACAGGAGAGGTCCAAATCGTTGAAAGTGAGAGTGTCAGTCCTCTTGTACTTAAGTCGGCATGGTGCCTTTTGTATTAAATTCGGATGCAATTTCTGTGTTTCATCGTCAATAAGAAGGTGCAAGGTATACAGTAAACCTGAAGTGAAGCATCGGAATCTAAAACTGGACTCACAGGAGAGGTTCGAATCGTAGAAAGTGAGAGTGTCAGTCCTCTTGTACTTAAGTCGGCATTGTGCATTTTGTATTAAATTCGGATGCAATTTCTGTGTTTCATCGTCAATAAGAAGGTGCAAGGTATACAGTAAACCTGAAGTGAAGCATCGGAATTTAAAACTGGACTAACAGGAGAGGTTCAAATCGTAGAATGTGAGAGTGTCAGTCCTCTTGTACTTAAGTCGGCATTGTGCCTTTTGAATTTAATTCCGATGCAATTTTTGTGTTTCATCGTCAATAAGACGGTGCAAGGTATACAGTAAACCTGAAGTGAAGCATCGGAATCTAAATTGGAATCACAGGAGAGGTTCAAATCGTAGAAAGTGAGAGTGTCAGTCCTCTTGTACTTAAGTCGGCATTGTGCATTTTGTATTAAATTCGGATGCAATTTCTGTGTTTCATCGTCAATAAGAAGGTGCAAGGTATACAGTAAACCTGAAGTGAAGCATCGGAATTTAAAACTGGACTAACAGGAGATGTTCAAATCGTAGAAAGCGAGAGTGTCAGTCCTCTTATACTGAAGTCGGCAATGTGCATTTTGTATTAAATTCGGATGCAATTTCTGTGTTTCATCGTCAATAAGAAGGTGCGAGGTATACAGTAAAACAGAAGTGAAGCATCGGAATCTAAAACTGGACACACAGGAGAGGTTCAAATCACAGAAAGTGAGAGTGTCAGTCCTGTTGTACTTAAGTCTGCATTGTGCCTTTTGTATTAAATTCGGATGCAATTTCTGTGTTTCATCGTCAAGAAGAAGGTCCAAGGGATACAGTGAACCTGAAGTGAAGCATCGGAATCTAAAACTGGACTCACAGGAGAGGTTCACATCAGAGGAAGTGAGAGCGTCCGTCCTCTTTTACTTAGGTCGGCATTGTGCCTTTTGTATTAAATTCGGATGCAATTTCTGTGTTTCATCGCCAATAAGAAGGTCCAAGGTATAGAGTAAACCAGAAGTGAAGCATCGGAATCTGAAACTGGACTCACATTAGAGGTTCAAATCATAGAAAGTGAGTGTGTCAGTCCTCTTGTACTTAACTCTGCATTGTGCCTTTTGTATTAAATTCGGATGCAATTTCTGTGCTTCATCGTCAATAAGAAGGTGCAAGGTATACAGAAAACCTGAAGTGAAGCATCGGAATCTAAAACTGGACTCACAGGAGAGGTTCAAATCCTAGAAAGTGAGAGTGTCAGTCCTCTTGTACTTAAGTCGGCATTGTGCCTTTTCTATTAAATTGGGATGCAATTACTGTGTTTCATCGTCATTAAAAAGGTGCAAGCTATACAGTAAACCTGAAGTGAAGCATCGGAATCTAAAACTGGACTCACAGGAGAGGTTCAAATCATAGTAAGAGAGAGTGTCGGTCCTCTTGTACTTAAGTCGGCATTGTGCCTTTTGTATTAAATTCGGATGCAATTTCTGTGTATCATCGTCAATATGATGATCCAAGAGATACAGTAAACCTGAAGTGAAGCATCGGAATCTAAAACTCGACTCACAGGTAAGGTTCAAATCAGAGAAAGAGAGAGTGTCAGTCCTCTTTTACTTACAACGGCATTGTGTCTTTTGTATTAAATTCGGGTGCAATTTCTGTGTTTCATCGTCAATAAGAAGGTCCAAGGGATACAGTAAACCTGAAGTGAAGCATCGTAATCTAAAACTGGACTCACAGGGGAGGTACAAATCGCGGAAAGTGAAAGTGTCAGTCCTCTTTTACTTAAGTCGGCATTGTGCCTTTTGTTTAAATTCGGATGCAATTTCTGTGTTTCATCGCCAATAGGAAGGTCCAAGGTATACAGTAAACCTAAAGTGAAGCATCGGAATCTAAAACTGGACTCACAGGAGAGGTTCAAAACTTAGACAGTTAGAGTGTCGGTCTTCTTGTACTTAAGTCGGCATTGTGCCTTTTGTATTAAATCGGATGCAATTTCTGTGTCTCATCGTCAATAAGAAGGTCCAAGGTATACAGTAAACCTGAAGTGTAGTATCGGAATATAAAACTGGACCCTCAGGAGAGGTTCAAATCGCGGAAAGTGAGTGTGTCAGTCCTCTTTTACTTAAGTCGGCATTGTTCCTTTTGTATTTAATTCGGATGCAATTTCTGTGTTTCATCGTCAATAAGAAGGTCCAAGGGATACAGTAAACCTGAAGTGAAGCATCGGAATCTAAAACTTAACTCACAGGAGAGGATCAAATCATATCAAGTTAGAGTGTCAGTCCTCTTGTACATAAGTTGGCATTGTGCCTTTTGTGTTAAATTCGGATGTAAACTCTGTGTTTCATCGTCAATAAGAAGGTCCAAGGGATACAGTAAACCTGAAGTGAAGCATCGGAATCTAAAACTGGACTCACAGGAGAGGTCCAAATCGTTGGAAGTGAGAGTGTCAGTCCTCTTGTACTTAAGTCGGCATGGTGCCTTTTGTATTAAGTTCGGATGCAATTTCTGTGTTTCATCGTCAATAAGAAGGTGCAAGGTATACTGTAAACCTGAAGTGAAGCATCGGAATCTAAAACTGGACTCACAGGAGAGGTTCGAATCGTAGAAAGTGAGAGTGTGAGTCCTCTTGTACTTATGTCGGCTTTGTGCATTTTGTATTAAATTCGGATGCAATTTCTGTGTTTCATCGTCAATAAGAAGGTGCAAGGTATACAGTAAACCTGAAGTGAAGCATCGGAATTTAAAACTGGACTTACAGGAGAGGTTAAAATCGTAGAAAGTGAGAGTGTCAGTCCTCTTGTACTTAAGTCGGCATTGTGCGTTTTGAATTTAATTCCGATGCAATTTTTGTGTTTCATCGTCAATAAGACGGTGCAAGGTATACAGTAAACCTGAAGTGAAGCATCGGAATCTAAATTGGAATCACAGGAGAGGTTCAAATCGTAGAAAGTGAGAGTGTCAGTCCTCTTGTACTTAAGACTGCATTGTGCCTTTTGTATTATATTCGGATGCAGTTTCTGTGTTTCATCGTCAATAGGAAGGTCCAAGGTATACAGTAAACCTAAAGTGAAGCATCGGAATCTAAAACTGGACTCACAGGAGAGGTTCAAAACTTAGACAATTAGAGTGTCGGTCTTCTTGTACTTAAGTCGGCATTGTGCGTTTTGTATTAAATCGGATGCAATTTCTGTGTCTCATCGTCAATAAGAAGGTCCAAGGGATACAGTAAACCTGAAGTGAAGCATCGGAATCTAAAACTTAACTCACAGGAGAGGATCAAATCATAGAAAGTTAGAGTGTCAGTCCTCTTTTACTTATGTCGGCATTGTGCCTTTTGTATTAAATTCGGATGCAATTTCTGTGTTTCATCGTCAATAAGAAGGTGCAAGGTATACAGTAAACCTGAAGTGAAGCATCGGAATTTAAAACTGGACTTACAGGAGAGGTTAAAATCGTAGAAAGTGAGAGTGTCAGTCCTCTTGTACATAAGTCGGCATTGTGCCTTTTGAATTTAATTCCGATGCAATTTTTGTGTTTCATCGTCAATAAGACTGTGCAAGGTATACAGTAAACCTGAAGTGAAGCATCGGAATCTAAAACTGGACTCACAGGAGAGGTTCAAATCGCGGAAAGTGAGAGTGTCAGTTCTGTTTTACTTAAGTTGGAATTGTGCCTTTTGTATTGAATTCGGATGCAATTTCTGTCTTTCATCGTCAATAAGAAGGTCCAAGGGATACAGTAAACCTAAAGTGAAGCATCGGAATCTAAAATTGGACTCACAGGAGAGGTTCAAAACATAGACAGTTAGAGTGTCGTTCCTCTTGTACTTAAGTCGGCATTGTGCTTTTTGAATTTAATTCCGATGCACTTTTTGTGTTTCATCGTCAATAAGACGGTGCAAGTTATACAGTAAACCTGAAATTAAGCATCGGAATCTAAATTGGAATCACATGAGAGGTTCAGATCATAGAAAGTGAGAGTGTCAGTCCTCTTGTACTTAAGTCGGCATTGTGCCTTTTGTATTAAATTCGGATGCAATTTCTGTGTTTCATCGTCAATAAGAAGGTCCAAGGTATACAGTAATCTTGACGTGAAGCATCGGAATCTAAAACTGGACACACAAGAGAGGTTCAAATCGTAGAAAGTGAGAGTGTCAGTCCTCCTGTACTTAAGTCGGCAATGTGCCTTTTATATTAAATTCGGAAGCAATTTCTGTGTTTCATCGTCAATAAGAAGGTCCAAGGGATACAGTAAACCTGAAGTGAAGCATCGGAATCTAGAACTGGACTCACAGGAGAGGTTCAAATCATAGTAAGAGAGAGTGTCAGTCCTCTTTTACTTAAGTCGGCATTGTGCATTTTGTATTGAATTCGGATGCAATTTCTGTCTTTCATCGTCAATAAGAAGGTCCAAGGGATACAGTAAACCTTAAGTGAAGCATCGGAATCTAAAACTGGACTCACAGGAGAGGTTCAAATCAGAAAAAGAGAGAGTGTCAGTCCACTTTTTCTTAAGTCGGCATTGTGCCTTTTGTATTAAATTCGGATGCAATTTCTGTGTTTCATCGTCAATAAGAAGGTCCAAGGGATACAGTAAACCTGAAGTGAAGCATCGGAATCTAAAACTGGACTCACAGGAGAGGTTCAAATCGCGGAAAGTGAGAGTGTCAGTCCTCTTTTACTTAAGTCGGCATTGTGCCTTTTGTATTATATTCGGATGCAATTTCTTTGTTTAATCGTCAATAAGAAGGTCCAAGGGATACAGTAAACCTGAAGTGAAGCATCGGAATCTAGAACTGGACTCACAGGAGAGGTTCAAATCATAGTAAGAGAGAGTGTCAGTCCTCTTTTACTTAAGTCGGCATTGTGCATTTTGTATTGAATTCGGATGCAATTTCTGTCTTTCATCGTCAATAAGAAGGTCCAAGGGATACAGTAAACCTAGAGTGAAGCATCGGACTCTAAAACTCGATTCACAGGAGAGGTTCAAAACTTAGACAGTTAGAGTGTCGTTCCTCTTGTACTGAAGTCGGCATTGTGCCTTTTTAATTTAATTCCGATGCGATTTTTGTGTTTCATCGTCAATAAGACGGTGCAAGTTATACAGTAAACCTGAAGTGAAGCATCGGAATCTAAATTGGAATCACATGAGAGGTTCAGATCATAGAAAGTGAGAGTGTCAGTCCTCTTGTACTTAAGTAGGCATTGTGCCTTTAGTATTAAATTCGGATGCAAATTCTGTGTTTCATCGTCAATAAGAAGGCCCAAGGTATACAGTAATCTTGACGTGAAGCATCGGAATCTAAAACTGGACACACAGGCGAGGTTCAATTCGTAGAAAGTGAGAGTGTCAGTCCTCTTGTACTTAAGTCGGCATTGTGCCTTTTGTATTAAATTCGAATGCAATTACTGTGTTTGATCGTCGTTAAGAATGTCCAAGGTATACAGTAAACCTGAAGTGAAGCATCGTAATCGAAAACTGGACTCACAGGAGAGGTTCAAATCATAGAAAGTAAGAGTGTCAATCCTCTTGTACTTACGCCGGCATAGTGCCTTTTGTATTAAATTCGGATGCAATTTCCGTCTTTCATCGTCAATAAGAAGGTCCAAGGGATACAGTAAACCTAAAGTGAAGCATCGGAATCTAAAATTGGACTCACAGGAGAGGTTCAAAACTTAGACAGTTAGAGTGTCGTTCCTTTTGTACTTAAGTCGGCATTGTGCTTTTTGAATTTAATTCCGATGCACTTTTTGTGTTTCATCGTCAATAAGACGGTGCAAGTTGTACAGTAACCCTGAAATGAAGCATCGGAATCTAAATTGGAATCACATGAGAGGTTCAGATCATAGAAAGTGAGAGTGTCAGTCCTCTTGTACTTAAGTCGGCATTGTGCCTTTAGTATTAAATTCGGATGCAAATTCTGTGTTTCATCGTCAATAAGAAGGCCCAAGGTATACAGTAATCTTGACGTGAAGCATCGGAATCTAAAACTGGACACACAGGCGAGGTTCAATTCGTAGAAAGTGAGAGTGTCAGTCCTCTTGTACTTAAGTCGGCAATGTGCCTTTTGTATTAATTTCGGATGCAATTTCTGTGTTTCATCGTCAATAAGAAGGTGCAAGGTATACAGTAAACCTGAAGTGAAGCATCGGAATCTAAAACTGGACACACAGGAGAGGTTCAAATCATAGAAAGTGAGAGTGTCAGTCCTCTTGTACTTAAGTCTGCATTGTGCTTTTTGTATTAAATTCGGATGCAATTACTGTGTTTCATCGTCGTTAAGAAGGTCCAAGGTATACAGTAAACCTGAAGTGAAGCATCGTAATAGAAAACTGGACTCACAGGAGATGTTCAAATCATAGAAAGTAAGAGTGTCAGTCCTTTTTTACTTAAGTCGGCATTGTGAATTTTGTATTAAATTCGGAGGCAATTTCAGTGTTTCATCGTCAATAAGAAGGTGCAAGGTATACAGTAAACCTGAAGTGAAGCATCGGAATCTAAAACTGGACACACAGGAGAGGTTCAAATCATAGAAAGTGGGAGTGTCAGTCCTCTTGTACTTAAGTCTGCATTGTGCCTTTTGTATTAAATTCGGATGCAATTTCTGTGCTTCGTCGTCAATAAGAAGGTGCAAGGTATACAGTAAACCTGATGTGAAGCATCGGAATCTAAAACTGGACTCACAGGAGAGGTTCAAATCGTAGAAAGTGAGAGTGTCAGTCCACTTGTACTTAAGTCGGCATTGTCCCTTTTGTAATAAATTCGGATGTAAACTCTGTGTTTAATCGTCAATAAGAAGGTCCAAGGGATACAGTATACCTGAAGTGAAGCATCGGAATCTAAAACTTGACTCACAGGAGAGGTTCAAATGACAGAAAGTGAGAGTGTCAGTTCTATTTTACTTAAGTCGGCATTGTGCCTTTTGTATTAAATTCGGATGCAATTTCTGTGTTTCATCGTCAATCAGAAGGTCCAAGGGATACAGTAAACCTGAAGTGATGCATCGGAATCTGAAACTGGACTCACAGGAGAGGTTCAAATCATAGTAAGAGAGAGTGTCAGTCCTCTTTTACTTAAGTCGGCATTGTGCCTTTTGTATTAAATTCGGATGCAATTTCTGTCTTTCATCGTCAATAAGAAGGTCCAAGGGATACAGTAAACCTAAAGTAAAGCATCGGAATCTAAAACTGGACTCACAGGAGAGGTTCAAAACTTAGACAGTTAGAGTGTTGGTCTTCTTGTACTTAAGTCGGCATTGTGCTTTTTGTATTAAATTCAGATGCAATTTCTGTGTTTCATCGTCAATAAGAAGGTCCGAGGGATACAGTAAACCTGAAGTGAAGCATCGGAATCTGAAACTGGACTCACAGGAGAGGTTCAAATCGTAGAAAGCGAGAGTGTCAGTCCTCTTGTACTTAAGACGGCATTGTGCCTTTTGTATTAAATTCGGATGCATTTTCAGTGTTTCATCGTCAATAAGAAGGTCCGAGGGATACAGTAAATCTGAAGTGAAGCATCGGAATCTGTAACTGGACTCACAGGAGATGTTCAAATCATAGAAATTTAGAGTGTCAGTCCTCTTGTACTTAAGTCGGCATTGTCCCTTTTGTAATAAATTCGGATGTAAACTCTGTGTTTAATCGTCAATAAGAAGGTCCAAGGGATACAGTAAACCTGAAGTGAAGCATCGGAATCTAAAACTGAACTCACAGTAGAGGTTCAAATCATAGAAAGTGAGAGTGTGAGTCCTCTTTTACTTAAGTCGGCATTGTACCTTTTGTATTAAATTCCGATGCGATTTCTGTGTTTCATCGTCAATAAGAAGGTGCAAGCTATACAGTAAACCTGAAGTGAAGCATCGGAATCTAAAACTGGACTCACAGGAGAAGTTCAAATCATAGTAAGAGAGAGCGTCAGTCCTCTTTTACTTAAGTCGGCATTGTGCTTTTTGAATTGAATGCGGATGCAATTTCTGTCTTTCATCGACAATAAGAAGGTTCAAGGGATACAGTAAAGCTGAAATGAAACATCGGAATCTAAAACTGGACTCACAGGAGAGGTTCAAATCAGAAAAAGAGAGAGTGTCAGTCCACTTTTACTTAAGTCGGCATTGAGCCTTTTGTATTAAATTCGGATGCAATTTCTGTGTTTCATCGTCGATAAGAAGGTGCAAGGTATACAGTATACCTGACGTGAAGCATCGGAATCTAAAACTTGACTCACAGGAGAGGTTCAAATCGCAGTAAGTGAGAGTGTCAGTCCTCTTGTACTTAAGTCGGCATTGTGCCTTTTGTATTAAATTCGGATGCAATTACTGTGTTTCATCGTCGTCAAGAAGGTCCAAGGTATACAGTAAACCTGAAGTGAAGCATCGTAATCGAAAACTGGACTCACAGGAGAGGTTCAAATCATACAAAGTAAGAGTGTGAGTCCTCTTGTACTTAGGCCGGCATAGTGCCTTTTGTATTAAATTCGGATGCAATTTCTATGTTTCATCGTCCTTAAGAAGGTGCAAGGTATACAGTATACCTGACGTGAAGCATCGGAATCTAAAACTTGACTCACAGGAGAGGTTCAAATGACAGAAAGTGAGAGTGTCAGTTCTGTTTTACTTAAGTCGGCATTGTGCCTTTTGTATTACATTCGGATGCAATTTCCGTGTTTCGTCGTCGTTAAGAAGGTCCAAGGTATACAGTAAACCTGAAGTGAAGCATCGTAATCGAAAACTGGACTCACAGGAGATGTTCAAATCATAGAAAGTAAGAGTGTCAGTCCTCTTGTACTTAGGCCAGCATAGTGCCTTTTGTATTAAATTCGGATGCAATTGCTGTGTTTCATCGTCCTTAAGAAGGTGCAAGGTATACAGTAAATCTGAAGTGAAGCATCGGATTCTAAAACTGGACTCACAGGAGAGGTTCAAATCATAGTAAGAGAGAGTGTCAGTCCTCTTTTACTTAAGTCGGCATTGTGCCTTTTGTATTGAATTCGGATGCAATTTCTGTCTTTCATCGTCAATAAGATGGTCCAAGGGATACAGTAAACCTGAAGTGTAGCATCGGAATCTAAAACTGGACTCACAGGAGAGGTTCAAATCAGAAAAAGAGAGAGTGTCAGTCCACTTTTACTTAAGTCGGCATTGTGCCTTTTGTATTAAATTCGGATGCAATTTTTATGTTTCGTCGTCAATAAGGAGGTCCAAGGGACACAGTAAACCTGATGTGAAGCATTGGAATCTAAAACTGGACACACAGGAGAGGATCAAATCGTAGAAAGTGAGAGTGTCAGTCCTCTTGTACTTAAGTCGGCAATGTGCCTTTTGTATTAAATTCGGATGCAATTTCTGTGTTTCATCGTCAATCAGAAGGTCCAAGGGATACAGTAAACCTGAATTGAAGCATCGGAATCCAAAACTGGACTCACAGGAGAGGTTCAAATCATAGTAAGAGAGAGTGTCAGTCCTCTTTTACTTAAGTCGGCATTGTGCATTTTGTATTGAATTCGGATGCAATTTCTATCTTTCATCGTCAATAAGAAGGTCCAAGGGATACAGTAAACCTGAAGTGAAGCATCGGAATCTAAAACTGGACTCTCAGGAGAGGTTCAAATCAGAAAAAGAGAGAGTGTCAGTCCACTTTTACTTAAGTCGGCATTGTGCCTTTTGTATTAAATTCGGATGCAATTTCTGTGTTTCATCGTCAATAAGAAGGTCCAAGGGATACAGTAAACCTGAAGTGAAGCATCGGAATCTAAAAGTGGACTCACAGGAGAGGTTCAAATCGCGAAAAGTGAGAGCGTCAGTCCTCTTTTACTTAAGTCGGCATTGTGCCTTTTGTATTATATTCGGATGCAATTTCTGTGTTTCATCGTCAATAAGAAGGTCCAAGGGATACAGTAAACCTAAAGTGAAACATCGGAATCTAAAACTGGACTCACAGGAGAGGTTCAAAACTTAGTTAGAGTGTCGTTCCTCTTGTACTTAAGTCGGCATTGTGCTTTTTGAATTTAATTCCGATGCACTTTTTGTGTTTCATCGTCAATAAGACGGTGCAAGTTATACAGTAAACCTGAAGTGAAGCATCGGAATCTAAATTGGAATCACAGGAAAGGTTCAGATCATAGAAAGTGAGAGTGTCAGTCCTCTTGTACTTAAGTCGGCATTATGCCTTTTGTATTAAATTCGGATTCAATTTCTGTGTTTCATCGTCAATAAGAAGGTCCAAGGTATACAGTAATCTTGACGTGAAGCATCGGAATCTAAAACTGGACACACAGGAGAGGTTCAAATCGAAGAAAGTGAGAGTGTCAGTCCTCTTGTACTTAAGTCGGCAATGTGCCTTTTGTATTAAATTCGGATGCAATATCTGTGTTTCATCGTCAATAAGAAGGTGCAAGGTATACAGTAAACCTGAAGTGAAGCATCGGAATCTAAAACTGGACACACAGGAGAGGTTCAATTCATAGAAAGTGAGAGTGTCAGTCCTCTTGTACTTAAGTCTGCATTGTGCCTTTTGTATGAAATTCGGATGCAATTTCTGTGCTTCATCGTCAATAAGAAGGTGCAAGGTATACAGTGAACCTGAAGTGAAGCATCGGAATCTAAAACTGGACTCACAGGAGAGGTTCAAATCGTAGAAAGTGAGAGTGTCAGTCCTCTTGTACTTAAGTCGGCATTGTGCCTTTTGTATTAAATTCGGATGCAATTACTGTGTTTCATCGTCGTTAAGAAGGTCCAAGGGATACAGTAAACCTGAAGTGAAGCATCGTAATCGAAAACTGGACTCACAGGAGATGTTCAAATCATAGAAAGTAAGAGTGTCAGTCCTCTTGTACTTAGGCCAGCATAGTGCCTTTTGTATTAAATTCGGATGCAATTGCTGTGTTTCATCGTCCTTAAGAAGGTGCACGGTATACAGTAAACCTGAAGTGAAGCATGGGAATCTAAAACTGGACTCACAGGAGAGGTTCAAATCATAGAAAGTGAGAGTGTCAGTCCTCTTTTACTTAAGTCGGCATTGTGCCTTTTGTATTAAATTCGGATGCAATTTCTGTGTTTCGTCGTCAATAAGAAGGTCCAAGGGATACAGTAAACCTGAAGTGAAGCATCGGAATCTAAAACTGGACTCACAGGAGAGGTTCAAATCGCGGAAAGTGAGAGTGTCAGTCCTCTTTTACTTAAGTCGGCATTGTGCCTTTTGTATTAAATTCGGATGCAATTTCTGTGTTTCATCGTCAATAAGAATGTCCAAAGGATACAGTAAACCTAAAGTGAAGCATCGGAATCTAAAACTGGACTCACAGGAGAGGTTCAAAACTTAGACAGTTAGAGTGTCGTTCCTCTTGTACTTAAGTCGGCATTGTGCCTTTTGTATTAAATTCGGATGCAATTTCTGTGATTCATCGTCAATAAGAACGTCCGAGGGAAACAGTAAACCTGAAGTGAAGCATCGGAAACAAAAACTGGACTCACAGGTGAGGTTCAAATCGTAGAAAGTGAGAGTGTCAGTCCTCTTGTATTTAAGACGGCATTGTGCCTTTTGTATTAAATTCGGATGCAATTTCTGTGTTTCATCGTCAATAAGAAGGTCCAAGGGATACAGTAAACCTCAAGTGAAGCATCGGAATCTGAAACTGGACCCACAGGAGATGTTCAAATCATAGAAATTTAGAGTGTCAGTCCTCTTGTACTTAAGTCGGCATTGTCCCTTTTGTAATAAATTCGGATGTAAACTCTGCGTTTAATCGTCAATAAGAAGGTCCAAGGGATACAGTAAACCTGAAGTGAAGCATCGGAATCTAAAACTGAACTCACAGGAGAGGTTCAAATCATAGAAAGTGAGAGTGTCAGTCCTCTTTTACTTAAGTCGGCATTGTGCCTTTTGTATTAAATTCCGATGCAATTTCTGTGTTTCATCGTCAATAAGAAGGTGCAAGCTATACAGTAAACCTGAAGTGAAGCATCGGAATCTAAAACTGGACTCACAGGAGAGGTTCAAATCATAGGAAGAGAGAGTGTCAGCCCTCTTTAACTTAAGTCGGCATTGTGCTTTTTGTATTGAATTCGGATGCAATTTCTGTCTTTCATCGTCAATAAGAAGGTTCAAGGGATACAGTAAACCTGAAGTGAAGCATCGGAATCTAAAACTGGACTCACAGGAGAGGTACAAATCAGAAAAAACAGAGAGTGTCAGTCCACTTTTACTTAAGTCGGCATTGTGCCTTTTGTATTAAATTCAGATGCAGTTTCTGTGTTTCATCGTCAATAAGAAGGCCCAAGGGATACAGTAAACCTGAAGTGAAGCATCGGAATCTAAAACTGGACTCACAGGAGACGTTCAAATCGCGGAAAGTGAGTGTGTCAGTCCTCTTTTACTTAAGTCGGCATTGTGCCTTTTGTATTAAATTCGGATGCAATTTCTGTGTTTCATCGTCAATAAGAAGGTCCAAGGTATACAGTAATCTTGCCGTGAATCTTCGGAATCTAAAACTGGACACACAGGAGAGGTTCAAATCGTAGAAAGTGAGAGTGTCAGTCCTCTTGTACTTAAGTCGGTAATGTGCCTTTTGTATTAAATTCGGATGCAATTTCTGTGTTTCATCGTCAATAAGAAGGTGCAAGGTATACAGTTAACCTGAAGTGAAGCATCGGAATCTAAAACTGGACACACAGGAGAGGTTCAAATCATAGAAAGTGAGAGTGTCAGTCGTCTTGACCTTAAGTCTGCGTTATGCATTTTGTATTAAATTCGGATGCAATTTCTGTGCTTCATCGTCAATAAGAAGGTGCAAGGTATACAGTAAGCCTGAAGTAAAGCATCGGAATCTAAAACTGGATTCACAGGAGAGGTTCAAATCGCAGAAAGTGAGAGTGTCAGTCCTCTTGTACTTAAGTCGGCATTGTGCCTTTTGTATTAAATTCGGATGCAATTACTGTGTTTCATCGTCGTTAAGAAGGTCCAAGGTATACAGTAAACCTGAAGTGATGCATCGTAATCGAAAACTGGACGCACAGGAGAGGTTCAAATCATAGAATGTAGGAGTGTCAGTCCTCTTGTACTTAGGCCGGCATAGTGCCTTTTGTATTAAATTCGGATGCAATTTCTATGTTTCATCGTCCTTAAGAAGGTGCAAGGTATACAGTAAACCTGACGTGAAGCATCGGAATCTAAAACTGGACACACAGGAGAGGTTCAAATCATAGAAAGTGAGAGTGTCAGTCGTCTTGTACTTAAGTCTGCATTGTGCATTTTGTATTAAATTCGGATGCAATTTCTGTGCTTCATCGTCAATAAGAAGGTGCAAGGTATACAGTAAACCTGAAGAAAATCATCGGAATCTAAAACTGGACTCACAGGAGAGGTTCAAATCGCAGAACGTGAGAGTGTCAGTCCTCTTGTACTTAAGTCTGCATTGTGCCTTTTATATTAAATTCGGATGCAATTACTGTGTTTCATCGTCGTTAAGAAGGTCCAAGGTATACAGTAAACCTGAAGTGAAGCATCGTAATCGAAAACTGGACTCACAGGAGAGGTTCAAATCATAGAAAGTAAGAGTGTCAGTCCTCTTGTACTTAGGCCGGCATAGTGCCTTTTGTATTAAATTCGGATGCAATTTCTATGTTTCATCGTCCTTAAGAAGGTGCAAGGTATACAGTAAACCTGACGTGAAGCATCGGAATCTAAAACTAGACTCACAGGAGAGGTACAAAAGACAGAAAGTGAGTGTGTCAGTCCTCTTTTACTTAAGTCGGCATTGTGCCTTTTGTATTAAATTCGGATGCAATTTCTGTGTTTCATCGTCAATAAGAAGGTCCAAGGTATACAGTAATCTTGACGTGAATCTTCGGAATCTAAAACTGGACACACAGGAGAGGTTCAAATCGTAGAAAGTGAGAGTGTCAGTCCTCTTGTACTTAAGTCGGTAATGTGCCTTTTGTATTAAATTCGGATGCAATTTCTGTGTTTCATCGTCAATAAGAAGGTGCAAGGTATACAGTTAACCTGAAGTGAAGCATCGGAATCTAAAACTGGACACACAGGAGAGGTTCAAATCATAGAAAGTGAGAGTGTCAGTCGTCTTGACCTTAAGTCTGCATTATGCATTTTGTATTAAATTCGGATGCAATTTCTGTGCTTCATCGTCAATAAGAAGGTGCAAGGTATACAGTAAGCCTGAAGTAAAGCATCGGAATCTAAAACTGGATTCACAGGAGAGGTTCAAATCGCAGAAAGTGAGAGTGTCAGTCCTCTTGTACTTAAGTCGGCATTGTGCCTTTTGTATTAAATTCGGATGCAATTACTGTGTTTCATCGTCGTTAAGAAGGTCCAAGGTATACAGTAAACCTGAAGTGATGCATCGTAATCGAAAACTGGACGCACAGGAGAGGTTCAAATCATAGAATGTAGGAGTGTCAGTCCTCTTGTACTTAGGCCGGCATAGTGCCTTTTGTATTAAATTCGGATGCAATTTCTATGTTTCATCGTCCTTAAGAAGGTGCAAGGTATACAGTAAACCTGACGTGAAGCATCGGAATCTAAAACTGGACACACAGGAGAGGTTCAAATCATAGAAAGTGAGAGTGTCAGTCGTCTTGTACTTAAGTCTGCATTGTGCATTTTGTATTAAATTCGGATGCAATTTCTGTGCTCCATCGTCAATAAGAAGGTGCAAGGTATACAGTAAACCTGAAGTAAATCATCGGAATCTAAAACTGGACTCACAGGAGAGGTTCAAATCGCAGAACGTGAGAGTGTCAGTCCTCTTGTACTTAAGTCTGCATTGTGCCTTTTGTATTAAATTCGGATGCAATTACTGTGTTTCATCGTCGTTAAGAAGGTCCAAGGTATTCAGTAAACCTGAAGTGAAGCATCGTAATCGAAAACTGGACTCACAGGAGAGGTTCAAATCATAGAAAGTAAGAGTGTCAGTCCTCTTGTACTTAAGTCTGCATTGTGCCTTTTGTATTAAATTCGGATGCAATTACTGTGTTTCATCGTCGTTAAGAAGGTCCAAGGTATTCAGTAAACCTGAAGTAAAGCATCGGAATCTAAAACTGGATTCACAGGAGAGGTTCAAATCGCAGAAAGTGAGAGTGTCAGTCCTCTTGTACTTAAGTCGGCATTGTGCCTTTTGTATTAAATTCGGATGCAATTTCCGTGTTTCATCGTCAATCAGAAGGTCCAAGGGATACAGTAAACCTGAAGTGAAGCATCGGAATCTGAAACTGGACTCACAGGAGAGGTTCAAATCATAGTAAGAGAGAGTGTCAGTCCTCTTTTACTTAAGTCGGCATTGTGCTTTTGTATTAAATTCGGATGCAATTTCTGTCTTTCATCGTCAATAAGAAGGTCCGAGGGATACAGTAAACCTAAAGTGTAGCATCGGAATCTAAAACTGGACTCACAGGAGAGGTTCAAAACTTAGACAGTTAGAGTGTCGGTCTTCTTGTACTTAAGTCGGCATTGTGCCTTTTGTATTAAATTCGGATAAAATTTCTATGTTTCATCGTCAATAAGAAGGTCCAAGGGATACAGTAAACCTGAAGTGAAGCATCGGAATCAAAAACTGGACTCACAGGAGATGTTCAAATCGCGGAAAGTGAAAGTGTCAGTCCTCTTTTACTTATGTCGGCATTGTGCCTTTTGTATTAAATTCGGATGCAATTTCTGTGTTTCATCGTCAATTAGAAGGTCCAAGGGATACAGTAAACCTAAAGTGAAGCATCGGAATCTAAAACTGGACTCACAGGAGAGGTTCAAAACTTAGACAGTTAGAGTGTCGTTCCTCTTGTACTTAAGTCGGCATTGTGCCTTTTGAATTTAATTCCGATGCAATTTTTGTGTTTCATCGTCAATAAGACGGTGCAAGTTATACAGTAAACCTGAAGTGAAGCATCTGAATCTAAATTGGAATCACAGGAGAGGTTCAGATCATAGAAAGTGAGAGTGTCAGTCCTCTTGTACTTAAGTCGGCATTGTGCCTTTTGTATTAAATTCGGATGCAATTTCTGTGTTTCATCGTCAATAAGAAGGTCCAAGGTATACATTAATCTTGACGTGAATCATCGGAATCTAAAACTGGACACACAGGAGAGGTTCAAATCGTAGAAAGTGAGAGTGACAGTCCTCTTGTACTTAAGTCGGCAATGTGCCTTTTGTATTAAATTCGGATGCAATTTCTGTGTTTCATCGTCAATAAGAAGGTGCAAGGTATTCAGTGAACCTGAAGTGAAGCATCGGAATCTAAAACTGGACACACAGGAGAGGTTCAAATCATAGAAAGTGAGAGTGTCAGTCGTCTTGTACTTAAGTCTGCATTGTGCATTTTGTATTAAATTCGGATGCAATTTCTGTGCTTCATCGTCAATAAGAAGGTGCAAGGTATACAGTAAACCTAAGTAAATCATCGGAATCTAAAACTGGACTCACAGGAGAGGTTCAAATCGCAGAACGTGAGAGTGTCAGTCCTCTTGTACTTAAGTCGGCATTGTGCCTTTTGTATTAAATTCGGATGCAATTACTGTGTTTCATCGTCGTTAAGAAGGTCCAAGGTATACAGTAAACCTGAAGTGAAGCATCGTAATCGAAAACTGGACTCACAGGAGAGGTTTAAATCATAGAAAGTAAGAGTGTCAGTCCTCTTGTACTTAGGCCGGCATAGTGCCATTTGTATTAAATTCGGATGCAATTTCTATGTTTCATCGTCCTTAAGAAGGTGCAAGGTATACAGTAAACCTGACGTGAAGCATCGGAATCTAAAACTAGACTCACAGGAGAGGTTCAAAAGACAGAAAGTGAGAGTGTCAGTTCTGTTTTACTTAAGTCGGCATTGTGCCTTTTGTATTAAATTCGGATGCAATTTCCGTGTTTCATCGTCAATCAGAAGGTCCAAGGGATACAGTAAACCTGAAGTGAAGCATCGGAATCTGAAACTGGACTCACAGGAGAGGTTCAAATCATAGTAAGAGAGAGTGTCAGTCCTCTTTTACTTAAGTCGGCATTGTGCTTTTGTATTAAATTCGGATGCAATTTCTGTCTTTCATCGTCAATAAGAAGGTCCAAGGGATACAGTAAACCTAAAGTGTAGCATCGGAATCTAAAACTGGACTCACAGGAGAGGTTCAAAACTTAGACAGTTAGAGTGTCGGTCTTCTTGTACTTAAGTCGGCATTGTGCCTTTTTTTTTTAATTCGGATGCAATTTCTATGTTTCATCGTCAATAAGAAGGTCCAAGGGATACAGTAAACCTGAAGTGAAGCATCGGAATCAAAAACTGGACTCACAGGAGAGGTTCAAATCGCGGAAAGTGAAAGTGTCAGTCCTCTTTTACTTAAGTCGGCATTGTGCCTTTTGTATTAAATTCGGATGCAATTTCTGTGTTTCATCGTCAATTAGAAGGTCCAAGGGATACAGTAAACCTAAAGTGAAGCATCGGAATCTAAAACTGGACTCACATGAGAGGTTCAAAACTTAGACAGTTACAGTGTCGTTCCTCTTGAACTTAAGTCGGCATTGTGCGTTTTGGATTTTATTCCGATGCACTTTTTGTGTTTCATCGTCAATAAGACGGTGCAAGTTATACAGTAAACCTGAAGTGAAGCATCGGAATCTAAATTGGAATCACAGGACAGGTTCAGATCATAGAAAGTGAGAGTGTCAGTCCTCTTGTACTTAAGTCGGCATTGTGAATTTTGTATTAAATTCGGATGCAATTTCTGTGTTTCATCGTCAATAAGAAGGTCCAAGGTATACAGTAATCTTGACGTGAAGCATCGGAATCTAAAACTGGACACACAGGAGAGGTTCAAATCGTAGAAAGTGAGAGTGTCAATCCTCTTGCACTTAAGTCGGCAATGTGACTTTTGTATTTAATTCGGATGCAATTTCTGTGTTTCATCGTCAATAAGAAGGTGCAAGGTATACAGTAAACCTGAAGTGAAGCATCGGAATCTAAAACTGGACTCACAGGAGAGGTTCAAATCATAGAAAATGAGAGTGTCAGTCCTCTTGTACTTAAGTCTGCATTGTGCCTTTTGTATTAAATTCGGATGCAATTTCTGTGCTACATCGTCCTTAAGAAGGTGCAAGGTATACAGTAAACCTGAAGTGAAGCATCGGAATCTAAAACTTGACTCACAGGAGAGGTTCAAATCATAGAAAGTGAGAGTGTCAGTCCTCTTGCACTTAAGTCGGCATTGTGCCTTTTGTATTGAATTCGGATTCAATTTCTGTGTTTCATCGTCGATAAGAAGGTCCAAGGGATACAGTAAACCTGAAGTGAAGCATCGGAATCTAAAACTGGAATCACAGGACAGGTTCACATCATAGAAAGTGAGAGTGACAGTCCTCTTTTACTTAAGTCGGCATTGTGCCTTTTGTATTAAATTCGGATGCAATTTCTGTGTTTCATCGTCAATAAGAAGGTGCAAGGTATACAGTAAACCTGAAGTGAAGCATCGGAATCTATAACTGGACTGACAGGAGAGGTTCAAATCGTTGAAAGTGAGAGTGTCAGTCCTCTTGTACTTAAGTCGGCATGGTGCATTTTGTATTAAATTCGGATGCAATTTCTGCGTTTCATCGTCAATAAGAAGGTGCAAGGTATACAGTAAACCTGAAGTGAAGCATCGGAATCTAAAACTGGACTCACAGGAGAGGTTCGAATCGCAGAAAGTGAGAGTGTCAGTCCTCTTGTACTTATGTCGGCAATGTGCCTTTTGTATTAAATTCTGATGCAATTTCTGTGTTTCATCGTCAATAAGAAGGTGCAAGGTATACAGTCAACCAGAAGTTAAGCATCGGAATCTAAAACTGGACGCACAGGAGAGGTTCAAATCATAGCAAGTGAGAGTGTCAGTCTTCTTGTACTTAAGTCTGCATTGTGCCTTTTGTATTAAATTCGGATGCAATTTCTGTGCTTCATCGTAAATAAGAAGGTGCAAGGTATACAGTAATCCTGAAGTGAAACATCGGAATCTAAAACTGGACTCACAGGAGAGGTTCAAATCATAGAAAGTGAGAGTGTCAGTCCTCTTGTACTTAAGTCGGCATTGTACCTTTTGTATTAAATTCGGATGCAATTTCTGTGTTTCATCGTCAATAAGAAGGTGCAAGGTATACAGTAAACCTGTAGTGAAGCATCGGAATCTAAAACGAGACTCACAGGAGAGGTTTAAATCATAGAAAGTGAGAGTGTCAGTCCTCTTGTACTTAAGTCGGCATTGTGCCTATTGTATTGAATTCGGATGCACTTTCAGTGTTTCATCGTCAATAAGAAGGTCCAAGGGATACAGTAAACCTGAAGTGAAGCATCGGAATCTAAAACTTGACTCACAGGAGAGGTTCACATCATAGAAAGTGAGAGTGTCAGTCCTCTTTTACTTAAGTCGGCATTGTGCCTTTTGTATTAAATTCGGATGCAATTTCTGTGTTTCATCGTCGATAAGAAGGTCCAAGGTATACAGTAAACCTGAAGTGAAGCATCGGAATCTGAAACTGGACTCACATTAGAGGTTCAAATAATAGAAAGTGAGAGTGTCAGTCCTCCTGTACTTAAGTCGGCATTGTGCCTTTTGTATCAAATTCGGATGCAATTACTGTGTTTCATCGTCATTAAGAAGGTCCAAGGTATACAGTAAACCTGAAGTGAAGCATCGTAATCGAAAACTGGACTCACAGGAGAGGTTCAAATCATAGAAAGTGAGAGTGTCAGTCCTCTCGTACTTAGGTCGGCATAGTCCCTTTTGTATTAAATTCGGATGCAATTTTTGTGTTTCATCGTCCTTAAGAAGGTGCAAGGTATACAGTAAACCTGAAGTGAAGCATCGGAATCTAAAACTTGACTCACAGGAGAGGTTTAAATGACAGAAAGTGAGAGTGTCAGTCCTCTTTTACTTAAGTCGGCATTGTGCCTTTTGTATTAAATTCGGATGCAATTTCTGTGTTTCATTGTCAATCAGAAGGGGCAAGGGATACAGTAAACCTGAAGTGAAGTATCGGAATCTGAAACTGGACTCACAGGCGAGGTTCAAATCATAGAAAGTTAGAGTGTCAGTCCTCTTGTAATTAAGTCGGCATTGTCCCTTTTGCATTAAATTCGGATGTAAACTCTGTGTTTCATCGTCAATAAGAAGGTCCAAGGGATACTGTAAACCTGAAGTGAAGCATCGGAATCTAAAACTGGACTCACAGGAGAGGTTCAAATCATAGAAAGTGAGAGTGTCAGTCCTCTTGCACTTAAGTCGGCATTGTGCCTTTTTTATTGAATTCGGATTCAATTTCTGTGTTTCATCGTCGATAAGAAGGTCCAAGCGATACAGTAAACCTGAAGTGAAGCATCGGAATCTAAAACTGGAATCACAGGACAGGTTCACATCATAGAAAGTGAGAGTGTCAGTCCTCTTTTACTTATGTCGGCATTGTGCCTTTTGTATTAAATTCGGATGCAATTTCTGTGTTTCATCGTCAATAAGAAGGTGCAAGGTATACAGTAGACCTGAAGTGAAGCATCGGAATCCATAACTGGACTGACAGGAGAGATTCAAATCGTTGAAAGTGAGAGTGTCAGTCCTCTTGTACTTAAGTCGGCATGGTGCATCTTGTATTAAATTCGGATGCAATTTCTGCGTTTCATCGTCAATAAGAAGGTGCAAGGTATACAGTAAACCTGAAGTGAAGCATCGGAATCTAAAACTGGACTCACAGGAGAGGTTCGAACCGCAGAAAGTGAGAGTGTCAGTCCTCTTGTACTTATGTCGGCAATGTGCCTTTTGTATTAAATTCTGATGCAATTTCTGTGTTTCATCGTCAATAAGAAGGTGCAAGGTATACAGTAAACCAGAAGTTAAGCATCGGAATCTAAAACTGGACGCACAGGAGAGGTTCAAATCATAGCAAGTGAGAGGGTCAGTCCTCTTCTACTTAAGTCTGCATTGTGCCTATTGTATTAAATTCGGATGCAATTTCTGTGCTTCATCGTAAATAAGAAGGTGCAAGGTATACAGTAAACCTGAAGTGAAACATCGGAATCTAAAACTGGTCTCACAGGAGAGGTTCAAATCATAGAAAGTGAGAGTGTCAGTCCTCTTGTACTTATGTCGGCATTGTGCCTTTTGTATTAAATTCGGATGCAATTTCTGTGTTTCATCGTCAATAAGAAGGTGCAAGGTATACAGTAAACCTGTAATGAGGAATCGGAATCTAAAACGGGACTCACAGGAGAGGTTTAAATCATAGAAAGTGAGAGTGTCAGTCCTCTTGTACTTAAGTCGGCATTGTGCCTTTTGTATTGAATTCGGATGCACTTTCAGTGTTTCATCGTCAACAAGAACTTCCAAGGGATACAGTAAACCTGAAGTGAAGCATCGGAATCTAAAACTGGACTCACAGGAGAGGTTCACATCATAGAAAGTGAGAGTGTCAGTCCTCTTTTACTTAAGTCGGCATTGTGCCTTTTGTACCAAATTCGGATGCAATTTCTGTGTTTCATCGTCGATAAGAAGGTCAAAGGTATACAGTAAACCTGAAGTGAAGCATCGGAATCTGAAACTGGACTCACATTAGAGGTTCAAATCATAGAAAGTGAGAGTGTCAGTCCTCCTGTACTTAAGTCGGCATTGTGCCTTTTGTTATAATTTCTGATGCAATTTCTGTGTTACATCGTCAGTAAGAAGGTGCAAGGTATACAGTAAACCCGAAGTGTAGCATCGGAATTTAAAACTGGACTCACAGGAGAGGTTCAAATCGTAGAAAGTGAAAGTGTCAGTCCTCTTGTAGTTAAATCGGCATTGTTCCTTTTGTATTAAATTCGGATGCAATTTCTGTGTTTCATCGTCAATAAGAAGGTACAAGGCATACAGTAAACCTGAAGTGAAGTATTGGAATCTAAAACTGGACTCACAGGAGAGGTTCAAATCGTAAAAAGTGAGAGTGTCAGTCCTCTTGTACTTAAGTCGGCATTGTGCCTTTTGTATTACATTCCGATGCAATTTCTGTGTTTCATCGTCAACAAGAAGGTGCAAGGTATACAGTAAACCTGAAGTGAAGCATCGGAATCTAAAACTGGACTCACAGGAGAGGTTCAAATCGTAGAAAGTGAGAGTGTCAGTCCACTTGTACTTCAGTCGGCACTGTGCTTTTTGAATTTAATTCCGATGCAATTTTTGTGTTTCATCGTCAATATGACGGTGCAAGGTATACAGTATACCTGAAGTGACGCATCGGAATCGAAATTGGAATCACAGAGGAGGTTCAAATCATAGAAAATGAGAGTGTCAGTCATCTTGTACATAAGTCGGCATTGTGCATTTTTATTAAATTCGGATGAAATTTCTGTGTTTCATCGTCAATAAGAAGGTCCAAGGTATACAGTAATCTCGACGTGAAGCATCGGAACCTAAATTGGACTCACAGGAGAGGTTCAAATCGTAGAAAGTGAGAGTGTCAATCCTCTTGTACTTAAGTCGGCATTGTGTCTTTTGTATTACATTCCGATGCAATTTCTGTGTTTCATCGTCAACAAGAAGGTGCAAGGTATACAGTAAACCTGAAGTGAAGCATCGGAATCTAAAACTGGACTCACAGGCGAGGTTCAAATCATAGAAAGTTAGAGTGTCAGTCCTCTTGTAATTAAGTCGGCATTGTCCCTTTTGCATTAAATTCGGATGTAAACTCTGTGTTTCATCGTCAATAAGAAGGTCCAAGGGATACTGTAAACCTGAAGTGAAGCATCGGAATCTAAAACTGGACTCACAGGAGAGGTTCAAATCATAGAAAGTGAGAGTGTCAGTCCTCTTGCACTTAAGTCGGCATTGTGAATTTTATATTGAATTCGGATTCAATTTCTGTGTTTCATCGTCGATAAGAAGGTCCAAGCGATACAGTAAACCTGAAGTGAAGCATCGGAATCTAAAACTGGAATCACAGGACAGGTTCACATCATAGAAAGTGAGAGTGTCAGTCCTCTTTTACTTATGTCGGCGTTGTGCCTTTTGTATTAAATTCGGATGCAATTTCTGTGTTTCATCGTCAATAAGAAGGTGCAAGGTATACAGTAGACCTGAAGTGAAGCATCGGAATCCATAACTGGACTGACAGGAGAGATTCAAATCGTTGAAAGTGAGAGTGTCAGTCCTCTTGTACTTAAGTCGGCATGGTGCATCTTGTATTAAATTCGGATGCAATTTCTGCGTTTCATCGTCAATAAGAAGGTGCAAGGTATGCAGTTAACCTGAAGTGAAACATGGGAATCTAAATGCACACACAGGAGAGGTTTAAGTCATAGAAAGTGAGAGTGTCAGTCCTCTTGTACTTAAGTCGGCATTGTGCATTTTGTATTAAATTCGGATGCAATTTCTGTGTTTCATCGTCAATAAAAAGTTGAAAGGCATGCAGTAAACCTGAACTGAAGCATCGCAATCTAAAACTGGACTCACAGGAGAGGTTCAAATCGTAGAAAGTGAGAGTGTCAATCCTCTTGTACTTAAGTCGGCATTGTGCCTTTTGTATTAAATTCGGGTGCAATTTCTGTGTTTCATCGTCAATAAGAAGGTGCAAGGTATACAGTAAACCTGAAGTGATGCATCGGAATCTAAAACTGGACTCACAGGGGAGGTTCAAATCGTAGAAAGTGAGAGTGTCAGTCCTCTTGTACATAAGTCTGCATTGTGCATTTTGTATTAAATTCGGATGAAATTTCTGTGCTTCATCGTCAATAAGAAGGTGCAAGGTATACAGTAAACCTGAAGTGTAGCATCGGAATCTAAAACTGGACTCACAGGAGAGGTTAAAATCGTAGAAAGTTAGAGTGTCAGTCCTCTTGTACTTAAGTCGGCATTGTGCCTTTTGTATTAAATTCGGATGCAATTTCTGTGTTTCATCGTCCTTACGAAGGTGCAAGGTACACAGTAAACCTGAAGTGAGGCATCGGAATCTAAAACTTTTCACACAGGAAAGGTTCAAATGACAGAAAGTGATTGTGTCAGTCCTCTTTTACTTAAGTCGGCATTGTGCCTTTTGTATTAAATTTGGATGCAATTTCTGTGTTTCATCGTCAATCAGAAGGTCCAAGGGATACAGTAAACCTGAAGTGAAGCATCGGAATCTGAAACTGGACTCACAGGAGAAGTTCAAGTCATAGAAAGTTAGTGTGTCAGTCCTCTTGTACTTAAGTCGGCATTGTCCCTTTTGTATTAAATTCGGATGTAAACTCTGTGTTACATCGTCAATAAGAACGTCTAAGGGATACAGTAAACCTGAAGTGAAGCATCGGAATCTAAAACTGGACTCACAGGAGAGGTTCAAATCATAGAAAGTGAGAGTGTCAGTCCTCTTTTACTTAAGTCGGCATTGTGCCTTTTGTATTAAATTCGGATGCAATTTCTGTGTTCCATCGTCAATAAGAAGGTCCAAGGGATACAGTAAACCTGAAGTGAAGCATCGGAATCTGAAACTGGACTCACAGGAGAGGTTCAAATCGCGGAAAGTGAGAGTGTCAGTCCTCTTGTACTTAAGTCTGCATTGTGCCTTTTGTATGAAATTCGGATGCAATTTCTGTGCTTCATCGTCAATAAGAAGGTGCAAGGTATACAGTAAACCTGAAGTGAAGCATCGGAATCTAAAACTGGACTCACAGGAGAGGTTCAAATCGTAGAAAGTGAGAGTGTCAGTCCTCTTGTACTTCAGTCGGCATTGTGCCTTTTGTATTAAATTCGGATGCAATTACTGCGTTTCATCGTCATTAAGAAGGTCCAAGGTATACAGTAAACCTGAAGTGAAGCATCGGAATCTAGAACTGGACTCACAGGAGAGGTTCAAATCATAGTAAGAGAGAGTGTCAGTCCTCTTTTACTTACGTCGGCATTGTGCCTTTTGAATTAAATTCGGATGCAATTACTGTGTTTCATCGTCAATAAGAAGGTCCAAGGGGTACAGTAAACCTGAAGTGAAGCATCGGAATCTAAAACTGGACTCACAGGACAGGTTCAAATCATAGAAAGAGAGAGTGTCAGTCCTCTTTTACTTAAGATGGCGTTTTGCTTTTGTATTAAATTCGGATGCAATTTCTGTGTTTCATCGTCAATAAGAAGGTCCAAGGCATACAGTAAGCCCGAAGTGAAGCATCGGAATCTAAAACTGGACTCACAGGAGCGGTTCAAATCATAGAAAGAGAGAGTAACAGTCCGCTTGTACTTAAGTCGTCATTGAGCTTTTTGTATTAAATTCGGATGCAATTTTTGTGTTTCATCGTCAATAAGAAGGTCCAAGGGATACAGTAAACCCGAAGTGAAGCATCGGAATCTAAAACTGGATTCACAGGAGAGGTTCAAATCATAGAAAGTTAGAGTGTCAGTCCTTATGCGCTTAAGTCGTCATTGTGCCTTTTGGATTAAATTCGGATGCAAACTCTGTGTTTCATCGTACATAAGAAGGTCCAAGGGATACAGTAAACCTGAAGTGAAGCATCGGAATCTAAAACTGGGCTCACAGGAGAGGTTCAAAACATAGACAGTTAAAGTGTCGGTCCTCTTGTACTTATGTCGGCATTGTGCCTTTTGTATTAAATTCGGATGCAATTTCTGTGTCTCATCGTCAATAAGAAGGTCCAAGGTATACAGTAAACCTGAAGTGAAGCATCGGAATCTAAAACTGGACTCACAGGAGAGGTTCAAATCGCGGAAAGTGAGAGGGTCAGTCCTCTTTTACTTAAGTCGGCATTGTGCCTTTTGTATTAAATTGGGATGCAATTTCTGTGTTTCATCGTCAATAAGAAGGTCCAAGGGATACAGTAAACCTGAAGTGAAGCTTCGGAATCTAAAACTGGACTCACAGGAGGGGTTCAAATCATAGATAGTTAAAGGGCCAGTCCTCTTGTACTTAAGTCGGCATTGTGCCTTTTGTACTAATTTCGGATGCAAAACCTGTGTTTCATCGTCAATAAGAAGGTCCAAGGAATACAGTAAACCTGAAGTGAAGCATCGGAATCTAAAACAGGACTCACAGGAGAGGTTCAAATCATAGAAAGTGAGAGTGTCAGTCCTCTTGTACTTCAGTCGGCATTGAGCCTTTTGTATTAAATTCGGATGCAATTACTGCGTTTCATCGTCATTAAGAAGGTCCAAGGTATACAGTAAACCTGAAGTGAAGCATCGGAATCTAGAACTGGACTCACAGGAGAGGTTCAAATCATAGTAAGAGAGAGTGTCAGTCCTCTTTTACTTACGTCGGCATTGTGCCTTTTGAATTAAATTCGGATGCAATTACTGTGTTTCATCGTCAATAAGAAGGTCCAAGGGGTACAGTAAACCTTAAGTGAAGCATCGGAATCTAAAACTGGACTCACAGGAGAGGTTCAAATCATAGAAAGAGAGAGTGTCAGTCCTCTTTTACTTAAGACGGCGTTTTGGCTTTTGTATTAAATTCGGATGCAATTTCTGTGTTTCATCGTCAATAAGAAGGTCCAAGGCATACAGTAAATCTGAAGTGAAGCATCGGAATCTAAAACTGGACTCACAGGAGCGGTTCAAATCATAGAAAGAGAGAGTAACAGTCCGCTTGTACTTAAGTCGTCATTGAGCCTTTTGTATTAAATTCGGATGCAATTTTTGTGTTTCATCGTCAATAAGAAGGTCCAAGGGATACAGTAAACCCGAAGTGAAGCATCGGAATCTAAAACTGGATTCACAGGAGAGGTTCAAATCATAGAAAGAGAGAGTGTCAGTCCTCTTTTACTTAAGACGGCGTTTTGGCTTTTGGATTAAATTCGGATGCAAACTCTGTGTTTCATCGTAAATAAGAAGGTCCAAGGGATACAGTAAACCTGAAGCGAAGCATCAGAATCTAAAACTGGACTCACAGGAGTGGTTCAAATAGTAGAAAGTGAGAGTGTCAGTCCACTTGTACTTAAGTCGGCTTGTGCATTTTGTATTAAATTCGGATGCAATTGCTGTGTTTCATCGTCAATAAGAAGGAATAAGGTATACAGTAAACCTGAAGTGAAGCATCGGAATCTGAAACTGGACTCACAGGAGAGGTTCAAATCGTAGAAAGTGAGAGTGTCAGTCCACTTGTACCTAAGTCGGCATTGTGCTTTTTGAATTTAATTCCGATGCAATTTTTGTGTTTCATCGTCAATAAGACGGTGCAAGGTATACAGTATTCCTGATATGAAGCATCGGAATCTAAATTGGATTCACAGAATAGGTTCAAATCATAGAAAGTGAGAGTGTCAGTCCTCTTGTACATAAGTCGGCATTGTGCCTTCTGTATTTAATTCGGATGCAATTTCTGTGTTTCGTCGTCAATAAGAAGGTCCAGGGTATACAGTTAACCAGAAGTGAAGCATCGGAATCTAATACTGGACTCACAGGAGAGGTTCAAATCGTAGACAGTGAGAGTGTCAGTCCTCTAGTACTTAAGTCGGCATTGAGCCTTTTCAATTTAATTCCGATGCAATTTTTGTGTTTCATCGTCAATAAGAAGGTGCAAGGTATACTGTAAACCTGAAGTGAAGCATCGGAATCTAAAACTGGACACACAGGAGAGGTTCAAATCATAGAAAGTGAGAGTGTCAGTCCTCTTGTGCTTAAGTCTGCATTGTGCCTTATGTATTAAATTCGGATGCAATTTCTGTGCTTCATCGTCAATAAGAAGGTGCAAGGTATACAGTAAATCTGAAGTGAAGCCTCGGAATCAAAACTGGACTCACAAGATAGGTTCAAATCGTAGAAAGTGAGAGTGTCAGTCCGCTTGTACTTAGGTCTGCATTGTGCCTTTTGTATTACATTCGGATGCAATATCTGTGTTTCATCGTCAATATGAATGTCCAAGGTATACAGTAATCTTGACGTGAAGCATCGGAATCTAAAACTGGACACAGGAACGGTTCAAATCGTAGAAAGTGAGAGTTTCAGTCCTCTTGTACTTAAGTCGGCAATGTGCCTTTTGTATTAAATTCGGATGAAATTTCTGTGTTTCATCGTCAATAAGAAGGTGCAAGGTATACAGTAAACCTGAAGTGAAGCATCGGAATTAAATCTGCACACGCAGGAGAGGTTCAAATCATAGAAAGTGAGAGTGTCAGTCCTCTTGTAGTTAAGTCTGCATTGTGCCTTTTGTATTAAATTCGGATGCAATTTCTGCGCTTCATCGTCAATAAGAAAGTGCAAGGTATACAGTAAACCTGAAGTGAAGCATCGGAATCTAAAACTGGACTCAAAGGAGAGGTTCAAATCGTAGAAAGTGAGAGTGTCAGTCCTCTTGTACTTAAGTCGGCATAGTGCCTTTTGTATTAAATTCGGATGCAATTTCTGTGTTTCATCGTCCTTAAGAAGGTGCAAGGTATACAGTAAACCTGAAGTGAAGCATCGGAATCTAAAACTTGACACACAGGAGAGGTTCAAATGACAGAAAATTAGAGTGTCAGTCCTGTTTTACTTAAGTCGGCATTGTGCCTTTTGTATTAAATTCGGATGTAATTTCTGTGTTTCATCGTCAATCAGAAGGTCCAAGGGATACAGTAAACCTGAAGTGAAGCATCGGAACTTGAAACTGGACTCACAGGAGAGGTTCAAGTCATAGAAAGTTAGTGTGTCAGTCCTCTTGTACTTAAGTCGGCATTGTCCCTTTTGTATTAAATTCGGATGTAAACTCTGTGTTACATCGTCAATAAGAACGTCTAAGGGATACAGTAAACCTGAAGTGAAGCATCGGAATCTAAAACTGGACTCACAGGAGAGGTTCAAATCATAGAAAGTGAGAGTGTCAGTCCTCTTTTACTTAAGTCGGCATTGTGCCATTTGTATTAAATTCGGATGCAATTTCTGTGTTTCATCGTCAATAAGAAGGTCCAAGGGATACAGTAAACCTGAAGTGAAGCATCGGAATCTGAAACTGGACTCACAGGAGAAGTTCAGATCGCGGAAAGTGAGAGTGTCAGTCCTCTTGTACTTAAGTCTGCATTGTGCCTTTTGTATGAAATTCGGATGCAATTTCTGTGCTTCATCGTCAATAAGAAGGTGCAAGGTATACAGTAAACCTGAAGTGAAGCATCGGAATCTAAAACTGGACTCACAGGAGAGGTTCAAATCGTAGAAAGTGAGAGTGTCAGTCCTCTTGTACTTCAGTCGGCATTGTGCCTTTTGTATTAAATTCGGATGCAATTACTGCGTTTCATCGTCATTAAGAAGGTCCAAGGTATACAGTAAACCTGAAGTGAAGCATCGGAATCTAGAACCGGACTCACAGGAGAGGTTCAAATCATAGTAAGAGAGAGTGTCAGTCCTCTTTTACTTACGTCGGCATTGTGCCTTTTGAATTAAACTCGGATGCAATTACTGTGTTTCATCGTCAATAAGAAGGTCCAAGGGGTACAGTAAACCTAAAGTGAAGCATCGGAATCTAAAACTGGACTCACAGGACAGGTTCAAATCATAGGAAGTGAGAGTGTCAGTCCTCTTTTACTTAAGACGGCGTTTTGCCTTTTGTATTAAATTCGGATGCAATTTCTGTGTTTCATCGTCAATAAGAAGGTCCAAGGCATACAGTAAGCCTGAAGTGAAGCATCGGAATCGAAAACTGGACTCACAGGAGCGGCTCAAATCATAGAAAGAGAGAGTAACAGTCCGCTTGTACTTAAGTCGTCATTGAGCTTTTTGTATTAAATTCGGATGCAATTTTTGTGTTTCATCGTCAATAAGAAGGTCCAAGGGATACAGTAAACCCGAAGTGAAGCATCGGAATCTAAAACTGGATTCACAGGAGAGGTTCAAATCATAGAAAGTTAGAGTGTCAGTCCTTATGCGCTTAAGTCGTCATTGTGCCTTTTGGATTGAATTCGGATGCAAACTCTGTGTTTCATCGTAAATAAGAAGGTCCAAGGGATACAGTAAACCGGAAGTGAAGCATCGGAATCTAAAACTGGACTCACAGGAGAGGTTCAAAACATAGACAGTTAAAGTGTCGGTCCTCTTGTACTTAAGTCGGCATTGTGCCTTTTGTATTAAATTCGGATGCAATTTCTGTGTCTCATCGTCAATAAGAAGGTCCAAGGTATACAGTAAACCTGAAGTGAAGCATCGGAATCTAAAACTGGACTCACAGGAGAGGTTCAAATCGCGGAAAGTGATAGGGTCAGTCCTCTTTTACTTAAGTCGGCATTGTGCCTTTTGTATTAAATTGGGATGCAATTTCTGTGTTTCATCGTCAATAAGAAGGTCCAAGGGATACAGTAAACCTGAAGTGAAGCTTCGGAATCTAAAACTGGACTCACAGGAGGGGTTCAAATCATAGATAGTTAAAGGGCCAGTCCTCTTGTACTTAAGTCGGCATTGTGCCTTTTGTATTAATTTCGGATGCAAAATCTGTGTTTCATCGTCAATAAGAAGGTCCAAGGAATACAGTAAACCTGAAGTGAAGCATCGGAATCTAAAACAGGACTCACAGGAGAGGTTCAAATCATAGAAAGTGAGAGTGTCAGTCCTCTTGTACTTCAGTCGGCATTGTGCCTTTTGTATTAAATTCGGATGCAATTACTGCGTTTCATCGTCATTAAGAAGGTCCAAGGTATACAGTAAACCTGAAGTGAAGCATCGGAATCTAGAACTGGACTCACAGGAGAGGTTCAAATCATAGTAAGAGAGAGTGTCAGTCCTCTTTTACTTACGTCGGCATTGTGCCTTTTGAATTAAATTCGGATCCAATTACTGTGTTTCATCGTCAATAAGAAGGTCCAAGGGGTACAGTAAACCTGAAGTGAAGCATCGGAATCTAAAACTGGACTCACAGGAGAGGTTCAAATCATAGAAAGAGAGAGTGTCAGTCCTCTTTTACTTAAGACGGCGTTTTGGCTTTTGTATTAAATTCGGATGCAATTTCTGTGTTTCATCGTCAATAAGAAGGTCCAAGGCATACAGTAAATCTGAAGTGAAGCATCGGAATCTAAAACTGGACTCACAGGAGCGGTTCAAATCATAGAAAGAGAGAATAACAGTCCGCTTGTACTTAAGTCGTCATTGAGCCTTTTGTATTAAATTCGGATGCAATTTTTGTGTTTCATCGTCAATAAGAAGGTCCAAGGGATACAGTAAACCCGAAGTGAAGCGTCGGAATCTAAAACTGGATTCACAGCAGAGGTTCAAATCATAGAAAGTTAGAGTGTCAGTCCTTATGCGCTTAAGTCGTCATTGTGCCTTTTGGATTAAATTCGGATGCAAACTCTGTGTTTCATCGTAAATAAGAAGGTCCAAGGGATACAGTAAACCTGAAGTGAAGCATCGGAATCTAAAACTGGACTCACAGGAGAGGTTCAAATAATAGAAAGTGAGAGTGTCAGTCCACTTGTACTTATGTCGGCTTGTGCATTTTGTATTAAATTCGGATGCAATTGCTGTGTTTCATCGTCAATAAGAAGGAATAAGGTATACAGTAAACCTGAAGTGAAGCATCGGAATCTGAAACTGGACTCACAGGAGAGGTTCAAATCGTAGAAAGTGAGAGTGTCAGTCCACTTGTACCTAAGTCGGCATTGTGCCTTTTGAATTTAATTCCGATGCAATTTTTGTGTTTCATCGTCAATAAGACGGTGCAAGGTATACAGTATTCCTGATATGAAGCATCGGAATCTAAATTGGAATCACAGAGGAGGTTCAAATCATAGAAAGTGAGAGTGTCAGTCCTCTTGTACATAAGTCGGCATTGTGCCTTCTGTATTAAATTCGGATGCAATTTCTGTGTTTCGTCGTCAATAAGAAGGTCCAGGGTATACAGTTAACCAGAAGTGAAGCATCGGAATCTAATACTAAACTCACAGGAGAGGTTCAAATCGTAGACAGTGAGAGTGTCAGTTCTCTAGTACTTAAGTCGGCATTGAGCCTTTTCAATTTAATTCCGATGCAATTTTTGTGTTTCATCGTCAATAAGAAGGTGCAAGGTATACAGTAAATCTGAAGTGAAGCCTCGAAATCAAAACTGGACTCACAAGATAGGTTCAAATCGTAGAAAGTGAGAGTGTCAGTCCTCTTGTACTTAAGTCGGCATTGTGCCTTTTGTATTAAATTCGGATGCAATTACAGTGTTTCATCGTCATTAAAATGGTCCAACATACACAGTAAACCTGAAGTGAAGCATCGTAATCTCAAACTGGACTCACAGGAGAGGTTCAAATCATAGAGCGTGAGAGTGTGAGTCCTCTTGTACTTAAGTCGGCATTGTGCCTTTTGTATTAAATTTGGATGCAATTTCTGTGTTTCATCGTCAATAAGAAGGTCCAAGGGATACAGTAAACCTGCAGTGAAGCATCGGAATCTAAAACTGGACTCACAGGACAGATTCAAATCTTACAAAATTACAGTGTCTATCATCTTGTACTTAAGTCGGCATTGTGCATTTTGTATTAAATTCGGATATAATTTCTGTGTTTCATCGTCAATAAGAAGGCGCAAGGTATACAGTAAACCTGAAGTGAAGCATCGGAATCTAAAACTGGACTCACAGGAGAGGTTCAAATCGTAGAAAGTGAGAGTGTCAGTCCTCTTGCACTTAGGTCGGCATTGTGCCTTTTGAATTTAATTCCGATGCAATTTTTGTGTTTCATCCTCAATAAGACGGTGCAATGTATACAGTAAACATGAGGTGAAGCATCGGAATATAAATTGGAATCACAGGAGAGGTTCAATTCATAGAAAGTGAGAGTGTCATTCCTCTTGTACTTAAGTCAGCATTGTGCCTTTTGTATTAAATTCGGATGCAATTTCTGTGTATCATCGTCAATTAGAAGGTTCAAGGTATACAGTAATCTTGACGTGACGCATCGGAATCTAAAACTGGACTCACAGGAGAGGTTCAAATCGTAGAAAGTGAGAGAGTCAGTCCTCTTGTACTTAGGTCGGCAATGCGCCTTTTGTATTAAATTCGGATGCAATTTCTGTGTTTCATCGTCAATAAGAAGGTGCAAGGTATACAGTAAACCTGAAGTGAAGCATCGGAATTAAATCTGCACACACAGGAGAGGTTCAAATCATAGAAAGTGAGAGTGTCAGTCCTCTTGTAGTTAAGTCTGCATTGTGCCTTTTGTATTAAATTAGGATGCAATTTCTGTGCTTCATCGTCAATAAGAAAGTGCAAGGTATACAGTAAACCTGAAGTGAAGCATCGGAATCTAAAACTGGACTCAAAGGAGAGGTTCAAATCGTAGAAAGTGAGAGTGTCAGTCCTCTTGTACTTAAGTCGGCATTGTGCCTTTTGTATTAAATTCGGATGCAATTACTGTGTTTCATCGTCATTAAGAAAGTGCAAGGTATACAGTAAACCCGAAGTGAAGCATCGTAATCGAAAACTGGACTCATAGGATAGGTTCAAATCATAGAAAGTGAGAGTGTCAGTCCTCTTGTACTTAGGTCGGCATAGTGCCTTTTGTATTAAATTCGGATGCAATTTCTGTGTTTCATCGTCCTTAAGAAGGTGCAAGGTATACAGTAAACCTGAAGTGAAGCATCGGAATCTAAAACTTGACACACAGGAGAGGTTCAAATGACAGAAAATTAGAGTGTCAGTCCTGTTTTACTTAAGTCGGCATTGTGCCTTTTGTATTAAATTCGGATGTAATTTCTGTGTTTCATCGTCAATCAGAAGGTCCAAGGGATACAGTAAACCTGAAGTGAAGCATCGGAATCTGAAACTGGACTCACAGGAGAGGTTCAAGTCATAGAAAGTTAGAGTGTCAGTCCTCTTGTACTTAAGTCGGCATTGTCCCTTTTGTATTAAATTCGGATGTAAACTCTGTGTTACATCGTCAATAAGAACGTCTAAGGGATACAGAAAACCTGAAGTGAAGCATCGGAATCTAAAACTGGACTCACAGGAGAGGTTCAAATCATAGAAAGTGAGAGTGTCAGTCCTCTTTTACTTAAGTCGGCATTGTGCCTTTTGTATTAAATTCGGATGCAATTTCTGTGTTTCATCGTCAATAAGAAGGTCCAAGGGATACAGTAAACCTGAAGTGAAACTTCGGAATCTGAAACTGGACTCACAGGAGAGGTTCAAATCGCGGAAAGTGAGAGTGTCAGTCCTCTTGTACTTAAGTCTGCATTGTGCCTTTTGTATGAAATTCGGATGCAATTTCTGTGCTTCATCGTCAATAAGAAGGTGCAAGGTATACAGTAAACCTGAAGTGAAGCATCGGAATCTAAAACTGGACTCACAGGAGAGGTTCAAATCGTAGAAAGTGAGAGTGTCAGTCCTCTTGTACTTCAGTCGGCATTGTGCCTTTTGTATTAAATTCGGATGCAATTACTGTGTTTCATCGTCAATAAGAAGGTCCAAGGGGTACAGTAAACCTGAAGTGAAGCATCCTAATCTCAAACTGGACTCACAGGAGAGGTTCAAATCATAGAGCGTGAGAGTGTGAGTCCTCTTGTACTTAAGTCGGCATTGTGCCTTTTGGATTATATATGAATGCAATTTCTGAGTTTCATCGTCAATAAGAAGGTCAAAGGTATACAGTAATCTCGACGTGAAGCATCGGAATCTAAAACTGGACTCACAGGAGAGGTTCAAATCGTAGAAAGGGAGAGTGACAGTCCTCTTGTACTTAAGTCGGCAAAGTGCCTTTTGTATTAAATTCGGATGCAATTTCTGTGTTTCATCGTCAATAAGAAGGTGCAAGGTATACAGTAAACCTGATGTGAAGCATCGGAATCTAAAACTGGACATACAGGAGAGGTTCAAATCATAGAAAGTGAGAGTGTCAGTCCTCTTTGCTTAAGTCTGCATTGTGCCTTTTGTATTAAATTCGGATGCAATTTCTGTGCTTCATCGTCAATAAGAAGGTGCAAGGTATACAGTAAACCTGAAGTGATGCCTTGGAATCTAAAACTGGACTCACAGGATAGGTTCAAATCGTAGAAAGTGAGAGTGTCAGTCCTCTTGTACTTAAGTCGGCATTGTGCCTTTTGTATTAAATTCGGATGCAATTACTGTGTTTCATCGTCATTAAGATGGTCCAAGATATACAGTAAACCTGAAGTGAAGCATCGTAATCTAAAACTGGACTCACAGGAGAGGATCAAATCATAGAAAGTGAGGGTGCCAGTCCTCTTGTACTTAGGTTGGCATAGTGCCTTTTGTATTAAATTCGGATGCAATTTCTGTGTTTCACCGTCAATAAGAAGGTGCATGGTATACAGTAAACCTGAAGTGAAGCATCGGAATCTGAAACTGGACTCACAGGAGAGGTTCAAATCATAGAAAGTTAGAGTGTCAGTCATCTTGTACTTAAGTCGGTATTGTTCCTTTTGTATTAAATTCGGATGTAAACTCTGTGTTTCATCGTCAATAAGATGGTCCAAGGGATACAGTAAACCTGAAGCGAAGCATCGGAATCTAAAACGGGAGACACAGGAGAGGTTCAAATCATAGAAAGTGAGAGTGTCAGTCCCCTTTTACTTAAGTCGGCATTCTGCCTTTTGTATTAAATTCCGATGCAATTTCTGCGTTTCATCGTCAATAAGAAGGTGCAAGCTATACAGTAAACCTGAAGTGAGGCATCGGAATCTAAAACTGGACCCACAGGAGAGTTTCAAATCATAGAAAGTGAGGGTGCCAGTCCTCTTGTACTTAGGTCGGCATAGTGCCTTTTGTATTAAATTCGGATGCAATTTTTGTGTTCCATCGTCAATAAGAAGGTCCAAGGGATACAGTAAACCTGAAGTGAAGCATCGGAATCTAAAACTGGATTCACAGGACAGGTTCAAATCAGAGAAAGAGAGAGTGTCAGTCCTCTTTTACTTAAGTCAGCATTGTGCCTTTTGTATTAAAGTCGGACGCAATTTCTGTGTTTCATCGTCAATAAGAAGGTCCAAGGGATACAGTAAACCTGAAGTGAAGCATCGGAATCTAAAACTGGACTGACAGGAGAGGTTCAAATCGCGGAAAGTGAGAGTGTCAGTCCTCTTTTACTTAAGACGGCATTGTGCCTTTTGTATTTAATTCGGATGCAATTTCTGTGTTTCATCGTCAATAAGAACGTCCAAGGGATACAGTAAACCAGAAGTGAAGCATCGGAATCTAAAACTGGAATCACAGGAGAGGTTCAAATCATAGAAAGTTAGAGTGTCAGTCCTCTTGTACTTAAGTCGGCGTTGTGCCTTTTGTATTAAATTCGGATGCAAACTCTATGTTCCATCGTCAATAAGAAGGTCCAAGGGATACAGTAAACCTCAACTGAAGCATCGGAATCTAAAACTGGACTCACGGGAGAGGCTCAAATCATAGAAAGTGAGAGTGTCAGTCCTCTTTAACTTAAGTCGGCATTGTGCCTTTTGTATTTCATTCGGATGCAATTTCTGTGTTTCATCGTCAATAAGAGTGTCCAAGAGATACAGTAAACCAGAAGTGTAGCATCGGAATCTAAAACTGGACTCACAGGAGAGTTTCAAATCATAGAAAGATAGAGTGTCAGTCCTCTTGTACTTAAGTCGGCATTGTGCCTTTTGTATTAAATTCGGATGCAAACTCTATGTTCCATCGTCAATAAGAAGGTCCAAGGGATACAGTAAACCTCAACTGAAGCATCGGAATCTAAAACTGGACTCACGGGAGAGGCTCAAATCATAGAAAGTGAGAGTGTCAGTCCTCTTTAACTTAAGTCGGCATTGTGCCTTTTGTATTTCATTCGGATGCAATTTCTGTGTTTCATCGTCAATAAGAATGTCCAAGAGATACAGTAAACCAGAAGTGTAGCATCGGAATCTAAAACTGGACTCACAGGAGAGTTTCAAATCATAGAAAGATAGAGTGTCAGTCCTCTTGTACTTAAGTCGGCATTGTGCCTTTTGTATTAATTTCGGATGCAAACTCTGTGTTTCATCGTCAATAAGAAGGTCCAAGCGATACAGTAAACCTGAAGTGAAGCATCGCAATCTAAAACTGGACTGACAGGAGAGGTTCAAATCGCGGAAAGTGAGAGTGTCAGTCCTCTTTTACTTAAGACGGCATTGTGCCTTTTGTATTTAATTCGGATGCAATTTCTGTGTTTCATCGTCAATAAGAACGTCCAAGGGATACAGTAAACCAGAAGTGAAGCATCGGAATCTAAAACTGGAATCACAGGAGAGGTTCAAATCATAGAAAGTTAGAGTGTCAGTCCTCTTGTACTTAAGTCGGCGTTGTGCCTTTTGTATTAAATTCGGATGCAAACTCTATGTTCCATCGTCAATAAGAAGGTCCAAGGGATACAGTAAACCTCAACTGAAGCATCGGAATCTAAAACTGGACTCACGGGAGAGGCTCAAATCATAGAAAGTGAGAGTGTCAGTCCTCTTTAACTTAAGTCGGCATTGTGCCTTTTGTATTTCATTCGGATGCAATTTCTGTGTTTCATCGTCAATAAGAATGTCCAAGAGATACAGTAAACCAGAAGTGTAGCATCGGAATCTAAAACTGGACTCACAGGAGAGTTTCAAATCATAGAAAGATAGAGTGTCAGTCCTCTTGTACTTAAGTCGGCATTGTGCCTTTTGTATTAATTTCGGATGCAAACTCTGTGTTTCATCGTCAATAAGAAGGTCCAAGCGATACAGTAAACCTGAAGTGAAGCATCGCAATCTAAAACTGGACTCACAGGAGAGGTTCAAATCATAGAAAGTGAGAGTGTCAGTCCTCTTTTACTTAAGTCGGCATTGTGCCTTTTGTATTAAATTCGGATGCAATTTCTGTGTTTCATCGTCAATAAGAAGGTCCAAGGGATACAGTAAACCTGAAGTGAAACATCGGAATCTGAAACTGGACTCACAGGAGAGGTTCAAATCGCGGAAAGTGAGAGTGTCAGTCCTCTTGTACTTAAGTCTGCATTGTGCCTTTTGTATGAAATTCGGATGCAATTTCTGTGCTTCATCGTCAATAAGAAGGTGCAAGGTATACAGTAAACCTGAAGTGAAGCATCGGAATCTAAAACTGGACTCACAGGAGAGGTTCAAATCGTAGAAAGTGAGAGTGTCAGTCCTCTTGTACTTCAGTCGGCATTGTGCCTTTTGTATTAAATTCGGATGCAATTACTGTGTTTCATCGTCAATAAGAAGGTCCAAGGGGTACAGTAAACCTGAAGTGAAGCATCCTAATCTCAAACTGGACTCACAGGAGAGGTTCAAATCATAGAGCGTGAGAGTGTGAGTCCTCTTGTACATAAGTCGGCATTGTGCCTTTTGGATTAAATATGAATGCAATTTCTGTGTTTCATCGTCAATAAGAAGGTCAAAGGTATACAGTAATCTTGACGTGAAGCATCGGAATCTAAAACTGGACTCACAGGAGAGGTTCAAATCGTAGAAAGGGAGAGTGACAGTCCTCTTGTACTTAAGTCGGCAAAGTGCCTTTTGTATTAAATTCGGATGCAATTTCTGTGTTTCATCGTCTATAAGAAGGTGCAAGGTATACAGTAAACCTGAAGTGAAGCATCGGAATCTAAAACTGGACATACAGGAGAGGTTCAAATCATAGAAAGTGAGAGTGTCAGTCCTCTTTGCTTAAGTCTGCATTGTGCCTTTTGTATTAAATTCGGATGCAATTTCTGTGCTTCATCGTCAATAAGAAGGTGCAAGGTATACAGTAAACCTGAAGTGATGCCTTGGAATCTAAAACTGGACTCACAGGATAGGTTCAAATCGTAGAAAGTGAGAGTGTCAGTCCTCTTGTACTTAAGTCGGCATTGTGCCTTTTGTATTAAATTCGGATGCAATTACTGTGTTTCATCGTCATTAAGATGGTCCAAGATATACAGTAAACCTGAAGTGAAGCATCGTAATCTAAAACTGGACTCACAGGAGAGGATCAAATCATAGAAAGTGAGGGTGCCAGTCCTCTTGTACTTAGGTCGGCATAGTGCCTTTTGTATCAAATTCGGATGCAATTTCTGTGTTCCACCGTCAATAAGAAGGTGCATGGTATACAGTAAACCTGAAGTGAAGCATCGGAATCTGAAACTGGACTCACAGGAGAGGTTCAAATCATAGAAAGTTAGAGTGTCAGTCATCTTGTACTTAAGTCGGTATTGTTCCTTTTGTATTAAATTCGGATGTAAAGTCTGTGTTTCATCGTCAATAAGAAGGTCCAAGGGATACAGTAAACCTGAAGCGAAGCATCGGAATCTAAAACTCGAGACACAGGAGAGGTTCAAATCATAGAAAGTGAGAGTGTCAGTCCCCTTTTACTTAAGTCGGCATTCTGCCTTTTGTATTAAATTCCGATGCAATTTCTGCGTTTCATCGTCAATAAGAAGGTGCAAGCTATACAGTAAACCTGAAGTGAGGCATCGGAATCTAAAACTGGACCCACAGGAGAGGTTCAAATCATAGAAAGTGAGGGTGCCAGTCCTCTTGTACTTAGGTCGGCATAGTGCCTTTTGTATTAAATTCGGATGCAATTTTTGTGTTCCATCGTCAATAAGAAGGTCCAAGGGATACAATAAACCTGAAGTGAAGCATCGGAATCTAAAACTGGATTCACAGGACAGGTTCAAATCAGAGAAAGAGAGAGTGTCAGTCCTCTTTTACTTAAGTCAGCATTGTGCCTTTTGTATTAAAGTCGGACGCAATTTCTGTGTTTCATCGTCAATAAGAAGGTCCAAGGGATACAGTAAACCTGAAGTGAAGCATCGGAATCTAAAACTGGACTGACAGGAGAGGTTCAAATCGCGGAAAGTGAGAGTGTCAGTCCTCTTTTACTTAAGACGGCATTGTGCCTTTTGTATTTAATTCGGATGCAATTTCTGTGTTTCATCGTCAATAAGAACGTCCAAGGGATACAGTAAACCAGAAGTGAAGCATCGGAATCTAAAACTGGAATCACAGGAGAGGTTCAAATCATAGAAAGTTAGAGTGTCAGTCCTCTTGTACTTAAGTCGGCGTTGTGCCTTTTGTATTAAATTCGGATGCAAACTCTATGTTCCATCGTCAATAAGAAGGTCCAAGGGATACAGTAAACCTCGACTGAAGCATCGGAATCTAAAACTGGACTCACGGGAGAGGCTCAAATCATAGAAAGTGAGAGTGTCAGTCCTCTTTAACTTAAGTCGGCATTGTGCCTTTTGTATTTCATTCGGATGCAATTTCTGTGTTTCATCGTCAATAAGAATGTCCAAGAGATACAGTAAACCAGAAGTGTAGCATCGGAATCTAAAACTGGACTCACAGGAGAGTTTCAAATCATAGAAAGATAGAGTGTCAGTCCTCTTGTACTTAAGTCGGCATTGTGCCTTTTGTATTAATTTCGGATGCAAACTCTGTGTTTCATCGTCAATAAGAAGGTCCAAGCGATACAGTAAACCTGAAGTGAAGCATCGCAATCTAAAACTGGACTCACAGGAGAGGTTCAAATCATAGAAAGTGAGAGTGTCAGTCCTCTTGTGCTTAAGTCTGCATTGTGCCTTTTGTATTAAATTCGGATGCAATTTCTGTGCTTCATCGTCAAAAAGAAGGTGCAAGGTATACAGTAAACCTGAAGTGAAGCCTCGGAATCTAAAACTGGACTCACAGGATAGGTTCAAATCGTAGAAAGTGAGAGTGTCAGTCCTCTTGTACTTAAGTCGGCATTGTGCCTTTTGTATTAAATTCGGATGCAATTACTGTGTTTCATCGTCATTAAGATGGTCCAAGATATACAGTAAACCTGAAGTGAAGCATCGGAATCTTTAACTGGACTCACAGGAGAGGTTCAAATCATAGAAAGTTAGAGTGTCAGTAATCTTGTACATAAGTCGGCATTGTCCCTTTTTTTTAAAATTCGGATGTAAACTCTGTGTTTCTTCGTCAATAAGAAGGTGCAAGGTATACAGTAAACCTGAAGTGAAGCATCGGAATCTAAAACTGGACTCACAGGAGAGGTTCAAATCATAGTAAGAGAGAGTGTCAGTCCTCTTTTACTTAAGTCGGCATTGTGCCTTTTGTATTAAATTCGGATGCAATTTCTGTGTTTCATCGTCAATAAGAAGGTGCAAGGTATACAGTAAACCTGAAGTGAAGCATCGGAATCTAAAACTGGACTCACAGGAGAGGTTCAAATCGTTGAAAGTGAAAGTGTCAGTCCTCTTGTACTTAAGTCGGCATTGTGCCTTTTGTATTAAATTCGGATGCAATTTCTGTGTTTCATCGTCAATAAGAAGGTGCAAGGTATACAGTAAACCTGAAGTGAAGCATCGGAATCTAAAACTGGACTCACAGGAGAGGTTCAAATCGTAGAAAGTGAGAATGTCAGTCCTCTTGTACTTAAGTCGGCATTGTGCATTTTGTATTAAATTTGGATGCAATTTCTGTGTTTGATCGTCAATAGGAAGGTGCAAGGTATACAGTATACCTGAAGTGAAGCATCGGATTCTAAAACTGGACTCACAGGAGAGGTTCAAATCGTAGAAAGTGAGAGTGTCAGTCCTGTGTTACTTAAGTCGGCATTGTGCCTTTCGAATTTAATTAGGATGCAATTTTTGTGTTTCATCGTCAATAAGACGGTGCAAGGTATACAGTAAACCTCAAGTGAAGCACCGGAATCTAAATTGGAATCACAGGAGAGGTTCAAATCATAGAAAGTGAGAGTGTCAGTCCTCTTGTACTTAAGTCGGCATTGTGCCTTTTGTATTAAATTCGGATGCAATTTGGTGTTTCATCGTCAATAAGAATGTCCAAGGTATACACTAATATTGACGTGTAGCATCGGAAACTATAACTGGACTCACAGGAGAGGTTCAAATCGTAGAAAGTGAGAGTGTCAGTCCTCTTGTACTTAAGTCGGCAATGTGCCTTTTGTATTAAATTCGGATGCAAATTCTGTGTTTCATCGTCAATAAGAAGGTGCAAGGTATACAGTAAACCTGAAGTGAAGCATCGGATCTAAAACTGGACACACAGGAGAGGTTCAAATCATAGAAAGTGAGAGTGTCAGTCCTCTTGTACTTAAGTCTGCATTGTGCCTTTTGTATTAAATTCGTATGCAGTTTCTGTGCTTCATCGTGAATAAGAAGGTGCAATGTATACAGTAAACCTGAAGTGAAGCATCGTAATCTAAAACTGGACTCACAGGAGAGGTTCAAATCGTAGAAAGTGAGAGAGTCAGTCCTCCTGTACTTAAGTCGCATTTGGCCTTTTGTATTAAATTCGGATGCAATCACTGTGTTTCATCGTCATTAAGAAGGTCCAAGGTATACATTAAACCTGAAGTGAAGCATCATAATCTAAAACTGGACTCACAGGAAGGGTTCAAATCATAGAAAGTTAGAGTGTCAGTCATCTTGTACTTAAGTCGACATTGTCCCTTTTTTTAAAATTCGGATGTAAACTCTGTGTTTCTTCGTCAATAAGAAGGTCCAAGGGATACAGTAAACCTGAAGCGAAGCATCGGAATCTAAAACGGGAGACACAGGAGAGGTTCAAATCATAGAAAGTGAGAGTGTCAGTCCTCTTTTACTTAAGTCGGCATTCTGCCTTTTGTATTAAGTTCCGATGTAATTTCTGCGTTTCATCGTCAATAAGAAGGTGCAAGCTGTATAGTAAACCTGAAGTGAAGCATTGGAATCTAAAACTGGACTCACAGGAGAGGTTCAAATCGTAGAAAGTGAGAGTGTCAGTCCTCTGTTACTTAAGTCGGCATTGTGCCCTTCGAATTTAATTAGGATGCAATTTTTGTGTTTCATCGTCAATAAGACGGTGCAAGGTATACAGTAAACCTCAAGTGAAGCACCGGAATCTAAATTGGAATCACAGGAGAGGTTCAAATCATAGAAAGTGAGAGTGTCAGTCCTCTTGTACTTAAGTCGGCATTGTGCCTTTTGTATTAAATTCGGATGCAATTTGGTGTTTCATCGTCAATACGAATGTCCAAGGTATACACTAATATTGACGTGTAGCATCGGAAACTAAAACTGGACTCACAGGAGAGGTTCAAATCGGAGAAAGTGAGAGTGTCAGTCCTCTTGTACTTAAGTCGGCAATGTGCCTTTTGTATTAAATTCGGATGCAAATTCTGTGTTTCATCGTCAATAAGAAGGTGCAAGGTAAACAGTAAACCTGAAGTGAAGCATCGGAATCTAAAACTGGACACACAGGAGAGGTTCAAATCATAGAAATTGAGAGTGTCAGTCCTCTTGTACTTAAGTCTGCATTGTGCCTTTTGTATTAAATTCGTATGCAGTTTCTGTGCTTCATCGAGAATAAGAAGGTGCAATGTATACAGTAAACCTGAAGTGAAGCATCGTAATCTAAAACTGGACTCACAGGGGAGGTTCAAATCGTAGAAAGTGAGAGTGTCGGTCCTCCTGTACTTAAGTCGCATTTGGCCTTTTGTATTAAATTCGGATGCAATTACTGTGTTTCATCGTCATTAAGAAGGTCCAAGGTATACATTAAACGTGAAGTGAAGCATCATAATCTAAAACTGGACTCACAGGAGAGGTTCAAATCATAGAAAGTTAGAGTGTCAGTTATCTTGTACTTAAGTCGGCATTGTCCCTTTTTTTTTAAATTCGGATGTAAACTCTGTGTTTCTTCGTCAATAAGAAGGTCCAAGGGATACAGTAAACCTGAAGCGAAGCATCGGAATCTAAAACGGGAGACACAGGAGAGGTTCAAATCATAGAAAGTGAGAGTGTCAGTCCTCTTTTACTTAAGTCGGCATTCTGCCTTTTGTATTAAATTCCGATGTAATTTCTGCGTTTCATCGTCAATAAGAAGGTGCAAGCTATATAGTAAACCTGAAGTGAAGCATCGGAATCTAAAACTGGACTCACAGGAGAGGTTCAAATCATAGTAAGAGAGAGTGTCAGTCCTCTTTTACTTAAGTCGGCATTGTGCCTTTTGTATTAAATTCGGATGCAATTTCTGTGTTCCATCGTCAATAAGAAGGTCCAAGGGATACAGTAAACCTGAAGTGAAGCATCGGAATCTAAAACTGGATTCACAGGAGAGGTTCAAATCAGAGAAAGAGAGAGTGTCAGTCCTCTTTTACTTAAGTCGGCATTGTGCCTTTTGTATTAAATTCGGTTGCAATTTCTGTGTTTCATCGTCAATACGAAGGTCCAAAAGATACAGTAAACCAGAAGTGAAGCATCGGAATCTAAAACTGGACTGACAGGAGAGGTTCAAATCGCGGAAAGTGAGAGTGTCAGTCCTCTTTATCTTAAGTCGGCATTGTGCCTTTTGTATTTAATTCGGATGCAATTTCTGTGTTTCATCGTCAATAAGAACGCCTAAGGGATACAGTAAACCAGAAGTGAAGCATCGGAACCTAAAACTGGACTCGCAGGAGAGGTTCAAATCATAGAAAGTTAGAGTATCAGTCCTCTTGTACTTAAGTCGGCATTGTGCCTTTTGTATTAAATTCGGATGCAAACTCTGTGCTTCATCGTCAATAAGAAGTTCCAAGGGATACAGTAAACCTGAAGTGAAGCATCGGAATCTAAAACTGGACTCACAGGAGAGGTTCAAATCATAGAAAGTGAGAGTGTCAGTCCTCTTTAACTTAAGTCGGCATTGTGCCTTTTGTATTACATTCGGATGCAATTTCTGTGTTTCATCGTCAATACGAAGGTCCAAGGTATACAGTAAACCTGAAGTGAAGCATCGGAATCTAAAACTGGACTCACAGGAGTGGTTCAAATCGTAGAAAGTGAGAGGGTCAGTCCTCTTGTACTTTAGTCGGCATTGTGCCTTTTTAATTTAATTCCGATGCAATTTTTGTGTTTCATCGTCAATAAGACGGTGCAAGGTATACAGTAAACCTCAAGTGAAGCACCGGAACCTAAATTGGAATCACAGGAGAGGTTCAAATCATAGAAAGTGAGAGTGTCAGTCCTCTTGTACTTAAGTCGGCATTGTGCCTTTTGTATTAAATTCGGATGCAATTTAGTGTTTCATCGTCAATAAGAATGTCCAAGGTATACACTAATATTGACGTGTAGCATCGGAAACTAAAACTGGACTCACAGGAGAGGTTCAAATCGTAGAAAGTGAGGGTGTCAGTCCTCTTGTACTTAAGTCGGCAATGTGCCTTTTGTATTAAATTCGGATGCAAATTCTGTGTTTCATCGTCAATAAGAAGGTGCAAGGTCAACAGTAAACCTGAAGTGAAGCATCGGAATCTAAAACTGGACACACAGGAGAGGTTCAAATCATAGAAAGTGAGAGTGTCAGTCCTCTTGTACTTAAGTCTGCATTGTGCCTTTTGTATTAAATTCGTATGCAGTTTCTGTGCTTCATCGTGAATAAGAAGGTGCAATGTATACGGTAAACCTGAAGTGAAGCATCGTAATCTAAAACTGGACTCACAGGAGAGGTTCAAATCATAGAAAGTTAGAGTGTCAGTTATCTTGTAATTAAGTCGATATTGTCCCTTTTTTTTTAAATCCGGATGTAAACTCTGTGTTTCTTCGTCAATAAGAAGGTCCAAGGGATACAGTAAACCTGAAGCGAAGCATCGGAATCTAAAACGGGAGACACAGGAGAGGTTCAAATCATAGAAAGTGAGAGTGTCAGTCCTCTTTTACTTAAGTCGGCATTCTGCCTTTTGTATTAAATTCCGATGTAATTTCTGCGTTTCATCGTCAATAAGAAGGTGCAAGCTATATAGTAAACCTGAAGTGAAGCATCGGAATCTAATACTGGACTCACAGGAGAGGTTCAAATCATAGTAAGAGAGAGTGTCAGTCCTCTTTTACTTAAGTCGGCATTGTGCCTTTTGTATTAAATTCGGATGCAATTTCTGTGTTCCATCGTCAATAAGAAGGTCCAAGGGATACAGTAAACCTGAAGTGAAGCATCGGAATCTAAAACTGGATTCACAGGAGAGGTTCAAATCAGAGAAAGAGAGAGTGTCAGTCCTCTTTTACTTAAGTCGGCATTGTGCCTTTTGTATTAAATTCGGATGCAATTTCTGTGTTTCATCGTCAATACGAAGGTCCAAGGGATACAGTAAACCAGAAGTGAAGCATCGGAATCTAAAACTGGACTGACAGGAGAGGTTCAAATCGCGGAAAGTGAGAGTGTCAGTCCTCTTTAACTTAAGTCGGCATTGTGCCTTTTGTATTTAATTCGGATGCAATTTCTGTGTTTCACCGTCAATAAGAACGCCTAAGGGATACAGTAAACCAGAAGTGAAGCATCGGAATCTAAAACTGGACTCACAGGAGAGGTTCAAATCATAGAAAGTTAGAGTGTCAGTCGTCTTGTACTTAAGTCGGCATTGTGCTTTTTGTATTAAATTCGGATGCAAACTCTGTGTTTCATCGTCAACAAGAAGTTCCAAGGGATACAGTAAACCTGAAGTGAAGCATCGGAATCTAAAACTGGACTCACAGGAGAGGTTCAAATCATAGAAAGTGAGAGTGTCAGTCCTCTTGTACTTAAGTCGGCATTTTGCCTTTTATATCGTATTCGGATGCAATTTCAGTGTTTCATCGTCAATAAGAAGGTCCAAGGGATACAGTAAACCTGAAGTGAAGCATCGGAATCTAAAACTGGACTCACAGGAGAGGTTCACATCATAGAAAGTGAGAGTGTCAGTCCTCTTTTACTTACGTCGGCATTGTGCCTTTTGTATTAAATTCGGATGCAATTTCTGTGTTTCATCGTCAGTACGAAGGTCCAAGGAATAGAGTAAACCTTAAGTGAAGCATCGGAATGTGAAACTGAACTCACAGGAGAGGTTCAAATCATAGAAAGTGAGAGTGTCAGTCCTCTTGTACTTAAGTCGGCATTGTGCTTTTTGTATTAAATTCGGATGCAATTTCTGTGTTTCATCGTCAATAAGAAGGTGCAAGGTATACAGTAAACCTGAAGTGAAGCATCGGAATCCAAAACTGAACTCACAGGAGAGGTTCAAATCGTTGAAAGTGAGAGTGTCAGTCCTCTTGTACTTAAGTCGGCATTGTGCCTTTTGTATTAAATTCGGATGCAATTTCTGTGTTTCATCGTCAACAAGAAGGTGCAAGGTATACAGTAAACCTGGAGTGAAGCATCGGAATCTAAAACTGGTCTCACAGGAGAGGTTCAAATCGTAGAAAGTGAGAATGTCAGTCCTCTTGTACTTAAGTCGGCATTGTGCCTTTTGTATTAAATTCGGATGCAATTTGGTGTTTCATCGTCAATAAGAATGTCCAAAGTATACAGTAATCTTGACGTGTAGCATCGGAAACTAAAACTGGATTCACAGGAGAGGTTCAAATCGTAGAAAGTGAGAGTGTCAGTCCTCTTGAACTTAAGTCGGCAATGTGCCTTTTGTATTAAAATCGGAATCAATTTCTGTGTTTTATCGTCAATAAGAAGGTGCAAGGTATACAGTGAACCTGAAGTGAAGCATCGGAATCTAAAACTGGACTCACAGGAGAGGTTCAAATCGTAGAAAGTGAGAGTGTCAGTCCTCTTGTACTTAAGTCGGCATTGTGCCTTTTGAATTTAATTCCGATGCAATTTTTGTGTTTCATCGTCAATAAGACGGTGCAAGGTATACAGTAAACCTGAAGTGAAGCATCGGAATCAAAATTGGAATCACAGGAGAGGTTCTAATCATAGAAAGTGAGAGTGTCAGACCCCTTGTACTTAAGTCGGCATTGGGCCTTTTGTATTAAATTCGGTTGCAATATCTGTGTTTCATCGTCAATAAGAAGGTCCAAGGTATACAATAATCTTGACGTGAAACATCGGAATCTAAAACTGGACTCACAGGAGAGGTTCAAATCGTAGAAAGTGAGAGTGTCAGTCCTCCTGTACATAAGTCGCATTTTGCCTTTTGTATTAAATTCGGATGAAATTACTCAGTTTCATCGTCATTAAGAAGGTCCAAGGTATACATTAAACCTGAAGTGAAGCATCATAATCTAAAACTGGACTCACAGGAGAGGTTCAAATCATAGAAAGTGAGAGTGTCGGTCCTCTTGTACTTAGGTCGGCATAATGCCTTTGGTATTAAATTCGGATGCAATTTCTGTGTTTCATCGTCAATCAGAAGGTCCAAGGGATGCAGTAAGCCTGAAGTGAAGCATTGGAATCAGAAACTGGACTCACAGGAGAGTTAGAGTGTCAGTCCTCTTGTACTTAAGTCGGCATTGTCCCTTTTGTATTAAATTCAGATGTAAAGTCTGTGTTTCATTGTCAATAAGAAGGTCCAAGGGATACAGTAAACCTGAAGTGAAGCAACGGAATCTAAAACTGGAGTCACAGGAGAGGTTCAAATCATAGAAAGTTAGATTGTCAGTCCTCTTTAACTTAAGTCGGCATTGTACCTTTTGTAATTAATTCCGATGCAATTTCTGTGTTTCATCGTCAGTAAGAAGGTGCAAGCTATACAGTAAACCTGAAGTGAAGCATCGGAATCTAAAACTGGACTCACAGGAGAGGTTCAAATCATAGTATGAGAGAGTGTCAATCCTCTTTTACGTAAGTCGGCATTGTGCCTTTTGTATTAAATTCGGATGCAATTACTGTGTTTCATCGCCAATAAGAAGGTCCAAGGGATACAGTAAACCTGAAGTGAAGCATCAGAATCTAAAAGTGGACTCAAAGGAGAGGTACAAATCATAGAAAGGGAGAGTGTCAGACCTAACTTACTTAAGACGGCATTGTGCCTTTTGTATTAAATACGGATGCAAAATCTGTGTTTCATCGTCAATACGAAGGTTCAAGGGATACAGTAAACCTGAAGTGAAGCATCGGAATCTAAAACTGGATTCACAGGAGCGGTTCAAATCATAGAAAGTTAGAGTGTCAGTCCTCTTACACTTATGTCAGCATTGAGCCTTTTGTATTAAATTTGGATGCAATTTCTGTGTTTCATCTTCAATAAGAAGGTGCCAGGCATACAGTAAACCTGAAGTGAAGCATCAGAATCTAAAACTGGACTCACAGTCGAGGTTCAAATCGTAGAAACTGAGAGTGTCAGTCCTCTTGTACTTAGGTCGGCATTGTGCCTATTGTTTTAAATTCGGATGTTATTTCTGTGTTTCTTCGTCAATAAGAAGGTGCACGGTATACGGTAAACCTGAAGTGTAGCATCGGAATCTAAAACTGGACTCACAGGAGAGGTTCAAATCGTAGAAAGTGACAGTGTCAGTCCTCGTGTACTTATGTCGGCATTGTGCATTTTGTATTAAATTCGGATGCAATTTCTGTGTTTCATCGTCAATAAGAAGGTGGAAGGTATACAGTAAACCTGAAGCGAAGCATCGGAATCTAAAACTGGACTCACAGGAGAGGTTCAAATCGTAGAAAGTGAGAGTCTCAGTCCACTTGTACTTATGTCGGCATTGTGCCTTTTGAATTTAATACCGTTGCAATTTTTGTGTTTCATCGTCAATAAGACGGTGCAACGTAAACAGTATACCTGAAGTGAAGCATCGGAATCTAAATTGGAATCACAGAAGAGGTTCAAATCATAGAAAGTGAGCGTGTCAGTCCTCTTAACATAATTCGGCATTGTGCCTTTTGTATTGAATTCGGATGCAATTTCTGTGTTTCATCGTCAATAAGAAGGTCCAAGGTATACAGTAATCTTGACGTGAAGCATCGGAATCTAAAACTTGACTCACAGGAGAGGTTCAAATCGTAGAAAGTGAGAATGTCAGTCCTCTTGTACTTAAGTCAGCAATGTGCCTTTTGTATTAAATTCAATTGCAATTTCTGTGTTTCATCGTCAATAAGAAGGTGCAACGTGTACAGTAAACCTGAAGTGAAGCATCGGAATCTAAAACTGGACTCACAGGAGAGGTTCAAATCATAGAAAGTTAGTGAGTCAGTCCTCTTGTACTTAAGTCGGCATTGTGCCTTTTGTATTAAATTCGGATGCAAACTCTGTGTTTCATCGTCAATAAGAAGGTCCAATGGATACAGTGAACCTGAAGTGAAGCATCGGAATCTATAACTGGACTCACAGGAGAGGTTCAAATTATAGAAAGTGAGAGTGTCAGTCCTCTTGTACTTAAGTTGGCATTTTGCCTTTTATATTGAATTCGGATGCAATTTCAGTGTTTCATCGTCAATAAGAAGGTCCAAGGGATACAGTAAACCAGAAGTGAAGCATCGGAATCTAAAACTGGACTCACAGGAGAGGTTCACATCATAGAAAGTGAGAGTGTCAGTCCTCTTGTACTTAAGTCGGCATTGTGCCTTTTGTATTGAATTCGGATGCAATTTCTATGTTTCATCGTCAATAAGAAGGTCCAAGGTATACAGTAATCTTGACGTGTAGCATCGGAACAAAAACTGGACTCATAGGAGAAGTTCAAATCGTAGAAAGTTAGAGTGTCAGTCCTCTTGTATTTAAGTCTGCAATGTTGCTTTTGTATTAAATTCGGATGCAATTTCTGTGTTTCATCGTCAGTAAGATGGTGCAAGGTATACAGTAAACCTGAAGTGAAGCATCGGAATCTAAAACTGGACTCACAGGAGAGGTTCAAATCGCGGAAAGTGAGAGTGTCAGTCCTCTTTTACTTAAGTCGGCATTGTGCCTTTTGTATTTAATTCAGATGCAATTTCTGTGTTTCATCGTCAATAAGAATGTCCAAGAGATACAGTAAACCAGAAGTGTAGCATCGGAATCTAAAACTGGACTCACAGGAGAGGTTCAAATCATAGAAAGTGAGAGTGTCGGTCCTCTTGTACTTAGGTCGGCATAATGCCTTTGGTATTAAATTCGGATGCAATTTCTGTGTTTCATCGTCAATAAGAAGGTGCAAGGTATACAGTAAACCTGATGTGAAGCATCGGAACCTAAAACTGGACTCACAGGAGAGGTTCAAATGGCAGAAAGTGAGGGTGTCAGTCCTCTTTTACTTAAGTCGGCATTGTGCCTTTAGAATTAATTTCGGATGCAATTTCTGTGTTTCATCGTCAATCAGAAGGTCCAAGGGATGCAGTAAGCCTGAAGTGAAGCATCGGAATCAGAAACTGGACTCACAGGAGAGTTAGAGTGTCAGTCCTCTTGTACTTAAGTCGGCATTGTCCCTTTTGTATTAAATTCAGATGTAAAGTCTGTGTTTCATTGTCAATAAGAAGGTCCAAGGGATACAGTAAACCTGAAGTGAAGCATCGGAATCTAAAACTGGAGTCACAGGAGAGGTTCAAATCATAGAAAGTTAGAGTGTCAGTCCTCTTTAACTTAAGTCGGCATTGTACCTTTTGTAATTAATTCCGATGCAATTTCTGTGTTTCATCGTCAGTAAGAAGGTGCAAGCTATACAGTAAACCTGAAGTGAAGCATCGGAATCTAAAACTGGACTCACAGGAGAGGTTCAAATCATAGTATGAGAGAGTGTCAATCCTCTTTTACGTAAGTCGGCATTGTGCCTTTTGTATTAAATTCGGATGCAATTACTGTGTTTCATCGTCAATAAGAAGGTCCAAGGGATACAGTAAACCTGAAGTGAAGCATCAGAATCTAAAACTGGACTCAAAGGAGAGGTACAAATCATAGAAAGGGAGAGTGTCAGACCTAACTTACTTAAGACGGCATTGTGCCTTTTGTATTAAATACGGATGCAAAATCTGTGTTTCATCGTCAATACGAATGTTCAAGGGATACAGTAATCTTGACGTGAAGCATCGGAATCTAAAACTTGACTCACAGGAGAGGTTCAAATCGTAGAAAGTGAGAATGTCAGTCCTCTTGTACTTAAGTCATCAATGTGCCTTTTGTATTAAATTCGGATGCAATTACTGTGTTTCATCGTCAGTAAGAAGGTGCAAGGTATACAGTAAACCCAAAGTGAAGCATCGGAATGTGAAACTGGACTCACAGGAGAGGTTCAAATCGTAGATAATGAGAGTGTCAGTCCTCTTGTACTTCAGTCGGCATTGTGCCTTTTGAATTAATTCCGATGAAATTTCTGTGTTTCATCGTCAATAAGAAGGTGCAAGGTATACAGTAAACCTGAAGTGAAGCATCGGAATCTAAAACTGGACTCACAGAAGTGGTTCAAATCATATAAAGTGAGAGTGTCAGCCCTCTTGTACATAAGTCGGCAATGTGCCTTTTGTATTAAATTCAATTGTAATTTCTGTGTTTCATCGTCAATAAGAAGGTGCAAGGTATACAGTAAACCTGAAGTGAAGCATCGGAATCTAAAACTGGACTCACATAAGTGGTTCAAATCATAGAAAGTGAGAGTGTCTGTCCTCTTGTACATAAGTCGGCATTGTGCCTTTTGGATTAAATTCGGATGCAATTTCTGTGTTTCATCATCAATACGAAGGTCCAAGGTCTACAGTAATTTTGACGTGAAGCATCGGAATCTAAAACTGGACACACAGGAGAGGTTCAAATCATAGAAAGTGAGAGTGTCAGTCTTCTTGTACTTAAGTCTGCATTGTGCCTTTTGTATTAAATTCGGATGAATTTCTGTGCTTCATCGTCAATACGAAGGTGCAAGTTACACAGTAAACCTGAAGTAAAGCATCGGAATGTAAAACTGGACTCACAGGGGAGGTTCAAATCGTAGAAAGTGAGAGTGTCAGTCCTCTTGTACGTAAATCGCCATTGTGCCTTTTGTATTAAATTTGGATGCAATTACTGTGTTTCATCGTCAATAAGATGGTCCAAGCTATACATTAAACCTGACGTGAAGCATCGTAATCAAAAACTAGACTCACAGGAGAGGTTCAAATGACAGAAAGTGAGAGTGTCAGTCCTCTTTTACTTAAGTCGGCATTGTGCCTTTTGTATTAAATTCGGATGCAATTTCTGTGTTTCATCGTCAATAAGAAGGTGCAAGGATACAGTAATCCTGAAGTGAAGTATCGGAATCTAAAACTTGACTCACAGGAGAGGTTCTAATCTTAGAAAATTAGAGTGTCTATCCTCTTGTACTTAAGTCGGCATTGTGCCTTTTGAATGTAATTCCGATTCAATTTCTGTGTTTCATCGTCAATAAGAAGATGCAAGGTATCCAGTAAACCTGAAGTGAAGCATTGGAATCTAAAACTGGACTCACAGGAGAGGTTCATATAACAGAAAGTGAGAGTCTTAGTCCTCTTTTACTTAAGTCGGCATTGTGCTTTTTGTATTAAATTCGGATGCAATTTCTGTGTTTCATCGTCAATAAGAAGGTGCAAGGTATACAGTAAACCTGAAGTGAAGCATCGGAATCTAAAAGTGGACTCACAGGAGAGGTTCAAATGACAGAAAGTGAGAGTGTCAGTCCTCTTTTACTTAAGTCGGCATTGTGCCTTTTGTATTAAATTCGGATGCAATTTCTGTGTTTCATCGTCAATCAGAACGTCCAAGGGATACAGTAAACCTGAAGTGAAGCATCGGAATCTGAAACTGGGCTCACAGGAGAGGTTCAAATCATAGAAAGTTAGAGCGTCAGTCCTCTTGTACTCAAGTCGGCATTGTGCCATTTGTATTAAATTCGGATGTAAACTCTGTGTTTCATCGTCAATAAGAAGGTCCAAGACATACAGTAAACCTGAAGTGAAGCATCGGAATCAAAAACTGGACTCAGAGGAGAGGTTCAAATCGTAGAAAGTGAGAGTGTGAGTCCTCTTGTACGTAAGTCGGCATTGTGCCTTTTGAATTTAATTCCGATGCAATTTCTGTGTTTCATCGTCAATAAGAAGGTGCAAGGTATACAGGAAGCCTGAAGTGAAGCATCGGAATCTGAAACTTGACTCACAGGAGAGGTTCTAATCTTAGAAAATTAGAGTGTCTATCCTCTTGTACTTAAGTCGGCATTGTGCCTCTTGAATTTAATTCCGATTCAATTTCTGTGTTTCATCGTCAATAAGAAGGCGCAAGGTATGCAGTAAACCTGAAGTGAAGCATCGGAATCTAAAACTGGACTCACATAAGTGGTTCAAATCATAGAAAGTGAGAGTGTCAGTCCTCTTGTACATAAGTCGGCTAGTGCCTTTTGTATTAAATTCGGATGCAATTTCTGTGTTTCAGCATCAATAAGAAGGTCCAAGGTCTACAGTAATTTTGACGTGAAGCATCGGAATCTAAAACTGGACTCACAGGAGAGGTTCAAATCGTAGAAAGTGTGAGTGTTAGTCCTCTTGTACTTAAGTCTGCATTGTGCCTTTTGTATTAAATGGGGATGAATTTCTGTGCTTCATCGTCAATAAGAAGGTGCAAGTTACACAGTAAACCTGAAGTAAAGCATCGGAATCTAAAACTGGACTTACAGGGGAGGTTCAAATCGTAGAAAGTGAGAGTGTCAGTCCTCTTGTACTTAAGTCGCCATTGTGCCTTTTGTATTAAATTTGGCTGCAATTACTGTGTTTCATCGTGAATAAGATGGTCCAAGCTATACATTAAACCTGACGTGAAGCATCGTAATCTAAAACTAGACTCACAGGAGAGGTTCAAATCATAGAAAGTGAGAGTTTCAGTCCTCTTGTACTTAGGTCGGCATAGTGCTTTTTGTATTAAATTCGGATGCAATTTCTGTGTTTCATCGTCAATAAGAAGTTGCAAGGATACAGTAATCCTGAAGTGAAGTATCGGAATCTAAAACTTGACTCACAGGAGAGGTTCTAATCTTAGAAAATTAGAGTGTCTATCCTCTTGTACTTAAGTCGGCATTGTGCCTTTTGAATTTCATTCCGACTCAATTTCTGTGTTTCATCGTCAATAAGAAGATGCAAGGTATCCAGTAAACCTGAAGTGAAGCATTGGAATCTAAAACTGGACTCACAGGAGAGGTTCATATAACAGAAAGTGAGAGTCTTAGTCCTTTTTTTCCTTAAGTCGGCATTGTGCTTTTTGTATTAAATTCGGATGCAATTTCTGTGCTTCATCGTCAATAAGAAGGTGCAAGGTATACAGTAAACCTGAAGTGAAGCATCGGAATCTAAAACTGGACACACAGGAGAGGTACAAATGACAGAAAGTGAGAGTGTCAGTCCTCGTTTACTTAAGTCGGCATTGTGCCTTTTGTATTAAATTCGGATGCAATTTCTGTGTTTCATCGTCAATCAGAACGTCCAAGGGATACAGTAAACCTGAAGTGAAGCATCGGAATCTAAAACTGGACGCACAGGAGAGGTTCAAATCGTAGAAAGTGAGAGTGTGAGTCCTCTTGTACTTAAGTCGGCATTGTGCCTTTTGAATTTAATTCCGATGCAATTTCTGTGTTTCATCATCAATAAAAAGGTGCAAGGTATACAGGAAGCCTGAAGTGAAGCATCGGAATCTAAAACTTGACTCACAGGAGAGGTTCTAATCTTAGAAAATTAGAGTGTCTATCCTCTTGTACTTATGTCGGCATTTTGCCTCTTGGATTTAATTCCGATTCAATTTATGTGTTTCATCGTCAATAAGAAGGCGCAAGGTATACAGTAAACCTGAAGTGGAGAATCGGAATCTAAAACTGGACTCACAGGAGAGGTTCGTATCACAGAAAGTGAGAGTGTCAGTCCTCTTTTACTTAAGTCGGCATTGAGCTTTTTGTATTAAATTCGGATGCAATTTCTGTGTTTCATCGTCAATCAGAACGTCCAAGGGATACAGTAAACCTGAAGTGAAGCATCGGAATCTAAAACTGGACACACAGGAGAGGTTCAAATCATAGAAAGTGAGAGTTTCAGTCCTCTTGTACTTAGGTCGGCATAGTGCCTTTTGTATTAAATTCGGATGCAATTTCTGTGTTTCATCGTCAATAAGAAGAAGCAAGGATACAGTAATCCTGAAGTGAAGTATCGGAATCTAAAACTTGACTCACAGGAGAGGTTCTAATCTTAGAAAATTAGAGTGTCTATCCTCTTGTACTTAAGCCGGCATTGTGCCTTTTGAATTTAATTCCGATTCAATTTCTGTGTTTCATCGTCAATAAGAAGATGCAAGGTATCCAGTAAACCTGAAGTGAAGCATTGGAATCTAAAACTGGACTCACAGGAGAGGTTCATATAACAGAAAGTGAGAGTCTTAGTCCTCTTTTACTTAAGTCGGCATTGTGCTTTTTGTATTAAATTCGGATGCAATTTCTGTGCTTCATCGTCAATAAGAAGGTGCAAGGTATACAGTAAACCTGAAGTGAAGATTCGGAATCTAAAACTGGACACACAGGAGAGGTTCAAATGACAGAAAGTGAGAGTGTCAGTCCTCGTTTACTTAAGTCGGCATTGTGCCTTTTGTATTATATTCGGATGCAATTTCTGTGTTTCATCGTCAATCAGAACGTCCAAGGGATACAGTAAACCTGAAGTGAAGCATCTGAATCTGAAACTGGACTCACAGGAGAGGTTCAAATCATAGAAAGTTAGAGTGTCAGTCCTCTTGTACTTAAGTCGGCATTGTGCCTTTTGTATTAAATTCGGATGTAAACTCTGTGTTTCATCGTCAATAAGAAGATCCAAGAGATACAGTAAACCTGAAGTGAAGCATCGGAATCTAAAACTGGACGCACAGGAGAGGTTCAAATCGTAGAAAGTGAGAGTGTGAGTCCTCTTGTACTTAAGTCGGCATTGTGCCTTTTGAATTTAATTCCGATGCAATGTCTGTGTTTCAACATCAATAAAAAGGTGCAAGGTATACAGGAAGCCTGAAGTGAAGCATCGGAATCTAAAACTTGACTCACAGGAGAGGTTCTAATCTTAGAAAATTAGAGTGTCTATCCTCTTGTACTTAAGTCGGCATTGTGCCTCTTGGATTTAATTCCGATTCAATTTATGTGTTTCATCGTCAATAAGAAGGCGCAAGGTATACAGTAAACCTGAAGTGAAGAATCGGAATCTAAAACTGGACTCACAAGAGAGGTTCGTATCACAGAAAGTGAGAGTGTCAGTCCTCTTTTACTTAAGTCGGCATTGAGCTTTTTGTATTAAATTCGGATGCAATTTCTGTGTTTCATCGTCAATAAGAAGGTGCAAGGTATACAGTAAACCTGAAGTGAAGCATCGGAATCTAAAACTGGACTCACAGGAGAGGTTCAAATGACAGAAAGTGAGAGTGTCAGTCCTCTTTTACTTAAGTCGGCATTGTGCCTTTTGTATTAAATTCGGATGCAATTTCTGTGTTTCATCGTCAATCAGAACGTCCAAGGGATACAGTAAACCTGAAGTGAAGCATCGGAATCTAAAAGTGGACTCACAGGTGAGGTTCGTATCACAGAACGTGATTGTGTCAGTCCTCTTTTACTTAAGTCGGCATTGAGCTTTTTGTATTAAATTCGGATGCAATTTCTGTGTTTCATCGTCAATAAGAAGGTGCAAGGTATACAGTAAACCTGAAGTGAAGCATCGGAATCTAAAACTGGACTCACAGGAGAGGTTCAAATGACAGAAAGTGAGAGTGTCAGTCCACTTGTACTTTAGTCGGTATTGTGCATTTTGTATTAAATTCAATTGCAATTTCAGTGTTTCATCGTCAATAAGAAGGTGCAACGTATACAGTAAACCTGAAGTGAAGCATCGGAATCTAAAACTGGACTCACATAAGTGGTTCAAATCATAGAAAGTGAGAGTGTCAGTCCTCTCGTACGTAAGTCGGCTAGTGCCTTTTGTATTAAATTCGGATGCAATTTCTGTGTTTCAGCATCAATAAGAAGGTCCAAGGTCTACAGTAATTTTGACGTGAAGCATCGGAATCTAAAACTGGACTCACAGGAGAGGTTCAAATCGTAGAAAGTGTGAGTGTTAGTCCTCTTGTACTTAAGTCTGCATTGTGCCTTTTGTATTAAATGCGGATGAATTTCTGTGCTTCATCGTCAATAAGAAGGTGCAAGTTACACAGTAAACCTGAAGTAAAGCATCGGAATCTAAAACTGGACTTACAGGGGAGGTTCAAATCGTAGAAAGTGAGAGTGTCAGTCCTCTTGTACTTAAGTCGCCATTGTGCTTTTTGTGTTAAATTCGGATGCAATTTCTGTGTTTCATCGTCAATAAGAAGGTGCAAGGATACAGTAATCCTGAAGTGAAGTATCGGAATCTAAAACTTGACTCACAGGAGAGGTTCAAATGACAGAAAGTGAGAGTGTCAGTCCTCGTTTACTTAAGTCGGTATTGTGCCTTTTGTATTAAATTCGGATGCAATTTCTGTGTTTCATCGTCAATCAGAACGTCCAAGGGATACAGTAAACCTGAAGTGAAGCATCGGAATCTAAAACTGGACGCACAGGAGAGGTTCAAATCGTAGAAAGTGAGAGTGTGAGTCCTCTTGTACTTAAGTCGGCATTGAGCCTTTTGAATTTAATTCCGAAGCAATTTCTGTGTTTCATCATCAATAAAAAGGTGCAAGGTATACAGGAAGCCTGAAGTGAAGCATCGGAATCTAAAACTTGACTCACAGGAGAGGTTCTAATCTTAGAAAATTAGAGTGTCTATCCTCTTGTACTTAAGTCGGCATTTTGCCTCTTGGATTTAATTCCGATTCAATTTATGTGTTTCATCGTCAATAACAAGGCGCAAGGTATACAGTAAACCTGAAGTGGAGAATCGGAATCTAAAACTGGACTCACAGGAGAGGTTCGTATCACAGAAAGTGAGAGTGTCAGTCCTCTTTTACTTAAGTCGGCATTGAGCTTTTTGTATTAAATTCGGATGCAATTTCTGTGTTTCATCGTCAATCAGAACGTCCAAGGGATACAGTAAACCTGAAGTGAAGCATCGGAATCTGAAACTGGGCTCACAGGAGAGGTTCAAATCATAGAAAGTTAGAGTGTCAGTCCTCTTGTACTCAAGTCGGCATTGTGCCATTTGTATTAAATTCGGATGTAAACTCTGTGTTTCATCGTCAATAAGAAGGTCCAAGACATTCAGTAAACCGGAAGTGAAGCATCGGAATCTAAAACTGGACTCAGAGGAGAGGTTCAAATCGTACAAAGTGAGAGTGTGAGTCCTCTTGTACTTAAGTCGGCATTGTGCCTTTTGAATTTAATTCCGATGCAATTTCTGTGTTTCATCGTCAATAAGAAGGTGCAAGGTATACAGGAAGCCTGAAGTGAAGCATCGGAATCTGAAACTTGACTCACAGGAGAGGTTCTAATCTCAGAAAATTAGAGTGTCTATCCTCTTGTACTTAAGTCGGCATTGTGCCTCTTGAATTTAATTCCGATTCAATTTCTGTGTTTCATCGTCAATAAGAAGGCGCAAGGTATACAGTAAATCTGAAGTGAAGCATCGGAATCTAAAAGTGGACTCACAGGTGAGGTTCGTATCACAGAACGTGATTGTGTCAGTCCTCTTTTACTTAAGTCGGCATTGAGCTTTTTGTATTAAATTCGGATGCAATTTCTGTGTTTCATCGTCAATAAGAAGGTGCAAGGTATACAGTAAACCTGAAGTGAAGCATCGGAATCTAAAACTGGACTCACAGGAGAGGTTCAAATGACAGAAAGTGAGAGTGTCAGTCCACTTGTACTTTAGTCGGCATTGTGCATTTTGTATTAAATTCAATTGCAATTTCAGTGTTTCATCGTCAATAAGAAGGTGCAACGTATACAGTAAACCTGAAGTGAAGCATCGGAATCTAAAACTGGACACACAGGAGAGGTTCAAATCATAGAAAGTGAGAGTGTCAGTCCTCTTGTACTTCAGTCGGCATTGTGCTTTTTGAATTTAATACCGATGCAATTTCTGTGTTTCATCGTCAATAAGAAGGTGCAAGGTATACAGTAAACCTGAAGTAAAGCATCGGAATCTAGAACTGGACTCACACAAGTGGTTCAAATCATAGAAAGTGAAAGTGTCAGTCCTCTTGTACATAAGTCGGCATTGTGCCTTTTGTATTAAATTCGGATGCAATTTCTGTGTTTCATCGTCAATAAGAAGGTCCAAGATCTACAGTAATTTTGACGTGAAGCATCGGATTCTAAAACTGGTCTCACAAGAGAGGTTCAAATCGTAGAAAGTGAAAGTGTCAGTCCTCTTGTACTTAAGTCGGCAATGTGCCTTTTGTATGAAATTCGGATGCAATTTTTGTGTTTCATCGTCAATAAGAAGGTGCAAGGTATACAGTAAACCTGAAGTGAAGCATCGGAATCTAAAACTTGACTCACAGGAGAGGTTCTAATCTTAGAAAATTAGAGTGTCTATCCTCTTGTACTTAAGTCGGCATTGTGCCTTTTGAATTTAATTCCGATTCAATTCCTGTGTTTCATCGTCAATAAGAAGGTGCAAGGTATACAGTAAACCTGAAGTGAAGCATCAGAATCTAAAACTGGGACTCACAGGAGATGTTCAAATCGTAGAAAGTGAGAGTGTCAGTCCTCTTGTACTTAAGTCGGCATTGTGCCTTTTGTATTAATTTCCGATGCAATTTCTGTGTTAAATCGTCAGTAAGAAGTTGCAAGGTATACAGTAAACCCGAAGTGAACCATCGGAATCTAAAACTGGACTCACAGGTGAGGTTCAAATCGTAGATAGTGATAGTGTCAGTCCTCTTGTACTTCAGTCGCCATTGTGCCTTTTGAATTGAATTCCGATGCAATTTCTGTGTTTCATCGTCAATAAGAAGGTGCAAGGTATACAGTAAACCTGAAGTGAAGCATCGGAATCTATAACTGGTCTCACAGAAGTGGTTCAAATCATAGAAAGTGAGAGGTTCAGTCCTCTTGTACATAAGTCGGCATTGTGCCTTTTGTATTAAATTCGGATGCAATTTCTGTGTTTCATCGTGAATAAGAAGGACCAAGGTCTACAGTAATTTTGACGTGAAGCACCGGAATCTAAAACTGGACTCACAGGAGAGGTTCAAATCATAGAAGGTGAGAGTGTCAGTCCTTTTGTACTTAAGTCTGCATTGTGACTTTTGTATTAAATTCGGATAAATTTCTGTGCTTCATCGTCAATAAGAAGGTGCAAGGTTTATAGTAATCCTGAAGTGAAGCATCGGAATCTAAAACTTGACTCACAGGAGAGGTTCAAATCGAAGAACGTGAGAGTGTCTGTCCTCTTGTACTTAAGTCGGCATTGTGCCTTTTGTATTAATTTCCAATGCAATTTCTGTGTTACATCGTCAGTAAGAAGGTGCAAGGTATACAGTAAACCTGAAGTGAAGCATTGGAATCGTTCAAATCGTAGATAGTGAGAGTGTCAGTCCTCTTGTACTTCAGTCGGCATTGTGCCTTTTGAATTTAATCCGATGCAATTTCTGTGTTTCATCGTCAATAAGAAGGTGCATGGTATACAGTAAACCTGAAGTGAAGCACCGGAATCTAAACCTGGACACACAGGAGAGGTTCAAATCATTGAAAGTGAGAGTGTCAGACCTCTTGTCTTTAAGTCTGCATTGTGCCTTTTGTATTAAACTCGGATGAATTTCTGTGCTTCATCGTCAATAAGAAGGTGCAAGGTACACAGTAAACCTGAAGTAAAGCATCGTAATCTAAAACTGGACTCACAGGAGACGTACAAATCGTAGAAAGTGAGAGTGTCAGTCCTCTTGTACTTAAGTCGCCATTGTGCCTTTTGTATTACATTCGGATGCAATTACTCTGTTTCATCGTCAATAAGAAGGTCCAAGCCATACAGTAAACCTGAAGTGAAACATCGTAATCAAAAACTGGACTCACAGGAGAGGTTCAAATTAAAGAAAGTGAGAGTTTCAGTCCTCTTGTACTTAGGTCGGCATAGTGCCTTTTGTATTAAATTCGGATGTTCTTCGTCAATAAGAAGGTGCAAGGATACAGTAAACCTGAAGTGAAGCATCGGAATCTAAAACTGGACTCACAGGAGAGGTTCAAATCATAGAAAGAGAGAGTGTCAAGCCTCTGTTACTTTAGTCGCCATTGTGCCTTTTGTATTAATTTCCGATCCAATTTCTGTTTTTCATCGTCAGTAAGACGGTGCAAGGTATACAGTAAACCCGAAGTGAAGCATCGGAATCTAAAACTGGACTCACAGGAGAGGTTCAAATCATAGAAGGTGAGAGTGTCAGTCCTTTTGTACTTAAGTCTGCATTGTGACTTTTGTATTAAATTCGGATAAATTTCTGTGCTTCATCGTCAATAAGAAGGTGCAAGGTTTATAGTAAACCTGAAGTGAAGCATCGGAATCTAAAACTGGACTCACAGGAGAGGTTCAAATCGTAGAAAGGGAGAGTGTCAGCCCTCTTGTACTTAAGTCGGCATTGTGCCTTTTGTATTAAATTCGGATGCAATTACTGTTTTTCATCGTCAGTAAGAGGGTGCAAGGTATACAGTAAACCCAAAGTGAAGCATGGGAATGTGAAACTGGACTCACAGGAGAGGTTCAAATCGTAGATAGTGAGAGTGTCAGTCCTCTTGTACTTCAGTCGGCATTGTGCCTTTTGAATTTAATTCCGATGCAATTTCTGTGTTTCATCGTCAATAAGAAGGTGCAAGGTATACAGTAAACCTGAAGTGAAGCATCGGAATCTAAAACTGGACTCACAGAAGTGGTTCAAATCATATAAAGTGAGAGTGTCAGCCCTCTTGTACATAAGTCGGCAATGTGTCTTTTGTATTAAATTCAATTGCAATTTCTGTGTTTCATCGTCAATAAGAAGTTGCAACGTATACAGTAAACCTGAAGTGAAGCATCGGAATCTAAAACTGAACACACAGGAGAGGTTCAAATCATAGGAAGTGAGAGTGTCAGTGCTCTTGTACTTAAGTCTGCATTGAGCCTTTTGTATTAAATTGGGATGCAATTTCTGTGCTTCATCGTCAATAAGAAGGTGCAAGGTTTACAGTAAACCTGAAGTGAAGCATCGGAATCTAAAACTGGTCTCACAGGAGAGGTTCAAATCGTAGAAAGTGTGAGTGTCAGCCCTCTTGTACTTAAGTCGGCAGTGTGCCTTTTGTATTAAATTCGGATGCAATTACTGAGTTTCGATGTCAGTAAGAAGATGCAAGGTATACAGTAAACCCGATGTGAAGCATCGTAATCTGAAACTGGACTCACAGGAGAGGTTCAAATCGTAGATAGTGAGAGTGTCAGTCCTCTTGTACTTCAGTCGGCATTGTGTCTTTTGAATTTAATTCCCATGCAATTTTTGTGTTTCATCGTCAATAAGACGGTGCAAGGTATACAGTATACCTGAAGTGAAGCATCGGAATCTAAATTGGAATCACAGAAGAGGTTCAAATCATAGAAAGTGAGAGAGTCAGTCCTCTTAACATAAGTCGGCATTGTGCCTTTTGTATTAAATTCGGATGCAATTTCTGTGTTTCATCGTCAATAAGAAGGTCCAAGGTATACAGTAATCTTGACGTGAAGCATCGGAATCTAAAACTGGACTCACAGGAGAGGTTGAAATCGTAGAAAGTGAGAATGTCAGTCCTCTTGTACTTAAGTCAGCAATGTGCCTTTTGTATTAAATTCAATTGCAATTTCTGTGTTTCATCGTCAATAAGAAGGTGCAACGTGTACAGTAAACCTGAAGTGAAGCATCGGAATCTAAAATTGGACTCACAGGAGAGGTTCAAATCATAGAAAGTTAGAGAGTCAGTCCTCTTGTACTTAAGTTGGCATTGTGAATTTCGTATTAAATTCGGATGCAAACTCTGTGTTTCATCGTCAATAAGAAGGTCCAAGGGATACAGTAAACCTGAAGTGAAGCATCGGAATCTAGAACTGGACTTACAGGAGAGGTTCAAATCATAGAAAGTGAGAGTGTCAGTCCTCTTGTACTTAAGTCGGCATTTTGCCTTTTATATTGAATTCGGATGCAATTTCAGTGTTTCATCGTCAATAAGAAGGTCCAAGGGATACAGTAAACCAGAAGTGAAGCATCGGAATCTAATACTGGACTCACAGGAGAGGTTCACATCATAGAAAGTGAGAGTGTCAGTCCTCTTGTACTTAAGCCCTCATTGTGCCTTTTGTATTGAATTCGGATGCAATTTCTATGTTTCATCGTCAATAAGAAGGTCCAAGGTATACAGTAATCTTGACGTGTAGCATCGGAACAAAAACTGGACTCATAGGAGAAGTTCAAATCGTAGAAAGTTAGAGTGTCAGTCCTCTTGTATTTAAGTCGGCAATGTGCCTTTTGTATTAAATTCGGATGCAATTTCTGTGTTTCATCGTCAATAAGATGGTGCAAGGTATACAGTAAACCTGAAGTGAAGCATCGGAATCTAAAACTGGACTCACAGGAGAGGTTCAAATCGCGGAAAGTGAGAGTGTCAGTCCTCTTTTACTTAAGTCGGCATTGTGCCTTTTGTATTTAATTCGGATGCAATTTCTGTGTTTCATCGGCAATAAGAATGTCCAAGAGATACAGTAAACCAGAAGTGTAGCATCGGAATCTAAAACTGGACTCACAGGAGAGGTTCAAATCGTAGAAAGTGAGAGTGTCAGTCCTCTTGTACTTAAGTCGGCATTGTGCCTTTTGAATTTAATTCCGATGCAATTTTTGTGTTTCGTCGTCAATAAGACGGTGCAAGGTATACAGTAAACCTGAAGTGAAGCATCGGAATCTAAATTGGAATCACAGGAGAGGTTCTTATCATAGAAAGTGAGAGTGTCAGACCCCTTGTACTTAAGTCGGCATTGTGCCGTTTGTATTAAATTCGGTTGCAATATCTGTGTTTCATCGTCAATAAGAAGGTCCAAGGTATACAGTAATCTTGACGTGAAACATCGGAATCTAAAACTGGACTCACAGGAGAGGTTCAAATCGTAGAAAGTGAGAGTGTCAGTCCTCTTGTACTTAAGTCGGCAATGTGCCTTTTGTATTAAATTCGGATGCAAATTCTGTGTTTCTTCGTCAATAAGAAGGTGCAAGGTATACAGTAAACCTGAAGTGAAGCATCGGAATCTAAAACTGGACACACAGGAGAGGTTCAAATCATAGAAAGTGAGAGGGTCAGTCCTCTTGTACTGAAGTCTGCATTGTGCCTTTTGTATTAAATTAGGATGCAGTTTCTGTGCTTCATCGTGAATAAGAAGGTGCAATGTATACAGTAAACCTGAAGTGAAGCATCGTAATCTAAAACTGGACTCACAGGAGAGGTTCAAATCGTAGAAAGTGAGAGTGTCAGTCCTCCTGTACTTAAGTCGCATTTTGCCTTTTGTATTAAATTCGGATGCAATTGCTGAGTTTCATCGTCATTAAGAAGGTCCAAGGTATACATTAAACCTGAAGTGAAGCATCATAATCTAAAACTGGACTCACAGGAGAGGTTCAAATCATAGAAAGTGAGAGTGTCGGTCCTCTTGTACTTAGGTCGGCATAGTGCCTTTGGTATTAAATTCGGATGCAATTTCTGTGTCTCATCGTCAATAAGAAGGTGCAAGGTATACAGTAAACCTGAAGTGAAGCATCGGAATCTAAAACTGGACTCACAGGAGAGGTTCAAATGTCAGAAAGTGAGGGTGTCAGTCCTCTTTTACTTAAGTCGGCATTGTGCCTTTAGAATTAATTTCGGATGCAATTTCTGTGTTTCATCGTCAATCAGAAGGTACAAGGGAAGCAGTAAGCCTGAAGTGAAGCATCGGAATCTGAAACTGGACTCACAGGAGAGGTTCAAATCATAGAAAGTTAGAGTGTCAGTCGTCTTGTACTTAAGTCGGCATTGTCCCTTTGTGTTAAATTCAGATGTAAACTCTGTGTTTCATTGTCAATAAGAAGGTCCAAGGGATACAGTAAACCTGAAGTGAAGCATGGGAATCTAAAACTGGAGTCACAGGAGAGGTTCAAACCATAGAAAGTTAGAGTGTCAGTCCTCTTTAACTTAAGTCGGCATTGTACCTTTTGTAATTAATTCCGATGCAATTTCTGTGTTTCATCGTCAGTAAGAAAGTGCAAGCTATACAGTAAACCTGAAGTGAAGGATTGGAATCTAAAACTGGACTCACAGGAGAGGTTCAAATCATAGTATGAGAGAGTGTCAATCCTCTTTTACGTATGTCGGCATTGTGCCTTTTGTATTAAATTCGGATGCAATTACTGTGTTTCATCGTCAATAAGAAGGTCCAAGGGATACAGTAAACCTGAAGTGAAGCATCAGAATCTAAAACTGGACTCAAAGGAGAGGTTCAAATCATAGAAAGGGAGAGTGTCAGACCTAACTTACTTAAGACGGCATTGTGCCTTTTGTATTAAATACGGATGCAAAATCTGTGTTTCATCGTCAATACGAAGGTTCAAGGGATACAGTAAACCTGAAGTGAAGCATCGGAATCTAAAACTGGATTCACAGGAGAGGTTCAAATCATAGAAAGTTAGAGTGTCAGTCCTCTTACACTTATGTCAGCAATGAGCCTTTTGTATTAAATTTGGATGCAATTTCTGTGTTTCATCTTCAATAAGAAGGTGCAAGGCATACAGTAAACCTGAAGTGAAGCATCAGAATCTAAAACTGGACTCACAGGAGAGGTTCAAATCGTAGAAAGTGAGAGTGTCAGTCCTCTTGTACTTAAGTCGGCATTGTGCCTATTGTATTAAATTCGGATGCAATTTCTGTGTTTCATCGTCAATAAGAAGGTCCAAGATATACAGTAATCTTGATGTGAAGCATCGGAATCTAAAACTGGACTCACAGGAGAGGTTCAAATCGTAGAAAGTGAGAGTGTCAGTCCTCTTGTACTTAAGTCAGCAATGTGCCTTTTGTATTAAATTCAATTGCAATTTCTGTGTTTCATCGTCAATAAGAAGGTGCAACGTGTACAGTAAACCTGAAGTGAAGCATCGGAATCTAAAACTGGACACACAGGAGAGGTTCAAATCATAGAAAGTGAGAGGGTCAGTCCTCTTGTACTTAAGTCTGCATTGAGCCTTTTGTATTAAATTGGGATGCAATTTCTGTGCTTCATCGTCAATAAGAAGGTGCAAGGTTTACAGTAAACCTGAAGTGTAGCATCGGAATCTAAAACTGGACTCACAGGAGAGGTTCAAATCGTAGATAGTGAGAGTGTCAGTCCTCTTGTACTTCAGTCGGCATTGTGCTTTTGAATTTAATTCCGATGCAATTTCTGTGTTTCATCGTCAATAAGAGGGTGCAAGGTATACAGTAAACCTGAAGTGAAGCATCGGAATCTAAAACTGGACTCACAGAAGTGGTTCAAATCATATAAACTGAGAGTGTCAGCCCTCTTGTACATAAGTCGGCAATGTGCCTTTTGTATTAAATTCAACTGCAATTTCTGTGTTTCATCGTCAATAAGAAGGTGCAACGTATACAGTAAACCTGAAGTGAAGCATCGGAATCTAAAACTGGACACACAGGAGAGGTTCAAATCATAGAAAGTGAGAGTGTCAGTCCTCTTGTACTTAAGTCTGCATTGAGCCTTTTGTATTAAATTGGGATGCAATTTCTGTGCTTCATCGTCAATACGAAGGTGCAAGGTTTACAGTAAACCTGAAGTGAAGCATCGGAATCTAAAACTGGACTCACAGGAGAGGTTCAAATCGTAGAAAGTGTGAGTGTCAGCCCTCGTGTGCTTAAGTCGGCATTGTGCCTTTTGTATTAAATTCGGATGCAATTACTGAGTTTCATCGTCAGTAAGAAGATGCAAGGTATACAGTAAATCCGAAGTGAAGCATCGTAATCTGAAACTGGACTCACAGGAGAGGTTCAAATCGTAGATAATGAGAGTGTCAGTCCTCTTGTACTTCAGTCGGCATTGTGCCTTTTGAATTTAATTCCGATCCTATTTCTGTGTTTCATCGTCAATAAGAAGGTGCAAGGGATACAGTAAACCTGAAGTGAAGCATCGGAATCTAAAACTATACTCACATAAGTGGTTCAAATCATAGAAAGTGAGAGTGTCAGTCCTCTTGTACATAAGTCGGCATTGTGCCTTTTGTATTAAATTCGGATGCAATTTCTGTGTTTCATCATCAATAAGAAGGTCCAAAGTCTACAGTAATTTTGACGTGAAGCATCGGAATCTAAAACTGGACTCACAGGAGAGGTTCAAAACGTAGAAAGTGTGAGTGTTAGTCCTCTTGTACTTAAGTCGGCAATGTGCCTTTTGTATTAAATTCGAATGCAATTTCTTTGTTTCATCGCCAATAAGAAGGTGCAAGGTATACTGTAAACCTGAAGTGAAGCATCGGAATCTAAAACTGGACTCACAGGTGAGGTTCGTATCACAGAACGTGATTGTGTCAGTCCACTTTTACTTAAGTCGGCATTGAGCTTTTTGTATTAAATTCGGATGCAATTTCTGTGTTTCATCGTCAATAAGAAGGTGCAAGGTATTCAGTAAACGTGAAGTGAAGCATCGGAATCTAAAACTGGACTCACAGGAGAGGTTCAAATGACAGAAAGTGAGAGTGTCAGTCCACTTGTACTTTAGTCGGCATTGTGCATTTTGTATTAAATTCAATTGCAAATTCAGTGTTTCATCGTCAATAAGAAGGTGCAACGTATACAGTAAACCTGAAGTGAAGCATCAGAATCTGAAACTGGACACACAGGAGAGGTTCAAATCACAGAAAGTGAGAGTGTCAGTCCTTTTGTACTTCAGTCGGCATTGTGCTTTTTGAATTTAATACCGATGCAATTTCTGTGTTTCATCGTCAATAAGAAGGTGCAAGGTATACAGTAAACCTGAAGTAAAGCATAGGAATCCAAAACTGGACTCACACAAGTGGTTCAAATCATAGAAAGTGAGAGTGTCAGTCCTCTTGTACATAAGTCGGCATTGTGCCTTTTGTATTAAATTCGGATGCAATTTATGTGTTTCATCGTCAACAAGAAGGTCCAAGATCTACAGTAATTTTGACGTGAAGCATCGGATTCTAAAACTGGTCTCACAAGAGAGGTTCAAATCGTAGAAAGTGAGAGTGTCAGTCCTCTTGTACTTAAGTCGGCAATGTGCCTTTTGTATGAAATTCGGATGCAATTTTTGTGTTTCATCGTCAACAAGAAGGTACAAGGTATACAGGAAGCCTGAAGTGAAGCATCGGAATCCAAAACTTGACTCACAGGAGAGGTTCTAATCTTAGAAAATTAGAGTGTCGATCCTCTTGTACTTAAGTCGGCATTGTGCCTTTTGAATTTAATTCCGATTCAATTCCTGTGTTTCATCGTCATTAAGAAGGTGCAAGGTATCCAGTAAACCTGAAGTGAAGCATCAGAATCTAAAACTGGGACTCACAGGAGAGGTTCAAATCGTAGAAAGTGAGAGTGTCAGTCCTCTTGTACTTAAGTCGGCATTGTGCCTTTTGTATTAATTTCCGATGCAATTTCTGTGTTAAATCGTCAGTAAGAAGTTGCAAGGTGTACAGTAAACCCGAAGTGAACCATCGGAATCTAAAACTGGACTCACAGGAGAGGTTCAAATCGTAGATAGTGATAGTGTCAGTCCTCTTGTACTTCAGTCGCCATTGTGCCTTTTGAATTGAATTCCGATGCAATTTCTGTGTTTCATCGTCAATAAGAAGGTGCAAGGTATACAGTAAACCTGAAGTGAAGCATCGGAATCTATAACTGGACTCACAGAAGTGGTTCAAATCATAGAAATTGAGAGTGTCAGTCCTCTTGTACATAAGTCGGCTTGTGCCTTTTGTATTAAATTCGGATGCAATTTCTGTGTTTCATCGTCAATAAGAAGGTCCAAGGTCTACAGTAATTTTGACGTGAAGCACCGGAATCTAAAACTGGACTCACAGGAGAGGTTCAAATCGTAGAAGGTGAGAGTGTCAGTCCTTTTGTACTTAAGTCTGCATTGTGCCTTTTGTATTAAATTCGGATAAATTTCTGTGCTTCATCGTCAATAAGAAGGTGCAAGGTTTACAGTAATCCTGAAGTGAAGCATCGGAATCAAAAACTTGACTCACAGGAGAGGTTCAAATCGAAGAACGTGAGAGTGTCTGTCCTCTTGTACTTAAGTCGGCATTGTGCCTTTTGTATTAATTTCCAATGCAATTTCTGTGTTACATCGTCAGTAAGAAGGTGCAAGGTATACAGTAAACCTGAAGTGAAGCATTGGAATCGTTCAAATCGTAGATAGTGAGAGTGTCAGTCCTCTTGTACTTCAGTCGGCATTGTGCCTTTTGAATTGAATTCCGATGCAATTTCTGTGTTTCATCGTCAATAAGAAGGTGCAAGGTATACAGTAAACCTGAAGTGAAGCATCGAAATCTATAACTGGACTCACAGAAGTGGTTCAAATCATAGAAATTGAGAGTGTCAGTCCTCTTGTACATAAGTCGGCTTGTGCCTTTTGTATTAAATTCGGATGCAATTTCTGTGTTTCATCGTCAATAAGAAGGTCCAAGGTCTACAGTAATTTTGACGTGAAGCACCGGAATCTAAAACTGGACTCACAGGAGAGGTTCAAATCGTAGAAGGTGAGAGTGTCAGTCCTTTTGTACTTAAGTCTGCATTGTGCCTTTTGTATTAAATTCGGATGCAATTTCTGTGTTTCATCGTCAGTAAGAAGGTGCAAGGTATACAGTAAACCCGAAGTGAAGCATCGGAATCTAAAACTGGAGTCACACGAGAGGTTCAAATCGTCGAAAGTGAGAGTGTCAGTCCTCTTGTACTTGAGTCGGCAATGTGCCTTTTGTATTAAATTCGGATGCAATTTCTGTGTTTCATCGTCAATAAGAAGGTGCAAGGTATACAGTATACCTGAAGTGACGCATCGGAATCTAAAACTGGACACACAGGAGAAGTTCATATCATTGAAAGTGAGAGTGTCAGACCTCTTGTCTTTAAGTCTGCATTGTGCCTTTTGGTATTAAACTCGGATGAATTTCAATGCTTCATCGTCAATAAGAAGGTGCAAGGTACACAGTAAACCTGAAGTAAAGCATCGGAATCTAAAACTGGACTCACACGAGACGTTCAAATCGTAGAAAGTGAGAGTGTCAGTCCTCTTGTACTTATGTCGCCATTGTGCTTTTTGTATTAAATTCGGATGCAATTACTGTGTTTCATCGTCAATAAGAAGGTCCAAGCTATACAGTAAACCTGAAGTGAAGCATCGTAATCTAAAATTGGACTCACAGCAGAGGTTCAAATCATAGAAAGTGAGAGTTTCAATCCTCTTGTACTTAGGTCGGCATAGTGCCTTTTGAATTTAATTCCGATGCAATTTCTGTGTTTCATCGTCAATAAGAAAGTGCAAGGTATACAGTAAACCTGAAGTGAAGCATCTGAATCTAAAACTGGACACACAGGAGAGGTTCAAATCATAGAAAGTGAGAGTGTCAGTCCTCTTGTAATTAAGTCTGCATTGCGCATTTTGTATTAAATTCGGATGAATTTCTGTGCTTCATCGTCAATAAGAAGGTGCAAGGTACACAGTAAACCTGAAGTAAAGCATCGTAATCTAAAACTGGACTCACAGGAGAGGTTCAAATCAAAGAAAGTGAGAGTTTCAGTCCTCTTGTACTTAGGTCGGCATAGTGCCTTTTGTATTAAATTCGGATGTTCTTCGTCAATAAGAAGGTGCAAGGATACAGTAAACCTGAAGTGAAGCATCGGAATCTAAAACTGGACTCACAGGAGAGGTTCAAATCATAGAAAGAGAGAGTGTCAAGCCTCTGTTACTTTAGTCGTCATTGTGCCTTTTGTATTAATTTCCGATCCAATTTCTGTTTTTCATCGTCAGTAAGAAGGTGCAAGGTATACAGTAAACCCGAAGTGAAGCATCGGAATCTAAAACTGGACTCACAGGAGAGGTTCAAATCGTAGAAAGTGAGAGTGTCAGTCCACTTTTAGTTAAGTCGGCATTGTGCCTTTTGAATTTAATTCCGATGCAATTTCTGTGTTTCATCGTCAATAAGAAGGAGCAAGGTATACAGTAAGCCTGAAGTGAAGCATCGGAATCTAAAACTGGACTCACAGGAGAGGTTCAAATCTTAGAAAATTACAGTGACTTTTACTTAAGTCGGCATTGTGCTTTTTGTATTAAATTCGGATGCAATTTCTGTGTTTCATCGTCAATAAGAAGGTGCAAGGTGTACAGTAAACCTGAAGTGAAGCATCGGAATCTAAAACTGGACTCACAGGAGAGGTTCGTATCACAGAAAGTGAAAGTGTCGGTCCTCTTTTACTTAAGTCGGCATTGTGCTTTTTGTATTAAATTCGGATGCAATTTCTGTGTTTCATCGTCAATAAGAAGGTGCAAGGTATACAGTAAACCTGAAGTGAAGCATCGGAATCTTAAACTGGACTCACAGGAGAGGTTCAAATGACAGAAAGTGAGAGTGTCAGTCCTCTTTTACTTAAGTCGGCATTGTGCCTTCTGTATTAAATTCGGATGCAATTTCTGTGTTTCATCGTCAATCAGAACGGCCAAGGGATACAGTAAACCTGAAGTGAAGCATCGGAATCTGAAACTGGACTCACAGGAGAGGTTCAAATCATAGAAAGTTAGAGTGTCAGTCCTCTTATACTTAAGTCAGCATTGTGCCTTTTGTATTAAATTCGGATGTAAACTCTGTGTTTCATCGTCAATAAGGAGGTCCAAGGGATACAGTAAAAATGAAGTGAAGCATCGGAATCTAACACTGGACACACAGGAGAGGTTCAAATCATAGAAAGTGTGAGTGTCAGTCCTCTTGTACTTAAGTCAGCATTGTGGATTTTGTATTAAATTCGGATGCAATTGCTGTGTTTCATCGTCAATAAGATGGTGCAAGGTATACAGTAAACCAGAAGTGAGCATCGGAATCTAAAACTGGACTCACAGTAGAGGTTCAAACTATAGAAAGTTAGAATGTCAGTCGCTTCTACTTAAGTCGGCATTGCGCATTTTGTATTAAATTTGGATGCAATTACTGTGTTTCATCGTCATTTAGAAGGTCCAAGGGATACAGTAAACCTGAAGTAAAGCATCGGAATCTAAAACTGGACTCACAGGACAGGTTCAAATCATAGATAGTTAGAGTGTCAGTCCTCTTGTACGTAAGTCGGCATTGTGCATTTTGAATTTAATTCCGATGCAATTTCTGTGTTTCATCGTCAATAAGAAGGTGAAAAGTATACAGTAAACCTGAAGTGAAGCATCGGAATCTAAAGCTGGACTCACAGGAGAGTTTCAAATCATACAGAGTTAGAGTGTCAGTCCTCTTGTACTTAAGTCGGCATTGTGCCTTTTGAATTTAATTCCGATGCAATTTCTGTGTTTCATCGTCAATAAGAAGGTGCAAGGTATACAGTAAACCTGAAGTGAAGCATCGGAATCTAAAACTGGACTCACAGGAGAGGTTCAAAACATAAAAAGAGAGAGTGTCAATCCTCTTTTACTTAAGTCGGCATTGTGCCTTTTGTATTAAATTCGGATGCAATTTCTGTGTTTCATCGTCAATAAGAAGGTGCAAGGTATACAGTAAACCTGAAGTGAAGCATCGGAATCTAAAAGTGGACTCCCCGGAAAGGTTCAAATCATAGAAAGAGAGAGTGTCAGTCCTCTTTTACATAAGTCGGCATTGTGCCTTTTGTATTAAAACCGGATGCAATTTCTGAGTTTCATCATCAATGAGAAGGTCCAAGGGATACAGTAAACATGAAGTAAAGCATCGGAATCTAACACTGGACATACAGGAGAGGTTCAAATCATAGGAAGTGAGTGTGTCAGTCCTCTTGTACTTAAGTCGGCATTGTGGATTTTGTATTAAATTCGGATGTAACTTCTGTGTTTCATCGTCAATAAGAAGGTGCAAGGTATACAGTAAACCAGAAGTGAAGCATCGGAATCTAAAACTGGACTCACAGTAGAGGTTCAAATCATAGAAAGTTAGAGGGTCGGTCCTCTTGTACTTAAGTCGGCATTGTGCATTTCGTATTAAATTCGGATGCAATTACTGTGTTTCATCGTCATTTAGAAGGTCCAAAGGATACAGTAAACCTGAAGTAAAGCATCGGAATCTAAAACTGGACTCACAGGAGAGGTTCAAATTATAGATAGTTAGAGTGTCAGTCCTCTTGTACATAAGTCGGCATTGTGCCTTTTGAATTTAATTCCGATGCAATTTCTGTGTTTCTTCGTCCATAAGGAGGTGCAAGGTATACAGTAAACCTGAAGTAAAGCATCGGAATCTAAAACTGGACTCACAGGAGAGGTTCAAATCATAGAGAGTGAGAGTGTCAGTCCTCTTGTACATAAGTCGGCATTGTGCCTTTTCAATTTAATTCCGATGCAATTTCTGTGTTTCATCGTGAATTGGAAGGTACAAGGTATACAGTAAACCTGAAGTGAAGCATCGGAATTTAAAACTTGACTCACAGGAGAGGTTCAAATCATAAAAAGAGAGAGTGTCAATCCTCTTTTACTTAAGTCTTTATTGTGCTTTGAATTAAATTCGGATGCAATTTCTGTATTTCATCGTCAATAAGAAGGTCCAAGGGATACATTAAACCTGAAGTGAGGCATCGGAATCTAAAACTGGACTCACAGGAGAGGTTCACATCATAGAAAGTGAGAGTGGCAGTCCACTTGTACTTATGTCGGCATTATGCCTTTTGTATTAAATTCCGATGCAATTTCTGTGTCTCATCGTCAATAACAAGGTGCAAGGAATACAGTAAACCTGAAGTGACGCATCGGAATCTAAAACTGGACTCACTGGAGAGGTTCAAATAATAGAAAATGAGAGTGTCAGTCCTCTTTTACTTAAGTCGGCATTGTGCGTTTTGTATTAAATTCGGATGCAATTTCTGTGTTTCATCATCAATAAGAAGGTCCAACTGATACAGTAAACCTGAAGTGAAGCATCGGAATCTATAACTGGACACACAGGAGAGGTTCAAATCATAGAAAGTGAGAGTGTCAGTCCTCTATTACTTAAGTCGGCATTGTGCCTTTTGTACTAAATTCCGATGCAATTTCTGTGTTTCATCGTCAATAAGAAGGTGCAAGGTATACAGTACACCTGAAGTTAAGCATCGGAATCTAAAACTGGACTCACAGGAGAGGTTCAAATCATAGAAAGAGAGAGTGTCAGGCCTCTTTTACTTTAGTTGGCATTGTGCCTTTTGTATTAAATTCCGATGCAATTTCTGTGTTTCATCGTCAATAAAAAGGTCCAAGGGATACAGCAAACCTGAAGTGAGGCATCGGAATCTAAAACTGGACCCACAGGAGAGGTTCTAATCATAGAAAGAGAGAGTGTCAGTCCTCTTTTTCTTAAGTCGGCATTCTGCCTTTTGTATTATATTCGGATGCAATTTCTGTGTTTCATCGTCAATAAGAAGGTCCAAGGTCTACAGTAATTTTGACGTGAAGCACCGGAATCTAAAACTGGACTCACAGGAGAGGTTCAAATCGTAGAAGGTGAGAGTGTCAGTCCTTTTGTACTTAAGTCTGCATTGTGCCTTTTGTATTAAATTCGGATGCAATTTCTGTGTTTCATCGTCAGTAAGAAGGTGCAAGGTATACAGTAAACCCGAAGTGAAGCATCGGAATCTAAAACTGGAGTCACACGAGAGGTTCAAATCGTCGAAAGTGAGAGTGTCACTCCTCTTGTACTTGAGTCGGCAATGTGCCTTTTGTATTAAATTCGGATGCAATTTCTGTGTTTCATCGTCAATAAGAAGGTGCAAGGTATACAGTATACCTGAAGTGACGCATCGGAATCTAAAACTGGACACACAGGAGAAGTTCATATCATTGAAAGTGAGAGTGTCAGACCTCTTGTCTTTAAGTCTGCATTGTGCCTTTTGTATTAAACTCGGATGAATTTCTGTGCTTCATCGTCAATAAGAAGGTGCAAGGTACACAGTAAACCTGAAGTAAAGCATCGGAATCTAAAACTGGACTCACACGAGACGTTCAAATCGTAGAAAGTGAGAGTGTCAGTCCTCTTGTACTTATGTCGCCATTGTGCTTTTTGTATTAAATTCGGATGCAATTACTGTGTTTCATCGTCAATAAGAAGGTCCAAGCTATACAGTAAACCTGAAGTGAAGCATCGTAATCTAAAATTGGACTCACAGCAGAGGTTCAAATCATAGAAAGTGAGAGTTTCAATCCTCTTGTACTTAGGTCGGCATAGTGCCTTTTGAATTTAATTCCGATGCAATTTCTGTGTTTCATCGTCAATAAGAAAGTGCAAGGTATACAGTAAACCTGAAGTGAAGCATCTGAATCTAAAACTGGACACACAGGAGAGGTTCAAATCATAGAAAGTGAGAGTGTCAGTCCTCTTGTAATTAAGTCTGCATTGCGCATTTTGTATTAAATTCGGATGAATTTCTGTGCTTCATCGTCAATAAGAAGGTGCAAGGTACACAGTAAACCTGAAGTAAAGCATCGTAATCTAAAACTGGACTCACAGGAGAGGTTCAAATCAAAGAAAGTGAGAGTTTCAGTCCTCTTGTACTTAGGTCGGCATAGTGCCTTTTGTATTAAATTCGGATGTTCTTCGTCAATAAGAAGGTGCAAGGATACAGTAAACCTGAAGTGAAGCATCGGAATCTAAAACTGGACTCACAGGAGAGGTTCAAATCATAGAAAGAGAGAGTGTCAAGCCTCTGTTACTTTAGTCGTCATTGTGCTTTTTGAATTAAATTCGGATGCAATTTCTGTGTTTCATCGTCAATAAGAAGGTGCAAGGTGTACAGTAAACCTGAAGTGAAGCATCGGAATCTAAAACTGGACTCACAGGAGAGGTTCGTATCACAGAAAGTGAAAGTGTCGGTCCTCTTTTACTTAAGTCGGCATTGTGCTTTTTGTATTAAATTCGGATGCAATTTCTGTGTTTCATCGTCAATAAGAAGGTGCAAGGTATACAGTAAACCTGAAGTGAAGCATCGGAATCTTAAACTGGACTCACAGGAGAGGTTCAAATGACAGAAAGTGAGAGTGTCAGTCCTCTTTTACTTAAGTCGGCATTGTGCCTTCTGTATTAAATTCGGATGCAATTTCTGTGTTTCATCGTCAATCAGAACGGCCAAGGGATACAGTAAACCTGAAGTGAAGCATCGGAATCTGAAACTGGACTCACAGGAGAGGTTCAAATCATAGAAAGTTAGAGTGTCAGTCCTCTTATACTTAAGTCAGCATTGTGCCTTTTGTATTAAATTCGGATGTAAACTCTGTGTTTCATCGTCAATAAGGAGGTCCAAGGGATGCAGTAAACATGAAGTGAAGCATCGGAATCTAACACTGGACACACAGGAGAGGTTCAAATCATAGAAAGTGTGAGTGTCAGTCCTCTTGTACTTAAGTCAGCATTGTGGATTTTGTATTAAATTCGGATGCAATTGCTGTGTTTCATCGTCAATAAGATGGTGCGAGGTATACAGTAAACCAGAAGTGAGCATCGGAATCTAAAACTGGACTCACAGTAGAGGTTCAAACTATAGAAAGTTAGAATGTCAGTCGCTTCTACTTAAGTCGGCATTGCGCATTTTGTATTAAATTTGGATGCAATTACTGTGTTTCATCGTCATTTAGAAGGTCCAAGGGATACAGTAAACCTGAAGTAAAGCATCGGAATCTAAAACTGGACTCACAGGACAGGTTCAAATCATAGATAGTTAGAGTGTCAGTCCTCTTGTACGTAAGTCGGCATTGTGCATTTTGAATTTAATTCCGATGCAATTTCTGTGTTTCATCGTCAATAAGAAGGTGAAAAGTATACAGTAAACCTGAAGTGAAGCATCGGAATCTAAAACTGGACTCACAGGAGAGTTTCAAATCATACAGAGTTAGAGTGTCAGTCCTCTTGTACTTAAGTCGGCATTGTGCCTTTTGAATTTAATTCCGATGCAATTTCTGTGTTTCATCGTCAATAAGAAGGTGCAAGGTATACAGTAAACCTGAAGTGAAGCATCGGAATCTAAAACTGGACTCACAGGAGAGGTTCAAAACATAAAAAGAGAGAGTGTCAATCCTCTTTTACTTAAGTCGGCATTGTGCCTTTTGTATTAAATTCGGATGCAATTTCTGTGTTTCATCGTCAATAAGAAGGTGCAAGGTATACAGTAAACCTGAAGTGAAGCATCGGAATCTAAAAGTGGACTCCCCGGAAAGGTTCAAATCATAGAAAGAGAGAGTGTCAGTCCTCTTTTACATAAGTCGGCATTGTGCCTTTTGTATTAAAACCGGATGCAATTTCTGAGTTTCATCATCAATGAGAAGGTCCAAGGGATACAGTAAACATGAAGTAAAGCATCGGAATCTAACACTGGACATACAGGAGAGGTTCAGATCATAGGAAGTGAGTGTGTCAGTCCTCTTGTACTTAAGTCGGCATTGTGGATTTTGTATTAAATTCGGATGTAACTTCTGTGTTTCATCGTCAATAAGAAGGTGCAAGGTATACAGTAAACCAGAAGTGAAGCATCGGAATCTAAAACTGGACTCACAGTAGAGGTTCAAATCATAGAAAGTTAGAGGGTCGGTCCTCTTGTACTTAAGTCGGCATTGTGCATTTCGTATTAAATTCGGATGCAATTACTGTGTTTCATCGTCATTTAGAAGGTCCAAAGGATACAGTAAACCTGAAGTAAAGCATCGGAATCTAAAACTGGACTCACAGGAGAGGTTCAAATTATAGATAGTTAGAGTGTCAGTCCTCTTGTACATAAGTCGGCATTGTGCCTTTTGAATTTAATTCCGATGCAATTTCTGTGTTTCTTCGTCCATAAGGAGGTGCAAGGTATACAGTAAACCTGAAGTAAAGCATCGGAATCTAAAACTGGACTCACAGGAGAGGTTCAAATCATAGAGAGTGAGAGTGTCAGTCCTCTTGTACATAAGTCGGCATTGTGCCTTTTCAATTTAATTCCGATGCAATTTCTGTGTTTCATCGTGAATTGGAAGGTACAAGGTATACAGTAAACCTGAAGTGAAGCATCGGAATTTAAAACTTGACTCACAGGAGAGGTTCAAATCATAAAAAGAGAGAGTGTCAATCCTCTTTTACTTAAGTCTTTATTGTGCTTTGAATTAAATTCGGATGCAATTTCTGTATTTCATCGTCAATAAGAAGGTCCAAGGGATACATTAAACCTGAAGTGAGGCATCGGAATCTAAAACTGGACTCACAGGAGAGGTTCACATCATAGAAAGTGAGAGTGGCAGTCCACTTGTACTTATGTCGGCATTATGCCTTTTGTATTAAATTCCGATGCAATTTCTGTGTCTCATCGTCAATAACAAGGTGCAAGGAATACAGTAAACCTGAAGTGACGCATCGGAATCTAAAACTGGACTCACTGGAGAGGTTCAAATAATAGAAAATGAGAGTGTCAGTCCTCTTTTACTCAAGTCGGCATTGTGCGTTTTGTATTAAATTCGGATGCAATTTCTGTGTTTCATCGTCAATAAGAAGGTGCAAGGTATACAGTACACCTGAAGTTAAGCATCGGAATCTAAAACTGGACTCACAGGAGAGGTTCAAATCATAGAAAGAGAGAGTGTCAGGCTTTTTTTACTTTAGTTGGCATTGTGCCTTTTGTATTAAATTCCGATGCAATTTCTGTGTTTCATCGTCAATAAAAAGGTCCAAGGGATACAGCAAACCTGAAGTGAGGCATCGGAATCTAAAACTGGACCCACAGGAGAGGTTCTAATCATAGAAAGAGAGAGTGTCAGTCCTCTTTTTCTTAAGTCGGCATTCTGCCTTTTGTATTATATTCGGATGCAATTTCTGTGTTTCATCGTCAATAAGAAGGTCCAAGGGATACAGTAAACCTGAGGTGAAGCATCGTAATCTAAAACGGGACTCACAGGAGAGGTTCAAATCATAGAAAGAGAGAGTGTCAGTCCTCTTGTACTTAAGTCGGCATTGTCCCTTTTGTATTAAATTCGGATGCAATTTTGTATTTCATCGTCAATAAGAAGGTCCAAGGATACAGTAAACCCGAAGTGAAGCATCGGAATCTAACACTGGACACACTGGAGCGGTTCAAATCATAGAAAGTGAGAGTGTCAGTCCTCTTGTACTTCAGTCGGCATTGTGCATTTAGCATTAAATTCGGATGCAATTTCTGTGTTTTATCGACAATAAGAAGGTGCAAGGTATACAGTAAACCTGATGTGAAGCATCGAAATCTAAAACTGGACTCACAGTAGAGGTTCAAATCATAGAAAATTAGTGTCAGTCCTCTTGTACTTAAGTCGGCATTGTGCCTTTTGTATGAAATTCGGATGCAATTACTGTGTTTCATCGTCAATTAGAAGATCCTAGCAATATAGTAAACCTCAAGTGAAGCATCGGAATCTAAAACTGGACTCACAGCAGACGTTCAAATCATAGAATGTGAGAGTGTCAGTCCTCTTTTACTTAAGTCGGCATTGCGCCTTTTGTATTAAATTCGGATGCAATTTCTGTGTTTCATCGTCAATAAGAAGGTCCAAGGGATACAGTAAACCTGAAGTGAAGGATCGGAATCTAAAACTGGACTCACAGGAGAGGTTCAAATCATAGAAAGTGAGAGTGTCAGTAATCTTGTACCTAAGACGGCATTGTGCCTTTTGTATTAAATTCGGATACAATTTCTGTGTTTCGTCGTCAGTAAGAAGGTGCAAGGTATACAGTAAACCCGAAGTGAAGCATCGGAATCTAAAACTGGACTAACAGCAGAGGTTCAAATCGTAGAAAGTGAGAGTGTCAGTCCTCTTGTACTTAAGTCGGCAATGTGCCTTTTGTATTAAATTCGGATGCAATTTATGTGTTTCATCGTCAATAAGAAGGTGCAAGGTATACAGTAAACCTGAAGTGACGCATCGGAATCTAAAACTGGACACACAGGAGAGGTTCAAATCATTGAAAGTGAGAGTGTCAGACCTCTTGTCTTTAAGTCTGCATTGTGCCTTTTGGATTAAATTCGGATGAATTTCTGTGCTTCATCGTCAATAAGAAGGTGCAAGGTACACAGTAAACCTGAACTAAAGCATCGGAATCTAAAACTGGACTCACAGGAGACGTTCAAATCGTAGAAAGTGAGAGTGTCAGTCCTCTTGTACTTGAGTCGCCATTGTGCCTTTTGTATTAAATTCGGATGCAATTACTGTGTTTCATCGTCAATAAGAAGGTCCAAGCTATACAGTAAACCTGAAGTGGAGCATCGTAATCTAAAACTGGACTCACAGGAGAGGTTTCGAATCATAGAAAGTGAGAGTTTCAGTCCTCTTGTACTTAGGTCGGCATAGTGCCTTTTGAATTTAATTCCGATGCAATTTCTGTGTTTCTTCGTCAATAAGAAGGTGCAAAGATACAGTAAACCTGAAGTGAAGCATCGGAATCTAAAACTGGACTCACAGGAGATGTTCAAATGATAGAAAGAGAGAGTGTCAGGCCTCTGTTACTTTATTCGGCATTGTGCCTTTTGTATTAATTTCCGATGCAATTTCTGTGTTTGATCGTCAATAAGAAGGTCCAAGGTCTACAGTAATTTTGACGTGAAGCATCGGAATCTAAAACTGGACTCACAGGAGAGGTTCAAATCGTAGAAAGTGAGAGTGTCAGTCCTCTTGGTTTTAAGTCGGCAATGTGCTTTTTGTATTAAATTCGGATGCAATTTATGTGTTTCATCGACAATAAGAAGGTGCAAGGTATACAGTAAACCCGAAGTGAAGTATCGGAATCTAAAACTGGACTAACAGGAGAGGTTCAAATCGTAGAAAGTGAGAGTGTCAGACCACTTAAAGTTAAGTCGGCATTGTGCATTTTGAATTTATTTCCGATGCAATTTCTGTGTTTCATCGTCAATAAGAAGGTGCAAGGTATACAGTAAGCCTGAAGTGAAGCATCGGAATCTAAAACTGGACTCAGAGAAGAGGTTCAAATCTTAGAAAATTTGTGTCTTTTACTTAAGTCGGCATTGTGCTTTTTGTATCAAACTCGGATGCAATTTCTGTGTTTCATCGTCAATCAGAACGTCCAAGGGTTACAGTAAACCTGAAGTGAAGCATCGGAATCTGAAACTGGACTCACAGGAGAGGTTTAAATCATAGAAAGTTAGAGTGTCAGTCCTCTTATACTTAAGTCGGCATTGTGCCTTTTGTATTAAATTCGGATGTAAACTCTATGTTTCATCGTCAATAAGAAGGTCCAAGGGATACAGTAAACCTGAAGTGAAGCATCGGAATCTAAAACTGGACTCACAGGAGAGGTTCAAATCATAGAAAGTGAGAGTGTCAGTCCTCTTTTCCTTAAGTCGGCATAGTGCCTTTTGTATTAAATTCCGATGCAATTTCTGTGTTTCATCGTCGATAAGAAGGTGCAAGGTATACAGTAAACCTGAAGTGATGCATCGGAATCTAAATCTGGACTCACAGGGAGGTTCAAATCATAGTAAGAGAGAGTGTTAGTCCTCTTTTACTTAAGTCGGCATTGTGCCTTTTGTATTAAATTCGGATGCAATTTCGTTGTTTCATCGTCAATAATAAAGTCCAAGGGATACAGTAAACCTGAAGTGAAGCATTGGAATCTAAAACTGGACTCACAGGAGAGGTTCAAATCATAGAAAGAGAGAGTGTCAGTCCTCTTTTACTTAAGTCGGCATTGTGCCTTTTGTATTAAATTCGGATGCAATTTCTGTGTTTCATCGTCAGTAAGAAGGTACAAGGTATACAGTAAACTTGAAGTGAAGCATCGGAATCTAAAAGTGGACTCACAGGAGAGGTTCAAATCATAGAAAGAGAGAGTGTCAGTCCTCTTTTACATAAGTCGGCATTGTGCCTTTTGTATTAAATCCGGGTGCAATTTCTGTGTTTCATCGTCAATAAGAAGGTCCAAGGGATACAGTAAACATGAAGTGAAGCGTCGGAATCTAACACTGGACACACAGGGGAGGTTCAAATCATAAAAGTGAAAGTGTCAGTCCTCTTGTACTTAAGTCGGCATTGTGGATTTTGTATTAAATTCGGATGCAATTACTGTGTTTCATCGTCAATAAGAAGGTGCAAGGTATACAGTAAACCAGAAGTGAAGCATCGTAATCTAAAACTGGACTCACAGTAGAGGTTCAAATCATAGAAAGTTAGAATGTCAGTCCTCTTGTACTTAAGTCGGCATTGTGCATTTTGTATTAAATTCGGATGTAATTACTGTGTTTCATCGTCATTTAGAAGGTCCAAGGGATACAGTAAACCTGAAGTAAAGCATCGGAATCTAAAACTGGACTCACAGGAGAGGTTCAAATCATAGATAGTTAGAGTGTCAGTCCTCTTGTACGTAAGTCAGCATTGTGCATTTTGAATTTAATTCCGATGCAATTTCTGTTTTTCATCGTCAATAAGAAGGTGCAAAGTATACAGTAAACCTGAAGTGAAGCATCGGAATCTAAAACTGGACTCACAGGAGAGGTTCAAATCATAGAGTGTTAGAGTGTCAGTCCTCTTGTACTTAAGTCGGCATTGTGCCTTTTGAATTTAATTCCGATGCAATTTCTGTGTTTCATCGTCAATAAGAAGGTGCAAGGTATACAGTAAACCTGAAGTGAAGCATCGGAATCTAAAACTGGACTCACAGGAGAGGTTCAAATCATAAAAAGAGAGAGTGTCAATCCTCTTTTACTTAAGTCGGCATTGTGCCTTTTGTATTAAATTCCGATGCAATTTCTGTGTTTCATCGTCAATAAGAAGGTGCAAGGTATACAGTAAACCTGAAGTGAAACATCGGAATCTAAAAGTAGACTCACAGGAAAGGTTCAAATCAAAGAAAGTGAGAGAGTCAGTCCTCTTTTACATAAGTCGCCATTGTGCCTTTTGTATTAAATCCGGATGCAATTTCTGTGTTTCATCATCAATAAGAAGGTCCAAGGGATACAGTAAACCTGAAGTAATGCATCGGAATCTAAAACTGGACTCACAGGAGAGGTTTAAATCATAGATTGTTAGAGTGTCAGTCCTCTTGTACATAAGTCGGCATTGTGCCTGTTGAATTTAATTCCGATGCAATTTCTGTGTTTCATTGTCAATAAGAAGGAGCAAGGTATACAGTAAACCTGAAGTGAAGCATCGGAATCTAAAACTAGACTCACAGGAGAGGTTCAAATCATAGAGAGTTACAGTGTCAGTCCCCTTGTACTTAAGTCGGCATTGTGCCTTTTGAATTTAATTCCGATGCAATTTCTGTGTTTCATCGTCAATAGGAAGGTACAAGGTATATAGTAAACCTGAAGTGAAGCATCGGAATTTAAAACTGGACTCACAGGAGAGGTTCTAATCATAAAATGAGAGAGTGTCAATCCTCTTTTACTTAAGTCTTTATTGTGCTTTGAATTAAATTCGGATGCAATTTCTGTATCTCATCGTCAATAAGAAGGTCCAAGGGATACATTAAACCTGAAGTGAAGCATCGGAATCTAAAACTGGACTCACAGGAGAGGTTCAAATCGTAGAAAGTGAGAGTGTCAGTCCTCTTGGTTTTAAGTCGGCAATGTGCTTTTTGTATTAAATTCGGATGCAATTTATGTGTTTCATCGACGATAAGAAGGTGCAAGGTATACAGTAAACCCGAAGTGAAGTATCGGAATCTAAAACTGGACTCACAGGAGAGGTTCAAATCGTAGAAAGTGAGAGTGTCAGACCACTTAAAGTTAAGTCGGCATTGTGCATTTTGAATTTATTTCCGATGCAATTTCTGTGTTCCATCGTCAATAAGAAGGTGCAAGGTATACAGTAAGCCTGAAGTGAAGCATCGGAATCTAAAACTGGACTCAGAGGAGAGGTTCAAATCTTAGAAAATTAGTGTCTTTTACTTAAGTCGGCATTGTGCTTTTTGTATTAAATTCGGATGCAATTTCTGTGTTTCATCGTCAATAAGAAGGTGCAAGGTATACAGTAAACCTGAAGTGAAGCATCGGAATCTAAAACTGGACTCACAGGAGAGGTTCGTATCACAGAAAGTGAGAGTGTCGGTCCTCTTTTACTTAAGTCGGCATTGTGCTTTTTGTATTAAATTCGGATGCAATTTCTGTGTTTCATCGTCAATAAGAAGGTGCAAGGTATACAGTAAACCTGAAGTGAAGCATCGAAATCTTAAACTGGACTCACAGGAGAGGTTCAAATGACAGAAAGTGAGAGTGTCAGTCCTCTTTTACTTAAGTCGGCATTGTGCCTTTTGTATCAAACTCGGATGCAATTTCTGTGTTTCATCGTCAATCAGAACGTCCAAGGGATACAGTAAACCTGAAGTGAAGCATCGGAATCTGAAACTGGACTCACAGGAGAGGTTTAAATCATAGAAAGTTAGAGTGTCAGTCCTCTTATACTTAAGTCGGCATTGTGCCTTTTGTATTAAATTCGGATGTAAACTCTGTGTTTCATCGTCAATAAGAAGGTCCAAGGGATACAGTAAACCTGAAGTGAAGCATCGGAATCTAAAACTGGACTCACAGGAGAGGTTCAAATCATAGAAAGTGAGAGTGTCAGTCCTCTTTTCCTTAAGTCGGCATAGTGCCTTTTGTATTAAATTCGGATGCAATTTCTGTGTTTCATCGTCAGTAAGAAGGTACAAGGTATACAGTAAACTTGAAGTGAAGCATCGGAATCTAAAAGGGGACTCACAGGAGAGGTTCAAATCATAGAAAGAGAGAGTGTCAGTCCTCTTTTACATAAGTCGGCATTGTGCCTTTTGTATTAAATCCGGGTGCAATATCTGTGTTTCATCGTCAATAAGAAGGTCCAAGGGATACAGTAAACATGAAGTGAAGCATCGGAATCTAACACTGGACACACAGGAGTGGTTCACATCATAAAAGTGAGAGTGTCAGTCCTCTTGCACTTAAGTCGGCATTGTGGATTTTGTATTAAATTCGGATGCAATTACTGTGTTTCATCGTCAATAAGAAGGTGCGAGGTATACAGTAAACCAGAAGTGAAGCATCGTAATCTAAAACTGGACTCACAGTAGAGGTTCAAATCATAGAAAGTTAGAATGTCAGTCCTCTTGTACTTAAGTCGGCATTGTGCATTTTGTATTAAATTCGGATGTAATTACTGTGTTTCATCGTCATTTAGAAGGTCCAAGGGATACAGTAAACCTGAAGTAAAGCATCGGAATCTAAAACTGGACTCACAGGAGAGGTTCAAATCATAGATAGTTAGAGTGTCAGTCCTCTTGTACGTAAGTCGGCATTGTGCATTTTGAATTTAATTCCGATGCAATTTCTGTTTTTCGTCGTCAATAAGAAGGTGCAAAGTATACAGTAAACCTGAAGTGAAGCATCAGAATCTAAAACTGGACTCACAGGAGAGGTTCAAATCATAGAGTGTTAGAGTGTCAGTCCTCTTGTACTTAAGTCGGCATTGTGCCTTTTGAATTTAATTCCGATGCAATTTCTGTGTTTCATCGTGAATAAGAAGGTGCAAGGTATACAGTAAACCTGAAGTGAAGCATCGGAATCTAAAACTGGACTCACAGGAGAGGTTCAAATCATAAAAAGAGAGAGTGTCAATCCTCTTTTACTTAAGTCGGCATTGTGCTTTTGTATTAAATTCCGATGCAATTTCTGTGTTTCATCGTCAATAAGAAGGAGCAAGGTATACAGTAAACCTGAAGTGAAACATCGGAATCTAAAAGTAGACTCACAGGAAAGGTTCAAATCAAAGAAAGTGAGAGTGTCAGTCCTCTTTTACATAAGTCGCCATTGTGCCTTTTGTATTAAATCCGGATGCAATTTCTGTGTTTCATCATCAATAAGAAGGTCCAAGGGATACAGTAAACCTGAAGTAAAGCATCGGAATCTACAACTGGACTCACAGGAGAGGTTTAAATCATAGAATGTTAGAGTGTCAGTCCTCTTGTACATAAGTCGGCATTGTGCCATTTGCATTTAATTCCGATGCAATTTCTGTGTTTCATCGTCAATAAGAAGGAGCAAGGTATACAGTAAACCTGAAGTGAAGCATCGGAATCTAAAACTGGACTCACAGGAGAGGTTCAAATCATAGAGAGTTACAGTGTCAGTCCCCTTGTACTTAAGTCGGCATTGTGCCTTTTGAATTTAATTCCGATGCAATTTCTGTGTTTCATCGTCAATAGGAAGGTACAAGGTATACAGAAAACCTGAAGTGAAGCATCGGAATTTAAAACTGGACTCACAGGAGAGGTTCAAATCATAAAATGAGAGAGTGTCAATCCTCTTTTACTTAGTCTTTTTTGTGCTTTGAATTAAATTCGGATGCAATTTCTGTATTTCATCGTCAATAAGAAGGGCCAAGGGATACATTAAACCAGAAGTGAAGCATCGGAATCTAAAACTGGACTCACAGGAGAGGTTCAAATCATAGAAAGTGAGGGTGTCAGTCCTCTTGTACTTATGTCGGCATTGTGCTTTTTGTATTAAATTCCGATGCAATTTCTGTGTCTCATCGTCAATAAGAAGGTGCAAGGGATACAGTAAACCTGAAGTTAAGCATCGGAATCTAAAACTGGACTCACAGGAGAGGTTCAAATCATAGAAAGAGAGAGTGTCAGGCCTCTTTTACTTTAGTCGGCATTGTGCCTTTTGTATTAAATTCCGATGCAATTTCTGTGTTTCATCGTCAATAAGAAGGTCCAAGGGATACAGCAAACCTGAAGTGAAGCATCGGAATCTAAAACTGGACCCACAGGAGAGGTTCTAATCATAGAAAGGGAGAGTGTCAGTCCTCTTTTACTTAAGTCGGCATTCTGCCTTTTGTATTATATTCGGATGCAATTTCTGTGTTTCATCGTCAATAAGAAGGTCCAAGGGATACAGTAAACCTGAGGTGAAGCATCGCAATCAAATACTGGACTCACAGGAGAGGTTCAAATCATAGAAAGGGAGAGTGTCAGTCCGCTTGTACTTAAGTCGGCATTGTGCCTTTTGTATTAGATTCGGATGCAATTTCTGTATTTCATCGTCAATAAGAAGGTGCAAGGTATACAGTAAACCCGAAGTGAGGCATCGGAATCTAACACTGGATACACTGGAGAGGTTCAAATCATAGAAAGTGAGAGTGTGAGTCCTCTTGTACTTAAGTCGGCATTGTGCATTTTGTATTAAATTCGAATGCAATTTCTGTGTTTCATCGTCAATAAGAAGGTGCAAGGTATACAGTAAACCTGATGTGAAGCATCGAAATCTAATACTGGACTCACAGTAGAGGTTCAAATCATAGAAAGTTAGAGTGTCAGTCCTCTTGTACTTAAGTCGGCATTGTGCCTTTTGTATTAAATTCGGATGCAATTACTGTGTTTCATCGTCAATTAGAAGGTCCTAGGGATATAGTAAACCTGAAGTGAAGCATCGGAATCTAAAACTGGACTCGCAATAGAGGTTCAAATCATAGAAAGTTAGAGTGTCCGTCCTCTTGTACTTAAGTCGGCATTGTGCCTTTTGTATTGAAATCGGATGCTATTACTGTGTTTCATCGTCAATTAGAAGGTCCTAGGTATACAGTAAACCTGAAGTGAAGCATCGGAATCTAAAACTGGACTCACAGGAGAGGTTCAAATCGTAGAAAGTCAGAGTGTCAGTCCTCTTGTACTTAAGTCGGCATTGTGCCTTTTGTATTAAATTCCGATGCAATTTCTGTGTTTCATCGTCAATAAGAAGGTGCAAGGTATACAGTAAATCTGAAGTGAAGCATCGGCATCTAAAACAGGACTCACAGCAAAGGTTAAAATCATAGAAAGTGAGAGTGTCAGTCCTCTTTTACTTAAGTCGGCATTGCGCCTTTTGTATTAAATTCGGAAGCAATTTCTGTGTTTCATCGTCAATAAGAAGGTCCAAGGGATACAGTAAACCTGAAGTCAAGGATCGGAATCTAAAACTGGACTCACAGGAGAGGTTCAAATCGTAGAAAGTGAGAGTGTCAGTCCTCTTTTACATAAGTCGGCATTGTGCTTTTTGTATTAAATCCGGAGGCAATTTCTGTGTTTCATCGTCAGGAAAAAGGTCCAAGGGATACAGTAAACATGAAGTGAAGCATCGGAATCTAACACTGGACACACAGGAGAGGTTCAAATCATAGAAAGTGAGATTGTCAGTCCACTTGTACTTAAGTCGGCATTGTGCATTTTGTATTTAATTCGGATGCAATTACTGTGTTTCATTGTCATTTAGAAGGTCCAAGGGATACAGTAAACCTGAAGTAAAGCATCGGAATCTAAAACTGGACTCACAGGAGAGATTCAAATTATAGATAGTTAGAGTGTCAGTCCTTTTGTACGTAAGTCGGCATTGTGACTTTTGAATTTAATCCCGATGCAATTTCTGTGTTTCATCGTCAATAAGAAGGTGCAAGGTATACAGTAAACCTGAAGTGAAGCATCCGAATCTATCACTGGATACACTGGAGAGGTTCACATCATAGAAAGTGAGAGTGTCAGTCCTCTTGTACTTATGTCGGCATTGTGCCTTTTGTAATAAATTCCGATGCAATTTCTGTGTCTCTTCGTCAATAAGAATGTGCAAGGAATACAGTAAACCTGAAGTGACGCATCGTAATCTAAAACTTGACTCACTGGAGAGGTTCAAATCATAGAAAATGAGAGTGTCAGTCCTCTTTTACTTAAGCCGGCATTGTGCGTTTTGTATTATATTCGGATGCAATTTCTGTGTTTCATCGTCAATAAGAAGGTCCAACTGATACAGTAAACCTGAAGTGAAGCATCGGAATCTAAAACTGGACTTACAGGAGAGGTTCAAATCATAGAAAGTGAGAGTGTCAGGCCTCTTTTACTTTAGTCGGCATTGTGCCTTTTGTATTAAATTCCGATGCAATTTCAGTGTTTCATCGTCAATAAGAAGGTGCAAGGTACACAGTAAACCTGAAGTTAAGCATCGGAATCTAAAACTGGACTCACACGAGGGGTTCAAATCATAGGAAGAGAGAGTGTCAGGCCTCTTTTACTTTAGTCGGCAATGTGCCTTTTGTATTAAATTCCGATGCAATTTCTGTGTCTCATCGTCAATAAGAAGGTCCAAGGAATACAGTAAACCTAAAGTGAAGCATCCGAATCTATCACTGGATACACTGGAGAGGTTCAAATCATAGAAAGTGACAGAGTCAGTCCTCTTGTACTTAAGTCGGCATAGTGCATTTTGTATTAAATTTGGATGCAATTTCTGTGTTTCATTGTCAATAAGAAAGTGCAAGGTATACAGTAAACCTGATGTGAAGCATCGAAATTTAAAACTGGACTCACAGTAGAGGTTCAAATCATAGAAAGTTAGAGTGTCAGTCCTCTTGTACTTAAGTCGGCATTGTGCCTTTTGTAATAAATTCGGATGCAATTACTGTGTTTCATCGTCAATTAGAAGGTCCTAGGGATATAGTAAACCTGAAGTGAAGCATCGGAATCTAAAACTGGACTCACAGGAGAGGGTTAAAATCATAGAAAGTGAGAGTGTCAGGCCTCTTTTACTTCAGTCGGCATTGTGCCTTTTGTATTAAATTCCGATGCAATTTCTGTGTTTCATCGTCAATAAGAAGGTCCAAGGGATACAGCAAACCTGAAGTGAAGCATCGGAATCTAAAACTGGACCCACAGGAGAGGTTCTAATCATAGAAAGAGAGAGTGTCAGTCCTCGTTTACTTAAGTCGGCATTCTGCCTTTTGTATTATATTCGGATGCAATTTCTGTGTTGCATCGTCAATAAGAAGGTCCAAGGGATACAGTAAACCTGAGGTGAAGCATCGTAATCAAAAACTGGACTCACAGGAGAGGTTCAAATCATAGAAAGATAGAGTGTCAGTCCGCTTGTACTTAAGTCGGCATTGTGCCTTTTGTATTAAATTCGGATGCAATATCTGTATTTCATCGTCAATATGAAGGTCCAAGGGATACAGTAAACCCGAAGTGAAGCATCGGAATCTAACACTGGACACACTGGAGAGGTTCAAATCATAGAAAGTGAGAGTGTCAGTCCTCTTGTACTTAGGTCGGCATTGTGCATTTTGTATTAAATTCGGATGCAATTTCTGTGTTTCATCGTCAATAAGAAGGTGCAAGGTATACAGTAAACCTGATGTGAAGCGTCGAAATCTAAAACTGGACTCACAGTAGAGGTTCAAATCATAGAAAGTTAGAGTGTCAGTCCTCTGGTACTTAAGTCGGCATTGTGCCTTTTGTATTAAATTCGGATGCAATTACAGTGTTTCATCGTCAATTAGAAGGTCCTAGGGATATAGTAAACCTGAAGTGAAGCATCGGAATCTAAAACTGGACTCACAGGAGAGGTTCATATCATAAAAACAGAGAGTGTCAATCCCCTTTTACTTAAGTCGTTATTGTGCTTTGAATTAAATTCGGATGCAATTTCTGTATTTCATCGTCAATAAGAAGGTCCAAGGGATACATTAAACTGGAAGTAAAGCATCGGAATCTAAAACTGGACTCACAGGAGAGGTTCACATCATAGAAAGTGAGAGTGTCAGTCCTCTTGTACTTATGTCGGCATTGTGCCTTTTGTATTAAATTTCGATGCAATTTCTGTGTCTCATCGTCAATAAGAAGGTGCAAGGAATACAGTAAACCTGAAGTGACGCATCGTAATCTAAAACTGGACTCACTGGAGAGGTTCATATCATAGAAAATGAGAGTGTCAGTCCTCTTTTATTTAAGTCGGCATTGTGCTTTTGTATTATATTCGGATGCAATTTCAGTGTTTCATCGTCAATAAGAAGGTCCAACTGATACAGTAAACCTGAAGTGAAGCATCGGAATCTAAAACTGGACTTACAGGAGAGTTTCAAATCATAGAAAGTGAGAGTGTGAGGCCTCTTCTACTTTAGTCGGCATTGTGCCATTTGTATTAAATTCCGATGCAATTTCTGTGTTTCATCGTCATTAAGAAGGTGCAAGGTATACAGTAAACCTGAATTTAAGCATCGGAATCTAAAACTGAACTCACAGGAGAGGTTCAAATCATAGAAAGAGAGAGTGTCAGGCCTCTTTTACTTTAGTTGGCATTGTGCCTTTTGTATTAAATTCCGATGCAATTTCTGTGTTTCATCGTCAATAAGAAGGTCCAAGGGATACAGCAAACCTGAAGTGAAGCATCGGAATCTAAAACTGGACCCACAGGAGAGGTTCAAATCATAGAAAGAGAGAGTGTCAGTTCTCTTTTACTTAAGGCGGCATTCTGCGTTTTGTATTATATTCGGATGCAATTTCTGTGTTTCATCGTCAATAAGAAGGTCCAAGGGATACAGTAAACCTGAGGTGAAGCATCGTAATCTAAAACTGGTTTCACAGGAGAGGTTCAAATCATGGAGCGAGAGAGTGTCAGTCCGCTTTTACTTAAGTCGGCATTGTGCCTTTTGTTTTAAATTCGTATGCAATTTCGGTATTTCATCGTCAATAAGAAGGTCCAAGGGATACAGAAAACCTGAAGTGAAGCATCGGAATCTAACACTGGACACACTGGAGAAGTTCAAATCATAGAAAGTCAGAGTGTCAGACCTCCTGTACTTAAGTCGGCATTGTGCATTTTGTATTTAATTCGGATGCAATTTCTGTGTTTAATCGTCAATTAGAAGGTGCAAGGTATACAGTAAACCTGATGTGAAGCATCGAAATCTAAAACTGCACTCACAGTAGAGGTTCAAATCATAGAAAGTTAGATTGTCAGTCCTCTTGTACTTAAGTCGGCATTGTGCCTTTTGTATTAAATAAGATGCAATTACTTTGTTTCATCGCCAATTAGAAGGTCCTAGGGATATAGTAAACCTGAAGTGAAGCATCGGAATCTAAATCTGGACTCACAGGAGAGGTTCAAATCATAGAAAGGTAGAGTGTCAGTCCTCTTGTACTTCAGTCGGCATTGTGCCTTTTGTATTAAATTCCGATGCAATTTCTGTGTTTCATCGTCAATAAGAAGGTCCAAGGGATACAGCAAACCTGAAGTGAAGCATCGGAATCTAAAACTGGACCCACAGGAGAGGTTCTAATCATAGAAAGAGAGAGTGTCAGTCCTCTTTTACTTAAGTCGGCATTCTGCCTTTTGTATTATATTCGGATGCAATTTCTGTGTTTCATCGTCAATAAGAAGGTCCAAGGGATACAGTAAACCTGAGGTGAAGCATCGTAATCAAAAACTGGACTCACAGGAGAGGTTCAAATCATAGAAAGATAGAGTGTCAGTCCGCTTGTACTTAAGTTGGCATTGTGCCTTTTGTATTAAATTCGGATGCAATATCTGTATTTCATCGTCAATATGAAGGTCCAAGGGATACAGTAAACCCGAAGTGAATCATCGGAATCTAACACTGGACACACTGGAGAGGTTCAAATCATAGAAAGTGAGAGTGTCAGTCCTCTTGTACTTAGGTCGGCATTGTGCATTTTGTATTAAATTCGGATGCAATTTCTGTGTTTCATCGTCAATAAGAAGGTGCAAGGTATACAGTAAACCTGATGTGAAGCGTCGAAATCTAAAACTGGACTCACAGTAGAGGTTCAAATCATAGAAAGTTAGAGTGTCAGTCCTCTGGTACTTAAGTCGGCATTGTGCCTTTTGTATTAAATTCGGAATCAATTACAGTGTTTCATCGTCAATTAGAAGGTCCTAGGGATATAGTAAACCTGAAGTGAAGCATCGGAATCTAAAACTGGACTCACAGGAGAGGTTCATATCATAAAAAGAGAGAGTGTCAATCCCCTTTTACTTAAGTCGTTATTGTGCTTTGAATTAAATTCGGATGCAATTTCTGTATTTCATCGTCAATAAGAAGGTCCAAGGGATACATTAAACTGGAAGTGAAGCATCGGAATCTAAAACTGGACTCACAGGAGAGGTTCACATCATAGAAAGTGAGAGTGTCAGTCCTCTTGTACTTATGTCGGCATTGTGCCTTTTGTATTAAATTTCGATGCAATTTCTGTGTCTCATCGTCAATAAGAAGGTGCAAGGAATACAGTAAACCTGAAGTGACGCATCGTAATCTAAAACTGGACTCACTGGAGAGGTTCATATCATAGAAAATGAGAGTGTCAGTCCTCTTTTATTTAAGTCGGCATTGTGCTTTTGTATTATATTCGGATGCAATTTCAGTGTTTCATCGTCAATAAGAAGGTCCAACTGATACAGTAAACCTGAAGTGAAGCATCGGAATCTAAAACTGGACTTACAGGAGAGGTTCAAATCATAGAAAGTGAGAGTGTCAGGCCTCTTTTACTTTAGTCGGCATTGTGCCATTTGTATTAAATTCCGATGCAATTTCTGTGTTTCATCGTCATTAAGAAGGTGCAAGGTATACAGTAAACCTGAATTTAAGCATCGGAATCTAAAACTGTACTCATAGGAGAGGTTCAAATCATAGAAAGAGAGAGTGTCAGGCCTCTTTTACTTTAGTTGGCATTGTGCCTTTTGTATTAAATTCCGATGCAATTTCTGTGTTTCATCGTCAATAAGAAGGTCCAAGGGATACTTCAAACCTGAAGTGAAGCATCGGAATCTAAAACTGGACCCACAGGAAAGGTTCAAATCATAGAAAGAGAGAGTGTCTGTTCTCTTTTACTTAAGGCGGCATTCTGCGTTTTGTATTATATTCGGATGCAATTTCTGTGTTTCATCGTCAATGAGAAGGTCCAAGGGATACAGTAAACCTGAGGTGAAGCATCGTAATCTAAAACTGGTTTCACAGGAGAGGTTCAAATCATGGAGCGAGATAGTGTCAGTCCGCTTTTACTTAAGTCGGCATTGTGCCTTTTGTTTTAAATTCGTATGCAATTTCGGTATTTCATCGTCAATAAGAAGGTCCAAGGGATACAGTAAACCTGAAGTGAAGCATCGGAATCTAACACTGGACACACTGGAGAAGTTCAAATCATAGAAAGTGAGAGTGTCAGACCTCCTGTACTTAAGTCGGCATTGTGCATTTTGTATTTAATTCGGATGCAATTTCTGTGTTTAATCGTCAATTAGAAGGTGCAAGGTATACAGTAAACCTGATGTGAAGCATCGAAATCTAAAACTGGACTCACAGGAGAGGTTCACATCATAGAAAGTGAGAGTGTCAGTCCTCTTGTACTTAAGTCGGCATTGTGCCTTTTCTATTAAATTTGGATGCAATTACTTTGTTTCATCGCCAATTAGAAGGTCCTAGGGATATAGTAAACCTGAAGTGAAGCATCGGAATCTAAAACTGGACTCACAGGAGAGGTTCAAATCATAGGAAGGTAGAGTGTCAGTCCTCTTGTACTTAAGTCGGCATTGTGCCTTTTGTATTAAATTCGGATGCTATTACTGTGTTTCATCGTCAATTAGAAGGTCCTAGGGATACAGTAAACCTGATGTGAAGCATCGGAATCTAAAACTGGACTCACAGGAGAGGTTCAAATCATAAAAAGAGAGAGTGTCAATCCTCTTTTACTTAAGTCGTTATTGTGCTTTGAATTAAATTCGGATGCAATTTCTGTATTTCATCGTCAATAAGAATGTCCAAGGTATACATTAAACCTGAAGTGAAGCATCGGAATCTAAAACTGGACTCACAGGAGAGGTTCACATCATAGAAAGTAAGAGTGTCAGTCGTCTTGTACTTATGTCGGCATTGTGCTTTTTGTATTAAATTCCGATGCAATTTCGGTATCTCATCGTCAATAAAAAGGTGCAAGGAATACAGTAAACCTGAAGTGACGCATCGGAATCTAAAACTGGACTCACTGGAGAGGTTCAAATCATAGAAAGTGAGAGTGTCAGTCCTCTTGTACTTAAGTCGGCATTGTGCCTTTTGTACTAAATTCCGATGCAATTTCTGTGTTTCATCGTCAATAAGAAGGTGCAGGGTATACAGTAAACCGGATGTTAAGCATCGGAATCCAAAACTGGACTCACAGGAGAGGTTCAAATCATAGAAAGAGAGAGTGTCAGGCCTCTTTTACTTTAGTCGGCATTGTGCCTTTTGTATTAAATTCCGATGCAATTTCTGTGTTTCATCCTCAATAAGAAGGTCCAAGGGATACAGCAAAACTGAAGTGAAGCATCGGAATCTAAAACTGGACCCACAGGAGAGGTTCAAATCATAGAAAGAGAGAGTGTCAGTTCTCTTTTACTTAAGTCGGCATTCTGCCTTTTGTATTATTTTCGGATGCAATATCTGTGTTTCTTCGTCAATAAGAAGGTCCAAGGGATACAGTAAACCTGAAGTGAAGCATCGGACTCTAACACTGGACACACTGGAGAAGTTCAAATCATAGAAAGTGAGAGTGTCAGTCCTCTTGTACTTAAGTCGGCATTGTGCATTTTGTATTAAATTCGGATGCAATTTCTGTGTTTCATCGTCAATAAGAAATTGCAAGGTATACAGTAAACCTGATGTGAAACATCGAAATGTAAAACTGGACTCGCAGTAGAGGTTCAAATCATAGAAAGTTAGAGTGTCAGTCCTCTTGTACTTAAGTCGGCATTGTGCCTTTTGTATTAAATTCGGATGTAATTACTGTGTTTCATCGTCAATTAGAAGGTCCTAGGGATATAGGAAAAATGAAGTGAAGCATCGGAATCTAAAACTGGACTCACAGGAGAGGTTCAAAGCATAGAAAGTTAGAGTGTCAGTACTCTTGTACTTAAGTCGGCATTGTGCCTTTTGTATTAAATTCGGATGGTATTACTGTGTTTCATCGTCAATTAGAAGGTCCTAGGGATACAGTAAACCTGAAGTGACGCATCGGAATCTAAAACTGGACTTACTGGAGAGGTTCAAATCATAGAAAGTGAGAGTGTCAGTCCTCGTTTACTTAAGTCGGCATTGTGCCTTTTATATTAAATTCCGATGCAATTTCTGTGTTTCATCGTCGACAAGAAGGTGCAACGTATACAGTAAACCTTAAGTTAAGTATCGGAATCTAAAACTGGACTCACAGGAGAGGTTCATATCATAGAAAGAGAGAGTGTCAGGCCTCTTTTACTTTAGTCGGCATTGTGCCTTTTGTATTAAATTCCGATGCAATTTCTGTGTTTCATCGTCAATAAGAAGGTCCAAGGGATACAGCAAACCTGAAGTGAACCATCGGAATCTAAAACTGGACCCACAGGAGGGATTCAAATAATAGAAAGAGAGAGTGTCAGACCTCTTTTACTTAAGTCGGCATTCTGCCTTTTGTATTATATTCGGATGCAATTTCTGTGTTTCATCGTCAATAAGAAGGTCCAAGGGATACAGTAAACCTGAGGTGAAGCATCGTAATCGAAAACTGGACTCACAGGAGAGGTTCAAATCATAGAAAGAGAGAGTGTCAGTCCACTTGTACTTAAGTCGGGATTGTGCCTTTTGTATTAAATTCGGATGCAATTTCTGTATTTCATCGTCAATAAGAAGTTCCAAGGGATACAGTAAACCTGAAGTGAAGCATCGGAATCTAACGCTGGACACACTGGAGAGGTTCAAATCATAGAAAGTGACAGTGTCAGTCCTCTTGTACTTAAGTCGGCGTTGTGCATTTTGTATTTAATTTGGATGCAATTTCTGTGTGTCATCGTCAATAAGAAGGTGCAAGGTATACAGTAAACCTGATGTGAAGCATCGAAATCTAAACTGGACTCACAGTAGAGGTTCAAATCATAGAAAGTTAGAGTGTCAGCCCTCTTGTACTTAAGTCGGCATTGTGCCTTTGGTATTAAATTCGGATGCAATTACTGTGTTTCGTCGTCAATTAAAAGGTCCTAGGGATATAGTAAACCTGAAGTGAAGCATCGGAATCTAAAACTGGACTCACAGGAGAGGTTCAAATCATAGAAAGTTAGAGTGTCAGTCCGCTTGTACTTAAGTCGGCATTGTGCCTTTTGTATTAAATTCGGATGCAATTTCTGTATTTCATCGTCAATAAGAAAGTCCAAGGGATACAGTAAACCTGAAGTGAAGCAACGGAATCTAACACTGGACACACTGGAGAGGTTCTTAACATAGAAAGTGACAGTGTCAGTCCTCTTGTACTTAAGTCGGCATTATGCATTTTGTATTAAATTTGGGTGCAATTTCTGTGTTTCATTGTCATTAAGAAAGTGCAAGGTATACAGTAAACCTGAGGAGAAGCATCGGAATCTAAAATTGGACTCACGGTAGAGGTTCAAATCACAGAACGTGAGAGTGTCAGTCCTCTTTTACTTAAGTCGGCATTGTGATTTTTGTATTAAATTCGGATGCAATTTCTGTTTTTCATCGTCAATAAGAAGGTGCAAGGTATACAGTAAACCTGAGGTTAAGCATCGAAATCTAAAACTGGACTCACAGGAGAGGTTCAAATCATAGAAAGAGAGAGTGTCAGTCCTCTTTTACTTTAGTCGGCATTGTGCCTTTCGTATTAAATTCGGATGCAATTTCTGTGTTTCATCGTCAATAAGAAGTTGCAAGGTATACAGTAAACTTGATGTGAAGTTTCGGAATCTAAAGCTGGACTTACAGGAGAGGTTCAAATCATAGAAAGTGAGAGTGTCAGTCCTCTTGTACTTAAGTCGGCATTGTGCCTTTTGTATTAAATTCGGATGCAATTTCTGTGTTTCATCGTCAATACGAAAGTCCAAGGGATACAGTAAACCTGAAGTGGAGCATCGGAATCTAAAACTGCACTCACACGAGAGGTTCAAATGATATAAAGTTAAAGTGTCAGTCCTCTTGTACTTAAGACGTCATTTTGCGTTTTTTATTAAATTCGGATGCAAACTCTGTGTTCCATCGTCAATAAGAAGGTCCAAGGGATACAGTACACCTGAAGTGAAGCATCGGAATCTAAAACTGGACTCACAGGAGAGGTTCAAAACATAGACAGTTAGAGTGTCAGTCCTCTTGTACTTAAGTCGGCATTGTTCCTTTTGTATTAAATTCGGATGCAATTTCTGTGTCTTCTCGTCAATAAGATGGTCCAAGGTATACAGTAAACCTGAAGTGAAGCATCAGAATCTAAAACTGGACTCACAGGAGAGGTTCAAATCACAGACAGTGAGAGTGTCGGTCCTCTTTTACTTATGTCGGCATTGTGCTTTTTGTATTGAATTCGGATGCAATTTCTGTGTTTCATCGTCAATAAGAAGGTCCAAGGGATACAGTAAACCTGAAGTGAAGCATCGGAATCTAAAACTGGACTCACAGGAGAGGTTCAAATCACAGATAGTTAGAGTGTCAGTCCTCTTGTACTTAAGTCGGCATTGAGCCTTTTGAATTTAATTCCGATGCAATTTCTGTGTTTCATCGCCAATAAGAACGTGCAAGGTATACAGCAAACCAGAAATGACGCATCGGAATCTAAAACTGGACTCACAGGAGAGGTTCAAATCATAGAAAATGAGAGTGTCTTTCCCCTTTTACTTAAGTCGGCATTGTGCCTTTTGTATGAAATTTGGATGCATTTCTGTGTTTCATCGTCAATTAGAATGTCCAAGGGATACAGTAAACCTGAAGTGAAGCATCGGAATCTAAAACTGGACTCACAGGAGAGGTTCAAATCATAGAAAGTGAGATTGTCAGTCCTCTTGTACTTAAGTTGGCATTGTGCCTTTTGTATTAAATTCGTATGCAATTTCTATGTTTCATCGTCAATAAGAAGGTGCAAGGTATACAGTAAACCTGAAGTGACGCATCGGAATCTAGAACTGGGGTCACAGGAGAGGTTCAAATCATAGAAAGTGAGAGTGTCAGTCCTTTTGTACTTAAGTCGTTATTGTGCCTTTTGTAATAATTTCGGATGCAATTTCTGTGTTTCATCGTCAATGAGAAGGTCCGAGGTATACAGTAAACCTGATGTGAGGCATCGGAATCTAAAACTGGACTCACAGGAGAGGTTCAAATCTGAGAAAGTTAGAGTGTCAGTCCTCTTGTACTTAAGTCGGCATTGTGCCTTTTGAATTTAATTCCGCTGCAATTTCTGTGTTTCATCGTCAATAATAAGGTGCAAGGTATACAGTAAACCTGAAGTGAAGCATCGGAATCTAAAACTGGACTGACAGGAGATGTTCAAATCACAGATAGTGAGAGTGTCCGTGTTCTTGTACTTAAGTCGGCATTGTGCCTTTTGTATCAAATTCGGATGCAATTTCTGTGTTTCATCGTCAATAAGAAAGTTTAAGGGATACAGTAAACCTGAAGTGAAGCAACGGAATCTAAAACTGGACTCACAGGAGAGGTTCAAATCATAGATAGTTAGAGTGTCAGTCCTCTTGTACTTAAGTCGGCATTGTGCCTTTTGAATTTAATTCCGATGCAATTTCTGTGTTTCACCGTCAATAAGAAGGTCCAAGGGATACAGTAAACGTGAAGTGAAGCATCGGAATCTAAAACTGGACTCACAGGAGAGGTTCAAATCATAGAAATAAGAGAGTGTCAGTCCGCTTGTACTTAAGACGGCATTGTGCCTTTTGTATTAAATTCGGATGCAATTTCTGTATTTCATCGTCAATAAGAAGGTCCAAGGGATACAGTATACCTGAAGTGAAGCATCGGAATCTAAAACTGAACTCACATCAGAGGTCAAGTCATAGAAAGAGAGAGTGTCAGTCCTCTTGTACTTAAGTCGGCATTGTGCCTTTTGTATTAAATTCGGATGCAATTTCTGTGTCTCATCGTCAATAAGAAGGTGCAAGGGATACAGTAAACCTGAAGTGAAGCATCGGAATCTAAAACTGGACTCACAGAAGGGGTTCAAATCATAGAAAGAGCGAGTGGCAGTCCTCTTGTACTAACGTCGGCATTGTGCCTTTTGTATTAATTCAGATGCAATTTCTGTGTTTCATCGTCAATAAGATGGTAAAAGTATAAAGTAAAACTGAAGTGAAGCATCGGAATCTCAAACTGGACTCACAGGAGAGATTCAAATCATATAAAGTTAAAGTGTCAGTCCCCATGTACTTAAGTCGGCATTGTGATTTTTGAATTTAATTCCGAAGCAATTTCTGTGTTTCATCGTCAATAAGAAGGTGCAAGGTATACAGTAAACCTGAAGTGAAGCATCGGAATCTAAAACCGGACTTACAGGAGAGGTTCAAATCATAGATAGTTAGAGTGTAAGTCATCTTGTACTTAAGTCGGCATTGTGTCATTTGAATTTAATTGCGAAGCATTTTCTGTGTTTCATCGTCAATAAGAAGGTGCAAAGTATACAGTAAACCTGAAGTGAACCATCGGAATCTAAAACTCGACTCACAGGACAGGTTCAAATCATAGGGAGTTAGAGTGTCAGTCCTCTTGTACTTAAGTCGGCATTGTGCCTTTTGAATTTAATTCCGATGCAATTTCTGTGTTTCATCGTCAGTAAGAAGGTGCAAGGTATACAGTAAACCTGAAGTGAAGCATCGGAATCTAAAACTGGACTCACAGGAGAGGTCCAAATCATAGGAAGAGAGAGTGTAAGTCCTCTTTTACTTAAGTCGGCATTGTGCCTTTTGTATTAAATTCCGATGCAATTTCTGTGTTTCATCTTCAATAAGAAGGTCCAAGGGATACAGAAAACCGGAACTGAAGCATCGGAATCTAAAACTGGATTCACAGGAGGGTTTCAAATCATTGACAGTCAGAGTGTCAGTCCTCTTGTACTTAAGTCGGCATTGTGCCTTTTGAATTTAATTCCGATGCAATTTCTGTGTTTCATCGTCAATAAGAAGGTCCAAGAGATACGGTAAACGTTAAGTGACGCATCGGAATCTAAAACTGGGCTCACAGGAGAGGTTCAAATCATAGAAAATGAGAGTGTCAGTTCTCTTGTACTTAAGTCGGAGTTGTGCCTCTTGTATTAAATTCGGATGCAATTTCTCTGTTTAATCGTCAATAAGAAGGTCCAAGGGATACAGTAAACCTGAAGTGAAGCATCGGAATCTAAAGCTGGACTCACAGGAGAGGTTCAAAAACTAGATAGTTTAAGTGTCAGTCCTCTTGTACTTAAGTCGGCATTGTGTCTTTTGAATTTAATTCCGATGCAATTATTGTGTTTCATCGTCAATAAAAAGTTCCAAGGGATACAGTAAACCTGAAGTGAAGCATCGGAATCTAAAACTGGACTCACAGGAGAGGTTCAAATCATAGAGAGTTAGAGTGTCAGTCCTCTTGTACTTAAGTCGGCATTGTGCCTTTTGAATTTAATTCCGATGCAATTTCTGTGTTTCATCGTCAGTAAGAAGGTGCAAGGTATATTGTAAACCTGAAGTGAAGCATCGGAATCTAAAACTGGACTCACAGGAGGGTTTCAAATCATTGATAGTTAGAGTGTCAGTCCTCTTGTACTTAAGTCGGCATTGTGCCTTTTGAATTTAATTCCGATGCAATTTCCGTGTTTCATCGTCAATAAGAAGGTCCAAGGGATACGGTAAACCTGAAGTGATGCATCGGAATCTAAAACTGGGCTCACAGAAGAGGTTCAAATCATAGAACATGAGAGTGTCAGTCCTCTTGTACTTAAGTCGGAGTTGTGCCTCTTGTATTAAATTCGGATACTATTTCTGTGTTTAATCGTCAATAAGAAGGTCCAAGGTATACAGTAAACCTGAAGTGAAGCATCGGAATCTAAAACTGGACTCACAGGAGAGGTTCAAATCATAGAGAGTTAGAGTGTCATTCCTCTTGTACTTAAGTCGGCATTGTGGATTTTGAATTTAATTCCGATGCAATTTCTGTGTTTCATCGTCAATAAGAAGGTGCAAGGTATACAGTAAACCTGAAGTGAAGCATCGGAATCTAAAACTGGACTCACAGGACAGATTCAAATCATCAGATGAGAGAGTGTTAGTCCTCTTATACTTAAGTCGGCATTGTGCTTTTTTATTAATTTCCGATGCAATTTCTGTGTTTCATCGTCAATAAGAAGGTCCAAGGGATACAGTAAACCTGAAGAGAAGCATCGGAATCTAAAACTGGACTCACAGGAGAGGTTCAAATCATAGAAAGTTATATTGTCAGTCCTTTTGTAGTAAGTCGGCATTGTGCCTTTTGTATTAAATTCGGATGCATATTCCGTGTTTCATCGTCAATAAGAAGGTCCAAGTTATACAGTAAACCTAAAGTGAAGCATCGAAATCTAAAACTGGACTCACAGGAGAGGTTCAAATCAAATATAGTTAGAGTGTAAGTCCTCTTGTACTTAAGTCGGCATTGTGATTTTTGAATTTAATTCCGATGCAATTTCTGTGTTTCATCGTCGATAAGAAGGTGCAAGGTATACAGTAAACCTGAAGTGAAGCATCGGAATCTAAAACAGGACTCACAGGAGAGGTTCAAATCATAGATAATTAGAGTGTCAGTCATCTTGTACTTAAGTCGGCATTGTGTCATTTGAATTTAATTCCGATGCGATTTCTGTGTATCATCGACAATAAGAAGGTGCAAGGTATACAGTAAATCTGAAGTGAACCATCGGAATCTAAAACTGGACTCACAGGAGAGGTTCAAATCATAGAGAGTTAGAGTGTCAGTCCTCTTGTACTTAAGTCGGAATTGTGCCTTTTGAATTTAATTCCGATGCAAATTCTGTGTTTCGTCGTCAATAAGAAGGTCCAAGGGATACAGTAAACCTGAAGAGAAGCATCGGAAACTAAAACTGGACTGACAGGAGAGGTTCAAATCATAGAAAACGAGAGTGTCAGGCCTCTTGTACTTAAGTCGGCATTGTGCCTTTTGTATTAAATTCGGATGCAATTTCTGTGTTTCATCGTCTATAAGAAGGTCCAAGGGATACAGTAAACGTGAAATGAAGCATCGGAATCTAAAACTGGACTCACAGGAGAGGTTCAAATCATAGATAGTTAGAGTGTCAGTCCTCTTGTACTTAAGTCGGCATTGTATCTTTTGAATTTAATTCCGATGCAATTTCTGTGATTCATCGTCAATAACAAGGTACAAGGTATACAGTAAACCTGAAGTGAAGCATCGGAAACTAAAACTGGACTCACAGGAGAGGTTCAAATCATAGGAAGAGAGAGTGTCAGTCCTCTTTTACTTAAGTCGGCATTGTGCATTTTGTATTAAATTCCGATGCAATGTCTGTGTTTAATCGTCAATAAGAAGGTCCTAGGGATACAGAAAACCTGAAGTGAAGCGTCGGAATCTAAAACTGGACTCACAGGATGGTTTCAAATCATTGATAGTTAGAGTGTCAGTCCCCTTGTACTTAAGTCGGCATTGTGCCTTTTGAATTTAATTCCGATGCAATTTCTGTGTTTAATCGTCAATAAGAAGGTACAAGGGATACAGTAAACCTGAAGATAAGCATCGGAACCTAAAACTGGACTCACAGGAGAGGTTCAAATCATAGAAAATGAGAGTGTCAGCCCTCTTGTACATAAGTCGGCATTGTTCCTTTTGTATTAAATTCGGATGCAATTTCTGTGTTTCAACGTCGATAAGAAGATCCAAAGGATACAGTAAACCTGAAGTGAAGCATCGGAATCTAAAACGGGACTCACAGGAGAGGTTCAAATCATAGATAGTTAGAGTGTCAGTCCTCTTGTACTTAAGTCGGCATTGTGTCTTTTGAATTTAATTCCGATGCAATTTCTGTGTTTCATCGTCAATAAGAAGGTGCAAGGTATACAGTAAACCTGAAGGGAAGCATCGGAATCTGAAACTGGACTCACAGGAGAGGTTCAAACCATTGAGAGTTAGAGTGTCAGTCCTCTTGTACTTAAGTCGGCATTGTGCCTTTTGAATGTAATTCTGATGCAATTTCTGTGTTTCATCGTCAATAAGAAGGTGCACGGTATACAGTAAACCTGAAGTGAAGCATCGGAATCTAAAACTGGACTCATAGGAGAGGTTCAAATCATAGGAAGAGAAAGTGTCAGTCCTCTTTTACTTAAGTCGGAATTGTGCCTTTTGTATTAAATTCCGATGCAATTTCTGTGTTTCATCATCAATAAGAAGGTCCAAGGGATACAGTAAACCTGAAGTGAAGCATCGGAATCTAAAACTGGACTCACAGGAGAGGTTCAAGTTATTGATAGATAGAGTGTCAGTCCTCTTGTACGTACGTCGGCATTGTGCCCTTTGAATTTAATTCCGATTCAATTTATGTGTTTCATCGTCAATAAGAAGGTCCAAGGGATACAGTAAACCTGAAGTGAAGCATCGGAATCTAAAACTGGACTCACAGGAGGGTTTCAGATCATTAATAGTTAGAGTGTAAGTCCTCTTGTACTTAAGTCGGCATTGTGCCATTAGAATTTAATTCCGATGCAATTTCTGTGTTTCATCGATAATAAGAAGGTCCAAGGGATGCAGTAAACCTGAAGAGAAGCAACGGAATCTAAAACTGGACTCACAGGAGAGGTCCAAATCATAGAAAGTTAGTTTGTCAGCCCTTTTGTAGTAAGTCGGCATTGTGACTTTTGTATTAAATTCGGATGCATATTCTGTGTTTCATCGTCAATAAGAAGCTCCAAGTGATACAGTAAACCTGAAGTGAAGCATCGGAATCTAAAACTGGACTCACAGGAGAGGTTCAAATCATAGATAGTTAGAGTGTCAGTCCTTTTGTACTTAAGTCGGCATTGTGCCTTTTGAATATAATTCCGATGCAAATTCTGTGTTTAATCGTCAATAAGAAGGTCCAAGGGATACTGAAAACCTGAAGATAAGCATCGGAATCTAAAACTGGACTCACAGGGGAGGTTGAAATCATAGAAAACGAGAGTGTCAGTCCTCTTGTACTTAAGTCGGCATTGTGCCTTTTGTATTAAATTCGGATGCAATTTCTGTGTTTCATCGTCAATAAGAAGATCCAAAGAATACAGTAAACCTGAAGCGAAGCATCGGAATCTAAAACGGGACTCACAGGAGAGTTTCAAATCATAGATAGTTAGAGTGTCAGTCCTCTTATACTTAAGTCGGCATTGTGCCCTTTGAATTTAATTCCGATTCAATTTAAGTGTTTCATCATCAATAAGAAGGTCCAAGGGATACAGTAAACCTTAAGTGAAGCATCGGAATCTAAAACTGGACTTACAGGAGGGTTTCAAATCGTTAATAGTTAGAGTGTAAGTCCTCCTGTACTTAAGTCGGCATTGTGCCATTTGAATTTAATTCCGATTCAATTTCAGTGTTTCATCGTCAATAAGACGGTCCAAGTGATACAGTAAACCTGAAGATAAGCATCGGAATCTAAAACTGGATTCACATCAGAGGTTCAAATCATAGAAAACGAGAGTGTCAGTCCTCCTGTACTTAAGTCGGCATTGTGCCTTTTGTATTAAATTCGGATGCAATTTCTGTGTTTCATCGTCAATAAGAAGGTCCCAGGGATACAGTAAACCCGAAGTGAAGCATCGGAATCTAAAACGGGACTCACAGGAGAGGTTCAAATCATAGATAGTTAGAGTGTCATTCCTCTTGTAGTTAAGTCGGCATTGTGTCTTTTGAATTTAATTCCGATGCAATTTCTGTGTTTCATCGTCAATAAGAAGGTGCAAGCAATACAGTAAACCTGAAGTGAAGCATCGGAATCTAAAACTGGACTCACAGGAGAGGTTCAAATCATAAAGAGTTAGAGTGTCAGCCCTCTTGTACTTAAGTCTGAATTGTGCCTTATGAATTTAATTCCGATGCAATTTCTGTGTTTCATCGTCAATAAGAAGGTGCAAGGTATACAGTAAACCTGAAGTAAGGCATCGGAATCTAAAACTGGACTCACAGGATAGGTTCAAATCATAGGAAGAGAGAGTGTCAGTCCTCATTTACTTAAGTCGGCATAGTGCCTTTTGTATTAAATTCCGATGCAATTTCTGTGTTTCATCGTCAATAAGAAGGTCCAAGGGATACAGTAAACTTGAAGTGAAGCATCGGAATCTAAAACTGGACTCACAGGAGAGGTTCAAATCATTGATAGTTAGAGTGTCAGTCCTCTTGTACTTAAGTCGGCATTGTGCCTTTTGAATGTAATTCCGATTCAATTTCAGTGTTTCATAGTCAATAAGAAGGTGCCAGGGATACAGTAAAACTGAAGTGAAGCAACGGAATCTAAAACTGGACTCACAGGCGGGTTTCAAATCATTGATAGTTAGAGTGTCAGTCCTCTTGTACTTAAGTCGGCATTGTGCATTTGGAATTTAATTCCGATTCAATTTCAGTGTTTCATCGTCAATAAGAAGGTCCAAGGGATACAGTAAACCTAAAGAGAAGCATCAGAATCTAAAACTGGACTCACAGGAGAGGTTCAAATCATAGAAAGGGAGAGTGTCAGTCCTCTTGTACTTAAGTCGGCATTGTGCCTTTTGTATTGAATTCGGATGCAATTTCTGTGTTCCATTGTCAATAAGAAGGTCCAAGGGATACAGTAAACCTGAAGTGAAGCATCGGAATCTAAAACTGGACTTACAGGAGAGGGTCAAATCATAGATAGTTAGAGTGTCAGTCCTCTTGTACTTAAGTCGGCATTGTGCCTTTTGAATTTAATTCCGATGCAATTTCTGTGTTTCATCGTTAATAAGATGGTCCAAGGGATACAGTGAATCTGAAGAGAAGTATCGGAATCTAAAACTGGACTCACAGGAGAGGTTCAAATCATAGAAAGTTAGATTGTCAGTCATCTTGTACTTAAGTCGGCATTGTGCCTTTTGAATTTAATTCCGATGCATGCCTACGTTTCATCGTCAATAAGAAGGTCCAAGGGATACAGTAAACCTGAAGTGACGCATCGGAATCTAAAACTGGACTCACAGGAGGGGTTCAAATCGTTGATAGTTAGAGTGTCGGTCATCTTGTACTTAAGTCGGCATTGTGCCTTTTGAATTTAATTCCGATGCATGCCTGCGATTCATCGTCAATACGAAGGTCCAAGGGATACAGTAAACCTGAAGTGAAGCTTCGGAATCTAAAACTGGACTCACAGGAGAGGTTCAAATCATAGAAAATTAGAGTGTCAGTCCTCTTGTAGTTAAGTCGGCTTTGTGCATTTTGAATTTAATTCCGATGCAATTTCTGTGTTTCATCGGAAATAAGAAGGTGCAAGGTACACAGTAAACCTGAAGTGAAGCATCGGAATCTAAAACTGGACTCACAGGAGAGGTTCAAATCATAGAAATCGAGAGTGTCAGTACTCTTGTACTTAAGTCGGCATTGTGCCTTTTTTATTAAAATTCGGATCCGATTTCTGTGTTTCATCGTCAATAAGAAGGTCCAAGGTATACAGTAAACCTGACGTGAAGCATCGGAATCTAAAACTGGACTCACAGGAGAGGTTCAAATCATTGATAGTTAGAGTCTCAGTCCTCTTGTACTTAAGTCGGCATTGTCCCTTTTGAATTTAATTCCGATGCAATTTCTGTGTTTCATCGTCAATAAGAAGGAGCAAGGTATACAGTAAACCTGAAGTGAAGCATCGGAATCTAAAACTGGACGCACAGGAGAGGTTCAAATCATAGAAAGTTAGAGTGTCAGTCCTCTTGTAGTTAAGTCGGCTTTGTGCATTTTGAATTTAATTCCGATGCAATTTCTGTGTTTCATCGGAAATAAGAAGGTGCAAGGTACACAGTAAACCTGAAGTGAAGCATCGGAATCTAAAACTGGACTCACAGGAGAGGTTCAAATCATAGAAATCGAGAGTGTCAGTCCTCTTGTACTTATGTCGGCATTGTGCCTTTTTTATCAAATTCGGATCCAATTTCTGTGTTTCATCGTCAATAAGAAGGTCCAAGGTGTACAGTAAACCTGACTTGAAGCATCGGAATCTAAAACTGGACTCACAGGAGAGGTTCAAATCATTGATAGTTAGAGTCTCAGTCCTCTTGTACTTAAGTCGGCATTGTCCCTTTTGAATTTAATTCCGATGCAATTTCTGTGTTTCATCGTCAATAAGAAGGTGCAAGGTATACAGTAAACCTGAAGTGAAGCATCGGAATCTAAAACTGGACTCACAGGTGAGGTTCAAATCATAGGAACAGAGAGTGTCCGTCCTCTTTTACTTAAGTCGGCATTGTGCCTTTTGTATTAAATTCGGATGCAATATCTGTATTTCATCGACAATAAGAAGGTCCAAGGGATACAGTAAACGTGAAGTGAAGCATCGGAATCTAAAACTGGACTCACAGGAGAGGTTCAAATCATAGATAGTTAGAGTGTCAGTCCTCTTGTACTTAAGTCGGCACTGTGTCATTTTGAATTTAATTCCGATGCAAATTCTGTGTTTCATCGTCAATAAGAAGGTCCAAGGGATGCAGTAAACCCGAAGAGAAGCATCGGAATACAAAACTGGACTCACAGGAGAATTTCAAATCATAGATAGTTAGAATGTCAGTATTCTTGCTCTTAAGTCGGCATTGTGTCTTTTGAATTTAATTCCGATGCAATTTCTGTGTTTCATCGTCTATAAGAAGGTGCAAGATATACAGTAAACCTGAAGTCAAGCATCGAAATCTCAAACTGGACTCACAGGAGAGGTTCAAATCATAGAGGGTTAGAGTGTCAGCCCACTTGTACTTAAGTCGGCATTGTGCCTTTTGAATTTAATTCCGATGCAATTTCTGTGTTTCATCGTCAATAAGAAGGTCAAAGGTATACAGTTAACCTGAAGTGAAGCATCGGAAGCGAAAACTGGACTCACAGGAGAGGTTCAAATCATAGATAGTTAGAGTGTCCGTCCTCTTTTACTTAAGTCGGCATTGTGCCTTTTGTATTAAATTCGGATGCAATATCTGTATTTCATCGTCAATAAGAAGATCCAAGGGATACAGTAAACGTAAAGTGAAGCATCGGAATCTAAAACTGAACTCACAGGAGAGGTTCAAGTCAATGAAATTTAGATTGTCAGTCCTTTTGTACTTAAGTCGGCATTGTGCCTTTTATATTAAATTCCGATTCAATTTCAGTGTTTCATCGTCAATAAGAAGGTGCCAGGGATACAGTAATACTGAAGTGAAGCAACGGAATCTAAAACTGGACTCACAGGCGGGTTTCAAATCATTGATAGTTAGAGTGTCAGTCCTCTTGTACTTAAGTCGGCATTGTGCATTTTGAATTTAATTCCGATTCAATTTCAGTGTTTCATCGTCAATAAGAAGGTGCAAGGGATACAGTAAACCTAAAGAGAAGCATCAGAATCTAAAACTGGACTCACAGGAGAGGTTCAAATCATAGAAATTTATATTGTCAGTCCTTTTGTACTTAAGTCGGCATTGTGCCTTATGTATTAAATTCGGATGCAATTTCTGTGTTCCATCGTCAATAAGAAGGTCCAAGGGATACAGTAAACCTGAAGTGAAGCATCGGAATCTAAAACTGGACTCACAGGAGAGGTTCAAATCATAGATAGTTAGAGTGTCAGTCCTCTTAAACTTAAGTCGGCATTGTGTCTTTTGAATTTAATTCCGACGCAATTTCTGTGTTTCATCGTCAATAAGAAGGTCCAAGGAATACAGTATACCTGAAGTGAAGGATCGGAATCTAAAACTGGACTCACAGGAGAGGTTCAAATCATAGAAAGTTGGATTGTCAGTCCTTTTGAACTTAAGTCGGCATTGTTCCTTATGTCTTAAATTCGGATACAATTTTTGTGTTTCATCGTCAATAATAAGGTCCAAGGGTTACAGTAAACCTGAAGTGAAACATCGGAATCTAAAACTGGACTCACAGGAGAGGTTCAAATCGTAGAAAGTTTGATTGTCAGTCCTCTTGCAGTTAGGTCGGCATTGTGCCTTTTGTATTATATTCGGATGCAATTTCTGTGTTTCATCGTCAATAAAAAGGTCCAATGGATACAGTAAACCTGAAGTGAAGCATCTGAATTTAAAACTGGACTCACAGAAGAGGTTCAAATCATAGAAAGTTAGATTGTCAGCCCTTTAGTACTTAACTCGTCATTGTGCCTTTTGTATTAAATTCGGATTCAATTTCTGTGTTTCCTCGTCAATAAGAAGATCAAAGGGATACAGTAAACCTGAAGTGAAGCTTCGGAATCTAAAACTGGACTCAAAGGAGATGTTCAAATCATTGATAGTTAGAGTGTCAGTCCTCTTGTACTTATGTCGGCATTGTGTCTATTGAATTTAATTCCGATGCAATTTCTGTGTTTCATCGTCAATAAGAAGGTTCAAGGGATACAGTAAACCTGAAGAGAAGCATCGGAATCTAAAACTGGACTCACAGGAGAGGTTGAAATCATAGAAAGTTAGAGTGTCAGTCCTCTTGTAGTTAAGTCGGCTTTGTGCATTTTGAATTTAATTCCGATGCAATTTCTGTGTATCATCGGAAATAAGAAGGTGCAAGGTACACAGTAAACCTGAAGTGAAGCATCGGAATCTAAAACTGGACTCACAGGAGAGGTTCAAATCATAGAAATCGAGAGTGTCAGTCCTCTTGTACTTAAGTCGGCATTGTGCCTTTTTTATTAAATTCGGATCCAATTCTGTGTTTCATCGTCAATAAGAAGGTCCAAGGTATACAGTAAACCTGACGTGAAGCATCGGAATCTAAAACTGGACTCACAGGAGAGGTTCAAATCATTGATAGTTAGAGTCTCAGTCCTCTTGTACTTAAGTCGGCATTGTCCCTTTTGAATTTAATTCCGATGCAATTTCTGTGTTTCATCGTCAATAAGAACGTGCAAGGTATACAGTAAACCTGAAGTGAAGCATCGGAATCTAAAACTGGACTCACAGGAGAGGTTCAAATCATAGAAAGTTAGAGTGTCAGTCCTCTTGTAGTTAAGTCGGCTTTGTGCATTTTGAATTTAATTCCGATGCAATTTCTGTGTTTCATCGGAAATAAGAAGGTGCAAGGTACACAGTAAACCTGAAGTGAAGCATCGGAATCTAAAACTGGACTCACAGGAGAGGTTCAAATCATAGAAATCGAGAGTGTCAGTCCTCTTGCACTTAAGTCGGCATTGTGCCTTTTTTATTAAATTCGGATCCAATTTCTGTGTTTCATCGTCAATAAGAAGGTCCAAGGTATACAGTAAACCTGACGTGAAGCATCGGAATCTAAAACTGGACTCACAGGAGAGGTTCAAATCATTGATAGTTAGAGTCTCAGTCCTCTTGTACTTAAGTCGGCATTGTCCCTTTTGAATTTAATTCCGATGCAATTTCTGTGTTTCATCGTCAATAAGAACGTGCAAGGTATACAGTAAACCTGAAGTGAAGCATCGGAATCTAAAACTGGACTCACAGGAGAGGTTCAAATCATAGAAAGTTAGAGTGTCAGTCCTCTTGTAGTTAAGTCGGCTTTGTGCATTTTGAATTTAATTCCGATGCAATTTCTGTGTTTCATCGGAAATAAGAAGGTGCAAGGTACACAGTAAACCTGAAGTGAAGCATCGGAATCTAAAACTGGACTCACAGGAGAGGTTCAAATCATAGAAATCGAGAGTGTCAGTTCTCTTGTACTTAAGTCGGCATTGTGCCTTTTTTATTAAATTCGGATCCAATTTCTGTGTTTCATCGTCAATAAGAAGGTCCAAGGTATACAGTAAACCTGACGTGAAGCATCGGAATCAAAACTGGACTCACAGGAGAGGTTCAAATCATTGATAGTTAGAGTCTCAGTCCTCTTGTACTTAAGTCGGCATTGTCCCTTTTGAATTTAATTCCGATGCAATTTCTGTGTTTCATCGTCAATTTGAAGGTGCAAGGTATACAGTAAACCTAAAGTGAAGCATCGGAATCTAAAACTGGACTCACAAGTGAGTTTCAAATCATTGGAAGAGAGAGTGTCCGTCCTCTTGTACTTAAGTCGGCATTGTGCCTTATGTATTAAATTCCGATGCAATTTCTGTGATTCATCGCCAATAAGAAGCTCCAAGGGATACAGTAAACCCGAAGTGAAGCATCGGAATCTCAAACTGGACTCACAGGAGAGGTTCAAATCATAGAGAGTTAGAGTGTCAGTCCTCTTGTACTTAAGTCGGCATTGTGCCTTTTGAATTTAATTCCGATGCAATTTCTGTGTTTCATCGTCAATAAGAAGGTGCAAGGTATACAGTAAACCTGATGTGAAGCATCGGAATCTAAATCTGGACTCACAGGAGAGGTTCAAATCAGAGGAAGAGAGAGTGTCAGTCCACTTTGACTTAAGTAGGCATTGTGCCTTTTGTATTAATTTGGATGCAATTTCTGTATTTCATCGTCAATAAGAAAGTCCAAGGAATACAGTAAACCTGAACTGAAGCATCGGAATCCAAAACTGGACTCACAGGAGGGGTTCAAATCGTTGATAATTAGAGTGTCAGTCATCTTGTACTTAAGTCGGCATTGTGCCTTGTGAATTTAATTCCGATGCAATTTCTGTGTTTCATCGTCAATAAGAAGGTCCACGAAATACAGTATACCTGAAGTGAAGCATCGGAATCTAAAACTGGACTCACAGGAGGGGTTCAAATCATTGATAGTTAGAGTGTCAGTCCTCTTGTACTTAAGTCAGCATTGTGCCTCTTGAAATTAATTCCGATGCAATTTCTGTGTTTCATCGTCAATAAGAAGGTCCAAGGGATACAGTAAACCTGAAGTTAAGCATCGGAACCTAAAACTGGACTCGCAGGAGAGGTTGAAATCATAGAAAGTTAGAGTGTCAGTCCTCTTGTAGTTAAGTCGGCTTTGTGCATTTTGAATTTAATTCCGATGCAATTTCTGTGTATCATCGGAAATAAGAAGGTGCAAGGTACACAGTAAACCTGAAGTGAAGCATCGGAATCTAAAACTGGACTCACAGGAGAGGTTCAAATCATAGAAATCGAGAGTGTCAGTCCTCTTGTACTTAAGTCGGCATTGTGCCTTTTTTATTAAATTCAGATCCAATTTCTGTGTTTCATCGTCAATAAGAAGGTCCAAGGTATACAGTAAACCTGACGTGAAGCATCGGAATCTAAAACTGGACTCACAGGAGAGGTTCAAATCATTGATAGTTAGAGTCTCAGTCCTCTTGTACTTAAGTCGGCATTGTCCCTTTTGAATTTAATTCCGATGCAATTTCTGTGTTTCATCGTCAATAAGAACGTGCAAGGTATACAGTAAACCTGAAGTGAAGCATCGGAATCTAAAACTGGACTCACAGGAGAGGTTCAAATCATAGAAAGTTAGAGTGTCAGTCCTCTTGTAGATAAGTCGGCTTTGTGCATTTTGAATTTAATTCCGATGCAATTTCTGTGTTTCATCGGAAATAAGAAGGTGCAAGGTACACAGTAAACCTGAAGTGAAGCATCGGAATCTAAAACTGGACTCACAGGAGAGGTTCAAATCATAGAAATCGAGAGTGTCAGTTCTCTTGTACTTAAGTCGGCATTGTGCCTTTTTTATTAAATTCGGATCCAATTTCTGTGTTTCATCGTCAATAAGAAGGTCCAAGGTATACAGTAAACCTGACGTGAAGCATCGGAATCTAAAACTGGACTCACAGGAGAGGTTCAAATCATTGATAGTTAGAGTCTCAGTCCTCTTGTACTTAAGTCGGCATTGTCCCTTTTGAATTTAATTCGATGCAATTTCTGTGTTTCATCGTCAATTAGAAGGTGCAAGGTATACAGTAAACCTAAAGTGAAGCATCGGAATCTAAAACTGGACTCACAAGTGAGTTTCAAATCATTGGAAGAGAGAGTGTCCGTCCTCTTTTACTTAAGTCGGCATTGTGCCTTTTGTATTAAATTCGGATGCAATATCTGTATTTCATCGTCAATAAGAAGGTCCAAGGGATACAGTAAACGTGAAGTGAAGCATCGGAATCTAAAACTGGACTCACAGGAGAGGTTCAAATCATAGATAGTTAGAGTGTCAGTCCTCTTGTACTTAAGTCGGCACTGTGTCACTTTGAATTTAATTCCGATGCAAATTCTGTGTTTCATCGTCAATACGAAGGTCCAAGGGATACAGTAAACCTGAAGAGAAGCATCGGAATCTATAACTGGACTCACAGGAGAATTTCAAATCATAGATAGTTAGAGTGTCAGTCCTCTTGCCCTTATGTCGGCATTGTGTCTTTTGAATTTAATTCCGATGCAATTTCTGTGTTTCATCGTCTATAAGAAGGTGCAAGATATACAGTAAACCTGAAGTGAAGCATCGGAATCTAAAACTGGACTCACAGGAGAGGTTCAAATCATAGATAGTTAGAGTGTCAGTCCTCATGTATTTAAGTCGGCATTGTGTCTTTTCAATTTAATTCCGATGCAATTTCTTTGTTTCATCGCCAATAAGAAGGTCCAAGGGTTACAGTAAACCTGAAGAGAAGCATCGGAATGTAAAATTGGACTCACAGGAAAGGTTCCAATCATAGAAAGTTAAAGTGTCAGTCCTCTTGTACTTAAGTCGGCATTGTGCCTTTTGTATCAAATTCGGATGCAATTTCTGTGTTTCATCGTCATTAAGAACGTCCAAGGGATACAGTAAACCTGAAGTCAAGCATCGAAATCTCAAACTGGACTCACAGGAGAGGTTCAAATCATAGAGGGTTAGATTTTCAGCCCACTTGTACTTAAGTCGGCATTGTGCCTTTTGAGTTTAATTCCGATGCAATTTCTGTGTTTCATCGTCAATATGACGGTGGAAGGTATACAGTAAACCTGAAGTGAGGCATCGTAATCTAAAACTGGACTCACATGAGGGGTTCAAATCATAGAAAGTGAGAGTGTCAGTCCTCTAGTACTTAAGTCGGCATTGTGTCTTTTGTATTAAATTCGGATACAATTTCTGTGTTTCATCGTCAATAAGAAGGTGCAAGGTTCACAGTAAACCTGAAGTGAAGCATCGGAATCTAAAACTGGACTCACAGGAGGGGTTCAAATCCTAGATAGTTAGAGTGTCAGTCCTCTTATACTTAAGTCGGCATTGTGTCGTTTGAACTTAATTCCGATACAATTTCTGGGTTTCATCGTCAATAAGAAGGTGCAAGGTATATAGTAAACCTGAAGTGAAGCATCGGAATCTAAAACTGGACTCACTGGAGAGGTTCAAATCATAGAAAGTGAGAGTGTCAGTCCTCTTGTACGTAAGTCGGCATTGTGCCTTTTGAATTTAATTCCGATGCAATATCTGTGTTTATTCGTCAATAGGTAGGTCCAAGGGATACAGTAAACCAGAAAAGAAGCATGGGAATCTAAAACTGGACTCACTGGAGAGGTTCAAATCATAGAAAATGAGAGTGTCAGTCCTCTTGTACTTAAGTCGGCATTGTGCCTTTTGAATTTAATTCCGATGCAATTTCTGTGTTTCATCGTCAATAAGACGGAGCAGGGTATACAGTACACCTGAAGTGAAGCATCAGAATCTAAAACTGGACTCACAGGAGAGGTTCAAACCATAGAGAGTGAGAGTGTCAGACCTCTAGTACTAAAGTCGGCATTGTTCCTTTTGTATTAAATTCGGGTGCAATTTCTGTGTTTCATCGTCAATAAGAAGGTCCAAGGGATACAGGAAACCTGACGTGAAGCATCGGAATCTAAAACTGGACTCACAGAAGAGGTTCAAATCATAGAAAGTGAGAGTGTCAGTCCTCTTGTACTTAAGTCGGCATTGTGCCTTATGTATTAAATTCCGATGCAATTTCTGTGATTCATCGCCAATAAGAAGCTCCAAGGGATGCAGTAAACCCGAAGTGAAGCATCGGAATCTCAAACTGGACTCACAGGAGAGGTTCAAATCATAGAGAGTTAGAGTGTCAGTCCTCTTGTACTTAAGTCGGCATTGTGCCTTTTGAATTTAATTCCGATGCAATTTCTGTGTTTCATCGTCAATAAGAAGGTGCAAGGTATACAGTAAACCTGATGTGAAGCATCGGAATCTAAATCTGGACTCACAGGAGAGGTTCAAATCATAGGAAGAGCGAGTGTCAGTCCACTTTGACTTAAGTCGGCATTGTGCCTTTTGTATTAATTTGGATGCAATTTCTGTATTTCATCGTCAATAAGAAAGTCCAAGGAATACAGTAAACCTGAACTGAAGCATCGGAATCCAAAACTGGACTCACAGGAGGGGTTCAAATCGTTGATAATTAGAGTGTCAGTCATCTTGTACTTAAGTCGGCATTGTGCCTTGTGAATTTAATTCCGATGCAATTTCTGTGTTTCATCGTCAATAAGAAGGTCCAAGAAATACAGTATACCTGAAGTGAAGCATCGGAATCTAAAACTGGACTCACAGGAGGGGTTCAAATCATTGATAGTTAGAGTGTCAGTCCTCTTGTACTTAAGTCAGCATTGTGCCTCTTGAAATTAATTCCGATGCAATTTCTGTGTTTCATCGTCAATAAGAAGGTCCAAGGGATACAGTAAACCTGAAGTTAAGCATCGGAATCTAAAACTGGACTCGCAGCAGAGGCTCAAATCATTGATAGTTAGAGTGTCAGTCCTCTTATACTTAAGTCGGCATTGAGCCTTTTGTATTAAATTCGGATGCAATTTCTGTGTTTCATCGTGAATAAGATGGTCCAAGGGATACAGTAAACCTGAAGTGAAGCATCGGAATTTAAAACTGGACTCACAGGAGAGGTCCAAATCGTAGGAAGTTTGATTGTCAGTCGTCTTGCAGTTAGGGCCGGCATTGTGCTTTTTGTATTAAATTCGGATGCAATTTCTGTGTTTCATCGTCAATAAGAAGGTCCAATGGATACAGTAAACCTGAAGTGAAGCATCGGAAACTAAAACCGTACTCACAGCAGAGGTTCAAATCATCGATAGTTAGAGTGTCAGTCCTCTTGTACTAAAGTCAGCATTGTGTCTTTTGAATTTAATTCCGATGCAATTTCTGTGTTTCATCGTCAATAAGAAGGTGCAAGGTATAGAGTAAACCTGAAGTGAAGCATCGGAATCTTAAACTGGACTCACAGAAGAGGTTCAAATCATAGAAAGTGAGAGTTTCAGTCCTTTTGTACTCAAGTCGGCATTGTGTCTTTTGAATTTAATTCCGTTGCAATTTCTGTGGTTCATCGTCAATAAGAAAGTCCAAGGGATACAGAAAAACCTGAAGAGAAGCATCGGAATCTAAAACTGGACTCACAGGAGAGGTTCAAATCATAGAAAGTTAGTGTGTCAGACCTCTTGTACTGAAGTCGGCATTGTGCTTTTTGAAATTAATTCCGATGCAATTTCTGTGTTTCATCGTCAATATGACGGTGCAAGGTATACAGTAAACCTGAAGTGAAGCATCGTAATCTAAAACTGGTCTCACAGGAGAGGTTCAAATCATAGAAAGAGAGAGTGACAGTCCTCTTTTACTTAAGTCGGCATTGTGACTTTTGTATTAAATTCGGTTGCAATTTCTGTGTCTCATCGTCAATAAGAAGATCCAAGGGATACAGTAAACCTGAAGTGAAGCATAGGAATCTAAAAATGGACTCACAGGAGAGGTTCAAATCATAGAAAACGAGAGTGTCACTCCTCTCGTACTTAAGTCGGCAATGTGCCTTTTGTATTAAATTCGGATGCTATTTCTGTGTTACATCGTCAATAAGAAGGTCCAAGGGATACAGTAACCTGAAGTGAAGCATCGGAATCTAAAACTGGACTCACAGGAGAGGTTCAAATCATTGATATATAGAGTGTCAGTCCTCTAATACTTATGTCGGCATTGTGTCTTTTGAATATAATTCCGATGCAATTTCTGTGTTTCACCGTCAATGAGAAGGTGCAAGGAATACAGTAAACCTGAAGTGTTGCATCAGTATCTAAAACTGGACACACAGGAAAGGTTCAAATCATAGAGAGTTAGAGTATCAGTCCTCTTGTACTTAAGTCGGCATTGTTCCTTTTGAATTTAATTCCGATGCAATTACTGTGTTTCATCGTCAATAAGAAGGTGCAAGGTATACAGTAAGCCTGAAGTGAAGCATCGGAATCAAAAACTGGACTCACAGGAGAGGTTCAAATCATAGGAAGAGAGAGTGTCAGTCCTCTTTTACTAAAGTCGGCATTGTGCCTTTTGTATTAAATTCGGATGCAATTTCTGTATTTCGTCAATAAGAAGGTCCAAGGGATACAGTAAACCTGAATTGATGCTTCGGAAACTAAAACTAGGCTCACAGGAGAGGTTCAAATCATAGATAGTTAGAGTGTCAGTCCTCTTGTACTTATGTCGGCATTGTGTCGATTGAATTTAATTCTGATGCAATTTCTGTGTTTCATCGTCAATAAGAAGGTTCAAGGGATACAGTAAACCTGAGGAGAAGCATCGGAATCTAAAACTGGAATCACAGGAAAGGTTCAAATCATAGACAGAGAGAGTGACAGTCCTCTTTTACTTAAGTCGGCATTGTGACTTTTGTGTTAAATTCGGATGCAATTTCTGTGTTACATCGTCAATAAGAAGATCCAAGGGATACAGTAAACCTGAAGTGAAGCATCGGAATCTAAAACTGGACTCACAGGAGAGGTTCAAATCATAGAAAGGGAGAGTGTCAGTCCTCTTGTACTTAAGTCGGCATTGTGCCTCTTGTATTAAATTCGGATGCAATTTCTGTGTTTCATCGGCAATAAGAAGGTGCAAGTTACACAGTAAACCTGAAGTGAAGCATCGGAATCTAAAACTGGACTCACAGGAGAGGTTCAAATCATAGAAATCGAGAGTCTCAGTATTCTTGTACTTAAGTCGGCATTGTGCCTTTTGAATTTAATTCCCATGGAATTTCTGTATTTCATCGTCAATAAGAAGGTGCAAGGTATACAGTAAACCTGAAGTGAAGCATCGGAATCTAAAACTGGACTCACAGGAGAGGTTCAAACATTGGAAGAGAGAGTGTCAGTCCCCTTTTACTTAAGTCGGCATTGTGCCTTTTGTATTAAATTCGGATGCAATTTCTGTATTTCATCGTCAATAAGAAAGTCCAAGGGATACAGTAAACCTGAAGTGAAGCATCGGAATCTAAAACTGGACTAACAGGAGCGGTTCAAATCATAGATAGTTAGAGTGTCAGTCCCCTTGTACTTAAGTCGGCATTGTGTCTTTCGAATTTAATTCCGATGCAATTTCTGTGTTTCATCGTCGATAAGAAGGTCCAAGGGATACAGTAAAACTGAAGAGAAGCATCGTAATCTAAAACTGAACTCACAGGAGAGGTTCAAGTCATAGAAAGATAGAGTGTCAGTCCTCTTGTACTTAAGTCGGCATTGTGCCTTTTGAATTTAATTCCGATGCAATTTCTGTGTTTCATCGTCAATATGACGGTGCAGTGTATACAGTAAACCTGAAGTGAAGCATCGTAATCTGAAACTGGACTCACGGGAGGGGTTCAAATCATAGAAACTGAGAGTGTCAGTCCTCTAGTACTTAAGCCGGCATTGTGCCTTTTGTATTAAATTCGGATGCAATTTCTGTGTGTCATCGTCAATACGAAGGTCCAAGGCATACAGTAAACCTGAAGTGAAGCATAGGAATCTAAAACTGGACTCACAGGAGAGGTTCAAATCATAGAAAGTTAGAGTGTCAGTCCTCTTGTACTTAAGTCGGCATTGTGCAATTAGAATTTAATTCCGATGCAATTTTTGTGTTTCATCGTCAATAAGACGGTGCAAGGTATACAGTAAACCTGAAGTGAAGCATCGGAATCTAAAACTGGACTCACAGGAGAGGTTCAAATCATAGAAAGTGAGAGTGTCAGACCTCTTGTACTTAAGTCGGCATTGTGCCTTTTGGACTTAATTCCGATACAATTTCTGGGTTTCATCGTCAATAAGAAGGTGCAAGATATTTAGTAAACCTGTAGTGACGCATCGGAATCTAAAACTGGAGTCACAGAAGAGGTTCAAATCATAGAAAGTGAGAGTGTCAGTGCTCTTGTGCTTAAGTCGGCATTGTGACTTTTGAATTTAATTCCGATGCAATTTCTGTGTTTCATCGTCGATAAGAAGGTCCAAGGGATACAGTAAAACTGAAGAGAAGCATCGGAATCTAAAACTGAACTCACAGGAGAGGTTCAAGTCATAGAAAGATAGAGTGTCAGTCCTCTTGTACTTCAGTCGGCATTGTGCCTTTTGAATTTAATTCCGTTGCAATTTCTGTGTTTCATCGTCAATATGACGGTGCAATGTATACAGTAAACCTGAAGTGAAGCATCGTAATCTGAAACTGGACTCACAGAAGGGGTTCAAATCATAGAAAGTGACGAGTGTCAGTCCTCTAGTACTTAAGTCGGCATTGTGCCTTTTGTATTAAATTCGGATGCAATTTCTGTGTTTCATCGTCAATAAGAAGGTCCAAGGGATACAGTAAACCTGAAGTGAAGCATTGGAATCTAAAAATGGACTCACAGAAGAGGTTCAATTCATAGATAACGAGAGTGTCACTCCTCTTGTACTTAAGTCGGCATTGTGCCTTTTGTATTAAATTCGGAAGCAATTTCTGTGTTACATCGTCAATAAGAAGGTCCAAGGGATACAGTAAACCTGAAGTGAAGCTTCGGAATCTAAAACTAGGCTCACAGGAGAGGTTCAAATCATTGGAAGAGAGAGTGTCAGTCCTCTTTACTTAAGTCGGCATTGTGCATTTTGTATTAAATTCGGATGCAATTTCTGTATTTCATCGTCAATAAGAAACTCCAAGGGATACAGTAAACCTGAAGTGAAGCATCGGAATCTAAAACTGGACTCACAGGAGAGGTTCAAATCATTGATATATAGAGTGTCAGTCCTCTAATACTTATGTCGGCATTGTGTCTTTTGAATATAATTCCGATGCAATTTCTGTGTTTCACCGTCAATGAGAAGGTGCAAGGAATACAGTAAACCTGAAGTGTTGCATCAGTATCTAAAACTGGACACACAGGAAAGGTTCAAATCATAGAGAGTTAGAGTATCAGTCCTCTTGTACTTAAGTCGGCATTGTTCCTTTTGAATTTAATTCCGATGCAATTACTGTGTTTCATCGTCAATAAGAAGGTGCAAGGTATACAGTAAGCCTGAAGTGAAGCATCGGAATCAAAAACTGGACTCACAGGAGAGGTTCAAATCATAGGAAGAGAGAGTGTCAGTCCTCTTTTACTAAAGTCGGCATTGTGCCTTTTGTATTAAATTCGGATGCAATTTCTGTATTTCGTCAATAAGAAGGTCCAAGGGATACAGTAAACCTGAATTGATGCTTCGGAAACTAAAACTAGGCTCACAGGAGAGGTTCAAATCATAGATAGTTAGAGTGTCAGTCCTCTTGTACTTATGTCGGCATTGTGTCGATTGAATTTAATTCTGATGCAATTTCTGTGTTTCATCGTCAATAAGAAGGTTCAAGGGATACAGTAAACCTGAGGAGAAGCATCGGAATCTAAAACTGGAATCACAGGAAAGGTTCAAATCATAGACAGAGAGAGTGACAGTCCTCTTTTACTTAAGTCGGCATTGTGACTTTTGTGTTAAATTCGGATGCAATTTCTGTGTTACATCGTCAATAAGAAGATCCAAGGGATACAGTAAACCTGAAGTGAAGCATCGGAATCTAAAACTGGACTCACAGGAGAGGTTCAAATCGTAGAAAGGGAGAGTGTCAGTCCTCTTGTACTTAAGTCGGCATTGTGCCTCTTGTATTAAATTCGGATGCAATTTCTGTGTTTCATCGGCAATAAGAAGGTGCAAGTTACACAGTAAACCTGAAGTGAAGCATCGGAATCTAAAACTGGACTCACAGGAGAGGTTCAAATCATAGAAATCGAGAGTCTCAGTATTCTTGTACTTAAGTCGGCATTGTGCCTTTTGAATTTAATTCCCATGGAATTTCTGTATTTCATCGTCAATAAGAAGGTGCAAGGTATACAGTAAACCTGAAGTGAAGCATCGGAATCTAAAACTGGACTCACAGGAGAGGTTCAAACATTGGAAGAGAGAGTGTCAGTCCCCTTTTACTTAAGTCGGCATTGTGCCTTTTGTATTAAATTCGGATGCAATTTCTGTATTTCATCGTCAATAAGAAAGTCCAAGGGATACAGTAAACCTGAAGTGAAGCATCGGAATCTAAAACTGGACTAACAGGAGCGGTTCAAATCATAGATAGTTAGAGTGTCAGTCCCCTTGTACTTAAGTCGGCATTGTGTCTTTCGAATTTAATTCCGATGCAATTTCTGTGTTTCATCGTCGATAAGAAGGTCCAAGGGATACAGTAAAACTGAAGAGAAGCATCGTAATCTAAAACTGAACTCACAGGAGAGGTTCAAGTCATAGAAAGATAGAGTGTCAGTCCTCTTGTACTTAAGTCGGCATTGTGCCTTTTGAATTTAATTCCGATGCAATTTCTGTGTTTCATCGTCAATGTGACGGTGCAGTGTATACAGTAAACCTGAAGTGAAGCATCGTAATCTGAAACTGGACTCACGGGAGGGGTTCAAATCATAGAAACTGAGAGTGTCAGTCCTCTAGTACTTAAGCCGGCATTGTGCCTTTTGTATTAAATTCGGATGCAATTTCTGTGTGTCATCGTCAATACGAAGGTCCAAGGCATACAGTAAACCTGAAGTGAAGCATAGGAATCTAAAACTGGACTCACAGGAGAGGTTCAAATCATAGAAAGTTAGAGTGTCAGTCCTCTTGTACTTAAGTCGGCATTGTGCAATTAGAATTTAATTCCGATGCAATTTTTGTGTTTCATCGTCAATAAGACGGTGCAAGGTATACAGTAAACCTGAAGTGAAGCATCGGAATCTAAAACTGGACTCACAGGAGAGGTTCAAATCATAGAAAGTGAGAGTGTCAGACCTCTTGTACTTAAGTCGGCATTGTGCCTTTTGGACTTAATTCCGATACAATTTCTGGGTTTCATCGTCAATAAGAAGGTGCAAGATATTTAGTAAACCTGTAGTGACGCATCGGAATCTAAAACTGGAGTCACAGAAGAGGTTCAAATCATAGAAAGTGAGAGTGTCAGTGCTCTTGTGCTTAAGTCGGCATTGTGACTTTTGAATTTAATTCCGATGCAATTTCTGTGTTTCATCGTCGATAAGAAGGTCCAAGGGATACAGTAAAATTGAAGAGAAGCATCGGAATCTAAAACTGAACTCACAGGAGAGGTTCAAGTCATAGAAAGATAGAGTGTCAGTCCTCTTGTACTTCAGTCGGCATTGTGCCTTTTGAATTTAATTCCGTTGCAATTTCTGTGTTTCATCGTCAATATGACGGTGCAATGTATACAGTAAACCTGAAGTGAAGCATCGTAATCTGAAACTGGACTCACAGAAGGGGTTCAAATCATAGAAAGTGACGAGTGTCAGTCCTCTAGTACTTAAGTCGGCATTGTGCCTTTTGTATTAAATTCGGATGCAATTTCTGTGTTTCATCGTCAATAAGAAGGTCCAAGGGATACAGTAAACCTGAAGTGAAGCATTGGAATCTAAAAATGGACTCACAGAAGAGGTTCAATTCATAGATAACGAGAGTGTCACTCCTCTTGTACTTAAGTCGGCATTGTGCCTTTTGTATTAAATTCGGAAGCAATTTCTGTGTTACATCGTCAATAAGAAGGTCCAAGGGATACAGTAAACCTGAAGTGAAGCTTCGGAATCTAAAACTAGGCTCACAGGAGAGGTTCAAATCATTGGAAGAGAGAGTGTCAGTCCTCTTTACTTAAGTCGGCATTGTGCATTTTGTATTAAATTCGGATGCAATTTCTGTATTTCATCGTCAATAAGAAACTCCAAGGGATACAGTAAACCTGAAGTGAAGCATCGGAATCTAAAACTGGACTCACAGGAGAGGTTCAAGTCATAGAAAGATAGAGTGTCAGTCCTCTTGTACTTCAGTTGGCATTGTGCCTTTTGAATTTAATTCCGTTGCAATTTCTGTGTTTCATCGTCAATATTGCGGGCAATGTATACAGTAAACCTGAAGTGAAGCATCGTAATCTGAAACTGGACTCACAGAAGCGGTTCAAATCATAGAAAGTGAGAGTGTCAGTCCTCTAGTACTTAAGTCGGCATTGTGCCTTTTGTATTAAATTCGGATGCAATTTCTGTGTTTCATCGTCAATAAGAAGGTCCAAGGCATACAGTAAACCTGAAGTGAAGCATAGGAATCTAAAACTGGACTCACAGGAGAGGTTCAAATCATAGAAAGTTAGAGTGTCAGTCCTCTTGTACTTAAGTCGGCATTGTGCCTTTTGAAATTATTTCCGATGCAATTTTTGTGTTTCATCGTCAATAAGACGGTGCAAGGTATACAGTAAACCTGACGTAAAGCATCGGAGTCTAAAACTGGACTCACAGGAGAGGTTCAAATCATAGAAAGTTAGAGTGTCAGACCTCTTGTACTTAAGTCGGCATTGTGCTTTTTGTATTAAATTCGGATGCAATTTCTGTGTTTCATCGTCCGTAAGAAGGTCCAAGGGATACAGTAACCCTGAAGTGAAGCATCGGAATTTAAAACTGGACTCACAGGAGAGGTTCAAATCATTGAACGTTAGAGTGTCAGTCCTCTTGTACTTAAGTCGGCATTGTGCCTTTTGAACTTAATTTCAATACAATTTCTGGGTTTCATCGTCAATAAGAAGGTGCAAGGTATATAGTAAACCAGAAAAGAAGCATGGGAATCTAAAACCGGAATCACAGGAGAGGTTCAAATCATAGAAAATTAGAGTGTCAGTCCTCTTGTACGTACGTCGGCATTGTGCCTTATGAATTTAATTCCGATGCAATTTCTGTGTTTCATCATCAAGAAGAAGGTCCAAGGGATACAGTAAACATGAAGTGAAGCATCGGAATCTAAAACTGGACTCACAGGAGAGGTTCAAATCATAGATAGTTAGAGTGTGAGTCCTCTTGTACTTAAGCCGGCATTGTGCCTTTTGTATTAAATTCGGATGCAATTTCTGTGTTTCAACGTCAATAAGAAGGTCCAAGGCATACAGTAAACCTGAAGTGAAGCATCGGAATCTAAAACTGGACTCACAGGAGAGGTTCAAATCATAGAAAGTGAGAGTGTCAGTCCTTTTGTACTTAAGTCGGCATTGTGTATTTTCAATTTAATTCCGATGCAATTTCTGTGGTTCATCGTCAATGTGAAGGTCCAAGGGATACAGTAAACCTGAAGAGAAGCATCGGAATCTAAAACTGGACTCACAGGAGAGGTTCAAATCATAGAAAGTTAGAGTGTCAGTTCTCTTGTACTTAAGTCGGCATTGTGCCTTTTGAATTTAATTCCGATGCAATTTCTGTGTTTCATCGTCAATATGGCGGTGCAAGTTATACAGTAAACCTGAAGTGAAGCATCGTAATCTAGAACTGGACTCACAGGAGAGGTTCAAATCGTAGAAAGAGAGAGTGACAGTCCTCTTTTACTTAAGTCGGCATTGTGACTTTTGTATTGAATTCGGATGCAATTTCTGTGCCTCATCGTCAATAAGAAGATCCAAGGGATACAGTAAACCTGAAGTGAAGCATCGGAATCTAAAACTGGACTCACAGGAGAGGTTCAAATCATTGGTAGTTAGAGTGTCAGTCCTCTTATACCTCAGTCGGCATTGTGCCTTTTGAATTTAATTCCGATGCAATTTCTGTGTTTCATCGTCAATAAGAAGGTGCAAGGTATACAGTAAACCTGAAGTGAAGCTTCGGAATCTAAAACTGGGCTCACAGGAGAGATTCAAATCATAGGAAGAGAGAGTGTCAGTCCTATTTTACTTAAGTCTGCATTGTGCCTTTTTTATTAAATTCGGATGCAATTTCTGTGTTTCATCGTCAATAAGAAGGTCCAAGGGATACAGTGAACCTGAAGTGAAGCATCGGAATCTGAAACTGGTCTCACAGGAAAGGCTCTAATCATAGAATGTAAGGAGATTCAGTCATCTTGTACTTCAGGCTGCATTGTGCTTTTTGTATTTAATTCCGATGCAATTTCTGTGGTTCATCGTCAATATGAAAGTCTAAAAGATACAGTAAACCTGAAGTGAAGAATCGGAATCGAAAACTGGTCTCACAGGAAAGGTCCAAAAGATAGACAGTAAGAATAGTCAGTCTTCTTGTACTTAAGTCGGCATTGTGCCTTTTATATTTAATTCAGTTGCAATTTCTGTGTTTCATCGTCAAGAAGAAGGTCCGACGGATACAGTAAACCTGTAGTGAAGCATCGGAACCTAAAACTGGTCACACAGAGAAGGTTCAAAACGTAGACAGTAAGATGAGTCAGTCTTCTTGTACTTAAGTCGGCATTGTGCCCTTTGTATTTAATTCCGATGCAATTTCTGTGTTTCATCGTCAATAAGAAGGTCCAGGGGATGCAGTAAATCTGTAGCGAAGCATCGGAATCTAAAACTGGTCTCATAGGAAAGGTTCAAATCATAGAATGCAAGAAGAGTCAGTCCTCTTGTACTTAAGTCCCCATTCCTCTTTTTGTATTTAATTCCGATGCAATTTCTGTGTTTCATCGTCAATTAGAAGGTCCAAGGGATACAGTAAACCAGAAGTGATGCAAGGGAATCTAAAACTGGTGTCACAGGAAAGGTTCAAAGCATAGACAGTAAGAAGAGTCAGTCTTCTTGGACATAAGTCGGTATTGTGCATTTTGTGTTTATTTCCGACGCAATTTCTGTGTTTCGTCGTCAATTAAAAGGTCCAACGGATACAGTAAACCTGAAGTGAAGCATCGGAATCTGAAACTGGTCTCACAGGAGAGATTCAAAGCATAGACAGTGAGAAGAGTCAGTTTTCTTGTACTTAAGTCGACATTGTGCCTTTAGTATTTAATTCCGATGCAATTTCTGTGTTTTAACGTCAATAAGAAGGTCCAAGGGATAACGTAAACCTGAAGTGAAGCATCGGAATCTAAAACTGGTGTCACAGGAAAGGCTCTAATCATAGAATGTAGGAAGAGTCAGTCATCTTTTACTTCAAGCGGCATTGTGCCTTTTGTATTTAATTCCGATGCAATTTCTGTGTTTCATCGTCAATAAGAAGGTCCAAGGGATACAGTGAACCTGAAGTGAAGCATCGGAAACAGAAACTGGTCTCACTTGAAAGGCTCTAATCATAGAATGTAAGAAGATTCAGTCATCTTGTACTTCAGGCTGCATTGTGCCTTTTGTATTTAATTCCGATGCAATTTCTGTGTTCCATTGTCAATATGAAGGTCTGAAAGATACAGTAAACCTGAAGCGAAGAATCGGAATCGAAAACTGGTCTCACAGGAAATGTTTAAAAGACAGACAGTAAGAATAGTCAGTCTTCTTGTACTTAAGTCGGCATTGTGCCTTTTGAATTTAATTCCGATTCAATTTCTGTGTTTCATCGTCAATAAGAAGGTCCAACGGATACAGAAAATCTGAAGTGCAGCATCGATATCTAAAAGTGGTCTCAGATGAAAGGCTCTAATCAAAGAATGTAAGAAAAATCAGTCCGCTAGTACTTAAGTTGGCATTGTGCCTTTTGTATTTACTTCCGATGCAATTTCTGTGTTTCATCGTCAATAAGAAGGTCTAATGCATACAGTAAACCTGAAGTGAAGCAACGTATTCTAAAACTGGCCTCACAGGAAAGGTTCAAAGCATAGATAGTTAGAAGAGTCAGTTCCCTTGTACTTAAGTCGGAATTGTGCCTTTTATATTTAATTCCAATGCAATTTCTGGGTTACAGCGTCTGTAACAAGGTCCAAGGGATACACTAAACGTGAAGTGAAGCATCGGATTCTAAAACTAGTCTTACAAGAAAGGTTAAAAACAAAGTAAGAAGAGTCGGTCTTGTTGAACTTAAGTCGACATTGTGAGTTTTGAATTTAATTCCGATGCAATTTCTGTGTTTCATCGTCAATAAGAAGGTGCAAGGTATACAGTAAACCTGAAGTGTAGCATCGGTATCTGAAACTGGACTCACAGGAGAGGTTCAAATCATAGAGAGTTAGAGTGTCAGTCCTCTTGTACTTAATCTGGCATTGTGCCTTTTGAATTTAATTCCGATGCAATTTCTGTGTTTCATCGTCAATAAGAAGGTGCAAGGTATACAGTAAACCTGAAGTGAAGCATCGGAATCAAAAACTGGACTCACAGGAGAGGTTCAAATCATAGAAAGAGAGAGTGTCAGTCCTCTTTTACTAAAGTCGGCATTGTGCCTTTTGTATTAAATTCGGATGCAATTTCTGTATTTCGTCAATACGAAGGTCCAAGGGATACAGTAAACCTGAAGTGAAGCTTCGGAATCTAAAACTCGACTCACAGGAGAGGTTCAAATCATAGATAGTTAGAGTGTCAGTCCTCTTGTACTTACGTCGGCATTGTGTCTATTGAATTTAATTCCGATGCAATTTCTGTGTTTCATCGTGAATAAGATGGTTCAAGGGATACAGTAAACCTGAAGAGAAGCATCGGAATCTAAAACTGGACTCACAGGAGAGGTTCAAATCATAGAAAGTTAGAGTGTCAGTCCTCTTGTAGTTAATTCGGCTTTGTGCATTTTGAATTTAATTCCGATGCAATTTCAGTGTTTCATCGTCAATAAGAAGGTGCAAGGTATACAGTAAACCTGAAGTGAAGCATCGTATAAAATAAATAAAATAAAATAAAATAAAATAAAATATAATATTAATTATTTTTATCTGTATGATTGGCTCTCCTATGAGTCGTCAGGTTTTGATTATTCGGTATCAGACGCTTGACAATGGCTTTTTCGTAAAGGCAATGTTACTCGTAGTTGACCGTGAAATAAAACTGAAATAATCGGACTTCGTAATTAAATCGTTTCCAAAGACTGCTGCGGTAGGTGCGGACTCATAAACTAAATCTCAATATTACAATAATTTGCCAGCCATGCCAAAACGTCGTACAGAGGTGATTGTCTACTAAACAAAAAATTACACAGTTAGTTAAATCAGATATATTCAATGAATAAGCCTACAGTTCATAATCCTACTTACTTTTATAAATATAAATTCTTTACAGAATCGAGTGCCTAGTATGGTTGCAACTCGCAGTAATTTTCTATATCATGAAATATGGCGGTGTGCCAGACAATAAACTAAAATACGTGCTTCTCGCACCACTTCAACGAGAGCTCTCTCTTTTTTTTTTCAAACATACGAGTAACGTAAATGTACTTTTGTTTTATCAGCGACACAGCGCTGCAGTTGTGTGCCATAGGCTTTATTTATTTGTCACTGATTATTTATTTAATTAATATCTCGCGTTTCCGAGGAAACTCACGCTCGGCATGCAAATGTGCCTTTATATTGCCCCCTGAATTGCGAGGCGAAAGGACACACCTGCAGGCGAGCAATTCACCTAAAGGCACAAGAAAATCTAAGTTATCTACAACTATTTACATGACTTACATTATACTGTATATTATATACAAAATTTGAATGACGCGCGTGCGCCGAAAAAGTTCTTATGTTGGCAAAACAGAGTGCGCGCATGCGCAGAAGCGTCTGTGTAACTACGGCACTGCCGTTATTTCGTAAATTTAGATCACGCGGCACAGTATTGCAGTTCATATTGTTCGTGTGCGCGCGCATTTCTTAGTCGTTGCACAAAGAAAATATTCCACCAAGATTACATATGAAGACTACATTCTATGACAGGTAACTTAGTTTTAAAATTACAATATTTGTTATAATACAATACAACTTTAGATTGTTGAATGTTCTTAGTTACATAGCATTGCAATGAAATGCTTCAACGAAAAATGTTCTGTTGTTTCAGGTGCGTTGACCTATACACATGGTGTCGTTATCACAGTTCATATTCATCTGCTGCACAATAATTTTTTACAGGTTAGTATCGTCGTGGTAAAGTTTTTTGATCACAGTAACATCGTTGTATAACAACGTGATTAATACATAAGTGTGTCCATTTCCTATTTCCATTATAGTCGTTGTGATGCAGTTCGTTGTGACAAAAAGCATTGTTTATTACAGATCAGACGTGACCCGTCGAGTAATTGGTCCACGTGCAGTTCTTTTTTTACATTCCGTGGAAGCTTGGTTGCAGAACCTCGGACGGCACATAGCTGGCGTCGATCCTTGGACAGTCCAGGTAAGAGTGCCCGTCACATTTCGAGAACATTTCATTCCCTGAAGTTCCAACCAGAATTCTTCCACCCGTCGTGTTGTTTTCTGGACAGGCACTTTGTGTCCATTTAATCCAGTTAACATCTTGAAGTTGGGTACTGTAGTAATGTCACTAGACGATGCACGAATTATGCACTTCACATATTCAGTTTTTTTTTTTTTTTTTAAATATAGCTCACCTAAATGTTCGTAGTTACTCATCGAAGAAATCGTTCATCGCGTTTACAAAGGTACGATGCATCATGAATGTCATTAACAGTTTCTTTCACATAGGTTTCTGCGTAGTTGCAGACTTAGTAATGTACGTTAATGTCCGTGAACAGTGGTTCACTACGCATTTTTTTTTCTTTTTTTTTTTTTAAAGTTTTTCACATTTTGGCACTCGTTATCGTTCAAATTTTCACACAGTAACAGTTACATTATACATTAGTTTAAAAAAACATAAGTAATAATACATACACACGTCACATATTTTCTTAGCATAAACATAATACAGTTGCACATAAACATGTTTACATCATCATTACATAGCTATAGGTTATTACATTGTGTCACATTTGATTACATGAATTGCAGATATTTACATCCTCTTTAGCGGTTTTGCTGGGATATTATCGATGTTTTTTGTGATGTCATCTGAAATTAAGATAGGTTAGACACAACATTCATTACATCAGTAGGCAAGACCAGGCGTTTTCGCTACTCAATAAATATTCAAAATAGTAAGAGAGAGAAAATGTTCGATTCCTCGCGTTTTGTGCGTGTGTGTAGAGTGTCTGTGTGGCCTTGACTACTGATAGATGCTTTCCGTGTTGAGAGATGTGCGTCTAATCTATTTCTCAAAGTAAAAGATCGCTTCACAGATGACGTCTGTCAGTTCGTCAGGTGTCATACCAGGTCAGTGGTACCTACAGTCACAAACGTTCCGTGAAAAATTTATATATCATTCACTGCTACGTAATCATAAATTTTACTTTAATATTCAGTCTTCTCGGTGGAGCCGCGGCGTTGAAAGAAAAGTTCTTCTGTCTTCAACTGCGTCACTGGAACCGCTGAAATGAAAATTTCTATACTACTTATAATCTATGTTGTAATTTGTTTTAGTTCTTGCCACACAGCAGGTCGTTGAGATAACGGTACGTTATATGTCTTATGGTAGAAGATCTTGTGAGGCTTAACTTCAATCTTGTACACATACGTGTTGATAACACCTAATCGTTTGGTAAAAACTTGTAAATATTTGGATAACACTTCCTGTAGTTTTATACGTTCATGTACACTGAGAGCTGTAGCTTCACTTATCTTATGATCAAGCAATGTTTTCAAGTCCATTAGCTCTGCGTCAGATGAGTGTGTTTGCATGTCTTGAATGTCTTTGTCAAGTACTAACTGAACCTTGTACCCTGTACAGTGTTTGTCATGCTTTAGAGTTCTCCTGTCCAAATCAATAATAATTACCCTGCTTTTATCATTTAAAATACATTTACCTTTGGAGAAGTCTATAATGCAGTCCTTCTCGCTCATAATATCTATTCCTAATATGCAATTAGTCACAAGGTTTTGTACAACCAGGAATGGCCATTGTACGGTTCCATTACCTATTTTAACGTTTACAAAAACTTGCTTCGTAACCCTACATGACTTATTACCTAGTACAGTAGTTATTTTACAGTTTTGGGCAGGAAACTCAGGCACAGGTTCCAATTCACACATCTTTTTATAAAAATTAAAAGATAAAACGCTCACAGCTGCACCTGTATCTAGGATAACAGTAGTTGGAATCCCACCTACTACACCAGTAGTGGATGCTAAAACAATTTCATTTGTGTTTAAACGACATTGTGTACTGTCTTGTAAAAGTTCATCTGATATATTGTTATTGTGGTTGTATCTTATAAATAAAACAGGTAGTTTTTGTTTAGAATTACTCGGCATATCATTATTCTGTTGTTCAAGTGTGGTGTCAAATAACTGATTAACATTGAAGCCGCCCCCCAAGGATTCTTCAGCCACGACCTGGGGCAAAGTAGTGACTGTTTCTAGTTTGTTGGATTAGCATTTGTACTAGGTACTGACACAGATTGAGGTTGTGCATCAGGTGTCATTTCTATTATATTCACATTCGGATATTGCCTATTATGATCTCCAAACTTTTGCGGTTGCTGTTGCTGTTGCGCATTATAACTTACCTGTCGGTCGTAAGGTATGCTCCAATTTTGACCTGGTGGCTGCTGTGGTAAAGCAGAGTTTGAATGAAAGTACTGATCGTTACGAGTCCAACCTTGATGCTGTCTTGGCTCGTAGTTATTATTATTTCTATTTCTGTTTGTGTTTTTGTTATTACCTTTGTATCCGTTGTTACCGTTGTAGTTATTATCGCGGTGCCTTTTGTATGGATTGCCGCATGAAATGTTATTACTGTTGTAACTATTGTTCGTATTGGAATACGCGTGTTGATTTTGATTTCCGTACTGAGACGGCATGTGAGTTTGCTGTTTTTGTTGTACCGCGCATCCAACTGTGGGCGCGCCAGAATTGTGTTGGCAAGCCTGCATGTTTTGCATACCACTAGTGTAAACATTGTGGCTGCTGTTTTGCCGCGCGAAGCGCTGATCTTCAAGTAACATGTCAACCGAATCTAAAGCTGTTAAAAAATAATCTGAATCGTCATCCAGGATATGTAGAAGTTTTTCCTTAATGTTGAAAGGCAATTTGGCCTTCAACGCTCGGAGTATATCACGTGTTGCGACTGGTTCGTCTAAAAAATGTCCCATGTTCAAGTATTTTTCAAAATATCTACGTAAGTTACCATTTTTACTGTTAAAAGTTTCAGGTTCTAAAATTTGTCTTCTGAGTCGCTCCTGGACGGATTGCGACCAGAATTTGTTCAGAAAAGCACGCTCAAACTCACTGTACGTGGTACATACGTCAGCTTGACTGTATGCCCAGACAGCTGCATCGCCTTGGATGTAACCGACAATATATGAAATCTTTTTCCGGTCACTCCAAGTGCGTGGAAATGCGTTACTAAAAGATTTGAGAAAAATCACCGGATGAATGGTTCGTTTTTCTGGGATAAAAATCTGGAATTGCCTGTGTTTCATTAAGCTTTCTTCTTCCTTTGCATTATGATATGGATTTGTACCACTGTAATTACTGCAATGCTCAGCTGGCGAGTAATTACGATAATGTTGCTGTGGTTTACCATGATAATACCTTGTGTTTGTGTTTGCACGTTGTGGTATGTGTTGTTGTCGTGGTGTGTTTTGTTCTTGTGTGTATGTTGTGTGCGGTATGTGTGCGTCATACTCGAATGTATATTGATTTCTGAACTGTACATTTTGACTGATATTTTCGTTACATTCAGACTGTGGTTGATCGGTGAATTGTCTCATGGGTGCAGTGACGGATTGTACTGCGTCACTAATCAGCTGTTTGTTATTAGTGATGTATTCCGCTACGGAGTCGTGCACAATTGTTGGTAAATTTTCACGTATGCATCTATCAAAATGTTTGTCTTTGTTCTCTACCCAATCATGAAATTCTTTATTAATATTTTGAAAATGAGCTGTGGCATCAGATTGTAAGATGTCAGTCAGGTGTTGTTCAACATCGTCAAATTTATTCTGCACGTCAGTAATTCGTTTTTCAAGGTTGTCGTGTACTGAAGGATATGTTTGAATTTGTTCAGTAAGAGCTTCACACGTGACATTAAGGTTTTTTAATTGTGTCTGTAAAAGTGCTACGTCATTTGTAGTCTTTTCTTGTCTCGTATTAAGCTTGGAAAATTTCGTACTGAGTTCAGTCATCTGTTTGGTCAGTGTGGCGTCTATAAGTTCCACACGCTTACATAAAGTGTCATTAGCTGTCTTGAGTGCTATGAGATCAGATTTGATTCCGTCATTTTGTGTCTTTAACTGTTCATTTTGCATCTGTAAGGTTGCCATGTTTTCGGCGTTTTGCTTCATTAGCATTTGTAACATGTCGGCAATGTTTACCGTTTGCAAGGTCTCTGCCCCCGCCGCGTCATGCATTAACATGGGCTCTGATTGAGACTTTGAAATTTTTGTGGTGGAAGGCCTATTGTCAAAATTTTCGTCAACACTCGCGTCAATGTTTGATGAATCGTCACTACCGGTTGCTGTCGTAAAGTCATTTTCTAACATTTATCTCTCGTCCGAGTCGGATTGCGTCTGAATAGTACGTCTTTGCTGTTCCATTTTTGCGTATTGTTTTCTAGTTATTACCATGCCACACGTGATATATGTTTCAAGAAAATATTTGACACTGATTTTAAAATAAAATGCAGTTGAGCATGAGTCGGTCGTAGCAACAATGGCTGTCTGTTAATTTAAAAATATAAACTGAATTTGAGATTATTGGTAATGGCTGCTGGCCATGTTACATGATATCGTACAGAAGTCGGCCATATTGTACACTCGTGTATTGGTATTGTTGCATACGTTATTGTTTAAGGAAAAATACTGAGAATGGAATTTATCACTGAAACTGTTATGCGGAAAAGAAACACTACAGAATTTTACTGAAAAAGCTAATACACTGAATTATACGTCTGGTCAAGCCTGCTAATGCAAAGATGCTGCGTCTTACCTTATTTTGCTGGAAGCTTCTTTGCGTCTTCCCGCAAAATTTTATAATTGGCAAATATCTTCTGATTTTTTTATTTCTCATATAGTCAAGTCCAGGACCAGAAGGTTGATTTTTCACATGAAACAAAGAGAACAATGTAACAAATGACAAAATAACAAGTCCGACACGCAGTCGCCAATATAAAATAAATAAAATAAAATAAAATAAAATAAAATATAATATTAATTATTTTTATCTGTATGATTGGCTCTCCTATGAGTCGTCAGGTTTTGATTATTCGGTATCAGACGCTTGACAATGGCTTTTTCGTAAAGGCAATGTTACTCGTAGTTGACCGTGAAATAAAACTGAAATAATCGGACTTCGTAATTAAATCGTTTCCAAAGACTGCTGCGGTAGGTGCGGACTCATAAACTAAATCTCAATATTACAATAATTTGCCAGCCATGCCAAAACGTCGTACAGAGGTGATTGTCTACTAAACAAAAAATTACACAGTTAGTTAAATCAGATATATTCAATGAATAAGCCTACAGTTCATAATCCTACTTACTTTTATAAATATAAATTCTTTACAGAATCGAGTGCCTAGTATGGTTGCAACTCGCAGTAATTTTCTATATCATGAAATATGGCGGTGTGCCAGACAATAAACTAAAATACGTGCTTCTCGCACCACTTCAACGAGAGCTCTCTCTTTTTTTTTTCAAACATACGAGTAACGTAAATGTACTTTTGTTTTATCAGCGACACAGCGCTGCAGTTGTGTGCCATAGGCTTTATTTATTTGTCACTGATTATTTATTTAATTAATATCTCGCGTTTCCGAGGAAACTCACGCTCGGCATGCAAATGTGCCTTTATAATCGGAATCTAAAACTGGAATCACAGGAAAGGTTCAAATTATAGAAAGAGAGAATGTCAGTCCTCTTGTACTTAAGTCGGCATTGTGCCTTTTGAATTTAATTCCGATGCAATTTCTGTGTTTCATCGTCAATAAGAAGGTGCAAGGTATACAGTAAACCTGAAGTGAAGCATCGGAATCAAAAACTGGACTCACAGGAGAGGTTCAAATCATAGAAAGAAAGAGTGTCAGTCCTCTTTTACTAAAGTCGGCATTGTGCCTTTTGTATTAAATTCGGATGCAATTTCTGTATTTCGTCAATACGAAGGTCCAAGGGATACAGTAAACCTGAAGTGAAACTTCGGAATCTAAAACTGGACTCACAGGAGAGGTTCAAATCACAGATAGTTAGAGTGTCAGTCCTCTTATACTTAAGTCGGCATTGTGTCTTTTGAATTTAATTCCGATGCAATTACTGTGTTTCATCGTCAATAAGAGGGTGCAAGGTATACAGTAAACCTGAAGTGTAGCATCGGTATCTAAAACTGGACTCACAGGAGAGGTTCAAATCATAGAGAGTTTGAGTGTGAGTCCTCTTGTACTTAAGTCAGCATTGTGCCTTTTGAATTTAATTCCGATGCAATTTCTGTGTTTCATCGTCAATTAGAAGGTGCAAGGTGTACAGTAAACCTGAAGTGAAGCATCGGAATCAAAAACTGGACTCACAGGAGAGGTTCAAATCATAGAAAGAGAGATGGTCAGTCCTCTTTTACTAAAGTCGGCATTGTGCCTTTTGTATTAAATTCGGATGCAATTTCTGTATTTCGTCAATACGAAGGTCCAAGGGATACAGTAAACCTGAAGTGAAGCTTCGGAATCTAAAACTGGACTCACAGGAGAGGTTCAAATCATAGATAGTTAGAGTGTCAGTCTTCTTGTACTTACGTCGGCATTATGTCTATTGAATGTAATTCCGATGCAATTTCTGTGTTTCATCGTGAATAAGAAGGTTCAAGGGATACAGTAAACCTGAAGAGAAGCATCGGAATCTAAAACTGGACTCACAATAGAGGTTCAAATCATAGAAAGTTAGAGTGTCGGTCCTCTTGTAGTTAATTCGGCTTTGTGCTTTTTGAATTTAATTCCGATGCAATTTCAGTGTTTCATCGTCAATAAGAAGGTGCAAGGTATACAGTAAACCTGAAGTGAAGCATCGGAATCTAAAACTGGAATCACAGGAAAGGTTCAAATCATAGAAAGAGAGAGTGACAGTCCTCTTTTACTTAAGTCGGCATTGTGACTTTTGTATTACATTCGGATGCAATTTCTGTGTTTCATCGTCAATAAGAAGATCCAAGGGATACAGTAAAAATGAAGTGAAGGAACGGAATCTAAAACTGGACTCACAGGAGAGGTTCAAATCATAGAAAGGGAGAGTGTCAATCCTCTTGTACTTAAGTCGGCATTGTGCCTTTTGTATTAAATTCGGATGCAATTTCTGTGTTTCATCGTCAATAAGAAGGTGCAAGGTATATAGTAAAGCTGAAGTGAAGCATCGGAATCTAAAACTGGACTCACAGGAGAGGTTCAAGTCATAGGAAGAGAGAGTGTCCGTCCTCTTTTACTTAAGTCGGCATTGTGCCTTTTGTATTAAATTCGGATGCAATTTCTGTATTTCATCGTCAATAAGAAGGGCCAAGGGATACAGTAAACGTGAAGTGAAGCATCGGAATCTAAAACTAGGCTCACAGGAGAGATTCAAATCATAGGAAGAGAGAGTGTCAGTCCTCTTTTACTTAAGTCGGCATTGTGCCTTTTTTATTAAATTCGGATGCAATTTCTGTGTTTCATCGTCAATAAGAAGGTCCAAGGGATACAGTGAACCTGAAGTGAAGCATCGGAATCTGAAACTGGTCTCACAGGAAAGGCTCTAATCATAGAATGTAAGGAGATTCAGTCATCTTGTACTTCAGGCTGCATTGTCCTTTTTGTAATTAATTCCGATGCAATTTCTGTGTTTCATCGTCAATATGAAGGTCTAAAAGATACAGTAAACCTCAAGTGAAGAATCGGAATCGAAAACTGGTCTCACAGGAAAGGTTCAAAAGATAGACAGTAAGAATAGTAAGTCTTCTTGTACTTAAGTCGGCATTGTGCCTTTTATATTTAATTCAGTTGCAATTTCTGTGTTTCATCGTCAAGAAGAAGGTCCAAGGGATACAGTGAACCTGAAGTGAAGCATCGGAATCTGAAACTGGTCTCACAGGAAAGGCTCTAATCATAGAATGTAAGGAGATTCAGTCATCTTGTACTTCAGGCTGCATTGTGCTTTTTGTAATTAATTCCGATGCAATTTCTGTGTTTCATCGTCAATATGAAGGTCTAAAAGATACAGTAAACCTCAAGTGAAGAATCGGAATCGAAAACTGGTCTCACAGGAAAGGTTCAAAAGATAGACAGTAAGAATAGTAAGTCTTCTTGTACTTAAGTCGGCATTGTGCCTTTTATATTTAATTCAGTTGCAATTTCTGTGTTTCATCGTCAAGAAGAAGGTCCAAGGGATACAGTAAACTTGAAGTGAAGCATCGGAACCTAAAACTGGTCTCACAGAGAAGGTTCAAAACGTAGACAGTAAGAAGAGTCAGTCTTCTTGTACTTAAGTCGGCATTGTGCCCTTTGTATTTAATTCCGATGCAATTTCTGTGTTTCATCGTCAATAAGAAGGTCCAGGGGATGCAGTAAATCTGAAGCGAAGCATCGGAATCTAAAACTGGTCTCATAGGAATGGTTCAAATCATAGAATGTAAGAAGAGTCAGTCCTCTTGTACTTAAGTCCCCATTGCTCTTTTTGTATTTAATTCCGATGCAATTTCTGTGTTTCATCGCCATTTAGAAGGTCCAAGGGATACAGTAAACCAGAAGTGATGCAAGGGAATCTAAAACTGGTGTCACAGGAAAGGTTCAAAGCATAGACAGTAAGAAGAGTCAGTCTTCTTGGACATAAGTCGGTATTGTGCATTTTGTGTTTATTTCCGACGCAATTTCTGTGTTTCGTCGTCAATAAAAAGGTCCAACGGATACAGTAAACCTGAAGTGAAGCATCGGAATCTGAAACGTGTCTCACAGGAGAGATTCAAAGCATAGATAGTGAGAAGAGTCAGTTTTCTTGTACTTAAGTCGGCATTGTGCCTTTTGTATTTAATTCGGATGAAATTTCTGTGTTTTAACGTCAATAAGAAGGTCCAAGGGATAACGTAAACCTGAAGTGAAGCATCGGAATCTAAAACTGGTGTCACAGGAAAGGCTCTAATCATAGAATGTAGGAAGAGTCAGTCATCTTTTACTTCAAGCGGCATTGTGCCTTTTGTATTTAATTCCGATGCAATTACTGTGTTTCATCGTCAATAAGAAGGTCCAAGGGATACAGTGAACCTGAAGTGAAGCATCGGAATCAGAAACTGGTCTCACTTGAAAGGCTCTAATCATAGAATGTAAGAAGATTCAGTCATCTTGTACTTCAGGCTGCATTGTGCATTTTGTATTTAATTCCGATGCAATTTCTGTGTTCCATTGTCAATATGAAGGTCTGAAAGATACAGTAAACCTGAAGTGATGAATCGGAATTGAAAACTGGTCTCACAGGAAAGGTTCAAAAGATAGACAGTAAGAGTAGTCAGTCTTCTTGTACTTAAGTCGGCATTGTGCCTTTTGTATTTAATTCCGATTCAATTTCTGTGTTTCATCGTCAATAAGAAGGTCCAACGGATACAGAAAATCTGAAGTGCATCATCGATATCTTAAAGTGGTCTCAGATGAAAGGCTCTAATCATAGAATGTAAGAAGAGTCAGTCCGCTAGTACTTAAGTCGGCATTGTGCCTTTTGTATTTAATTCCGATGCAATTTCTGTGTTTCATCGTCAATAAGAAGGTCTAATGGATACAGTAAACCTGAAGTGAAGCAACGTATCCTAAAACTGGCCTCACAGGAAAGGTTCAAAGCATAGATAGTTAGAAGAGTCAGTTCCCTTGTACTTAAGTCGGCATTGTGCCTTTTATATTTAATTCCAATGCAATTTCAGGGTTACAGCGTCTGTAACAAGGTCCAAGGGATACACTAAACCTGAAGTGAAGCATCGGATTCTAAAACTAGTCTCACAAGAAAGGTTAAAAACAAAGTAAGAAGAGTCGGTCTTGTTGAACTTAAGTCGACATTGTGAGTTTTGAATTTAATTCCGATGCAATGTCTGTGTTTCATCGTCAATAAGAAGGTCCAAGGGATTCAGTAAACCTGAAGTGAGGCAACGATATCTAAAGCTGGTCTCACAGGAAAGTCTCAAATCTTAGAATGTAAGAAGAATCAGTCCTCTTGTACTTCAGTCGGCATTGTGCCTTTGTATTTAATTCCGGTACAATTACTGTGATTCATCGCCAATAAGAAGGTCCCAGGGATATTGGAAACCAGAAGTGAAGCATCGGAATCTAAAACGGGTCTCACAGGAAAGTCTCAAATCATAGAATGTAAGAAGAGTCAGTTCTCTTGTACTTCAGCCGGCATTGTGCCTTTTGTATTTAATTCCGATGCAATTTCTGTGTTCCATCGTCATTAAGAAGATCCAAGGGATACAGTAAACCTGAAGTGAAGCATCGGGATCCAAAACTGGTCTCACAGGGAAGATTCAATTTATAGACAGTAAGAATAGTCAGTACTCTTGTACTTAAATCGGCATTGTACCTTCCGTATGTAATTCCGATGCAATTTCTGTGTTTCATCGACAATAAGAAGGTCCAAGGGAAACAGTAAACCTCAGGTGACGCATCGGATTCTAAAACTAGTCTCACAAGAAAGGTTCAAAACATAGACAGTAAGAAGAGTCAGTCTTCTTGTACTTAAGTCGGCATTGTCCCTTTTGTATTTAATTCCGATGCAATTTCTGTGTTTCATGGTCATTAAGAAGATCCAAGGGATACAGTAAACCTGAAGTGAGCATCGATATCTAAAACTGGTCTCACAGGGAAGGCTCAAACCATAGAATGTAAGAAGAGTCACTCCTCATGTACTTAAGTCGGCATTGGGTCTTTTGCATTTAATTGCGATGCACTTTCTGTGTTTCATGGTCATTATGAAGATCCAAGGGATACAGTAAAGCTGAAGTGAAGCATCGATATCTAAAACTGGTGTAACAGGAAAGTCTCAAACCATAGAATGTAAGAAGAGTCAGTCCTCTTGTACTTAAGTCGGCATTGTGCATTTTATATTTAATTCCAATGCAAATTCTGTGTTTCATCGTCAATACGGAGGTCCAAGGGATACACTAAACCTGAAGTGAAGCATCGGAAACTAAAACTGGTCTCACAGGAAAGGTTCAATACATAGACAGAAAGAAGAGTCAGTCTTCTTCTACCTAAGTCGGTATTGTGCATTTTGTATTTAATTCCGATGCAATTTCTGTGTTTCATCGTCAATAAGAAGGTCCAAGAGATACAGTAAACCTGAAGTGAAGCATCGGAATCTAAAACTGGTCTCACAGGAAAGGCTCAAAACATAGACAGTAAGAATAGCTCTTGTTTTTTTTACATTAGTGCACAATGTGCGTTTTGTATTTAATTCCGATGCAATTTCCGTTTTTCATCATCAATAAGAGGGTCCAAGGGATACAGTAAACCTGAAGTGAGGAAACGATATCTAAAGCTGGTCTCACAGGAAAGTCTCAAATCATAGAATGTAAGAAGAGTCAGTCCTCTTGTACTTCAGTCGGCATTGTGCCTTTGTATTTAATTCCGGTACAATTACTGTGATTCATCGCCAATAAGAAGGTCCCAGGGATATTGGAAACCAGAAGTGAAGCATCGGAATCTAAAACTGGCGTCACAGGAAAGGGTCAAAACATAGACAGTTAGAAGAGTCAGTCTTCTTGTACTTAAGTCGGCATTGTGCCTTTTGTATTTAATTCCGAAGCAATTTCTGTGTTTCATCATCAATAAGAAGGTCCAAGAGATAAAGTAAACCTGAAATGAAGCATCGCGATCCAAAACTGTTCTCACAGGGAAGATTCAAAATATAGACAGTAAGAAGAGTCCGTCGTCTTGTACTTAATTCGGCATTGTGCCTTTGGTATGTTATGCCGATGCAATTTTTGTGTTTGATCGTCAATAAGAAGGTCCAGGGATACAGTAAACCTGAAGTGAAGCATCGGAATCAAAAACTGGTCTCACTGGAAAGTTTCAAAACGTAGACTGTAAGAAGAGACAGTCTTCTTGTACTTAAGTCGGCATTGTGCATTTTGTATTTAATTCCGATGCAATTTCTTTGTTTCATGGTCATTAAGAAGATCCAAGGGATACAGTGAACCTGAAGTGAAGCATCGATATGAAAACTGGTCTCACAGGGAAGGCTCAAACCATAGAATGTAAGAAGAGTCAGTCCACTTGTACTTAAGTTGGCATTGTGCCTTTTGTATTTAATTCCGATGCAATTTCTGAGTTTCATCGTCAATAAGAAGGTCCAAGGGATACAATAAAACTGAAGTAGAGCATCGGAAACTAAAACTGGTCTCACTGGAAAGGTTCAAAACATAGACAGCAGGAAGATTCAATCTTCTTGTACCTAAGTCGGCATTGTGCATTTTGTATTTAATTCCGATGCAATTTCTGTGTTTCATCGTCAATAAGAAGGTCCAAGGGATACAGTAAACCTGAAGTGAAGCATCAATATCTAAAACAGGTCTCACAGCAAAGTCTCAAATCGTAGATTGTAAGAAGAGTCAGTTCTCTTGTACTTAAGTCGGCATTGTGCCTTTTGTATTGAATTCCGATGCAGTTTCTCTGTTTCATCGTCAATAAGAAGGTCCAAGGGATACAGTAAACCTGAAGTGAACAACGATTACTAAAATTGTTTTCACAGGAAAGGTTCAAAACATTGACAGTTGGAAGAGTCAGTCTTCTTGTATTTAAGTCGGCATTGTGCCTTTTGTATTTAATTCGAATGCAATTTCTGTGTTTCATCTTCAATAAGAATGTCCAAGGGATACAGTAAACTTGAAGTGAAGCATCGGAATTTAAAACTGGTCTCACAGGAAAGGCTCAGAACATAGACAGTAAGAAGAGCCTTTGTTTTATTACATTAGTCGACATTGTGTGTTTTGAATTTAATTCCGATGCAATTTCTATGTTTCATCATCAATAAGAAGGTCCAAGGGATACAGTAAACCTGAAGTGAGGCAACCATATCTAAAGCTGGTCTCACAAGAAAGTCTCAAATCATAGAATGTAAGAAGAGTCAGGCCTCTTGTACTTCAGTCGCAATTGTGCCTTTGTATTTGATTCCGATGCAATTTCTGTGTTTCATCGTCAATAAGAAGGTCCAAGGGAAACAGTAAACCTGAGGTGAACCATCGGATTCTAAAACTAGCCTCACAAGAAAGGTTCAAAACATAGACAGTAAGAAGAGTCAGTTTTCTTGTTCTTAAGTCGGCATTGTGTCTTTTGTATTTAATTCCGATGCAATTTCTGTGTTTCATCGTCAATAAGAAGGTCCAAGGGATACAGTACACCTGAAGTGAAGCATCGGAAACTAAAACTGGTCTCACAGGAAAGGTACAAATCATAGACAGTAGGAAGAGTCAGTCTTCATGTACCTAAGTCGGTATTGAGCATTTTGTATTTAATTCTGATCCAATTTCTGTGTTTGATCGTCAATAAGAAGGTTCAAGGGATACAGTAAACCTTAAGTGAAGCATCGATATCTAAAACTCGTCTCACAGGAAAGGCTCAAATCAAAGAATGTAAGAAGAGTCAGTCCCCTTGTACTTAAGTCGGCATTGTGCCTTTTGTATTTAATTCCCATGCAATTTCTGTGTTTCATCGTCAATAAGAAGGTCCAAGGGATACAGTAAACCTGAAGTGAAGCATCGATATCTACAACTGGGCTCACAGGAAAGGCTCAAATCATAGAATGTAATAAGAGACAGTCCTCTTGTACCTAAGTCGGTATTGTGCATTTTGTATTTAATTCCGATGCAATTTCTGTGTTTCATCGTCAATAAGAAGGTCCAAGGGATACAGTACACCTCAAGTGAAGCATCAATATCTAAAACGGACCTCACAGGAAAGTCTCAAATCGTAGATTGTAAGAAGAGCCAGTCCGCTTGTACTTAAGTCGACATTGTGCCTTTTGTATTTAATTCCGATGCAATTTCTCTGTTTCATCGTCAATAAGAAGGTCCAAGGGATACAGTGAACCTGAAGTGAAGCAACGATATCTAAAACTGGTCTCACAGGAAAAGTTCAAAACATTGATAGTTAGAAGAGTCAGTCTTCTTGTATTTATCTCGGCATTGGGCCTTTTGTATTTAATTCCGATGCAATTTCTGTGTTTCATCGTCAATAAGAAGGTCCAAGGGATACAGTAAACCTAAAGTGAAGCATCGGAATTTAAAACTGGTCTCACAGGAAAGGCTCAAAACATAGACAGTAAGAAGAGCCCGTGTTTTTTTACATTAGTCGACATTGTGGGTTTTAAGTTTAATTCCGATGCAATTTCAGTGATTCATCGCCAATAACAAGGTCCCAGGGATACTGGAAACCAGAAGTGAAGCATCGGAATTTAAAACTGGCCTCACAGGAAAGGTTCAAAACATAGACAGTTAGAAGGGTCAGTTTTCTTGTACTAAAGTCGGCATTGTGCCTTTTGAATTTAATTCCGATGCTATTTCTGTGTTTCATCGTCAATAAGAATGTCCAAGAGATACAGTAAACCTGAGGTGAAGCATCGGGATCCAAAACTGGTCTCACAAGGAAGATTCAAATTATAGACAGAAAGAAGAGTCCGTACTCTTGTACTTAGGTCGGCATTGTGCCTTTCGTATGTAATTCCAATGCAATTTCTGTGTTTCATCGTCAATAAGACGGTCCAAGGGGTACAGAAATCCTCAGGTGTAGCAAAGATATCAAAAACTGGTCTCACAGGAAAGGTTCAAATCATAGACATTAAGAAGGGTCAGCCTTCTTGTACTTAAGTCTTCATTGTGCGTTTTGTATTTAATTCCGATGCAATTTCTGTGTTTAATCGTCAATAAGAAGGTCCATGCGATACAGTAAACCTGAAGTGAAGCATCGGAAACTAAAACTGGTCTCCCAGGAAAGGTTCAAAACATAGACAGTAGGAAGAGTCAGTCTTCTTGTACCTAAGTCGGTATTGTGCGTTTTGTATTTAATTCTGATGCAATTTCTGTGTTTCATCGTCAATAAGAAGGTCCAAGGGATACAGTAAACCTGAAGTGAAGCATCGATATCTACAACAGGTCTCACAGGAAAGGCTGAAACCATAGAATGTAAGAAGAGTCAGTCCTCTTGTACTTAAGTCGGCATTGTGCGTTTTGTATTTGATTCCGATGCAATTTCTGTCTTTCATTGTCAATAAGAAGGTCCAAGGGATACAGTAAACCTGAAGTGAAGCATCGGAATATAAAACTGGTCTCACAGGAAATTCTCAAAACATAGACAGTAAGAAGAGCTCGTGTTTTTTTACATTAGTCGACATTGTGCGTTTTAAATTTAATTCCGATGCAATTTCTGTGTTTCATCGTGAATAAGAAGGTCCAAGGGATTCAGACAACCTGAAGTGAGGCAACGATATCTACAACAGGTCTCACAGGAAAGGCTGAAACCATAGAATGTAAGAAGAGTCAGTCCTCTTGTACTTAAGTCGGCATTGTGCGTTTTGTATTTGATTCCGATGAAATTTCTGTCTTTCATTGTCAATAAGAAGGTCCATGCGATACAGTAAACCTGAAGTGAAGCATCGGAAACTAAAACTGGTCTCCCAGGAAAGGTTCAAAACATAGACAGTAGGAAGAGTCAGTCTTTTTGTACCTAAGTTGGCATTGTGCCTTTTGTATTTAATTCCGATGCAATTTCTGTGTTTCATCGTCAATAAGATGGTCCAAGGGTAACAGTAAACCTGAGGTGTTGCATCGGATTCTAAAACTAGTCTCACAAAAATGGTTCAAAACATAGACAGTAAGAAGAGTCAGTCTACTTGTACTTAAGTCGACACTGTGTCTTTTGTATTTAATTCCGATGCAATTTCTGTGTTTCATCGTCAATAAGAAGGTCCAAGGGATACAGTAAACCTGAAGTGAACCATCGAAATCTAAAACTGGTCTCACAGGAAAGTTTAAAAACATTGAATTTAAGACGACACAGTCTTCTAGTACTTAAGTCGGCATTGTGCCTTTTGTATTTAATTCCGATGCAATTTCTGTGTTTCATGGTCATTAAGAAGATCCAAGGGATACACTCAACCTCAAGTGAAGCATCGATATCTAAAACTGGTCTCACAGGGAAGGCTCAACCATAGAATGTAAGAAGAGTCAGTCTTCTTGTACTTAAGTCGGCATTGTGCCTTTCGTATTTAATTCCGATGCAATTTCTGTGTTTCATCGTCAATAAGAACGTCCAAGGTATACAGTAAACCTGAAGTGAAGCATCGGAATCTAAAACTGGTCTCACAGAAAAGGTTCAAAGCATAGGCAGTAGGAAGAGTCAGTCTTCTTGTACTTAAGTCGGCATCGTGCCTTTGTATTTAATTCCGATGCAATTTCTGTGATTCGTCGCTAATAAGAGGGTCCCAGGGAAACAGGAAACCTGAAGAGAAGCATCGATATCTAAAACTGGTCTCACAGGAAAGGCTCAAATCATAGAATGTAAGAAGAGACATTCCTCTTGTACTTAAGTCGGCATTGTGCATTTTGTATTTAATTCCGATGCAATTTCTGTGTTTCATCGTCAATAAGAAGGTCGAAGGGAAACAGTAAACTAGAAGTGAAGCATCAATAACTTAAACTGGTCTCACAGGAAAGTCTCAAATCATAGAATGTAAGAAGTATCAGTCCTCTTGTACTTAAGACGGCATTGTGCCTTTTGTATTTAATTCCGTGGTAATTTCTGTGTTTCATCGTCAATAAGAAGGTCCAAGGGATACAGTTAACCTGAAGTGAAGCATCGGAATCTAAAACTGGTCTCACAGGAATGGCTAAAATCATAGAATGTACGAAGAGTCAGTCCTCTTGTACTTAAGGCGGCATTGTGCCTTTTATATTTAATTCCATTACAATTTCTGTGTTTCATCGTCTGTAACAAGGTCCAAGGGATACAGTAAACCTGAAGTGAAGCATCGGATTCTAAAACTTGTCTCACAAGAAAGGTTCAACACATTGACAGTAGGAAGAGTCAGTCTTCTAAAAACTTAAGACGCCCGTGTGACTTGTGTATTTAATTCCGATGCAATCTCTGTGTTTCATCGTCAATAAGAAGGTATAAGTGATGCAGTAAACCTGAAGTGAAGCATCAGAATCTAAAACTGGTCTCACAGGAATGTTTCAAAACATGGACTGTAAGAAGAGTCAGTGTTCTTGTACACAAGTCGGCATTGTGCCCTTTTTATTTAAATCCGATGCATTTTCTGTGTTTCGTCGTCAATAAGAAGGTCCCAAGGGATACAGTAAACCTGAAGTAAGGCATCGGAATCCAAAACTGGTATCACAGGAAAGATTCAAAATATAGACAGTAAGAAGAGTCAGTCCTCTTGTACTTAAGTCGGCATTGTGCCTTTTGTGTTTAATTCCGATGCAATTTCTGTGTTTCATGGTCATTAAGAAGATCCAAGTGATACAGTAAACCTGAGGTGAAGCATCGATAACTAAAACTGGTCTCACAGGAAAGGCTCATACCATAGAATGTAAGAAGATTCAGTCCTCTTGTACTTAGGTCGGCATTGTGCCTTTTATATTAATTCCAATGCAATTTCTGTGTTTCATCGTCACTACGGATGTCCAAGGGATACAGTAAACCAGAAGTGAAGCATCGGAATCTAAAACTGGACTCACAGGAGAGGTTCAAATCATAGAAAGTTAGAGTGTCAGTCCTCTTGTACCAAAGTGGGTAATGTGCATTTTGTATTTCATTCCGATGCAATTTCTGTGTTTCATCGTCAATAAGAAGGTCCAAGAGATACAGTAAATCTGAAGTGGAGCATCAGAATCTATAACTGGTCTCACAGGAAAGGCTCAAAGCATAGACAGTAAGAAGAGCCCATGTGTTTTGACATTAGTCAACATTGTGCGTTTTGTATTTAATTACGATGCAATTCCTGTGTTTCATCATCAATAAGTAGGTTCAAGGGATACAGTAAACCTGAATTGAGGCAACGATATCTAAAGCTGGTCTCACAGGAAAGTCTCAAATCATACAATGTAACAAAAGTCAGTCCTCTTGTACTTCAGTCGGCATTGTGCCTTTGTATTGAATTCCGATGCAATTTCTGTGATTCATCGCCAATAAGAAGGTCCCAGGGATTCTGGATAAAAGAAGTGAAGCATCGGAATCTAAAACTGGCCTCACAGGAAAGGTTCAAAACATAGACAGTTAGAACGGTCAGTCTTCTTGTACTAAAGTCGGCATTGTGCCTTTTTTATTTAATTCCGATGCAATTTCTGTGTATCAACGTCAATAAGAAGGTCCAAGAGATACAGTAAACCTGAAGTGAAGCATCGGGATCCAAAACAGGTATCACAGGGAAGATTCAAATTATAGACACTAAGAAGAGTCCGTACTCTTGTACTTGAGTCGGCATTGTGCCTTTCGTATATAATTCCGATGCAATTTCTGTGTTTCATCGTCAATAATAAGGTCCAAGGGATACAGTAATCCTTAGGTGAAGCAAAGATATCTAAAACTGGTCTCACAGGAAATGTTCCAATCATAGACAGTAAGAAGAGGCAGTCTTCTTGTACTTAAGTGGCATTGTGCCTTTTGTATTGAATTGCGATGCAATTTCTGTGTTTCATCGTCAACAAGAAGGTCCAAGAGATACAGTAAACCTGAAGTGAAGCATCGACATCTACAACAGGACTCACAGGAAAGGCTGAAACCATAGAATGTAAGAAGAGTCAGTCCTCTTGTACTTAAGTCGGCATTGTGCCTTTTGTATGTAATTACGATGTGATTTCTGTGTTTCATCGACAACAAGAAGGTCCAAGGGATACAGTAATCCTGAAGTAAAGCATCGATATCAAAAACTTATCTCACAGGAAAGGTTCAAAACATAGACAGTAAGAAGAGTCAGCCTTCTTGTACGTAAGTCTTCATTGTGCCTTTTGTACTTAATTCCGATGCAATTCCTGTGTTTCATCGTCAATAAGAAGGTCCAAAGGATACAGTAAACCTGAAGTGAAGCATCGATATCTAAAACTGGTCTCACAGGAAAGGTTCAAAACATTCACAGTTAGAAGAGTCAGTCTTCTTGTACTTAAGTCGGCATTGTGAATTTTGTATTGAATTCCGATGCAATTTCTGTGTTTCATCGTCAATAAGAAGGTCCAAGAGATACAGTAAACCTGAAGTGAAGCATCGATATCTACAACAGGACTCACAGGAAAGGCTGAAACCATAGAATGTAATAAGAGTCAGTCCTCTTGTACTTAAGTCGGCATTGTGCCTTTTGTATTTAATTCCGATGCAATATCTGTGTTTCATCGTCAACAAGAAGGTCGAAGGGATACAGTAAACCTGAAGTGAAGCAACGATATCTAAATTTGGTCTCACAGGAAAGGCTCAAATCATAGAATGTAAGAAGAGACAGTCCTCTTGTACTTAAGTTGGCATTGTGCCTTTTGTATTGAATTCCGTGGTAATTTCTGTGTATCATCGTCAATAAGAAGTTCCAACGGATACAGTAAACCTGAAGTGAAGCATCGATATCTAGAACTGGTCTCACAGGAAAGGTTCAAAACATTCACAGTTAGAAGAGTCAGACTTCTTGTACTTAAGTCGGCATTGTGCCTTTTGTATTTAATTCCAATGCAATTTCTGTGTTAGATCGTCAATAAGAAGGTTCAAGGGATACAGTTAACCTGAAGTGAAGCATCGATATCTAAAACTGGTCTCACAGGAAAGGCTCAAATCATAGAATGTAAGAAGAGTCAGTTCTCTTGTACTTCAGTCGGCATTGTGCCTTTTGTATTTATTTCCGATGCAATTTCAGTGTTTCATCGTCCATAAGAAGGTCCAAGGTATTCAGTAAACCTGAAGTGAGGCATCGGAATCTAAAACTGTTCTCACAGGAAAGGTTCAAAGCATAGGCAGTAGGATGAGTCAGTCTTCTTGTACTAAAGTCGGCATCGTGCCTTTGTATTTAATTCCGATTCAATTTCTGTGATTCATCGCCAATAAGAGGGTCCCAGGGATACAGGAAACATGGAGAGAAGCATCGGAATCTAAAACTGGCCAAACAGGAAAGGTTCAAATCATAGACAGTTAGAAGAGTCAGTCTTCTTGTACTTAAGTCGGCATTGTGCCTTTTGTATTTAAATCCGATGCAATTTCTGTGTTTCATCGTCAATAAGAAGGTCCAAGGGATACAGTAAACCTGAAGTGAAGCATCAATAACTCAAACTGGTCTCACAGGAAAGTCTCAAATCGTAGAATGTAAGAAGTATCAGTCCTCTTGTACTTAAGTCGGCATTGTGCCTTTTGTATTTAATTCCGTGGCAATTTCTGTGTTTCATCGTCAATAAGAATGTCCAAGGGATACAGTAAACCTGAAGTGAAGCATCGATATCTAAAACTGGTCTCACAGGAAAGGCTCAAATCATAGAATGTAAGAAGTATCAGTCCTCTTGTACTAAAGTCGGCATTGTGCCTTTTGTATTTATTTCCCTGGTAATTTCTGTGTTTCTACATCTACATCTACATCTACATTGATACTCCGCAAGCAACCCAACGGTGTGTGGCGGAGGGCACTTTACGTGCCACTGTCATTGCCTCCCTTTCCTGTTCCAGTCGCGTATGGTTCGCGGGAAGAACGACTGTCTGAAAGCCTCCGTGCGCGCTCTAAGCTCTCTAATTTTAAATTCGTGATCTCCTTGGGAGGTATAAGTAGGGGGAAGCAATATATTCGATACCTCATCCAGAAACGCACCCTCTCGAAACCTGGCGAGCAAGCTACACCGCGATGCAGAGCGCCTCTCTTGCAGAGTCTGCCACTTGAGATTATTAAACATCTCCGTAACGCTATCACGGTTACCGAATAACCCGGTGACGAAACGCGCCGCTCTTCTTTGGATCTTTTCTATCTCCTCCGTCAACCCGACCTGGTACGGATACCACACTGATGAGCAATACTCAAGTATAGGTCGAACGAGTGTTTTGTAAGCCACCTCCTTTGTTGATGGACTACATTTTCTAAGCACTCTCCCAATGAATCTCAACCTGGTACCCGCCTTACCAACAATTTATTTTATATGATCATTCCACTTCAAATCGTTCCGTACGCATACTCCCAGATATTTTACAGAAGTAACTGCTACCAGTGTTTGTTCCGCTATCATATAATCATACAATAAAGGATCCTTCTTTCTATGTATTCGCAATACATTACATTTGTCTATGTTAAGGGTCAGTTGCCACTCCCTGCACCAAGTGCCTATCCGCTGCAGATCTTCCTGTATTTCGCTACAATTTTCTAATGCAGCAACTTCTCTGTATACTACAGCATCATCCGCGAAAAGCCGCATGGAACTTCCGACACTATCTACTAAGTCATTTATATATATTGTGAAAAGCAATGGTCCCATGACACTCCCCTGTGGCACGCCAGAGGTTACTTTAACGTCTGTAGACGTCTCTCCATTGATAACAACATGCTGTGTTCTGTTTGCTAAAAACTCTTCAATCCACCCACACAGCTGGTCTGATATTCCGTAGGCTCTTACTTTGTTTATCAGGCGACAGTGCGGAACTGTAACGAACGCCTTCAGGAAGTCAAGAAAAATAGAGTCTACCTGGGAGCCTGTATCTAATATTTTCTGGGTCTCAAGAACAAATAAGGCCAGTTGGGTCTCACACGATCGCTGTTTCCGGAATCCATGTTGTTTCCTACATAGTAGATTCTGGGTTTCATCGTCAATAAGAAGGTCCAAGGGATACAGTAAACCTGAAGTGAAGCATCGATATCTAAAATTGGTCTAACGGGAAAGGTTCAAAACATTGACAGTTAGAAGAGTCAGTCTTTTTGTACTTAACTCGGCATTGTGCCTTTTGTATTCAATTCCGATGCAATTTCTGTGTTTCATCGTCAATAAGGTCCAAGGGATCCAGTAAACCTGAAATGAAGCATCGGAATCTAAAACTGGTCTCACAGGAATGGCTCAAATCATAGAATGTACGAAGAGTCAGTCCTCTTGTACTTAAGGTGGCGTTGTGCCTTTTATATTTAATTCCATTGCAATTTCTGTGTTTCATCGTCTGTAACAAGGTCCAAGGGATACAGTAAACCTGAAGTGAAGCATCAGATTCTAAAACTAGTCTCACAATAAAGGTTCAACACATAGACAGTAAGAAGAGTCAGTCTTCTTGTACTTAAGTCGCCATTGTGACTTTTGTATTTAATTCCGATGCAATCTCTGTGTTTCATCGTCAATAAGAAGGTATAAGGGATACAGTAAACCTGAAGTGAAGCATCAGAATCTGAAACTGGTCTCACAGGAATGTTTCAAAACATAGACTGTAAGAGGAGTCAGTGTTCTTGTGCTCAAGTCGGCATTGTGCCTTTTGTATTTATTTCCGATGCAATTTCTGTGTTTCATCGTCATTAAGAAGGTCCAAGGGATACAGTAAACCTGAAGTGAAGCATCGATATCTAAAACTGGTCTCACAGGAAAGGCTCAAACCATAGAATGTAAGAAGAGTCAGTCACCTTGAACTTAAGTCGGCATTGTGCCTTTTGTATTTAATTCCGATGCAATTTCTGTGTTTCATGGTCATTAAGAAGATCCAAGGGATACAGTAAACCTGAAGTGAAGCATCGATATCTGAAACTGGTCTCACAGGAAAGGCTCAAACCATAGAATGTAAGAAGAGTCAGTCCACTTGTAGTTATGTCGGCATTGTGCCTTTTGTATTTAATTCCGATGCAATTTCTGTGTTTCATCGTCAATAAGAAGGTCCAAGGGATACGGTAAACCTGAAGTGAAGCATCGATATCTAAAACTGGTCCCACAGGAAAGGCTCAAATCATAGAATGTAAGAAGAGTCAGTCCTCTTGTACTTAAGTCGGCATTGTGCCTTTTGTATTTAATTCCGATGCAATTTCTGAGTTTCATCGTCAATAAGAAGGTCCAAGGGATACAGTAACCGTGAAGTGAAGCATCGATATCTAAAACTGGTCTCACAGGAAAGGTTCAAATCATTGACAGTTAGAAGAGTCAGTCTTCTTGTACTTAAGTCGGCATAAGAGAGTCCAAGCTTTAAACCAGCTATCTCTAAGATTACGTTTTAGTTCATTATTTTTTATTTTGATTTAAAAAGTATTTTAGGTTTTTTATGAAGATTATTTATTTAATTTTAAAGTTTTTGTAATAAAGATATAATTAGTATATTTATTTGTAAATAGTTTTTACGTTGTGAATTTATTATAAGGAACTAGGCAAAATTGATATCCGCCTGTTTATCAAAAACCTGTCCTCTTGAAAATACTTTGAGGTCTGGCCGGCTCACTGAGCAGATTTTTAAAGAGCAGTGGTATTTTGACCGTGAAAAGGTAGCATAATCATTAGTCTCTTAATTAGCAGCTGGAATGATTGGCTTGACGGGAAATGGACTGTCTCTTAATAAATTTTTGAATTTCACTTCTGAGTCAAAGGGCTTAAATTTTTCTTTAGGACGAGAAGACCCTATAGAGCTTAACATTTTATTTTTATGTAGTTTTTTGTTTGTCTTTCTATATTTAATGATGATGTTTTGTTGGGGTGACATGAAGAATAAATAAACTCTTCATTATTATATCATTTATTTATGTTTGTTGTTTTGATCCTTAAATTATGATCATAAGATTAAGTTACCTTAGGGATAACAGCGTAATTGGTTTTGAGAGCTCATATCGACAAAGCAGATTGCAACCTCATTGTTGGATTAAGAAAAATTTTGGGTGCAGTAGCCCAGTAATTAGGTCTGTTCGACCTTTAAATTCTTCATGATCTGAGTTCAGACCAGCGTGAGCCACGTCGGTTTCTATCCTAAGATTATTAATTCATATTAGTACGAAAGCTCCATATGGTTGAAATATTTTTTATTTTATTGATTAATACTAATTAAATTACTATTTTGACAGATTAACGTGTTGAATTTAGAATTCATTTATGTAGATTTTTTCTACAAATAGTATTGATACTTTATGATTTATTTATGTTTATTTTGAATTTTCTTTTATTAGTTATTTGTGTTTTAATTAGTGTTGCCTTTTTAACTTTATTAGAGCATAAGGTTTTAGGTTACATTCAAATTCGAAAGGGTCCAAATAAAGTAGGGTTTGCAGGAATTCCTCAACCCTTTAGTGATGCTATTAAGTTATTTTTTGTAAGGAGCAGCCAATTCCTATTATATCTAATTATTTGCTTTATTGTTTTTCTCCTGTTTTTAATTTAATAATTTCCTTGGCTGTTTGAGTGATTTTCCCTTACTTAACTTATATATGTTCTTTTTCTTATGGATTTTTGTTTTTTTCATGTTGTACTAGATTAGGTGTTTATACTGTTATAATTGCTGGTTGGTCTTCTAATTCAAATTATTTTTTTACTAGGTTCTCTTCGTTCTGTTGCTCAAACAATTTCACACGAAGTTAGTTTGCTTTAATTTTATTATCTTTAATTATTTTAATTGGTAGTTTTAACATTTTTTATTTTATAAATTATCAGCTTTATTGTTGATTTATTATTATTTCTTTTCCTTTAGCTTTAGCTTGTTTTGCTTCTTGTTTAGCTGAAACTAACCGTACTCCTTTTGACTTTGCCGAAGGTGAATCTGAGTTAGTTTCAGGTTTTAATATTGAATATGGTGCAGGCGGGTTTACTTTAATTTTTTTAGCTGAGTATACTAGAATTGTTTTTATAAGAATATTTTTAGCTTTAATTTTTTTAGGTGGTGATTTTTATTCTTTTATATTTTTTATTAAGCTTGCTGTTATGTCCTTTGGTTTTATTTGAGTTCGAGGGACATTACCACGTTTTCGTTATGATAAGTTAATGTACGTAGATTGAAAAAGTTTTTTGCCTTTATCTTTAAATTTTTTGATTTTCTTTGTTGGTTTAAAGATTTTATTTATTTCATTTATTTAGTTAAATTTTTTAAGAAAAGTTAATAGAAGAGTTAAACTTCTAGTTTTATGTTTTCAAAACATATGCTTTTCCTAAGCTAATTAACTTATTATTCCTTAATTAGTTTATTACATGTGTTTTCAACATGTACATTAATTAAGAAGTATGTAAAGTAGATAATTGTTAAGATTTATCCTGTTATAATGTAAGGTTCTTCGACAGGTCGTTTACCAATTCATGTTAATAAGCATACAACAACTACTATAATTCAGAATAAAATCTGATTAATAGGATAGAATTGAATACCTCAGAATGGTGTTTTATTTTAAAATGGTAAAATTATTAAGATTCTAATTGATAAGAATAATGCAATAACATCTCCTAGCTTATTAGGGATTGATCGTAGAATTGCATATGCAAATAAGAAATATCATTCTGGTTGAATATTGACTGGGGTTACTAATGGGTTATCAGGTACAAAATTATCAGGATCCCCTAGGAGGTAAGGATTAATCAAGCACAGTATAATTAATAATTATGTTATTAATACAAATGTAACAGAGTCCTTGAAAGTAAAGTATGGGTGAAATGCGATTTTTTCAATATCTCCATTTAGGCCTAAGGGGTTATTAGACCCTGTTTGGTGAAGGAAGAATAAATGAATTGCCGCCATTGCAGCAATAATAAACGGTAGTACAAAATGGAATGTAAAGAATCGATTTAATGTTGCGTTATCAACAGCAAACCCTTCTCATACTCATTGAACTAAATCTGTCCCTAAATATGGAATTGCTGATAATAAATTAGTAATTACTGTCGCACCTCAGAATGATATTTGACCTCATGGTAAAACGTATCCTATAAATGCAGTTGCTATAACTAAGAATAGGATTACTGTACCAATTATTCAGGTGTGTATGTATATGTAAGATCCGTAGTAAATTCCTTGCCCACATGTAAATAAATACAAATAAAAAATATAGAACCTCCATTTGCATGTAAGGTTCGAATAATTCAACCATTATTTACGTCTCGGCAGATGTGAACTACACTACTAAATGCTAATTCAATATTTGATGTATAATGTATAACTAAAAATAGTACAGTTACAATTTGAATCACCAAACATAACCCTAAGAGGGACCCAACATTTCATCAAAATGAAATATTTGTTGGTGCAGGTAAATCAACTAAAGAGTTATTAATGATTTTAATTAAGGGATGTCTTAATCGTAAATGTTTTTCATTAGTAAATTATCTTATTTTACGAATAGGCCCCTGGTTAATATTAGTGATTTTAACAACTGCTAATAGTGCTAAACATAAATAAATTATTATTATTATTGTGATAATGAATGTTGGTCTATTATATAGTTTTTCTAAAGATATTGTTATTTCTTGATAATTGATTGAATTATCAATATTTATAGTTTCAGTATTTTTGAAAAAGTCTATAAATATTGTTATATCTAAAATAATTAATGTTGATATAAGAAATATTCATATTGTTAAGGTAATAATTATCGTAATTGATTTAGGTTGAAATATTTCGTTTGATGCAATTCTCATAATATAAATAAATAGAACTAATATACCACCAAGAAACGTTAAAAATAAAATATATGATAATCAATATCTTTCCATTATTGTTCCTGTTATTAGTCCAACTAGAAAAGTTTGTAGGATAATGAAAAGCATTATTGATATTGGGTGTCTTAATTTAATAAAATTAATTTTTATTATGTTTGATAGCGATATAATTATTATTTTGATCATTTCAGGGGTTAGTTTATTAAAAATATCGGTTTTGGGGACCAATGATGGAAAGCTTTTCACCTCTGAAGTTTGAAAAGTGGGGGCTGAACTTATTTCCGGTTTACAAGACCGGCGTTTTAGAAACTATTAAAACTAATGTTTACATTCTCTGTCTTTACTTCTTTATTGATTTATAATGCTGGTGTTTATGTATTTTCATCTAAATGTAGGCATTTATTAATGGTTCTTTTGAGATTAGAATATATTGTTCTTTCTTTATTTATATTAGTTATTGTTTTTCTCATTGAGTTTGATTATGATTATTTTTTTCCTGTTACTTTTTTGGTTTTTTCAGTTTGTGAAGGTGCTTTAGGTCTTTCTATTTTAGTTTCAATAATTCGTTCTCATGGGAATGATTTTTGTAATTCTTTTGGTTTATCTTTATGTTAATGTATTTATTTATAACTATTTTTTTGATCCCTCTCTGTTTGGTTAATAATTGTTGATGGTTGGTTCATTCTTTAAAATTTCTATCTAGTTTTGTTTTTATGATTTGTGTTTATTCATACGCAGATTTGGATATGATTAGATGCTTTTTGGTATTGATTATTTTTCTTTTAGTTTGATTTTGCTTAGTTTTTGAATTTGTGCTTTAATAATTACTGCTAGAGGTTCAGTTTATTTAAGTTCTTATCATTCTAATTTTTTTGTCTTTATAGTCTTAATTTAAATGATTATGCTTTATTGTTTGTTTGCTAGATTGAGTCTTCTTTCGTTATATATTTTTTTTTTGAGGCTAGATTAGTTCCTACTTTACTTTTGATTTTGGGTTGAGGCTATCAACCTGAACGTTTACAGGCTGGTGTTTATTTCATTTTTTATACTCTGGTTGCTAGATTGCCTTTATTATTAGTGTTATTTAGGGTTTATGATTTTTCTAATACTTTATATTTTCCTTTATTGGTTGATTTTGGTTCTTATTATTTTATATTTTATGTGTTTATAATTCTTGCTTTTTTAGTTAAGATGCCAATATTTTTGGTTCATTTATGGCTTCCTAAGGCTCATGTTGAGGCCCCTATTTCAGGTAGAATGATTCTTGCTGGTGTTTTATTAAAGTTGGGTGGTTATGGTATTTTTCGTGTTATGAAGGTTATTTCTTATTTGGGTGTAAGGTTGAATTATTTTTGATTGTCTTTGGGTTTATCTGGTGGGGTTATTGCTAGATTTATTTGTTTTCGTCAGGTTGACTTAAAGTCTTTAATTGCATATTCTTCTGTCCTCATATAAGAATGGTTATTCGAGGATTGATGACTATGAATCGATGAGGTTGTATAGGTTCTCTTTCTTTAATGGTTCGTCATGGTTTGTGTTCTTCTGGTTTATTTTGTTTATCTAATATTATTTATGAGCGTTTAGGTAGACGAAGATTATTAATTAACAAGGGTATAATTAATTTGATACCAAGAATGGCTTTATGATGATTCCTTTTGAGATCATTTAATATAGCTGCTCCTCCTTCTTTAAAGTTGGTAGGTGAACTTAGATTATTAAATAGAATTATGTCTTGATCTTCTTTTAGATTTTTTGCTTTAATTTTTTGGCTTTTTTTAGAGCTGCTTATACTTTATATATGTATTCTTATTCTCAGCATGGTAATTATTATTCTGGTGTTTATACTTGTTCTCTTGGTTATTTACGTGAATATCATCTTTTACTTTTACATTGATTGCCTTTAAATATTCATTGTTTAAAGGGAGAGTATTTTTTTGTTTAGGTTGCTTAAGTATTTTAATTAAAAATGTTGTTTTGTGGAATCAATGATATGAATTTTTCATCTTAGGCCATGAATTTGTTTTCTATTTGTTCTTTGAGTTCTTTTTCTTTATTTTTTTCTAGAACTATAATTTTTATTTTGAGTATTTATTATTTAATAATTGATTATAAAGTTTTTGCTGAATGAGAACTTTTTAATTTAAATGGTTCTATGGTTGTTATGACTTTAATTTTGGATTGAATGTCTCATATTTTGTTATATATATTTCTTCTTTGGTTATTTATTATAGAGAGGATTACATGTCGGGAAAAAAAAAAATATAAATCGTTTTATTGTTTTAATATTTATTCTTTCTATAGGTTTTTTAATTATTAGTCCTAATTTGATTCGAATTTTATTAGGATGGGATGGTTTGGGTTTAGTTTCTTATTGTTTAGTTACTTAATACCAAAATGTGAAATCTTATAGTGCAGGAATGTTAACTGCACTTTATAATCGCATTGGTGATGTTGCTATTTTAATTTCTATTGCTTGAATATTAAATTTTGGCGGTTGAAATTATATTTATTATTATGATTTAATTTCTAATTCTTTTGAAATAAAGCTTATTACTACATTAATTGTTTTCGCAGCTATAACTAAAAGAGCTCAAATTCACTTTTCTTCTTGACTTCCCGCTGCTATGGCTGCTCCTACTCCTGTTTCTGCTTTGGTTCATTCTTCTACTCTTGTTACTGCTGGGGTTTATTTATTAATTCGTTTCAGACCAATATTAGATACTTATAATTGTGGTTGATTCTTACTTTTAATTGGTTGTATAACTATATTTATGGCTGGTTTGGGAGCTAATTTTGAATTTGATTTGAAGAAAATTATTGCTCTTTCTACTTTAAGACAACTTGGTTTAATAATAAGAATTTTGGCTATGGGTTACCCAAAACTTGCATTTTTTCATTTATTAGCTCATGCTTTATTTAAGGCTTTATTGTTTGTGTGTGCAGGTTCAATAATTCATAATTTAAAGGATTCTCAGGATATTCGTTTTATAGGTTTAATTGTTAATTTTATACCTTTAACTTCAGTTTGTTTTAATGTTTCTAGTTTGTCTTTGTGTGGTATACCATTTTTAGCAGGTTTTTATTCAAAGGATTTAATTCTTGAAATGGTTTGTTTAAGATGAATTAATTGTTTGATTTTTTTTCTTTATTTCTTTTCTACTGGTTTAACTGCTTCTTTTTGTTTTCGTCTTTTTTATTATTCAATATCTGGTGATAATAATTTTTATTCTAGATTTTCTTTTGATGATAATGGTTATTATATTTCGTTTGGTATAATTGGTTTATTGTTTGTTGCTGTTTTTGGTGGTAGTCTTTTGTCTTGGTTAATTTTTCCTGTTCCTCACGTGATTGCCTTGCCTTATTATTTAAAGTTTTTAACTATTACTGTAGTTCTTTTGGGTGCTTATTTGGGTTATCTTATTTCTAATTTTGATTTTCCTCAAAATTTATTTTCTTTAAGTATATTTTATTTTGTCAGATTTGCTGGTTCTATGTGGTTTATACCTTTTCTTTCAACTAAGTTTATTAGATATATTCCTTTAAAATTGGGTTATTATTCGTCTAAATTATTTGATTATGGTTGAGGTGAATTATTTGGTGGTCAAGGTTTGTACAGACTATTTATTTATTTAATCGGTTATATACAAGGTTTATATGATTCTAATTTTAAGATTTATCTTTTAACTTTTATTTTTTGAATATTTATTTTAGTGGTATTATTTTTCGTTTACTTAAATAGCTTACAATTAGTGCGTGACACTGAAGATGTTAAGGAAGTATTTTTACTTTTAGCTGTTTATAAATATACAATTATTATTTTTACAGTGAAAATGTAATGGTTTATTTAAACTATATAAATTTTAGAAATGTTAACGGAGTTTAACCGCTAATATAAATAGTTAGCAGCTTTCATATTGGCTTTACATTTCCCCCAATGAACCATGGACCTTGCCGTTGGTGGGGAGGCTTGCGTGCCTCAGCAATACAGATAGCCGTACCGTAGGTGCAACCACAACGGAGGGGTATCTGTTGAGAGGCCAGACAAACGTGTGGTTCCTGAAGAGGGGCAGCAGCCTTTTCAGTAGTTGCAAGGGCAACAGTCTGGATGATTGACTGATCTGGCCTTGTAACAATAACCAAAACGGCCTTGCTGTGCTGGTACTGCGAACGGCTGAAAGCAAGGGGAAACTGCAGCCGTAATTTTTCCCGAGGGCATGCAGCTTTACTGTATGATTACATGATGATGGCGTCCTCTTGGGTAAAATATTCCGGAGGTAAAATAGTCCCCCATTCGGATCTCCGGGTGGGGACTACTCAAGAGGATGTCATTATCAGGAGAAAGAAAACTGGCGTTCTACGGATCAGAGCGTGGAATGTCAGATCCCTTAATCGGGCAGGTAGGTTAGAAAATTTAAAAAGGGAAATGGATAGGTTGAAGTTAGATATAGTGGGAATTAGTGAAGTTCGGTGGCAGGAGGAACAAGACTTCTGGTTAGGTGACTACAGGGTTATAAACACAAAATCAAATAGGGGTAATGCAGGAGTAGGTTTAATAATGAATAGGAAAATAGGAATGCGGGTAAGCTACTACAAACAGCATAGTGAACGCATTATTGTGGCCAAGATAGATACGAAGCCCACACCTACTACAGTAGTACAAGTTTATATGCCAACTAGCTCTGCAGATGACGAAGAAATTGAAGAAATGTATGATGAAATAAAAGAAATTATTCAGATTGTGAAGGGAGACGAAAATTTAATAGTCATGGGTGACTGGAATTCGAGTGTAGGAAAAGGGAGAGAAGGAAACATAGTAGGTGAATATGGATTGGGGGACAGAAATGAAAGAGGAAGCCACCTGGTAGAATTTTGCACAGAGCACAACATAATCATAACTAACACTTGGTTTAAGAATCATGAAAGAAGGTTGTATACATGGAAGAACCCTGGAGATACTAAAAGGTATCAGATAGATTATATAATGGTAAGACAGAGATTTAGGAACCAGGTTTTAAATTGTAAGACATTTCCAGGGGCAGATGTGGACTCTGACCACAATCTATTGGTTATGACCTGTAGATTAAAACTGAAGAAACTGCAAAAAGGTGGGAATTTAAGGAGATGGGACCTGGATAAACTAAAAGAACCAGAGGTTGTACAGAGATTCAGGGAGAGCATAAGGGAGCAATTGACAGGAATGGGGGAAATAAATACAGTAGAAGAAGAATGGGTAGCTTTGAGGGATGAAGTAGTGAAGGCAGCAGAGGATCAAGTAGGTAAAAAGACGAGGGCTAGTAGAAATCCTTGGGTAACAGAAGAAATATTGAATTTAATTGATGAAAGGAGAAAATATAAAAATGCAGTAAGTGAAACAGGCAAAAAGGAATACGAACGTCTCAAAAACGAGATCGACAGGAAGTGCAAAATGGCTAAATTTTTCTTTAGGACGAGAAGACCCTATAGAGCTTAACATTTTATTTTTATATAGTTTTTTGTTTGTCTTTCTATATTTAATGATGATGTTTTGTTGGGGTGACATGAAGAATAAATAAACTCTTCATTATTATATCATTTTTTTATGTTTGTTGTTTTGATCCATAATTTATGATCATAAGATTAAGTTACCTTAGGGATAACAGCGTAATTGTTTTTGAGAGCTGATATCGACAAAGCAGATTGCGACCTCGATGTTGGATTAAGAAAAATTTTGGGTGCAGTAGCCCAGTAATTAGGCCTGTTCGACCTTTAAATTCTTACATGATCTGAGATCAGACCGGCGTGAGCCACGTCGGTTTCTATCCTAAGATTATTAATTCATATTAGTATGAAAGCACCATATGGTTGAAATATTTTTTATTTTATTGATTAATACTAATTAAATTACTATTTTGACAGATTAATGTGTTGAATTTAGAATTCATTTATGTAGATTTTTGCTACAAATAGTATTGATACTTTATGATTTATTTATGTTTATTTTGAATTTTCTTTTATTAGTTATTTGTGTTTTAATTAGTGTTGCCTTTTTAACTTTATTAGAGCGTAAGGTTTTAGGTTACATTCAAATTCGAAAGGGTCCAAATAAAGTAGGGTTTGCAGGAATTCCTCAACCCTTTAGTGATGCTATTAAGTTAATTTGTAAGGAGCAGCCAATTCCTATCATATCTAATTATTTACTTTATTATTTTTCTCCTGTTTTTAATTTAATAATTTCCTTGGCTGTTTGAGTGATTTTCCCTTACTTAAGTTATATATGTTCTTTTTCTTATGGATTTCTGTTTTTTTCATGTTGTACTAGATTAGGTGTTTATACTGTTATAATTGCTGGTTGGTCTTCTAATTCAAATTATTCTTTACTAGGTTCTCTTCGTTCTGTTGCTCAAACAATTTCATACGAAGTTAGTTTGGCTTTAATTTTATTATCTTTAATTATTTTAATTGGTAGTTTTAACATTTTTTATTTTATAAATTATCAGCTTTATTGTTGATTTATTATTATTTCTTTTCCTTTAGCTTTAGCTTGTTTTGCTTCTTGTTTAGCTGAAACTAACCGTACTCCTTTTGACTTTGCCGAAGGTGAATCTGAGTTAGTTTCAGGTTTTAATATTGAATATGGTGCAGGCGGGTTTACTTTAATTTTTTTAGCTGAGTATACTTGAATTGTTTTTATAAGAATATTATTAGCTTTAATTCTTTTAGGTGGTGATTTTTATTCTTTTATATTTTTTATTAAGCTTGCTGTTATGTCCTTTGGTTTTATTTGAGTTCGGGGGATATTACCACGTTTTCGTTATGATAAGCTAATGTACTTAGCTTGAAAAAGTTTTTTGCCTTTATCTTTAAATTTTTTTATTTTCTTTGTTGGTTTAAAGATTTTATTTATTTCATTTATTTAGTTAAATTTTTTAAGAAAAGTTAATAGAAGAGTTAAACTTCTAGTTTTATGTTTTCAAAACATATGCTTTTCCTAAGCTAATTAACTTATTATTCCTTAATTAGTTTGTCTCATGCGTTTGCAACATGTACATTAATTAAGAAGTATGTAAAGTAGATAATTGTTAAGATTTATCCTGTTATAATGTAAGGTTCTTCGACAGGTCGTTTACCAATTCATGTTAATAAGCGTACAACAACTACTATAATTCAGAATAAAATCTGATTAATAGGATAGAATTGAATACCTCGGAATGGTGTTTTATTATAAAATGGTAAAATTCTTAAGATTCTAATTGATAAGAATAATGCAATAACACCTCCTAGCTTATTAGGGATTGATCATAGAATTGCATATGCAAATAAGAAATATCATTCTGGTTGAATATTGACTGGGGTTACTAATGGGTTATCAGGTACAAAATTATCAGGATCCCCTAGGAGGTAAGGATTAATCAAGCACAGTATAATTAATAATTATGTTATTAATACAAATGTAACAGAGTCCTTGAAAGTAAAGTATGGGTGAAATGGGATTTTTTCAATATCTCCATTTAGGCCTAAGGGGTTATTAGACCCTGTTTGGTGAAGGAAGAATAAATGAATTGCTGCCATTGCAGCAATAATAAACGGTAGTACAAAATGGAATGTAAAGAATCGATTTAATGTTGCGTTATCAACTGCAAACCCTCCTCATACTCATTGAACTAAATCTGTCCCTAAATATGGAATTGCTGATAATAAATTAGTAATTACTGTCGCACCTCAGAACGATATTTGACCTCAAGGTAAAACGTATCCTATAAATGCAGTTGCTATAACTAAGAATAGGATTACTGTACCAATTATTCAGGTGTGTATGTATGTGTAAGATCCGTAGTAAATTCCTCGCCCCACATGTAAATAAATACAAATAAAAAACATAGAAGCTCCATTTGCAAGTAAGGTTCGAATAATTCAACCATTATTTACGTCTCGGCAGATGTGAACTACAATACTAAATGCTAATTCAATATTTGATGTATAATGTATAACTAAAAATAGTACAGTTACAATTTGAATCACCAAACATAACCCTAAGAGGGACCCAACATTTCATCAAAATGAAATATTTGTTGGTGCAGGTAAATCAACTAAAGAGTTATTAATGATTTTAATTAAGGGATGTCTTAATCATAAGGGTTTATTCATTAGTAAATTATCTTATTTTACGAATAGGCCCCTGGTTAATATTAGTGATTTTAACAACTGCTAATAGTGCTAAACATAAATAAATTATTATTATTATTGTGATAATGAATGTTGGTCTATTATATAGTTTTTCTAAAGATATTGTTATTTCTCAATAAATGATTGAATTGTCAATATTTATAGTTTCAGTATTTTTGAAAAAGTCTATAAATATTGTTATATCTAAAATAATTAATGTTGATATAATAAATATTCATATTGTTAAGGTAATAATTATCGTAATTGATTTCGGTTGAAATATCTCGTTTGATGCAATTCTCGTAATAAAAATAAATAGAACTAATATACCACCAAGAAACGTTAAAAATAAAATATATGATATTCAATATCTTTCCATTATTGTTCCTGTTATTAGTCCAACTAGAAAAGTTTGTAGGATAATGAAAAGCATTATTGATATTGGGTGTCTTAATTTAATAAAATTAATATTTATTACGTTTGATAGCCATATAATTATTATTTTGATCATTTCAGGGGTTAGTTTATTAAAAATATCGGTTTTGGGGACCAATGATGGAAAGCTTTTCACTGAAGTTTTAAAAGTGGGGGCTGAACTTATTTCCGGTTTACAACATCGGCGTTTTTTTAAACTATTAAAACTAATGTTTACATTCTCTGTCTTTACTTCTTTATTGATTTATTTTGCTGGTGATTATGTTTTTTCTTCTAAACGTAAGCATTTATTTGTGGTTCTTTTGAGATTAGAATTTATTGTTCTTTCTGTATTTATATTAGTTATTGTTTTTCTCATTGAGTTTGATTATGATTATTTTTTTCCTGTTATTTTTTTGGTTTTTTCAGTTTGTGAAGGTGCTTTAGGTCTTTCTATTTTAGTTTCAATAATTCGTTCTCATGGGAATGATTTTTTAAATTCTTTTGGTTTATCTTTATGTTAAAGTATTTATTTATAACTATTTTTTTGATCCCTCTTTCTTTGGTTAATAATTGTAAATGATTGGTTCATTCTTTAAAATTTCTATCTAGTTTTGTTTTTATGATTTGTGTTTATTCATACACAGATTTGAATATGATTAGATATCATTTTGGTATTGATTATTTTTCTTTTAGTTTGATTTTGCTTAGTTTTAGAATTTGTTCTTTACTAATTACTGCTAGAGGTTCAGCTTATTTAACTTCTTATCATTCTAATTTTTTTGTCTTTATAGTCTTAATTTTAATGATTATGCTTTATTGTTCGTTTGCTAGATTGAGTCTTCTTTCTTTTTATATTTTTTTTGAGGCTAGATTAGTTTCTACTTTACTTTTGATTTTGGGTTGAGGCTATCAACCTGAACGTTTACAGGCTGGTGTTTATTTCATTTTTTATACTCTGGTTGCTAGATTGCCTTTATTATTAGTGTTATTTAGGGTTTATGATTTTTCTAATACTTTATATTTTCCTTTATTGGTTGATTTTGGTTCTTATTATTTTATATTTTATGTGTTTATAATTCTTGCTTTTTTAGTTAAGATGCCAATATTTTTGGTTCATTTATGGCTTCCTAAGGCTCATGTTGAGGCCCCTATTTCAGGTAGAATGATTCTTGCTGGTGTTTTATTAAAGTTAGGTGGTTATGGTATTTTTGGTGTTATGAAGGTTATTTCTTATTTGGGTTTAAAGTTGAATTATTTTTGATTGTCTTTGGGTTTATCTGGTGGGGTTATTGTTAGATTTATTTGTTTTCGTCAGGTTGATTTAAAGTCTTTAATTGCATGTTCTACTGTTGCTCATATAAGAATGGTTATTGGAGGATTGATGACTATGAATTGATGAGGTTGTATAGTTTCTCTTTCTTTAATGGTTGGTCATGGTTTGTGTTCTTCTGGTTTATTTTGTTTATCTAATATTATTTATGAGCGTTTAGGTAGACGAAGATTATGAATTAACAAGGGTATAATTAATTTGATACCAAGAATGGCTTTATGATGATTCCTTTTGAGATCATCTAATATAGCTGCTCCTCCTTCTTTAAAGTTGGTAGGTGAACTTAGATTATTAAATAGAATTATGTCTTGATCTCCTTTTAGATTTCTTGCTTTAATTTTTTTGGCTTTTTTTAGAGCTTTTTATACTTTATATATTTATTCTTATTCTCATCATGGTAATTATTATTCTGGTGTTTATACTTGTTCTCTTGGTTATTTTCGTGAATATCATCTTTTACTTTTACATTGATTGCCTTTAAATATTCATTGTTTAAAGGGAGAGTATTTTTTTGTTTAGGTTGCTTAAGTATTTTAATTAAAAATGTTGTTTTGTGGAATCAATGTTATGAATTTTTCATTTTAGGCTGTGAATTTGTTTTCTATTTGTTCTTTGAGTTCTTTTTCTTTATTTTTTTCTAGAACTATAATTTTTATTTTGGGTATTTATTATTTAATAATTGATTATAGAGTTTTTGTTGAATGAGAACTTTTTAATTTAAATTGTTCTATGGTTGTTATGACTTTAATTTTGAATTGAATGTCTCTTATTTTTATGTCTTTTGTTATATATATTTCTTCTTTGGTTATTTATTATAGAGAGGATTACATATCGGGAGAAAAAATTTAAATCGTTTTTTTGTTTTAATATTTATTCTTTCTATAGGTTTTTTAATTATTAGTCCTAATTTGATTCGAATTTTATTAGGATGGGATGGTTTGGGTTTAGTTTCTTATTGTTTAGTTATTTACTACCAAAATGTGAATTCTTATAGTGTGGGTATGTTAACTGCACTTTCTAATCGCATTGGTGATGTTGCTATTTTAATTTCTATTGCTTGAATATTAAATTTTGGCGGTTGAAATTATATTTATTATTATGATTTTATTTCTAATTCTTTTGAAATAAAGCTTATTACTATATTAATTGTTTTAGCAGCTATAACTAAAAGAGCTTAAATTCCCTTTTCTTCTTGATTTCCTGCTGCTATGGCTGCTCCTACTCCTGTTTCTGCTTTGGTTCATACTTCTGCTCTTGTTACTGCTGGGGTTTATTTATTAATTCGTTTCAGACCAATATTAGATACTTATAATTGTGGTTGATTCTTACTTTTAATTGGTTGTATAACTATATTTATGGCTGGTTTGGGAGCTAATTTTGAATTTGATTTGAAGAAAATTATTGCTCTTTCTACTTTAAGACAACTTGGTTTAATAATAAGAATTTTGGCTATGGGTTACCCAAAACTTGCATTTTTTCATTTATTAGCTCATGCTTTATTTAAGGCTTTATTTTTTATGTGTGCAGGTTCAATAATTCATAATTTTAAGGATTCTCAGGATATTCGTTTTATAGGTTTAATTGTTAATTTTATACCTTTAACTTCAGTTTGTTTTAATGTTTCTAGTTTGTCTTTGTGTGGTATACCATTTTTAGCAGGTTTTTCTTCAAAGGATTTAATTCTTGAAATGGTTTGTTTAAGATGAATTAATTGTTTGATTTTTTTTCTTTATTTCTTTTCTACTGGTTTAACTGCTTCTTATTCTTTTCGTCTTTTTTATTATTCAATATCTGGTAATAATAATTTTTATTCTAGATTTTCTTTTGATGGTAATGGTTATTATATTTCGTTTCGTATAATTGGTTTATTGTTTGTTGCTGTTTTTGGTGGTAGTCTTTTGTCTTGGTTAATTTTTCCTGTTCCTCATGTGATTGCCTTGCGTTATTATTTAAAGTTTTTAACTTTTACTGTAGTTCTTTTGGGTCCTTATTTGGGTTATCTTACTTCTAATTTTGATTTTTCTCAAAATTTATTTTCTATAAGTATATTTTCTTTTGTCAGATTTGCTGGTTCTATGTGGTTTATACCTTTTCATTCAACTAAGTTTATTAGATATATTCTTTTAAAATTGGGTTATTATTCATCTAAATTATTTGATTGTGGTTGAGGTTAATTATTTGGTGGTCAAGGTTTGTATAGACTATTTATTTATTTAATTGGTTATATACAAGGATGATATGATTCTAATTTTAAGATTTATCTTTAAACTTTTATTTTTTGAATATTTATTTTAGTGGTATTATTTTTCGTTTACTTAAATAGCTTATAATTAGAGCATGACACTGAAGATGTTAAGGAAGTATTTTTACTTCCAGGTATTTATAAATATACATATATTATTTTTACAGTGAAAATGTAATGTTTTATTTAAACTATATAAATTTTGGAAATGGTAACGGAGTTTAACCGCTAATAGAAAAAGATAGCAGCTTTCATATTGGCTTTACATTTCCTTAATTGGAACTTTATAGTTCAATTATATTATTAACAGTAATACACCTCTTTTTGGCTTCAATTAATAAGAATAAGGGTATATTTATTTACCAACCTTCCAGGTCGAAACTGACTGCAATATTTCGCTTCTTATTCTATTTAAGGTTGATTGATTATATCAATACTTTTTGAATGCAACCCAAATGTTATAGTTAACTACAACCCTTTATTCTGCTCATTGTAAGGCTCCTTGATTTCATTCATGGTATAGTCCACCTAGTAATACTATAATAAAAAATATTGTTGATACAGTTCAGATTATAATGTCTGAAGTTTTAAAAATAATTACAATTGGAAGGATTAGTGCGATTTCTACATCAAAAATTAAGAAAATTACTGCAATTAAGAAGAATCGAAGTGAGAATGGTATTCGTGCTGATCTTTTTGGGTCAAATCCACAATCAAATGGTGATCTTTTTTCTCAGTCATTAATTAATTTATTTGATAATGTTGTTGCAGGGATTATAACAATTATTGGAATAATAAATCTAATAAAAATTCTTGTAGATAAAATGAGGATTGTTTTTCTTGATTTATATCAAGCTTTTTAATTGGAAGTCAAATGTACTATTTATACTAGAAAAACAATTATCTCCCTCATCAATAAATAGGGATGTATAAGAATAATCATACTACGTCTACAAAGTGTCAGTATCATGCTGCTGCTTCAAATCCAAAGTGGTGTCTTGGTGAGAATTGGTTTATTGAATGTTGAAGTAGACATGTTGATATGAAAATTGTTCCGATAATTACATGTAGACCATGAAATCCTGTTGCAACAAAGGATGTTGATCCATAAACTGCGTCCGCAATGGTGAAGGGTGCTTCTCAATATTCATATGCTTGAAGTATAGTGAAGTATAGTCCTAGTAATACTGTGAAGAATAGTCCTTGTAATGATTGAGTATGATTAGTTTCTATTAAACTATGATGTGCTCATGTTACTGTTACTCCTGATGCCAAAAGAATAGCTGTATTAAGTAATGGAATTTGTATAGGATTAAAAGGTTGGATTCCTATTGGGGGTCATAATATCCCTAGTTCAATAGTAGGTGCTAGTCTTCTTCTAAAAAATGCTCAGAAAAATGAAACAAAGAATAGTACTTCTGATGCAATAAATAAAATTATTCCTCATCGTAATCCAATTGATACAAATCCCGTATGTAGCCCTTGGTATGTTCCTTCTCGTACTACATCTCATCATCATTGGATTGTAGTTAGTAGGGCAATTCCAAATCCGATTATAAATAAGTTAATGTTAAATAGGTGAAATCATTTTGCTAATCCTGATACTAGAACTATTGCTCCAATTGCTCCTGTTAATGGTCAAGGTCTGTAATCTACTAAGTGGAATGGGTGGTTTGAGTGAGTTGTTAACATAGGTTTAGTATACTTCTCTAGAATATAAAGTTCTTAAAATTGAGAAAACATAAGCTTGAATTATTGCTACTGCTGATTCTAGAATTAACAGAAGTATTTGTCCAATAATTAATAGTGAAATTAAGTTTATTGCTATAGATGGTCCTGTATTTCCTAGTAATGTTAATAATAAGTGTTCTGCAATTATATTTGCTGCTAGTCGTACTGCTAGCATACCTGGTCGAATGACATTTCTAATTGTTTCAATTAATACTATAAATGATATTAATGCAGGTGGTGTTCCTTGAGGAACAAGGTGTGTAAATATGTGATTGGTATGGTTAATTCATCCAAATAACATATATCTTAATCATATAGGTAGAGCGATTGCAAATGTTAATGCTAAATGTCTTGTTCTAGTAAAGATGTAAGGGAATAATCCTATGAAATTATTAAATAGTATTATAATAAAAATTGAAATGAAGTTGAATGTTGTTCCATTAAATGATTTTGGTCCTAGTAATGTTTTAAATTCATTGTGTAAGGTTAAGTTTAGTTTATTTCAAATAATATTAATTCGAGATGATGTAAGTCAAAACATTGATGGGATTAATAATAATCCTAAGAATGTTCTAGTTCAATTTAATGATAAATTGAAGATATTAGTTGATGGATCAAATGTTGAAAATAAGTTTGTTATCATTTTCAATTCAAGTTTTTTATACCAATTGTTCTTTTTTCTGCTCTTTTAATAAGATTTGGTTTAAATGAGAAAAAGTTTATTTGATTAAATAAAATTAATGTAGTCGAAAATATAATGAATAGAGAGAATCATATGAGAGGGGATATTTGAGGGATTTGGATTAAATTTCCCCATCAGAAGTAGTCGTTAATTTACTATTTTTTGGTTTAAGAGACCATTACTTACTTTCAGTCATCTGATGAATTTCAAGCTGTACTAATTATTTAGTTATTTTAGATTGACACTCTAATGTTATACATTTTAACTAACTCCTTAGATTATCTTAGATAATCACTTGATAAATAAGTTTACTGAAGTTCTTTCAATTACAATTGTTATGAAACTGTGGTTTGCTCCACAGATTTCTGAGCATTGTCCAAAGAACTGTCCAGGTCGGTTTATTGTGAATGTTCCTTGGTTTAGTCGACCTGGCGTTGCGTCAATTTTAACCCCTAATGCAGGAACTGCTCATGAGTGTAGAACGTCTGATGCTCTTGTTAATACTCGTACTTCTGTATTTATTGGTAGAATTGTTCGGTTATCAACATCTAGAAGCCGAAATCCATCGTTTTCTAGGTCTTGTTCTGGTGTTATATAAGTGTCAAATTCTATGTCTATAAAGTCTGAATATTCGTATCTTCAGTATCATTGTCGTTCAATTATTTTAATTGTGATTATTGCGTCTACTGAATCATCAAGTAAATATAGTAGTCATAATGATGGGAGTGCAATAAAAATTAGTGTAATTGCTGGTAGTGCTGTTCAGATTGTTTCAATTTAATGTCTGTGAAGTATGTTTCGGTTTGTATAGGCAATAAATAATATATAACTTAGGGCATAACCTACAATTACTGTAATTAATAATAAAACAACCATGGTATGATCATGGAAGAATGATAGTTGCTCCATTAATGGTGAAGCACCATCTTGAAGCGATAAATTTGATCATGTTGCCGTTAAAGAATTTTTCTAATAAAAGGTCAAACCTTTATTTGTAGAGCTTAAATCTACTGCACTAATCTGCCATATTAGAATCTAGAAATTAATGGTAGTTCTGAGTAACTGTGTTCTGCAGGTGGGTTATTTTGTAGTCATTCTGTTGATCTTCTTATATTAGCTCTAAATATGATTGCTCAGTTTGTAACCATTCTTTCTCATATAATTACAATGAATAAAATGATTCCTACAATAGAAATTGTAGACCCAATTCTTGACACTACATTTCATGATGGATATGCATCTGGATGGTCTGAATATCGTCGTGGTATTCCTGCTAGTCCTAGAAAGTGTTGAGGGAAGAATGTTAAGTTTACTCCAATAAATATAATTGTAAATTGGATTTTTAATCATGTATTATTTATAGTTAATCCTGTAAATAGTGGGTATCATTGAATAACACCTCCTATGATTGCAAATACTGCTCCTATGGATAATACATAATGGAAGTGGGCTACTACATAATATGTATCATGTAATACAATGTCAAGTGATGAATTTGCTAATACTAATCCTGTTAGCCCACCAATTGTGAATAGAAAAGTAAATCCTAAAGCTCATAATAGTGGTGGATTGAATTTGAACTTAGTTCCATATAGTGTAGCTAATCATCTGAATACCTTAATTCCTGTAGGTACAGCAATAATTATTGTTGCTGGTGTAAAGTATGCTCGTGTGTCAACATCTATTCCTACTGTGAATATGTGACGTGCTCATACAATAAATCCTATTAGTCCAATTGATAATATAGCATAAATTATACCTAATGTTCCAAATGATTCAGTTTTTCCTCTTTCTTGACATACAATGTGGGAGATAATTCCAAATCCTGGCAGAATTAAAATATAAACTTCCGGGTGCCCAAAGAATCAAAATAGGTGTTGATATAGAATTGGGTCACCTCCTCCTGCAGGGTCAAAGAATGATGTATTTAAATTTCGATCCGTTAATAGTATAGTAATAGCCCCTGCTAATACTGGAAGCGATAGAAGGAGGAGAAGGGCTGTAATAGCTACAGATCATACAAATAAAGGTGTTTGATCTAGAGATATACTTTCTGATCGTATATTAATTGTTGTTGTAATGAAGTTTACTGCACCAAGAATACCTCAAATACCTTGTGAGGAAAGATGTAATTTATAAGCGTTATTTTAACATTGCAAGTACAGGGCGTTCCGGAGCCCATTAAATACAAAAGGCACAATGCCGACTTAAATTCAAGAAGACTGACTCTTCTTACCATCTATGATTTGAACCTTTCCTGTGAGACCAGTTTTAATTTCCGATGCTTCACTTCAGGTTTACTGAATCCCTTGAACCTTCTTATTGACGATGAAACACAGAAATTGCATTGGAATTAAATAAAAAAGGCACAATGCCGACTTAAGTACAAAAGGACTGACTCTTCTGACATTCTATGATTTGAACCTTTCCTGTGAGACCAGTTTTAGATTCCGATGCTTCACTTCAGATTTACTGTAACCCTTGGACCTTCTTATTGACGATGAAACACAGAAATTGCATTGGAATTAAATACAAAGGACACAATGCCGACTTAAGTACAAGAGGACTGACTCTTCCTACATTCTATGATTTCAGCCTTTCCTGTGAGACCAGTTTTAGATATCGATGCCTCACGTCAGTTTTACTGTATCCCTTGGACCTACTTATTGACGATGAAACACAGAAATTGCATGGGAATTAAATACAAAAGGAACTATGCCGACTTAAGTACAAGAAGACTGACTCATCTTACTGTCTATGATTCGAGCCGTACCTGTGAAACCAGTTTTAGATACCAATGCTTCACTTCAGGTTTACTGTATCCCTTGGACCTCCTTATTGACGATCAAACACAGAAATTGCATCGGAATTAAATAAAAAAGGTACCATGCCGACGGAAAATAACAAGAGGACTGACTCTTCTTACAGGCTATGTTTTCAAGCTTTCCTGTGAGAACAGTTTTAGATTCCGATGCTTCACTTCAGGTTTACTGTATCCCTTGGATCTTCGTATTGTCGACGAAACACAGAAATTGCATCGGAATTAAATACAAAAGGCACAATGCCGACTTAAGTACAAGAGGACTGACTCTTCTTACTGTCTATGTTCTGAACCTTTCCTGTCAGACCAGTTTTAGATTCAGATGCGTCACTTCAGGTTTACTGTGTCCCTTGGACCTTCTTGTTGACGATGAAACACAGAAATTGCATCGGAATTAAATAAAAAAGGCACAACGCCGACTTAAGTACAAAAGGTCTGACTCTTCTTACTTCTATGTTTGAGCATTCCCTGTGAGAAAAACCTTAGATATCGATGCTTCACTTCAGGTTTACTGTATCCCTTGGACCTTCTTATTGACGATGAAACACAGAAATTGCATCGGAATTAAATACAAAAGGCACAATGCCGACTTAAGTACAAGAAGACTGACCCTTCCTACTGTCTTTGTGTTGAACCTTTCCTGTGAGACCAGTTTTAGATTCCGATGCTTCACTTCAGGTTTACTGTATCCCTTGGACCTTCTTGTTGACACACAGAAATTGCATCGAAAATAAATACAAAAGGCACAATGCCGACTTAAGTACAAGAAGACAGACTCTTCTTACTGTCTAGGTTTTGAACCTTTCCTGTGAGACCAGTTTTAGATTCCGATTCTTCACAACAGGTTTACTGTCTCCTTGGACCTTCTTATTGACGATGAAACACAGAAATTGCATTGGAATTAAATACAAAGGACACAATGCCGACTTAAGTACAAGAGTACTGACTCTTCCTACATTCTATGATTTGAGCCTTTCCTGTGAGACCAGTTTTAGATATCGATGCCTCACGTCAGTTTTACTGTATCCCTTGGACCTACTTATTGACTCTGAAACACAGTAATTGCATGGGAATTAAATACAAAAGGAACTAGGCCGACTTAAGTACAAGAAGACTGACTCATCTTACTGTCTATGATTCGAGCCTTACCTGTGGGACCAGTTTTAGATACCGATGCTTCATTTCAGGTTTACTGTATCCCTTGGACCTCCTTGACGACGATGAAACACAGAAATTGCGTCGGAATTAAATACAAAAGGCACAATGCCGACTTAAGTACAAGAGTACTAACTCTACTTACTGTCTATGATTTGAACCTTTTCTGTGAGACCAGTTTTAGATTCCGATGCTTCAGTTCAGGTTTACTGTAGCGCTTGGACCATTTTATTTACGGTGAGGAACAGAAATTGCAACGGAATTAAATACAAAAGGCACAATGCCGACTTAAGTACAACAGGACTGACTCTTCCTACATTCTTTGATTTGAGCCTTTCCTGTGAGACCAGTTTTAGCTACTAATGCTTCACTTCAGGTTTACTGTATCGCTTGGACCATCTTATTGACGATGAACCACAGAATTGCATCGAAATTAAATTACAAAACGCACAATGTCGACTGAAGTACAAGAAGACTGGCTCTTCTTACTGTCTATGTTTTGAGCTTATCATGTGAGACCAGTTTTAGATTCCGATGCTACACTTCAGGTTTACTGTATCACTTGGACCTTCTTATTGACGATGAAACACAGAAATTGCATCGGAATTCAATACAAAAGGAACAATGCCGTCTTAAGTTCTAGGGGACTGACTCTTCATACTGTCTATGTTTTGAACCTTTCCTGTGAGACCAGTTTTAGATTCTGATGCTTCACTTCAGGTTTACTGTATGCCTTGGACCTTCCTGTTGATGATGAAACACAGAAATTGCATCGGAATTAAATACAATAGGCACAATGCCGACTTAAGTACAAGAAGACTGACTCTTCTTACTGCCAACGTTTTGAGCCCTTACTGTGAGACCGGTTTTAGATTCCCATGCCTCACTTCAGGTTTACTGTATCCCTTGGACCTTCTTATTGACGATGAAACGCAGAAATTGCATAGGAATTAAATACAAATGGCACAATGCCTACTTAAGTACAAGAGGACTGACTCTTCTCACATTCAATGATTTGAGCCTTTCCTGTGAGACCAGTTTTAGATCTCGATGCTTCACTTCAGGTTTACTGTATCCCTTGGACCTTCTTATTGACGATGAAATACAGAAATTGCATCGGAATTAAATACAATAGGCACAATGCCGACTTAAGTACACGAAGACTGACTCTTCTTACTGTCTACGTTTTGAACCTTTACTGTGAGACCAGTTTCAGATTCCGATGCTTCACTTCAGGTTTACTGTATCCCTAGGACCTTCTTATTGACGATGAAACACAGAAATTGCATCGGAATTAAATACAAAATGCACAATGCATACTTGCGTACAACAGGACTGACTCTTCTTACATTCTATGATTGGAGCCTTTCCTGTGAGACCAGTTTCAGATATCGATGCTTCGCTTCAGGTTTACTGTATCCCTTGGACCTTCTTATTGACGATTAAACACAGAAATTGCATCAAAATTAAATACAAAAGGCACAATGCCGACTTAAGTACAACAAGACTGACTCTTCTTACTGTCTATGATTTGAACCTTTCCTGTGGGACCAGTTTTAGATTCCGATGCTTCACTTCAGGTTTACTGTATCCCTTGGACATTCTTATTGACGATGAAACACAGAAATTGCATCGGAATTAAATTCAAAATGCACAATGCCGACTTAAGTACAACAGGACTGACTCTTCTTACGTTCTATGATTTGAGCCTTTCCTGAGAGACCAGTTTTAGATATCGATGCTTCACTTCAGGTTTACTGTATCCCTTGGACCATCTTATTGACGATGAAACTCAGTAATTGCATTGGAATTAAATACCAAAGGCACAATGCCGACAAAAGTACAAGAGGACTGACTCTTCTTAATGTCTATGTTTGCACCTTTCCTGTGAGACCAGTTTTAGTTTCCGATGCTTCTCTTCAGATTTACTGCATCCCTTGGACCTTCTTATTGACGATGAAACACAGAAATTGAATCGGAATTATATACAAAGGGCACAATGCCAACTCAAGTACAAGAAGACTTACTCTTATTACTGTCTATACTTTGAACATTTCCTGTGGGACCAGTTTTAGATACTAATGCTTCACTTCAGGTTTACTGTATCGCTTGGACCATCTTATTGACGATGAACCACAGAAATTGCATCGAAATGAAATTACAAAACGCACAATGTCGACTGAAGTACAAGAAGACTGGCTCTTCTTACTGTCTATGTTTTGAGCTTATCATGTGAGACCAGTTTTAGATTCCGATGCTACACTTCAGGTTTACTGTATCACTTGGATCTTCTTATTGACGATGAAACACAGAAATTGCATCGGAATTAAATACAAAAGGAACAATGCCGTCTTAAGTTCTAGAGGACTGACTCTTCATACTGTCTATGTTTTGAACCTTTCCTGTGAGACCAGTTTTAGATTCTGATGCTTCACTTCAGGTTTACTGTATGCCTTGGACCTTCTTGTTGCTTATGAAACACGGAAATTGCATCGGAACTAAATACAATAGGCACAATGCCGACTTAAGTACAAGAAGACTGACTCTTCTTACTGTCTACGTTTTGAGCCCTTACTGTGAGACCGGTTTTAGATTCCCATGCTTCACTTCAGGTTTACTGTATCCCTTGGACCTTCTTATTGACGATGAAACACAGAAATTGCATAGGAATTAAATACAAATGGCACAATGCCTACTTAAGTACAAGAGGACTGACTCTTCTTACTGTCTACGTTTTGAACCTTTACTGTGAGACCAGTTTCAGATTCCGATGCTTCACTTCAGGTTTACTGTATCCCTTGGACCTTCTTATTGACGATGAAACACAGAAATTGCATGGGAATTAAATACAAAAGGCACAATGCAGCCTGAAGTACAAGATGACTGACTCTTCGTACATTCTATGATTTGAGCCCTTCCAGTGAGACCAGTTTTAGATATCGATGCTTCACTTCAGGTTTACTGTATCCCTTGGACCTTCTTATTGACTATGAAACACAGAAATTGTATCGGAATTAAATACAAAAGGCACAATGCCGACCTAAGTACTACAAGACCGACTCTTCTTACTGTATATGTTTTGTACAGTTCCTGTGAGACCAGTTTTAGATTCCGATGGTTCACTTCAGGTTTACTGTATCCCTTGGACCTTCTTGTTGATGATGAAACACTGAAAATGCATCGGAATTAAATACAAAAGGCACAATGCCGACATAAGTACAAGAAGACTGACTCTTCTTATTGTCTATGTTTTGAACCTTTCCTGTGTGACCAGTTTTAGTTTCCGATGCTTTACTTCAGATTTACTGCATCCCTTGGACCTTCTTATTGACGATGAACCACAGAAATTGCATCGAAATTAAATACAAAACGCACAATGTCGACTGAAGTACAAGAAGACTGGTTCCTCTTACTGTCTATGTTTTGAGCTTATCGTTTGAGACCAGTTTTAGATTCCGATGCTTCACTTCAGGTTTAGTGTATCCCTTGGACCTTCTTATTGACGATGAAACACAGGAATTGCATCGGAATTAAATACACAAGGCACAATGCCGACTTAAGTACAAGAGGACTGTCTCTTCGTACATTCTATGATTTGAGCCTTTCCTGTGAGACCAGTTTTAGATATCGATGCTTCACTTCAGGTTTACTGTATCCTTGGACTTTCTTATTGACGATGAAACACAGAAATTGCATCGGAATTAAATACAAAAGGCACAATGCCGACTTAAGTACAAGAAGACTGACTCTTCTTACTGTCTATGCTTTAAACCTTTCCTGTGAGAACAGTTTTAGAAATTGATGCTGCACTTCACGTGTACTGTATCCCTTGGACCTTCTTATTGATGATGTAACACAGAAATTGCATCGAAATTAAATACAGAATGCACAATGGCAACTTAAGTACAACAGGACTGACTCTTCTTACATTCTATGATTTGAGCCTTTCCTGTGAGACCAGTTTTAGATATCAATGCTTCACTTCAGGTCTACTCTAACCCTTATACCTTCTTATTGACGATCAAACACAGAAATTGCTTCGGAATTAAACACAAAAGTCACAATGCCGACTTAAAAAACAAGAGGACTGACTCTTCTTACAGACTATGCTTTGAAGCTTTCCTGTGAGACCAGGTTTAGATTCCGATGCTCCACTTTAGGTTTACTATATCCCTTGGAACTTCTTATTGACGATGAAACATAGAAATTGCATCGGAGTTAAATACAAAAGGCACATTGCAGACTTAGGTACAAGAGGACTGCCTCTTCTTAAATTCAATGATTTGAGCCTTTCCTGTGAAACCAGTTTTAGATATCGATGCTTCACTTCAGGTTTACTGTATCCCTTGGACCTTCTTAATGACGATGAAACACGGAAATTGCATCGGAATTAAATACAAAATGCACAATGCCGACTTAAGTACAAGAAGACTGACTCTTCTTACTGTCTATGCTTTGAAATATTCCTTTGAGACTAGTTTTAGATTCCGATGATTCACTTCAGGTTTACTGTATCAATTGGACCTTCGTATTGACGATGAAACACAGTAATTATGTCGGAATTAAATACAAAAGGCACAATGCCGACTTAAATACAAGGTGACTGACTCTTCTTACATTCTATGATTTGAGCCCTTCCTGTGAGACCAGTTTTAGATATCAATGCTTCACTTCAGGTTTACTGTAACTCTTAGACCTTCTTATTGACGATCAAACACAGAAATTGCATCTGAATTAAATACAAAAGGTACCATGCCAACTTAAAAAACAAGAGGACTGACTCTTCTTACAGAATATGTTTTCAAGCTTTCCTGTGAGACCGGTATTAGATTCCGATGCTTCACTTCAGGTTTTCTGTATCCCTTGGACCTTCTTATTGAAGATGAAACACAGAAATTGCATTGGAATTAAAAACAAACGGCACATTGCCGACTTAGGTACAAGAGGACCGACTCTTCTTACATTCTATGATTTGAGCCATTCCTGTGAGACCAGTTGTAGATATCGATGCTTCTCTTCAGGTTTACTGTATCCCTTGGACCTTCTTATTGACGATGAAACACAGAAATTGCATCAAAATTAAATACAATAGGCACAATACCGACGTACGTACAAGAAGACTGACTCTTCTTACTGTCTATGTTTTGAACCTTTCCTGTGAGACCAGTTTTAGATTCCGATGATTCACTTCAGGTTCGCTGTATCCCTTGGACCTTCATATTGACTATGAAACACAGAAATTGAATCGGATGGATATACAAAAAGGCACAATGACGGTTTAAGTACAAGAGGACTGTCACTTCATACTGTCTATGCTTTAAACGTTGACTGTGAGACCAGTTTTAGATATTGATGCTTCACTTCAGGTTTATTGCATCCTTTGGACCTTCTTATTGACGATGAAGCACAGAGATTGCATCGGAATTAAATACAAAAGGCGCAATGCCGACCTAAGTACTACAAGACTGACTCCTCGTAATTTCTATGATTTTAACCCTTCCTGTAAGACCAGTTTTAGATTTCAATGCTTCACTTCAGGCTTATTGTATCCCTTGGACATTATTATTGACGATGAATCCCAGAAATTGCGTCGGAATGAAATACGAAAGGCACAATGCCGACGTAAGTACAAGAGGACTGACTCTTCTTAGTGTCTATGTTTTGAACCCTTCCTGTGAACCCAGTTTTAGATTCCGATGCTGCACTTCTGGTTTACTGTATCCCTTGGACCTTCTTATTGACGATGACGCACAGAAATTGCATCGGAATTAAATACAAAAGGCACAATGCCAACTTAAGTACAAGAAGACTGACTCTTCTTACTGTCTATGATTTGAACCTTTCCTGTGAGACCAGTTTTAGATTCCGATGCTTCACCTCAGGTTTACTGTATCCCTTGGACATTCTTATTGACGATGAAACACAGATAATGCATCTGAATTAAATACAAAGGGCACAATGGCGACTTAAGTAAAAGACGACTAATTTTTCTTACATACTATGATTTGAGCCCTTTTTGTGAGACCAGTTTTTTATATTGACGCTTCACTTCAGGTCTACTGTATCCCTTGACCTTCTTATTGACGATGAAACTATGAAATTGCATCGGAACTAAATACCAAAGGCACAATGCCGACTAAAGTACAAGAGGACTGACTCTTCTTACATACTATGATTTGAGCCTTTCCTGTGAGACGAGATTTAGATATCAATGCTTCCCTTCAGGTATACTATATCCCTTGGACCTTCTTACTGACGATCAAACACAGAAATTGCATCGGAATTAAATACAAAAGGCACAATGCCGACTTAAAAAACAAGAGGACTGACTCTTCTTACAGAATATGTTTTCAAGCTTTCCTGTGAGACCGGTATTAGATTCCGATGCTTCACTTCAGGTTTGCTGTATCCCTTGGACCTTCTTATTGAAGATGAAACACAGAAATTGCATTGGAATTAAAAACAAACGGCACATTGCCGACTTAGGTACAAGAGGACCGACTCTTCTTACATTCTATGATTTGAGCCTTTCCTGTGAGACCAGTTGTAGATATCGATGCTTCTCTTCAGGTTTACTGTATCCCTTGGACCTTCTTATTGACGATGAAACTCAGAAATCGCGTCGAAATTAAATACAAAAGGCACAATGCCGACTTAAGTACAATAAGACTGACTGTTAATACTGTCTATAGTTTGAAACTTTCCTGTGAGACCAGTGTTAGATTCCGATGCTTCACTTCAGGTTTACTGTATCCCTTGGACCTTCTTATTGACGATGAAACAAAGAAATTGAATCGGAATTAAACACAAAAGGCACAATGCCGTCGTAAGTACTAGAGGACTGACTCTTCTTACTGTCTATGTTTGAACCTTTCCTGTGAGACCAGTTTTAGATTCCGACGCTACACTTCAGGTTTACTGTATCCCTTGGACGTTCTTATTGACGATGAAACACAGAAATTGAATCGGAATTAAATACAAAAGGCACAATGCCGACATAAGTACAAGAAGACTAACTCTTCTTGCTGTCTATGATTTGAGCCTTTCCTGTGAGGCCAGTTTTAGATTCTGACGTTTCACTTCAGGTTTACTGTATCCCTTGACCTTATTATTGACGATGAAACCCAGATATTGCATCTGAATTCAATATAAAAGGCAGAATGCCGACTTAAGTACAAGAAGACTGACTCTTCTTACTGTCTATGTTTTTAACATTTCCTGTGAGACCAGTTTTAGATTCCGATGCTTCACTTCAGGATTACTTTATCCCTTGGACCTTCTTATTGACGATGAAACACAGAAATTGCATTGGAATTAAATACAAAAGGCACATTGCCGACTTAGGTACAAAAGGAATGACTCTTCTTGCATTCTATGATTGGAGCCTTTACTGTGAGACCAGTTTTAGATATCGATGTTTCACTTCAGTTTTACTGTATACCTTGTACCTTCAAATTGACGATGAAGTAGAGACATTGCATCATAATTAAATACAAAAGGCACAATTCCGACTTAAGTACAAGAAGACTGACTCTTCTTACTGTCTATGTTTTGAATCTTTCCTGTGAGACCAGTTTTAGATTCCGCTGCTTCACTTCAGGTTTAGTGTATCCCTTGGACCTTATTATTGACGATGAAACACACAAATTGCTTCGTAATTAAATACAAAATGCACAATGCCGACTTAATTACAACAGGACTGACTCTTCTTACATTCTATGATTTGAGCCTCTCCTGTGAGACCAGTTTTAGATATCGATGCTTCACTTTAGGTTTACTGTATCACTTGGACCTTCTTAGTGACGATGAAACACAGATATTGCATTGGAATTAATTACAAAAGCCGCAATGCGGACTTAAATGCTAGAAGACTGACTCTTCTTACTGTCTATGATTTGAACCTTTCCTGTGAGACCAGTTTCAGATTCTGATGCTTCTTTTCAGGCTTACTGTATCCGTTGCACCTTCTTATTGACGATGAAACACAGAAATAGCATCGGAAATAAATACAAAAGGCACAATGCCGACTTAAGTAAAAGTGGCCTAATTCTTCTTACATTCTATGATTTGAGCCTTTCCTGTGAGCCCATTTTTTGATATTGATGCTTCACTTCAGGTTTACTGTATCCCTTGGACCTTCTTATTGACGATGAAACTCAGAAATGGCATCTTAATTAAATACAAAATTCACAATGCCGACTTAAGTACAAGAACATTGACTCTTCTTACTGTCTATCCTTTAAACATTTTTTGTGAGACCAGTTTTAGATATTGATGCTTCACTTCAGGTTCACTGTATCCCTTGGACCTGCTTATTGACGATGAAACACAGGAATTGCATCGGTATTAAATACAAAAGGCACAATGCCGACTTAAGTACAAGAGGACTGACTCTTCTTTCATTCTATGTATTGAGCCTTTCCTGTAAGACCAGTTTTAGATATCGATGATTCACTTCAGGTTTACTGTATCCCTTAGAACTTCTTATTGACGATTAAACACAGAAATTGCATCGGAATTAAACACAAAAGGCACAAAGCCGACTTAAGTACTAGAGGACTGACTCCTCATAGTTTCTATGATTTTAACCCTTGCTGTAAGACCAGTTTTAGATTTCAATGCTTCACTTCAGGTTCATTGTATCCCTTGGACCATATTATTGACGATGAAACCCAGAAATTGCATCGGAATGAAATACAAAAGGCACAATGCCGACGTAAGTACAATTGGACTGACTCTTCTTACTGTCTATGTTTTAAACCCTTCCTGTGAGACCAGTTTTAGATTCCGATGCTTCACTTCAGATTTACTGCATCCCTTGGAGCTTCTTATTGACGATGAAACACAGAAATTGAATCGGAATTAAACACAAAAGGCACAATGCCGACTTAAGTACAAGAAGACTAACTCTTCTTGCTGTCTGTGATTTGAGCCTTTCCTGTGAGACCAGTTTTAGATTCCAACGCTTCACTTCAGGTTTACTGTATCCTGTGGACGCTATTATTGACGATGAAACCCAGAAATTGCATCGGAATTCAATATAAAAAGCAGAATGGCGACTTAAGTGCAAGAAGACAGACTCTTCTTACTGTCTATGTTTTGAACATTTCCTGTGAGGCCAGTTTTAGATTCCGATTCTTCATTTCAGGTTTACTGTATCCCTTGGACCTCCTTATTGACGATAAAACACAGAAATTGCATTGGAATTAAATACAAAAAGCACATTGCCGACTTAGGTACAAGAGGAATGTTTCTTCTTGCATTCTATGATTTAAGCCTTTCCTGTGAGACCAGTTTTAGATATCGATGTTTTACTTCAGGTTTACTGTATACCTTGGACCTTCTTATTGACGATGAAACAGAGAAATTGCATCATAATTAAATACAAAAGGCACAATGCCGACTTAAGTACAAGAAGACTGACTCTTCTTACTGTCTATGTTTTGAATCTTTCCTGTGAGACCAGTTTTAGATTCCGATGCTTCACTATCCCTTGGACCTTCTTATTGACGATGAAACACAGAAATTACATCGGAATTAAATACAAAATGCACAATGCCGTCTTAAGTACAACAGGACTGACTCTTATGACATTCTATGATTTGAGGCTTTCCTGTGAGACCAGTTTTGGATATCGATGCTTCACTTCAGGTTTACTGTATCCCTTGGACCTTCTTATTGACGATGAAACACAGAAATTGCATCGGAATTAAATACAAAATGCACAATGCCGACCTACGTACAAGAAGACTGACTCTTCTTACTGTGTATGTTTTGAACCTTTTCTGTGAGACCAGTTTTAGATTCCGATGCTTCACCCCAGGTTTACTGTATGCCTTGGACTTTCGTATTGACGATGAGACACAGAAATTGCATCGGAATTCAATATAAAAGGCACAATGCCGACTTAAGTACAAGAGGACTTACCCTTCGTACATTCTATGATTTGAGCCTTTCCTGTGAGACCAGGTTTAGATATCAATGCTTTAGTTCAGGTTTACTCTAACCCTTAGAACTTCTTATTGACGATCAAACACAGAAATTGCATCGGAATTAAATACAAAAGTCACAATGCCGAATTAGAGAACAAGAGGACTGACTCTTCCTACAGACTATGTTTTGAAGCCTTCCTGTGCGACCAGTTTTAGATTCCGATGCTGTACTTCAGGTTAACTGTATCCCATGGACCTTCTTATTGACGATGAAACACAGAAATTGCATCGGAATTATATACAAAAGGCACATCGCAGACTTAGGTACAAGGGGACTGACTCTTCTTACATTCTATGATTTGAGCCTTTCCTGTGAGACCAGTTATAGATATCGATGCTTCACTTCAGGTTTACTGTATCCCTTGGACCTTCTTATTGACGATGAAACACAGAAATTGCATCGGAATTAAATACAAAATGCACAATGCCGACCTATGTACAAGAAGACTGTCTCTTCTTACAGTCTATGTTTTGAAACTTTCCTGTGAGACCAGTTTTAGATTCCGATGCTTCACTTCAGGTTTACTGTATCCCTCGGACCTTCTTCTTGGCGATGAATTACAGAAATTGCATCGGAATTAAATACAAAGGCACAATGCCGGCTGAAGTACAAGAGAACTGACTCTTCTTACATTCTATGATTTGAGACTTTCCTGTGAGACCAGCTTCAGATATCGTTGCCTCACTTCAGGTTTACTGAATCCCTTGGTCCTTCTTACTGACGATGAAACACAGAAATTGCATCGGAATTAAATTCAAAACTCACAACGTCGACTTAAGTTCGACAAGACCGACTCTTCTTACTTTGTTTTTAACCTTTCTTGTGAGACTAGTTTTAGAATCCGATGCTTCACTTCAGGTTTAGTGTATCCCTTGGACCTTGTTACAGACGCTGTAACCCAGAAATTGCATTGGAATTAAATATAAAAGGCACAATGCCGACTTAAGTACAAGGGAACTGACTCTTCTAACTATCTATGCTTTGAACCTTTCCTGTGAGGCCAGTTTTAGAATACGTTGCTTCACTTCAGGTTTACTGTATCCATTAGACCTTCGTATTGACGATGAAACACAGAAATTGCATCGGAATTAAATACAAAAGGCACAATGCCGACTTAAGTACAAGAAGACTGACTATTCTTACTGTCTATCTTTTGAACCTTTCCTGTGAGACCAGTTTTCGATTCCGATTCATCACTTCAGGTTTACTGTATCTTTCAGACGTTCATATTGATAATGGAACACAGAAATTGCATCGGAATTAAATACAAAAACACAATGCAGCCTGAAGTACAAGATGACTGAATCTTCTTACATTCTATGATTAGAGCCATTCAAGTGAGACCAGTTTCTGATTCCGATGCTTCACTTCAGGTTCACTGTATCCCTTGGACCTTCTTATTGACGATGAAACACAGTAATTGCATCGGAATTAAATACAAAAGGCACAATGCCGCTTGAAGTAAAAGATGACTGACTCTTCCTACATTCTATGATTAGAGCCTTTCCTGTGACACCAGTTTTAGATTCCGATGCTTCACTTCAGGTTTACGTTATCCCTTGGACCTTCTTATTGACGTTAAAACACAGAAATTGCATCGGAATTAAATACTAAAGGCACAATGCCGACTTAAGTACAAGAAAACTGACTCCTCTCACTGTCTATGCTTTGAATCTCTCCTGTGAGACCAGTTTCAGATTCCGATGCTTCACTTCAGGTTTACTGTATACGTTGGACCTTTTTATTGACGACGAAACACAGAAATTGCGCCGGAAATAAACACAAAATGCACAATACCGACTTATGTCCAAGAAGACTGACTCTTCTTACTCTCTATGCTTTGTACCTTTCCTGTGACACCAGTTTTATATTCCCTTGCATCACTTCTGGTTTACTGTATCCCTTGGACCTTCTAAATGGCGATGAAACACAGAAATTGCATCGGAATTAAATACAAAAAGAGCAATGGGGACTTAAGTACAAGAGGACTGACTCTTCTTACATTCTATGATTTGAACCATTCCTATGAGACCCGATTTAGATTCCGATGCTTCGCTTCAGATTTACTGCATCCCCTGGACCTTCTTATTGACGATGAAACACAGAAATTGCATCGGAATTAAATACAAAGGGCACAATGCCGACTTAAGTACAAGAAGACTGACTCTTCTTACTGTCTACGTTTTGAACCTTCTCTGTGAGACCAGTTTTAGGTTCCGATGCTTCACATCAGGTTTACTGTATCCCTTGGACCTTCTCCTTGACGATGAAACACAGAAATTGCAACTGAATTAAATATAAAAGGCACAATGCCGACTTAAGTACAAGAAGACTAACTATTCTTACTGTCTATCTTTTGAACCTTTCCTGTGAGACCAGTTTTCGATTCCGATTCTTCACTTGAGGTTTACTGTATCTTTTAGACCTTCATATTGACGATGAAACACAGAAATTGCATCGGAATTAAATACAAAAAGCACAATGCAGCCTGAAGTACAAGATGACTGAATCTCCTTACATTCTATGATTAGAGCCTTTCCTGTGAGACCAGTTTCAGATTCCGATGCTTCACTTCAGGTTCACTGTATACCTTGGACCTTCTTATTGACGATGAAACACAGAAATTGCATCCGAATTTAATAAAAAAGGCACAATGCCGGCTTAAGTAAAAGAGGACTGACACTCTCTCTTTCTATGATTTGAACCTGTCCTGTGATTCCAGTTTTAGATTCCGATGCTTCACTTCAGGTTTACTGTATCCTGTGGACCCTATTATTGACGATGAAACCCAGAAATTGCATCGGAATTCAATATAAAAAGCAGAATGGCGACTTAAGTGCAAGAAGACAGACTCTTCTTACTGTCTATGTTTTGAACATTTCCTGTGAGGCCAGTTTTAGATTCCGATTCTTCATTTCAGGTTTACTGTATCCCTTGGACCTCCTTATTGACGATAAAACACAGAAATTGCATTGGAATTAAATACAAAAAGCACATTGCCGACTTAGGTACAAGAGGAATGACTCTTCTTGCATTCTATGATTTAAGCCTTTCCTGTGAGACCAGTTTTAGATATCGATGTTTTACTTCAGGTTTACTGTATACCTTGGACCTTCTTATTGACGATGAAACAGAGAAATTGCATCATAATTAAATACAAAAGGCACAATGCCGACTTAAGTACAAGAAGACTGACTCTTCTTACTGTCTATGTTTTGAATCTTTCCTGTGAGACCAGTTTTAGATTCCGATGCTTCACTATCCCTTGGACCTTCTTATTGACGATGAAACACAGAAATTGCATCGGAATTAAATACAAAATGTACAATGCCGACCTACGTACAAGAAGACTGACTCTTCTTACTGTTTATGTTTTGAACCTTTTCTGTGAGACCAGTTTTAGATTCCGATGCTTCACTTCAGGTTTACTGTATCCCTTGGACCTTCTTATTGACGATGTAACACAGAAATTACATCGGAATTAAATACAAAATGCACAATGCCGTCTTAAGTACAACAGGACTGACTCTTATGACATTCTATGATTTGAGGCTTTCCTGTGAGACCAGTTTTGGATATCGATGCTTCACTTCAGGTTTACTGTATCCCTTGGACCTTCTTATTGACGATGAAACACAGAAATTGCATCGGAATTAAATACAAAATGCACAATGCCGACCTACTTACAAGAAGACTGACTCTTCTTACTGTCTATGTTTTGAACCTTTTCTGTGAGACCAGTTTTAGATTCCGATGCTTCACCTCAGGTTTACTGTATCCCTTGGACCTTCTTATTGACGATGAAACACAGAAATTGCATCGGAATTAAATACAAAATGTACAATGCCGACCTACGTACAAGAAGACTGACTCTTCTTACTGTCTATCTTTTGAACCTTTCCTGTGAGACCAGTTTTCGATTCCGATTCATCACTTCTGGTTTACTGTATCTTTCAGACCTTCATATTGATAATGGAACACAGAAATTGCATCGGAATTAAATACAAAAAGCACAATGCAGCCTGAAGTACAAGATGACTGAATCTTCTTACATTCTATGATTAGAGCCTTTCAAGTGAGACCAGTTTCTGATTCCGATGCTTCACTTCAGGTTCACTGAATCCCTTGGACCTTCTTATTGACGATGAAACACAGTAATTGCATCGGAATTAAATACAAAAGGCACAATGCTGCTTGAAGTAAAAGATGACTGACTCTTCCTACATTCTATGATTAGAGCCTTTCCTGTGACACCAGTTTTAGATTCCGATGCTTCACTTCAGGTTTACGTTATCCCTTGGAGATTCTTATTGACGTTAAAACACAGAAATTGCATCGGAATTAAATACTAAAGGCACAATGCCGACTTAAGTACAAGAAAACTGACTCTTCTCACTGTGTATGCTTTGAATCTCTCCTGTGAGACCAGTTTCAGATTCCGATGCTTCACTTCAGGTTTACTGTATCCGTTGGACCTTTTTATTGACGACGAAACACAGAAATTGCGTCGGAAATAAACACAAAATGCACAATACCGACTTATGTCCAAGAAGACTGACTCTTCTTACTGTCTATGCTTTGAACCTTTCCTGTGACACCAGTTTTAGATTCCCTTGCATCACTTCTGGTTTACTGTATCCCTTGGACCTTCTAAATGGCGATGAAACACAGAAATTGCATCGGAATTAAATACAAAAAGAGCAATGGGGACTTAAGTACAAGAGGACTGACTCTTCTTACATTCTATAATTTGAACCATTCCTATGAGACCCGTTTCAGATTCCGATGCTTCGCTTCAGATTTACTGCATCCCCTGGACCTTCTTATTGACGATGAAACACAGAAATTGCATCGGAATTAAATACAAAGGGCACAATGCCGACTTAAGTACAAGAAGACTGACTCTTCTTACTGTCTACGTTTTGAACCTTCTCTGTGAGACCAGTTTTAGGTTCCGATGCTTCACATCAGGTTTACTGTATCCCTTGGACCTTCTTCTTGACGATGAAACACAGAAATTGCAACTGAATTAAATATAAAAGGCACAATGCCGACTTAAGTACAAGAAGACTAACTATTCTTACTGTCTATCCTTTGAACCTTTCCTGTGAGACCAGTTTTCGATTCCGATTCTTCACTTGAGGTTTACTGTATCTTTTAGACCTTCATATTGACGATGAAACACAGAAATTGCATCGGAATTAAATACAAAAAGCACAATGCAGCCTGAAGTACAAGATGACTGAATCTCCTTACATTCTATGATTAGAGCCTTTCCTGTGAGACCAGTTTCAGATTCCGATGCTTGACTTCAGGTTCACTGTATACCTTGGACCTTCTTATTGACGATGAAACACAGAAATTGCATCCGAATTTAATAAAAAAGGCACAATGCCGACTTAAGTAAAAGAGGACTGACACTCTCTCTTCCTATGATTTGAATCTCTCCTGTGAGCCCAGTTTTAGATTCCGATGCTTCACTTCAGGTTTACTGTATACCTTGCACCTTCTTATTGACGATGAAACACAGAAATTGCATATGAATTAAATTCAAAAGGCACAATGCCGACTTAAGTGCAAGTGGGCTATCACTCTAACTCTCTATGATTTGAACCTCTCCTGTGAGTCCAGTTTTAGATTCCGATGCTTCACTTCAGCTTTACTATATTCCTTGCACCTTCTTATTGACGATGAAACACAGAAATTGCATCCGAATTTAATACAAAAGGCACAATGCCGACTTAAGTACAAGAGGATTGACACTCTCCCTTTCTATGATTTGAACCTCTCCTGTAAGTCCAGTTTTAGATTCCGATCCTTCACTTCATTTTTACTGTATCCCTTGGATCTTCTTATTGACGATGAAACACAGAAATTGCATCCAAATGTAATACAAAAGTCACAATGCCGACTTAAGTAAAAGAGGACTGTCACTCTCTCTTTCTATGATTTGAACCTTTCCTGAGATTCCAGTTTTAGATTCCGATGCTTCACTTCAGGTTTACTGTATACCTTGCACCTTCTTATTGACGATGAAACACTGAAATTGCATCGGAATTAAATTCAAAAACACAAAGCCGAATTAACTACAAGAGGACCGACACTCTAACTATCTATGATTTGAACCTCTCCTGTGAGTCCAGTTTTAGATTCTGATGCTTCTCTTCAGGTTTACTGTATCCCTTGAACCTTCTTATTCACGATGAAACACAGAAATTGCATCGGAATTAAATTCAATAGACACAATGCCGACGTAAGTACAAGAAGACTGACACTCTAACTATCTATGATTTGAACCTCTCCTGTGAGTCCAGTTTTAGATTCCGAAGCTTCACTTCAGGTTTACTGTATCCCTTGGACCTTCGTATTGACGAAATACAGAGATTGACACCGAATTTAATACAAAAGACACAATGCCGACTTTAGTAAAAGAGGACTGACCATCTCTCTTTCTATGATTTGAACCTCTCCTGTGAGTCCAGTTTTTGATTCCGATGCTTCACTTCAGGTTTACTGTACACCTTGCACCTTCTTATTGACGATGAAACACAGAAATTGCATCGGAATTAAATTCAAAAGGCACAATGCCGACTTAAGTACAAGAGGACTGACACTCTAACTCTCTATGATTTGAACCTCTCCTGTGTGTCCAGTTTTAGATACCGATGCTACACTTCAGGTTTACTGTATACCTTGCACCTTCTTATTGACGATGAAACACAGAAATTGCATCGGAATTAAATTCAAAAGACACAATGCCGACTTAAGTATAAGAGGACTGACACTCTAACTATCTATGATTTGAACCTCTCCTGTGAGTCCAGTTTTAGATTCCGAAGTTTCACTTCAGGTTTACTGTATCCCTTGGACCTTCGTATTGACGAAATACAGAAATTGCATCCGAATTTAATACAAAAGGCACAATGCCGACTTTAGTAAAAGAGGACTGACACTCTTTCTTTCTATGATTTGAACCTCTCCTGTGAGTCCAGTTTTTGATTCCGATGCTTCACTTCAGGTTTACTGTATACCTTGCACCTTCTTATTGACGATGAAACACAGAAATTGCATCGGAATTAAATTCAAAAGGCACAATGCCGACTTAAGTACAAGAGGACTGACACTCTCTCTTTCTATGATTTGAACCTTTCCTGTGATTCCAGTTTTAGATTCCGATGCTTCACTTCAGGTTTACTGTATACCTTGCACCTTCTTATTGACGATGAAACACTGAAATTGCATCGGAATTAAATTCAAAATGCACAAAGCCGAATTAACTACAAGAGGACTGACACTCTAACTTTCTATGATTTGAACCTCTCCTGTGAGTCCAGTTTTAGATTCCGATGCTTCTCTTCAGGTTTACTGTATCCCTTGAACCTTCTTATTCACGATGAAACACAGAAATTGCATCGGAATTAAATTCAATAGACACAATGCCGACGTATGTACAAGAGGACTGACACTCTAACTATCTATGATTTGAACCTCTCCTGTGAGTCGAGTTTTAGATTCCGAAGCTTCACTTCAGGTTTACTGTAACCCTTGGACCTTCGTATTGACGAAATACAGAAATTGCATCCGAATTTAATACAAAAGGCACAATGCCGACTTTAGTAAAAGAGGACTGACACTCTCTCTTTCTATGATTTGAACCTCTCCTGTGAGTCCAGTTTTTGATTCCGATGCTTCACTTCTGGTTTCCTGTATACCTTGCACCTTCTTATTGACGATGAAACACAGAAATTGCATCGGAATTAAATTCAAAAGGCACAATGCCAGATTAAGTACAAGAGGACTGTCACTCTAACTCTCTATGATTTGAACCTCTCCCTTGAGTCCAGTTTCAGATACCGATGCTACACTTCAGGTTTACTGTATACCTTGCACCTTCGATTGACGATGAAACACAGAAATTGCATCAGAATTAAATTCAAAACTCACAATGTCGACTTAAGTTCAACAAGACCGATTCTTCTTACTTTGTTTGTAACCTTTCTTGTGAGACTAGTTTTAGAATCCGATGCTTCACTTCAGGTTTAGTGTATCCCTTGGACCTTGTTACAGACGCTGTAACCCAGAAATTGCATTGGAATTAAATATAAAAGGCACAATGCCGACTTAAGTACAAGGGAACTGACTCTTCTAACTATCTATGCTTTGAACCTTTCCTGTGAGGCCAGTTTTAGAATACGTTGCTTCACTTCAGGTTTACTGTATCCATTTGACCTTCTTATTGACGATGAAACACAGAAATTGCATCGGAATTAAATACAAAAGGCACAATGCCAACTTAAGTACTAGCGGACTGACTCTTCTTACATTCTATGATTAGAGCCTTTCACCTGAGACCATTTTTAGATATCGATGCTGCACATCAGATTTTCTGTATCCGTTGGACCTTCTTATTCACGATGAAACACAGAAATTGAATCGGAATTAAATACAAAAGGCACAATGCCGACTTAAGTACAAGAAGACTGACTATTCTTACTGTCTGTCTTTTGAACATTTCCTGTGAGACCAGTTTTCGATTCCGATTCTTCACTTCAGGTTTACTGTATCTTTCAGACCTTCATATTGACAATGGAACACAGAAATTGCACCGGAATTAAATACAAAAGGCACAATGCAGCCTGAAGTACAAGATGACTGAATCTTCTTACATTCTATGATTAGAGCCTTTCAAGTGAGACCAGTTTCTGTTTCCGATGCTTCACTTCAGGTTCACTGTATCCCTTGGACCTTCTTATTGACGATGAAACACAGAAATTGCATCGGAATTAAATACAAAAGGCACAATGCCGCTTGAAGTAAAAGATGACTGACTCTTCCTACATTCTATGATTAGAGCCTTTCCTGTGACACTAGTTTTAGATTCCGATGCTTCACTTCAGGTTTACGTTATCCCTTGGACCTTCTTATTGACGTTAAAACACAGAAATTGCATCGGAATTAAATACTAAAGGCACAATGCCGACTTAAGTACAAGAAAACTGACTCTTCTCACTGTCTATGCTTTGAATCTCTCCTGTGAGACCAGTTTCAGATTCCGATGCTTTACTTCAGGTTTACTGTATCCGTTGGACCTTTTTATTGACGACGAAACACAGAAATTGCGTCGGAAATAAACACAAAATGCACATTACCGACTTATGTCCAAGAAGACTGACTCTTCTTACTGTCTATGCTTTGAACCTTTCCTGAGACACCAGTTTTAGATTCCCCTGCATCACTTCTGGTTTACTGTATCCCTTGGACCTTCTAATTGACGATGAAACACAGAAATTGCATCGGAATTAAATACAAAAAGAGCAATGGGGACTTAAGTACAAGAGGACTGACTCTTCTTGCATTCTATGATTTGAACCATTCCTATGAGACCAGTTTTAGATTCCGATGCTTCGCTACAGATTTACTGCATCCCCTGGACCTTCTTATTGACGATGAAACACAGAAATTGCATCGGAATTAAATACAAAGGGCACAATGCCGACTTAAGTACAAGAAGACTGACTCATCTTACTGTCTACGTTTTGAACCTTCTCTGTGAGACCAGTTATAGGTTCCGATGCTTCACTACAGGTTTACTGTATCCGTTGGACCTTCTTCTTGACGATGAACACAGAAATTGCAACTGAATTAAATATAAAAGGCACAATGCCGACTTAAGTACAAGTAGACTGACTATTCTTACTGTCTATCTTTTAAACCTTTCCTGTGAGACCAGTTTTCGATTCCGATTCTTCACTTCAGGTTTACTGTATCTTTTAGACCTTCATATTGACGATGAAACACAGAAATTGCATATCAATTAAATTCAAAAGGCACAATGCCGACTTAAGTACAAGTGGGCTAACACTCTAACTCTCTATGATTTGAACCTCTCCTGTGAGTCCAGTTTTAGATTCCGATGCTTCACTTCACGTTTACTGTATCCCTTGGCCCTTCTTATTGACGATGAAATACAGAAATTGCATCCGAATTTAATACAAAAGGCACAATGCCGACTTAAGTAAAAGAGGACGGACACTCTCTCTTCCTATGATTTGAACCTCTCCTGTGAGTCCAGTTTTAGATTCCGATGCTTCACTTCAGTTTTACTATATACCTTGCACCTTCTTATTGACGATGAAACACAGAAATTGCATCGGAATTAAATTCAAAAGGCACAATGCCGACTTAAGTACAAGAGGACTGAGACTCTAACTATCAATGATTTGAACCTCTCCTGTGAGTCCAGTTTTAGATTCCAATGGTTCACTTCAGGTTTACTGTATACCTTGGACCTTCTTATTGACGATGAAACACAGAAATTGCATCCGAATTTAATAAAAAAGGCACAATGCCGACTTTAGTACAAGAGGACTGACACTCTCGATTTCTATGATTTGAACCTCTCCTGTGAGTCCAGTTTTAGATTCCGCTGCTTCACTTCAGGTTTACTGTGTACCTTGCACCTTCTTATTGCCGATGAAACACAGAAATTGCATCCGAATTTAATACAAAAGGCACAATGCCGACTTAAGTACAAGAGGAGTGATACTCTCGTTTTCTATGAATTGAACCTCTTCTGTGAGTCCACTTTTAGATTCCAATGCTTCACTTCAGGTTTACTGTATCCCTTGGATCTTCTTATTGACGATGAGGCACAGAAATGGCATCCGAATTTAATATAAAAGTCACAATGCCGATTTAAGTAAAAGAGGACTGTCACTCTCTCGTTCTATGATTTGAACCTCTCCTGTGAGTCCAGTTCTAGATTACGATTCTTCACTTCAGGTTTACTGTATTCCTTGCACCGTCATATTGACGATGAAACACAGAAATTGCATCGGAATTAAATTCAAAAGGCACAATGCCGACTTAAGTACAAGAGAACTGGCACTCTAACTTTCTATGAATTGAACCTCTCCTGTGAGTCCAGTTTTAGATTCCGATGCTTCTCTTCAGGTTTACTGTATCCCTTGGACCTTCTCATTGACGATAAACCACAGAAATTGCATCGGAATTAAATTCAAAATACACAATGCCGACTTAAGTACAAAAGGACTGACACTCTCACTTTCTATGATTTGAACCTCTCCTGTGAGTCCAGTTTCAGATTCCGATGCTTCACTTCAGGTTTACTGTAACCCTTGGACCTTCTTATTGACGATGAAACACAGAAATTGCATCCGAATTTAATACAAATGGCACAATGCCGACTTAAGTTCAAAAGGACTGACAATGTAAATATCTATGATCTGAACCTCTCCCGTGAGTCCAGTTTTAGATTCCGATGCTTCTCTTCGGATATACTGTATGCCTTGGACCTTCTTATTGACGATGAAACACAGAAATTGCATCCGAATTTAATACAAAAGGCACAATGCCGACTTAAGTATAAGAAGGACTGACACTGTAACTATCAATGTTTTGAACCCATCCTGTGAGTCCAGTTTTAGATTCCGATGCTTCACTTCAGGTTTACTGTATCCCTTGGACCTTCTTATTGACGATGAAACACAGAATTTGCATCCGAATTTAATACAAAAGGCACAATGCCGACTTAAGTACAAGAGGATTGACACTCTCCCTTTCTATGATTTGAACCTCTCCTGTGAGTCCAGTTTTAGATTCCGATCCTTCACTTCATTTTTACTGTATCCCTTGGATCATCTTATTGACGATGAAACACAGAAATTGCATCCGAATTTAATACAAAAGTCACAATGCCGACTTAAGTAAAAGAGGACTGTCACTCTCTCTTTCTATGATTTCAACCTTTCCTGTGAGTCCAGTTTTAGATTCCGATGCTTCACTTCAGGTTTACTGTATACCTTGCACCTTCTTATTGACGATGAAACACTGAAATTGCATCGGAATTAAATTCAAAATGCACAAAGCCGAATTAACTACAAGAGGACTGACACTCTAACTTTCTATGATTTGAACCTCTCCTGTGAGTCCAGTTTCGATTCCGATGCTTCTCTTCAGGTTTACTGTATCCCTTGAACCTTCTTATTCACGATGAAACACAGAAATTGCATCGGAATTAAATTGAATAGACACAATGCCGACGTAAGTACAAGAAGACTGACACTCTAACTATCTATGATTTGAACCTCTCCTGTGAGTCCAGTTTTAGATTCCGAAGCTTCACTTCAGGTTTACTGTATCCCTTGATCCTTCGTATTGACGAAATACAGAAATTGCATCCGAATTTAATACAAAAGGCACAATGCCGACTTTAGTAAAAGAGGACTGACCATCTCTCTTTCTATGATTTGAACCTCTCCTGTGAGTCCAGTTTTTGATTCCGATGCTTCACTTCAGGTTTACTGTATACCTTGCACCTTCTTATTGACGATGAATCACAGAAATTGCATCGGAATTAAATTCAAAAGGCACAATGCCGACTTAAGTACAAGAGGACTGACACTCTAACTCTCTATGATTTGAACCTCTCCTGTGAGTCCAGTTTTAGATACCGATGCTACACTTCAGGTTTACTGTATACCTTGCACCTTCTTATTGACGATGAAACACAGAAATTGCATCGGAATTAAATTCAAAAGACACAATGCCGACTTAAGTATAAGAGGACTGACACTCTAACTATCAATGATTTGAACCTCTCCTGTGAGTCCAGTTTTAGATTCCGATGCTTCACTTCAGGTTTACTGTATCCCTTGGACCTTCTTATTGACTATGTAAGACAGAAATTGCTTCCGAATTTAATACAAAAGGCACAATGCCGACTTAAGTACAAGAGGAGTGACACTCTCGTTTTCTATGAATTGAACCTCTTCTGTGAGTCCATTTTTAGATTCCAATGCTTCACTTCAGGTTTACTGTATCCCTTGGATCTTCTTATTGACGATGAGGCACAGAAATTGCATCCGAATTTAATACAAAAGTCACAATGCCGATTTAAGTAAAAGAGCACTGTCACTCTCTCTTTCTATGATTTGAACCTTTCCTGTGATTCCAGTTTTAGATTCCGATGCTTCACTTCAGGTTTACTGTATACCTTGCACCATCTTATTGACGATGAAACACTGAAATTGCATTGGAATTAAATTCAAAATGCACAAAGCCGAATTAACTACAAGAGGACTGACACTCTAACTTTCTATGATTTGAACCTCTCCTGTGAGTCCAGTTTTAGGTTCCGATGCTTCTCTTCAGGTTTACTGTATCCCTTGAACCTTCTTATTCACGATGAAACACAGAAATTGCATCGGAATTAAATTGAATAGACACAATGCCGACGTAAGTACAAGAAGACTGACACTCTAACTATCTATGATTTGAACCTCTCCTGTGAGTCCAGTTTTAGATTCCGAAGCTTCACTTCAGGTTTACTGTATCCCTTGAACCTTCGTATTGACGAAATACAGAAATTGCATCCGAATTTAATACAAAAGGCACAATGCCGACTTTAGTAAAAGAGGACTGACCATCTCTCTTTCTATGATTTGAACCTCTCCTGTGAGTCCAGTTTTTGATTCCGATGCTTCACTTCAGGTTTACTGTATGCCTTGCACCTTCTTATTGACGATGAATCACAGAAATTGCATCGGAATTAAATTCAAAAGGCACAATGCCGACTTAAGTACAAGAGGACTGACACTCTAACTCTCTATGATTTGAACCTCTCCTGTGAGTCCAGTTTTAGATACCGATGCTACACTTCAGGTTTACTGTATACCTTGCACCTTCTTATTGACGATGAAACACAGAAATTGCATCGGAATTAAATTCAAAAGACACAATGCCGACTTAAGTATAAGAGGACTGACACTCTAACTATCAATGATTTGAACCTCTCCTGTGAGTCCAGTTTTAGATTCCGATGCTTCACTTCAGCTTTACTGTATCCCTTGGACCTTCTTATTGACTATGTAAGACAGAAATTGCTTCCGAATTTAATACAAAAGGCACAATGCCGACTTAAGTACAAGAGGAGTGACACTCTCGTTTTCTATGAATTGAACCTCTTCTGTGAGTCCATTTTTAGATTCCAATGCTTCACTTCAGGTTTACTGTATACCTTGGATCTTCTTATTGACGATGAGGCACAGAAATTGCATCCGAATTTAATACAAAAGTCACAATGCCGATTTAAGTAAAAGAGGACTGTCACTCTCTCTTTCTATGATTTGAACCTCTCCCGTGAGTCCAGTTCTAGATTACGATGCTTCACTTCAGGTTTACTGTATACCTTGCACTGTCACATTGAAGATGAAACACAGAAATTGCATCGGAATTAAATTCAAAAGGCACAATGCCGACTTAAGTACAAGAGAACTGGCACTCTAACTTTCTATGATTTGAGCCTCTCCTGTGAGTCCAGTTTTAGATTCCGATGCTTCTCTTCAGGTTTACTGTATCCCTTGGACCTTCTCATTGACAATGAAACACAGAAATTGCATCCGAATTTAATACAAAAGGCACAATGCCGACTTAAGTTCAAAAGGACAGACAATGTAACTTTCTATGATATGAACCTCTCCAGTGAGTCCAGTTTTAGATTCCGATGCTACTCTTCGGATATACTGTATCCCTTGGACCTTCTTATTGACGATGAAACACAGAAATTGCATCCGAATATAATACAATAGGCACAATGCCGACTTAAGTACAAAAGGACTGACAATCTAACTATCTATGATATGAACTTCTCCTGTGAGTCCAGTTTTGGATCCCGATGCTACACTTCAGGTTTACTGTATCCCTTGGAACTTCTTATTGATGATGAAACACAGAAATTGCATCGGAATTAAATTCATAAGGCACAATGCCGACGTACGTACAAGAGGACTGACACCCTAATTTTCTATGATTTGAACGTCTCCTGTGATTCCAGTTTTAGATTCCCATGCTTCTTTTCTGGTTTACTATATCCCTTGGACCTTCCTATTGACGATGAAACACAGAAATTGCATCGGAATTAAATTCAAAAGTCACAATGCCGACTTAAGTACAAGAGCACTGACACTCTCACTTTCTATGATTTGAACCTCTCCTGTGAGTCCAGTTTTAGGTTCCGATGCTTCACTTCAGGTTTACTATATACCTTGCACCTTCTTATTGACGATGAAACCCAGAAATTGTATCGGAATTAAGTTCAAAAGGCACAATGCCGACTTAAGTACAAGAGGACTGACACCCTAACGTTCTATGATTTGAACCTCTCCTGTGAGTCCAGTTTTATATTCCGATGCTTCACTTCAGGTTTACTGTATCCCTTGGACCTTCTTACGGACGATGAAACACAGAAATTGCATCCGAATTTAATACAAAAAGCACAATGCCGACTTAAGTACAAGAGGTCTGACACTCTCACTTTCTATGATTTGAACCTCTCCTGTGAGTCCAGTTTTAGATTCCGATGCTTTACTTCACGTTTACTGTTTACCTTGCACCGTCCTATTGACGATGAAACACAAAAATTGCATCGGAATTAAATTCAAAAGGCACAATGCCGACTTAAGTACAAGAGGACTGACACTCTAACTTTCTATGATTTGAACCTCTCCTGTGAGTCCAGTTTTAGATTCCTATGCTTCACTTCAGGTTTACTGTATGCCTTGGACCTTCTTATTGACGATGAAACACAGAAATTGCATCCGAATTTAATACAAAAGGCACAATGCCGACTTAAGTACAAGAAGACTGACTCTTCTTACTGTCTACGTTTTGAACCTTCTCTGTGAGACCAGTTTTAGGTTCCGATGCTTCACATCAGGTTTACTGTATCCCTTGGACCTTCTCCTTGACGATGAAACACAGAAATTGCAACTGAATTAAATATAAAAGGCACAATGCCGACTTAAGTAAAAGAAGACTAACTATTCTTACTGTCTATCTTTTGAACCTTTCCTGTGAGACCAGTTTTCGATTCCGATTCTTCACTTGAGGTTTACTGTATCTTTTAGACCTTCATATTGACGATGAAACACAGAAATTGCATCGGAATTAAATACAAAAAGCACAATGCAGCCTGAAGTACAAGATGACTGAATCTCCTTACATTCTATGATTAGAGCCTTTCCTGTGAGACCAGTTTCAGATTCCGATGCTTCACTTCAGGTTCACTGTATACCTTGGACCTTCTTATTGACGATGAAACACAGAAATTGCATCCGAATTTAATAAAAAAGGCACAATGCCGACTTAAGTAAAAGAGGACTGACACTCTCTCTTTCTATGATTTGAACCTGTCCTGTGATTCCAGTTTTAGATTCCGATGCTTCACTTCAGGTTTACTGTATCCTGTGGACCCTATTATTGACGATGAAACCCAGAAATTGCATCGGAATTCAATATAAAAAGCAGAATGGCGACTTAAGTGCAAGAAGACAGACTCTTCTTACTGTCTATGTTTTGAACATTTCCTGTGAGGCCAGTTTTAGATTCCGATTCTTCATTTCAGGTTTACTGTATCCCTTGGACCTCCTTATTGACGATAAAACACAGAAATTGCATTGGAATTAAATACAAAATGCACAATGCCGACCTACGTACAAGAAGACTGACTCTTCTTACTGTTTATGTTTTGAACCTTTTCTGTGAGACCAGTTTTAGATTCCGATGCTTCACTTCAGGTTTACTGTATCCCTTGGACCTTCTTATTGACGATGTAACACAGAAATTACATCGGAATTAAATACAAAATGCACAATGCCGTCTTAAGTACAACAGGACTGACTCTTATGGCATTCTATGATTTGAGGCTTTCCTGTGAGACCAGTTTTGGATATCGATGCTTCACTTCAGGTTTACTGTATCCCTTGGACCTTCTTATTGACGATGAAACACAGAAATTGCATCGGAATTAAATACAAAATGCACAATGCCGACCTACTTACAAGAAGACTGACTCTTCTTACTGTCTATGTTTTGAACCTTTTCTGTGAGACCAGTTTTAGATTCCGATGCTTCACCTCAGGTTTACTGTATCCCTTGGACTTTCTTATTGACGATGAGACACAGAAATTGCATCGGAATTCAATATAAAAGGCACAATGCCGACTTAAGTACAAGAGGACTTACCCTTCGTACATTCTATGATTTGAGCCTTTCCTGTGAGACCAGGTTTAGATAACAATGCTTTAGTTCAGGTTTACTCTAACCCTTAGAACTTCTTATTGACGATCAAACACAGAAATTGCATCGGAATTAAATACAAAAGTCACAATGCCGACTTAGAAAACAAGAGGACTGACTCTTCCTACGGACTATGTTTTGAAGCCTTCCTGTGAGACCAGTTTTAGATTCCGATGCTTTACTTCAGGTTAACTGTATCCCATGGACCTTCTTATTGACGATGAAACACAGAAATTGCATCGGAATTATATACAAAAGGCACATCGCAGACATAGGTACAAGGGGACTGACTCTTCTTACATTCTATGATTTGAGCCTTTCCTGTGAGACCAGTTTTAGATATCGATGCTTCACTTCAGGTTTACTGTATCCCTTGGACCTTCTTATTGACGATGAAACACAGAAATTGCGTCGGAATTAAATACAAAATGCACAATGCCGACCTACGTACAAGAAGACTGTCTCTTCTTACAGTCTATGTTTTGAAACTTTCCTGTGAGACCAGTTTTAGATTCCGATGCTTCACTTCAGGTTTACTGTATCCCTCGGACCTCCTTCTTGGCGATGAATCACAGAAATTGCATCGGAATTAAATACAAAGGCACAATGCCGGCTGAAGTACAAGAGAACTGACTCTTCTTACATTCTATGATTTGAGACTTTCCTGTGAGACCAGCTTCAGATATCGTTGCATCACTTCAGGTTTACTGAATCCCTTGGACCTTCTTACTGACGATGAAACACAGAAATTGCATCGGAATTAAATTCAAAACTCACAATGTCGACTTAAGTTCAACAAGACCGACTCTTCTTACTTTGTTTTTAACCTTTCTTGTGAGACTAGTTTTAGAATCCGATGCTTCACTTCAGGTTTAGTGTATCCCTTGGACCTTGTTACAGACGCTGTAACCCAGAAATTGCATTGGAATTAAATATAAAAGGCACAATGCCGACTTAAGTACAAAGGAACTGACTCTTCTAACTATCTATGCTTTGAACCTTTCCTGTGAGGCCAGTTTTAGAATACGTTGCTTCACTTCAGGTTTACTGTATCCATTAGACCTTCGTATTGACGATGAAACACAGAAATTGCATCGGAATTAAATACAAAAGGCACAATGCCGACTTAAGTACTAGCGGACTGACTCTTCTTACATTCTATGATTAGAGCCTTTCATCTGAGACCACTTTTAGATATCGATGCTGCACTTCAGATTTACTGTATCCGTTGGACCTTCTTAGTGACGATGAAACACATAAGTTGAATCGGAATTAAATACAAAAGGCACAATGCCGACTTAAGTACAAGAAGACTGACTATTCTTACTGTCTATCTTTTGAACCTTTCCTGTGAGACCAGTTTTCGATTCCGATTCATCACTTCAGGTTTACTGTATCTTTCAGACCTTCATATTGATAATGGAACACAGAAATTGCATCGGAATTAAATACAAAAAGCACAATGCAGCCTGAAGTACAAGATGACTGAATCTTCTTACATTCTATGATTAGAGCCTTTCAAGTGAGACCAGTTTCTGATTCCGATGCTTCACTTCAGGTTCACTGTATCCCTTGGACCTTCTTATTGACGATGAAACACAGTAATTGCATCGGAATTAAATACAAAAGGCACAATGCTGCTTGAAGTAAAAGATGACTGACTCTTCCTACATTCTATGATTAGAGCCTTTCCTGTGACACCAGTTTTAGATTCCGATGCTTCACTTCAGGTTTACGTTATCCCTTGGACCTTCTTATTGACGTTAAAACACAGAAATTGCATCGGAATTAAATACTAAAGGCACAATGCCGACTTAAGTACAAGAAAACTGGCTCTTCTCACTGTGTATGCTTTGAATCTCTCCTGTGAGACCAGTTTCAGATTCCGATGCTTCACTTCAGGTTTACTGTATCCGTTGGACCTTTTTATTGACGACGAAACACAGAAATTGCGTCGGAAATAAACACAAAATGCACAATACCGACTTATGTCCAAGAAGACTGACTCTTCTTACTGTCTATGCTTTGAACCTTTCCTGTGACACCAGTTTTAGATTCCCTTGCATCACATCTGGTTTACTGTATCCCTTGGACCTTCTAAATGGCGATGAAACACAGAAATTGCATCGGAATTAAATACAAAAAGAGCAATGGGGACTTAAGTACAAGAGGACTGACTCTTCTTACATTCTATGATTTGAACCATTCCTATGAGACCCGTTTTAGATTCCGATGTTTCGCTTCAGATTTACTGCATCCCCTGGACCTTCTTATTGACGATGAAACACAGAAATTGCATCGGAATTAAATACAAAGGGCACAATGCCGACTTAAGTACAAGAAGACTGACTCTTCTTACTGTCTACGTTTTGAACCTTCTCTGTGAGACCAGTTTTAGGTTCCGATGCTTCACATCAGGTTTACTGTATCCCTTGGACCTTCTTCTTGACGATGAAACACAGAAATTGCAACTGAATTAAATATAAAAGGCACAATGGCGACTTAAGTACAAGAAGACTAACTATTCTTACTGTCTATCTTTTGAACCTTTCCTGTGTGACCAGTTTTCGATTCCGATTCTTCACTTGAGGTTTACTGTATCTTTTAGACCTTCATATTGACGATGAATCACAGAAATTGCATCGGAATTAAATACAAAAAGCACAATGCAGCCTGAAGTACAAGATGACTGAATCTCCTTACATTCTATGATTAGAGCCTTTCCTGTGAGACCAGTTTCAGATTCCGATGCTTCACTTCAGGTTCACTGTATACCTTGGACCTTCTTATTGACGATGAAACACAGAAATTGCATCCGAATTTAATAAAAAAGGCACAATGCCGACTTAAGTAAAAGAGGACTGACACTCTCTCTTCCTATGATTTGAATCTCTCCTGTGAGCCCAGTTTTAGATTCCGATGCTTCACTTCAGGTTTACTGTATACCTTGCACCTTCTTATTGACGATGAAACACAGAAATTGCATATGAATTAAATTCAAAAGGCACAATGCCGACTTAAGTGCAAGTGGGCTAACACTCTAACTCTCTATGATTTGAACCTCTCCTGTGAGTCCAGTTTTAGATTCCGATGCTTCACTTCAGCTTTACTATATTCCTTGCACCTTCTTATTGACGATGAAACACAGAAATTGCATCCGAATTTAATACAAAAGGCACAATGCCGACTTAAGTACAAGAGGATTGACACTCTCCCTTTCTATGATTTGAACCTCTCCTGTGAGTCCAGTTTTAGATTCCGATCCTTCACTTCATTTTTACTGTATCCCTTGGATCTTCTTATTGACGATGAAACACAGAAATTGCATCCAAATGTAATACAAAAGTCACAATGCCGACTTAAGTAAAAGAGGACTGTCACTCTCTCTTTCTATGATTTGAACTTTTCCTGAGATTCCAGTTTTAGATTCCGATGCTTCACTTCAGGTTTACTGTATACCTTGCACCTTCTTATTGACGATGAAACACTGAAATTGCATCGGAATTAAATTCAAAAACACAAAGCCGAATTAACTACAAGAGGACCGACACTCTAACTTTCTATGATTTGAACCTCTCCTGTGATTCCAGTTTTAGATTCTGATGCTTCTCTTCAGGTTTACTGTATCCCTTGAACCTTCTTATTCACGATGAAACACAGAAATTGCATCGGAATTAAATTCAATAGACACAATGCCGACGTAAGTACAAGAAGACTGACACTCTAACTATCTATGATTTGAACCTCTCCTGTGAGTCCAGTTTTAGATTCCGAAGCTTCACTTCAGGTTTACTGTATCCCTTGGACCTTCGTATTGACGAAATACAGAGATTGCATCCGAATTTAATACAAAAGACACAATGCCGACTTTAGTAAAAGAGGACTGACCATCTCTCTTTCTATGATTTGAACCTCTCCTGTGAGTCCAGTTTTTGATTCCGATGCTTCACTTCAGGTTTACTGTACACCTTGCACCCTCTTATTGACGATGAAACACAGAAATTGCATCGGAATCAAATTCAAAAGGCACAATGCCGACTTAAGTACAAGAGGACTGACACTCTAACTCTCTATGATTTGAACCTCTCCTGTGTGTCCAGTTTTAGATACCGATGCTACACTTCAGGTTTACTGTATACCTTGCACCTTCTTATTGACGATGAATCACAGAAATTGCATTGGAATTAAATTCAAAAGACACAATGCCGACTTAAGTATAAGAGGACTGACACTCTAACCAACTATGATTTGAACCTCTCCTGTGAGTCCAGTTTTAGATTCCGAAGTTTCACTTCAGGTTTACTGTATCCCTTGGACCTTCGTATTCACGAAATACAGAAATTGCATCCGAATTTAATACAAAAGGCACAATGCCGACTTTAGTAAAAGAGGACTGACACTCTTTCTTTCGATGATTTGAACCTCTCCTGTGAGTCCAGTCTTTGATTAAGATGCTTCACTTCAGGTTTACTGTATACCTTGCACCTTCTTATTGACGATGAAACACAGAAATTGCATCGGAATTAAATTCAAAAGGCACAATGCCGACTTAAGTACAAGAGGACTGACACTCTCTCTTTCTATGATTTGAACCTTTCCTGTAATTCCAGTTTTAGATTCCGATGCTTCACTTCAGGTTTACTGTATACCTTGCACCTTCTTATTGACGATGAAACACTGAAATTGCATCGGAATTAAATTCAAAATGCACAAAGCCGAATTAACTACAAGAGGACTGACACTCTTACTTTCTATGATTTGAACCTCTCCTGTGAGTCCAGTTTTAGATTCCGATGCTTCTCTTCAGGTTTACTGTATCCCTTGAACCTTCTTATTCACGATGAAACACAGAAATTGCATCGGAATTAAATTCAATAGACACAATGCCGACGTAAGTACAAGAGGACTGACACTCTAACTATCTATGATTTGAACCTCTCCTGTGAGTCGAGTTTTAGATTCCGAAGCTTCACTTCAGGTTTACTGTATACCTTGCACCTTCTTAAGGACGATGTAGCACAGAAATTGCATCCGAATTTAATACAAAAGGCACAATGCAGACTTAAGTACAAGAGGACTGACACTCTCATTTTCTATGATTTGAACCTCTCCTGTGTGTCCAGTTTTAGATTCCGATGCTTCACTTCAGGTTTACTGTATACCTTGCACCTTCTTATTGACGATGAAACACAGAAATTGCATCCGAATTTAATACAAAAGGCACAATGCCGACTTAAGTACAAGAGGATTGACACTCTCCCTTTCTATGATTTGAACCTCTCCTGTGAGTCCAGTTTTAGATTCCGATCCTTCACTTCATTTTTACTGTATCCCTTGGATCTTCTTATTGACGATGAAACACAGAAATTGCATCCAAATGTAATACAAAAGTCACAATGCCGACTTAAGTAAAAGAGGACTGTCACTCTCTCTTTCTATGATTTGAACTTTTCCTGAGATTCCAGTTTTAGATTCCGATGCTTCACTTCAGGTTTACTGTATACCTTGCACCTTCTTATTGACGATGAAACACTGAAATTGCATCGGAATTAAATTCGAAAACACAAAGCCGAATTAACTACAAGAGGACCGACACTCTAACTTTCTATGATTTGAACCTCTCCTGTGATTCCAGTTTTAGATTCTGATGCTTCTCTTCAGGTTTACTGTATCCCTTGAACCTTCTTATTCACGATGAAACACAGAAATTGCATCGGAATTAAATTCAATAGACACAATGCCGACGTAAGTACAAGAAGACTGACACTCTAACTATCTATGATTTGAACCTCTCCTGTGAGTCCAGTTTTAGATTCCGAAGCTTCACTTCAGGTTTACTGTATCCCTTGGACCTTCGTATTGACGAAATACAGAGATTGCATCCGAATTTAATACAAAAGACACAATGCCGACTTTAGTAAAAGAGGACTGACCATCTCTCTTTCTATGATTTGAACCTCTCCTGTGAGTCCAGTTTTTGATTCCGATGCTTCACTTCAGGTTTACTGTACACCTTGCACCCTCTTATTGACGATGAAACACAGAAATTGCATCGGAATTAAATTCAAAAGGCACAATGCCGACTTAAGTACAAGAGGACTGACACTCTAACTAACTATGATTTGAACCTCTCCTGTGAGTCCAGTTTTAGATTCCGAAGTTTCACTTCAGGTTTACTGTATCCCTTGGACCTTCGTATTGACGAAATACAGAAATTGCATCCGAATTTAATACAAAAGGCACAATGCCGACTTTAGTAAAAGAGGACTGACACTCTTTCTTTCGATGATTTGAACCTCTCCTGTGAGTCCAGTCTTTGATTAAGATGCTTCACTTCAGGTTTACTGTATACCTTGCACCTTCTTATTGACGATGAAACACAGAAATTGCATCGGAATTAAATTCAAAAGGCACAATGCCGACTTAAGTACAAGAGGACTGACACTCTCTCTTTCTATGATTTGAACCTTTCCTGTAATTCCAGTTTTAGATTCCGATGCTTCACTTCAGGTTTACTGTATACCTTGCACCTTCTTATTGACGATGAAACACTGAAATTGCATCGGAATTAAATTCAAAATGCACAAAGCCGAATTAACTACAAGAGGACTGACACTCTTACTTTCTATGATTTGAACCTCTCCTGTGAGTCCAGTTTTAGATTCCGATGCTTCTCTTCAGGTTTACTGTATCCCTTGAACCTTCTTATTCACGATGAAACACAGAAATTGCATCGGAATTAAATTCAATAGACACAATGCCGACGTAAGTACAAGAGGACTGACACTCTAACTATCTATGATTTGAACCTCTCCTGTGAGTCGAGTTTTAGATTCCGAAGCTTCACTTCAGGTTTACTGTATCCCTTGGACCTTCGTATTGACGAAATACAGAAATTGCATCCGAATTTAATACAAAAGGCACAATGCCGACTTTAGTAAAAGAGGACTGACACTCTCTCTTTCTATGATTTGAACCTCTCCTGTGAGTCCAGTTTTTGATTCCGATGCTTCACTTCTGGTTTACTGTATAACTGGCACCTTCTTATTGACGATGAAACACAGAAATTGCATCGGAATTAAATTCAAAAGGCACAATGCCAGATTAAGTACAAGAGGACTGACACTCTAACTCTCTATGATTTGAACCTCTCCTGTGAGTCCAGTTTCAGATACCGATGCTACACTTCAGGTTTACTGTATACCTTGCACCTTCGATTGACGATGAAACACAGAAATTGCATCGGAATTAAATTCAAAACTCACAATGTCGACTTAAGTTCAACAAGACCGATTCTTCTTACTTTGTTTTTAACCTTTCTTGTGAGACTAGTTTTAGAATCCGATGCTTCACTTCAGGTTTAGTGTATCCCTTGGACCTTGTTACAGACGCTGTAACCCAGAAATTGCATTGGAATTAAATATAAAAGGCACAATGCCGACTTAAGTACAAGGGAACTGACTCTTCTTACTATCTATGCTTTGAACCTTTCCTGTGAGGCCGGTTTTAGAATACGTTGCTTCACTTCAGGTTTACTGTATCCATTTGACCTTCTTATTGACGATGAAACACAGAAATTGCATCGGAATTAAATACAAAAGGCACAATGCCAACTTAAGTACTAGCGGACTGACTCTTCTTACATTCTATGATTAGAGCCTTTCAGCTGAGACCACTTTTAGATATCGATGCTGCACTTCAGATTTTCTGTATCCGTTGGACCTTCTTATTGACGATGAAACACAGAAATTGAATCGGAATTAAATACAAAAGGCACATTGTCGACTTAAGTACAAGAAGACTGACTATTCTTACTGTCTGTCTTTTGAACATCTCCTGTGAGACCAGTTTTCGATTCCGATTCTTCACTTCAGGTTTACTGTATCTTTCAGACCTTCATATTGACAATGGAACACAGAAATTGCATCGGAATTAAATACAAAAGGCACAATGCAGCCTGAAGTACAAGATGACTGAATCTTCTTACATTCTATGATTAGAGCCTTTCAAGTGAGACCAGTTTCTGTTTCCGATGCTTCACTTCAGGTTCACTGTATCCCTTGGACCTTCTTATTGACGATGAAACACAGAAATTGCATCGGAATTAAATACAAAAGGCACAATGCCGCTTGAAGTAAAAGATGACTGACTCTTCCTACATTCTATGATTAGAGCCTTTCCTGTGACACTAGTTTTAGATTCCGATGCTTCACTTCAGGTTTACGTTATCCCTTGGACCTTCTTATTGACGTTAAAACACAGAAATTGCATCGGAATTAAATACTAAAGGCACAATGCCGACTTAAGTACAAGAAAACTGACTCATCTCACTGTCTATGCTTTGAATCTCTCCTGTGAGACACGTTTCGGATTCCGATGCTTCACTTCAGGTTTACTGTATCCGTTGGACCTTTTTATTGACGACGAAACACAGAAATTGCGTCGGAAATAAACACAAAATGCACATTACCGACTTATGTCCAAGAAGACTGACTCTTCTTACTGTCTATGCTTTGAACCTTTCCTGAGACACCAGTTTTAGATTCCCTTGCATCACTTCTGGTTTACTGTATCCCTTGGACCTTCTAATTGACGATGAAACACAGAAATTGCATCGCAATTAAATACAAAAAGAGCAATGGGGACTTAAGTACAAGAGGACTGACTCTTCTTGCATTCTATGATTTGAACCATTCCTATGAGACCAGTTTTAGATTCCGATGCTTCGCTACAGATTTACTGCATCCCCTGGACCTTCTTATTGACGATGAAACACAGAAATTGCATCGGAATTAAATACAAAGGGCACAATGCCGACTTAAGTACAAGAAGACTGACTAATCTTACTGTCTACGTTTTGAACCTTCTCTGTGAGACCAGTTTTAGGTTCCGATGCTTCACTACAGGTTTACTGTATCCGTTGGACCTTCTTCTTGACGATGAACACAGAAATTGCAACTGAATTAAATATAAAAGGCACAATGCCGACTTAAGTACAAGTAGACTGACTATTCTTACTGTCTATCTTTTGAACCTTTCCTGTGAGACCAGTTTTCGATTCCGATTCTTCACTTCAGGTTTACTGTATCTTTTAGACCTTCAAATTGACGATGAAACACAGAAATTGCATCGGAATTAAATACAAAAAGCACAATGCAGCCTGAAGTACAAGATGACTGAATCTCCTTACATTCTATGATTAGAGCCTTTCCTGTGAGACCAGTTTCAGATTCCGATGCTTCACTTCAGGTTCACTGTATCCCTTGGACCTTCTTATTGACGATGAAACACAGAAATTGCATCCGAATTTAATAAAAAAGGCACAATGCCGACTTAAGTAAAAGAGGACTGACACTCTCTCTTCCTATGATTTGAATCTCTCCAGTGAGCCCAGTTTTAGATTCCGAAGCTTCACTTCAGGTTTACTGTATACCTTGCACCTTCTTATTGACGATGAAACACAGAAATTGCATATGAATTAAATTCAAAAGGCACAATGCCGACTTAAGTACAAGTGGGCTAACACTCTAACTCTCTATGATTTGAACCTCACCTGTGAGTCCAGTTTTAGATTCCGATGCTTCACTTCACGTTTACTGTATCCCTTGGCCCTTCTTATTGACGATGAAATACAGAAATTGCATCCGAATTTAATACAAAAGGCACAATGCCGACTTAAGTAAAAGAGGACGGACACTCTCTCTTCCTATGATTTGAACCTCTCCTGTGAGTCCAGTTTTAGATTCCGATGCTTCACTTCAGTTTTACTATATACCTTGCACCTTCTTATTGACGATGAAACACAGAAATTGCATCGGAATTAAATTCCAAAGGCACAATGCCGACTTAAGTACAAGAGGACTGAGACTCTAACTATCAATGATTTGAACCTCTCCTGTGAGTCCAGTTTTAGATTCCAATGGTTCACTTCAGGTTTACTGTATACCTTGGACCTTCTTATTGACGAAGAAACACAGAAATTGCATCCGAATTTAATAAAAAAGGCACAATGCCGACTTAAGTACAAGAGGACTGACACTCTCGATTTCTATGATTTGAACCTCTCCTGTGAGTCCAGTTTTAGATTCCGCTGCTTCACTTCAGGTTTACTGTGTACCTTGCACCTTCTTATTGCCGATGAAACACAGAAATTGCATCCGAATTTAATACAAAAGGCACAACGCCGACTTAAGTACAAGAGGAGTGATACTCTCGTTTTCTATGAATTGAACCTCTTCTGTGAGTCCACTTTTAGATTCCAATGCTTCACTTCAGGTTTACTGTATCCCTTGGATCTTCTTATTGACGATGAGGCACAGAAATTGCATCCGAATGTAATACAAAAGTCACAATGCCGATTTAAGTAAAAGAGGACTGTCACTCTCTCTTTCTATGATTTGAACCTCTCCTGAGAGTCCAGCTCTAGATTACGATGCTTCACTTCAGGTTTACTGTATACCTTGCACCGTCATATTGACGATGAAACACAGAAATTACATCGGAATTAAATTCAAAAGGCACAATGCCGACTTAAGTACAAGAGAACTGGCACTCTAACTTTCTATGAATTGAACCTCTCCTGTGAGTCCAGTTTTAGATTCCGATGCTTCTCTTCAGGTTTACTGTATCCCTTGGACCTTCTCATTGACGATGAACCACAGAAATTGCATCGGAATTAAATTCAAAATACACAATGCCGACTTAAGTACAAAAGGACTGACACTCTCACTTTCTATGATTTGAACCTCTCCTGTGAGTCCAGTTTCAGATTCCGATGCTTCACTTCAGGTTTACTGTAACCCTTGGCCCTTCTTATTGACGATGAAACACAGAAATTGCATCCGAATTCAATAGAAAAGGCACAATGCCGACTTAAGTTCAAAAGGACTGACAATGTAACTTTCTATGATCTGAACCTCTCCCGTGAGTCCAGTTTTAGATTCCGATGCTTCTCTTCGGATATACTGTATCCCTTGGACCTTCTTATTGACGATGAAACACAGAAATTGCATCCGAATTTAATACAAAAGGCACAATGCCGACTTAAGTATAAGAAGGACTGACACTCTAACTATCAATGTTTTGAACCCATCCTGTGAGTCCAGTTTTAGATTCCGATGCTTCACTTCAGGTTTACTGTATCCCTTGGACCTTCTTATTGACGATGAAACACAGAATTTGCATCCGAATTTAATACAAAAGGCACAATGCCGACTTAAGTACAAGAGGATTGACACTCTCCCTTTCTATGATTTGAACCTCTCCTGTGAGTCCAGTTTTAGATTCCGATCCTTCACTTCATTTTTACTGTATCCCTTGGATCATCTTATTGACGATGAAACACAGAAATTGCATCCGAATTTAATACAAAAGTCACAATGCCGACTTAAGTAAAAGAGGACTGTCACTCTCTCTTTCTATGATTTCAACCTTTCCTGTGAGTCCAGTTTTAGATTCCGATGCTTCACTTCAGGTTTACTGTATACCTTGCACCTTCTTATTGACGATGAAACACTGAAATTGCATCGGAATTAAATTCAAAATGCACAAAGCCGAATTAACTACAAGAGGACTGACACTCTAACTTTCTATGATTTGAACCTCTCCTGTGAGTCCAGTTTCGATTCCGATGCTTCTCTTCAGGTTTACTGTATCCCTTGAACCTTCTTATTCACGATGAAACACAGAAATTGCATCGGAATTAAATTGAATAGACACAATGCCGACGTAAGTAAAGAAGACTGACACTCTAACTATCTATGATTTGAACCTCTCCTGTGAGTCCAGTTTTAGATTCCGAAGCATCACTTCAGGTTTACCGTATCCCTTGATCCTTCGTATTGACGAAATACAGAAATTGCATCCGAATTTAATACAAAAGGCACAATGCCGACTTTAGTAAAAGAGGACTGACCATCTCTCTTTCTATGATTTGAACCAATCCTGTGAGTCCAGTTTTTGATTCCGATGCTTCACTTCAGGTTTACTGTATACCTTGCACCTTCTTATTGACGATGAATCACAGAAATTGCATCGGAATTAAATTCAAAAGGCACAATGCCGACTTAAGTACAAGAGGACTGACTCTCTAACTCTCTATGATTTGAACCTCTCCTGTGAGTCCAGTTTTAGATACCGATGCTACACTTCAGGTTTACTGTATACCTTGCACCTTCTTATTGACGATGAAACACAGAAATTGCATCGGAATTAAATTCAAAAGACACAATGCCGACTTAAGTATAAGAGGACTGACACTCTAACTATCAATGATTTGAACCTCTCCTGTGAGTCCAGTTTTAGATTCCGATGCTTCACTTCAGGTTTACTGTATCCCTTGGACCTTCTTATTGACTATGTAAGACAGAAATTGCTTCCGAATTTAATACAAAAGGCACAATGCCGACTTAAGTACAAGAGGAGTGACACTCTCGTTTTCTATGAATTGAACCTCTTCTGTGAGTCCACTTTTAGATTCCAATGCTTCACTTCAGGTTTACTGTATCCCTTGGATCTTCTTATTGACGATGAGGCACAGAAATTGCATCCGAATTTAATACAAAAGTCACAATGCCGATTTAAGTAAAAGAGGACTGTCACTCTCTCTTTCTATGATTTGAACCTCTCCTGTGAGTCCAGTTCTAGATTACGATGCTTCACTTCAGGTTTACTGTATACCTTGCACCGTCATATTGACGATGAAACACAGAAATTGCATCGGAATTAAATTCAAAAGGCACAATGCCGACTTAAGTACAAGAGAACTGGCACTCTAACTTTCTATGATTTGAACCTCTCCTCTGAGTCCAGTTTTAGATTCCGAAGCTTCACTTCAGGTTTACTGTATCCCTTGGACCTTCGTATTGACGAAATACAGAGATTGCATCGGAATTAAATACAAAAGGCACAATGCCAACTTAAGTACTAGCGGACTGACTCTTCTTACATTCTATGATTAGAGCCTTTCAGCTGAGACCACTTTTAGATATCGATGCTGCACTTCAGATTTTCTGTATCCGTTGGACCTTCTTATTGACGATGAAACACAGAAATTGAATCGGAATTAAATACAAAAGGCACATTGTCGACTTAAGTACAAGAAGACTGACTATTCTTACTGTCTGTCTTTTGAACATCTCCTGTGAGACCAGTTTTCGATTCCGATTCTTCACTTCAGGTTTACTGTATCTTTCAGACCTTCATATTGACAATGGAACACAGAAATTGCATCGGAATTAAATACAAAAGGCACAATGCAGCCTGAAGTACAAGATGACTGAATCTTCTTACATTCTATGATTAGAGCCTTTCAAGTGAGACCAGTTTCTGTTTCCGATGCTTCACTTCAGGTTCACTGTATCCCTTGGACCTTCTTATTGACGATGAAACACAGAAATTGCATCGGAATTAAATACAAAAGGCACAATGCCGCTTGAAGTAAAAGATGACTGACTCTTCCTACATTCTATGATTAGAGCCTTTCCTGTGACACTAGTTTTAGATTCCGATGCTTCACTTCAGGTTTACGTTATCCCTTGGACCTTCTTATTGACGTTAAAACACAGAAATTGCATCGGAATTAAATACTAAAGGCACAATGCCGACTTAAGTACAAGAAAACTGACTCATCTCACTGTCTATGCTTTGAATCTCTCCTGTGAGACACGTTTCGGATTCCGATGCTTCACTTCAGGTTTACTGTATCCGTTGGACCTTTTTATTGACGACGAAACACAGAAATTGCGTCGGAAATAAACACAAAATGCACATTACCGACTTATGTCCAAGAAGACTGACTCTTCTTACTGTCTATGCTTTGAACCTTTCCTGAGACACCAGTTTTAGATTCCCTTGCATCACTTCTGGTTTACTGTATCCCTTGGACCTTCTAATTGACGATGAAACACAGAAATTGCATCGCAATTAAATACAAAAAGAGCAATGGGGACTTAAGTACAAGAGGACTGACTCTTCTTGCATTCTATGATTTGAACCATTCCTATGAGACCAGTTTTAGATTCCGATGCTTCGCTACAGATTTACTGCATCCCCTGGACCTTCTTATTGACGATGAAACACAGAAATTGCATCGGAATTAAATACAAAGGGCACAATGCCGACTTAAGTACAAGAAGACTGACTAATCTTACTGTCTACGTTTTGAACCTTCTCTGTGAGACCAGTTTTAGGTTCCGATGCTTCACTACAGGTTTACTGTATCCGTTGGACCTTCTTCTTGACGATGAACACAGAAATTGCAACTGAATTAAATATAAAAGGCACAATGCCGACTTAAGTACAAGTAGACTGACTATTCTTACTGTCTATCTTTTGAACCTTTCCTGTGAGACCAGTTTTCGATTCCGATTCTTCACTTCAGGTTTACTGTATCTTTTAGACCTTCAAATTGACGATGAAACACAGAAATTGCATCGGAATTAAATACAAAAAGCACAATGCAGCCTGAAGTACAAGATGACTGAATCTCCTTACATTCTATGATTAGAGCCTTTCCTGTGAGACCAGTTTCAGATTCCGATGCTTCACTTCAGGTTCACTGTATCCCTTGGACCTTCTTATTGACGATGAAACACAGAAATTGCATCCGAATTTAATAAAAAAGGCACAATGCCGACTTAAGTAAAAGAGGACTGACACTCTCTCTTCCTATGATTTGAATCTCTCCAGTGAGCCCAGTTTTAGATTCCGAAGCTTCACTTCAGGTTTACTGTATACCTTGCACCTTCTTATTGACGATGAAACACAGAAATTGCATATGAATTAAATTCAAAAGGCACAATGCCGACTTAAGTACAAGTGGGCTAACACTCTAACTCTCTATGATTTGAACCTCACCTGTGAGTCCAGTTTTAGATTCCGATGCTTCACTTCACGTTTACTGTATCCCTTGGCCCTTCTTATTGACGATGAAATACAGAAATTGCATCCGAATTTAATACAAAAGGCACAATGCCGACTTAAGTAAAAGAGGACGGACACTCTCTCTTCCTATGATTTGAACCTCTCCTGTGAGTCCAGTTTTAGATTCCGATGCTTCACTTCAGTTTTACTATATACCTTGCACCTTCTTATTGACGATGAAACACAGAAATTGCATCGGAATTAAATTCCAAAGGCACAATGCCGACTTAAGTACAAGAGGACTGAGACTCTAACTATCAATGATTTGAACCTCTCCTGTGAGTCCAGTTTTAGATTCCAATGGTTCACTTCAGGTTTACTGTATACCTTGGACCTTCTTATTGACGAAGAAACACAGAAATTGCATCCGAATTTAATAAAAAAGGCACAATGCCGACTTAAGTACAAGAGGACTGACACTCTCGATTTCTATGATTTGAACCTCTCCTGTGAGTCCAGTTTTAGATTCCGCTGCTTCACTTCAGGTTTACTGTGTACCTTGCACCTTCTTATTGCCGATGAAACACAGAAATTGCATCCGAATTTAATACAAAAGGCACAACGCCGACTTAAGTACAAGAGGAGTGATACTCTCGTTTTCTATGAATTGAACCTCTTCTGTGAGTCCACTTTTAGATTCCAATGCTTCACTTCAGGTTTACTGTATCCCTTGGATCTTCTTATTGACGATGAGGCACAGAAATTGCATCCGAATGTAATACAAAAGTCACAATGCCGATTTAAGTAAAAGAGGACTGTCACTCTCTCTTTCTATGATTTGAACCTCTCCTGAGAGTCCAGCTCTAGATTACGATGCTTCACTTCAGGTTTACTGTATACCTTGCACCGTCATATTGACGATGAAACACAGAAATTACATCGGAATTAAATTCAAAAGGCACAATGCCGACTTAAGTACAAGAGAACTGGCACTCTAACTTTCTATGAATTGAACCTCTCCTGTGAGTCCAGTTTTAGATTCCGATGCTTCTCTTCAGGTTTACTGTATCCCTTGGACCTTCTCATTGACGATGAACCACAGAAATTGCATCGGAATTAAATTCAAAATACACAATGCCGACTTAAGTACAAAAGGACTGACACTCTCACTTTCTATGATTTGAACCTCTCCTGTGAGTCCAGTTTCAGATTCCGATGCTTCACTTCAGGTTTACTGTAACCCTTGGCCCTTCTTATTGACGATGAAACACAGAAATTGCATCCGAATTCAATAGAAAAGGCACAATGCCGACTTAAGTTCAAAAGGACTGACAATGTAACTTTCTATGATCTGAACCTCTCCCGTGAGTCCAGTTTTAGATTCCGATGCTTCTCTTCGGATATACTGTATCCCTTGGACCTTCTTATTGACGATGAAACACAGAAATTGCATCCGAATTTAATACAAAAGGCACAATGCCGACTTAAGTATAAGAAGGACTGACACTCTAACTATCAATGTTTTGAACCCATCCTGTGAGTCCAGTTTTAGATTCCGATGCTTCACTTCAGGTTTACTGTATCCCTTGGACCTTCTTATTGACGATGAAACACAGAATTTGCATCCGAATTTAATACAAAAGGCACAATGCCGACTTAAGTACAAGAGGATTGACACTCTCCCTTTCTATGATTTGAACCTCTCCTGTGAGTCCAGTTTTAGATTCCGATCCTTCACTTCATTTTTACTGTATCCCTTGGATCATCTTATTGACGATGAAACACAGAAATTGCATCCGAATTTAATACAAAAGTCACAATGCCGACTTAAGTAAAAGAGGACTGTCACTCTCTCTTTCTATGATTTCAACCTTTCCTGTGAGTCCAGTTTTAGATTCCGATGCTTCACTTCAGGTTTACTGTATACCTTGCACCTTCTTATTGACGATGAAACACTGAAATTGCATCGGAATTAAATTCAAAATGCACAAAGCCGAATTAACTACAAGAGGACTGACACTCTAACTTTCTATGATTTGAACCTCTCCTGTGAGTCCAGTTTCGATTCCGATGCTTCTCTTCAGGTTTACTGTATCCCTTGAACCTTCTTATTCACGATGAAACACAGAAATTGCATCGGAATTAAATTGAATAGACACAATGCCGACGTAAGTAAAGAAGACTGACACTCTAACTATCTATGATTTGAACCTCTCCTGTGAGTCCAGTTTTAGATTCCGAAGCATCACTTCAGGTTTACCGTATCCCTTGATCCTTCGTATTGACGAAATACAGAAATTGCATCCGAATTTAATACAAAAGGCACAATGCCGACTTTAGTAAAAGAGGACTGACCATCTCTCTTTCTATGATTTGAACCAATCCTGTGAGTCCAGTTTTTGATTCCGATGCTTCACTTCAGGTTTACTGTATACCTTGCACCTTCTTATTGACGATGAATCACAGAAATTGCATCGGAATTAAATTCAAAAGGCACAATGCCGACTTAAGTACAAGAGGACTGACTCTCTAACTCTCTATGATTTGAACCTCTCCTGTGAGTCCAGTTTTAGATACCGATGCTACACTTCAGGTTTACTGTATACCTTGCACCTTCTTATTGACGATGAAACACAGAAATTGCATCGGAATTAAATTCAAAAGACACAATGCCGACTTAAGTATAAGAGGACTGACACTCTAACTATCAATGATTTGAACCTCTCCTGTGAGTCCAGTTTTAGATTCCGATGCTTCACTTCAGGTTTACTGTATCCCTTGGACCTTCTTATTGACTATGTAAGACAGAAATTGCTTCCGAATTTAATACAAAAGGCACAATGCCGACTTAAGTACAAGAGGAGTGACACTCTCGTTTTCTATGAATTGAACCTCTTCTGTGAGTCCACTTTTAGATTCCAATGCTTCACTTCAGGTTTACTGTATCCCTTGGATCTTCTTATTGACGATGAGGCACAGAAATTGCATCCGAATTTAATACAAAAGTCACAATGCCGATTTAAGTAAAAGAGGACTGTCACTCTCTCTTTCTATGATTTGAACCTCTCCTGTGAGTCCAGTTCTAGATTACGATGCTTCACTTCAGGTTTACTGTATACCTTGCACCGTCATATTGACGATGAAACACAGAAATTGCATCGGAATTAAATTCAAAAGGCACAATGCCGACTTAAGTACAAGAGAACTGGCACTCTAACTTTCTATGATTTGAACCTCTCCTCTGAGTCCAGTTTTAGATTCCGAAGCTTCACTTCAGGTTTACTGTATCCCTTGGACCTTCGTATTGACGAAATACAGAGATTGCATCCGAATTTAATACAAAAGACACAATGCCGACTTAAGTTCAAAAGGACTGACAATGTAACTTTCTATGATATGAACCTCTCCCGTGAGTCCAGTTTTAGATTCCGATGCTTCTCTTCGGATATACTGTATCCCTTGGACCTTCTTATTGACGATGAAACACAGAAATTGCATCCGAATTTAATACAAAAGGCACAATGCCGACTTAAGTATAAGAAGGACTGACACTCTAAATATCAATGTTTTGAACCCATCCTGTGAGTCCAGTTTTAGATTCCGATGCTTCACTTCAGGTTTACTGTATCCCTTGGACCTTCTTATTGACTATGTAAGACAGAAATTGCTTCCGAATTTAATACAAAAGGCACAATGCCGACTTAAGTACAAGAGGAGTGACACTCTCGTTTTCTATGAATTGAACCTCTTCTGTGAGTCCATTTTTAGATTCCAATGCTTCACTTCAGGTTTACTGTATCCCTTGGATCTTCTTATTGACGATGAGGCACAGAAATTGCATCCGAATTTAATACAAAAGTCACAATGCCGATTTAAGTAAAAGAGCACTGTCACTCTCTCTTTCTATGATTTGAACCTTTCCTGTGATTCCAGTTTTAGATTCCGATGCTTCACTTCAGGTTTACTGTATACCTTGCACCTTCTTATTGACGATGAAACACTGAAATTGCATTGGAATTAAATTCAAAATGCACAAAGCCGAATTAACTACAAGAGGACTGACACTCTAACTTTCTATGATTTGAACCTCTCCTGTGAGTCCAGTTTTAGGTTCCGATGCTTCTCTTCAGGTTTACTGTATCCCTTGAACCTTCTTATTCACGATGAAACACAGAAATTGCATCGGAATTAAATTGAATAGACACAATGCCGACGTAAGTACAAGAAGACTGACACTCTAACTATCTATGATTTGAACCTCTCCTGTGAGTCCAGTTTTAGATTCCGAAGCTTCACTTCAGGTTTACTGTATCCCTTGAACCTTCGTATTGACGAAATACAGAAATTGCATCCGAATTTAATACAAAAGGCACAATGCCGACATTAGTAAAAGAGGACTGACCATCTCTCTTTCTATGATTTGAACCTCTCCTGTGAGTCCAGTTTTTGATTCCGATGCTTCACTTCAGGTTTACTGTATACCTTGCACCTTCTTATTGACGATGAATCACAGAAATTGCATCGGAATTAAATTCAAAAGGCACAATGCCGACTTAAGTACAAGTGGACTGACACTCTAACTCTCTATGATTTGAACCTCTCCTGTGAGTCCAGTTTTAGATACCGATGCTACACTTCAGGTTTACTGTATACCTTGCACCTTCTTATTGACGATGAAACACAGAAATTGCATCGGAATTAAATTCAAAAGACACAATGCCGACTTAAGTATAAGAGGACTGACACTCTAACTATCAATGATTTGAACCTCTCCTGTGAGTCCAGTTTTAGATTCCGATGCTTCACTTCAGGTTTACTGTATCCCTTGGACCTTCTTATTGACTATGTAAGACAGAAATTGCTTCCGAATTTAATACAAAAGGCACAATGCCGACTTAAGTACAAGAGGAGTGACACTCTCGTTTTCTATGAATTGAACCTCTTCTGTGAGTCCATTTTTAGATTCCAATGCTTCACTTCAGGTTTACTGTATACCTTGGATCTTCTTATTGACGATGAGGCACAGAAATTGCATCCGAATTTAATACAAAAGTCACAATGCCGATTTAAGTAAAAGAGGACTGTCACTCTCTCTTTCTATGATTTGAACCTCTCCTGTGAGTCCAGTTCTAGATTATTTTGCTTCACTTCAGGTTTACTGTATACCTTGCACCGTCACATTGAAGATGAAACACAGAAATTGCATCGGAATTAAATTCAAAAGGCACAATGCCGACTTAAGTACAAGAGAACTGGCACTCTAACTTTCTATGATTTGAACCTCTCCTGTGAGTCCAGTTTTAGATTCCGATGCTTCTCTTCAGGTTTACTGTATCCCTTGGACCTTCTCATTGACAATGAACCACAGAAATTGCATCGGAACTAAATTCAAAATACACAATGCCGACTTAAGTATAAAAGGACTGACACTCTCACTTTCTATGATTTGAACCTCTCCTGTGAGTCCAGTTTCAGATTCCGATGCTTCACTTCTGGTTTACTGTAACCCTTGGACCTTCTTATTGACGATGAAACACAGAAATTGCATCCGAATTTAATACAAAAGGCACAATGCCGACTTAAGTTCAAAAGGACTGACAATGTAACTTTCTATGATATGAACCTCTCCAGTGAGTCCAGTTTTAGATTTCGATGCTTCTCTTCGGATATACTGTATCCCTTGGACCTTCTTATTGACGATGAAACACAGAAATTGCATCCGAATTTAATACAATAGGCACAATGCCGACTTAAGTACAAAAGGACTGACAATCTAACTATCTATGATATGAACTTCTCCTGTGAGTCCAGTTTTGGATCCCGATGCTACACTTCAGGTTTACTGTATCCCTTGGAACTTCTTATTGATGATGAAACACAGAAATTGCATCGGAATTAAATTCATAAGGCACAATGCCGACGTACGTACAAGAGGACTGACACCCTAATTTTCTATGATTTGAACGTCTCCTGTGATTCCAGTTTTAGATTCCCATGCTTCTTTTCTGGTTTACTATATCCCTTGGACCTTCCTATTGACGATGAAACACAGAAATTGCATCGGAATTAAATTCAAAAGTCACAATGCCGACTTAAGTACAAGAGCACTGACACTCTCACTTTCTATGATTTGAACCTCTCCTGTGATTCCAGTTTTAGGTTCCGATGCTTCACTTCAGGTTTACTATATACCTTGCACCTTCTTATTGACGATGAAACCCAGAAATTGTATCGGAATTAAGTTCAAAAGGCACAATGCCGACTTAAGTACAAGAGGACTGACACCCTAACGTTCTATGATTTGAACCTCTCCTGTGAGTCCAGTTTTATATTCCGAAGCTTCACTTCAGGTTTACTGTATCCCTTGGACCTTCTTACGGACGATGAAACACAGAAATTGCATCCGAATTTAATACAAAAAGCACAATGCCGACTTAAGTACAAGAGGTCTGACACTCTCACTTTCTATGATTTGAACCTCTCCTGTGAGTCCAGTTTTAGATTCCGATGCTTTACTTCAGGTTTACTGTTTACCTTGCACCGTCCTATTGACGATGAAACACAAAAATTGTATCGGAATTAAATTCAAAAGGCACAATGCCGACTTAAGTACAAGAGGACTGACACTCTAACTTTCTATGATTTGAACCTCTCCTGTGAGTCCAGTTTTAGATTCATATGCTTCACTTCAGGTTTACTGTATGCCTTGGACCTTCTTATTGACGATGAAACACAGAAATTGCATCCGAATTTAATACAAAAGGCACAATGCCGACTTAAGTACTAGAGGACTGACACTCTCACTTTCTATGATTTGAACCCCTTCTGTGAGTCCAGTTTCAGATTACGATGCTTCACTTCAGGTTTACTGTATACATTGCACCGTCATATTGACGATGAAACACAGAAATTGCAACGGAATTAAATTCAAAAGGCACAATGCCGACTGAAGTACAAGAGGACTGACACTCTATCTTTCTATGACTTGAACCTCTCCTGTGAGTCCAGTTTTAGATTCCGATGCTTCTCTTCAGGTTTACTGTATCCCTTGGACTTTCTTATTGACGATGAAATACAGAAATTGCATCCGAATTTAATACAAAATGCACAATGCCGACTTAAGTAAAGAGGACTGACACTCTCTCTTCCAATGATTTGAACCTCTCCTGTGAGCCTAGTTTTAAATTTCCGAAGCTTCACTTCAGGTTTACTGAATCCCTTGGACCTTCTTATTGACAATGTAACACAGAAATTGCTTCCGAATTTAATACAAAAGGCACAATGCCGACTTAAGTACAAGAGGAGTGACACTCTCGTTTTCTATGAATTGAACCTCTTCTGTGAGTCCATTTTTAGATTATAATGCTTCACTTCAGGTTTTCTATATCCCTTGGACCTTCTTATTGACGATGAAACACAAAAATTGCATCCGAATTTAATACAAAAGGCACAATGCCGACTTAAGTACTAGAGGACTGACACTCTCACTTTCTATGATTTGAACCCCTTCTGTGAGCCCAGTTACAGATTACGATGCTTCACTTCAGGTTTACTGTATACCTTGCACCGTCTTATTGACGATGAAACACAAAAATTGCATCGGAATTAAATTCAAAAGGCACAATGCCGACTTAAGTACAAGAGGACTGACACTCTAACTTTCTATGTAATGAACCACTCCCGTGAGATCAGTTTTAGATTCCGATGCTTCTCTTCAGATATACTGTATCCCTTGGACCTTCTTATTGACGATGAAACACAGAATTTGCATCCGAATTTAATACAAAAGGCTCAATGCCGACTTAAGTATAAGAGGACTGACACTCTAACTATCAGTGATTTGAACCCCTCCTGCGAGTCCAGTTTTAGATTCCGATGCTTAACTTCAGGTTTACTGTATGCCTTGGACCTTCTTATTGACGTAGAAACACAGAAATTGCATCCGAATTTAATACAAAAGGCACAATGCCGGCTTAAGTACAAGAGGTCTCACACTCTAATTACCTATGATTTGAACCTCTCCTGTGAGTCCAGTTTTAGATCCCGATGCTTCACTTCATGTTTACTGTATCCCTTGGACCTTCTTATTGACGATGAAACACAGAAATTGCATCCAAATTTAATACAAAAGGCACAATGCAGATTAAGTACAAAAGGACTGACAATCTACCTTTCTATGATTTGCACCTCTCCTGTGAGTCCAGTTTTAGATTCCCATGCTTCTTTTCTGGTTTACTATATCCCTTGGACCTTCCTGTTGACGATGAAACACAGAAATTGCATCGGAATTAAATTCAAAAGTCACAATGCCGACTTAAGTACAAGAGCACTGACACTCTCACTTTCTATGATTTGAACCTCTCCTGTGAGTCCAGTTTTAGATTCCGATGCGTCACTACAGGTTTACTATATATCTTGCACCTTCTTATTGACGAGGAAACCCAGAAATTGTATCGGAATTAAGTTCAAAAGGCACAATGCCGACTTTAGTACAAGAGGTCTGACACTCTCACTTTCTATGATTTGAACCTCTCCTGTGAGTCCAGTTTTAGATTCCGATGCTTCACTTCAGGTTTACTGTATACCTTGCACCGTCTTATTGACGATGAAACACAAAAATTGCATCGGAATTAAATTAAAATGGCACAATGCCGACTTAAGTACAAGAGGAACTTTCTATGATTTGAACCTCTCCTGTGAGTCCAGTTTTAGATTCCTATGCTTCACTTCAGGTTTACTGTATGCCTTGGACCTTCTTATTGACGATGAAACACAGAAATTGCATCCGAATTTAATACAAAAGGCACAATGCCGACTTAAGTACTAGAGGACTGACACTCTCAGTTTCTATGATTTGAACCCCTCCTGTGAGTCCAGTTTCAGATTACGATGCTTCACTTCAGATTTACTATATACATTGCACCGTCATATTGACGATGAAACACAGAAATTGCATCGGAATTAAATTCAAAAGGCACAATGCCGACTTAAGTACAAGAGGACTGACACTCTATCTTTCTATGACTTGAAGCTCTCCTGTGAGTTCAGTTTTAGATTACGATGCTTCTCTTCAGTTTTACTGTATCCCTTGGACCTTCTTAGCGACGATGATACACAGAAATTGCATCGGAATTAAATTCGAAAGACACAATGCCGAATTAAGTACAAGGGGACTGACACTCTAACTATCTATGATTTGAACCGCTCCTGTTAGTCCAGTTTTAGATTCCGATGCTTCACTTCAGGTTTACTGTATACATTGCACCGTCATATTGACGATGAAACACAGAAATTGCAACGGAATTAAATTCAAAAGGCACAATGCCGACTGAAGTACAAGAGGACTGACACTCTATCTTTCTATGACTTGAACCTCTCCTGTGAGTCCAGTTTTAGATTCCGATGCTTCTCTTCAGGTTTACTGTATCCCTTGGACTTTCTTATTGACGATGAAATACAGAAATTGCATCCGAATTTAATACAAAATGCACAATGCCGACTTAAGTAAAGAGGACTGACACTCTCTCTTCCAATGATTTGAACCTCTCCTGTGAGCTTAGTTTTAAATTTCCGAAGCTTCACTTCAGGTTTACTGTATCCCTTGGACCTTCTTATTGACAATGTAACACAGAAATTGCTTCCGAATTTAATACAAAAGGCACAATGCCGACTTAAGTACAAGAGGAGTGACACTCTCGTTTTCTATGAATTGAACCTCTTCTGTGAGTCCATTTTTAGATTATAATGCTTCACTTCAGGTTTACTATATCCCTTGGACCTTCTTATTGACGATGAAACACAAAAATTGCATCCGAATTTAATACAAAAGGCACAATGCCGACTTAAGTACTAGAGGACTGACACTCTCACTTTCTATGATTTGAACCCCTTCTGTGAGCCCAGTTTCAGATTACGATGCTTCACTTCAGGTTTACTGTATACCTTGCACCGTCTTATTGACGATGAAACACAAAAATTGCATCGGAATTAAATTCAAAAGGCACAATGCCGACTTAAGTACAAGAGGACTGACACTCTAACTTTCTATGTAATGAACCTCTCCCGTGAGATCAGTTTTAGATTCCGATGCTTCTCTTCAGATATACTGTATCCCTTGGACCTTCTTATTGACGATGAAACACAGAATTTGCATCCGAATTTAATACAAAAGGCTCAATGCCGACTTAAGTATAAGAGGACTGACACTCTAACTATCAGTGATTTGAACCCCTCCTGCGAGTCCAGTTTTAGATTCCGATGCTTAACTTCAGGTTTACTGTATGCCTTGGACCTTCTTATTGACGTAGAAACACAGAAATTGCATCCGAATTTAATACAAAAGGCACAATGCCGGCTTAAGTACAAGAGGACTCACACTCTAATTACCTATGATTTGAACCTCTCCTGTGAGTCCAGTTTTAGATCCCGATGCTTCACTTCATGTTTACTGTATCCCTTGGACCTTCTTATTGACGATGAAACACAGAAATTGCATCCAAATTTAATACAAAAGGCACAATGCAGATTAAGTACAAAAGGACTGACAATCTACCTTTCTATGATTTGAACCTCTCCTGTGAGTCCAGTTTTAGAGTTCCGGAGCTTCTCTTCAGGTTTACTGTATCCCTTGGACCTTCTTATTGACGATGAAACGCAGAAATTGCATCGGAATTGAATTCAAAAGACATAATGCCGACTTAAGTATAAGAGGACTTACACTCTAACTATCTATGATATGAACTTCTCCTGTGAGTCCAGTTTTGGATTCCGATGCTACTCTTCAGGTTTACTGTATCAGTTGGACCTTCTTATTGACGATGAAACACAGAAATTGCATCGGAATTAAATTCATAAGGCACAATGCCGACGTACGTACAAGAGGACTGACACTCTAATTTTCTATGATTTGCACCTCTCCTGTGAGTCCAGTTTTAGATTCCCATGCTTCTTTTCTGGTTTACTATATCCCTTGGACCTTCCTGTTGACGATGAAACACAGAAATTGCATCGGAATTAAATTCAAAAGCCACAATGCCGACTTAAGTACAAGAGCACTGACACTCTCACTTTCTATGATTTGAACCTCTCCTGTGAGTCCAGTTTTAGATTCCGATGCGTCACTACAGGTTTACTATATATCTTGCACCTTCTTATTGACGAGGAAACCCAGAAATTGTATCGGAATTAAGTTCAAAAGGCACAATGCCGACTTTAGTACAAGAGGTCTGACACTCTCACTTTCTATGATTTGAACCTCTCCTGTGAGTCCAGTTTTAGATTCCGATGCTTCACTTCAGGTTTACTGTATACCTTGCACCGTCTTATTGACGATGAAACACAAAAATTGCATCGGAATTAAATTCAAATGGCACAATGCCGACTTAAGTACAAGAGGAACTTTCTATGATTTGAACCTCTCCTGTGAGTCCAGTTTTAGATTCCTATGCTTCACTTCAGGTTTACTGTATGCCTTGGACCTTCTTATTGACGATGAAACACAGAAATTGCATCCGAATTTAATACAAAAGGCACAATGCCGACTTAAGTACTAGAGGACTGACACTCTCAGTTTCTATGATTTGAACCCCTCCTGTGAGTCCAGTTTCAGATTACGATGCTTCACTTCAGATTTACTATATACATTGCACCGTCATATTGACGATGAAACACAGAAATTGCATCGGAATTAAATTCAAAAGGCACAATGCCGACTTAAGTACAAGAGGACTGACACTCTATCTTTCTATGACTTGAAGCTCTCCTGTGAGTTCAGTTTTAGATTACGATGCTTCTCTTCAGTTTTACTGTATCCCTTGGACCTTCTTAGCGACGATGAAACACAGAAATTGCATCGGAATTAAATTCGAAAGACACAATGCCGAATTAAGTACAAGGGGACTGACACTCTAACTATCTATGATTTGAACCGCTCCTGTTAGTCCAGTTTTAGATTCCGATGCTTCACTTCAGGTTTACTGTATCCCTTGGACTTTCTTATTGACGATGAAATACAGAAATTGCATCCGAATTTAATACAAAAGGCACAATGCCGACTTAAGTAAAAGAGGACTGTTACTCTCTCTTCCAATGTTTGAACCTCTCCTGTGAGTCCAGTTTTAGATTCCGATGCTTCACTTCAGGTTTACTGTATACCTTGCACCTTCTTATTGACGATGAAACACAGAAATTGCATGGGAATTAAATTCAAAAGGCACAATGCCGACTTAAGTACAAGAGGACTGAGACTCTCGATTTCTATGATTAGAACCTCTCCTGTGAGTGCAGTTTTAGATTCCGATGCTTCACTTCAGGTTTACTGTGTAACTTGCGCCTCCTTATTGCCGATGAAACACAGAAATTGCATCCGAATTTAATACAAAAGGAACAATGCCGACTTAAGTATAAGAAGGACTGACACTCTAACTATCAATGTTTTGAACCCATCCTGTGAGTCCAGTTTTAGATTCCGATGCTTCACTTCAGGTTTACTGTATCCCTTGGACCTTCTTATTGACGATGAAACACAGAATTTGCATCCGAATTTAATACAAAAGGCTCAATGCCGACTTAAGTATAAGAGGACTGACACTCTAACTATCAATGATTTGAACCCCTCCTGCGAGTCCAGTTTTCGATTCCGATGCTTAACTTCAGGTTTACTGTATGCCTTGGACCTTCTTATTGACGTTGAAACACAGAAATTGCATCCGAATTTAATACAAAAGGCACAATGCCGGCTTAAGTACAAGAGGACTCACACTCGAATTATCTATGATTTGAACCTCTCCTGTGAGTCTACTTTTAGATCCCGATGCTTCACTTCATGTTTACTGTATCCCTTGGACCTTCTTATTGACAATGAAACACAGAAATTGCATCCAAATTTAATACAAAAGGCACAATGCAGACTTAAGTACAAAAGGACTGACAATCTAACTTTCTATGATTTGAACCTCTCCTGTGAGTCCAGTTTTAGAGTTCCGATGCTTCTCTTCAGGTTTACTGTATCCCTTGGACCTTCTTATTGACGATGAAACGCAGAAATTGCATCGGAATTGAATTCAAAAGACACAATGCCGACTTAAGTATAAGAGGACTTACACTCTAACTATCTATGATATGAACTTCTCCTGTGAGTCCAGTTTTGGATTCCGATGCTACACTTCAGGTTTACTGTATCACTTGGACCTTCTTATTGACGATGAAATACAGAAATTGCATCGGAATTAAATACATAAGGCACAATGCCGACGTACGTACAAGAGGACTGACACTCTACATTTCTATGATTTGCACCTCTCCTGTGAGTCCAGTTTTAGATTCCCATGCTTCTTTTCTGGTTTACTATATCCCTTGGACCTTCCTGTTGACGATGAAACACAGAAATTGCATCCGAATTTAATACAAAAGGCACAATGCCGACTTAAGTACTAGAGGACTGACACTCTCAGTTTCTATGATTTGAACCCCTCCTGTGAGTCCAGTTTCAGATTACGATGCTTCACTTCAGGTTTACTGTATACATTGCACCGTCATATTGACGATGAAACACAGAAATTGCATCGGAATTAAATTCAAAAGGCACAATGCCGACTTAAGTACAAGAGGACTGACACTCTATCTTTCTATGACTTGAACCTCTCCTGTGAGTTCAGTTTTAGATTACGATGCTTCTCTTCAGTTTTACTGTATCCCTTGGACCTTCTTAGCGACGATGAAATACAGAAATTGCATCGGAATTAAATTCGAAAGACACAATGCCGACTTAAGTACAAGGGGACTGACACTCTAACTATCTATGATTTGAACCGCTCCTGTTAGTCCAGTTTTAGATTCCGATGCTTCACTTCAGGTTTACTGTATACCTTGCACCTTCTTATTGACGATGAAACACAGAAATTGCATGGGAATTAAATTCAAAAGGCACAATGCCGACTTAAGTACAAGAGGACTGAGACTCTCGATTTCTATGATTTGAACCTCTCCTGTGAGTCCAGTTTTAGATTCCGATGCTTCACTTCAGGTTTACTGTGTAACTTGCACCTTCTTATTGCCGATGAAACACAGAAATTGCATCCGAATTTAATACAAGAGGCACAATGCCGACTTAAGTACAAGAGGACTGACACTCTCCCTTTCTATGATTTGAACCTCTCCTGTGAGTCCAGTTTTGGATCCCGATGCTACACTTCAGGTTTACTGTATCCCTTGGAACTTCTTATTGATGATGAAACACAGAAATTGCATCGGAATTAAATTCATAAGGCACAATGCCGACGTACGTACAAGAGGACTGACACCCTAATTTTCTATGATTTGAACGTCTCCTGTGATTCCAGTTTTAGATTCCCATGCTTCTTTTCTGGTTTACTATATCCCTTGGACCTTCCTATTGACGATGAAACACAGAAATTGCATCGGAATTAAATTCAAAAGTCACAATGCCGACTTAAGTACAAGAGCACTGACACTCTCACTTTCTATGATTTGAACCTCTCCTGTGGGTCCAGTTTTAGGTTCCGATGCTTCACTTCAGGTTTACTATATACCTTGCACCTTCTTATTGACGATGAAACCCAGAAATTGTATCGGAATTAAGTTCAAAAGGCACAATGCCGACTTAAGTACAAGAGGACTGACACCCTAACGTTCTATGATTTGAACCTCTCCTGTGAGTCCAGTTTTATATTCCGATGCTTCACTTCAGGTTTACTGTATCCCTTGGACCTACTTACGGACGATGAAACACAGAAATTGCATCCGAATTTAATACAAAAAGCACAATGCCGACTAAAGTACAAGAGGTCTGACACTCTCACTTTCTATGATTTGAACCTCTCCTGTGAGTCCAGTTTTAGATTCCGATGCTTTACTTCAGGTTTACTGTTTACCTTGCACCGTCCTATTGACGATGAAACACAAAAATTGCATCGGAATTAAATTCAAAAGGCACAATGCCGACTTAAGTACAAGAGGACTGACACTCTAACTTTCTATGATTTGAACCTCTCCTGTGAGTCCAGTTTTAGATTCATATGCTTCACTTCAGGTTTACTGTATGCCTTGGACCTTCTTATTGACGATGAAACACAGAAATTGCATCCGAATTTAATACAAAAGGCACAATGCCGACTTAAGTACTAGAGGACTGACACTCTCACTTTCTATGATTTGAACCCCTTCTGTGAGTCCAGTTTCAGATTACGATGCTTCACTTCAGGTTTACTGTATACATTGCACCGTTATATTGACGATGAAACACAGAAATTGCAACGGAATTAAATTCAAAATTCAGATTGCCGACTGAAGTACAAGAGGACTGACACTCTATCTTTCTATGACTTGAACCCCTTCTGTGAGCCCAGTTTCAGATTACGATGCTTCACTTCAGGTTTACTGTATACCTTGCTCCGTCTTATTGACGATGAAACACAAAAATTGCATCGGAATTAAATTCAAAAGGCACAATGCCGACTTAAGTACAAGAGGACTGACACTCTAACTTTCTATGTAATGAACCTCTCCCGTGAGATCAGTTTTAGATTCCGATGCTTCTCTTCAGATATACTGTATCCCTTGGACCTTCTTATTGACGATGAAACACAGAATTTGCATCCGAATTTAATACAAAAGGCTCAATGCCGACTTAAGTATAAGAGGACTGACACTCTAACTATCAATGATTTGAACCCCTCCTGCGAGTCCAGTTTTAGATTCCGATGCTTAACTACAGGTTAACTGTATGCCTTGGACCTTCTTATTGACGTTGAAACACAGAAATTGCATCCGAATTTGATACAAAAGGCACAATGCCGGCTTAAGTACAAGAGAACTCACACTCTAATTACCTATGATTTGAACCTCTCCTGTGAGTCCAGTTTTAGATCCCGATGCTTCACTTCATGTTTAGTGTATCCCTTGGACCTTCTTATTGACGATGAAACACAGAAATTGCATCCAAATTTAATACAAAAGGCACAATGCAGATTAAGTACAAAAGGACTGACAATCTACCTTTCTATGATTTGAACCTCTCCTGTGAGTCCAGTTTTAGAGTTCCGGAGCTTCTCTTCAGGTTTACTGTATCCCTTGGACCTTCTTATTGACGATGAAACGCAGAAATTGCATCGGAATTGAATTCAAAAGACACAATGCCGACTTAAGTATAAGAGGACTTACACTCTAACTATCTATGATATGAACTTCTCCTGTGAGTCCAGTTTTGGATTCCGATGCTACACTTCAGGTTTACTGTATCAGTTGGACCTTCTTATTGACGATGAAACACAGAAATTGCATCGGAATTAAATTCATAAGGCACAATGCCGACGTACGTACAAGAGGACTGACACTCTAATTTTCTATGATTTGCACCTCTCCTGTGAGTCCAGTTTTAGATTCCCATGCTTCTTTTCTGGTTTACTATATCCCTTGGACCTTCCTGTTGACGATGAAACACAGAAATTGCATCGGAATTAAATTCAAAAGTCACAATGCCGACTTAAGTACAAGAGCACTGACACTCTCACTTTCTATGATTTGAACCTCTCCTGTGAGTCCAGTTTTAGATTCCGATGCGTCACTACAGGTTTACTATATATCTTGCACCTTCTTATTGACGAGGAAACCCAGAAATTGTATCGGAATTAAGTTCAAAAGGCACAATGCCGACTTTAGTACAAGAGGTCTGACACTCTCACTTTCTATGATTTGAACCTCTCCTGTGAGTCCAGTTTTAGATTCCGATGCTTCACTTCAGGTTTACTGTATACCTTGCACCGTCTTATTGACGATGAAACACAAAAATTGCATCGGAATTAAATTCAAATGGCACAATGCCGACTTAAGTACAAGAGGAACTTTCTATGATTTGAACCTCTCCTGTGAGTCCAGTTTTAGATTCCTATGCTTCACTTCAGGTTTACTGTATGCCTTGGACCTTCTTATTGACGATGAAACACAGAAATTGCATCCGAATTTAATACAAAAGGCACCATGCCGACTTAAGAACTAGAGGACTGACACTCTCAGTTTCTATGATTTGAACCCCTCCTGTGAGTCCAGTTTCAGATTACGATGCTTCACTTCAGATTTACTATATACATTGCACCGTCATATTGACGATGAAACACAGAAATTGCATCGGAATTAAATTCAAAAGGCACAATGCCGACTTAAGTACAAGAGGACTGACACTCTATCTTTCTATGACTTGAAGCTCTCCTGTGAGTTCAGTTTTAGATTACGATTCTTCTCTTCAGTTTTACTGTATCCCTTGGACCTTCTTAGCGACGATGAAACACAGAAATTGCATCGGAATTAAATTCGAAAGACACAATGCCGAATTAAGTACAAGGGGACTGACACTCTAACTATCTATGATTTGAACCGCTCCTGTTAGTCCAGTTTTAGATTCCGATGCTTCACTTCAGGTTTACTGTATCCCTTGGACTTTCTTATTGACGATGAAATACAGAAATTGCATCCGAATTTAGTACAAAAGGCACAATGCCGACTTAAGTAAAAGAGGACTGTTACACTCTCTTCCAATGTTTGAACCTCTCCTGTGAGTCCAGTTTTAGATTCCGATGCTTCACTTCAGGTTTACTGTATACCTTGCTCCTTCTTATTGACGATGAAACACAGAAATTGCATGGGAATTAAATTCAAAAGGCACAATGCCGACTTAAGTACAAGAGGACTGAGACTCTCGATTTCTATGATTTGAACCTCTCCTGTGAGTGCAGTTTTAGATTCCGATGCTTCACTTCAGGTTTACTGTGTAACTTGCGCCTCCTTATTGCCGATGAAACACAGAAATTGCATCCGAATTTAATACAAAAGGAACAATGCCGACTTAAGTGTAAGAAGGACTGACACTCTAACTATCAATGTTTTGAACCCATCCTGTGAGTCCAGTTTTAGATTCCGATGCTTCACTTCAGGTTTACTGTATCCCTTGGACCTTCTTATTGACGATGAAACACAGAATTTGCATCCGAATTTAATACAAAAGGCTCAATGCCGACTTAAGTATAAGAGGACTGACACTCTAACTATCAATGATTTGAACCCCTCCTGCGAGTCCAGTTTTCGATTCCGATGCTTAACTTCAGGTTTACTGTATGCCTTGGACCTTCTTATTGACGTTGAAACACAGAAATTGCATCCGAATTTAATACAAAAGGCACAATGCCGGCTTAAGTACAAGAGGACTCACACTCGAATTATCTATGATTTGAACCTCTCCTCTGAGTCTACTTTTAGATCCCGATGCTTCACTTCATGTTTACTGTATCCCTTGGACCTTCTTATTGACAATGAAACACAGAAATTGCATCCAAATTTAATACAAAAGGCACAATGCAGACTTAAGTACAAAAGGACTGACAATCTAACTTTCTATGATTTGATCCTCTCCTGTGAGTATAGTTTTAGAGTTCCGATGCTTCTCTTCAGGTTTACTGTATCCCTTGGACCTTCTTATTGACGATGAAACGCAGAAATTGCATTGGAATTGAATTCAAAAGACACAATGCCGACTTAAGTATAAGAGGACTTACACTCTAACTATCTATGATATGAACTTCTCCTGTGAGTCCAGTTTTGGATTCCGATGCCACACTTCAGGTTTACTGTATCACTTGGACCTTCTTATTGACGATGAAATACAGAAATTGCATCGGAATTAAATACATAAGGCACAATGCCGACGTACGTACAAGAGGACTGACACTCTACTTTTCTATGATTTGCACCTCTCCTGTGAGTCCAGTTTTAGATTCCCATGCTTCTTTTCTGGTTTACTATATCCCTTGGACCTTCCTGTTGACGATGAAACACAGAAATTGCATCCGAATTTAATACAAAAGGCACAATGCCGACTTAAGTACTAGAGGACTGACACTCTCAGTTTCTATGATTTGAACCCCTCCTGTGAGTCCAGTTTCAGATTACGATGCTTCACTTCAGGTTTACTGTATACATTGCACCGTCATATTGACGATGAAACACAGAAATTGCATCGGAATTAAATTCAAAAGGCACAATGCCGACTTAAGTACAAGAGGACTGACACTCTATCTTTCTATGACTTGAACCTCTCCTGTGAGTTCAGTTTTAGATTACGATGCTTCTCTTCAGTTTTACTGTATCCCTTGGACCTTCTTAGCGACGATGAAACACAGAAATTGCATCGGAATTAAATTCGAAAGACACAATGCCGAATTAAGTACAAGGGGACTGACACTCTAACTATCTATGATTTGAACCGCTCCTGTTAGTCCAGTTTTAGATTCCGATGCTTCACTTCAGGTTTACTGTATCCCTTGGACTTTCTTATTGACGATGAAATACAGAAATTGCATCCGAATTTAGTACAAAAGGCACAATGCCGACTTAAGTAAAAGAGGACTGTTACTCTCTCTTCCAATGTTTGAACCTCTCCTGTGAGTCCAGTTTTAGATTCCGATGCTTCACTTCAGGTTTACTGTATACCTTGCACCTTCTTATTGACGATGAAACACAGAAATTGCATGGGAATTAAATTCAAAAGGCACAATGCCGACTTAAGTACAAGAGGACTGAGACTCTCGATTTCTATGATTTGAACCTCTCCTGTGAGTGCAGTTTTAGATTCCGATGCTTCACTTCAGGTTTACTGTGTAACTTGCGCCTCCTTATTGCCGATGAAACACAGAAATTGCATCCGAATTTAATACAAAAGGAACAATGCCGACTTAAGTGTAAGAAGGACTGACACTCTAACTATCAATGTTTTGAACCCATCCTGTGAGTCCAGTTTTAGATTCCGATGCTTCACTTCAGTTTTACTGTATCCCTTGGACCTTCTTATTGACGATGAAACACAGAATTTGCATCCGAATTTAATACAAAAGGCTCAATGCCGACTTAAGTATAAGAGGACTGACACTCTAACTATCAATGATTTGAACCCCTCCTGCGAGTCCAGTTTTCGATTCCGATGCTTAACTTCAGGTTTACTGTATGCCTTGGACCTTCTTATTGACGTTGAAACACAGAAATTGCATCCGAATTAAATACAAAAGGCACAATGCCGGCTTAAGTACAAGAGGACTCACACTCGAATTATCTATGATTTGAACCTCTCCTGTGAGTCTACTTTTAGATCCCGATGCTTCACTTCATGTTTACTGTATCCCTTGGACCTTCTTATTGACAATGAAACACAGAAATTGCATCCAAATTTAATACAAAAGGCACAATGCAGACTTAAGTACAAAAGGACTGACAATCTAACTTTCTATGATTTGATCCTCTCCTGTGAGTCCAGTTTTAGAGTTCCGATGCTTCTCTTCAGGTTTACTGTATCCCTTGGACCTTCTTATTGACGATGAAACGCAGAAATTGCATCGGAATTGAATTCAAAAGACACAATGCCGACTTAAGTATAAGAGGACTTGCACTCTAACTATCTATGATATGAACTTCTCCTGTGAGTCCAGTTTTGGATTCCGATGCTACACTTCAGGTTTACTGTATCACTTGGACCTTCTTATTGACGATGAAATACAGAAATTGCATCGGAATTAAATACATAAGGCACAATGCCGACGTACGTACAAGAGGACTGACACTCTACTTTTCTATGATTTGCACCTCTCCTGTGAGTCCAGTTTTAGATTCCCATGCTTCTTTTCTGGTTTACTATATCCCTTGGACCTTCCTGTTGACGATGAAACACAGAAATTGCATCCGAATTTAATACAAAAGGCACAATGCCGACTTAAGTACTAGAGGACTGACACTCTCAGTTTCTATGATTTGAACCCCTCCTGTGAGTCCAGTTTCAGATTACGATGCTTCACTTCAGGTTTACTGTATACATTGCACCGTCATATTGACGATGAAACACAGAAATTGCATCGGAATTAAATTCAAAAGGCACAATGCCGACTTAAGTACAAGAGGACTGACACTCTATCTTTCTATGACTTGAACCTCTCCTGTGAGTTCAGTTTTAGATTACGATGCTTCTCTTCAGTTTTACTGTATCCCTTGGACCTTCTTAGCGACGATGAAATACAGAAATTGCATCGGAATTAAATTCGAAAGACACAATGCCGACTTAAGTACAAGGGGACTGACACTCTAACTATCTATGATTTGAACCGCTCCTGTTAGTCCAGTTTTAGATTCCGATGCTTCACTTCAGGTTTACTGTATACCTTGCACCTTCTTATTGACGATGAAACACAGAAATTGCATGGGAATTAAATTCAAAAGGCACAATGCCGACTTAAGTACAAGAGGACTGAGACTCTCGATTTCTATGATTTGTACCTCTCCTGTGAGTCCAGTTTTAGATTCCGATGCTTCACTTCAGGTTTACTGTGTAACTTGCACCTTCTTATTGCCGATGAAACACAGAAATTGCATCCGAATTTAATACAAGAGGCAAAATGCCGACTTAAGTACAAGAGGACTGACACTCTCCCTTTCTATGATTTGAACCTCTCCTGTGAGTCCAGTTTTAGATTCCGATGCTTCTCTTCAGGTTTACTGTATCCCTTGGATCTTCTTATTGACGATGAAACACAGAAATTGCATCCGAATTTAACACAAAAGTCACAATGCCGACTTAAGTAAAGGAGGACTGTCACTCTCTCTTTCTATGATTTGAACCTTTCCTGTGATTCCAGTTTTAGATTCCGATGCTTCTCTTCAGGTTTACTGTATCCCTTGAACCTTCTTATTGACGATGAAACACAGAAATTGCATCAGAATTAAATTCAATCGACACAATGCCGACATAAGTACAAGAGGACCGACACTCTAACTATCTATGATTTGAACCTCTCCTGTGAGCCTAGTTTTAGATTCCGTAGCATCAATTCAGGTTTACTGTATCCCTTGGACCTTCTTATTGACGAAATTCAGAAATTGCATCGGAATTAAATTCAAAAGGCACAATGCCGACTTTAGTAAAAGAGGACTGACACTCTCTCTTCCTATGATTTGAACCTCTCCTGTGAGTCCAGTTTTTGATTCCGATTCTTCACTTCAGGTTTGCTGTATACCTTGCACTTTCTTATTGACGATGAAACACAGTAATTGCATCGGAATTAAATTCAAAAGGAACAATGCCGACTTAAGTACAAGAGGACTGATACTATAACTCTCTATGATTTGAACCTTTCCTGTGAGTCCAGTTTTAGATACCGATGCTACACTTCAGGTTCACTGTATACCTTGCACCTTCTCATTGACGGTGAAACACAGAAATTGCATCGGAATTATATTCAAAAGACACAATGCCGACTTAAGTATTAGAGGACTGACACTCTATATATCAATGATTTGAACCTCTCCTGTGAGTCCAGTTTTAGATTCCGATGCTTCACTTCAGGTTTACTGTATCCCTTGGACCTTCATATTGACGATGTAACACAGAAATAGCATCCGAATTTAATACAAAAGGCACATTGCCGACTTAAGTACGAGAGGAGTGACACTCTCGTTTTCTATGATTTGAACCTCTCCTGTGAGTCCATTTTTAGATTCCTATGCTTCACTTCAGGTTTACTGTATCCCTTGGATCTTCTTATTGACGATGAGACACAGAAATTGCATCCGAATTTAATACAAAGGTCACAAAGCCGACTTAAGTAAAAGAGGACTGTCTATCTCTCTTTCTATGATTTGAACCTCTCCTGTGAGTCCAGTTTTAGATTACGATGCTTCACTTCAGGTTTACTGTATACCTTGCACCGTCATATTGACGATGAAACACAGAAATTGCATCGGAATTAATTTCAAAAGGCACAATGCCGACATCAGTACAAGAGGTCTGACACACTAACTTACTATGATTTGAACCTCTCCTGTGAGTCCAGTTTTAGATTCCGATGCTTCTCTTCAGGTTTACTGTATCCCTTGGACCTTCTTATTGACGATGAACCACAGAAATTGCATCGGAATTAAATTCAAAAGACACAATGACGACTTAAGTACAAAAGGACTGAAACTCTCACTTTCTTAGATTTGAACCTCTTCTGTGAGTCCAGTTTAAGATTCCGATGCTTCACTTCAGGTTTACTCTATACCTTGCACCTTCCTATTGACGATGAAATACAGAAATTGCATCGGAATTAAATTCAAAAGACACAATGCTGACTTAAGTACAAGAGGACTGACACTCCAACTAACGATGGTTTGAACCTCTGCTGTGAGTACGGTTTTAGTTTCCGATGCTTCACTTCAGGTTTACTGTATCCATTGGACCTTCTTATTGACGATGAAACACAGAAATTGCATCCGAATTTAATACAAAATGCACAATGCCGGCCCTAACTGCAAGAGGACTGACAATCAAACTTTCTACGATTTGAACCTCTCCTGTGAGTCCAGTTTTAGATTACGATGCTTCACTTCAGGTTTACTGTATCCCTTGGACCTTCTTATTGACGATGAAACACAGAAATTGCATCCGAATTTAATACAAAAGGCACAGTGCCGACTTAAGTACAAAAGGACTTTCAATCTAACTTTCTATGATTTGAACCTCCCCTGTGAGTCCAGTTTTAGATTCAGATGCTTCACTTCAGGTTTACTGTATCCGTTGGACCTTCCTATTGACGATGAAACGCAGGCTTGCATCGGAATTAAATTCAAAAGACACAATGCCGACTTAAGTACAAGATGACTGACACTCAACTATCAACGATTTGAACCCCTCCTGTGAGTCCAGTTTTGGATTCCGATGCTTCACTTCAGGTTTACTGTATCCCTTGGACCTTCTTATTGACGATGAAACACAGAAATTGCATCGGAATTTAATACATAAGGCACAATGCCGACTTAAGTACAAGAGGACTGACACTCTCACTTTCTATGATTTGAACCTCTTCTGTGAGTCCAGTTTTAGATTCCGATGCTTCACTTCAGGTTTACTGTATACCTTGCACCGTCTTATTGACGATGAAACACAAAAATTGCATCCGAATTTAATACAAAATGCACAATGCCGACTTAAGTACAAGAGGACTGACACTCTCGTTTTCTATGATTTGAACCTCTCCTGTGAGTCCAGTTTTAGATTCCAATGCTTCACTTCAGGTTTACTGTTTACCTTGCACCTTCTTATTGACGATGAAACACAGAAATTGCATCCGAATTTAATACAAAAGGCACAATGCCGACTTACGTACAAGAGGACCGACACTCTTCCTTTCAATGATTTGAACCTCTCCTGCTAGTCCAGTTTTAGATTCCGATGCTTCAGTTCAGGTTTACTGTATTGCTTGGACCTTCTTATTGACGATGAAACACAGAAATTGCATCCGAATTTAATACAAAAAGCACAATGCCGACTTAAGTACAAGAGGTCTGACACTCTCACTTTCTATGATTTGACCCCTCTCCTGTGAGTCCAGTTTTAGATTCCGATGCTTCACTTCAGGTTTACTGTATACCTTGCACCGTCTTATTGACGATGAAACACAAAAATTGCATCCGAATTAAATTCAAAAGGCACAATGCTGACATAAGTACAAGAGGACTGAAACTCTAACTTTCTATGATTTGAGACTCTCCTGTGAGTCCAGTTTTAGATTCCTATGCTTCACCTCAGGTTTACTGTATGCCTTGGACCTTCTTATTGACGATGAAACACAGAAATTGCATCCGAATTTAATACAAAAGGCACAATGCCGACTTAAGTACAATAGGACTGACACTCTATCTTTCTATGACTTGAACCTCTCGTGTGAGTTCAGTTTTAGATTCCGATGCATCTCTTCAGGTTTACTGTATCCCTTGGACCTTCTTATCGACGCTGAAACACAGAAATTGCATCGGAAATAAATTCGAAAGACACAATGCCGACTCAAGTACAAGAGGACTGACACTCTAACTATCTATGATTTGAACCTCTCCTGTGAGCCTAGTTTTAGATTCCGTAGCATCAATTCAGGTTTACTGTATCCCTTGGACCTTCTTATTGACGAAATTCAGAAATTGCATCCGAATTTAATACAAAAGGCACAATGCCGACTTTAGTAAAAGAGGACTGACACTCTCTCTTCCTATGATTTGAACCTCTCCTGTGAGTCCAGTTTTTGATTCCGATTCTTCACTTCAGGTTTACTGTATTCCTTGCACTTTTTTATTGACGATGAAACACAGTAATTGCATCGGAATTAAATTCAAAAGGAACAATGCCGACTTAAGTACAAGAGGACTGATACTATAACTCTCTATGATTTGAACCTTTCCTGTGAGTCCAGTTTTAGATACCGATGCTACACTTCAGGTTCACTGTATACCTTGCACCTTCTCATTGACGGTGAAACACAGAAATTGCATCGGAATTATATTCAAAAGACACAATGCCGACTTAAGTATTAGAGGACTGACACTCTATATATCAATGATTTGAACCTCTCCTGTGAGTCCAGTTTTAGATTCCGATGCTTCACTTCAGGTTTACTGTATCCCTTGGACCTTCATATTGACGATGTAACACAGAAATAGCATCCGAATTTAATACAAAAGGCACATTGCCGACTTAAGTACGAGAGGAGTGACACTCTCGTTTTCTATGATTTGAACCTCTCCTGTGAGTCCATTTTTAGATTCCTATGCTTCACTTCAGGTTTACTGTATCCCTTGGATCTTCTTATTGACGATGAGACACAGAAATTGCATCCGAATTTAATACAAAGGTCACAAAGCCGACTTAAGTAAAAGAGGACTGTCTATCTCTCTTTCTATGATTTGAACCTCTCCTGTGAGTCCAGTTTTAGATTACGATGCTTCACTTCAGGTTTACTGTATACCTTGCACCGTCATATTGACGATGAAACACAGAAATTGCATCGGAATTAATTTCAAAAGGCACAATGCCGACTTCAGTACAAGAGGTCTGACACACTAACTTACTATGATTTGAACCTCTCCTGTGAGTCCAGTTTTAGATTCCGATGCTTCTCTTCAGGTTTACTGTATCCCTTGGACCTTCTTATTGACGATGAACCACAGAAATTGCATCGGAATTAAATTCAAAAGACACAATGACGACTTAAGTACAAAAGGACTGAAACTCTCACTTTCTTAGATTTGAACCTCTTCTGTGAGTCCAGTTTAAGATTCCGATGCTTCACTTCAGGTTTACTCTATACCTTGCACCTTCCTATTGACGATGAAACACAGAAATTGCATCGGAATTAAATTCAAAAGACACAATGCTGACTTAAGTACAAGAGGACTGACACTCCAACTAACGATGGTTTGAACCTCTGCTGTGAGTACGGTTTTAGTTTCCGATGCTTCACTTCAGGTTTACTGTATCCATTGGACCTTCTTATTGACGATGAAACACAGAAATTGCATCCGAATTTAATACAAAATGCACAATGCCGGCCCTAACTGCAAGAGGACTGACAATCAAACTTTCTACGATTTGAACCTCTCCTGTGAGTCCAGTTTTAGATTACGATGCTTCACTTCAGGTTTACTGTATCCCTTGGACCTTCTTATTGACGATGAAACACAGAAATTGCATCCGAATTTAATACAAAAGGCACAGTGCCGACTTAAGTACAAAAGGACTTTCAATCTAACTTTCTATGATTTGAACCTCCCCTGTGAGTCCAGTTTTAGATTCAGATGCTTCACTTCAGGTTTACTGTATCCGTTGGACCTTCCTATTGACGATGAAACGCAGGCTTGCATCGGAATTAAATTCAAAAGACACAATGCCGACTTAAGTACAAGATGACTGACACTCAACTATCAACGATTTGAACCCCTCCTGTGAGTCCAGTTTTGGATTCCGATGCTTCACTTCAGGTTTACTGTATCCCTTGGACCTTCTTATTGACGATGAAACACAGAAATTGCATCGGAATTTAATACATAAGGCACAATGCCGACTTAAGTACAAGAGGACTGACACTCTCACTTTCTATGATTTGAACCTCTTCTGTGAGTCCAGTTTTAGATTCCGATGCTTCACTTCAGGTTTACTGTATACCTTGCACCGTCTTATTGACGATGAAACACAAAAATTGCATCCGAATTTAATACAAAATGCACAATGCCGACTTAAGTACAAGAGGACTGACACTCTCGTTTTCTATGATTTGAACCTCTCCTGTGAGTCCAGTTTTAGATTCCAATGCTTCACTTCAGGTTTACTGTGTACCTTGCACCTTCTTATTGACGATGAAACACAGAAATTGCATCCGAATTTAATACAAAAGGCACAATGCCGACTTACGTACAAGAGGACCGACACTCTCCCTTTCAATGATTTGAACCTCTCCTGCTAGTCCAGTTTTAGATTCCGATGCTTCAGTTCAGGTTTACTGTATTGCTTGGACCTTCTTATTGACGATGAAACACAGAAATTGCATCCGAATTTAATACAAAAAGCACAATGCCGACTTAAGTACAAGAGGTCTGACACTCTCACTTTCTATGATTTGACCCCTCTCCTGTGAGTCCAGTTTTAGATTCCGATGCTTCACTTCAGGTTTACTGTATACCTTGCACCGTCTTATTGACGATGAAACACAAAAATTGCATCCGAATTAAATTCAAAAGGCACAATGCTGACATAAGTACAAGAGGACTGAAACTCTAACTTTCTATGATTTGAGACTCTCCTATGAGTCCAGTTTTAGATTCCTATGCTTCACCTCAGGTTTACTGTATGCCTTGGACCTTCTTATTGACGATGAAACACAGAAATTGCATCCGAATTTAATACAAAAGGCACAATGCCGACTTAAGTACAATAGGACTGACACTCTATCTTTCTATGACTTAAACCTCTCAAGTGAGTTCAGTTTTAGATTCCGATGCATCTCTTCAGGTTTACTGTATCCTTTGGACCTTCTTATCGACGCTGAAACACAGAAATTGCATCGGAATTAAATTCGAAAGACACAATGCCGACTCAAGTACAAGAGGACTGACACTCTAACTATCTATGATTTGAACCTCTCGTGTGAGTTCAGTTTTAGATTCCGATGCATCTCTCCAGGTTTACTGTATACCTTGGACTTTCTTATTGACGATGAAATAAAGAAATTGCATCCGAATTTAATACAAAAGGCACATTGCCGACTTAAGTCAAAGAGCACTGACACTCTCTCTTCCTATGATTTGAACCTCTCCTGTGAGTGCAGTTTTAGATTCCGATGCTTCACATCAGGTTTACTGTATACCTTGCACCTTCTTATTGACGATGAAACACAGAAATTGCATCGGAATTAAATTCAAAAGGCACAATGCCGACTTAAGTATAAGAGGACTGACACTCTAACTCTCTATGATTTGAACCTCTCCTGTGAGTCCAGTTTGAGATTCCGATGCTTCACTTCGGGTTTACTGTATCCCTTGGAGCTTCTTATTGGCGATGAATTACAGAAATTGCATCGGAATTTAATACATAAGGCACAATGCCGACTTAAGTACAAGAGGACTGACACTCTCACTTTCTATGATTTGAACCTCTTCTGTGAGTCCAGTTTTAGATTCCGATGCTTCACTTCAGGTTTACTGTATACCTTGCACCGTCTTATTGACGATGAAACACGAAAATTGCATCCGAATTTAATTCAAAAGGCACAATGCCGACTTAAGTACAAGAGGACTGACACTCTAACTTTCCAAGATTTGAACCTCTCCTGTGAGTCCAATTTTACATTCCTATGCTTCACGTCAGGTTTACTGTATCCCTTGGACCTTCTTATTGACGATGAAACACAGAAATTGCATCCAAATTTAATACAAAAGGAACAATGCCGACTTTAGTACTAGAGGACTGACACTCTCACTCTCTATGGTTTGAACCTCTCCTGTGAGTCCAGTTTTAGATTCTGATGCTTCACTTCAGGTGTACTGTATACCCTGCTCCGTCTTATTGACGATGAAACACAGAAATTGCATCGGAATTAAATTCAAAAGGCACAATGGCGACTTAAGTACAAGAGGACTGACACTCTAATTTTCTATGATTTGGACCTCTCCTGTGAGTCCAGTTTTAGATTCCCATGCTTCTTTTCTGGTTTACTGTATCCCTTGGACCTTCCTATTGACGAATGAACACAGAAATTGCATCGGAATTAAATTCAAAAGGCACAATGCCGACTTAAGTACTAGAGGACTGACACTCTCACTTTCTATGATTTGAACCTCTCCTGTGAGTCCAGTTTTAGATTCCGATGCTTCACTTCAGGTTTACTATATACCTTGCACCTTCTTATTGACGATGAAACCCAGAAATTGTATCGGAATTAAGTTCAAACGACACAATGCCGACTTAAGTATAAGAGGACTGACACTCTAACTATCTATGATTTGAACCCCTCCTGTGAGTCCAGTTTTAGATTCCGATGCTTCACTTCAGGTTTACTGTGAACCTTGCACCTTCTTATTGACGATGAAACACAGAAATTGCATCGGAATTTAATACATAAGGCACAATGCCGACTTAAGTACAAGAGGACTGACACTCTCACTTTCTATGATTTGAACCTCTTCTGTGAGTCCAGTTTTAGATTCCGATGCTTCACTTCAGGTTTACTGTATACCTTGCACCGTCTTATTGACGATGAAACACAAAAATTGCATCCGAATTTAATACAAAATGCACAATGCCGACTTAAGTACAAGAGGACTGACACTCTCGTTTTCTATGATTTGAACCTCTCCTGTGAGTCCAGTTTTAGATTCCAATGCATCACTTCAGGTTTACTGTGTACCTTGCACCTTCTTATTGACGATGAAACACAGAAATTGCATCCGAATTTAATACAAAAGGCACAATGCCGACTTACGTACAAGAGGACCGACACTCTCCCTTTCAATGATTTGAACCTCTCCTGCTAGTCCAGTTTTAGATTCCGATGCTTCAGTTCAGGTTTACTGTATTCCTTGGACCTTCTTATTGACGATGAAACACAGAAATTGCATCCGAATTTAATACAAAAAACACAATGCCGACTTAAGTACAAGAGGTCTGACACTCTCACTTTCTATGATTTGACCCCTCTCCTGTGAGTCCAGTTTTAGATTCCGATGCTTCACTTCAGGTTTACTGTATGCCTTGGACCTTCTTATTGACGATGAAACACAGAAATTGCATCCGAATTTAATACAAAAGGCACAATGCCGACTTAAGTACAATAGGACTGACACTCTATCTTTCTATGACTTGAACCTCTCGTGTGAGTTCAGTTTTAGATTCCGGTGCATCTCTTCAGGTTTACTGTATCCCTTGGACCTTCTTATCGACGCTGAAACACAGAAATTGCATCGGAATTAAATTCGAAAGACACAATGCCGACACAAGTACAAGAGGACTGACACTCTAACTATCTATGATTTGAACCTCTCGTGTGAGTTCAGTTTTAGATTCCGATGCATCTCTTCAGGTTTACTGTATACCTTGGACTTTCTTATTGACGATGAAATACAGAAATTGCATCCGAATTTAATACAAAAGGCACAATGCCGACTTAAGTCAAAGAGCACTGACACTCTCTCTTCCTATGATTTGAACCTCTCCTGTGAGTGCAGTTTTAGATTAAGATGCTTCACATCAGGTTTACTGTATACCTTGCACCTTCTTATTGACGATGAAACACAGAAATTGCATCGGAATTAAATTCAAAAGGCACAATGCCGACTTAAGTATAAGAGGACTGACACTCTAACTCTCTATGATTTGAACCTCTCCTGTGAGTCCAGTTTGAGATTCCGATGCTTCACTTCGGGTTTACTGTATCCCTTGGAGCTTCTTATTGGCGATGAATCACAGAAATTGCATCGGAATTTAATACATAAGGCACAATGCCGACTTAAGTACAAGAGGACTGACACTCTCACTTTCTATGATTTGAACCTCTTCTGTGAGTCCAGTTTTAGATTCCGATGCTTCACTTCAGGTTTACTGTATACCTTGCACCGTCTTATTGACGATGAAACACGAAAATTGCATCCGAATTTAATTCAAAAGGCACAATGCCGACTTAAGTACAAGAGGACTGACACTCTAACTTTCCAAGATTTGAACCTCTCCTGTGAGTCCAATTTTACATTCCTAAGCTTCACGTCAGGTTTACTGTATCCCTTGGACCTTCTTATTGACGATGAAACACAGAAATTGCATCCGAATTTAATACAAAAGGAACAATGCCGACTTTAGTACTAGAGGACTGACACTCTCACTCTCTATGGTTTGAACCTCTCCTGTGAGTCCAGTTTTAGATTCCGATGCTTCACTTCAGGTTTACTGTATACCTTGCACCCTCTTATTGACGATGAAACACAGAAATTGCATCGGAATTAAATTCAAAAGGGACAATGCCGACTTAAGTACAAGAGGACTGAGACTCTAACTATCAATGATTTGAACCTCTCCTGTGAGTCCAGTTTTAGATACCGATGCTTCACGTCAGGTTTACTGTATACCTTGGACCTTCTTATTGACGATGAAACACAGAAATTGGATCCGAATTTAGTAAAAAAGGCACAATGCCGACTTAAGTACAAGAGGACTGACACTCTCGATTTCTATGATTTGAACCTCTCCTGTGAGTCCAGTTTTAGATTCCGATGCTTCACTTCAGGTTTACTGTGTACCTTGCACCTTGTTATTTCCGATGAAACACAGAAATTGCATCGGAATTAAATTCAAAATGCACAAAGCCGACTTAACTACAAGAGGACTGACACTCTAACTTTCTATGATTTGAAACTCTCCTGTGAGTCCAGTTTTAGATTCCGATGCTTCACTTCAGGTTTACTGTATACCTTGCACCTTCTTATTGACGATGAAACACAGAAATTGCATCGGAATTAAATTCAAAAGGGACAATGCCGACTTAAGTACAAGAGGACTGAGACTCTAACTATCAATGATTTGAACCTCTCCTGTGAGTCCAGTTTTAGATTCCGAAGCTTCACTTCAGGTTTACTGTATCCCTTTGATCTTCTTATTGACGAGGAAACACAGAAATTGCATCCGAATTTAATACAAAAGGCACAATGACGACTTAAGTACTAAAGGACTGACAATCTAACTTTCTATGATTTGAACCTCTTCTGTGAGTCCAGTTTTAAATTCAGATGCTTCACTTCAGGTTTACTGTATCCATTGGACCTTCGTATTGACGATGAAACACAGAAATCGCGTCCGAATTTAATACAAAAGGCACAATGCCGACCTAACTGGAAGAGGACTGACAATCAAACTTTCTACGATTTGAACCTCTCCTGTGAGTTAAGTTTTAGATTCCGATGCTTCACTTCATGTTTACTGTAACCCTTGGACCTTATTATTGACGATGAAACACAAAAATTGTATCCGAATTTAAGACATAAGGAACAATGCCGACTTAAGTTCAAAAGGACTGACAATCCAACTTTCAATGATTTGATCCTCTCCTGTGTGTCCAGTTGTAGATTCCGATGCTTCACTTCAGGTATACTGTATTCCTTGGACCTTCTTATTGACGATGAAACACAGAAATTGCATCGGAATTAAATTCATAAGGCACAATGCCGACTTACGTACAAGAGGACTGACACTCTAACTGTCAATGATTTGAACCCCTCCTGTGAGTCCAGTTTTCGATTCCGATGCTTCACTTCACGTTTACTGTATCTCTTGGGCCTTCTTATTGACGATGAAACACAGAAAATGCATCCGAAATTAATACAAAAGGCACAATGCCGACTTAAGTATAAGAGGACTGACACTCTAACTATCAATGATTTGAACCACTCCTGCGAGTCCAGTTTTAGATTCCGATGCTTCACTTCAGGTTTACTGTATCCCTTGGACCATCTTATTGACGATGAAACGCAGGCATGCATCGGAATTAAATTCAAAAGGCACAATGCCGACTTAAGTACAACATGACTGTCAATCTAACTTTCTATGATTTGAACCTCTCCTGTGAGTCCAGTTTTAGATTCCGATACTTCTCTTCAGATTTACTGTATCCCTTGGACCATCTCATTGACGATGAAACACAGAAATTGCATCGGAATTAAATTCAAAAGGCACAATGCCGACTTAAGTACAAGAGGACTGACACTCTAACTATCAATGATTTGAACCTCTCCTGTGAGTCCAGTTTTAGATTCCGATGCTTTACTTCAGGTTTACTGTATCCCTTGGACCTTCTTATTGACGATGGAACACAGAAATTGCATCCGAATTTAATACAAAAGGTACAATGCCGACATAAGTACAAAAGGACTGACAATCTAAATTTATATGATTTGAACCTCTCCTGTGAGTCCAGTTTTAGATTCTGATGCTTCTCTTTAGGTTTACTGTATCCCTTGGACCTTATTATTGACGATGAAACACTGAAATTGAATCGGAATTAAATTCAAAATGCACAATGCCGACTTAAGTACAAGAGGACTGACACTCTAACTATCAATGATTTGAAACCCGCCTGTGAGTCCTGTTTTAGATTCCGTTGCTTCACTTTAGTTTTACTGTATCCCTGGGACCTTCTTATTGACGATGAAACACTGAAATTGAATCGGAATTAAATTCAAAAGGCACAATACCGACTTAAGTACAAGAGGACTGACACTCTAACTATCAAAGATTTGAAGCTCTCCTGTGAGTCCAGTTTTAGATTCCGACGCTTCACTTCAAGTTTACTGTATCCCTTGGACCTTCTTATTGACGATGAAACACAGAAATTACATCGGAATTAAATTGAAAAGACACAATGCCGACTTAAATACATGAGGACTGACACTCTAACTATCTATGATTTGAACCTCTCCTGTGAGTCCAGTTTTAGATTCCGATGCTTCACCTCAGGTTTACTGTATATCTTGCACCTTCTTATAGACGATGAAACACAGAATTTGCATCGGAATTAAATTCTAAATGACACAGTGCCGACTTAAGTACAAGAGGACTGACACTCTAACTATCTATGATTTGAACCTCTCCTGTGAGTCCAGTTTTAGATTCCGATGCTTCACTTCACGTTTACTGTATCCCTTGGACCTTCTTATTGACGATGAAATACAGATGTTGCATCCGAATTTAATACAAAAGGCACAATGCCGACTTAAGTAAAAGAGGACGGATACTCTCTCTTCCTATGATTAGAACCTCACCTGTGAGTCCAGTTTTAGATTCCGATGCTTCACTTCAGGTTTACTGTATACCTCGCACCTTCTTATTGACGATGAAACACAGAAATTGCATCGGAATTAAATTCAAAAGTGACAATGCCGACTTAAGTACAAGAGGACTGAGACTCTAACTATCAATGATTTGAACCTCTCCTGTGAGTCCAGTTTTAGATTCCGATGCTTCACGTCAGGTTTACTGTATACCTAGGACCTTCTTATTGACGATGAAACACAGACATTGCATCCGAATTTAATAAAAAAGGCACAATGCCGACTTAAGTACAAGAGGACTGACACTCTCGATTTCTATGATTTGAACCTCTCCTGTGAGTCCAGTTTTAGATTCCGATGCTTCACTTCAGGTTTACTGTGTACCTTGCACCTTGTTATTTCCGATGAAACACAGAAATTGCATCGGAATTAAATTCAAAATGCACAAAGGCGACTTAACTACAAGAGGACTGACACTCTAAGTTTCTATGATTTGAACCTCTCCTGTGAGTCCAGTTTTAGATTCCGATGCTTCACTTCAGGTTTACTGTATACCTTGCACCTTCTTATTGACGATGAAACACAAAATTGCATCGGAATTAAATTCCAAAGGGACAATGCCGACTTAAGTACAAGAGGACTGAGACTCTAACTATCAATGAGTTGAACCTCTCCTGTGAGTCCAGTTTTAGATTCCGATGCTTCTCTTCAGGTTTACTGTATCCCTTGAACCTTCTTATTGACGATGAAACACAGAAATTGCATCGGAATTAAATTCAATAGACACAATGCCGACATATGCACAAGAGGACTGACACTCTAACTATCAATGATTTGAACATCTCCTTTGAGTCCAGTTTTAGATTCCGAAGCTTCACTTCAGGTTTACTGTATCCCTTTGATCTTCTTATTGACGAGGAAACACAGAAATTGCATCCGAATTTAATACAAAAGGCACAATGACGACTTAAGTACTAAAGGACTGACAATCTAACTTTCTATGATTTGAACCTCCTCTGTGAGTCCAGTTTTAAATTCAGATGCTTCACTTCAGGTTTACTGTATCCATTGGACCTTATTATTGACGATGAAACACAGAAATTGCATCCGAATTTAATACAAAAGGCACAATGCCGACCTAACTGCAAGAGGACTGACAATCAAACTTTCTACGATTTGAACCTCTCCTGTGAGTCCAGTTTTAAATTTCGATGCTTCACTTCAGGTTTACTGTAACCCTTGGACCTTATTATTGACGATGAAACACAAAAATTGTATCCGAATTTAAGACATAAGGAACAATGCCGACTTAAGTTCAAAAGGACTGACAATCCAACTTTCTATGATTTGAACCTCTCCTGTGAGTCCAGTTTTAGATTCCGATGCTTCACTTCTGGTATACTGTATTCCTTGGACCTTCTTATTGACGATGAAACACAGAAATTGCATCGGAATAAAATTCATAAGGCACAATGCCGACTTACGTACAAGAGGACTGACACTCTAACTATCAATGATTTGAACCCCTCCTGTGAGTCCAGTTTTCGATTCCGATGCTTCACTTCACGTTTACTGTATCTCTTGGGCCTTCTTATTGACGATGAAACACAGAAAATGCATCCGAAATTAATACAAAAGGCACAATGCCGACTTAAGTATAAGAGGACTGACACTCTAACTATCAATGATTTGAACCACTCCTGCGAGTCCAGTTTTAGATTCCGATGCTTCACTTCAGGTTTACTGTATCCCTTGGACCATCTTATTGACGATAAAACACAGAAATTGCATCCCAATTTAATACAAAAGGCACAATGCCGATTTAAGTACAAAATGACTGACAATCTAACTTTCTATGATTTGAACCTCTCCTGTGAGTCCAGTCTTAGATTCCGATGCTTCTCTTCAGGTTTACTGTATCCCTTCGACCTTCTTATTGACGATGAAACACAGAAATTGCATCGGAATTAAATTCAAAAGACACAATGCCGACTTAAGTTTAAGAGGACTGACACTCTAACTATCTATGATTTGGACCTCTCCTGTGAGTCCAGTTTTAGATTCCGATGCTTCACTTCAGGTTTACTGTATCCCTTGGACCTTCTTATTGACGATGAATCGCAGGCATGCATCGGAATTAAATTCAAAAGGCACAATGCCGACTTAAGTACAAGATGACTGACAATCTAACTTTCTATGATTTGAACCTCTCCTGTGAGTCCAGTTTTAGATTCCGATGCTTCACTTCAGGTTTACTGTATCCCTTGGACCTTCTTATTGACGATGGAACACAGAAATTGCATCCGAATTTAATACAAAAGGCACAATGCCGACTTAAGTACAAAAGGACTGAAAATCTAAATTTCTATGATTTGAACCTCTCCTGTGAGTCCAGTTTTAGATTCTGATGCTTCTCTTTAGGTTTACTGTATCCCTTGGACCTTCTTATTGACGATGAAACACAGAAATTGCATCGGAATTTAACACAAAAGGCACTATGCCGACTTAAGTAAAAGAGGACTGACACTCTAACTATCAATGATTTGAAACCCGCCTGTGAGTCCAGTTTTAGATTCCGTTGCTTCACTTCAGTTTTACTGTATCCCTGGGACCTTCTTATTGACGATGAAACACTGAAATTGAATCGGAATTAAATTCAAAAGGCACAATGCCGACTTAAGTACAAGAGGACTGACACTCTAACTATCAATGATTTGAACCTCTCCTGTGATTCCAGTTTTAGATTCCGATGCTCCACTTCAAGTTTACTGTATCCCTTGGACCTTCTTATTGACGATGAAACACTGAAATTGCATCGGAATTTAACACAAAAGGCACTATGCCGACTTAAGTAAAAGAGGACTGACACTCTCTCTTCCTATGATTTGAACCTCTCCTGTGAGTCCAGTTTTAGATTCCGATGCCTCACTTCAGGTTTACTGTATACCTTGCACCTTCTTATTGACGATGAAACACAGAAATTGCATCGGAATTAAATTCAAAAGGCACAATTCCGACATAAGTACAAGAGGACTGACACTCTAACTCTTTATGATTTGAACCTCTCCTGTGAGTCCAGTTTTAGATTCCGATGCTTCACTTCAGGTTTACTGTATTGCTTGCTCCTTCTTATTGACGATGAAACACAGAAATTGCATCGGAATTAAATTCAAAAGACACAATGCCGACTTAACTACAAGAGGAATGACACTCTAACTATCTATGATTTGAGCCTCTCCTGTGAGTCCAGTTTTAGATTCCGATGCTTCACTTCGGGTTTACTGTATCCCTGGGACCTTCTTATTGACGATGAAACACAGAAATTTCATCCGAATTTAATACAAAAGGCACAATGCCGACTTAAGTACAAGAGGACTGACACTCTCGTTTTCTATGATTTGAACCTCTGATGTGAATCCAGTTTTATATTCCGATGCTTATCTTCAGGTTTACTGTATCACTTGGACCGTCTTATTGACGATGAAACACTGAAATTGAATCGGAATTAAATTCAAATGGCACAATGCCGACTTAAGTACAGGAGGACTTACACTCTAACTATTAATGATTTGAAACCCTCCTGTAAGTCCAGTTTTACACTCCTGGAAATGGAAAAAAGAACACATTGACACCGGTGTGTCAGACCCACCATACTTGCTCCGGACACTGCGAGAGGGCTGTACAAGCAATGATGACACGCACGGCACAGCGGACACACCAGGAACCGCGGTGTTGGCCGTCGAATGGCGCTAGCTGCGCAGCATTTGTGCACCGCCGCCGTCAGTGTCAGCCAGTTTGCCGTGGCATACGGAGCTCCATCGCAGTCTTTAACACTGGTAGAATGCCGCGACAGCGTGGACGTGAACCGTATGTGCAGTTGACGGACTTTGAGCGAGGGCGTATATTGGGCATGCGGGAGGCCGGGTGGACGTACCGCCGAATTGCTCAACACGTGGGGCGTGAGGTCTCCACAGTACATCGATGTTGTCGCCAGTGGTCGGCGGAAGGTGCACGTGCCCGTCGACCTGGGACCGGACCGCAGCGACGCACGGATGCACGCCAAAACCGTAGGATCCTACGCAGTGCCGTAGGGGACCGCACCGCCACTTCCCAGCAAATTAGGGACACTGTTGCTCCTGGGGTATCGGCGAGGACCATTCGCAACCGTCTCCATGAAGCTGGGCTACGGTCCCGCATACCGTTAGGCCGTCTTCCGCTCACGCCCCAACATCGTGCAGCCCGCCTCCAGTGGTGTCGCGACAGGCGTGAATGGAGGGACGAATGGAGACGTGTCGTCTTCAGCGATGAGAGTCGCTTCTTCCTTGGTGCCAATGATGGTCGTATGCGTGTTTGGCGCCGTACAGGTGAGCGCCACAATCAGGACTGCATACGACCGAGGCACACAGGGCCAACACCCGGCATCATGGTGTGGGGAGCGATCTCCTACACTGGCCGTACACCACTGGTGATCGTCGAGGGGACACTGAATAGTGCACGGTACATCCAAACCGTCATCGAACCCATCGTTCTACCATTCCTAGACCGGCAAGGGAACTTGCTGTTCCAACAGGACAATGCACGTCCGCATGTATCCCGTGCCACCCAACGTGCTCTAGAAGGTGTAAGTCAACTACCCTGGCCAGCAAGATCTCCGGATCTGTCCCTCATTGAGCATGTTTGGGACTGGATGAAGCGTCGTCTCACGCGGTCTGCACGTCCAGCACGAACGCTGGTCCAACTGAGGCGCCAGGTGGAAATGGCATGGCAAGCCGTTCCACAGGACTACATCCAGCATCTCTACGATCGTCTCCATGGGAGAATAGCAGCCTGCATTGCTGCGAAAGGTGGATATACACTGTACTAGTGCCGACATTGTGCATGCTCTGTTGCCTGTGTCTATGTGCCTGTGGTTCTGTCAGTGTGATCATGTGATGTATCTGACCCCAGGAATGTGTCAATAAAGTTTCCTCTTCCTGGGACAATGAATTCACGGTGTTCTTATTTCAATTTCCAGGAGTGTAGATTCCGATGCTTCACTTAAGGTTTACTGTATCCCTTGGACCTTCTTATTGATGATGAAACACTTAAATTGAATCGGAATTAAATTCAAAGGGCACAATGCCGACTTACGTACAAGAGGACTGACACTCGAACTATCAATAACTTGAACCTCTCCTGTGAGTCCAGTTTTAGATTCCGATGCTTCCCTTCAGGTTTACTGTATCCCTTGGACCTTCTTATTGATGATGAAACACAGAAATTGCATCGGAATTTAATACAAAATGCACAATTCCGACTTAAGTAAAAGAGGACTGACACTCTCTCTTCCTATGATTTGAACCTCTCCTATGAGTCCAGTTTTAGATTCCGATGCTTCACTTCAGGTTTACTGTATACCTTGCACCTTCTTATTGACGATGAAACACAGAAATTGCATCAGGATTACATTCAAAAGGCACAATGCCGACTTAAGTACAAGAGGACTGACACTCTAATTATCTATGATTTGAACCTCTCCTGTGAGTCCAGTTTTAGATTCCGATGCTTCACTTCAGGTTTTCTGTATCCCTTGGACCTTCTTATTGACGATTAAACACAGAAATTGCATCGGAATTTAATACAAAAGGCACAATGCCGACTTAAGTAAAAGAGGACTGACACTCTCTCTTCCTATGCTTTGAACCTCTCCTGTGAGTCCAGTTTTAGATTCCGATGTTTCACTTCAGGTTTACTGTATACCTTGTACCTTGTTATTGACGATGAATCACAGAAATTGCATCGGAATTAAATTCAAAAGATACAATGCCGACTTAAGTACAAGAGGACTGACACTCTAACTGTCTATGATTTGAACCTCTCCTGTGAGTCCAGTTTTAGATTCCGTGCTTCTCTTCAGGTTTACTGTATCCCTTGGACCTTCTTATTGACGATGAAACACAGAAATTGCATCGGAAAATAATAAAAAAGCACAATGCCGACTTAAGTAAAAGAGGACTAACACTCTCTCTTCTGATGATTTGAATCTCTCCTGTGAGTCCAGTTTTAGATTCCGATGCTTCACTTCAGGTTTACTGTATACCTTGCACCTTCTTATTGACGATGAAACACAGAAATTGCATCGGAATTAAATTCAAAAGCCACAATGCCGACTTAAGTACAAGAGGAAGGACACTCTAACTCTCTATGATTTGAACCTCTCCTGTGAGTCCAGTTTTCGATTCCGATGCTTCACTTCAGGTTTACTGTATACCTTGCACCTTCTTATTGTCGATTAAACACAGAAATTGCATCCGAATTTAATACAAGAGGCACAACTCCGACTTAAGTACAAGAGGACTGACACTCTCATTTTCTATGATTTGAACCTCTTCTGTGAGCCCAGTTTTAGATTCCGATGCGTCACTTCAGGTTTACCGTATCCCTTGGACCTTCTTATTGACGATGAAACACGGAAATTGCATCGGAATTAAATTCAAAAGGCACAATGCCGACTTAAGTACAAGGGGACTGACACTCTAACTATCAATGATTTGAACCACTCCTGCGAGTCCAGTTTTAGATTCCGATGCTTCACTTCAGGTTTACTGTATCCCTTGGACCATCTTATTGACGATAAAACACAGAAATTGCATCCGAATTTAATACAAAAGGCACAATGCCGATTTAAGTACAAAACGACTGACAATCTAACTTTCTATGATTTGAACCTCTCCTGTGAGTCCAGTCTTAGATTCCGATGCTTCTCTTCAGGTTTACTGTATCCCTTCGACCTTCTTATTGACGATGAAACACAGAAATTGCATCGGAATTAAATTCAAAAGACACAATGCCGACTTAAGTTTAAGAGGACTGACACTCTAACTATCTATGATTTGAACCTCTCCTGTGAGTCCAGTTTTAGATTCCGATGCTTCACTTCAGGTTTACTGTATCCCTTGGACCTTCTTATTGACGATGAATCGCAGGCATGCATCGGAATTAAATTCAAAAGGCACAATGCCGACTTAAGTACAAGATGACCGACACTCTAACTATCAACGATTTGAACCCCTCCTGTGAGTCCAGTTTTAGATTCCGATGCGTCACTTCAGGTTTACTGTATCCCTTGGACCTTCTTATTGACGATGAAACACAGGCATGCATCGGAATTAAATTCAAAAGGCACAATGCCGACTTAAGTACAAGATGACTGACAATCTAACTTTCTATGATTTGAACCTCTCCTGTGAGTCCAGTTTTAGATTCCGATGCTTCACTTCAGGTTTACTGTATCCCTTGGACCCTCTTATTGACGATGGAACACAGAAATTGCATCCGAATTTAATACAAAAGGCACAATGCCGACTTAAGTACAAAAGGACTGAAAATCTAAATTTCTATGATTTGAACCTCTCCTGTGTGTCCAGTTTTAGATTCTGATGCTTCTCTTTAGGTTTACTGTATCCCTTGGACCTTCTTATTGACGATGAAACACAGAAATTGCATCGGAATTTAACACAAAGGCACTATGCCGACTTAAGTAAAAGAGGACTGACACTCTAACTATCAATGATTTGAAACCCGCCTGTGAGTCCAGTTTTAGATTCCGTTGCTTCACTTCAGTTTTACTGTATCCCTGGGACCTTCTTATTGACGATGAAACACTGAAATTGAATCGGAATTAAATTCAAAAGGCACAATGCCGACTTAAGTACAAAAGGACTGACACTCTAACTATCAATGATTTGAACCTCTCCTGTGAATCCAGTTTTAGATTCCGATGCTCCACTTCAAGATTACTGTATCCCTTGGACCTTCTTATTGACGATGAAACACTGAAATTGCATCGGAATTTAACACAAAAGGCACTATGCCGACTTAAGTAAAAGAGGACTGACACTCTCTCTTCCTATGATTTGAACCTCTCCTGTGAGTCCAGTTTTAGATTCCGATGCCTCACTTCAGGTTTACTGTATACCTTGCACCTTCTTATTGACGATGAAACACAGAAATGGCATCGGAATTAAATTCAAAAGGCACAATTCCGACATAAGTACAAGAGGACTGACACTCTAACTCTTTATGATTTGAACCTCTCCTGTGAGTCCAGTTTTAGATTCCGATGCTTCACTTCAGGTTTACTGTATTGCTTGCTCCTTCTTATTGACGATGAAACACAGAAATTGCATCGGAATTAAATTCAAAAGACACAATGCCGACTTAACTACAAGAGGAATGACACTCTAACTATCTATGATTTGAGCCTCTCCTGTGAGTCCAGTTTTAGATTCCGATGCTTCACTTCGGGTTTACTGTATCCCTGGGACCTTCTTATTGACGATGAAACACAGAAATTTCATCCGAATTTAATACAAAAGGCACAATGCCGACTTAAGTACAAGAGGACTGACACTCTCGTTTTCTATGATTTGAACCTCTGATGTGAATCCAGTTTTATATTCCGATGCTTATCTTCAGGTTTACTGTATCACTTGGACCGTCTTATTGACGATGAAACACTGAAATTGAATCGGAATTAAATTCAAATGGCACAATGCCGACTTAAGTACAGGAGGACTTACACTCTAACTATTAATGATTTGAAACCCTCCTGTAAGTCCAGTTTTAGATTCCGATGCTTCACTTAAGGTTTACTGTATCCCTTGGACCTTCTTATTGATGATGAAACACTTAAATTGAATCGGAATTAAATTCAAAGGGCACAATGCCGACTTACGTACAAGAGGACTGACACTCGAACTATCAATAACTTGAACCTCTCCTGTGAGTCCAGTTTTAGATTCCGATGCTTCCCTTCTACATCTACATCTACATTGATACTCCGCAAGCCACCCAACGGTGTGTGGCGGAGGGCACTTTACGTGCCACTGTCATTACCTCCCTTACCTGTTCCAGTCGCGTATGGTTCGCGGGAAGAACGACTGTCTGAAAGCCTCCGTGCGCGCTCTAATCTCTCTAATTTTACATTCGTGATCTCCTCGGGAAGTATAAGTAGGGGGAAGCAATATATTCGATACCTCATCCAGAAACGCACCCTCTCGAAACCTGGCGAGCAAGCTACACCGCGATGCAGAGCGCCTCTCTTGCAGAGTCTGCCACTTGAGTTTATTAAACATCTCCGTAACGCTATCACGGTTACCAAATAACCCAGTGACGAAACGCGCCGCTCTTCTTTGGATCTTCTCTATCTCCTCCGTCAACCCGACCTGGTACGGATCCCACACTGATGAGCAATACTCAAGTATAGGTCGAACGAGTGTTTTGTAAGCCACCTCCTTTGTTGATGGACTACATTTTCTAAGCACTCTCCCAATGAATCTCAACCTGGTACCCGCCTTACCAACAATTAGTTTTATATGATCATTCCACTTCAAATCGTTCCGTACGCATACTCCTAGATATTTTACAGAAGTAACTGCTACCAGTGTTTGTTCCGCTATCATATAATCAAACAATAAAGGATCCTTCTTTCTATGTATTCGCAATACATTACATTTGTCTATGTTAAGGGTCAGTTGCCACTCCCTGCACCAAGTGCCTATCCGCTGCAGATCTTCCTGTATTTCGCTACAATTTTCTAATGCAGCAACTTCTCTGTATACTACAGCATCATCCGCGAAAAGCCGCATGGAACTTCCGACACTATCTACTAAGTCATTTATATATATTGTGAAAAGCAATGGTCCCATAACACTCCCCTGTGGCACGCCAGAGGTTACTTTAACGTCTGTAGACGTCTCTCCATTGATAACAACATGCTGTGTTCTGTTTGCCAAAAACTCCTCAATCCAGCCACACAGCTGGTCGGATATTCCGTAGGCTCTTACTTTGCTTATCAGGCGACAGTGCGGAACTTCAGGTTTACTGTATCCCTTGGACCTTCTTATTGATGATGAAACACAGAAATTGCATCGGAATTTAATGCAAAATGCACAATTCCGACTTAAGTAAAAGAGGACTGACACTCTCTCTTCCTATGATTTGAACCTCTCCTATGAGTCCAGTTTTAGATTCCGATGCTTCACTGCAGGTTTACTGTATACCTTGCACCTTCTTATTGACGATGAAACACAGAAATTGCATCAGGATTACATTCAAAAGGCACAATGCCGACTTAAGTACAAGAGGACTGACACTCTAATTATCTATGATTTGAACCTCTCCTGTGAGTCCAGTTTTAGATTCCGATGCTTCACTTCAGGTTTTCTGTATCCCTTGGACCTTCTTATTGACGATTAAACACAGAAAATGCATCGGAATTTAATACAAAAGGCACAATGCCGACTTAAGTAAAAGAGTACTGACACTCTCTCTTCCTATGATTTGAACCTCTACTGTGAGTCCAGTTTTAGATTCCGATGTTTCACTTCAGGTTTACTGTATACCTTGTACCTTGTTATTGACGATGAATCACAGAAATTGCATCGGAATTAAATTCAAAAGATACAATGCCGACTTAAGTACAAGAGGACTGACACTCTAACTATCTATGATTTGAACCTCTCCTGTGAGTCCAGTTTTAGATTCCGTGCTTCTCTTCAGGTTTACTGTATCCCTTGGACCTTCTTATTGACGATGAAACACAGAAATTGCATCGGAAATTAATAAAAAAGCACAATGCCGACTTAAGTAAAAGAGGACTAACACTCTCTCTTCTGATGATTTGAATCTCTCCTGTGAGTCCAGTTTTAGATTCCGATGCTTCACTTCAGGTTTACTGTATACCTTGCACCTTCTTATTGACGATGAAACACAGAAATTGCATCGGAATTAAATTCAAAAGCCACAATGCCGACTTAAGTACAAGAGGAATGACACTCTAACTCTCTATGATTTGAACCTCTCCTGTGAGTCCAGTTTTCGATTCCGATGCTTCACTTCAGGTTTACTGTATACCCCGGACCTTCTTATTGTCGATTAAACACAGAAATTGCATCCGAATTTAATACAAGAGGCACAACTCCGACTTAAGTACAAGAGGACTGACACTCTCATTTTCTATGATTTGAACCTCTTCTGTGAGCCCAGTTTTAGATTCCGATGCGTCACTTCAGGTTTACCGTATCCCTTGGACCTTCTTATTGACGATGAAACACGGAAATTGCATCGGAATTAAATTCAAAAGGCACAATGCCGACTTAAGTACAAGGGGACTGACACTCTAACTATCAATGATTTGAAACGTTCCTGTGAGTCCAGTTTTAGATTCCGATGCTTCACTTCAGGTTTTCTGTATCCCTTGGACCTTCTTATTGACGTTTAAACACAGAAATTGCATCGGAATTTAATACAAAAGGCACAATGCCGACTTAAGTAAATGAGGACTAACACTCTCTCTTCCTATGATTTGAACCTCTCCTGTGAGTCCAGTTTTAGATTCCGATGCTTCACTTCAGGTTTACTGTATACCTTGTACCTTGTTATTGACGATGAAACACAGAAATTGCATCGGAATTAAATTCAAAAGAAACAATGCCGACCTAAGTACAAGAGGACTGACACTCTAACTATCTATGATTTGAACCTCTCCTGTGAGTCCACTTTTAGATTCCGATGCTTCATTTCAGGTTTACTGTATCCCTTGGACCTTCTTATAGACGATGAAACACAGAAATTGCATCCGAATTTAATACAAAAGGCACAATGCCGACTTAAGTACAAGAGGCCTGACACTCTCGTTTTCTATGATTTGAACCTCTCCTGTCAGTCCAGTTTTAGTTTCCGATGCTTCTCTTCAGGTTTGCTGTATCCCTTGGACCTTCTTATTGACGATGAAACACAGAATTTGCATCGGAATTAAATTCAAAAGGCACAATGCCGACTTAAGTACAAGAGGACAGACACTCTAACTCTCTATGATTTGAACCTCTCCTGTGAGTCCAGTATTAGATTCCGATGGTTCACTTCAGATTTACTGTATACCTTGCACCTTCTTATTGTCGATGAATCACAGAAATTGCATCGGAATTAAATTCAAATGACACAATGCCGACTTAAGTACAAGATGACTGACACTCTAATTATCTATGATTTGAACCTCTCCTGTGAGTCCAGTTTTAGATTCCGATGCTTCACTTCAGGTTTACTGTATAACTTGGACCTTCTTATTGACGATGAAACACGGAATATGAATCCGAATTTAATACAAAAGGCACAATGCCGACTTACTACAAAAGGACTGACAATATAACTTTCTATGATTTGAAACTCTCCTGTGAGTCCAGTTTTAGATTCCGATGCTTCTCTTCAGGTTTACTGTATCCGTTGGACCTTCTTATTGACGATGAAACACAGAAATTGCATCGGAAATTTATAAAAAAGCACAATGCCGACTTAAGTAAAAGAGGACTAACACTCTCTCATCTGATGATTTGAATCTCTCCTGTGAGTCCAGTATTAGATTCCGATCCTTCACTTCAGGTTTACTGTATACCTTGCACCTTCTTATTGACGATGAAACACAGAAATTGCATCGGAATTAAATTCAAAAGCCACAATGCCGACTTAAGTACAAGAGGAATGACACTCTAACTCTCTATGATTTGAACCTCTCCTGTGAGTCCAGTTTTAGATTCCGATGCTTCACTTCAGGTTTACTGTATACCTTGGACCTTCTTATTGACGATTAAACACAGAAATTGCATCCGAATTTAATACAAGAGGCACAACTCCGACTTAAGTACAAGAGGACTGACACTCTCATTTTCTATGATTTGAACCTCTTCTGTGAGCCCAGTTTTAGATTCCGATGCGTCACTTCAGGTTTACCGTATCCCTTGGACCTTCTTATTGACGATGAAACACGGAAATTGCATCGGAATTAAATTCAAAAGGCACAATGCCGACTTAAGTACAAGAGGACTGACACTCTAACTATCAATGATTTGAAACCCTCCTGTGAGTCCAGTTTTAGATTCCGATGCTTCACTTCAGGTTTTCTGTATCCCTTGGACCTTCTTATTGAAGATGAAACACAGAAATTGCATCGGAATTTAATACAAAAGGCACAATGCCGGCTTAAGTAAAAGAGGACTGACACTCTCTCTTAATATGATTTGAACCTCTCCTGTGAGTCCAGTTTTAGATTCCGATGCTGCACTTCAGGTTTACTATATACCTTGCACCTTCTTACTGACGATGAAACACAGAAATTGCATCGGAATTAAATTCAAAAGCCACAATGCCGACTTAAGTACAAGAGGACTGACACTCTAACTCTCTATGATTTGAACCTCTCCTGTGAGTCCAGTTTTAGATTCCGATGCTTTATTTCAGGTTTACTGTATCCCTTGGACCTTCTTATAGACGATGAAACACAGAAATTGCATCCGAATTTAGTACAAAAGGCACAATGCCGACTTAAGTACAAGAGGCCTGACACTCTCGTTTTCTATGATTTGAACCTCTCCTGTCAGTCCAGTTTTAGTTTCCGATGCTTCTCTTCAGGTTTGCTGTATCCCTTGGACCTTCTTATTGACTATGAAACACAGAATTTGCATCGGAATTAAATTCAAAAGGCACAATGCCGACTTAAGTACAAGAGGACTGACACTCTAACTCTCTATGATTTGAACCTCTCCTGTGAGTCCAGTTTTAGATTCCGATGGTTCACTTCAGATTTACTGTATACCTTGCACCTTCTTATTGTCGATGAAACACAGAAATTGCATCGGAATTAAATTCAAATGACACAATGCCGACTTAAGTACAAGATGACTGACACTCTAATTATCTATGATTTGAACCTCTCCTGTGAGTCCAGTTTTAGATTCCGATGCTTCACTTCAGGTTTACTGTATACCTTGCACCTTCTTATTGTCGATGAAACACAGAAATTGCATCGGAATTAAATTCAAATGACACAATGCCGACTTAAGTACAAGATGACTGACACTCTAATTATCTATGATTTGAACCTCTCCTGTGAGTCCAGTTTTAGATTCCGATGCTTCGCTTCAGGTTTACTGTACAACTTGGACCTTCTTATTGACGATGAAACACGGAATATGAATCCGAATTTAATACAAAAGGCACAATGCCGACTTACTACAAAAGGACTGACAATATAACTTTCTATGATTTGAAACTCTCCTGTGAGTCCAGTTTTAGATTCCGATGCTTCTCTTCAGGTTTACTGTATCCCTTGGACCTTCTTATTGACGATGAAACACAGAAATTGCATCGGAAATTAATAAAAAAGCACAATGCCGACTTAAGTAAAAGAGGACTAACACTCTCTCATCTGATGATTTGAATCTCTCCTGTGAATCCAGTTTTAGATTCCGATGCTTCACTTCAGGTTTACTGTATACCTTGCACCTTCTTATTGACGATGAAGCACAGAAATTGCATCGGAATTAAATTCAAAAGCCACAATGCCGACTTAAGTACAAGAGGAATGACACTCTAACTCTCTATGATTTGAACCTCTCCTGTGAGTCCAGTTTTAGATTCCGATGCTTCACTTCAGGTTTACTGTATACCTTGGACCTTCTTATTGACGATTAAACACAGAAATTGCATCCGAATTTAATACAAGAGGCACAACTCCGACTTAAGTACAAGAGGACTGACACTCTCATTTTCTATGATTTGAACCTCTTCTGAGAGCCCAGTTTTAGATTCCGATGCGTCACTTCAGGTTTACCGTATCCCTTGGACCTTCTTATTGACGATGAAACACGGAAATTGCATCGGAATTAAATTCAAAAGGCACAATGCCGACTTAAGTACAAGAGGACTGACACTCTAACTATCAATGATTTGAAACCCTCGTGTGAGTCCAGTTTTAGATTCCGATGCTTCACTTCAGGTTTTCTGTATCCCTTGGACCTTCTTATTGAAGATGAGACACAGAAATTGCATCGGAATTTAATACAAAAGGCACAATGCCGACTTAAGTAAAAGAGGACTGACACTCTCTCTTAATATGATTTGAACCTCTCCTGTGAGTCCAGTTTTAGATTCCGATGCTTCACTTCAGGTTTACTATATACCTTGCACCTTCTTACTGACGATGAAACACAGAAATTGCATCGGAATTAAATTGAAAAGGCACAATGCCGACTTAAGTACAAGAGGACTGACACTCTAACTCTCTATGATTTGAACCTCTCCTGTGAGTCCAGTTTTAGATTCCGATGGTTCACTTCAGGTTTACTGTATACCTTGCACCTTCTTATTGTCGATGAAACACAGATTTTGCATCGGAATTAAATTAAAATGACACAATGCCGACTTAAGTACAAGATGACTGACGCTCTAACTATCTATGATGTGAACCTCTCCTGTGAGTCCAGTTTAAGATTCCGATGCTTCACTTTAGGTTTACTGTATACCTTGCACCTTCTTATTGACGATGAAACACAGAAATTGCATCGGAATTAAATTCAAAAATCACAATGCTGACTTAAGTACAAGGGGACTGACACCCTAACTTTATATGATTTGAATCTCTCCTGTGAGTCCAGTTTGAGATTCCGATGCTTCACTTCAATTTTACTGTATACTTTGCACCTTCTTATTGACGATGAAACACAGAAATTGCATCTGAATTTAATACAAAAGGCACAATGCCGACGTTAGTACAAGAGGACTGACACACGCCCTTTCTATGATTTGGACCCCTTCTGTGAGTCCAGTTTTAGATTCCGATGCTTCACCTCAGGTTTACTGTATCCCTTGGAACTTCTTATTGACGATGAAACACAATAATTGCATCGGAATTAAATTCAAAAGACACAATGCCGACTTAAGTACAAGAGGACTGACACTTAAACTATCTATGATTTGAACCTCTCCTGTGAGTCCAGCTTTAGATTCCGATGCTTCACTTCAGGTTTACTGTATCCCTTGGACCTTCTTATTGACGATTAAACACAGAAATTGAATCGGAATTTAATACAAAAGGCACAATGCCGACTTAAGTAGAAGAGGACTAACACTCTCTCTTCCTATGATTTGAACCTCTCCTGTGAGTCCAGTTTTAGATTCCGATGCTTCACTTCAGGTTTACTGTATACCTTGTACCTTGTTATTGACGATGAAACACAGAAATTGCATCGGAATTAAATTCAAAAGATACAATGCCGACTTAAGTACAAGAGGACTGACACTCTAACTATCTATGATTTGAACCTCTCCTGTGGGTCCAGTTTTAGATTCCGATGCTTCATTTCAGGTTTACTGTATCCCTTGGACCTTCTTATAGACGATGAAACACAGAAATTGCATCCGAATTTAATACAAAAGGCACAATGCCGACTTAAGTACGAGAGGCCTGACACTCTCGTTTTCTATGATTTGAACCTCTCCTGTCAGTCCAGTTTTAGTTTCCGATGCTTCTCTTCAGGTTTACTGTATCCCTATGACCTTCTTATTGACGATGAAACACAGAATTTGCATCGGAATTAAATTCAAAAGGCACAATGCCGACTTAAGTACAAGAGGTCTGACACTCTAACTCTCTATGATTTGAACCTCTCCTGTGAGTCCAGTTTTAGATTCCGATGGTTCACTTCAGATTTACTGTATACCTTGCACCTTCTTATTGTCGATGAAACACAGAAATTGCATCGGAATTAAATTCAAATGACACAATGCCGACTTAAGTACAAGATGACTGACACTCTAATTATCTATGATTTGAACCTCTCCTGTGAGTCCAGTTTTAGATTCCGATGCTTCACTTCAGGTTTACTGTATACCTTGCACCTTCTAATGGACGATGAAACACAGAAATTTATCGGAATTAAATTCAAAAATCACAATGCCGACTTAAGTACAAGAGGACTGACACTCTAGCTATATATGATTTGAACCTCTCCTGTGAGTCCAGTTTTAGATTTCAATGCTTCACTTCAGGTTTACTGTATAACTTGGACCTTCTTATTGACGATGAAACACGGAATATGCATCCGAATTTAATACAAAAGGCACAATGCCGACTTACTACAAAAGGACTGACAATATAACTTTCTATGATTTGAAACTCTCCTGTGAGTCCAGTTTTAGATTCCGATGCTTCTCTTCCGGTTTACTGTATCCCTTGGACCTTCTTATTGACGATGAAACACAGAAATTGCATCGGAAATTAATAAAAAAGCACAATGCCGACTTAAGTAAAAGAGGACTAACACTCTCTCATCTGATGATTTGAATCTCTCCTGTGAGTCCAGTTTTAGATTCCGATGCTTCACTTCAGGTTTACTGTATACCTTGCACCTTCTTATTGACGATGAAACACAGAAATTGCATCGGAATTAAATTCAAAAGCCACAATGCCGTCTTAAGTACAAGAGGAATGACACTCTAACTCTCTATGATTTGAACCCCTCCTGTGAGTCCAGTTTTAGATTCCGATGCTTCACTTCAGGTTTACTGTATACCTTGGAGCTTCTTATTGACGATTAAACACAGAAATTGCATCCGAATTTAATACAAGAGGCACAACTCCGACTTAAGTACAAGAGGACTGACACTCCCATTTTCTATAATTTGAACCTCTTCTGTGAGCCCAGTTTTAGATTCCGATGCGTCACTTCAGGTTTACCGTATCCCTTGGACCTTCTTATTGACGATGAAACACGGAAATTGCATCGGAATTAAATTCAAAAGGCACAATGCCGACTTAAGTACAAGAGGACTGACACTTTAACTATCAATGATTTGAAACCCTCCTGTGAGTCCAGTTTTAGATTCCGATGCTTCACTTCAGGATTTCTGTATCCTATGGACCTTCTTATTGAAGATGAAACACAGAAATTGCATCGGAATTTAATACAAAAGGCACAATGCCGACTTAAGTAAAAGAGGACTGACACTCTCTCTTAATATGATTTGAACCTCTCCTGTGAGTCCAGTTTTAGATTCCGATGCTTCACTTCAGGTTTACTATATACCTTGCACCTTCTTACTGACGATGAAACACAGAAATTGCATCGGAATTAAATTGAAAAGGCACAATGCCGACTTAAGTACAAGAGGACTGACACTCTAACTCTCTATGATTTGAACCTCTCCTGTGAGTCCAGTTTTAGATTCCGATGGTTCACTTCAGGTTTACTGTATACCTTGCACCTTCTTATTGTCGATGAAACACAGATTTTGCATCGGAATTAAATTAAAATGACACAATGCCGACTTAAGTACAAGATGACTGACACTCTAACTATCTATGATTTGAACCTCTCCTGTGAGTCCAGTTTAAGATTCCGATGCTTCACTTCAGGTTTACTGTATACCTTGCACCTTCTTATTGACGATTAAACACAGAAATTGCATCGGAATTAAATTCAAAAATCACAATGCTGACTTAAGTACAAGGGGACTGACACTCTAACTTTATAAGATTTGAATCTCTCCTGTGAGTCCAGTTTGAGATTCCGATGCTTCACTTCAGTTTTACTGTACACTTTTACCATCTTATTGACGATGAAACACAGAAATTGCATCTGAATTAATACAAAAGGCACAATGCCGACGTTAGTACAAGAGGACTGACACTCGCTCTTTCTATGATTTGAACCCCTTCTGTGAGTCCAGTTTTAGATTCCGATGCTTCACTTCAGGTTTACTGTATCCCTTGCATTTTCTTATTGACGATGAGACACAGAAATTGCATCCGAATTTAATACAAAAGGCACAATGCGGGTTAAGTACAAGAGGACTGACACTCTCTCTTTCTATGACTGGAACCTCTTATGTGAGTTCAGTTTTAGATTCCGATGCTTCACTTCAGGTATACTGTATCCCTTGGACCTTCTTATTGACGATGAAATACAGAAATTGCATCCGAATTTAATACAAAAGGCACAATGCCGTCTTAAGTACAAGCGGATTGACACTCTCTTATTTCTATGATTTGAACCTCTCCTGTGAGTCCAGTTTTAGATTCCGATGCTTCACTTCACGTTTACTGTATCCCTTGGACCTTCTTATTGACGGTGAAACACAGAAATTGCATCGGAATTAAATTCAAAAAGCACAATGCCGACTTAAGTACAAGAGGACTGACACTCTAACTTTCTCAGATTTGAACATCTCCTGTCAGTCCAGTTTAAGATTCCGATGCTTAACTTCAGGTTTACTGTATACCTTGCACCTTATTATTGACGATGAAACACAGAAATTGCAGCGGAATTAAATTCAAAAGGCACAATGCCGACTTAAGTACAAGAGGACTGACACTCTAACTTTCTCAGATTTGAACCTCTCCTGTGAGTCCAGTTTTAGATTCCGATGCCTCACATCAGGTTTACTGTATACCTCGGACCTTCTCATTGACGATGAAACACAGAAATTGCATCCGAAATTCATACAAAAGGCACAATGACGACCTAAGTACAAAAGGACTGACACTCTAACTTTCTATGATTTGAACCTCTCCTGTGAGTCCTATTTTAATTTCCGATGCTTCACTTCAGGTTTACTGTATCCCTTGGACCTTCTTATTGACGATGGAACACAGAGTTTGCATCCGAATTTAAAAAAAAAACGCAAAATGACGTCTTAAGTACAAGAGGACTGACACTTTAACTTTCTATCATGTGAACATCTCCTGTGAGTGCAGTTTTAGATTCTGATGCTCCACTTCAGGTTTACTGTATCCCTTGGACCTTCGTATTGGCGATGAAACACAGAAATTGCATCCGAATTTAATACAAAAGGCACAATGCCGGCTTAAGTACAAGAGGACTGACACTCTCACTTTCTATGATTTGAACCTCTCCTGTAAGTCCAGCTTTAGATTCCGAAACTTCACATCAAGTTTACTGTATACCTTGCACCTTCTTATTGACGATGAAACACAGAAATTGCATCCGAATTTAATACGAAAGGCACAATGCCGACTAAAGTAAAAGAGGACTGACACTCTAACTGTCTATGTTTTGAACCTCTCCTGTGAGTCCAGTTTTAGATTCCGATGCTTCACTTCAGGTGTACTGTATACCTTGGACCTTCTTATTGACGATGGAACACAGAGTTTGCATCCGAATTTAATAAAAAACGCAAAATGACGTCTTAAGTACAAGAGGACTGACACTTTGACTTTCTATCATTTGAACTTCTCCTGTGAGTGCAGTTTTAGATTCCGATGCTCCACTTCAGGTTTACTGTATCCCTTGGACCTTCGTATTGACGATGAAACACAGAAATTGCATCCGAATTTAATACAAAAGGCACAATGCCGACTTAAGTACAAGAGGACTGACACTCTCACTTTCTATGATATGAACCTCTCCTGTAAGTCCAGCTTTAGATTGCGAAACTTCACATCAAGTTTACTGTATACCTTGCACCTTCTTATTGACGATGAAACACAGAAATTGCATCCGAATTTAATACGAAACTCACAATGCCGACTAAAGTAAAAGAGGACTGACACTCCCTCTTTCTGTGATTTGAACCTCCCCTGTCAGTCCAGTTTTAGATTCCGATGCTTCTCTTCTTGTTTACTGTACACCTTGCACCTTCTTATTGACGATGAAACACAGACATTGCATGGGAAAGAAATTCAAAAGGCACAATGCCGACTTAAGTACAAGAGTACTGACACACTAACTTTCTAAGATTTGAACCTCTCCTGTGAGTCCAGTGTTAGATTCCGATGCTTCACTTTAGGTTTACTGTATACCTTGGACCGTCTCATTGACGATGAAACGCAGAAATTGCATCCGAATGTTATACAAAAGGCGCAATGCCGACTTAAGTACAAGAGGACTGACATTCTAACTTTCTATGATTTCAACCTCTCCTGTGAGTCTAGTTTTAGATTGCGATGCTTCACTTCAGGTTTAGTGTAACCCTTGGACCTTCTTATTGACGATGATACATAAAAATTGCATCCGAATTTGATACAAAAGGCACAATGCCGACTGAAGTACAAGAGCACTGACACTCTCACTTTCTGTGATTTGAACCTCTCCTGTGAGTCCAGTTTTAGATTCCGATGCGTCATTTCAGGTTAGCTGTATACCTTGCACCTTCATATTGACGATGAAACAAGGAAATTGCATCGGAATTAAATTCAAAAGGCTCAATGCCGACTTAAGTACAAGAGGACTGACACTCCAACTAACTATGATTTGAACCTCTCCTGTGAATCCAGTTATAGATTCCGATGCTTCACTTCAGGTTCACTGTATCCCTGGGACCTTCTTATTGACGATGAAACACAGAAATTGCATCCGAATTTAATACCAAAGGCACAATGCCGACTTAAGAAAAGAGGACTGACACTCCCCCTTTCTGTGATTTGAACCTCTCCTGTCAGTCCAGTTTTAGATTCCGATGCTTCTCTTCATGTTTACTGTACACCTTGCACCTTCTTATTGACGATGAAACTCAGACATTGCATGGGAAATAAATTCAAAAGGCACAATGCCGACTTAAGTAAAAGCGGACTGACACTCTCACTTTCTGTGATTTGAACCTCTCTTGTGAGTCAAGTTTTAGATTCCGATGATTCACTTCAGGTTTACTGTATATCATGCACCTTCTTATTGACGATGAAACACAGAAATTGCATCGGAATTAAATTCAAAAGGCACAATGCCGACTTAAGTACAAGAGGACTGACACTCTAACCCTCTATGATTTGAACCTCTCCTGTCAGTCCAGTTTTAGATTCCGATGCTTCACATCAGGCTTACTGTATACCTTGCACCTTCTTATTGACGATGAAACACAGGCATTGCATCGGAATTAAATTCAAAAGGCACAATGCCGACTTAATACAAGATGACTGACACTCTCCCTTTCTATGATTTGGACCTCTCCTGTTAGTCCAGTTTTAGATTGCGATGATTCACTTCGGGTTTACTGTATCCCTTGGACCTTCTTATTGACGACAAAACACAGAAATTGCATCCGAATTTAATACAAAAGGCACAATGCCGACTTAAGTACAAGAGGAGTGACACTCTCACTTTCTATGATTTGAACCTCTCCTGTAAGTCCAGCTTTAGATTCCGAAACTTCACATCAAGGTTACTGTATTCCTTGCACCTTCTTATTGACGATGAAACACAGAAATTGCATCCGATTTTAATACGAAAGGCACAATGCCGACTTAAGAAAAGAGGACTGACACTCCCCCTTTCTGTGATTTGAACCTCTCCTGACAGTCCAGTTTTAGATTCCGATGCTTCTCTTCATGTTTACTGTACACCTTGCACCTTCTTATTGACGATGAAACTCAGACATTGCATGGGAAATAAATTCAAAAGGCACAATGCCGACTTAAGCACAAGTGGACTGACACTCTAACTTTCTATGTTTTCAACCTCTCCTGTGAGTCTAGTTTTAGATTGCGATGCTTCACTTCAGGTTTAGTGTATCCCTTGGACCTTCTTCTTGACGATGAAACATAGAAATTGCATCCGAATTTGATACAAAAGGCACAATGCCGACTGAAGTACAAAAGCACTGACACTCTCACTTTCTGTGATTTGAACCTCTCCTGTGAGTCCAGTTTTAGATTCCGATGCTTCACTTCAGGTTTACTGTATCCCTTGGACCTTCTTATTGACGATGAAACACAGAAATTGCATCCGAATTTAATACAAAAAGCACAATGCCGACTTAAGTAAAAGCGGACTGACACTCTCACTTTCTGTGATTTGAACCTCTCCTGTGAGTCCAGTTTTAGATTCCGATGCTTCACTTCCGGTTTACTGTATACCTTGCACCTTCTTATTGACGAAGAAACACAGAAATTGAATCGGAATTAAATTCAAAAGGCACAATGCCGACATAATTACAAGAGGACAACCACTCTAATTTTCTAAGATTTGACCCTCTCTTGTGAGTCCAGTTTTAGATTCCGATGATTCACTTCAGGTTTACTGTATATCATGCACCTTCGTATTGACGATGAAACACAGAAATTGCATCGGAATTAAATTCAAAAGGCACAATGCCGACTTAAGTACAAGAGGACTGACACTCTAACCCTCTATGATTTGAACCTCTCCTGTCAGTCCAGTTTTAGATTCCGATGCTTCACTTCAGGTTTACTGTATACCTTGCACCTTCTTATTGACGATGAAACACAGGAATTGCATCGGAATTAAATTCAAAAGGCACAATGCCGACTTAATACAAGATGACTGACACTCTCCCTTTCTATGATTTGGACCTCTCCTGTGAGTCCAGTTTTAGATTGCGATGATTCACTTCGGGTTTACGGTATCCCTTGGACCTTCTTATTGACGATAAAACACAGAAATTGCATCCGAATTTAATACAAAAGGCACAATGCCGACTTAAGTACAAGAGGAGTGACACTCTCACTTTCTATGATTTGAACCTCTCCTGTAAGTCCAGCTTTAGATTCCGAAACTTCACATCAAGTTTACTGTATACCTTGCACTTTCTTATTGACGATGAAACACAGAAATTGCATCCGAATTTAATACGAAAGGCACAATGCCGACTTAAGAAAAGAGGACTGACACTCCCCCTTTCTGTAATTTGAACCTCTCCTGTCAGTCCAGTTTTAGATTCCGATGCTTCTCTTCATGTTTACTGTACACCTTGCACCTTCTTATTGACGATGAAACTCAGACATTGCATTGGAAATAAATTCAAAAGGCACAATGCCGACTTAAGTACAAGAGGACTGACACTCTAACTTTCTATGATTTCAACCTCTCCTGTGAGTCTAGTTTTAGATTGCGATGCTTCACTTCAGGTTTAGTGTATTCCTTCGACCTTCTTCTTGACGATGAAACATAGAAATTGCATCCGAATTTGATACAAAAGGCACAATGCCGACTGAAGTAGAAAAGCACTGACACTCTCACTTTCTGTGATTTGAACCTCTCCTGTGAGTCCAGTTTTAGATTCCGATGCTTCACTTCAGGTTTACTGTATCCCTTGGACCTTCTTATTGACGATGAAACACAGAAATTGCATCCGAATTTAATACAAAAAGCACAATGCCGACTTAAGTAAAAGCGGACTGACACTCTCACTTTCTGTGATTTGAACCTCTCCTGTGAGTCCAGTTTTAGATTCCGATGCTTCACTTCCGGTTTACTGTATACCTTACACCTTCTTATTGACGATGAAACACAGAAATTGAATCGGAATTAAATTCAAAAAGCACAATGCCGACTTAAGTACAAGAGGACAACCACTCTAATTTTCTAAGCATTGAACCTCTCCTGTGAGTCCAGTTTTAGATTCCGATGCTTCACTTAAGGTTTACCGTATAACTTGCACCTTCTTATTGACGATGAAACACAGAGATTGCTTCGGAATTAATGCAAATGTCACAATGCCGACTTAAGTACAAGAGGACTGACACTCTCCGTTTCCATGATTTGAACCTCTCCTGTGAGTGCAGTTTTAAATTCCGATGCTTCACTTCAGGTTTACTGTATCCCTTGGACCTTCTTATTGACGATGAAACACAGAATTTACATCCGAATTTAATACAAAAGGAACCATGCCGACTTAAGTAAAAGAGGACTGACACTCTAATTTTCTATGATTTGATTCTCTCCTGTGAGTCCAGTTTTAGATTCCGATGCTTCACTTTAGGTTTACTGTATCCCTTGGACCTTCTTGTTTACGATGAAACACAGAGTTTGCATCCGAATTTAATACAAAAGGCACAATGCCGACTTAAGCACAAGAGGACTGACACACTAACTTTCTTTGATTTGAACCGGTCCTGTGAATCCAGTTTTAGATTCCGATGCTTCACTTCAGGTTTACTGTATTCCTAGGACCTTCTTATTGACGATGAAACACAGAAATTGCATCCGAGTTTAATACAAAAGGAACAATGCCGACTTAAGTACAAAAGGACTGACACTCTCACTTTCTTTGATTTGAACCTCTCCTGTGGACCAGTTTTAGATTCCGATGCTTCTCTTTAGGTTTACTGTATACCTTGGACCTTCTTATTGACGATGAAACACAGAAATTGCAGCCGAACTTAATACAAAAGGCACAATGCCGACTTAAGTAAAAGAGGGCTGACAATCTCACTTTCTGTCATTTCAACCTCTCCTGTGAAGTCAGATTTGGATTCCGATCCTTCACTTCAGGTTTACTGTATACCTTGGACCTTCTTATTGACGATGAGACACAGAAATTGCATCCGAATTTAATACAAAAGGCACAATGCCGGCTTAAGCGCAAGAAGACTGACACTCTAACTTTCTATGATTTGAACTTCTCCTGTGAATGCAGTGTTAGATTTCGATGCTTCACTTTAGGTTTACTGTATACCTTGGACCTTCTTATTGACGATGAAACACAGAAATTTCATCCGAATTTAATACAAAAAGCACAATGCCGACTTAAGTAAAAGAGGACTGACACTCTCACTTTCTATGATTTGAACCTCTCCTGTGGACCAGTTTCAGATTCCATTGCTTCACTCTAGATTTACTGTATACCTTGGATCTTCTTATTGACGATGAAACACAGAAATTGCATCCAAAATTAATACAAAAGTCACAATGCCGACTGAAGTAAAAGAGGGTTGACACTCTCACTTTCTGTGATTTGAACCTCTCCTGTGAGTCCAGATTTAGATTCCGATGCTTCACTTCAGGTTTACTGTATCATTTGGAACTTCGTATTGACGATGAAACACAGGAATTGCATCCGAATTTAATACAAAAGGGACAATGCCGACTTAAGTAAAAGAGGACTGACAGTCTCATTTTCTATGATTTGAACCTCTAATGTGAGTCCAGTTCTAGATTCCTATGCTTCACTTCAGGTTTACTGTATACCTTGGACCTTCTTTTTGACGATGAAACACATAAATTGCATCCGAATTTAATACAAAAGGGACAATGCCGACTTAAGTAAAAGAGGACTGACACTCTCACTTTCTGTGATTTGAACCTCTCCTGTGAGTCCAGATTTAGATTCCGATGCTTCACTTAAGGTTTACTGTATACCTTGGACCTTTTTATTGACGATGAGACACAGAAATTGCATCCGAATTTAAAACAAAAGGCACAATGCCGACTTAAGTACAAGAGAACCGACACTCTAACTGGCTAAGTTTTGAACCTCTCCTGTGAGTTCAGTTTTAGATTCCGATGCTTCACTTTATGTTTACTGTACCCCTTGGACCTTCTTGTTTACGATGAAACACAGAGTTTGCATCCGAATTTAATACAAAATGCTCAATGCCGCCTTAAGTAGAAGAGGACTGACACTCTAACTGTCTTTTATTTGAACCTCTCCTGTGGGTCCAGTTTTAGATTCCGATGCTTCACTTAAGGTTTACTGTATACCTTGGACCTTTTTATTGACGATGAGACACAGAAATTGCTTCCGAATTTAATACAAAAGGCACAATGCCGACGTAAGCACAAGAGGACTGAAACACTAACTTTCTTTGATTTGAACCGGTCCTGTGAATCCAGTTTTAGATTCCGATGCTTCACTTCAGGTTTACTGTATTCCTTGGACCTTCTTATTGACGATGAAACACAGAAATTGCATCCGAGTTTAATACAAAACTCACAATGCCGACTTAAGTACAAGAGGACTGACACTCTCACTTTCTGTGATTTGAACCTCTCCTGTGGACCAGTTTTAGATTCCGACGCTTCCCTTTAGGTTTACTGTATACTTTGGACCATCTTATTGGCGATGAAACACGGAAATTGCATTCGAATTTAATACAAAAGTCACAATGCCGACTTAAGTAAAAGAGGGCTGACACTCTCACTTTCTGTGATTTAACCTCTCCTGTGAGTCCAGATTTAGATTCCGATCCTTCAGGTTTACTGTATACCTTGGACCTTCTTATTGACGATGAGACACAGAAATTGCATCCGAATTTAATACAAAAGGCACAATGCCGACTTAAGCGCAAGAAGACTGACTCTCTTTCTATGATTTGAACTTCTCCTTTGAATCCAGTTTTAGATTCCGATGCTTCACTTCGGGTTTACTGTATCCCTTGTACCTTCTTATTGACGATGAAACACAGAAATTGCATCCGAATTTATTACAAAAGGCACAATGCCGACTTAAGTACAAGAGGACTGACACTCTCACTTTCTATGAATTGAACCTCTCCTGTGGACAAGTTTAACATTCTGATGCTTCACTTTAGGTTTACTGTATCCTTTGGACCTTCTTATTGACGATGAAACACAGAAATTTCATCCGAATTTAATACAAAAATCACAATGCCGACTTAAGTAAAAGAGGACAGACACTCTCACTTTCTATGATTTGAGCCTCTCCTTTGGAACAGTTTTAGATTCCGATGCTTCACTTTAGGTTTACTGTATACCTTGGACCTTCTTATTGACGATGAAACACAGAAATTGCATCCGAATTTAATACAAAAATCACAATGCCGACTTAAGTAAAAGAGGACAGACACTCTCACTTTCTATGATTTGAGCCTCTCCTTTGGAACAGTTTTAGATTCCGATGCTTCACTTTAGGTTTACTGTATACCTTGCACCTTCTTATTGACGATGAAACACAGAAATTGCATCGGAATTTAATACAAATGGCACAATGCCGACATAATTACAAGAGGACTGACGCTCTAACTTACTATGATTTGAACCTCTCCTGTGAGTCCACCTTTAGATTCCGATACTTCACTTCAGGTTTACTGTATCCCTAGGACCTTCTTATTGACGATGAAATACAGAAATTGCATCAGAATTTAAAACAAAAGGCACAGTGCGACTTAAGATCAAGACTACCGACACTCTACCTGTCTATGTTTTGAACCTCTCCTGTGAGTCCAGTTTTAGATTCCGATGCTTCACTTCAGGTTTACTGTATCCCTTGGACCTTCTTATTTACGATGAAACACAGAGTTTGCATCCGAATTTAATACAAAATGCCCAATGCCGACTTAAGTACAAGAGGACTGACACTCTAACTTTCTTTTATTTGAACCTCTCCTGTGGGTCCAGTTTTAGATTCCGATGCTTCACTTCGGGTTTACTGTATCCCTTGGACCTTCTTATTGACGATGAAACACAGAAATTGCAACCGAATTTAATACAAAAGGCACAATACTGACTTAAGTACAAGAGGACTGACAACTCACTTTCTATGATTTCAACCTCTCCTGTGGACCAGTTTTAGATTCTGATGCTTCACTTTATGTTTACTGTATACCTTGGACCTTCTTATTGACGATGAAACACAGAAATTGCATCCGAATTTAATACAAAAGGCACAATGCCGACTTAAGTAAGAGAGGGCTGACACTCTCACTTTCTGTGATATGAACCTCTCCTGTGAGTCCAGTTTTAGATTCCGATGCTTCACTTCAGGTTTACTGTATACCTTGCACTTTCATATTGACGATGAAACACAGAAATTGCATCTGAATTAAATTCAAAATGCACAATGCGGACTTAAGTAGAAGAGGACTGACACTCTAACTTTCTAAGAATTGAACCTCTCCTGTGAGTCCAGTTTTAGATTCCGATGCTTCACTTAAGGTTTACCGTATAACTTGCACCTTCTTATTGACGATGAAACACAGAAATTGCTTCGGAATTAAATTCAAATGTCACAATGCCGACTTAAGTACAAGAGGACTGACACTCTCAATTTCCATGATATGAACCTCTCCTGTGAGTGCAATTTTAAATTCCGATGCTTCACTTCAGGTTTACTGTATCCCTTGTACCTTCTTATTGACGATGAAACACAGATATTACATCCGAATTTAATACAAAAGGAACCATGCCGACTTAAGTAAAAGAGGACTGACACTCTAATTTTCTATGATTTGAATCTCTCCTGTGAGTCCAGTTTTAGATTCCGATGCTTCACTTTAGGTTTACTGTACCCCTTGGACCTTCTTATTGACGATGAAACACAGAAATTGCAGCTGAACTTAATACAAAAGGCACAATGCCGACTGAAGTAAAAGAGGGCTGACAATCTCACTTTCTGTGATTTCAACCTCTCCAGTGAGGCCAGATTTAGATTCCGATCCTTCACTTCAGGTTTACTGTATACCTTGGCCCTTCTTATTGACGATGAGACACAGAAATTGCATCCGAATTTAATACAAAAGGCACAATGCCGACTTAAGCGCAAGAAGACTGACACTCTAACTTTCTATGATTTGAACTTCTCCTGTGAATCCAGTGTTAGATTCCGATACTTCACTTCGGGTTTACTGTATCCCTTGGACCTTCTTATTGACGATGAAAGACAGAAATTGCATCCGAATTTAATACAAAAGTCACAATGCCGACTTAAGTAAAAGAGGGTTGACACTCTCACTTTCTGTGATCTGAACCTCTCCTGTGAGTCCAGATTTAGATTCCGATGCTTCACTTCAGGTTTACTGTATCATTTGGAACTTCGTATTGACGATGTAACACAGAAATTGCATCCGAATTTTATACAAAAGGCACAATGCCGACTTAAGTAAAAGAGGACTGACACTCTCATTTTCTATGATTTGAACCTCTAATGTGAGTCCAGTTTTAGATTCCTATGCTTCACTTCAGGTTTACTGTATACCTTGGACCTTCTTTTTGACGATGAAACACATAAATTGCATACGAATTTAATACAAAAGGGACAATGCCGACTTAAGTAAAAGAGGACTGACACTCTCACTTTCTGTGATTTGAACCTCTCCTGTGAGTCCAGATTTAGATTCCGATGCTTCACTTACGGTTTATTGTTTACCTTGGACCTTTTTATTGACGATGAGACACAGATATTGCATCCGAATTTAAAACAAAAGGCACAATGCCGACTTAAGTACAAGAGAACCGACACTCTAACTGGCTAAGTTTTGAACCTCTCCTGTGAGTTCAGTTTTAGATTCCGATGCTTCACTTTAGGTTTACTGTACCCCTTGGACCTTCTTGTTTACGATGAAACACAGAGTTTGCATCCGAATTTAATACAAAATGCTCAATGCCGCCTTAAGTAGAAGAGGACTGACACTCTAACTGTCTTTTATTTGAACCTCTCCTGTGGGTCCAGTTTTAGATTCCGATGCTTCACTTAAGGTTTACTGTATACCTTGGACCTTTTTATTGACGATGAGACACAGAAATTGCTTCCGAATTTAATACAAAAGGCACAATGCCGACTTAAGTACAAGAGAACCGACACTCTAACTGTCTAAGTTTTGAACCTCTCATGTGAGTCCAGTTTTAGATTCCGATGCTTCACTTTAGGTTTACTGTATCCCTTGGACCTTCTTGTTTACGATGAAACACAGAGTTTGCATCCGAATTTAATACAAAAGGCACAATGCCGACGTAAGCACAAGAGGACTGAAACACTAACTTTCTTTGATTTGAACCGGTCCTGTGAATCCAGTTTTAGATTCCGATGCTTCACTTCAGGTTTACTGTATTCCTTGGACCTTCTTATTGACGATGAAACACAGAAATTGCATCCGAGTTTAATACAAAACTCACAATGCCGACTTAAGTACAAGAGGACTGACACTCTCACTTTCTGTGATTTGAACCTCTCCTGTGGACCAGTTTTAGATTCCGACGCTTCCCTTTAGGTTTACTGTATACTTTGGACCATCTTATTGGCGATGAAACACGGAAATTGCATTCGAATTTAATACAAAAGTCACAATGCCGACTTAAGTAAAAGAGGGCTGACACTCTCACTTTCTGTGATTTAACCTCTCCTGTGAGTCCAGATTTAGATTCCGATCCTTCAGGTTTACTGTATACCTTGGACCTTCTTATTGACGATGAGACACAGAAATTGCATCCGAATTTAATACAAAAGGCACAATGCCGACTTAAGCGCAAGAAGACTGACTCTCTTTCTATGATTTGAACTTCTCCTTTGAATCCAGTTTTAGATTCCGATGCTTCACTTCGGGTTTACTGTATCCCTTGTACCTTCTTATTGACGATGAAACACAGAAATTGCATCCGAATTTATTACAAAAGGCACAATGCCGACTTAAGTACAAGAGGACTGACACTCTCACTTTCTATGAATTGAACCTCTCCTGTGGACAAGTTTAACATTCTGATGCTTCACTTTAGGTTTACTGTATCCTTTGGACCTTCTTATTGACGATGAAACACAGAAATTTCATCCGAATTTAATACAAAAATCACAATGCCGACTTAAGTAAAAGAGGACAGACACTCTCACTTTCTATGATTTGAGCCTCTCCTTTGGAACAGTTTTAGATTCCGATGCTTCACTTTAGGTTTACTGTATACCTTGGACCTTCTTATTGACGATGAAACACAGAAATTGCATCCGAATTTAATACAAAAATCACAATGCCGACTTAAGTAAAAGAGGACAGACACTCTCACTTTCTATGATTTGAGCCTCTCCTTTGGAACAGTTTTAGATTCCGATGCTTCACTTTAGGTTTACTGTATACCTTGCACCTTCTTATTGACGATGAAACACAGAAATTGCATCGGAATTTAATACAAATGGCACAATGCCGACATAATTACAAGAGGACTGACGCTCTAACTTACTATGATTTGAACCTCTCCTGTGAGTCCACCTTTAGATTCCGATACTTCACTTCAGGTTTACTGTATCCCTAGGACCTTCTTATTGACGATGAAATACAGAAATTGCATCAGAATTTAAAACAAAAGGCACAGTGCGACTTAAGATCAAGACTACCGACACTCTACCTGTCTATGTTTTGAACCTCTCCTGTGAGTCCAGTTTTAGATTCCGATGCTTCACTTCAGGTTTACTGTATCCCTTGGACCTTCTTATTTACGATGAAACACAGAGTTTGCATCCGAATTTAATACAAAATGCCCAATGCCGACTTAAGTACAAGAGGACTGACACTCTAACTTTCTTTTATTTGAACCTCTCCTGTGGGTCCAGTTTTAGATTCCGATGCTTCACTTCGGGTTTACTGTATCCCTTGGACCTTCTTATTGACGATGAAACACAGAAATTGCAACCGAATTTAATACAAAAGGCACAATACTGACTTAAGTACAAGAGGACTGACAACTCACTTTCTATGATTTCAACCTCTCCTGTGGACCAGTTTTAGATTCTGATGCTTCACTTTATGTTTACTGTATACCTTGGACCTTCTTATTGACGATGAAACACAGAAATTGCATCCGAATTTAATACAAAAGGCACAATGCCGACTTAAGTAAGAGAGGGCTGACACTCTCACTTTCTGTGATATGAACCTCTCCTGTGAGTCCAGTTTTAGATTCCGATGCTTCACTTCAGGTTTACTGTATACCTTGCACTTTCATATTGACGATGAAACACAGAAATTGCATCTGAATTAAATTCAAAATGCACAATGCGGACTTAAGTAGAAGAGGACTGACACTCTAACTTTCTAAGAATCGAACCTCTCCTGTGAGTCCAGTTTTAGATTCCGATGCTTCACTTAAGGTTTACCGTATAACTTGCACCTTCTTATTGACGATGAAACACAGAAATTGCTTCGGAATTAAATTCAAATGTCACAATGCCGACTTAAGTACAAGAGGACTGACACTCTCAATTTCCATGATATGAACCTCTCCTGTGAGTGCAATTTTAAATTCCGATGCTTCACTTCAGGTTTACTGTATCCCTTGTACCTTCTTATTGACGATGAAACACAGATATTACATCCGAATTTAATACAAAAGGAACCATGCCGACTTAAGTAAAAGAGGACTGACACTCTAATTTTCTATGATTTGAATCTCTCCTGTGAGTCCAGTTTTAGATTCCGATGCTTCACTTTAGGTTTACTGTACCCTTTGGACCTTCTTATTGACGATGAAACACAGAAATTGCAGCTGAACTTAATACAAAAGGCACAATGCCGACTGAAGTAAAAGAGGGCTGACAATCTCACTTTCTGTGATTTCAACCTCTCCAGTGAGGCCAGATTTAGATTCCGATCCTTCACTTCAGGTTTACTGTATACCTTGGCCCTTCTTATTGACGATGAGACACAGAAATTGCATCCGAATTTAATACAAAAGGCACAATGCCGACTTAAGCGCAAGAAGACTGACACTCTAACTTTCTATGATTTGAACTTCTCCTGTGAATCCAGTGTTAGATTCCGATACTTCACTTCGGGTTTACTGTATCCCTTGGACCTTCTTATTGACGATGAAAGACAGAAATTGCATCCGAATTTAATACAAAAGTCACAATGCCGACTTAAGTAAAAGAGGGTTGACACTCTCACTTTCTGTGATTTGAACCTCTCCTGTGAGTCCAGATTTAGATTCCGATGCTTCACTTCAGGTTTACTGTATCATTTGGAACTTCGTATTGACGATGAAACACAGAAATTGCATCCGAATTTTATACAAAAGGCACAATGCCGACTTAAGTAAAAGAGGACTGACACTCTCATTTTCTATGATTTGAACCTCTAATGTGAGTCCAGTTTTAGATTCCTATGCTTCACTTCAGGTTTACTGTATACCTTGGACCTTCTTTTTGACGATGAAACACATAAATTGCATACGAATTTAATACAAAAGGGACAATGCCGACTTAAGTAAAAGAGGACTGACACTCTCACTTTCTGTGATTTGAACCTCTCCTGTGAGTCCAGATTTAGATTCCGATGCTTCACTTACGGTTTATTGTTTACTTTGGACCTTTTTATTGACGATGAGACACAGATATTGCATCCGAATTTAAAACAAAAGGCACAATGCCGACTTAAGTACAAGAGAACCGACACTCTAACTGGCTAAGTTTTGAACCTCTCCTGTGAGTTCAGTTTTAGATTCCGATGCTTCACTTTAGGTTTACTGTATCCCTTGGACCTTCTTGTTTACGATGAAACACAGAGTTTGCATCCGAATTTAATACAAAATGCACAATGTCGACGTAAGCACGAGAAGACTGACTCTCATTCTATGATTTGAACTTCTCCTGTGAATCCAGTTTTAGATTCCGATGCTTCACTTCGGGTTTACTGTATCCCTTGGACCTTTTTATTGACGATGAAACACAGAAATTGCATCCGAATTTAAAACAAAAGGCACAATGTCGACTTAAGTACAAGAGGACTGACACTCTCACTTTCTGTGATTTGAACCTCTCCTGTGAGTCCAGATTTAGATTCCGATCCTTCAGGTTTACTGTATACCTTGGACCTTCTTATTGACGATGAGATACAGAAATTGCATCCGAATTTAATACAAAAGGCACAATGCCGACTTAAGCACGAGAAGACTGACTCTCATTCTATGATTTGAACTTCTCCTGTGAATCCAGTTTTAGATTCCGATGCTTCACTTCGGGTTTACTGTATCCCTTGGACCTTTTTATTGACGATGAAACACAGGAATTGCATCCGTATTTAATACAAAAGGCACAATGCTGACTTAAGTACAAGAGGACTGACACTCTCACTTTCTATGATTTGAACCTTTCCTGTGGACCAGTTTTAGATTCCGATGCTTCACTTTAGGTTTACTGTATATCTTGGACCTTCTTATTGACGATGAAACACAGAAATTGTATCGGAATTTAATACAAAAGGCAGAATGCCGACATAATTACAAGAGGACTGACACTCTAACTTTCTATGATTTGAACCTCTCCTGTGAGCCCACGTTTAGATTCCGATACTTCACTTCAGCTTTACTGTATCCCTAGGACCTTCTTATTGACGATGAAATACAGAAATTGCATCCGAATATAAAACAAAAGGCACAATGCCGACTTAAGTTCAAGACGACCGACACTCTAACTGTCTATGTTTTGAACCTCTCCTGTGAGTCCAGTTTCAGATTCCGATGCTTCACTTCAGATTTACTGTATCCCTTGGACCTTCTTATTTACGATGAAACACAGAGTTTGCATCCGAATTTAATACAAAATGCACAATGCCGACTTAAGTACAAGAGGACTGACACTCTAACTTTCTTTTATTTGAACCTCTAGTGTGGTTCCAATTTTAGATTCCGATGCTTCACTTCGGGTTTACAGTATCCCTTGGACCTTCTTATTGACGATGAAACACATAAATTGCAACCGAATTTAATACAAAAGGCACAATACTGACTTAAGTACAAGAGGACTGACAACTCACTTTCTATGATTTCAACCTCTCCTGTGGACCAGTTTTAGATTCCGATGCTTCACTTTATGTTTACTGTATACCTTGGACCTTCTTATTGACGATGAAACACAGAAATTGCATCCGAATTTAATACAAAAGGCACATTGCCGACTTAAGTAACAGAGGGCTGACACTCTCACTTTCTGTGGTTTGAACCTCTCCTGTGAGTCCAGTTTTAGATTCCGATGCTTCACTTCAGGTTTACTGTATACCTTGCACTTTCATATTGACGAAGAAACACAGAAATTGCATCGGAATTAAATTCAAAATGCACAATGCCGACTTAAGTAGAAGAGGACTCACACTCTAACTTTCTAAGAATCGAACCTTTCCTGTGAGTCCAGTTTTAGATTCCGATGCTTCACTTAAGGTTTACCGTATAACTTGCACCTTCTTATTGACGATGAAACACAGAAATTTCTTCGGAATTAAATTCAAATGTCACAATGCCGACTTAAGTACAAGAGGACTGACACTCTAACTATCTATGATTTGAACTTCTCCTGTGAGTCCAGTTTTAGATTCCGATGGTTCACTTCAGGTTTACTGTATACCTTGCACTTTCTTATTGACGATGAAACACAGAAATTGCAACCGAATTTAATGCAAAAGTCATTATGCCGACTTAAGTACAAGAGGACTGACACTCTCCCTTTCCATGATTTGAACCTCTCCTGTGAGTGCAGTTTTAAATTCCGATGCTTCACATCAGGTTTACTGTATCCTTTGGACCTTCTTAATGACGATGAAACACAGAAATTACATCCGAATTTAATACAAAAGGAACCATGCCGACTTAAGTAAAAGAGGACTGACACTCTAATTATCTATGATTTGAATCCCTCCTGTGAGTCCAGTTTTAGATTCCGATGCTTCACTTTAGGTCTGCTGTATCCCTTGGACCTTGTTGTTGACGATGAAGCACTGAGTTTGCATCCGAATGTAATACAAAAGGCACAATGCCGACTTATGCACAAGAGGACTGACATACTAACTTTCTTTGATTTGAACCGGTCCTGTGAATCCAGTTTTAGATTCCGATGCTTCACTTCAGGTTTACTGTATCCCTTGGACCTTCTTATTAACGATAAAACACAGAAACTGCATCCGAATGTAATACACAAGGCACAATGCCGACTTAAGTAAAAGAAGACTGACACTCTCACTTTCTATGATTTGAACGTCTCCTGTGAGTCCAATTTTAGATTCCGATGCATCACATCAGGTTCACCGTATACCTTCCACCTTCTTATTGACGATGAAACACAGAAATTGCATCGGAATTTAATACAAAAGGCACAATGCCGACATAATACCAAGAGGACTGACACTCTAACATTCTTTTATTTGAAACTCTCCTGTGGGTCCAGTTTTAGATTCCGATGCTTCACTTCGGGTTTACTGTATCCCTTGGACCTTCTTATTGACGATGAAACACAGAAATTGCAACCGAATTTAATACAAAAGGCACAATACTGACTTACGTACAAGAGGACTGACACTCTCACTTTCTATGATATCAACCTCTCCTGTGGACCAGTTTTAGATTCCGATGCTTCACTTTATGTTTACTGTATACCTTGGACCTTCTAATTGACGATGAAACACAGAAATTGCATCCGAATTTAAAACAAAAGGCACAATGCCGACTTAAGTAAGAGAGGGCAGACACTCTCACTTTCTGTGATTTGAACCTCTCCTGTGAGTCCAGTTTTAGATTTCGATGCTTCACTTCAGGTTTACGGTATACCTTGCATTTTCATATTGACGATGAAACACAGAAATTGCATCGGAATTAAATTCAAAAGGCACAATGCCGACTTATGTACAAGAGGAATGACACTCTAACTTTCTAAGAATTGAACCACTCCTGTAAGTCCAGTTTTAGATTCCGATGCTTCACTTCAGGTTTACTGTAAACATTGGACCTTCTTATTGACGATGAAACACAGAAATTGCATCCGAATTTAGTACAACAGGCACAATGCCGACTTAAGTAAAAGAGGACTGACACTCTCACTTCCTATGGTTTGATCCTCTCCTGTGCGTCCAGTTTTAGATTCCGATGCTTCAATTCAGGTTTATTGTATTCCTTTGACCTTCTTACTGACGATAAAACACAGTAATTTGCATCCGAAATTAATACAAAAGGCACAATGCCGACTTAAGTAAAAGAAGACCGACGCTCTCACTTTCTATGATTTGAGCTTCTCCTGTGAGTCCAGTTTTAGATTCCGATGCGTCACTTCAGGTTTATTGTATAACTTGAACCTTCCTATTGACGATGAAACACAGAAATTGCTTCGGAATTAAATTCAAAAGGTACAATGCCGACTTAAGTACAAGAGGACTGACATTCTAACTCTCTTTGATTTGAACCTCACCTGTGAATCCAGTTTTAGATTCCAATGCTTCACTTCAGGTCTACTGTATACATTGCACCTTCTTATTGACGATGAAACACAGAAATTGCATCGGAATTAAATTCAAAAGGCACAATGCCGACTTAAGTACAAGAGGACTGACACTCTAACTTTCTATGATTTGAACCTCGCCTGTGAGTCCAGTTTTAGATTCCGATGCTTCACTTCACGTTTAGTGTATACCTTGGACCTTCTAATTGACGATGAAAATCAGAAATTGCATCCGAATTTAGTACAAAAGGCACAATGCCGACTTAAGTACAAGAGGACTGACACTCTCACTTTCTATGATTTGAACCTCTCCTGTGTGTCCAGTTTTAGATTCCGATGCATCACTTCAGGTTTACTGTATTCCTTGGACCTTCTTATTGACGATAAAACACAGAAATTTGCATCCGAATTTAATACAAATGGCACAATGCCGACTTAAGTAAAAGAGGACTGACACTCTCACTTTCTATGATTTGAACTTCTCCTGTGAGTCCAGTTTTACATTCCGATGGATCACTTCAGGTTTACTGTATCCCTTGGACCTCTTTTTTACGATGAAAAACAGTGTTTGCATCCGAATATAATACAAAATGCACAATGCCGTCTTAAGTACAAGAGGACTGACACTCTAACTTTCTATGATTTGAACCTCTCCTGTGAGTCCAGTTGTAGATTCCGATGCTTCACTTCAGGTTTACTGTATGCCTTGCACCTTCTTCTTGACGATGAAACACAGTAATTGCATCGGAATTAAATTCAACAGGCACAATGCCGACTTAAGTACAAGAGGACTGACACTCTAACTATCTACAATTTGAGCCTCTCCTGTGAGTCCAGTTTTAGATTCCGATGCTTCACTTCAGGTTAACTGTATCCCTTGGATCTTCTAATTGACGATGAAACACAGAAATTGCATCCGAATTTAGTACCAAAGGCACAATGCCGACTTAAGTACAAGAGGACTGACACTCTCACTTTCTATGATTTGAACCTCTCCTGTGTGTCCAGTTTTAGATTCCGATGCATCACTTCAGGTTAACTGTATTCCTTGGACCTTCTTATTGACGATAAAACACAGAAATTTGCATCCGAATTTAATACAAATGGCACAATGCCGACTTAAGTAAAAGAGGACTGACACTCTCACTTTCTATGATTTGAACTTCTCCTGTGAGTCCAGTTTTAGATTCCGATGCGTCACTTCAGGTTTACCGTATACCGTGGACCTTCTAATTGACGATGAAACACAGAAATTGCATCCGAATTTAATACAAATGGCACAATACCGACTTAAGTACAAGAGGACTGGCACTCTCACTTTCTAGGATTTGAACTTCTCCTGTGAGTCCAGTTTCAGATTCCGATGCTTCACTTCAGGTTTACCGTATACCTTGCACCTTCTTATTGACGATGAAACACAGTAATTGCATCGGAATTGAACTCAAAAGGCACAATGCCGACTTAAGTACAAGAGGACTGACACTCTAACTATCTATGATTTGAACCTCTCCTGTGAGTCCAGTTTTAGATTCCGATGCTTCACTTCAGGATTACTGTATCCCTTGGATCTTCTAATTGACGATGAAACACAGAAATTGCATCCGAATTTAATACAAATGGCACAATGCCCACTTAAGTACAAGAGGACTGACACTCTCACTTTCTATGATTTTTAACCTATCCGGTGCGTCCAGTTTTAGATTCCGATGCTTCACTTCACGTTTGCTGTATACCTTGGACCTTCTAATTGACGATGAAACACAGAAATTGCATCCGAAATTAATACAAATGGCACAATGCCGGCTTAAGTACAAGAGGACTGACACTCTCACTTTCTATGATTTGAACTTCTCCTGTGAGTCCAGTTTTAGATTCCGATGGTTCACTTCAGGTTTACTGTATACCTTGCACCTTCTTATTGACGATGAAATACAGAAATTGCATCCGAATTTATAACAAAAGGCACAATGCCGACTGAAGTACAAGACGACCGACACTCTAATTGCCTATGTTTTGAACCTCTCCTGTGAGTCCAGTTTTAGATTCCGATGCTTCACTTCAGGTTTACTGTATCCCTTGGACCTACTTTTTTGTGATGAAAACAGAGTTTGCATCCGAATTTAATACAAAATGCACAATGCCGACTTAAGTACAAGAGGACTGACACTCTAATTTTCTATGATTTGAACCTCTCCTGTGAGTCCAGTTTTAGATTCCGATGCTTCACTTCAGGTTTACTGTATACCTTGCACCTTCTTATTGGCGATGAAACACAGAAATTGCATCGGAATTAAATTCAAAAGGCACAATGGCGACTTAAGTACAAGAGGACTGACACTCTAACTTTCTAAGAATTGAACCTCTCCTGTTAGTCCAGTTTTAGATTCCGATGCTTCACTTCACGTTTGCTGTATACCTTGGACCTTCTAATTGACGATGAAACACAGAAATTGCATCTGAATTTAGTACAAAAGGCACAATGCCGACTTAAGTACAAGAGGACTGACACTCTCACTTTCTATGATTTTTAACCTATCCTGTGCGTCCAGTTTTATATTCCGATGCTTCACGTCAGGTTTACTGTATTCCTTGGACCTTCTTATTGACGATAAAACACAGAAATTGCATCCGAATTTAATACAAAAGGCACAATGCCGACTTAAGTAAAAGAGGACTGACACTCTCACTTTCTATAATTTGAACTTCTCCTGTGAGTCCAGTTTTACATTCCGATGCGTCACTTCAGGTTTACCGTATACCTTGCACCTTCTTATTGACGATGAAACACAGAAATTGCATCGGAATTTAATACAAATGGCACAATGCCGACATAAGTAGAAGAGGACTGACACTCTAACTCTCTATGATTTGAACCTCCCCTGTGAGTCCAGATTTAGATTCCGATGCTTCACTACAGGTTTACTGTATACCTTGCACCTTCTTATTGACGATGAAACACAGTAATTGCATCGGAATTAAATTCAAAAGGCACAATGCCGACTTAAGTACAAGAGGACTGACATTCTAACTATCTATGACTTGAACCTCTCGTGTGAGTCCAGTTTTAGATTCCGATGCTTCACTTCAGGTTTACTGTATACCTTGGATCTTCTAATTGACGATGAAACACAGAAATTGCATCCGAATTTAATACAAATGGCACAATGCCGACTTAAGTATAAGAGGACTGACACTCTCACTTTCTATGATTTGAACTTCTCCTGTGAGTCCAGTTTTAGATTCCGATGGTTCACTTCAGGTTTAATGTATACCTTGCACCTTCTTATTGGCGATGAAACACAGAAATTGCATCGGAATTAAATTCAAAAGGCACAATGCCGACTTAAGTACAAGAGGAATGACACTCTAACTTTCTAAGAATTGAACCACTCCTGTGAGTCCAGTTTTACATTCCGATGCGTCACTTCAGGTTTACCGTATACCGAGGACCTTCTAATTGACGATGAAACGCAGAAATTGCATCCGAATTTAATACAAGTGGCACAATGTCGACTTAAGTACAAGAGGACTGACACTCTCACTTTCTATGATTTGAACTTCTCCTGTGAGTCCAGTTTCAGATTCCGATGCTTCACTTCAGGTTTGCTGTATACCTTGCACCTTCTTCTTGACGATGAAACACAGTAATTGCATCGGAATTAAATTCAACAGGCACAATGCCGACTTAAGTACAAGAGGACTGACGCTCTAACTATCTATAATTTGAGCCTCTCCTGTGAGTCCAGTTTTAGATTCCGATGCTTCACTTCAGGTTTACTGTATCCCTTGGATCTTCTAATTGACGATGAAACACAGAAATTGCATCCGAATTTAATACAAATGGCACAATGCCCACTTAAGTACAAGAGGACTGACACCCTCACTTTCTATGGTTTGAACTTCTCCTGTGAGTCCAGTTTTAGATTCCGATGCTTCATTTCAGGTTTACTGTATCCCTTGGACCTACTTTTTTTACGATGAAACACAGATTTTTCATCCGAATTTAATACAAAATGCACAATGCCGACTTAAGCACAAGAGGACTGACACTCTAATTTTCTATGATTTGAACCTCTCCTGTGAGTCCAGTTTTAGATTCCGATGCTTCACTTCAGGTTTACTGTATACCTTGCACCTTCTTATTGGCGATGAAACACAGAAATTGCATCAGAATTAAATTCAAAAGGCACAATGCCGACTTAAGTACAAGAGGACTGACACTCTCACTTTCTATGATTTGAACCTCTCCTGTGCATCCAGTTTTAGATTCCGATGATTCACTTCAGGTTGACTGTATTCCTTGGACCTTCTTATTGACGATAAAACACAGAAATTTGCATCCAAATTTAATAAAAAAGGCACAATGCCGACTTAAGTAAAAGAGGACTGACACTCTCACTTTCTATGATTTGAACTTCTCCTGTGAGTCGAGTTTTAGATTCCGATGCGTCACTTCAGGTTTACCATATACCGTGGACCTTCTAATTGACGATGAAACAATGAAATTGCATCCGAATTTAATACAAATGGCACAATACCGACTTAAGTACAAGAGGACTGACACTCTCACTTTCTAGGATTTGAACTTCTCCTGTGAGTCCAGTTTCAGATTCCGATGCTTCACTTCAGGTTTACCGTATACCTTGCACCTTCTTATTGACGATGAAACACAGTAATTGCATCGGAATTGAACTCAAAAGGCACAATGCCGACTTAAGTACAAGAGGACTGATACTCTAACTATCTATGATTTGAACCTCTCCTGTGAGTCCAGTTTTAGATTCCGATGCTTCACTTCAGGATTACTGTATCCCTTGGATCTTCTAATTAACGATGAAACACAGAAATTGCATCCGAATTTAATACAAATGGCACAATGCCCTCTTAAGTACAAGAGGACTGACACTCTCACTTTCTATGATTTTTAACCTATCCTGTGCGTCCAGTTTTAGATTCCGATGCTTCACTTCACGTTTGCTGTATACCTTGGACCTTCTAATTGACGATGAAACACAGAAATTGCATCCGAAATTAATACAAATGGCACAATGCCGGCTTAAGTACAAGAGGACTGACACTCTCACTTTCTATGATTTGAACTTCTCCTGTGAGTCCAGTTTTAGATTCCGATGGTTCACTTCAGGTTTACTGTATACCTTGCACCTTCTTATTGATGATGAAATACAGAAATTGCATCCGAATTTAAAACAAAAGGCACAATGCCGACTGAAGTACAAGACGACCGACACTCTAATTGCCTATGCTTTGAACCTCTCCTGTGAGTCCAGTTTTAGATTCCGATGCTTCACTTCAGGTTTACTGTATCCCTTGGACCTACTTTTTTACGATGAAAACAGAGTTTGCATCCGAATTTAATACAAAAGGCACAATGCCCACTTAAGTACAAGAGGACTGACACTCTAATTTTCTATGATTTGAACCTCTCCTGTGAGTCCAGTTTTAGATTCCGATGCTTCACTTCAGGTTTACTGTATACCTTGCACCTTCTTATTGGCGATGAAACACAGAAATTGCATCGGAATTAAATTCAAAAGGCACAATGGCGACTTAAGTACAAGAGGACTGACACTCTAACTTTCTAAGAATTGAACCTCTCCTGTGAGTCCAGTTTTAGATTCCGATGCTTCACTTCACGTTTGCTGTATACCTTGGACCTTCTAATTGACGATGAAACACAGAAATTGCATCCGAATTTAGTACAAAAGGCACAATGCCGACTTAAGTACAAGAGGACTGACACTCTCACTTTCCATGATTTTTAACCTATCCTGTGCGTCCAGTTTTAGTTTCCGATGCTTCACGTCAGGTTTACTGTATTCCTTGGACCTTGTTATTGACGACAAAACACAGAAATTGCATCCCAATTTAATACAAAAGGCACAATGCCGACTTAAGTAAAAGAGGACTGACACTCTCATTTTCTATGATTTGAACTTCTCCTGTGAGTCCAGTTTTACATTCCGATGCGTCACTTCAGGTTTACCGTATACCTTGCACCTTCTTATTGACGATGAAACACAGAAATTGCATCGGAATTTAATACAAATGGCACAATGCTGACATAAGTAGAAGAGGACTGACACTCTAACTCTCTATGATTTGAACCTCCCCTGTGAGTCCAGTTTTAGATTCCGATGCTTCACTACAGGTTTACTGTATACCTTGCACCTTCTTATTGACGATGAAACACAGTAATTGCATCGGAATTAAATTCAAAAGGCACAATGCCGACTTAAGTACAAGAGGACTGACACTCTAACTATCTATGACTTGAACCTCCCGTGTGAGTCCAGTTTTAGATTCCGATGCTTCACTTCAGGTTTACTGTATCCCTTGGACCTTCTAATCGACGATGAAACATAGAAATTGCATCCGAATTTAATACAAATGGCACAATGCCGACTTAAGTACAAGAGGACTGACACTCTCACTTTCTATGATTTGAACTTCTCCTGTGAGTCCAGTTTTAGATTCCGATGGTTCACTTCAGGTTTACTGTATACTTTGCACCTTCTCATTGATGATGAAATACGGAAATTGCATCCGAATTTAAAACAAAAGGCACAATTCCGACCGAAGTACAAGACGACCGACACTCTAACTGTCTACGTTTTGAACCTCTCCTGTGAGCCCAGTTTTAGGTTCCGATGCTTCACTTAAGGTTTACTGTATCCCTTGGACCTACTTTTTTACGATGAAACACAGAGTTTGCATCCGAATTTAATACAAAATGCACAATGCCGACTTAAGTACAAGAGGACTGACACTCTAATTTTCTATGATTTGAACCTCTCCTGTGAGTCCAGTTTTAGATTCCGATGCTTCACTTCAGGTTTACTCTATACCTTGCACCTTCTTATTGGCGATGAAACACAGAAATTGCATCCGAATGTAATACAAAAGGCACAATGCCGACTTAAGTACAAGAGGACTGACACTCTCACTTTCTATGATTTGAACCTATCCTGTGCGTCCAGTTTTAGATTCCGATGCTTCACTTCAGGTTTTCTGTATTCCATGGACCTTCTTATTGACGATAAAACACAGAAATTGCATCCGAATTTAATACAAAAGGCACAATGCCGACATAAGTAGCAGAGGACTGACACTCTAACTCTCTATGATTTGAACCTCCCCTGTGAGTCCAGTTTTAGATTCCGATGCTTCACTTCAGGTTTACTGTATACCTTGCACCTTCTTACTGACGATGAAACACAGAACTTGCATCGGAATTAAATTCAAAAGGCACAATGCCGACTTAAGTACAAGAGGACTGACACTCTAATTATCTATGATTTGAACCTCTCCTGTGGGTCCAGTTTTAGATTCCGATGCTTCACTTCAGGTTTACTGTATCCCTTGGACCTTCTAATTGACGATAAAACACAGAAATTTCATCCGAATTTAATACAAATGGCACAATGCCGACTTAAGTACAAGAGGACTGACACTCTCACTTTTTATGATTTGAACTTCTCCTGTGTTTCCAGTTTTAGATTCCGATGGTTCACTTCAGGATTACTGTATACCTTGCACCTTCTTATTGACGATGAATCACAGAAATTGCAACCGAATTTAATACAAAAGGCATAATGCCGACATAAGTACAAGAGGACTGACACTCTCCCTTTCTATGATTTGAACCTCTCCTGTGAGTGCAGTTTTAAATTCCGATGCTTCACTTCAGGTTTACTGTATCCTTTGGACATTCTTACTGACGATGAAACACGGAAATTGCATCCAAATTTAATACAAAAGCCACAATGCCGACTTAAGTAAAAGAGGACTGTTACTCTCTCTTTCTATGATTTGAACCTCCCCTGTGAGTCCAGTTTTAGATTCCGATGCTTCACTTCAGGTTTACTGTATACCTTGCACCTTCTTATTGGCGATGAATCACAGAAATTGCATCGGAATTAAATTCAAAAGGCACAATGCCGACTTAAGTACAAGAGGACTGACACTCTAATTTTCTATGTTTTGAACCTCTCCTGTGAGTCCAGTTTTAGATTCCGATGCTTCACTTCAGGTTTACTGTATACCTTGGACCTTCTTATTGGCAATGAACCACAGAAATTGCATCGGAATTAATTTCAAATGGCACAATGCCGACTTAAGTACAAGAGGACTGACACTCTAACTTTCTAAGATTTGAACCTCTCCTGTGAGTCCAGTTTTAGATTCCGATGCTTCACTTCAGGTTTACTGTATCCATTGGACCTACTTTCTTACGATGAAACACAGAGTTTGCAGCTGAATTTAATACAAAATGCACAATGCCGACTTAAGAACAAGAGGACTGACATTCTAACTTTCTATGATTTGAACCTCTCCTGTGAGTCCAGTTTTAGATTCCGATGCCTCACTTCAGGTTTACTGTATACCTTGTACTTTCGTATTGACGATGAAACACAGAAATTGCATCCAAATTCAATACAAAGGGCACAATGCCGACTTAAGTACAAGACGACCGACACTCTAACTGTCTATGTTTTGAACCTCTCCTGTGAGTCCAGTTTTAGATTCCGATGCTTCACTTCAGGTTTACTGTATTCCTTGGACCTTCTTATTGAAACACAGAAATTGCATCCGAATTTAATACAAAAGGCACAATGCCGACTTAAGGAAAAGAGGACTGACACTCTCTCTTTCTATGATTTGAACCTCTCCTGTGTGTCCAGTTTTAGATTCCGATGCTTCACTTCAGGGTTACTGTATCCCTTGGACCTTCTAGTAGACGATGAAACACTGAAATTGCATCCGAAATTAATACAAATGGCACAATGCCGACTTTAGTACAAGAGGATTGACACTCTCATTATCTATGATTTGAACTTCTCCTGTTAGTCCAGTTTTAGATTCCGATGGTTCACTTCAGGTTTACTGTATATCTTGCACCTTCTTATTGACGATGAAATACAGAAATTGCATCCGAATTTAAAACATAATGCACAATGCCGACTGAAGTACAAGACGACCGACACTCTAACTGTCTATGTTTTGGACCTCTCCTGTGAGTCCAGTTTCAGATTCCAATGCTTCACTTCAGGTTTACTGTATCCGTTGGACCTACTTTTTTACGATGAAACACAGAGTTTGCATCCGAATTTAATACAAAATGCACAATGCCGACTTAAGTACAAGAGGACTGACATTCTAACTTTCTATGATTTGAACCTCTCCTGTGAGTCCAGTTTTTGATTCCGATGCTTCACTTCAGGTTTACTGTATACCTTGCACCTTCTTATTGGCGATGAAACACAGAAATTGCATCGGAATTAAATTCAAAAGGCACAATGCCGACTTTAGTACAAGATGACTGTCACTCTAACTTTCTAAGATTTGAACTTCTCCTGTGAGTCCAGTTTTAGAATCCGATGCTTCACTTCACGTATACTGTATTCCTTGGACCTGCTTATTGACGATAAAATACAGAAATTGCATCCGAATTTAATACAAAAGGCACAATGCCGACTTAAGTAAAAGAGGACTGACACTCTCACTTTCTATGATTTGAACTTCTCCTGTGATTCCAGTTTTAGATTCCGATGCGTCACTTCAGGTTTACCGTTACCTTGCACATTCTTATTGACGATGAAACACAGAAATTGTATCGGAATTTAATACAAAAGGCACAATGCCGACGTAAGTACAAGAGGAATGACACTCTAACTCTCTATGATTAGAACCTCCCCTGTGAGTCCAGTTTTAGATTCCGATGCTTCACTTCAGGTTTACTGCATACCTTGCACCTTCTTATTGACGATGAAAGACAGAAATTGCAACGGAATTAAATTCAAAAGGCACAATGCCGACTTAAGTACAAGAGGACTGACACTCTAACTATCTATGATTTGAACCTCTCCTGTGAGTCCAGTTTTAGATTCCGATGCTTCACTTCAGGTTTACTGTATCCGTTGGACCTTCTTATTGACGATGAAACACAGAGTTTGCATCCGAAATTAATACAAAAGGCACAATGCCGACTTAAGTACAAGTGGACACTCTAACATTCTATGATTTGAACCTCTCCTGTGAGTCCAGTTTTAGATTCAGATGCTTCGACTTCAGGTTTACTGTATCCCTTAGACCTTCTTATTGACGATGAAACACAGAAATTGCATCCGAATTCAATACAAAAGGCACAATGCCGACTTAAGTAAAAGAGCACTGTTACTCTCTCTTTCTATGATTTGAACCTCCCCTGTGAGTCCAGTTTTAGCTTCCGATGCTTCACTTCAGGTTTACTGTATCCGTTGGACCTTCTTATTGACGATGAAACACAGAGTTTGCATCCGAATTTAATACAAAAGGCACAATGCCGACTTAAGTACAAGAGGACTGACACTCCAACTTTCTATGATTTGAACCTCTCCTGTGAGTCCAGTTTCAGATTCCGATGCTTCACTTCAGGTTTACTGTATACCTTGCACCTTCTTATTGACGATGAAACACAGAAATTGCATCCGAATTTAATACAAAATGCACAATGCCGACTTAAGTACAAGAGGACTGACATTCTAACTTTCTATGATTTGAACCTCTCCTGTGAGTCCAGTTTTAGAAATCGACGCTTCACTTCAGGTTTACTGTATACCTTGCACCTTCTTATTGGCGTTGAAACACAGAAATTGCATCGGAATTAAATTCAAAAGGCACAATGCCGACTTAAGTACAAGAGGACTGACACTCTTATTTTCTATGATTTGAACCTCTCCTGTGAGTCCAGTTTTAGATTCCGATGCTTCACTTCAGGTTTACTGTATACCTTGCACCTTCTTATTGGCGATAAAACACAGAAATTGCATCGGAATTAATTTCAAAAGGCACAATGCCGACTTAAGTACAAGAGGACTGACACTCTAACTTTCTAAGATTTGAACCTCTCCTGTGAGTCCAGTTTTAGATTCCGATGCTTCACTTCACGTTTGCTGTATACCTTGGACCTTCTAATTGACGATGAAACACAGAAATTGCATCCGAATTTAGTACAAAAGGCACAATGCCGACTTAAGTACAAGAGGACTGACACACTCACTTTCTATGATTTGAACCTCTCCTGTGCGTCCAATTATAGATTCCGATGCTTCACTTCAGGTTTACTGTATCCCTTTGACCTACTTTTTTACGATGAAACACAGAGTTTGCATCCGAATTTAATACAAAATGCACAATGCCGACTTAAGTACTAGAGGACTGACACTCTAACTATCTATGATTTGAACCTCTCCTGTGAGTCCAGTTTTAGATTCCGATGCTTCACTTCAGATTTACTGTATCCGTTGGACCTTCTTATTGACGATGAAACACAGAGTTTGCATCCGAAATTAATACAAAAGGCACAATGCCGACTTAAGTACAAGTGGACACTCTAACATTCTATGATTTGAACCTCTCCTGTGAGTCCAGTTTTAGATTCAGATGCTTCGACTTCAGGTTTACTGTATCCCTTAGACCTTCTTATTGACGATGAAACACAGAAATTGCATCCGAATTCAATACAAAAGGCACAATGCCGACTTAAGTAAAAGAGCACTGTTACTCTCTCTTTCTATGATTTGAACCTCCCCTGTGAGTCCAGTTTTAGCTTCCGATGCTTCACTTCAGGTTTACTGTATACCTTGCACCTTCTTACTGACGATGAAACACAGAACTTGCATCGGAATTAAATTCAAAAGGCACAATGCCGACTTAAGTACAAGAGGACTGACACTCTAATTATCTATGATTTGAACCTCTCCTGTGGGTCCAGTTTTAGATTCCGATGCTTCACTTCAGGTTTACTGTATCCCTTGGACCTTCTAATTGACGATAAAACACAGAAATTTCATCCGAATTTAATACAAATGGCACAATGCCGACTTAAGTACAAGAGGACTGACACTCTCACTTTTTATGATTTGAACTTCTCCTGTGTTTCCAGTTTTAGATTCCGATGGTTCACTTCAGGATTACTGTATACCTTGCACCTTCTTATTGACGATGAATCACAGAAATTGCAACCGAATTTAATACAAAAGGCATAATGCCGACATAAGTACAAGAGGACTGACACTCTCCCTTTCTATGATTTGAACCTCTCCTGTGAGTGCAGTTTTAAATTCCGATGCTTCACTTCAGGTTTACTGTATCCTTTGGACATTCTTATTGACGATGAAACACGGAAATTCCATCCAAATTTAATACAAAAGCCACAATGCCGACTTAAGTAAAAGAGGACTGTTACTCTCTCTTTCTATGATTTGAACCTCCCCTGTGAGTCCAGTTTTAGATTCCGATGCTTCACTTCAGGTTTACTGTATACCTTGCACCTTCTTATTGGCGATGAATCACAGAAATTGCATCGGAATTAAATTCAAAAGGCACAATGCCGACTTAAGTACAAGAGGACTGACACTCTAATTTTCTATGTTTTGAACCTCTCCTGTGAGTCCAGTTTTAGATTCCGATGCTTCACTTCAGGTTTACTGTATACCTTGGACCTTCTTATTGGCAATGAACCACAGAAATTGCATCGGAATTAACTTCAAAAGGCACAATGCCGACTTAAGTACAAGAGGACTGACACTCTAACTTTCTAAGATTTGAACCTCTCCTGTGAGTCCAGTTTTAGATTCCGATGCTTCACTTCAGGTTTACTGTATCCATTGGACCTACTTTCTTACGATGAAACACAGAGTTTGCAGCTGAATTTAATACAAAATGCACAATGCCGACTTAAGTACAAGAGGACTGACATTCTAACTTTCTATGATTTGAACCTCTCCTGTGAGTCCAGTTTTAGATTCCGATGCCTCACTTCAGGTTTACTGTATACCTTGTACTTTCGTATTGACGATGAAACACAGAAATTGCATCCAAATTCAATACAAAGGGCACAATGCCGACTTAAGTACAAGACGACCGACCCTCTAACTGTCTATGTTTTGAACCTCTCCTGTGAGTCCAGTTTTAGATTCCGATGCTTCACTTCAGGTTTACTGTATTCCTTGGACCTTCTTATTGAAACACAGAAATTGCATCCGAATTTAATACAAAAGGCACAATGCCGACTTAAGGAAAAGAGGACTGTTACTCTCTCTTTCTATGATTTGAACCTAGCCTCTGAGTCCAGTTTTAGATTCCGATGGTTCACTTCAGGTTTCCTGTACACCTTGGACCTTCTTATTGACGATGAAACACAGAAATTGCATCGGAATTTAATACAAAAGGCACAATGCCGACTTAAGTAAAAGAGGACTGACACTCTCTCTTTCTATGATTTGAACCTCTCCTGTGTGTCTAGTTTTAGATTCCGATGCTTCACTTCAGGGTTACTGTATCCCTTGGACCTTCTAGTGGACGATGAAACACTGAAATTGCATCCGAAATTAATACAAATGGCACAATGCCGACTTTAGTACAAGAGGATTGACACTCTCATTATCTATGATTTGAACTTCTCCTGTTAGTCCAGTTTTAGATTCCGATGGTTCACTTCAGGTTTACTGTATATCTTGCACCTTCTTATTGACGATGAAATACAGAAATTGCATCCGAATTTAAAACAAAATGCACAATGCCGACTGAAGTACAAGACGACCGACACTCTAACTGTCTATGTTTTGGACCTCTCCTGTGAGTCCAGTTTCAGATTCCAATGCTTCACTTCAGGTTTACTGTATCCGTTGGACCTACTTTTTTACGATGAAACACAGAGTTTGCATCCGAATTTAATACAAAATGCACAATGCCGACTTAAGTACAAGAGGACTGACATTCTAACTTTCTATGATTTGAACCTCTCCTGTGAGTCCAGTTTTTGATTCCGATGCTTCACTTCAGGTTTACTGTATACCTTGCACCTTCTTATTGGCGATGAAACACAGAAATTGCATCGGAATTAAATTCAAAAGGCACAATGCCGACTTTAGTACAAGATGACTGTCACTCTAACTTTCTAAGATTTGAACTTCTCCTGTGAGTCCAGTTTTAGAATCCGATGCTTCACTTCACGTATACTGTATTCCTTGGACCTGCTTATTGACGATAAAATACAGAAATTGCATCCGAATTTAATACAAAAGGCACAATGCCGACTTAAGTAAAAGAGGACTGACACTCTCACTTTCTATGATTTGAACTTCTCCTGTGATTCCAGTTTTAGATTCCGATGCGTCACTTCAGGTTTACCGTTACCTTGCACATTCTTATTGACGATGAAACACAGAAATTGTATCGGAATTTAAAACAAAAGGCACAATGCCGACGTAAGTACAAGAGGAATGACACTCTAACTCTCTATGATTACAACCTCCCCTGTGAGTCCAGTTTTAGATTCCGATGCTTCACTTCAGGTTTACTGTATACCTTGCACCTTCTTACTGACGATGAAACACAGAACTTGCATCGGAATTAAATTCAAAAGGCACAATGCCGACTTAAGTACAAGAGGACTGACACTCTAATTATCTATGATTTGAACCTCTCCTGTGGGTCCAGTTTTAGATTCCGATGCTTCACTTCAGGTTTACTGTATCCCTTGGACCTTCTAATTGACGATAAAACACAGAAATTTCATCCGAATTTAATACAAATGGCACAATGCCGACTTAAGTACAAGAGGACTGACACTCTCACTTTTTATGATTTGAACTTCTCCTGTGTTTCCAGTTTTAGATTCCGATGGTTCACTTCAGGATTACTGTATACCTTGCACCTTCTTATTGACGATGAATCACAGAAATTGCAACCGAATTTAATACAAAAGGCATAATGCCGACATAAGTACAAGAGGACTGACACTCTCCCTTTCTATGATTTGAACCTCTCCTGTGAGTGCAGTTTTAAATTCCGATGCTTCACTTCAGGTTTACTGTATCCTTTGGACATTCTTATTGACGATGAAACACGGAAATTGCATCCAAATTTAATACAAAAGCCACAATGCCGACTTAAGTAAAAGAGGACTGTTACTCTCTCTTTCTATGATTTGAACCTCCCCTGTGAGTCCAGTTTTAGATTCCGATGCTTCACTTCAGGTTTACTGTATACCTTGCACCTTCTTATTGGCGATGAATCACAGAAATTGCATCGGAATTAAATTCAAAAGGCACAATGCCGACTTAAGTACAAGAGGACTGACACTCTAATTTTCTATGTTTTGAACCTCTCCTGTGAGTCCAGTTTTAGATTCCGATGCTTCACTTCAGGTTTACTGTATACCTTGGACCTTCTTATTGGCAATGAACCACAGAAATTGCATCGGAATTAACTTCAAAAGGCACAATGCCGACTTAAGTACAAGAGGACTGACACTCTAACTTTCTAAGATTTGAACCTCTCCTGTGAGTCCAGTTTTAGATTCCGATGCTTCACTTCAGGTTTACTGTATCCATTGGACCTACTTTCTTACGATGAAACACAGAGTTTGCAGCTGAATTTAATACAAAATGCACAATGCCGACTTAAGTACAAGAGGACTGACATTCTAACTTTCTATGATTTGAACCTCTCCTGTGAGTCCAGTTTTAGATTCCGATGCCTCACTTCAGGTTTACTGTATACCTTGTACTTTCGTATTGACGATGAAACACAGAAATTGCATCCAAATTCAATACAAAGGGCACAATGCCGACTTAAGTACAAGACGACCGACCCTCTAACTGTCTATGTTTTGAACCTCTCCTGTGAGTCCAGTTTTAGATTCCGATGCTTCACTTCAGGTTTACTGTATTCCTTGGACCTTCTTATTGAAACACAGAAATTGCATCCGAATTTAATACAAAAGGCACAATGCCGACTTAAGGAAAAGAGGACTGTTACTCTCTCTTACTATGATTTGAACCTAGCCTCTGAGTCCAGTTTTAGATTCCGATGGTTCACTTCAGGTTTCCTGTACACCTTGGACCTTCTTATTGACGATGAAACACAGAAATTGCATCGGAATTTAATACAAAAGGCACAATGCCGACTTAAGTAAAAGAGGACTGACACTCTCTCTTTCTATGATTTGAACCTCTCCTGTGTGTCTAGTTTTAGATTCCGATGCTTCACTTCAGGGTTACTGTATCCCTTGGACCTTCTAGTAGACGATGAAACACTGAAATTGCATCCGAAATTAATACAAATGGCACAATGCCGACTTTAGTACAAGAGGATTGACACTCTCATTATCTATGATTTGAACTTCTCCTGTTAGTCCAGTTTTAGATTCCGATGGTTCACTTCAGGTTTACTGTATATCTTGCACCTTCTTATTGACGATGAAATACAGAAATTGCATCCGAATTTAAAACAAAATGCACAATGCCGACTGAAGTACAAGACGACCGACACTCTAACTGTCTATGTTTTGGACCTCTCCTGTGAGTCCAGTTTCAGATTCCAATGCTTCACTTCAGGTTTACTGTATCCGTTGGACCTACTTTTTTACGATGAAACACAGAGTTTGCATCCGAATTTAATACAAAATGCACAATGCCGACTTAAGTACAAGAGGACTGACATTCTAACTTTCTATGATTTGAACCTCTCCTGTGAGTCCAGTTTTTGATTCCGATGCTTCACTTCAGGTTTACTGTATACCTTGCACCTTCTTATTGGCGATGAAACACAGAAATTGCATCGGAATTAAATTCAAAAGGCACAATGCCGACTTTAGTACAAGATGACTGTCACTCTAACTTTCTAAGATTTGAACTTCTCCTGTGAGTCCAGTTTTAGAATCCGATGCTTCACTTCACGTATACTGTATTCCTTGGACCTGCTTATTGACGATAAAATACAGAAATTGCATCCGAATTTAATACAAAAGGCACAATGCCGACTTAAGTAAAAGAGGACTGACACTCTCACTTTCTATGATTTGAACTTCTCCTGTGATTCCAGTTTTAGATTCCGATGCGTCACTTCAGGTTTACCGTTACCTTGCACATTCTTATTGACGATGAAACACAGAAATTGTATCGGAATTTAAAACAAAAGGCACAATGCCGACGTAAGTACAAGAGGAATGACACTCTAACTCTCTATGATTACAACCTCCCCTGTGAGTCCAGTTTTAGATTCCGATGCTTCACTTCAGGTTTACTGTATACCTTGCACCTTCTTACTGACGATGAAACACAGAACTTGCATCGGAATTAAATTCAAAAGGCACAATGCCGACTTAAGTACAAGAGGACTGACACTCTAATTATCTATGATTTGAACCTCTCCTGTGGGTCCAGTTTTAGATTCCGATGCTTCACTTCAGGTTTACTGTATCCCTTGGACCTTCTAATTGACGATAAAACACAGAAATTTCATCCGAATTTAATACAAATGGCACAATGCCGACTTAAGTACAAGAGGACTGACACTCTCACTTTTTATGATTTGAACTTCTCCTGTGTTTCCAGTTTTAGATTCCGATGGTTCACTTCAGGATTACTGTATACCTTGCACCTTCTTATTGACGATGAATCACAGAAATTGCAACCGAATTTAATACAAAAGGCATAATGCCGACATAAGTACAAGAGGACTGACACTCTCCCTTTCTATGATTTGAACCTCTCCTGTGAGTGCAGTTTTAAATTCCGATGCTTCACTTCAGGTTTACTGTATCCTTTGGACATTCTTATTGACGATGAAACACGGAAATTGCATCCAAATTTAATACAAAAGCCACAATGCCGACTTAAGTAAAAGAGGACTGTTACTCTCTCTTTCTATGATTTGAACCTCCCCTGTGAGTCCAGTTTTAGATTCCGATGCTTCACTTCAGGTTTACTGTATACCTTGCACCTTCTTATTGGCGATGAATCACAGAAATTGCATCGGAATTAAATTCAAAAGGCACAATGCCGACTTAAGTACAAGAGGACTGACACTCTAATTTTCTATGTTTTGAACCTCTCCTGTGAGTCCAGTTTTAGATTCCGATGCTTCACTTCAGGTTTACTGTATACCTTGGACCTTCTTATTGGCAATGAACCACAGAAATTGCATCGGAATTAACTTCAAAAGGCACAATGCCGACTTAAGTACAAGAGGACTGACACTCTAACTTTCTAAGATTTGAACCTCTCCTGTGAGTCCAGTTTTAGATTCCGATGCTTCACTTCAGGTTTACTGTATCCATTGGACCTACTTTCTTACGATGAAACACAGAGTTTGCAGCTGAATTTAATACAAAATGCACAATGCCGACTTAAGTACAAGAGGACTGACATTCTAACTTTCTATGATTTGAACCTCTCCTGTGAGTCCAGTTTTAGATTCCGATGCCTCACTTCAGGTTTACTGTATACCTTGTACTTTCGTATTGACGATGAAACACAGAAATTGCATCCAAATTCAATACAAAGGGCACAATGCCGACTTAAGTACAAGACGACCGACCCTCTAACTGTCTATGTTTTGAACCTCTCCTGTGAGTCCAGTTTTAGATTCCGATGCTTCACTTCAGGTTTACTGTATTCCTTGGACCTTCTTATTGAAACACAGAAATTGCATCCGAATTTAATACAAAAGGCACAATGCCGACTTAAGGAAAAGAGGACTGTTACTCTCTCTTACTATGATTTGAACCTAGCCTCTGAGTCCAGTTTTAGATTCCGATGGTTCACTTCAGGTTTCCTGTACACCTTGGACCTTCTTATTGACGATGAAACACAGAAATTGCATCGGAATTTAATACAAAAGGCACAATGCCGACTTAAGTAAAAGAGGACTGACACTCTCTCTTTCTATGATTTGAACCTCTCCTGTGTGTCTAGTTTTAGATTCCGATGCTTCACTTCAGGGTTACTGTATCCCTTGGACCTTCTAGTAGACGATGAAACACTGAAATTGCATCCGAAATTAATACAAATGGCACAATGCCGACTTTAGTACAAGAGGATTGACACTCTCATTATCTATGATTTGAACTTCTCCTGTTAGTCCAGTTTTAGATTCCGATGGTTCACTTCAGGTTTACTGTATATCTTGCACCTTCTTATTGACGATGAAATACAGAAATTGCATCCGAATTTAAAACAAAATGCACAATGCCGACTGAAGTACAAGACGACCGACACTCTAACTGTCTATGTTTTGGACCTCTCCTGTGAGTCCAGTTTCAGATTCCAATGCTTCACTTCAGGTTTACTGTATCCGTTGGACCTACTTTTTTACGATGAAACACAGAGTTTGCATCCGAATTTAATACAAAATGCACAATGCCGACTTAAGTACAAGAGGACTGACATTCTAACTTTCTATGATTTGAACCTCTCCTGTGAGTCCAGTTTTTGATTCCGATGCTTCACTTCAGGTTTACTGTATACCTTGCACCTTCTTATTGGCGATGAAACACAGAAATTGCATCGGAATTAAATTCAAAAGGCACAATGCCGACTTTAGTACAAGATGACTGTCACTCTAACTTTCTAAGATTTGAACTTCTCCTGTGAGTCCAGTTTTAGAATCCGATGCTTCACTTCACGTATACTGTATTCCTTGGACCTGCTTATTGACGATAAAATACAGAAATTGCATCCGAATTTAATACAAAAGGCACAATGCCGACTTAAGTAAAAGAGGACTGACACTCTCACTTTCTATGATTTGAACTTCTCCTGTGATTCCAGTTTTAGATTCCGATGCGTCACTTCAGGTTTACCGTTACCTTGCACATTCTTATTGACGATGAAACACAGAAATTGTATCGGAATTTAAAACAAAAGGCACAATGCCGACGTAAGTACAAGAGGAATGACACTCTAACTCTCTATGATTACAACCTCCCCTGTGAGTCCAGTTTTAGATTCCGATGCTTCACTTCAGGTTTACTGCATACCTTGCACCTTCTTATTGACGATGAAAGACAGAAATTGCAACGGAATTAAATTCAAAAGGCACAATGCCGACTTAAGTACAAGAGGACTGACACTCTAACTATCTATGATTTGAACCTCTCCTGTGAGTCCAGTTTTAGATTCCGATGCTTCACTTCAGGTTTACTGTATCCGTTGGACCTTCTTATTGACGATGAAACACAGAGTTTGCATCCGAAATTAATACAAAAGGCACAATGCCGACTTAAGTACAAGTGGACACTCTAACATTCTATGATTTGAACCTCTCCTGTGAGTCCAGTTTTAGATTCAGATGCTTCGACTTCAGGTTTACTGTATCCCTTAGACCTTCTTATTGACGATGAAACACAGAAATTGCATCCGAATTCAATACAAAAGGCACAATGCCGACTTAAGTAAAAGAGCACTGTTACTCTCTCTTTCTATGATTTGAACCTCCCCTGTGAGTCCAGTTTTAGCTTCCGATGCTTCACTTCAGGTTTACTGTATCCGTTGGACCTTCTTATTGACGATGAAACACAGAGTTTGCATCCGAATTTAATACAAAAGGCACAATGCCGACTTAAGTACAAGAGGACTGACACTCCAACTTTCTATGATTTGAACCTCTCCTGTGAGTCCAGTTTTAGATTCAGATGCTTCACTTCAGATTTACTGTATCCCTTAGACCTTCTTATTGACGATGATACACAGAAATTGAATCCGAATTCAATACAAAAGGCACAATTCCGACTTAAGTGAAAGAGGACTGACACTCTCCCTTTCTGTTATTTGAACCTTTCCTGTGAGTCCAGTTTTAGATTCAAATGTTTCACCTCAGGTTTTCTGTATAACTTGCACCTTCTTATTGACGATGAAACACAGAGTTTGCATCCGAATTTAATACAAAAGGCACAATGCCGACCTAAGTACAAGAGGACTGTCACTCTCACTTTCTATGATTTGAACTTCTCCTGTGAGTCTAGTTTTAGATTCCGATGGTTCACTTCAGGTTTACTGTATACCTTGCACCTTCTTATTGACGATGAAATACAGAAATTGCATCCGAATTTCAAACAAAAGGCACAATGCCGACTGAAGTACAAGACGACAGACACTCTAACTGTCTATGTTTTGAACCTCTCCTGTGAGTCCAGTTTTAGATTCCGATGCTTCACTTCAGGTTTACTGTATACCTTGCACCTTCTTATTGACGATGAAACACAGAAATTGCATCCGAATTTAATACAAAATGCACAATGCCGACTTAAGTACAAGAGGACTGACATTCTAACTTTCTATGATTTGAACCTCTCCTGTGAGTCCAGTTTTAGAAATCGACGCTTCACTTCAGGTTTACTGTATACCTTGCACCTTCTTATTGGCGTCGAAACACAGAAATTGCATCGGAATTAAATTCAAAAGGCACAATGCCGGCTTAAGTACAAGAGGACTGACACTCTAATTTTCTATGATTTGAACCTCTCCTGTGAGTCCAGTTTTAGATTCCGATGCTTCACTTCAGGTTTACTGTATACCTTGCACCTTCTTATTGGCGATAAAACACAGAAATTGCATCGGAATTAATTTCAAAAGGCACAATGCCGACTTAAGTACAAGAGGACTGACACTCTAACTTTCTAAGATTTGAACCTCTCCTGTGAGTCCAGTTTTAGATTCCGATGCTTCACTTCACGTTTGCTGTATACCTTGGACCTTCTAATTGACGATGAAACACAGAAATTGCATCCGAATTTAGTACAAAAGGCACAATGCCGACTTAAGTACAAGAGGACTGACACACTCACTTTCTATGATTTGAACCTCTCCTGTGCGTCCAGTTATAGATTCCGATGCTTCACTTCAGGTTTACTGTATCCCTTTGACCTACTTTTTTACGATGAAACACAGAGTTTGCATCCGAATTTAATACAAAATGCACAATGCCGACTTAAGTACTAGAGGACTGACACTCTAACTATCTATGATTTGAACCTCTCCTGTGAGTCCAGTTTTAGATTCCGATGCTTCACTTCAGGTTTACTGTATTCCTTGGACCTTCTTATTGAAACACAGAAATTGCATCCGAATTTAATACAAAAGGCACAATGCCGACTTAAGGAAAAGAGGACTGTTACTCTCTCTTTCTATGATTTGAACCTAGCCTCTGAGTCCAGTTTTAGATTCAGATGCTTCGACTTCAGGTTTACTGTATCCCTTAGACCTTCTTATTGACGATGAAACACAGAAATTGCATCCGAATTCAATACAAAAGGCACAATGCCGACTTAAGTAAAAGAGCACTGTTACTCTCTCTTTCTATGATTTGAACCTCCCCTGTGAGTCCAGTTTTAGCTTCCGATGCTTCACTTCAGGTTTACTGTATACCTTGCACCTTCTTACTGACGATGAAACACAGAACTTGCATCGGAATTAAATTCAAAAGGCACAATGCCGACTTAAGTACAAGAGGACTGACACTCTAATTATCTATGATTTGAACCTCTCCTGTGGGTCCAGTTTTAGATTCCGATGCTTCACTTCAGGTTTACTGTATCCCTTGGACCTTCTAATTGACGATAAAACACAGAAATTTCATCCGAATTTAATACAAATGGCACAATGCCGACTTAAGTACAAGAGGACTGACACTCTCACTTTTTATGATTTGAACTTCTCCTGTGTTTCCAGTTTTAGATTCCGATGGTTCACTTCAGGATTACTGTATACCTTGCACCTTCTTATTGACGATGAATCACAGAAATTGCAACCGAATTTAATACAAAAGGCATAATGCCGACATAAGTACAAGAGGACTGACACTCTCCCTTTCTATGATTTGAACCTCTCCTGTGAGTGCAGTTTTAAATTCCGATGCTTCACTTCAGGTTTACTGTATCCTTTGGACATTCTTATTGACGATGAAACACGGAAATTGCATCCAAATTTAATACAAAAGCCACAATGCCGACTTAAGTAAAAGAGGACTGTTACTCTCTCTTTCTATGATTTGAACCTCCCCTGTGAGTCCAGTTTTAGATTCCGATGCTTCACTTCAGGTTTACTGTATACCTTGCACCTTCTTATTGGCGATGAATCACAGAAATTGCATCGGAATTAAATTCAAAAGGCACAATGCCGACTTAAGTACAAGAGGACTGACACTCTAATTTTCTATGTTTTGAACCTCTCCTGTGAGTCCAGTTTTAGATTCCGATGCTTCACTTCAGGTTTACTGTATACCTTGGACCTTCTTATTGGCAATGAACCACAGAAATTGCATCGGAATTAACTTCAAAAGGCACAATGCCGACTTAAGTACAAGAGGACTGACACTCTAACTTTCTGAGATTTGAACCTCTCCTGTGAGTCCAGTTTTAGATTCCGATGCTTCACTTCAGGTTTACTGTATCCATTGGACCTACTTTCTTACGATGAAACACAGAGTTTGCAGCTGAATTTAATACAAAATGCACAATGCCGACTTAAGTACAAGAGGACTGACATTCTAACTTTCTATGATTTGAACCTCTCCTGTGAGTCCAGTTTTAGATTCCGATGCCTCACTTCAGGTTTACTGTATACCTTGTACTTTCGTATTGACGATGAAACACAGAAATTGCATCCAAATTCAATACAAAGGGCACAATGCCGACTTAAGTACAAGACGACCGACACTCTAACTGTCTATGTTTTGAACCTCTCCTGTGAGTCCAGTTTTAGATTCCGATGCTTCACTTCAGGTTTACTGTATTCCTTGGACCTTCTTATTGAAACACAGAAATTGCATCCGAATTTAATACAGAAGGCACAATGCCGACTTAAGGAAAAGAGGACTGTTACTCTCTCTTTCTATGATTTGAACCTAGCCTCTGAGTCCAGTTTTAGATTCCGATGGTTCACTTCAGGTTTCCTGTACACCTTGGACCTTCTTATTGACGATGAAACACAGAAATTGCATCGGAATTTAATACAAAAGGCACAATGCCGACTTAAGTAAAAGAGGACTGACACTCTCTCTTTCTATGATTTGAACCTCTCCTGTGTGTCCAGTTTTAGATTCCGATGCTTCACTTCAGGGTTACTGTATCCCTTGGACCTTCTAGTAGACGATGAAACACTGAAATTGCATCCGAAATTAATACAAATGGCACAATGCCGACTTTAGTACAAGAGGATTGACACTCTCATTATCTATGATTTGAACTTCTCCTGTTAGTCCAGTTTTAGATTCCGATGGTTCACTTCAGGTTTACTGTATATCTTGCACCTTCTTATTGACGATGAAATACAGAAATTGCATCCGAATTTAAAACAAAATGCACAATGCCGACTGAAGTACAAGACGACCGACACTCTAACTGTCTATGTTTTGGACCTCTCCTGTGAGTCCAGTTTCAGATTCCAATGCTTCACTTCAGGTTTACTGTATCCGTTGGACCTACTTTTTTACGATGAAACACAGAGTTTGCATCCGAATTTAATACAAAATGCACAATGCCGACTTAAGTACAAGAGGACTGACATTCTAACTTTCTATGATTTGAACCTCTCCTGTGAGTCCAGTTTTTGATTCCGATGCTTCACTTCAGGTTTACTGTATACCTTGCACCTTCTTATTGGCGATGAAACACAGAAATTGCATCGGAATTAAATTCAAAAGGCACAATGCCGACTTTAGTACAAGATGACTGTCACTCTAACTTTCTAAGATTTGAACTTCTCCTGTGAGTCCAGTTTTAAAATCCGATGCTTCAGTTCACGTATACTGTATTCCTTGGACCTGCTTATTGACGATAAAATACAGAAATTGCATCCGAATTTAATACAAAAGGCACAATGCCGACTTAAGTAAAAGAGGACTGACACTCTCACTTTCTATGATTTGAACTTCTCCTGTGATTCCAGTTTTAGATTCCGATGCGTCACTTCAGGTTTACCGTTACCTTGCACATTCTTATTGACGATGAAACACAGAAATTGTATCGGAATTTAATACAAAAGGCACAATGCCGACGTAAGTACAAGAGGAATGACACTCTAACTCTCTATGATTAGAACCTCCCCTGTGAGTCCAGTTTTAGATTCCGATGCTTCACTTCAGGTTTACTGCATACCTTGCACCTTCTTATTGACGATGAAAGACAGAAATTGCAACGGAATTATATTCAAAAGGCACAATGCCGACTTAAGTACAAGAGGACTGACACTCTAACTATCTATGATTTGAACCTCTCCTGTGAGTCCAGTTTTAGATTCCGATGCTTCACTTCAGGTTTACTGTATCCGTTGGACCTTCTTATTGACGATGAAACACAGAGTTTGCATCCGAAATTAATACAAAAGGCACAATGCCGACTTAAGTACAAGTGGACACTCTAACATTCTATGATTTGAACCTCTCCTGTGAGTCCAGTTTTAGATTCAGATGCTTCGACTTCAGGTTTACTGTATCCCTTAGACCTTCTTATTGACGATGAAACACAGAAATTGCATCCGAATTCAATACAAAAGGCACAATGCCGACTTAAGTAAAAGAGCACTGTTACTCTCTCTTTCTATGATTTGAACCTCCCCTGTGAGTCCAGTTTTAGCTTCCGATGCTTCACTTCAGGTTCACTGTATCCGTTGGACCTTCTTATTGACGATGAAACACATAGTTTGCATCCGAATTTAATACAAAAGGCACAATGCCGACTTAAGTACAAGAGGACTGACACTCCAACTTTCTATGATTTGAACCTCTCCTGTGAGTCCAGTTTTAGATTCAGATGCTTCACTTCAGATTTACTGTATCCCTTAGACCTTCTTATTGACGATGAAACACAGAAATTGAATCCGAATTCAATACAAAAGGCACAATGCCGACTTAAGTGAAAGAGGACTGACACTCTCCCTTTCTGTTATTTGAACCTTTCCTGTGAGTCCAGTTTTAGATTCAAATGTTTCACCTCAGGTTTTCTGTATAACTTGCACCTTCTTATTGACGATGAAACACAGAGTTTGCATCCGAATTTAATACAAAAGGCACAATGCCGACCTAAGTACAAGAGGACTGTCACTCTCACTTTCTATGATTTGAACTTCTCCTGTGAGTCTAGTTTTAGATTCCGATGGTTCACTTCAGGTTTACTGTATACCTTGCACCTTCGTATTGACGATGAAATACAGAAATTGCATCCGAATTTCAAACAAAAGGCACAATGCCGACTGAAGTACAAGACGACAGACACTCTAACTGTCTATGTTTTGAACCTCTCCTGTGAGTCCAGTTTTAGATTCCGATGCTTCACTTCAGGTTTACTGTATACCTTGCACCTTCTTATTGACGATGAAACACAGAAATTGCATCCGAATTTAATACAAAATGCACAATGCCGACTTAAGTACAAGAGGACTGACATTCTAACTTTCTATGATTTGAACCTCTCCTGTGAGTCCAGTTTTAGAAATCGACGCTTCACTTCAGGTTTACTGTATACCTTGCACCTTCTTATTGGCGTTGAAACACAGAAATTGCATCGGAATTAAATTCAAAAGGCACAATGCCGACTTAAGTACAAGAGGACTGACACTCTAATTTTCTATGATTTGAACCTCTCCTGTGAGTCCAGTTTTAGATTCCGATGCTTCACTTCAGGTTTACTGTATACCTTGCACCTTCTTATTGGCGATAAAACACAGAAATTGCATCGGAATTAATTTCAAAAGGCACAATGCCGACTTAAGTACAAGAGGACTGACACTCTAACTTTCTAAGATTTGAACCTCTCCTGTGAGTCCAGTTTTAGATTCCGATGCTTCACTTCACGTTTGCTGTATACCTTGGACCTTCTAATTGACGATGAAACACAGAAATTGCATCCGAATTTAGTACAAAAGGCACAATGCCGACTTAAGTACAAGAGGACTGACACACTCACTTTCTATGATTTGAACCTCTCCTGTGCGTCCAGTTATAGATTCCGATGCTTCACTTCAGGTTTACTGTATCCCTTTGACCTACTTTTTTACGATGAAACACAGAGTTTGCATCCGAATTTAATACAAAATGCACAATGCCGACTTAAGTACTAGAGGACTGACACTCTAACTATCTATGATTTGAACCTCTCTTGTGAGTCCAGTTTTAGATTCCGATGCTTCACTTCAGGTTTACTGTATCCGTTGGACCTTCTTATTGACGATGAAACACAGAGTTTGCATCCGAAATTAATACAAAAGGCACAATGCCGACTTAAGTACAAGTGGACACTCTAACATTCTATGATTTGAACCTCTCCTGTGAGTCCAGTTTTAGATTCAGATGCTTCGACTTCAGGTTTACTGTATCCCTTAGACCTTCTTATTGACGATGAAACACAGAAATTGCATCCGAATTCAATACAAAAGGCACAATGCCGACTTAAGTAAAAGAGCACTGTTACTCTCTCTTTCTATGATTTGAACCTCCCCTGTGAGTCCAGTTTTAGCTTCCGATGCTTCACTTCAGGTTTACTGTATCCGTTGGACCTTCTTATTGACGATGAAACACAGAGTTTGCATCCGAATTTAATACAAAAGGCACAATGCCGACTTAAGTACAAGAGGACTGACACTCTAACTTTCTATGATTTGAACCTCTCCTGTGAGTCCAATTTTAGATTCAGATGCTTCACTTCAGATTTACTGTATCCCTTAGACCTTCTTATTGACGATGAAACACAGAAATTGAATCCGAATTCAATACAAAAGGCACAATGCCGACTTAAGTGAAAGAGGACTGACACTCTCCCTTTCTGTTATTTGAACCTTTCCTGTGAGTCCAGTTTTAGATTCAAATGTTTCACCTCAGGTTTTCTGTATAACTTGCACCTTCTTATTGACGATGAAACACAGAGTTTGCATCCGAATTTAATACAAAAGGCACAATGCCGACCTAAGTACAAGAGGACTGACACTCTAATTTTCTATGATTTGAACCTCTCCTGTGAGTCCAGTTTTAGATTCCGATGCTTCACTTCAGGTTTACTGTATACCTTGCACCTTCTTACTGACGATGAAACATAGAAATAGCATCGGAATTAAATTCAAAAGGCACAATGCCGACTTAAGTACAAGAGGACTGACACTCTAACTATCTATGATTTGAACCTCATCTTTGGGTCCAGTTTTAGATTCCGATGGTTCACTTCAGGTTTACTGTATCCCTCGGACCTTCTAATTGACGATGAAACACAGAAATTGCATTTGAATTTAATACAAATGGCACAATGCCGACTTAAGTACAAGAGGACTGACACTCTCACATTCTATGATTTGAACTTCTCCTGTGAGTCCAGTTTTAGATTACGATGGATCACTTCAGGTTTACTGTATACCTTGCACCTTCTTATTGACGATGAATCACAGAAATTGCAAACCGAATTTAATACAAAAGGCATAATGCCGACTTAAGTACAAGAGGACTGACACTCTCCCTTTCTATGATTTGAACCTCTCCTGTGAGTGCAGTTTGAAATTCCGATGCTTCACTTCAGGTTTACTGTATCCCTTGGACCTTCTTATTGACGATGAAACACAGAAATTGCATCCAAATTTAATACAAAAGGCACCATGCCGACTTAAGTAAAAGAGGACTGTTACTCTATCTTTCTATGATTTGAACCTCCCCTGTGAGTCCAGTTTTAGATTCCGATGGTTCACTTTAGGTTTCCTGTACACCTTGGAACTTCTTATTGACGATGAAACACAGAAATTGCATCGGAATTTAATACAAAAGGCACAATGCCGACTTAAGTAAAAGAGGACTGACACTCTCACTTTCTATGATTTGAACCTCTCCTGTGAGTCCTGTTTTAGATTCCGTTGCTTCACTTTAGGTTCACTGTATCCCTTGGACCTTCTTATTGACGATGAAATACAGAAATTGCATCCGAATGTAATACAAAATGCACAATGCCGACTTAAGTACAAGAGGACTGACACTCTCCCTTTCTATGAGTTGAACCTCTCCTGTGAGTCCAGTTTTAGAATCCGATGCTTCACTTCGGGTTTACTATATCCCTTGGACCTTCTTATTGACGATGAAACACAGAGATTGCATCCGAATTTAATACAAAAGGCAGAATGCCGACTTAAGTAAAAGAGGACTGACACTATCACTTTCAATGATTTGAACCTCTCCTGTGAGTCCAGTTTTAGATTCCGATGCTTCACTTCAGGTTTACTGTATCCGTTGGACCTTCTTATTGACGATGAAACACAGAGTTTGCATCCGAATTTAATACAAAAGGCACAATGCTGACTTAAGTACAAGAGGACACTCTAACTTTCTATGATTTGAACCTCTCCTGTGAGTCCAGTTTTAGATTCAGATGCTTCACTTCAGGTTTACTGTTTCCCTTAGACCTTCTTATTGACGATGAAACACAGAAATTGCATCCGAATTCAATACAAAAGGCACAATGCCGACTTAAGTGAAAGAGGACTGACACTCTCCCTTTCTGTTATTTGAACCTTTCCTGTGAGTCCAGTTTTAGATTCCGATGCTTCACCTCAGGTTTACTGTATACCTTGCACATTCTTATTGACGATGACACACAGAGTTTGCATCCGAATTTAATACAAAAGGCACAATGCCGACTTAAGTACAAGAGGACTGACACTCTAACGTTCTATGATTTGAACCTCTCCTGTGAGTCCAGTTTTAGATTCCGATTTTCCACTTCAGGTTTACTGTATACCTTGCACCTTCTTATTGACGTTGAAACACAGAAATTGCATCGGAATTATAGTCAAAAGGCACAATGGCGACTTAAGTACAAGACGACTGACACTCTAACTATCTATGATTTGAACCTCTGCTGTGAGTCCAGTTTTAGATTCCGATGCTAAACTTCAGGTTTACTGTATCCCTTGGACCTTATAATTGACGATGAAACACTGAAATTGCATCCGAAATTAATACAAATGGCACAATGCCGACTTTAGTACAAGAGGACTGACACTCTCACTTACTATGATTTGAACTTCTCCTGTGAGTCCAGTTTTAGATTCCGATGGTTCACTTCAGGTTTACTCTATACCTTGCACCTTCTTATTGACGATGAAATACAGAAATTGCATCCGAATTTAAAACAAAAGGCACAATGCCGACTGAAGTACAAGACGACCGACACTCTAACTGTTTTTGTTTTGAACCTCTCCTGTGAGTCCAGTTTTAGATTCCGATGCTTCACTTCAGGTTTACTGTATCCCTTGGACCTACTTTTTTACGATGAAACACAGAGTTTGCATCCGAATTTAATACAAAATGCACAATGCCGACTTAAGTAAAAGATGACTGACACTCTCTCTTTCGATGATTTGAACCTCTCCTGTGTGTCCAGTTTTAGATTCCGATGCTTCACTTCAGGTTCACTGTATACCTTGCACCATCTTATTGACGATGAAATACAGAAATAGCATCGGAATTTAATACAAAAGGCACAATGGCGACTTAAGTAAAAGAGGACTGACACTATCACTTTCTATGATTTGAACCTCTCCAGTGAGTCCAGTTTTAGATTCCGATGCTTCACTTGAGGTTTACTGTATCCCTTAGACCTTCTTATTGACGATGAAACACAGAAATTGCATCCGAATTCAGTACAAAAGGCACAATGCCGACTTAAGTACAAGAGGACTGACACTCTCCCTTTCTATGAGTTGAACCTCTGCTGTGTGTCCAGTTTTAGAATCCGATGCTTCACTTCAGGTTTACTATATCCCTTGGACCTTCTTATTGACGATGAAACACAGAGATTGCATCCGAATTTAATACAAAAGGCACAATGCCGACTTAAGTAAAAGATGACTGACACTCTCTCTTTCGATGATTTGAACCTCTCCTGTGTGTCCAGTTTTGGATTCCGATGCTTCACTTCAGGTTCACTGTATACCTTGCACCATCTTATTGACGATGAAATACAGAAATAGCATCGGAATTTAATACAAAAGGCACAATGCCGACATAAGTAAAAGAGGACTGACACTATCACTTTCTATGATTTGAACCTCTCCAGTGAGTCCAGTTTTAGATTCCGATGCTTCACTTGAGGTTTACTGTATCCCTTAGACCTACTTATTGACGATGAAACACAGAAATTGCATCCGAATTCAATACAAAAGGCACAATGCCGACTTAAGTAAAAGAGGACTGACACTCTCCCTTTCTGTGATTTGAACCTCTCCTGTGAGTCCAATTTTAGATTCCGATGCTTCACTTCAGGTTTGCTGCATACCTTGCACATTCTTATTGACGATGAAACACAGAAATTGCATCGGAATTAAATTCAAAAGGCACAATGTCGACTTAAGTACACGAGGACTGACACTCTAACTATCTATGATTTGAACCTCTCCTGTGAGTCCAGTTTTAGATTCCGATGCTTCACTTCAGGTTTACTGTATCCCTTGGACCTTCTAATTGACGATGAAACACAGAAATTGCATCCGAATTTAATACAAATGGCACAATGCCGACTTAAGTAAAAGAGGACTGACACTCTCACTTTCTATGATTTGAACTTCTCCTGTGAGTCCAGTTTCAGATTCCGATGGTTCACTTCAGGTTTACTGTATACCTTGCACGTTCTTATTGACGATGAAAGACAGAAATTGCAACCGAATTTAATACAAATGTCATAACGCCGACTTAAGTACAAGAGGACTGACACTCTCCCTTTCTATGTTTTGAACCTCTGCTGTGAGTGCAGTTTTAAATTCCGATGCTTCACTTCAGGTTTACTGTATCCCATGGACCTTCTCATTCACGAAGAAACACAGAAATTGCATCCAAATTTAATACAAAAGGCACCATGCCGACTTAAGTAAAAGAGGACTGTTACTCTCTCTTTCTATGATTTGAACCTCCCCTGTGAATACAGTTTTAGATTCCGATGGTTCACTTCAGGTTTACTGTATACCTTGGACCTTCTTACTGACGATGAAACACAGAAATTGCAGCGAAATTTAATACAAAAGGCACAATGCCGACTTAAGTAAAAGAGGACTGACACTCTCACTTTCTATGATTCGAACCTCTCCTGTGAGTCCAGTTTTAGATTCCGTTGCTTCACTTCAGGTTCACTGTATCCCTTGGACCTTCGTACTGACGATGAAATACAGAAATTGCATCCGAATTTAATACAAAAGGCACAATGCCGACTTAAGTACAAGAGGACTGACACTCTCCCTTTCTATGAGTTGAACCTCTCCAGTGAGTCCAGTTTTAGAATCCGATGCTTCACTTCAGGTTTACTATATCCCTTGGACCTCCTTATTGACGATGAAACACAGAGATTGGATACGAATTTAATACAAAGGGCACAATGCCGACTTAAGTAAAAGAGGACTGACATTCTCTCTTTCTATGATTTGAACCTCTCCTGTGTGTCTAGTTTTAGATTCCGATGCTTCACTTCAGGTTCACTGTATACCTTGCACCATCTTATTGACGATGAAACACAGAGTTTGCATCCGAATTTAATACAAAAGGCACAATGCCGACTTAAGTACAAGAGGACAGACACTCTAACTTTCTATGATTTGAACCTCGCCTGTGAGTCCAGTTTTAGATTCCGATGCTTCACTTTAGTTTTACTGTATTCCTTAGACCTTCTTATTGACGATGAAACACAGAAATTCCATCCGAATACAATACAAAAGGCACAATGCCGACTTAATAAAAAGAGGACTGACACTCTACCTTTCTGTGATTTGAACCTCTCCTGTGAGTTCAGTTTTAGATTCCGATGCCTCACCTCAGGTTTACCGTATACCTTGCACCTTCTTATTGACGATGAAACACAGAAATTGCATCGCAATTAAATTCAAAAGGCACAATGTCGACTTAAGTACACGAGGACTGAAACTCAAACTATCAAAGATTTGAACCTGACCTGTGAGTCCAGTTTTAGATTCCGATGCTTCACTTCACGTTTACTGTATACCTTGCACCATCTTATTGACGATGATACACAGAAATTGCATCGGAATTTATTACAAAAGGCACAATGCCGACCTAAATAAAAGAGGACAGACACTCTCCCTTTCTATGAGATGAACCTCTCCTGTGAGTCCAGTTTTAGATTCCGATGCTTCACTTCAGGTTTACTGTATACCTTGCACCTTCTTATTGGCGATAAAACACAGAAATTGCATCGGAATTAATTTCAAAAGGCACAATGCCGACTTAAGTACAAGAGGACTGACACTCTAACTTTCTAAGATATGAACCTCTCCTGTGAGTCCAGTTTTAGATTCCGATGCTTCATTTCACGTTTGCTGTATACCTTGGACCTTCTAATTGACGATGAAACACAGAAATTGCATCCGAATTTAGTACAAAAGGCACAATGCCGACTTAAGTACAAGAGGACTGACACACTCACTTTCTATGATTTGAACCTCTCCTGTGCGTCCAGTTTTAGATTCCGATGCTTCACTTCAGGTTTACTGTATCCCTTTGACCTACTTTTTTACGATGAAACACAGAGTTTGCATCCGAATTTAATACAAAATGCACAATGCCGACTTGAGTACTAGAGGACTGACACTCTAACTATCTATAATTTGAACCTCTCCTGTGAGTCCAGTTTTAGATTCCGATGCTTCACTTCAGGTTTACTGTATCCGTTGGACCTTCTTATTGACGATGAAACACAGAGTTTGCATCCGAAATTAATACAAAAGGCACAATGCCGACTTAAGTACAAGTGGACACTCTAACATTCTATGATTTGAACCTCTCCTGTGAGTCCAGTTTTAGATTCAGATGCTTCGACTTCAGGTTTACTGTATCCCTTAGATTTTCTTATTGACGATGAAACACAGAAATTGCATCCGAATTCAATACAAAAGGCACAATGCCGACTTAAGTAAAAGAGCACTGTTACTCTCTCTTTCTATGATTTGAACCTCCCCTGTGAGTCCAGTTTTAGCTTCCGATGCTTCACTTCAGGTTTACTGTATCCGTTGGACCTTCTTATTGACGATGAAACACAGAGTTTGCATCCGAATTTAATACAAAAGGCACAATGCCGACTTAAGTACAAGAGGACTGACACTCTAACTTTCTATGATTTGAACCTCTCCTGTGAGTCCAGTATTAGATTCAGATGCTTCACTTCAGATTTACTGTATCCCTTAGACCTTCTTATTGACGATGAAACACAGAAATTGAATCCGAATTCAATACAAAAGGCACAATGCCGACTTAAGTGAAAGAGGACTGACACTCTCCCTTTCTGTTATTTGAACCTTTCCTGTGAGTCCAGTTTTAGATTCAAATGTTTCACCTCAGGTTTTCTGTATAACTTGCACCTTCTTATTGACGATGAAACACAGAGTTTGCATCCGAATTTAATACAAAAGGCACAATGCCGACCTAAGTACAAGAGGACTGACACTCTAATTTTCTATGATTTGAACCTCTCCTGTGAGTCCAGTTTTAGATTCCGATGCTTCACTTCAGGTTTACTGTATACCTTGCACCTACTTACTGACGATGAAACATAGAAATAGCATCGGAATTAAATTCAAAAGGCACAATGCCGACTTAAGTACAAGAGGACTGACACTCTAACTATCTATGATTTGAACCTCATCTGTGGGTCCAGTTTTAGATTCCGATGGTTCACTTCAGGTTTACTGTATCCCTCGGACCTTCTAATTGACGATGAAACACAGAAATTGCATTTGAATTTAATACAAATGGCACAATGCCGACTTAAGTACAAGAAGACTGACACTCTCACTTTCTATGATTTGAACTTCTCCTGTGAGTCCAGTTTTAGATTACGATGGATCACTTCAGGTTTACTGTATACCTTGCACCTTCTTATTGACGATGAATCACAGAAATTGCAAACCGAATTTAATACAAAAGGCATAATGCCGACTTAAGTACAAGAGGACTGACACTCTCCCTTTCTATGATTTGAACCTCTCCTGTGAGTGCAGTTTGAAATTCCGATGCTTCACTTCAGGTTTACTGTATCCCTTGGACCTTCTTATTGACGATGAAACACAGAAATTGCATCCAAATTTAATACAAAAGGCACCATGCCGACTTAAGTAAAAGAGGACTGTTACTCTATCTTTCTATGATTTGAACCTCCCCTGTGAGTCCAGTTTTAGATTCCGATGGTTCACTTTAGGTTTCCTGTACACCTTGGAACTTCTTATTGACGATGAAACACAGAAATTGCATCGGAATTTAATACAAAAGGCACAATGCCGACTTAAGTAAAAGAGGACTGACACTCTCACTTTCTATGATTTGAACCTCTCCTGTGAGTCCTGTTTTAGATTCCGTTGCTTCACTTTAGGTTCACTGTATCCCTTGGACCTTCTTATTGACGATGAAATACAGAAATTGCATCCGAATGTAAAACAAAATGCACAATGCCGACTTAAGTACAAGAGGACTGACACTCTCCCTTTCTATGAGTTGAACCTCTCCTGTGAGTCCAGTTTTAGAATCCGATGCTTCACTTCGGGTTTACTATATCCCTTGGACCTTCTTATTGACGATGAAACACAGAGATTGCATCCGAATTTAATACAAAAGGCAGAATGCCGACTTAAGTAAAAGAGGACTGACACTATCACTTTCAATGATTTGAACCTCTCCTGTGAGTCCAGTTTTAGATTCCGATGCTTCACTTCAGGTTTACTGTATCCGTTGGACCTTCTTATTGACCATGAAACACAGAGTTTGCATCCGAATTTAATACAAAAGGCACAATGCCGACTTAAGTACAAGAGGACACTCTAACTTACTACGATTTGAACCTCTCCTGTGAGTCCAGTTTTAGATTCAGATGCTTCACTTGAGGTTTACTGTTTCCCTTAGACCTTCTTATTGACGATGAAACACAGAAATTGCATCCGAATTCAATACAAAAGGCACAATGCCGACTTAAGTGAAAGAGGACTGACACTCTCCCTTTCTGTTATTTGAACCTTTCCTGTGAGTCCAGTTTTAGATTCCGATGCTTCACCTCAGGTTTACTGTATACCTTGCACATTCTTATTGACGATGACACACAGAGTTTGCATCCGAATTTAATACAAAAGGCACAATGCCGACTTAAGTACAAGAGGACTGACACTCTAACATTCTATGATTTGAACCTCTCCTGTGAGTCCAGTTTTAGATTCCGATTTTTCACTTCAGGTTTACTGTATACCTTGCACCTTCTTATTGACGATGAAATACAGAAATTGCATCCGAATTTAAAACAAAAGGCACAATGAAAACTGAAGTACAAGACGACCGACACTCTAACTGTTTTTGTTTTGAACCTCTCCTGTGAGTCCAGTTTTAGATTCCGATGCTTCACTTCAGGTTTACTGTATCCCTTGGACCTACTTTTTTACGATGAAACACAGAATTTGCATCCGAATTTAATACAAAATGCACAATGCCGACTTAAGTAAAAGATGACTGACACTCTCTCTTTCGATGATTTGAACCTCTCCTGTGTGTCCAGTTTTAGATTCCGATGCTTCACTTCAGGTTCACTGTATACCTTGCACCATCTTATTGACGATGAAATACAGAAATAGCATCGGAATTTAATACAAAAGGCACAATGGCGACTTAAGTAAAATAGGACTGACACTATCACTTTCTATGATTTGAACCTCTCCAGTGAGTCCAGTTTTAGATTCCGATGCTTCACTTGAGGTTTACTGTATCCCTTAGACCTTCTTATTGACGATGAAACACAGAAATTGCATCCGAATTCAATACAAAAGGCACAATGCCGACTTTAGTACAAGAGGACTGACACTCTCCCTTTCTATGAGTTGAACCTCTGCTGTGTGTCCAGTTTTAGAATCCGATGCTTCACTTCAGGTTTACTATATCCCTTGGACCTTCTTATTGACGATGAAACACATAGATTGCATCCGAATTTAATACAAAAGGCACAATGCCGACTTAAGTAAAAGATGACTGACACTCTCTCTTTCGATGATTTGAACCTCTCCTGTGTGTCCAGTTTTAGATTCCGATGCTTCACTTCAGGTTCACTGTATACCTTGCACCATCTTATTGACGATGAAATACAGAAACAGCATCGGAATGTAATACAAAAGGCACAATGCCGACTTAAGTAAAAGAGGACTGACACTATCACTTTCTATGATTTGAACCTCTCCAGTGAGTCCAGTTTTAGATTCCGATGCTTCACTTGAGGTTTACTGTATCCCTTAGACCTTCTTATTGACGATGAAACACAGAAATTGCATCCGAATTCAATACAAAAGGCACAATGCCGACGTAAGTAAAAGAGGACTGACACTCTCCCTTTCTGTGATTTGAACCTCTCCTGTGAGTCCAATTTTAGATTCCGATGCTTCACTTCAGGTTTACTGCATACCTTGCACCTTCTTATTGACGATGAAACACAGAAATTGCATCGGAATTAAATTCAAAAGGCACAATGTCGACTTAAGTACACGAGGACTGACACTCTAACTATCTATGATTTGAACCTCTCCTGTGAGTCCAGTTTTAGATTCCGATGCTTCACTTCAGGTTTACTGTATCCCTTGGACCTTCTAATTGACGATGAAACACAGAAATTGCATCCGAATTTAATACAAATGGCACAATGCCGACTTAAGTAAAAGAGGACTGACACTCTCACTTTCTATGATTTGAACTTCTCCTGTGAGTCCAGTTTCAGATTCCGATGGTTCACTTCAGGTTTACTGTATACCTTGCACGTTCTTATTGACGATGAAAGACAGAAATTGCAACCGAATTTAATACAAATGTCATAACGCCGACTTAAGTACAAGAGGACTGACACTCTCCCTTTCTATGATTTGAACCTCTGCTGTGAGTGCAGTTTTAAATTCCGATGCTTCACTTCAGGTTTACTGTAGGACCTTCTTATTCACGAAGAAACACAGAAATTGCATCCAAATTTAATACATAAGGCACCATGCCGACTTAAGTAAAAGAGGACTGGTACTCTCTCTTTCTATGATTTGATCCTCCCCTGTGAATACAGTTTTAGATTCCGATGGTTCACTTCAGGTTTACTGTATACCTTGGACCTTCTTACTGACGATGAAACACAGAAATTGCAGCGAAATTTAATACAAAAGGCACAATGCCGACTTAAGTAAAAGAGGACTGACACTCTCACTTTCTATGACTCGAACCTCTCCTGTGAGTCCAGTTTTAGATTCCGTTGCTTCACTTCAGGTTCACTGTATCCCTTGGACCTTCTTACTGACGATGAAATACAGAAATTGCATCCGAATTTAATACAAAAGGCACAATGCCGACTTAAGTACAAGAGGACTGACACTCTCCCTTTCTATGAGTTGAACCTCTCCTGTGAGTCCAGTTTTAGAATCCGATGCTTCACTTCAGGTTTACTATATCCCTTGGACCTCCTTATTGACGATGAAACACAGAGATTGGATCCCAATTTAATACAAAAGGCACAATGCCGACTTAAGTAAAAGAGGACTGACATTCTCTCTTTCTTAGATTTGAACCTCTCCTGTGTGTCTAGTTTTAGATTCCGATGCTTCACTTCAGGTTCACTGTATACCTTGCACCATCTTATTGACGATGAAACACAGAGTTTGCATCCGAATTTAATACAAAAGGCACAATGCCGACTTAAGTACAAGAGGACAGACACTCTAACTTTCTATGATTTGAACCTCGCCTATGAGTCCAGTTTTAGATTCCGAAGTTTCACTTTAGTTTTACTGTATTCCTTAGACCTTCTTATTGACGATAAAACACAGAAATTCCATCCGAATACAATACAAAAGGCACAATGCCGACTTAATAAAAAGAGGACTGACACTCTCAATTTCTGTGATTTGAACCTCTCCTGTGAGTTCAGTTTTAGATTCCGATGCCTCACCTCAGGTTTACCGTATACCTTGCACCTTCTTATTGACGATGAAACACAGAAATTGCATCGCAATTAAATTCAAAAGGCACAATGTCGACTTAAGTACACGAGGACTGAAACTCAAACTATCTAAGATTTGAACCTGACCTGTGAGTCCAGTTTTAGATTCCGATGCTTCACTTCACGTTTACTGTATACCTTGCACCATCTTATTGACGATGATACACAGAAATTGCATCGGAATTTATTACAAAAGGCACAATGCCGACCTAAATAAAAGAGGACAGACACTCTCCCTTTCTATGAGATGAACCTCTCCTGTGAGTCCAGTTTTAGATTCCGATGCTTCACTTCACGTTTACTGTATACCTTGCACCATCTTATTGACGATGAAACACAGAAATTGCATCGGAATTTAATAAAAAAGGCACAATGCCAACATAAGTACAAGAGGACTGACACTCTAACTCTCTATGATTTGAACCTCTCCTGTGAGTCCAGTTTTAGATTCTGATGCTTCACTTCAGGTTTACTGTATACCTTGCACCTTCTTATTGACGATGAAACACAGAAATTGCATCCGAATTTAATACAAAATGCACAACGCCGACTTAAGTACAAGAGGACTGACATTCTAACTTTCTATGATTTGAACCTCTCCTGTGAGTCCAGTTATAGAAATCGACGCTTCACTTCAGGTTTACTGTATACCTTGCACCTTCTTATTGGCGATGAAACACAGAAATTGCATCGGAATTAAATTCAAAAGGCACAATGCCGACTTAAGTACAAGAGGACTGACACTCTAATTTTCTATGATTTGAACCTCTCCTGTGAGACCAGTTTTAGATTCCGATGCTTCACTTCAGGTTTACTGTATACCTTGCACCTTCTTATTGGCGATAAAACACAGAAATTGCATCGGAATTAATTTCAAAAGACACAATGCCGACTTAAGTACAAGAGGACTGACACTCTAACTTTCTAAGATTTGAACCTCTCCTGTGAGTCCAGTTTTAGATTCCGATGCTTCACTTCACGTTTGCTGTATACCTTGGACCTTCTAATTGACGATGAAACACAGAAATTGCATTAGAATTTAGTACAAAAGGCACAATGCCGACTTAAGTACAAGAGGACTGACACACTCACTTTCTATGATTTGAACCTCTCCTGTGCGTCCAGTTTTAGATTCCGATGCTTCACTTCAGGTTTACTGTATCCCTCGGACCTTCTAATTGACGATGAAACACAGAAATTGCATCGGAATTATATTCAAAAGGCACAATGCCAACTTAAGTACAAGAGGACTGACACTCTAACTATCTATGATTTGAACCTCATCTGTGGGTCCAGTTTTAGGTTCCGATGGTTCACTTCAGGTTTACTGTATCCCTCGGACCTTCTAATTGACGCTGAAACACAGAAATTGCATCCGAATTTAATACAAATGGCACAATGCCGACTTAAGTACAAGAGGACTGACACTCTCACTTTCCATGATTTGAACTTCTCCTGTGAGTCCAGTTTTAGATTACGATGGATCACTTCAGGTTTACTGTATACCTTGCACCTTCTTATTGACGATGAATCACAGAAATTGCAAACCGAATTTAATACAAAAGGCATAATGCCGACTTAAGTACAAGAGGACTGACACTCTCCCTTTCTATGATTTGAACCTCTCCTGTGAGTGCAGTTTTAAATTCCGATGCTTCACTTCAGGTTTACTGTATCCCTTGGACCTTCTTATTGACGATGAAACACAGAAATTGCATCCAAATTTAATACAAAAGGCACCATGCCGACTTAAGTAAAAGAGGACTGTTACTCTCTCTTTCTATGAATTGAACCTCCCCTGTGAGTCCAGTTTTAGATTCCGATGGTTCACTTTAGGTTTCCTGTACACCTTGGACCTTCTTATTGACGATGAAACACAGAAATTGCATCGGAATTTAATACAAAAGGCACAATGCCGACTTAAGTAAAAGAGGACTGACACTCTCACTTTCTATGATTTGAACCTCTCCTGTGAGTCCTGTTTTAGATTCCGTTGCTTCACGTTAGGTTCACTGTATCCCTTGGACCTTCTTATTGACGATGAAATACAGAAATTGCATCCGAATGTAATACAAAATGCACAATGCAGACTTAAGTACAAGAGGACTGACACTCTCCCTTTCTATGAGTTGAACCTCTCCTGTGAGTCCAGTTTTAGAATCCGATGCTTCACTTCAGGTTTACTATATCCCTTGGACCTTCTTATTGACGATGAAACACAGAGATTGCATCCGAATTTAATACAAAAGGCAGAATGCCGACTTAAGTAAAAGAGGACTGACACTATCACTTTCAATGATTTGAACCTCTCCTGTGAGTCCAGTTTTAGATTCCGATGCTTCACTTCAGGTTTACTGTATCCGTTGGACCTTCTTATTGACGATGAAACACAGAGTTTGCATCCGAATTTAATACAAAAGGCACAATGCCGACTTAAGTACAAGAGGACACTCTAACTTTCTATGATTTGAACCTCTCCTCTGAGTCCAGTTTTAGATTCAGATGCTTCACTTCAGGTTTACTGTATCCCTTAGACCTTCTTATTGACGATGAAACACAGAAATTGCATCCGAATTCAATACAAAAGGCACAATGCCGACTTAAGTGAAAGAGGACTGACACTCTCCCTTTCTGTTATTTGAACCTTTCCTGTGAGGCCAGTTTTAGATTCCGATGCTTCACCTCAGGTTTACTGTATACCTTGCACATTCTTATTGACGATGACACACAGAGTTTGCATCCGAATTTAATACAAAAGGCACAATGCCGACTTAAGTACAAGAGGACTGACACTCTAACATTCTGTGATTTGAACCTCTCCTGTGAGTCCAGTTTTAGATTCCGATGCTTCACTTCAGGTTTACTGTATACCTTGCACCTTCTTATTGACGATGAAACACAGAAATTGCATCGGAATTATATTCAAAAGGCACAATGGCGACTTAAGTACAAGACGACTGACACTCTAACTATCTGTGATTTGAACCTCTGCTGTGAGTCCAGTTTTAGTATACGATGCTTCATTTCAGGTTTACTGTATCCCTTGGACCTTCTAATTGACGATGAAACACTGAAATTGCATCCGAAATTAATACAAATGGCACAATGCCGACTTTAGTACAAGAGGACTGACACTCTCACTTTCTATGATTTGAACTTCTCCTGTGAGTCCAGTTTTGGATTCCGATGGTTCACTTCAGGTTTACTCTATACCTTGCACCTTCTTATTGACGATGAAATACAGAAATTGCATCCGAATTTAAAACAAAAGGCACAATGCCGACTGAAGTACAAGACGACCGACACTCTAACTGTTTTTGTTTTGAACCTCTCCTGTGAGTCCAGTTTTAGATTCCGATGCTTCACTTCAGGTTTACTGTATCCCTTGGACCTACTTTTTTACGATGAAACACAGAGTTTGCATCCGAATTTAATACAAAATGCACAATGCCGACTTAAGTAAAAGATGACTGACACTCTCTCTTTCGATGATTTGGACCTCTCCTGTGTGTCCAGTTTTAGATTCCGATGCTTCACTTCAGGTTCACTGTATACCTTGCACCATCTTATTGACGATGAAATACAGAAATAGCATCGGAATTTAATACAAAAGGCACAATGGTGACTTAAGTAAAAGAGGACTGACACTATCACTTTCTATGATTTGAACCTCTCCAGTGAGTCCAGTTTTAGATCCCGATGCTTCACTTGAGGTTTACTGTATCCCTTAGACCTTCTTATTGACGATGAAACACAGAAATTGCATCCGAATTCAATACAAAAGGCACAATGCCGACTTAAGTACAAGAGGACTGACACTCTCCCTTTCTATGAGTTGAACCTCTGCTGTGTGTCCAGTTTTAGCATCCGATGCTTCACTTCAGGTTTACTATATCCCTTGGACCTTCTTATTGACGATGAAACACACAGATTGCATCCGAATTTAATACAAAAGGCACAATGCCGACTTAAGTAAAAGATGACTGACACTTTCTCTTTCGATGATTTGAACCTCTCCTGTGTGTCCAGTTTTAGATTCCGATGCTTCACTTCAGGTTCACTGTATACCTTGCACCATCTTATTGACGATGAAATACAGAAATAGCATCGGAATTTAATACAAAAGGCACAATGCCGACTTAAGTAAAAGAGGACTGACACTATCACTTTCTATGATTTGAACCTCTCCAGTGAGTCCAGTTTTAGATTCCGATGCTTCACTTGAGGTTTACTGTATCCCTTAGACCTTCTTAATGACGATGAAACACAGAAATTGCATCCGAATTCAATACAAAAGGCACAATGCCGACTTAAGTAAAAGAGGACTGACACTCTCCCTTTCTGTGATTTGAACCTCTCCTGTGAGTCCAATTTTAGATTCCGATGCTTCACTTCAGGTTCACTGTATACCTTGCACCATCTTATTGACGATGAAACACAGAGTTTGCATCCGAATTTAATACATAAGGCACAATGCCGACTTAAGTACAAGAGGACAGACACTCTAATTTTCTATGATTTGAACCTCGCCTGTGAGTCCAGTTTTAGATTCCGATGCTTCACTTTAGTTTTACTGTATTCCTTAGACCTTCTTATTGACGATGAAACACAGATTTTCCATCCGAATACAATACAAAAGGCACAATGCCGACTTAATAAAAAGAGGACTGACACTCTCACTTTCTGTGATTTGAACCTCTCCTGTGAGTTCAGTTTTAGATTCCGATGCCTCACCTCAGGTTTACCGTATACCTTGCACCTTCTTATTGACGATGAAACACAGAAATTGCATCGCAATTAAATTCAAAAGGCACAATGTCGACTTACGTACACGAGGACTGAAACTCAAACTATCTAAGATTTGAACCTGACCTGTGAGTCCAGTTTTAGATTCCGGTGCTTCACTTCACGTTTACTGTATACCTTGCACCATCTTATTGACGATGATACACAGAAATTGCATCGGAATTTATTACAAAAGGCACAATGCCGACTTAAATAAAAGAGGACAGACACTCTCCCTTTCTATGAGATGAACCTCTCCTGTGAGTTCAGTTTTAGATTCCGGTGCTTCACTTCAGGTTTACCGTATACCTTGCACCTTCTTATTGACGATGAAACACAGAAATTGCATCGGAATTTAATAAAAAAGGCACAATGCGAACATAAGTACAAGAGGACTGACACTCTAACTCTCTATGATTTGAACCTCTCCTGTGAGTCCAGTTTTAGATTCTGATGCTTCACTTCAGGTTTACTGTATACCTTGCACCTTCTTATTGACGATGAAACACAGAAATTGCATCGGAATTGAATTCAAAAGGCACAATGCCGACTTAAGTACAAGAGGACTGACACTGCAACTATCTATGATTTGAACCTCTCCTGTGAGTCCAGTTTTAGATTCCGATGCTTCACTTCAGGTTTACTGTATCCCTTGGACCTTCCAATTGACGATGAAACACAGAAATTGCATCCGAATTTAATACAAATGGCACAATGCCAACTTAAGTATAAGAGGACTGACTCTCTCACTTTCTATAATTTGAACTTCTCCTGTGAGTCCAGTTTTAGATTCCGATCGTTCACTTCAGGTTTACTGTATCCCTTAGACCTTCTTATTGACGATGAAACACAGAAAGTGCATCCGATATTAATACAAAAGGCACAATGCCGACTTAAGTAAAAGAGGACTGACACTCTCCCTTTCTGTGATTTGAACCTCTCCTGTGAGTCCAGTTTTAGATTCCGATGCTTCACTTCAGGTTTACCGCATACCTTGCACCTTCTTATTGACGATGAAACACAGAAATTGCATCGAAATTAAATTCAAAAGGCACAATGTCGACTTAAGTACACGAGGACTGACACTCAAACTATCTATGATTTGAACCTCTCCTGTGAGTCCAGTTTTAGATTCCGATGCTTCACTTCAGGTTTACCGTATAAATTGCACCTTCTTATTGACGATGAAACACAGAAATTGCATCGGAATTTAATACAAAAGGCACAATGCCAACATAAGTACAAGAGGACTGACACTCTAACTCTCTATGATTTGAACCTCTCCTGTGAGTCCAGTTTTAGATTCTGATGCTTCACGTCAGGTTTACTATATACCTTGCACCTTCTTATTGACGATGAAACACAGAAATTGCATCGGAATTAAATTCAAAAGGCACAATGCCGACTTAAGTACAAGAGGACTGACACTGCAACTATCTATGATTTGAACCTCTCCTGTGAGTCCAGTTTTAGATTCCGATGCTTCACTTCAGGTTTACTGTATCCCTTGGGCCTTCCAATTGACGATGAAACTCAGAAATTGCATCCGAATTTAATACAATTGGCACAATGCCAACTTAAGTATAAGAGGACTGACTCTCTCACTTTCTATGATTTGAACTTCTCCTGTGAGTCCAGTTTTAGATTCCGATCGTTCACTTCAGGTTTACTGTATCCCTTAGACCTTGTTATTGACGATGAAACACAGAAATTGCATCCGAATTCAATACAAAAAGCACAATGCCGACTTAAGTAAAAGAGGACTGACACTCTCCCTTTCTGTGATTTGAACCTCTCCTGTGAGTCCAGTTTTAGATTCCGATGCTTCACTTCAGGTTTACTGCATACCTTGCACCTTCTTATTGACGATGAAACACAGAAATTCCATCGAAATTAAATTCAAAAGGCACAATGTCGACTTAAGTACACGAGGACTGACACTCTAACAATCTATGATTTGAACCTCTACTGTGAGTCCAGTTTTAGATTCCAATGCTTCACTTCAGGTTTACTGTATCCCTTGGACCTTCTAATTGACGATTAAAGACAGAAATTGCATCCGAATTTAATGCAAAAGACATAATGCCGACTTAAGTAAAAGAGGACTGACACTCTCACTTTCTATGATTCGAACCTCTCCTGTGAGTCCAGTTTTAAAATCCGTTGCTTCACTTCAGGTTCTCTGTATCCCTTGGACCTTCTTACTGACGATGAAATACAGAAATTGCATCCGAATTTAATACAAAAGGCACAATGCCGACTTAAGTACAAGAGGACTGACATTCTCCCTTTCTATGAGTTGAACCTCTCCTGTGAGTCCAGTTTTAGAATCCGATGCTTCACTTCAGGTTTACTATATCCCTTGGACCTCCTTATTGACGATGAAACACAGAGATTGGATCCGAATTTAATACAAAAGGCACAATGCCGACTTAAGTAAAAGAGGGCTGTTATTCTCTCTTTCTATGATTTGAACCTCTCCTGTGTGTCCAGTTTTAGATTCCGATGCTTCACTTCAGGTTCACTGTATACCTTGCACCATCTTATTGACGATGAAACACAGAGTTTGCATCCGAATTTAATCCAAAAGGCACAATGCCGATTTAAGTACAAGAGGACAGACACTCTAACTTTCTATGATTTGAACCTCTCCTGTGAGTCCAGTTTTAGATTCCGATGCTTAACTTCAGGTTTACTGTATCCCTTAGGCTTTCTTATGACGATGAAAAACAGAAATTCCATCCGAATTTAATACAAAAGGCACAATGCCGACTTAATAAAAAGAGGACTGACACCCTCCCTTCTGTGATTTGAACCCTTCCTGTGAGTCCAGTTTTAGATTCCGATGCTTCACCTCAGGTTTACCGTATACCTTGCACCTTCTTATTGACGATGAAACACAGAAATTGCATCGGAATTAAATTCAAAAAGCACAATGTCGACTTAAGTACACGAGGACTGAAACTCTAACTATCTAAGATTTGAACCTGACCTGTGAGTCCAGTTTTAGATTCCGATGCTTCAGTTCACGTTTACTGTATACTTTGCACCATCTTATTGACGATGATACACAGAAATTGCATCGGAATTTAATTCAAAAGGCACAATGCCGACTTAAATAAAAGAGGACAGACACTCTCCCTTTCTATGAGATGTACCTCTCCTGTGAGTCCAGTTTTAGATTCCGATGGTTCACTTCAGGTTTACTGTATACCTTGGACCTTCTTATTGAAGATGAAATACAGAAATTGCATCCGAATTCAATATAAACGGCACAATGCCGTCTTCAGTGCAAGAGGACTGTCACTCTCTCTTTCTATGATTTGAATCTCCCCTGTGAGTCTAGTTTTGATTTCGATGGTTCACTTCAGGTTTACTGTACACCTTGGACCTTCTTATTGACGACGAAACACAGAAATTGCAACGGAATTTAATACAAAATGCACAATGCCAACAAAAGTAGAAGAGGACTGACACTCTCACTTTCTACGATTTGAACCTCACCTGTGAGTCCAGTTTTAGATTCCGTTGCTTCACTTCAGGTTCACTGTATCCCTTGGACCTTCTTATTTACGATGAAATACAGAAACTGCATCCGAATTTAATACAAAAGCACAATGCCGACTTAAGTGCAAGAGCACTGACGCTCTCCCTTTCTGTGATATGAACCTCTCCTGTGAGTCCAGTTTTAGATTCCGATTCTTCACTTCAGGTTTACTGTATACCTTGCACCTTCTTATTGACGATGAAACACAGAAATTGCATCGGAATTAAATTCAAAAGGCACAATGTCGACTTAAGTACACGAGGACTGACACTCTCACTTTCTATGATTTGAACTTCTCCTGTGAGTCCAGTTTTAGATTCCGATGGATCACCTGAGGTTTACTGTATACCTTGCACCTTCTTATTCTCGATGAAACACAGAAATTGCAACCGAATTTAATACAAAAGGCATAATGCCGACTTAAGTACAAGAGGACTGACACTCTACCTTTCTATGATTTGAACCTCTTCTGTGAGTGCAGTTTTAAATTCCGATGCTTCACTTCAGGTTTACTGTATCCCTTAGACCTTCTTATTGACGATGAAACACAGAAATTCCATCCGAATTCAATACAAAAGGCACAATGCCGACGTAATAAAAAGAGGACTGACACTCTCCCTTTCTGTGATTTGAACCTCTCCTGTGAGTCCAGTTTTAGATTCCGATGCTTCACCTCAGGTTTACCGTATACCTTGCACCTTCTTATTGACGCTGAAACACAGAAATTGCATCGGAATTAAATTCAAAAGGCACAATGTCGACTTAAGTACACGAGGACTGACACTCTAACTATATAAGATTTGAACCTCACCTGAGAGTCCAGTTTTAGATTCCGATGCTTCACTTCACGTTTACTGTATACCTTGCACCATCTTATTGACGATGATACACAGAAATTGCATCGGAATTTAATACAAAAGGCACAATGCCGACTTAAATAAAAGAGGACTGACACTCTCCCTTTCTATGAGATAAACCTCTCCTGTGAGTCCAGTTTTAGATTCCGATGCTTCACTTCAGGTTTACCGAATACCTTGCACCTTCTTATTGACGATGAAACACAGAAATTGCATCTTAATTTAATACAAAAGGCACAATGCCAACATAAGTACAAGAGGACTGACACTCTAACTCTCTATGATTTGAACCTCTCCTGTGAGTCCAGTTTTAGATTCCGATGCTTCACTTCAGGTTTACTGTATACCTTGCACCTTCTAATTGACGATGAAACACAGAAATTGCATCGGAATTTAATACAAAAGGCACAATGCCAACATATGTACAAGAGGACTGACACTCTAACTCTCTATGATTTGAACCTCTCCTGTGAGTCCAGTTTTAGATTCTGATGCTTCACTTCAGGTTTACTGTATACCTTGCACCTTCTTATTGACGATGAAACACAGAAATTGCATCGGAATTAAATTCAAAAGGCACAATGCCGACTTAAGTACAAGAGGACTGACACTGCAACTATCTATGATTTGAACCTCTCCTGTGAGTCCAGTTTTAGATTCCGATGCTTCACTTCAGGTTTACTGTATCCCTTGGACCTTCTAATTGATGATGAAAGACAGAAATTGCACCCGAATTTAATACAAAAGTCATAATGCCGACTTAAGTAAAAGAGGACTGACACTCTCACTTTCTATGATTCGAACCTCTCCTGTGAGTCCAGTTGTAGATTCCGTTGACTCTCTTCAGGTTCACTGTATCCCTTGGACCTTCTTACTGACGATGAAATACAGAAATTGCATCCGAATTTAATACAGAAGGCAAAATGCCGACTTAAGTACAAGAGGACTGACACTGTCCCTTTCTATGAGTTGAACCTCTCCTGTGAGTCCAGATTTAGAATCCGATGCTTCACTTCAGGTTTACTATATCCCTTGGACCTCCTTATTGACGATGAAACACAGAGATTGGATCCGAATTTAATACAAAAGGCACAATGCCGACTTAAGTAAAAGAGGACTGACATTCTCTCTTTCTATGATTTGAACCTCTCCTGTGCGTCCAGTTTTAGATTCCGATGCTTCACGTCAGGTTCACTGTATACCTTGCACCATCTTATTGACGATGAAACACAGAGTTTGCATCCGAATTTAATCCAAAAGGCACAAAGCAGACTTAAGTACAAGAGGACAGACATTCTAACTTTCTATGATTTGAACCTCTCCTGTGAGTCCAGTTTTAGATTCCGAGGCTTCCCTTCAGGTTTACTGTATCCCTTAGACTTTCTTATTGACGATGAAACACAGAAATTCCATCCGAATTTAATACAAAAGGCACAATGCCGACTTAATAAAAAGAGGACTGACACTCTCCCTTTCTGTGATTTGAACCCTTCCTGTGAGTCCAGTTTTAGATTCCGATGCTTCACCTCAGGTTTACCGTATACCTTGCACCTTCTTATTGACGATGAAACACAGAAATTGCATCGGAATTAAATTCAAAAGGCACAATGTCGACTTAAGTACACGAGGACTGAAACTCTAACTATCTAAGATTTGAACCTGACCTGTGAGTCCAGTTTTAGATTTCGATGCTTCAGTTCACGTTTACTGTATACCTTGCACCATCTTATTGACGATGATACACAGAAATTGCATCGGAATTTAAATCAAAAGGCACAATGCCAACTTAAATAAAAGAGGACAGACACTCTCCCTTTCTATGAGATGTACTTCTCCTGTGAGTCCAGTTTTAGATTCCGATGGTTCACTTCAGGTTTACTGTATACCTTGGACCTTCTTAATGAAGATGAAACACAGAAATTACATCGGAATTTTATACAAAAGGCACAATACCGACTTAAGTAAAAGAGGAATGACACTCTCACTTTCTACGATTTGAACCTCATCTGTGAGAACAGTTTTACATTCCGATGCTTCACTTCAGGTTTACTGTATCCCTTGGACCTTCTTATTGACGATGAAATACAGAAATTGCATCGGAATTAAATTCAAAAGGCACAATGTCGACTTAAGTACACGAGGACTGACACTCTCACTTTCTATGATTTGAACTTCTCCTGTGAGTCCAGTTTTAGATTCCGATGGATCACCTGAGGTTTACTGTATACCTTGCACCTTCTTATTCACGATGAAACACAGAAATTGCAACCGAATTTAATACAAAAGGCATAATGCCGACTTAAGTACAAGAGGACTGACACTCTCCCTTTCTATGATTTGAACCTCTTCTGTGAGTGCAGTTTTAAATTCCGATGCTTCACTTCAGGTTTACTGTATCCCTTAGACCTTCTTATTGACGATGAAACACAGAAATTGCATCCGAATTTAATACAAAAGGCACAATGCCGACTTAATAAAAAGAGGACTGACACTCTCCCTTTCTATGATTTGAACCTCTCCTGTGAGTCCAGTTTTAGATTCCGATGCTTCGCCTCAGGTTTACCGTATACCTTGCACCTTCTTATTGACGATGAAACACAGAAATTGCATCGGAATTAAATTCAAAAGGCACAATGTCGACTTAAGTACACGAGGACTGACACTCTAAGTATATAAGATTTGAACCTCACCTGAGAGTCCAGTTTTAGATTCCGATGCTTCACTTCACGTTAACTGTATACCTTGCACCATCTTATTGACGATGATACACAGAAATTGCATCGGAATTTAATACAAAAGGCACAATGCCGACTTAAATAAAAGAGGACTGACACTCTCACTTTCTATGAGATGAACCTCTCCTGTGAGTCCAGTTTTAGATTCCGATGCTTCACTACAGGTTTACCGTATACCTTGCACCTTCTTATTGACGATGAAACACAGAAATTGCATCGGAATTTAATACAAAAGGCACAATGCCAACATAAGTACAAGAGGACTGACACTCTAACTCTCTATGATTTGAACCTCTCCTGTGAGTCCAGTTTTAGATTCCGATGCTTCACTTCAGGTTTACTGTATACCTTGCACCTTCTAATTGGCGATGAAACACAGAAATTGCATCGGAATTAAATTCAAAAGGCATAATGCCGACTTAAGTACAAGAGGAGTGACACTCTAACTATCTATGATTTGAACCTCTCCTGTGAGTCCAGTTTTAGGATCCGACGCTTCACTTCGGGTTTACTGTATCCCTTGGACCTTCCAATTGACGATGAAACACAGAAATTGCATCCGAATTTAATACAAATGGCACAATGCCAACTTAAGTATAAGAGGACTGACACTCTCACTTTCTATGATTTGAAATTCTCCTGTGAGTCCAGTTTTAGATTCTGATCGTTCACTTCAGGTTTACTGTATACCTTGCACCTTCTTATTAACGATGAAACACAGAAATTGCTACCGCATGTAATACAAAAGACATAATGCCGACATAAGTACAAGAGGACTGACACTCTCCCTTTCTATGATTTGAATCTCTCCTGTGAGTACAGTTTTAGAATCGAATGCTTCACTTCAGGTTTACTATATCCTTGGACTTTCTTATTGACGATGAAACACAGAGATTGCATCCGAATTTAATACAAAAGGCACAATGCCGACTTAAGTAAAAGAGGACTGACTCTCCCTCTTTCTATAATTCGAACCTCTCCTGTGAGTCCAGTTTTAGATTCCGATGGTTCACTTCATGTTTACTGTATACCTTGGACCTTCGTATTGACGATGAAACACAGAAATTGCATCGGAATTTTATAAAAGAGGCACAATACCGACTTAAGTAAAAGAGGACTGACACTCTCACTTTCTATGATATGAACCTCTCCTGTGAGTCCAGTTTTAGATTCCGATGCTTCACTTCAGGTTTACTGTATCCCTTGGACCTTCTTATTGACAATGAAATACAGAAATTGCATCCGAATTTAATACAAAAGGCACAATGCCGACTTCAGTACAAGAGGACTGTCACTCTCTCTTTCTATGATTTGAACCTCTCCTGTGTGTCCAGTTTTAAATTCCGATGCTTCACTTCTGGTTCACTGTATACCTTGCACCATCTTATTGACGATGAAACACAGAAATTGCATCCGAATTTAATACAAATGGCACAATGCCGACATAAGTACAAGAGGACTGACACTCTCACTTTCCATGATTTGAACTTCTCCTGTGAGTCCAGTTTTAGATTCCGATGGATCACTTGAGGTTTACTGTATACCTTGCACCTTCTTATTCACGATGAACTACAGAAATTGCAACCGAATTTAATACAAAAGGCATAATGCCGACTTAAGTACAAGAGGACTGACACTCTCTCTTTCTATGATTTGAACCTCCCCTGTGAGTCCGGTTTTAGATTCCGATGGTTCACTTCAGGTTTACTGTATACCTTGGACCTTCGTATTGACGATGAAACACAGAAATTGCATCGGAATTTAATACAAAAGGCACAATGCCGACTTAAGTAAAAGAGGACTGACATTCTCTCTTTCTATGATATGAACCTCTCCTGTGAGTCCAGTTTTAGATTCCGATGCTTCACTTCAGGTTCACTGTTTTTTTTGGACCATCTTATTGACGATGAAACACAGAGTTTGCATCCGAATTTAATACAAAATTCACAATGCTGACTTAATTAAAAGAGGACTGACACTCTAACTATCTAAGATTTGAACCTCTCCTGTGAGTCTAGTTTTAGATTCCGATGCTTCACTTCACGATTACTGTATACCTTGCACCATCTTAATGACGATGAAACACAGAAATTGTATCGGAATTTAATACAAAAGGCACAATGCCGACTTATGTAAAAGAGGACTGATACTCACACTTTCTATGATTTGAACCTCTCCTATGATTCCAGTTTTAGAATCCGATGCTTCACTTCAGGTTTACTTTATCCCTTGGACTTTCTTATTGACGATGAAACACAGAAATTGCATCCAAATTTAATACAAAAGGCACCATGCCGACTTAAGTAACAAAGGACTGTTACTCTCTCTTTCTATGATTTGAACCTCCCCTGTGAGTCTAGTTTTAGATTCCGATGGTTCACTTCAGGTTTACTGTACACGTTGGACCTTCCTATTAACGATGAAACACAGAAATTGCATCGGAATTTAATACAAAAGGCACAATGCCGACTTAAGTACAAGAGGACTGACACTCTCCCTTTCTATGAGTTGAACCTCTCCTGTGAGTCCAGTTTTAGAATCCGATGTTTCACTTCAGGTTTACTATATCCCTTGGACCTTCTTATTGACGATGAAACACAGAGATTGCATCCGAATTTAATACAAAAGGCACAATGCCGACTTAAGCAAAAGAGCAGTGACACTCTCTCGTTCTATGATTTCAACCTCTCCTGGGTGTCCAGTTTTAGATTCCGATGCTTCACTTCAGGTTTACTGTATACCTTGCACCTTCTTGTTGACGATGAAACACAGAAATTGCATCGGAATTAAATTCAAAAGGCACAATGTCGACTTAAGTAAAAGAGAACTGACACTCTCCCTTTCTGTGATTTGAACCTCTCCTGTGAATCCAGTTTTAGATTCCGATGCTTCACTTCAGGTTTACTGTATACCTTGCACCTTCTTGTTGACGATGAAACACAGAAATTGCATCGGAATTAAATTCAAAAGGCACAATGTCGACTTAAGTACACGAGTACTGACACGCTAAATATCTATGTTTTGAACCTCTCCTGTGTCTCCAGTTTTACATTCCGATGCTTCACCTCAGAAGTACTGTATCCCTTGGACCTTCTAATCGACGATGAAACACAGAAATTGCATCCGAATTTAATACAAATGGCACAATGCCGACATAAGTACAAGAGGACTGACACTCTCACTTTCTATGATATGAACTTCTCCTGTGAGTCCAGTTTTAGATTCCGATGGATCACTTGAGGTTTTACTGTATACCTTGCACCTTCTTATTCACGATGAACTACAGAAATTGCAACCGAATTTAATACAAAAGGCATAATGCCGACTTAAGTACAAGAGGACTGACACTCTCTCTTTATATGATTTGAACCTCTGCTGTGAGTCCAGTTTTAGATTTCGATGGTTCACTTCAGGTTTACTGTATACCTTGGACCTTCTTATTGACGATGAAACACAGAAATTGCATCGGAATGTAATACAAAAGGCACATTGCCGACTTAAGTAAAAGAGGACGGACACTCTCTCTTTCTATGATTTGAACCTCTCCTGTGTGTCCAGTTTTAGATTCAAATGCTTCACTTCAGGTTCACTGTTTTTTTTGCACCATCTTATTGACGATGAAACACAGAGTTTGCATCCGAATTTAATTCAAAAGGCACAATGCCGACTTAATTAAAAGAGGACTGACACTCTAACTTTCTATGATTTGAACCTCTCCTGTGAGTCCAGTTTTAGATTCCGATGCTTCACTTCAGATTTACTGTATCCCTTAGACCTTCTTATTGACGATGAAACACAGAAATTGCATCCGAATTCAATACAAACGGCACTATGCCGACTTAAGTAAACGAGGACTGACACATTCCCTTTCTGTGATTTGAACCTCACCTCTGAGTCCAGTTTTAGATTCCGATGCTTCACTTCAGGTTTACTGTATCCCTTGGACCTTCTTATTGACGATGAATCACAGAAATTGCATTCGAATTTAATACATAAGGCACCATGCCGACTTAAGTCAAAGAGGACTGACACTCTCTCCTTCTATGATTTGAACCTCTCCTGTGAGTCAAGTTTTAGATTCCGATGCTTCCATTCAGGTTTACTGTATCCCTTGGACATTCTTATTGATGATGAAACACAAAAATTGCTTCGGAATCTAATACAAAAGGCACAATGCCGACTTAAGTAAAAGAGGACTGTCGTTCTCTCTTTCTATGATTTGAACCTCTCCTGTGAGTAAAGTTTTAGATTCCGATGCTTCACTTCAGGTTTACTGTATACCTTACACCATCTTATTGTCGATGAAACACAGAAATTGTATCGGAATTTAATACAAAAGGGACCATGCCGACTTAAGTAAAAGAGGACTGACACTCTCACTTTCTATGATTTGAACCTCTCCTGTGAGTCCAGTTTTAGATTCCGATGCTTCACTTCAGGTTTCCTGTATCCCTTGGACCTTCTTATTGACGATGAAACACAGAAATTGCATTCGAATTTAATACAAAAGGCACCATGCCGACTTAAGTCAAAGAGGACTGACACTCTCTCTTTCTATGATTTGAACCTCTCCTGTGAGTCCAGTTTTAGATTCCGATGCTTCACTTCAGCTTTACTGTATACCTTGCACCTTCTTATTGACGATGAAACACAGAAATTGCATCGGATTTTAATACAAAAGGCACAATGCCGACCTAAGTAAAAGAGGACTGACACTCTCACTTTCTATGATTTGAACCTCTCTTGTGAGTTCAGTTTTAGATTCCGATGCTTCACTTCAGGTTTACTGTATCCCTTGGACCTTCTTATTGACGATGAAATATAGAAATTGCATCCGAATTTAATACAAAAGGCACAATGCCGACTTAAGTACAAGAGGACTGACACTCTCTCTTTCTATGATTTGAACCTCTCCTGTGAGTCCAGTTTTAGATTCCGATGCTTCCCTTCAGGTTTACTGTATCCCTTGGACACTCTTATTGATGATGAAACACAGAAATTGCTTCGGAATCTAATACAAAAGGCACAATGCCGACTTAAGTAAAAGAGGACTGTCACTCTCTTTCTATGATTTGAACCTCTCCTGTGAGTCTAGTTTTAGATTCCGATGCTTCACTTCAGGTTTACTGTATCCCTTGGACATTCTTATTGACGATGAAACACAGAAATTGCATTGGAATTTAATACAAAAGGCATAATGCTGACTTAAATAAAAGAGGACTGACACTCTCTCTTTCTATGATTTGAACCTCTACTGTGAGTCCAGTTTTAGATTCCGATGCGTCACTTTATGTCTACCGTATACGTTGCACCTTCTTATTGACGATGAAACACATAAATTGCATCGGAATTTAATGCAAAAGGCACAATGCCGACATAAGTACAAGAGGACTGACACTCTAACTTTCTATGATTTGAACCTCTCCTGTGAGTCCAGTTTTAGATTCCGATGCTTCACTTCAGGTTTACTGTATACCTTGCACCTTCTTATTGACGATGAAACGTAGAAATTGCATCGGAATTAACTTCAAAAGGCACAATGCCGACTTAAGTACAAGAGGACTGACACTCTCCCTTTCTATGATTTGAACCTCTCCTGTGAGTCCAGTTTTAGATTCCGATGCCTCACTTTAGGTGTACTGTATCCCTTGGACCTTCTTATTGACGATGAAACACAGAAATTGCATCCGAATTTAATACGCAGGGCACCATGCCGACTTAAGTAAAAGAGGACTGACACTCTCCCATTCTATGATTTGAACCTCTCCTGTGAGTCCAGTTTTCGATTCCGATGCCTCACTTCAGGTTTACTGTATCCCTTGGACCTTCTTATTGACGATGAAATCCAGAAATGCAACCGAATATGATACAAAAGGCACAATGCCGGCTTAAGTACAAGAGGAGTGACACTCTCTCTTTCTATGATTTGAACCTCTCCTGTGAGTAAAGTTTTAGATTCCGATGCTTCACTTCCGGTTAACTGTATACCTTGCACCATCTTATTGACGATGAAACACAGAAATTGCATCGGAATTTAATACAAATGCCACAATTCCGACTTAAGTAAAAGAGGACTGACACTCTCTCTTTCTATGAGATGAACCTCTCCTGTGAGTCTAGTTTTATATTCCGATGCTTTGCTTCAGGTTTACTGTATACCTTGCACCATCTTATTGTCGATGAAACACAGAAATTGTATCGGAATTTAATACAAAAGGCACAATGCCGACTTATGTAAAAGAGGACTATCACTGTCACTTTCTATGATTTGAACCTCTCCTGTGAGACCAGTTTTAGATTCCGATGCTTCACTTCAGGTTTACTGTATCCCTTGGTCCTTCTTATTGACGATGAAACACAGAAATTGCATTCGAATTTAATACAAAAGGCACCATGCCGACTTTAGTCAAAGAGGACTGACACTCTCTCTTTCTATGATTTGAACCGCTCCTGTGAGTCCAGTTTTAGATTCCGAAGCTTCCCTTCAGGTTTACTGTATCCCTTGGACATTCGTATTGATGATGAAACACAGAAATTGCTTCGGAATCTAATACAAAAGGCACAATGCCGACTTATGTAAAAGAGGACTGTCACTCTCTCTTTCTATGATTTGAACCTCTCCTGTGAGTAAAGTTTTAGATTCCGATGTTTCACTTCAGGTTTACTGTATCCCTTGGACATTCTTATTGACGATGAAACACAGAAATTGCATTGGAATTTAATACAAAAGGCATAATGCTGACTTAAATAAAAGAGGACTGACACTCTCTCTTTCTATGATTTGAACCTCTACTGTGAGTCCAGTTTTAGATTCCGATTCTTCACTTCAGGTTTACTGTATCCCTTGGACCTTCTTATTGACGAAGAAACACAGAAAAATGCATTCGAATTTAATACAAAAGGCACCATGCCGACTTTAATCAAAGAGGACTGACACTCTCTGTTTCTATGATTTGAACCTCTCCTGTGAGTCCAGTTTTAGATTCCGATGCTTCACTTCAGGTTTAGTGTATACCTTGCACCTTCTTATTGACGATGAAACATAGAAATTGCATCGGAATTAAATTCAAAGGCACAATGCCGACTTAAGTACAAGAGGACTGACACTCTCCCTTTCTATGATTTGAACCTCTCCTGTGAGTAAAGTTTTAGATTCCAATGCTTCATTTCAGGTTAACTGAATACCTTGCACCATCTTATTGACGATGAAACACAGAAATTGGATCGGAATTTAATACAAATGGCACAATGCCGACTTAAGTAAAGGAGGACTGACACTCTCTCTTTCTATGAGATGAACCTCTCCTGTGAGTCTAGTTTCAGATTCCGATGCTTTGCTTCAGGTTTACTGTATACCGTGCACCATCTTATTGACGATGAAACACAGAAATTGTATCGGAATTTAATACAAAAGGCACAATGCCGTAATATGTAAAAGAGGACTGACACTCTCACTTTCTATGATTTGAACCTCTCCTGTGAGTCCAGTTTTCGATTCCGATGCCTCACTTCAGGTTTACTGTATCCCTTGGACCTTCTTATTGACGATGAAATCCAGAAATGCAACCGAATTTAATACAAAAGGCACAATGCCGGCTTAAGTACAAAAGGGCTGACACTCTCTCTTTCTATGATTTGAACCTCTCCTGTGAGTCCAGTTTTAGATTCCGATGCTTCACGTCAGGTTTACTGTATACCTTGCACCTTCTTATTGATGAAACATAGAAATTGCATCGGAATTAAATTCAAAAGGCACAATGCCGACTTAAGTACAAGAGGACTGACACTCTCCCTTTCTATGATTTGAACCTCTCCTGTGAGCAAAGTTTTAGATTCCGATGCTTCACTTCAGGTTAACTGTATACCTTGCACCATCTTATTGACGATGAAACACAGAAATTGCGTCGGAATTTAATACAAATGGCACAATGCCGACTTAAGTAAAAGAGGACTGACACTCTCTCTTTCTATGAGATGAACCTCTCCTGTGAGTCTAGTTTTAGATTCTGATGCTTTGCTTCAGGTTTACTGTATACCTTGCACCATCTTATTGACGATGAAACACAGAAATTGTATCGGAATTTAATACAAAAGGCACAATGTCGACTTATGTAAAAGAGGACTGACACTTTCACTTTCTATGATTTGAACCTCTCCTGTGAGTCCAGTCTTAGATTCCGATGCTTCACTTCAGGTTTACTGTATCCCTTGGACCTTCTTATTGATGTTGAAACACAGTAATTGCATTCGAATTTAATACAAAAGGCACCATGCCGGCTTTACTCAAAGAGGACTGACACTCTCTCTTTCTATGATTTGAACCTCTCCTGTGAGTCCAGTTTTAGATTCCGATGCTTCCCTTCAGGTTTACTGTATCCCTTGGACATTCGTATTGATGATGAAACACAGAAATTGCTTCGGAATCTAATACAAAAGGCACAATGCCGACTAATGTAAAAGAGGACTGTCACTCTCTCTTTCTATGATTTGAACGTCTCCTTTGAGTAAAGTTTTAGATTCCGATGCTTCACTTCAGGTTTACTGTATACCTTGCACCATCTTATTGACGATGAAACACAGAAATTGTATCGGAATTTAATACAAAAGGCACAATGCCGACTTAAGTAAAAGAGGACTGACACTCTCACTTTCTATGATTTGAACCTCTCCTGTGAGTCCAGTTTTAAATTCCGATGCTTCACTTCAGGTTTACTGTATCCCTTGGACATCCTTATTGACGATGAAACACAGAAATTGCATTGGAATTTAATACAAAAGGCACAATGCTGACTTAAATAAAAGAGGAATGACACTCTCTCTTTCTATGATTTGAACCTCTACTGTGAGTCCAGTTTTAGATTCCGATGCTTCACTTCAGGTTTACTGTATCCCTTGGACCTTCTTATTGACGATGCAACACAGAAATTGCATCCGAATTTAATAAAAAAGGCACCATGCCGACTTAAGTCAAAGAGGACTGACACTCTCTCTTCTATAATTTAAACCTCTCCTGTGAGTCCGGTTTTAGATTCCGATGCTTCACTTCAGGTTTACTGTATACCTTGCACCTTCTTATTGACAATGAAACACAGAAATTGCATCGGATTTTAATACAAAAGGCACAATGCCGACCTAAGTAAAAGAGGACTGACACTCTCACTTTCTATGATTTGAACCTCTCTTGTGAGTTCAGTTTTAGATTCCGATGCTTCACTTCAGGTTTACGGTATCCCTTGGACCCCTTATTGACGATGAAATATAGAAATTGCATCCGAATTTAATACAAAAGGCACAATGCCGACTTATGTACAAGAGGACTGACACTCTCTCTTTCAATGATTTGAACCTCTCCTGTGAGTCCAGTTTTAGATTCCGATGCTTCCCTTCAGGTTTACTGTATCCCTTGGACATTCTTATTGATGATGAAACACAGAAATTGCTTCGGAATCTAATACAAAAGGCACAATGCCGACTTAAGTAAAAGAGGACTGTCACTCTCTCTTTCTATGATTTGAACCTCTCCCGTGAGTCCAGTTTTAGATTCCGATGCTTCACTTCATGTTTACTGTATCCCTTGGACATTCTTATTGACGATGAAACACAGAAATTGCATTGGAATTTAATACAAAAGGCATAATGCTGACTTAAATAAAAGAGGACTGACACTCTCTCTTTCTATGATTTGAACCTCTACTGTGAGTCCAGTTTTAGATTCCGAAGCTTCACTTCAGGTTTACTGTATCCCTAGGACCTTCTTATTGACGATGAAACACAGAAATTGCATCCGAATTTAATTCAAAATGCACAATGACGACTTAATTACAAGAGAACTGACACTCTCTCTTTCTATGATTTGAACCTCTCCTGTGAGTCCAGTTTTCGATTCCGATGCCTCACTTCAGGTTTACTGTATCCCTTGGACCTTCTTATTGACGATGAAATCCAGAAATGCAACCGAATTTAATACAAAATGCACAATGCCGGTTTAAGTACAAGAGGACTGACACTCTCTCATTCTATGATTTGAACCTCTCCTGTGATTCCAGTTTTAGATTCCGATGCTTCACTTCAGGTTTACTGTATACCTTGCACCTTCTTATTGACGATGAAACATAGAAATTGCATCGGAATTAAATTCAAAAGGCACAATGCCGACTTAAGTACGAGAGGACTGACACTCTACCTTTCTATGATTTGAACCTCTCCTGTGAGTCCAGTTTTAGATTTCGATGCTTCCCTTTAGGTTTACTGTATCCCTTGGACATTCGTATTGATGATGAAACACAGAAATTGCTTCGGAATCTAACACAAAAAGCACAATGCCGACTTATGTAAAAGAGGACTGTCACTCTCTCTTTCTATGATTTGAACCTCTCCTGTGAGTAAAGTTTTAGATTCCGATGCTTCACTTCAGGTTTACTGTATACCTTGCACCATCTAATTGACGATGAAACACAGAAATTGTATCGGAATTTAATACAAAAGACACAATGCCGACTTAAGTAAAAGAGGACTGACACTCTCACTTTCTATGATTTGAACCTCAACTGTGAGTCCAGTTTTAAATTCCGATGCTTCACTTCAGGTTTACTGTATCCCTTGGACATCCTTATTGACGATGAAACACAGAAATTGCATTGGAATTTAATACAAAAGGCACAATGCTGACTTAAATAAAAGAGGACTGACACTCTCTCTTTCTATGATTTGAACCTCTACTGTGAGTCCAGTTTTAGATTCCGATGCTTCACTTCAGGTATACTGTATACCTTGCACCATCTTATTGACGATGAAACACAGAAATCGCATCGGAATTTAATACAAAAGGCACAATGACGACTTAAGTAAAAGAGGACTGACACGCTCACTTTCTATGATTTGAACCTCTCCTGTGAGTCCAGTTTTAGATTCCGATGCTTCCCTTCAGGTTTACTGTATCCCTTGGACATTCTTATTGATGATGAAACACAAAAATTGCTTCGGAATCTAATACAAAAGGCACAATGCCGACTTAAGTAAAAGAGGACTGTCACTCTCTCTTTCTATGATTTGAACCTCTCCCGTGAGTCCAGTTTTAGATTCCGATGCTTCACTTCAGGTTTACTGTATCCCTTGGACATTCTTATTGACGATGAAACACAGAAATTGCATTGGAATTTAATACAAAAGGCATAATGCTGACTTAAATAAAAGAGGACTGACACTCTCTCTTTCTATGATTTGAACCTCTACTGTGAGTCCAGTTTTAGATTCCGATGCTTCACTTCAGGTTTACTGTATCCCTAGGACCTTCTTATTGACGATGAAACACCGAAATTGCATCCGAATTTAATTCAAAATGAACAATGCCGACTTAATTACAAGAGGACTGACACTCTCTCTTTCTATGATTTGAACCTCTCCTGTGAGTCCAGTTTTCGATTCCGATGCCTCACTTCAGGTTTACTGTATCCCTTGGACCTTCTTATTGACGATGAAATCCAGAAATGCAACCGAATTTAATACAAAATGCACAATGCCGGCTTAAGTACAAGAGGACTGACACTCTCTCATTCTATGATTTGAACCTCTCCTGTGAGTCCAGTTTTAGATTCCGATGCTTCACTTCAGGTTTACTGTATACCTTGCACCTTCTTATTGACGATGAAACATAGAAATTGCATCGGAATTAAATTCAAAAGGCACAATGCCGACTTAAGTACGAGAGGACTGACACTCTACCTTTCTATGATTTGAACCTCTCCTGTGAGTCCAGTTTTAGATTTCGATGCTTCCCTTCAGGTTTACTGTATCCCTTGGACATTCGTATTGATGATGAAACACAGAAATTGCTTCGGAATCTAATACAAAAAGCACAATGCCGACTTATGTAAAAGAGGACTGTCACTCTCTCTTTCTATGATTTGAACCTCTCCTGTGAGTCCAGTTTTAGATTCCGATGCTTCCCTTCAGGTTTACTGTATCCCTTGGAGATTCGTATTGATGATGAAACACAGAAATTGCTTCGGAATCTAATACAAAAGGCACAATGCCGACTTATGTAAAAGAGGACTGTCACTCTCTCTTTCTATGATATGAACCTCTCCTGTGAGTAAAGTTTTAGATTCCGATGCTTCAATTCAGGTTTACTGTATAACTTGCACCATCTAATTGACGATGAAACACAGAAATTGTTTCGGAATTTAATACAAAAGACACAATGCCGACTTAAGTAAAAGAGGACTGACACTCTCACTTTCTATGATTTGAACCTCAACTGTGAGTCCAGTTTTAAATTCCGATGCTTCACTTCAGGTTTACTGTATCCCTTGGACATCCTTATTGACGATGAAACACAGAAATTGCATTGGAATTTAATACAAAAGGCACAATGCTGACTTAAATAAAAGAGGACTGACACTCTCTCTTTCTATGATTTGAACCTCTACTGTGAGTCCAGTTTTAGATTCCGATGCTTCACTTCAGGTATACTGTTTACCTTGCACCATCTTATTGACGATGAAACACAGAAATTGCATCGGAATTTAATACAAAAGGCACAATGACGACTTAAGTAAAAGAGGACTGACACGCTCACTTTCTGTGATTTGAACCTCTCCTGTGAATCCGGTTCTAGATTCCGATGCTTAACTTCACGTTTACTGTATCCCTTGCACCTTCTTATTGACGATGCAACACAGAAATTGCATCCGAATTTAATAAAAAAGGCACCATGCCGACTTAAGTAAAAGAGGACTGACACTCTCACTTTCTACAATTTGAACCTCTCCTGTGAGTCCAGTTTTAGATTCCGATGCTTCACTTCAGGTTTACTGTATCCCTTGGACCTTCTTATTGACGATGAAACACAGAAATTGCATTCGAATTTAATACAAAAGGCACCATGCCGACTTAAGACAAAGAGGACTGACACTCTCTCTTTCTATGATTTGAACCTCTCCTGTGAGTCCAGTTTTAGATTCCGATGCTTCACTTCAAGTTTACTGTATACATTGCACCTTCTTATTGACGATGAAACACAGAAATTGCATCGGATTTTAATACAAAAGGCACAATGCCGACCTAAGTAAAAGAGGACTGACACTCTCACTTTCTATGATTTGAACCTCTCTTGTGAGTTCAGTTTTAGATTCCGATGCTTGACTTCAGGTTTACTGTATCCCTTGTACCCCTTATTGACGATGAAATATAGAAATTGCATCCGAATTTAATACAAAAGGCACAATGCCGACTTAAGTACAAGAGGACTGACACTCTCTCTTTCTATGATTTGAACCTCTCCTGTGAGTCCAGTTTTAGATTCCGATGCTTCACTTCAGGTTTACTGTATACCTTGCACCATCTTATTGACGATGAAACACAGAAATTGCATCGCAATTTAATACAAAAGGCACAATGCCGACTGAATTGCAAGAGGACTGACACTCTCACTTTCAATGATTTGTTCCTCTCCTGTGAGTCCATTTTTAGATTCCGATGCTTCACTTCAGGTTTACTGCATCACTTGGACCTTCTTATTGACGATGAAATACAGAAATTGCATCCGAATTTAATACAAAAGGCACAATGCCGACTTAAGTACAAGAGGACTGACAGTCTCTCTTTCTATGATTTGAACCTCTCCTGTGAGTCCGGATTTAGATTCCGATGCTTCACTTTAGGTTTACTGTATCCCTTGGACCTCCTTATTGACGATGAAACACAGAAATTGCAACGCAATTTTATACAAAAGGCACAGTGCCGACTTAAGTAAAAGAGGACTGACACTCTCACTTTCTATGATTTGAACCTCTCCTGTGAGTCCAGTTTTAGATTCCGAAGCTTCACTTCAGGTTTACTGTATTCCTTGGACCTTCTTATTGACGGTAAAACACAGAAATTCCATCCGAATTTACTACAAAAGGCACAATGCCGACTTTAGTGAAAGAGGACTGACACTCTCACTTTCTATGATTTGAACTTCTCCTGTGAGTCCAGTTTTAGATTCCGATGCGTCACTTTAGGCCTACCGTATACCTTGCACCTTCTTATTGACGATGAAACACATAAATTGCATCGGAATTTAATGCAAAAGGCACAATGCCGACATAAGCACAAGAGGACTGACACTCAAACTTTCTATGATTTTAACCTCTCCTGTGAGTCAAGTTTTAGATTAAGATGCTTCACTTCAGGTTTACTGTATACCTTGCACCTCCTTATTGACGATGACACACAGAAATTGCATCCGAATTTAATACAAAAGGCACCATGCCGACTTAAGTAAAAGAGGACTGACACTCTCCCTTTCTATGATTTGAACCTCTCCTGTGAGTCCAGTTTTCGATTCCGATGCCTCACTTCAGGTTTACTGTATCCCTTCGACCTTCTTACTGACGATGAAATCCAGAAATGCAACCGAATTTAATACAAAATGCACAATGCCGGCTTAAGTACAAGAGGACTGACAGTCTCTCTTTCTATGATTTGAACCTCTCCTGTGAGTCCGGATTTAGATTCCGATGCCTCACTTCAGCTTTACTGTATCCCTTGGACCTTCTTATTGACGATGAAACATAGAAATTGCATCGGAATTTAATACAAAAGGCACAATGCCGACCTAAGTAAAAGAGGACCGACACTCTCACTTTCCATGATTTGAACCTCTCTTGTGAGTCCAGCTTTAGATTCCGAGGCATCACTTGAGGTTTACTGTATCCCTTGGACCTCCTTATTGACGATGAAACACAGAAATCGGATCCGAATTTAATTCAAAATGCATAATGCCGACTTAAGTACAAGAGGACTGACACTCTCTCTTTCTATGATTTGAACCTCTCCTGTGAGTCCAGTTATAGATTCCGATTCTTCACTTCAGGTTTACTGTTTCCCTTGGACATTCTTATTGACGATGAAACACAGAAACTGCATTGGAATTTAATACAAAAGGCACAATGCTGACTTAAATAAAAGAGGACTGACACTCTCTCTTTTTATGATTTGAATCTCTACTGTGAGTCCAGTTTTAGATTCCGAAGCTTCACTTCAGGTTTACTGTATACCTTGCACCATCTTATTGACGATGAAACACAGAAATTGCATCGGAATTTAATACAAAAGGCACAATGCCGACTGAATTGCAAGAGGACTGACACTCTCACTTTCTATGATTTGAACCTGTCCTGTGAGTCCAGTTTTAGATTCCGATGCTTCACTTCAGGTTTACTGTATTCCTTGGACCTTCTTATTGACGGTAAAACACAGAAATTCCATCCGAATTTATTACAAAAGGAACAATGCCGACTTAAGTGAAAGAAAACTGACACCCTCACTTTCTATGATTTGAACTTCTCCTGTGAGTCCAGTTTTAGGTTCCGATGCGTCACTTTAGGTCTACCGTATACCTTGCATCTTCTTATTGACGATGAAACTCAGAAATTGCATCGGAATTTAATGCAAAAGGCACAATGCCTACATAAGTACAAGAGGACTGACACTCTAACTTTCTATGATTTGAACCACTCCTGTGAGTCCAGTTTTAGATTCCGATGCTTCACTTCAGGTTTACTGTATCCCTTGGACCTTCTTATTGACGATGAAATCCAGAATTGCAACCGAATTTAATACAAAAGGGACAATGCCGACTCAAGTACAAGAGGACTGACACTCTCTCTTTCTATGATTTGAACCTCTCCTGTGAGTCCAGTTTAAGATTCCGATGCCTCACTTTAGGTTTACTGTATTCCTTGGACCGTCTTATTGACGATGAAACACAGAAATTTCATCCGAATTTAATACAAAAGTCACCATGCCGACTTAAGTAAAAAAGGACTGACCTTATCACTTTTTATGATTTGAACCTCTCCTATGTGTCCAGTTTTAGATTCCGATGCTTCACTTCAGGTTTACTGTATACCTTGCACCTTCTTATCGACAAAGAAACACAGAAATTGATCAGAATTTTATACAAATTCGCAATGCCAACTTAAGTACAAGAGGACTGACACTCTTACTTTCTATGATTTGAACCTCTCCTGTGATTCCAGTTTTAGATTCCGATGCTTCACTCCAGGTTTACTGTATCCAGTTGACCATCTTATTGACGATGAAATACAAAAATTGCATCCGAATTTAATACAAAAGGCACAATGCCGACTTAAGTAAAAGAGGACTGACACTCTCTCTTTCTATGATTTGAACCTCTCCTGTGAGTGCAGTTTTAGAATCCGATGCTTCACTTCAGGTTTACTGTATACCTTGCACCATCGTTTCACGATGAAACACAGATATTGCATCGGAATTTAATACAAAAGGCACAATGCGGACTAAAGTAAAAGAGGACTGACACTCTCACTTTCTATGATTCGAACCTCTCCTGTGAGTCCAGTTTTAGATTCCGATGCTTCACTTCAGGTTTACTGTATTCCTAGGAACTTCTTATTGACGATGAACCACAGATTGTGCATCGGAATTAAATTCAAAAGGCACAATGCCGACTTAAGTACAAGAGGACTGACACTCTAACTTTCTATGATTTGAACCTCTCCTGTGATTCCAGTTTTAGATTCCGATGCTTCACTCCAGGTTTACTGTATCCAGTTGACCATCTTATTGACGATGAAATGCAAAAATTGCATCCGATTTTAATACAAAAGGCACAATGCCGACTTAAGTAAAAGAGGACTGACACTCTCCCTTCCTATGATTTGAGCCTCTCCTGTGAGTCCAGTTTTAGATTCCGATGCTTCACTTCAGGTTTACTGTATACCTTGCACCTTCTTATTGACGATGAAACAGTGAAATTGCATCGGAAGTTAATACAAAAGGCACAGTGCCGACTGAATTGCAAGAGGACTGATTTTCTCACTTTCTATGATTTGAACCTCTCCTGTGAGTCAAGTTTTAGATTCCGATGCTTCACTTCAGGTTTACTGTATCCCTTGGACCCTATAATTGACGACGAAACACAGAAATTGCATCCGAATTTAATACAAAAGGCACTATGCCGACTTAAGTACATGAGGACTGACACTCTCATTTTCTATGATTTGAACCTCTCCTGTAAGCCCAGTTTTAGATTCCGATGATTCACTTCATGTTTACTGTATACCTTGTACCTTCGTATTGACGATGAAACACAGAAATTGCATCCAAATTTAATACAAAAGGCACAATGCCGACTTAAGTACAAGAGGACTGACACTTTAACTCTCTATGATTTGAACCTCTCCAGTGAGTCCAGTTATAGATTCCGATGCTTCACTTCAGGTTTACTGTATCCCTTGGACCTACTTATTGAAGATGAAACACAGAAATTGCATCCGAATTTAATACAAAAGGCACAATGCCGACATAAGTAAAAGAGGACCGACTCTATCTATTTCTATGATTTGAACCTCTCCTGTGAGTCCAGATTTAGATTCCGATGCTTCACTTTAGGTTTACTGTATCCCTTGGACCTCCTTATTGACGATGAAACACAGAAATTGCATCGCAATTTTATACAAAAGGCAAAATGCCGACTTACGTAAAAGAGGACTGACACTCTCACTTTCTATGATTTGAACCTCTCCTGTGGGTCCAGTTTTAGATTCCGAAGCTTCACTTCAGGTTTACTGTATTCCTTGGACCTTCTTATTGACGGTAAAACACAGAAATTCCATCCGAATTTATTACAAAAGGCACAATGCCGACTTAAGTGAAAGAAAACTGACACCCTCACTTTCTATGATTTGAACATCTCCTGTGAGTCCAGTTTTAGATTCCGATGCGTCACTTTAGGTCTACCGTATACCTTGCATCTTCTTATTGTCGATGAAACTCAGAAATTGCATCGGAATTTAATGCAAAAGGCACAATGCCGACTTAAGTACAAGAGGACTGACACTCTAACTTTCTATGATTTGAACCACTCCTGTGAGTCCAGTTTTAGATTCCGATGCTTCACATCAGGTTTACTGTATCCCTTGGACCTTCTTATTGACGATGAAATCCAGAATTGCAACCGAATTTAATACAAAAGGGACAATGCCGACTCAAGTACAAGAGGACTGACACTCTCTCTTTCTATGATTTGAACCTCTCCTGTGAGTCCAGTTTAAGATTCCGATGCCTCACTTCAGGTTTACTGTATTCCTTGGACCTTCTTATTTACGATGAAACACAGAAATTTCATCCGAATTTAATACAAAAGTCACCATGCCGACTTAAGTAAAAAAGGACTGACACTATCACTTTTTATGATTTGAACCTCTCCTATGTGTCCAGTTTTAGATTCCGATGCTTCACTTCAGGTTTACTGTATACCTTGCACCTTCTTATCGACAAAGAAATACAGAAATTAATCAGAATTTTATACAAAGGCGCAATGCCGACTTAAGTACAAGAGGACTGACACTCTTACTTTCTATGATTTGAACCTCTCCTGTGATTCCAGTTTTAGATTCCGATGCTTCACTCCAGGTTTACTGTATCCAGCTGACCATCTTATTGACGATGAAATACAAAAATTGCATCCGAATTTAATACAAAAGGCACAATGCCGACTTAAGTAAAAGAGGACTGACACTCTCTCTTTCTATGATTTGAACTTCTCCTGTGAGTCCAGTTTTAGATACGATGCTTCACTTCAGGTTTACTGTATACCTTGCACCATCGTTTCACGATGAAACACAGATATTGCATCGGAATTTAAAACAAAAGGCACAATGCCGACTTAAGTAAAAGAGGACTGACACTCTCACTTTCTATGATTCGAACCTCTCCTGTGAGTCCAGTTTTAGATTCCGACGGTTCACTTGAGGTTTACTGTATTAATAGGAACTTCTTATTGACGATGAACCACAGAATTTGCATCGGAATTAAATTCAAAAGGCACAATGCCGACTTAAGTACAAGAGGACTGACACTCTCTATGATTTGAACCTCTCCTGTGAGTCCAGTTACAGATTCCGATGCTTCACTTCAGGTTTACTGTATACCTTGCACCTTCTTATTGACGATGAAACACAGAAATTGCATCGGAATTTGATACAAAAGGCACAATGCAGACTTAAGTACAAGAGGACTGACACTCTTTCTTGCTATGATTTGAACCTCTCCTGTGAGTCCAGTTATGGATTCCGATGCTTCACTTCAGGTTTACTGTATCCCTTGGACCCTTTAATTGACGATGAAACACAGAAATTGCATCGGAATTAAATTCAAAAGGCACAATGCCGACTTAAGTACAAGAAGACTGACATTCTAACTATCTATGATTTGAACCTCTCCTGTAGTCCAGTTTTAGATTCCGATGCTTCACTTCAGGTTTACTGTATCCCTTGGACCCTGTAATTGACGATGAAACACAGAAATTGCATCCGAATTTAATACAAAAGGCACTATGCCGACTTAAGTACATGAGGACTGACACTCTCATTTTCTATGATTTGAACCTCTCCTGTAAGCCCAGTTTTAGATTCCGATGATTTACTTCATGTTTACTGTATACCTTGTACCTTCGTATTGACGATGAAACACAGAAATTGCATCCAAATTTAATACAAAAGGCACAATGCCGACTTAAGTACAAGAGGACTGACACTCTAACTCTCTATGATTTGAACCTCTCCAGTGAGTCCAGTTATAGATTCCGATGCTTCACTTCAGGTTTACTGTATCCCTTGGACCTTCTTATTGAAGATGAAACACAGAAATTGCATCCGATATTATCCCAAAAGGCACAATGCCGACATAAGTAAAAGAGGACCGACTCTATCTATTTCTATGATTTTAACCTCTCCTGTGAGTCCAGATTTAGATTCCGATGCTTCACTTTAGGTTTACTGTATCCCTTGGACCTCCTTATTGACGATGAAACACAGAAATTGCGTCGCAATTTTATACAAAAGGCCAAATGCCGACTTACGTAAAAGAGGACTGACACTCTCACTTTCTATGATTTGAACCACTCCTGTGAGTCCAGTTTTAGATTCCGAAGCTTCACTTCAGGTTTACTGTATTCCTTGGACATTCTTATTGACGGTAAAACACAGAAATTCCATCCGAATTTATTACAAAAGGCACAATGCCGACTTAAGTGAAAGAAAACTGACACCCTCACTTTCTATGATTTGAACTTCTCCTGTGAGTCCAGTTTTAGATTCCGATGCGTCACTTTAGGTCTACCGTATACCTTGCATCTTCTTACTGTCGATGAAACTCAGAAATTGCATCGGAATTTAATGCAAAAGGCACAATGCCGACATAAGTACAAGAGGACTGACACTCTAACTTTCTATGATTTGAACCACTCCTGTGAGTCCAGTCTTAGATTCCGATGCTTCACTTCAGGTTTACTGTATCCCTTGGACCTTCTTATTGACGATGAAATCCAGAATTGCAACCGAATTTAATACAGAAGGGACAATGCCGACTCAAGTACAAGAGGACTGACACTCTCTCTTTCTATGATTTGAACCTCTCCTGTGAGTCCAGTTTAAGATTCCGATGCCTCACTTCAGGTTTACTGCATTCCTTGGACCTTCTTATTGACGATGAAACACAGAAATTTCATCCGAATTTAATACAAAAGTCACCATGCCGACTTAAGTAAAAAAGGACTGACACTATCACTTTTTTTGATTTGAACCTCTCCTATGTGTCCAGTTTTAGATTCCGATGCTTCACTTCAGGTTTACTGTATACCTTGCACCTTCTTATCGACAAAGAAATACAGAAATTGATCAGAATTTTATACAAAGGCGCAATGCCGACTTAAGTACAAGAGGACTGACACTCTTACTTTCTATGATTTGAACCTCTCCTGTCATTCCAGTTTTAGATTCCGATGCTTCACTCCAGGTTTACTGTATCCAGTTGACCATCTTATTGACGATGAAATACAAAAATTGCATCCCAATTTAATACAAAAGGCACAATGCCGACTTAAGTAAAAGAGGACTGACACTCTCTCTTTCTATGATTTGAACCTCTCCTGTGAGTCCAGTTTTAGAATCCGATGCTTCACTTCAGGTTTACTGTATACCTTGCACCATCGTTTCACGATGAAACACAGATATTGCATCAGAATTTAATACAAAAGGCACAATGGAGACTTAAGTAAAAGAGGACTGACACTCTCACTTTCTATGATTCGAACCTCTCCTGTGAGTCCAGTTTTAGATTCCGATGCTTCACTTCAGGTTTACTATATTCCTAGGAACTTCTTATTGACGATGAACCACAGATTTTGCATCGGAATTAAATTCAAAAGGCACAATGCCGACTTAAGTACAAGAGGACTGACACTCTCTATGATTTGAACCTCTCCTGTGAGTCCAGTTATAGATTCCGATGCTTCACTTCAGGTTTACTGTATACCTTGCACCTTCTTATTGACGATGAAACACAGAAATTGCATCGGAATTTGATACAAAAGGCACAATGCCGACTTAAATACAAGAGGACTGACACTCTTTCTTGCTATAATTTGAACCTCTCCTGTGAGTCCAGTTATGGATTCCGATGCTTCACTTCAGGTTTACTGTATCCCTTGGACCCTTTAATTGACGATGAAACACAGAAATTGCATCGGAATTAAATTCAAAAGGCACAATGCCGACTTAAGTACAAGAGGACTGACATTCTAACTATCTATGATTTGAACCTCTCCTGTAGTCCAGTTTTAGATTCCGATGCTTCACTTCAGGTTTACTGTATCCCTTGGACCCTGTAATTGACGATGAAACACAGAAATTGCATCCGAATTTAATACAAAAGGCAAGATGCCGACTTAAGTACATGAGGACCGACTCTATTTATTTCTATGATTTGAACCTCTCCTGTGAGTCCAGTTCTAAATTCCGATGCTTCACTTCAGGTTTACTGTATACCTTGCACCTTCTTATTGTCGATGAAACACTGAGGTTGCATCGGAATTTAATACAGAAGGCACAATGCCGACTTAAGTACAAGAGGACTAACTTTCCCTTTCTATGATTTGAACCTCTCCTGTGAGTACAGTTTTAGATTCCGATGCTTCACTTCAGGTTTACTGTATCCCTTGGACCTTCTTATTGGCGATGAAACACAGAAATTGCATCCGAATTTAATACAAAAGGCACAATGCCGACTTCAGTAAAAGAGGACTGACACTCTCTCTTTCTATGATTTGAACCTCTCCTGTGAGTCCAGTTTTAGATTCCGATGCTTCACTTCACGTTTACTGTATATTTTGCACCATCTTATTGACGAAGAAACTTAGAAATTTCATCAGAATTAAATTCAAAAGGCACAATGTCGACTTAAGAACAAGAGGACTGACACTCTAACTATCTATGATTTGAACCTCTCCTGTGAGTCCAGTTTTAGATTCCGATGCTTCACTTCAGGTTTACTGTATCCCTTGGACCTTCTTGTTGACGATGAAACACAGAAATTGCATCCGAATTTAATACAAAAGGCACAATGCCGAGTTAAGTAAAAGAGGACTGACACTCTCACTTCCTATGATTTGAACCACTATTGTGAGTCCAGTTTGTGTTTCCGGTGCTTCAGTTCAGGTTTACTGTATCCCTTGGATCTTCTAATTGACGGTGAAACACAGAAATTGCATGGGAATTTAATACAAAGGCACAATGCCGACATAGGTACGAGAGGACTGACACTCTAACTTTCTATGATTTGAACATCTCCTGTGAGACCAGTTTTAGATTCCGATGCTTCACTTCACGTTTACTGTATACTTTGCACCATCTTATTGACGAAGAAACATAGAAATTGCATCGGAATTAAATTCAAAAGGCACAATAATGACTTAAGTACAAGAGGACTGACACTCTAACTATCTATGATTTGAACCTCTCCTGTGAGTCCACTTTTAGATTCCGATGCATCACTTCAGGTTTACTGCATCCCTTGGACCCTCTAATTGACGATGAAACACAGAAATTCCATCCGAATTTAATAGAAGAGGCACAATGGCGACTTAAGTACAAGAGGACTGACACTGTCACTTTCTAAGATTTGAACCTCTCCTGTGAGTCCAGTTTTAGATTCCGATGCTTCACTTCCGGTTAACCATATACCTTGGACCTTCTTATTGACGATGAAAAACAGAAATTGCATCCGAATTTAGTATAACATGCACAATGCAGACTGAAGTACTAGAGGACTGACACTCTCACTTTCTATGATTTGAACCTCTCCTGTGAGTCCAGTTTTAGATTCCGATGCTTCACTTCAGGTTTACTGTATCCCTTGCATCTTCTTATTGACGATGAAACTCAGAAATTGCATCCGAATTTAACACAAAAGGCACAATGCCAACTTAAGTAAAAGTGGACAGACACTCTCGCTTTCTATGATTCGAACCTCTCCTGTGAGTCCAGTTTTAGATTCCGATGCTTCACTTCAGGTTTACTGTATTCCTAGGAACTTCTTATTGACGATGAACCACAGATTTTGCATTGGAATTAAATTCAAAAGGCACAATGCCGACTTAAGTACAAGAGGACTGACACTCTCTATGATTTGAACCTCTCCGGTGAGTCCAGTTATAGATTCCGATGCTTCACTTCAGGTTTACTGTATACCTTGCACCTTCTTATTGACGATGAAACACAGAAATTGCATCGGAATTTGATACAAAAGGCACAATGCCGACTTAAGTACAAGAGGACTGACACTCTTTCTTGCTATGATTTGAACCTCTCCTGTGAGTCCAGTTATGGATTCCGATGCTTCACTTCAGGTTTACTGTATCCCTTGGACCCTTTAATTGACGATGAAACACAGAAATTGCATCGGAATTAAATTCAAAAGGCACAATGCCTACTTAAGTACAAGAGGACTGACATTCTAACTATCTATGATTTGAACCTCTCCTGTAGTCCAGTTTTAGATTCCGATGTTTCGCTTCAGGTTTACTGTATCCCTTGGACCCTGTAATTGACGATGAAACACAGAAATTGCATCCGAATTTAATACAAAAGCCACTATGCCGACTTCAGTACATGAGGACTGACACTCTCATTTTCTATGACTTGAACCTCTCCTGTAAGCCCAGTTTTAGATTCCGATGATTCACTTCATGTTTACTGTATACCTTGTACCTTCGTATTGACGATGAAACACAGAAATTGCATCCAAATTTAATACAAAAGGCACAATGCCGACTTAAGTACAAGAGGACTGACACTCTAACTCTCTATGATTTGAACCTCTCCAGTGAGTCCAGTTATAGATTCCGATGCTTCACTTCAGGTTTACTGTTTCCCTTGGACCTTGTTATTGAAGAAGAAACACAGAAATTGCATCCGAATTTAATACAAAAGGCACAATGCCGACATAAGTAAAAGAGGACCGACTCTATCTATTTCTATGATTTGAACCTCTCCTGTGAGTCCAGTTCTAAATTCCGATGCTTCACTTCAGGTTTACTGTATACCTTGCACCTTCTTATTGTCGATGAAACACTGAGGTAGCATCGGAATTTAATACAGAAGGCACAATGCCGACTTAAGTACAAGAGGACTAACTTTCACTTTCTATGATTTGAACCTCTCCTGTGAGTACAGTTTTAGATTCCAATGCTTCACTTCAGGTTTACTGTATCCCTTGCATCTTCTTATTGACGATGAAACTCAGAAATTGCATCCGAATTTAATACAAAAGGCACAATGCCAACTTAAGTAAAAGTGGACAGACACTCTCGCTTTCTATGATTTGAACTTCTCCTGTGAGTCCAGTTTAAGTTTGCGAAGCGTCACTTCAGGTTTACCGTATCCCTTGCACCTTCTTATTGACGATGAAACACAGAAATTACATCGGAATTTAATACAAAGGCACAATGCCGACATAAGTACAAGAGGACTGACACTGTCACTTTCTATGTTTTGAACCTCTCCTGTGAGTCCAGTTTTAGATTCCGATGCTTCACTTCACGTTTACTGTATACTTTGCACCACCATATTGACGATGAAACATAGAAATTGCATCGGAATTAATTTCAAAAGGCACAAAGTCGACTTAAGTACAAGTGGACTGACACTCTAACTATCTATGATTTGAACCTCTCCTGTGAGTCCAGTTTTAGATTCCGATGGTTCACTTCAGGTATACTGTATCCCTTGGACCCTTTAATTGACGATGAAACACAGAAATTAAATCCGGATTTAATACAAAAGGCACAATGCCGACTTCAGTACAAGAGGACTGACACTGTCACTTTCTATGTTTTGAACTTCTCCTGTGAGTCCAGTTTTAGTTTCCGATGCGTCACTTCCGGATTACCGTATACCTTGCACCTTCTTATTGACGATGAAACACAGAAATTGCATCGGAATTTAATACAAAGGCACAATGCCGACATAAGTAAAAGAGGACTCACACTCTAACTTTCTATGATTTGAACCACTCCTGTGAGTCCAGTTTTAAATTCCGATGCTTCACTTCAGGTTTACTGTATCACTTGGACCTTCTTATTGACGATGAAATAAAGTAATTGCATCCGAATTTAATACAAATGGCACAATGCGACTTAAGTAAAAGAGGGCTGAAACTCTCTCTTTCTATGATTTGAACCTCTCCTGTGAGCCCAGTTTTAGATTCCGATGATTCACTTCATGTTTACTGTATACCTTGTACGTTCGTATTGACGATCAAACACAGAAATTGCATCCAAATTTAATACAAAAGGCACAATGCCGACTTAAGTACAAGAGGACTGACACTCTAACTCTCTATGATTTGAACCTCTCCAGTGAGTCCAGTTATAGATTCCGATGCTTCACTTCAGGTTTACTGTATCCCTTGGACCTTCTTATTGATGATGAAACACAGAAATTGCATCCGAATTTAATACAAAAGGCACAATGCCGACTTAAGTACAAGAGGACCGACACCATCTCTTTCTATGATTTGAACTTCTCCTGTGAGTCCAGTTTTAGATTCCGATGCTTCACTTCACGTTTACTGTATACTTTGCACCATCATATTGACGATGAAACATAGAAATTGCATGGGAATTAATTTCAAAAGGCAAAATGTCGACTTAAGTACAAGAGGACTGACACTCTAACTATCTATGATTTGAACCTCTCCTGTGAGTCCAGTTTTAGATTACGATGCTTCACTTCAGGTTTACTGTATCCCTTGGACCCTTTAATTGACGATGAAACACAGAAATAGCATCCGAATTTAATACAAAATGCACAATGCCGACTTCAGTACAAGAGGACTGACACTGTCACTTTCTAAGATTTGAACCTCTCCTGTGAGTCCAGTTTTAGATTCCGATGCTTCACTTCAGGTTTACTGTATCCCTTGGACCTTCTTATTGACGATGAAACGTAGAAATTGCATCCGAATTTACTACAAATGGCACAATGCCGACTTAAGTAAAAGTGGACTGACACTCTCACATTCTATGATTTGAACCTCTCCTGTGAGTCCAATTTAATTTTCCGATGCGTCACTTCAGGATTACCGTATACCTTGCACCTTCTTATTGACGATGAAACACAGAAATTGCATTGGAATTTAATACAAGGGCACAATGCCGACATAAGTACAAGAGGACTCACACTCAAACTTTCTATGATTTGAACCTCTCCTGTGAGTCCAGTTTTAAATTCCGATGCTTCACTTCAGGTTGCTGTATCACTTGGGCCTTCTTGTTGACGATGAAATACAGAAATTGCATCCGAATTTAATACAAAGGCACAATGCCGACTTAAGTAAAAGAGGACTGACACTCTCTCTTTCTATGATTTGAACCTCTCCTGCGAGTCCAGTTTTAGATTCCGATGCTTTACTTCACGTTTACTGTATAAATTGCACCTTCTTATTGACGATGAAACATAGAAATTGCATCGGAATTGAATTTCAACGGCACAATGCCGACTTAAGTACAAGAGGACTGACATTGTAACTATCTATGATTTGAACCTCTCCTGTGAGTCCAGTTTTAGATTCCGATGCTTCACTTCAGGTTTACTGTATCCCTTGGACCCTCTAATTGACGATGAAACACAGAAATTGCATCCGAATTTAATACAAAATGCACTATGCCGACTTAAGTACATGAGGACTGAGACTCTCACTTTCTATGATTTGAACCTCTCCTGTGAGCCCAGTTTTGATTCCGATGATTCACTTCATGTTTACTGTATACCTTGCACCTTCGTATTGACAATCAAACACAGAAATTGCATCCAAATTTAATACAAAAGGCACAATGCCGACTTAAGTACAAGAGGACTGACATTCTAACTCTCTACGATTTGAACCTCTCCAGTGAATCCAGTTATAGATTCCGATGCTTCACATCAGGTTTACTGTATCCCTTGGACCTTCTTATTGATGATGAAACACAGAAATTGCATCCGAATTTAATACAAATGGCACAATGCCGACTTAAGTAAAAGAGGACCGACACTATCTTTTTCTATGATTTGATCCTCTCCTGTGAGTCCAGTTTTAAATTCCGATGCTTCACTTCAGGATTACTGTATACCTTGCACCTTCTTATTGACGATGAAACACAGAAATTGCATCGGAATTTAATACAAAAGGCACAATGCCGACTTAAGTACAAGAGGACTGACACTCTCACTTTCTATGATTTGAACCTCTCCTGTGAGTCCAGTTTTAGATTCTGATGCTTCACTTCAGGTTTACTGTATCCCTTGGACCTTGTTATTGACGATGAAATACAGAAATCGCATCCGAATTTAATACAAAAGGCACAATGCCGACTTAAGTAAAAGAGGACTGACACTCTCACTTTCTATGATTTGAACTTCTCCTGTGAGTCCAGTTTAAGTTTCCGATGCGTCACTTCAGGTTTACCGTATACCTTGCACCTTCTTATTGACGATGAAACACAGAAATTGCATCGGAATTTAATACAAAGGCACAATGCCGACTTAAGTACAAGAGGACTGACACTGTCACTTTCTATGATTTGAACCTCTCCTGTGAGTCCAGTTTTAGATTCCGATGCTTCACTTCCGGTTTACTGCATCCCTTGGACCCTCTAATTGACGATGAAACACAGAAATTGCATCCGAATTTAATACAAAAGGCACAATGCCGACTTAAAAACATGAGGACGGACACTCTCACTTTGAACCTCTCCTGTGAGCCCAGTTTTAGATTGCGATGATTCACTTCATGTTGACTGTATACCTTGTACCTTCGATTTGGCGACGAAACACCGAAATTGCATCCAAATTTAATACAAAAGGCACAATGAACTCCGCCAAAGCCGGTCCCAAGCCCGGTTGAAAAAGGAGGAGGTGGAGGAGTAACAACCTCGTTAAAAAACCTTGGTTCACCTGGCCTGGGTCTCTTGCCAGGGTAACGGTGAAGACCTCAACGGCAGTGAAGGCGGAGATGAAGATCATCGGAACGGCGGAACTGGCGGAAGAGGTGAAGATTAACTAACGGTCCAGAAGGCGGAAGAAGACACTATATGTCCCAACGGCTTTTGGAGCGGAAGAGTTATCTTCAATCAGCAGCGTCTGTACTTCAGAGAAGCGGCTGCGAAAGGCGTCTGTACTCCAGAGGAGCGGCCTGAATTAACTTCTTAGTGTAGCGAACTAAGTCTTAGTGGAAGGAGGTGTATACCTCTGGAAACAACAGCTTTAACCAAGTATCAGAAATGGAAGGTGCAATGAGAAAGTTTCCTCCCCGTGGTGGTAATACCACCGAAGCTGGGCATTCGGATCCGGGGGCCCAGCATCATTGCGCAACAGACCAGTCGGAGGGTCCTAGGATCCCTAACGCTAAACATAGGAACAGACATCAAACGTTCATAGGAACACTGAACGTGAACTCAATGCTGAGAACAGGTAAACAAAAAGAACTGACAAAACTAATGGATGAACACAAACTAAAAGTTCTGGCTATACAAGAAACAAGATACCCAGATGAGGATACAGTACAGGCAGACCAGTACAGGATTTATAAACGGAAACCAGCACAGATAGTAAAGAATACAAAAGGTCTTCGGGTATATGGCACAGCATTTGTGATACATAACTCATTTTCTACTAAGGTACTAGAATTTAAATCTAAATCACCAAGAATATCATTGATAACATTCAGAAATAAAAATAAAAAGTACACACTTATAAATGCCCATGCACCAATAAATAAAGACAACCAACAAAATCCAGAGAAAGTGCAGACATTTTGGGAGGAACTGGAAGAAACAATAGGGAAGATCCCTGAGCAACACACTACAATTCTGTTAGGAGACTTTAATGCACAAATTGGAAGAAACGAATTATCAAAAAGCACAGGGAGGTTTACAGCACACACTAAAACTAACATGAATGGCCAGAGATTAGTAGAGTTTTGTGAGAAATTCAAATTGAACATTATGACAACCAAATTCCAGAAGAATCCCAAAAAACAAACAACATGGAAATCACCGAACAAATTACTCGGCGAGTTCCAGATTGATCACGTGGCAATAAGTTATGATAATTCAAGGGACATTCAAGATGTACAGGTGGTGAAAGGGGCCAACTTTGATTCTGACCATTATCTGACCAAAATTAAGATGAAATTAACACCAGAAAGAAGTCACAAGAGTGACGAAACAAAAATAGCCAAATACAGAGTACAGGACTTAATGCTCAATCAGCAAGTCTTAGACGACTACAAGGAAAAGACAGATAAAATCAAAAGTCACAAATGGGAAGAAATTGCAACCTCAATACGAGACGCAGCAGAACAAACAATTTTACTAACCAAAAAGAAAAAGCATCCCTGGTGGAATGAGGTCTGTGAGAAAGCACTACAGAAAAGAGCCAGAACTTGGGAGAAATACAACTCTACCAAAAGGCCAACTGACTGGGAGCAGTTCAAAACGCAAAGACGTGAAACGACGAAAATCATTAAAAGTGAACGAAGGAAATATGACACACAACAAATACAGAAAATACAAGATGAATTTTCTAAGAATAATACACGCAATTTCTTTCAAACATTCAGAACTACAATAACAAGATATAAACCACCGACACTCTGCTTCAAAGATGAAAAAGGAAATCTGATCACCAGCGTGGAACAAAATTGCCAACACCTAGCGAACTACTTTGAAACGCTGCTAAGCTGCAAAAGACCTGATGAAACCTTGACATTTGAGAAGCCTAAGAATAAGCTACCAGACTCTGAACCACCTAATAAAGAAGAAATTAAAGAGATCTTGAAAGGATTGAAAAACAATAAAGCATCTGGTAAAGATTCGTTAGTCGCGGAACTACTGAAATACGCAGGAGAAAACTTAATAAATAATTTCGAGGCGCTGTTTGAAGAGATTTGGAATACAGAGAAGATTCCGGAGGAATGGAAGACAGCATTGATTCATCCGTTACATAAGAAGGGTGCCAAGACAAATGCAAATAACTGCAGAGGTATCTCATTGTTATCAGTGGCCTATAAGATCCTATCCAAGGCACTACAAAACAGGATTGAAAATCAGGTAGAGAAAGAACTGGGTGAATATCAGGCTGGGTTTAGAAAAGGAAGATCATGCAGTGAACAGATATTCAGTCTACTCTCCATAATACAACTTCGCGCACGCACATCGAAAAATCTAGTAATTACATTCATAGACTTCAAAAAAGCATATGATTCTATTGATAGACCAACTCTGATTAACACATTAGAAGAATTTGGGATTGATGATAAAAGCAGAAGTCTAATCCAGGAAACCCTTACGGGAACAAAATCGCAAGTGAAGTTTTTGGGTAGATTGTCACAACCGTTTGTAATTGGAACAGGTGTTAGACAAGGGGATGGGCTCTCCCCGCTGTTGTTTAACATTGTCCTTGAAAAAGTGGTCAGGGAATGGAGAAAGAAGATGGCAGAAGCTGGAGTGAAAAATGGGATAACGTTAGGAAGAAATAAAACAAAAATTGAATGTCTGGCATTTGCTGATGACATGGCAATATTGGCAGATGACATCGAAACAGCAAAGATTCAGATAGAAATGCTGCATGAGATCGCTGAGAAGACAGGTCTACAAATATCGTATGAAAAGACAGAACTGATGATACAGGACAAAACAGACCCAACACAGACATTGCAAACTAAATATGGAATAATTAAGAGAGTTCATAAATTTAAGTATCTAGGGGAATGGATTACACCGACAGGGTTACCAAATGTTTCACTACAGGAAAGAGCAATAAAGATGGAAACGGCATACCAGCTATGCCGAAATGTATACAATAAAAAGTCGATCTCCATCAATGCCAAGCTCAGGCACTACAATGCGGTAATAAAACCAGAAAGTTTGTATGCGATTGAATGCATCCCACTGAACAGAAAACGTCTGTTGGAGAAATTGGAAATAAAAGAGAGAAAATTACTGAGAAAGATCTTAGGACCTAAAAAGGATGGACAGGATTATAAATTGCGATCCAATGAAGAGTTATACGAGAAAATTGAAAAACTGACAACATCCTTTAAAAAGAGAAGACTGAGTTTCTATGGGCATGTCAAAAGAATGGCACCAGAAAGAACAGCAAAGAAAATCCTGGAATACATGGAAAGCAGAAAGACACAAATTAACTGGTTGAAAGAAGTAAAAGAAGACATTGCAGAAATGAACATTATACCAGAGACAGTTTACAACAGAATGGAATATAGGAATGCCATCAACAAAATACAGGGATTCAAAGACCGAACGCAATCAAAGAAGACGGGAACAACCTGGTCGCAAGAACGTAAAGAAGCCCACTCAGAAAAAATGAAGAAGTACTGGGAAGAACGCAAGAAAAAGCACAAGAAATGACTGATGCTTAGCGTAGTCCAAAGTTGACTGTAACGAATAATAATAATAATAAAAGGCACAATGCCGACTTAAGTACAAGAGGACTGACACTCTCCCTTTCTATGATTTGAACCTCTCCAGTGAGTCCAGTTTTAGATTCCGATGCTTCACTTCAGGTTTACTGTATACCTTGGACCTTCTTATTGACGATGAAACACAGAAATTGCATCCGAATTTAATACAAAAGGCACAATGCCGACTTAAGTAAAAGAGGACCGACACTATCTCTTTCTATGATTTGAACTTCTCGTGTGAGTCCAGTTTTAGATTCCGATGCTTCACGTCAGGTTTACTGTATACCTTGCACCTTCTTATTGACGATTAAACACAGAAATTGCATCGGAATTTAATACAAAAGGCACAATGCCGACTTAAGTACAAGAGGACTGACACTCTCACTTTCTATGATTTGAACCTCTCCTGTGAGTCCAGTTTTAGATTCCGATGCTTCACTTCAGGTTTACTGTATCCCTTGGACCTTCTTATTGACGATGAAACACAGAAATTGCATCCGAATTTAATACAGAAGGCACAATGCCGACTTAAGTAAAAGAGGACTGACACTCTGTCTTACTATGATTTGAACCTCTAATGTGAGTCCAGTTTTAGATTCCGATGCTTCACTTCAGGTTTACTGTATACCTTTTGCACCTTGTTATTGACGATGAAACACAGAAATTGCATCGGAATTTAATACAAAAGGCACAATGCCGACTTAAGTACAAGAGGACTGACACTCTCACTTTCTATGATTTGAACCACTCCTGTGAGTCCAGTTTTGGATTCCGGTGCTTCACTTCAGGTTTACTGTATCCCTTGGACCTTCTTATTGACGATGAAATACAGAAATTGCATCCGAATTTAACACAAAAGGCACAATACCGACTTAAGTACAAGGGGACTGACACTCTCAATTTCTATGATTTGAACTAATGCTGTGTGTCCAGTTTAAGTTTCTGATGCGTCACTTCAGGTTTACCGTATACCTTGCACCTTCTTATTGACGATGAAACACAGAAATTGCATCGGCATTTAATACAAAGGCACAATGCCGACATAGGTACAAGAGGACTGACACTCTAAAATTCTATGATTTGAACATCTCCTGTGAGACCAGTTTTAGATTCCGATGCTTCACTTCAGGTTTACTGTATCACTTGGACCTTCTTATTGACGATGAAATACAGAAATTGCATCCGAATTTAATGCAAAAGGCACAATGCCGATTTAAGTAAAAGAGGACTGACACTCTCTCTTTCTATGATTTGAACCTCTCCTGTGAGTCCAGTTTTAGATTCCGATGATTCACTTCACGTTTACTGTATACTTTGCACCTTCTTATTGACGATGAAACATAAAAATTGAATCGGAATTAAATTCAAAAGGCACAATGACGACTTAAGTACAAGAGGACTGACACTCTAACTATCTATGATTTGAACCTCTCCTGTGAGTCCAGTTTTAGATTCCGATGCTTCACTTCAGGTTTACTGTATACCTTTTGCACCTTGTTATTGACGATGAAACACAGAAATTGCATCGGAATTTAATACAAAAGGCACAATGCCGACTTAAGTACAAGAGGACTGACACTCTCACTTTCTATGATTTGAACCACTCCTGTGAGTCCAGTTTTGGATTCCGGTGCTTCACTTCAGGTTTACTGTATCCCTTGGACCTTCTTATTGACGATGAAATACAGAAATTGCATCCGAATTTAACACAAAAGGCACAATACCGACTTAAGTACAAGAGGACTGACACTCTCAATTTCTATGATTTGAACTAATGCTGTGTGTCCAGTTTAAGTTTCCGATGCGTCACTTCAGGTTTACCGTATACCTTGCACCTTCTTATTGACGATGAAACACAGAAATTGCATCGGAATTTAATACAAAGGCACAATGCCGACATAGGTACAAGAGGACTGACACTCTAACATTCTATGATTTGAACATCTCCTGTGAGACCAGTTTTAGATTCCGATGCTTCACTTCAGGTTTACTGTATCACTTGGACCTTCTTATTGACGATGAAATACAGAAATTGCATCCGAATTTAATGCAAAAGGCACAATGCCGATTTAAGTAAAAGAGGACTGACACTCTCTCTTTCTATGATTTGAACCTCTCCTGTGAGTCCAGTTTTAGATTCCGATGCTTCACTTCACGTTTACTGTATACTTTGCACCTTCTTATTGACGATGAAACATAAAAATTGAATCGGAATTAAATTCAAAAGGCACAATGTCGACTTAAGTACAAGAGGACTGACACTCTAACTATCTATGATTTGAACCCCTCCTGTGAGTCCAGTTTTAGATTCCGATGCTTGACTTCAGGTTTACTGTATACCTTGCACCTTCTTATTGACGACGATACACAGAATTTGCATCCGAATTTAATACAAAAGGCACAATGCCGACTTAAGTAAAAGAGGTCTGACACTCTCACTTTCTAGGATTTGAACTTCACCTGTGAGTCCAGCTTTAGTTTCCGATGCGTCATTTCAGGTTTACCGTACACCTTGCACCTTCTTATTGACGATCAAACTCAGAAATTGCATCCGAATGTAATACAAATGGCACAATGCTGACTTAAGTAAAAGAGGACTGACACTTTCTCTTTCTATGATTTCAACCTCTCCTGTGAGTCCAGTTTTAGATTCCGATGCTTCACTGCACGTTTACTGTATACCTTCCACCTTCTTATTGACGATGGAACATAGAAATTGCATCGGAATTAAATTCAAAAGGCACAATGCCGACTTAAGTACAAGAGGACTGACATTCTAACTGTCTATGATTTGAACCTCTCCAGTGAGTACAGTTTTAGATTCCGATGCTTCACTTCCGCTTTACTGTATCCCATGGACCCTCTAATTGACGATGAAACACAGAAATTGCATCCGAATTTAATACAAAAGGCACAACGCCGACTTAAGTACATGAGGACGGACACTCTCACTTTCTATGATTTGAAGCTCTCCTGTGAGTCCAGTTTTAGATTCCCATGCTTCACTTCAGGTTTACTGTATCCCTTGGACCTTCTTATTGACGATGAAATACAGAAATTGCATCCGAATTTAATACAAAAGGCACAATGCCGACTTAAGTACAAGAGGACTGACACTCTCTCTTTCTATGATTTGAACCCCTCCTCGGGGTCCAGTTTTAAATTCCGATGCTTCACTTCAGGTTTACTGTATCCCTTGGACCATCTTATTGACGATGAAACACAGAAATTGCATCCGAATTTAATACATAAGGGACAATGCCAACTTAAGTAAAAGAGGACTGACACTCTCTCTTTCTATGATTTAACCTCTAATGTGAGTCCAGTTTTAGATTCCGATGCTTCACTTCAGGTTTTCTGTATACTTTTGCACCTTCTTGTTGACGATGAAACAGAGAAATTGCATCGGAATTTAATACAAAAGCTACAATGCCGACTTAAGTACAAGAGGGCTGACACTCTCACTTTCTATGATTTGAACCACTCCTGTGAGTCCAGTTTTAGATTCCGGTGCTTCACTTCAGGTTTACTGTATCCCTTGGACCTTCTTATCGACGATGAAATACAGAAATTGCATCCTAATTTAATACAAAAGGCACAATGCCGACTTAAGTACAAGAGGACTGACACTCTCACTTTCTATGATTTGAACTTCTGCTGTGAGTCCAGTTTAAGTTTCCGATGCATCACTTCAGGTTTACCGTATACCTTGCACCTTCTTATTGACGATGAAACACAGAAATTGCATCGGAATTTAATACAAAGGCGCAATGCTGACATAGGTACAAGAGGACTGACACTCTAACTTTCTATGATTTGAACATCTCCTGTAAGAACAGTTTTAGATTCCGATGCTTCACTTCAGGTTTACTGTATCTCTTGGACCATCTAATAGACGATGAAATACAGAAATTGCATCCGAATTTAATACAAAAGGCACAATGCCGACTTAAGTGAAAGACGACTGACACTCTCTCTTTCTATGATTTGAACCTCTCCTGTGTGTCCAGTGTTAGATTCCGATGCCTCATTTCTGGTTTACTGTATCACTTGGACCTTCTTATTGACGATGAAATACAGAAATTGCATACGAATTTAATACAAATGGCACAATGCCAACTTAAGTAGAAGAGGACTGACACTCTCTCTTTCTATGATTGGAACCTCTCCTGTGAGTCCAGTATTAGATTCCGATGCTTCACTTCACGTTTACTGTATACCTTGCACCTTCTTATTGACGATGAAACATAGAAATTGCATCGGAATTAAATACAAAATGCACAATGCCGACTTAAGTACAAGAGTACTGACATTCTAACTATCTATGATTTGAACATCTCCTGTGAGTCCAGTTTTAGATTCCGATGCTTCACTTCAGGTTTACTGTATCCCTTGGACCTTCTTATCGACGATGAAATACAGAAATTGCATCCGAATTTAATATAAAAGGCACAATGCCGACTTAAGTAAAAGAGGACTGACACTCTCACTTTCTATGGTTTGAACTTCTGCTGTGAGTCCAGTTTAAGTTTCCGATGCATCACTTCAGGTTTACCGTATACCTTGCACCTTCTTATTGACGATGAAACACAGAAATTGCATCGGAATTTAATACAAAGGCACAATGCTGACATTGGTACTAGAGGACTGACACTCTAACTTTCTATGATTTGAACATCTCCTGTAAGAACAGTTTTAGATTCCGATGCTTCACTTCAGGTTTACTGTATCTCTTGGACCTTCTAATTGACGATTAAATACAGAAATTGCATCCGAATTTAATACAAAAGGCACAATGCCGACTTAAGTAAAAGACGACTGACACTCTCTCTTTCTATGATTTGAACCTCTCCTGTGAGTCCAGTGTTAGATTCCGATGCTTCATTTCTGGTTTACTGTATCACTTGGACCTTCTTATTGACGATGAAATACAGAAATGGCATACGAATTTAATACAAATGGCACAATGCCAACTTAAGTGAAAGAGGAATGACACTCTCTCTTTCTATCATTGGAACCTCTCCTGTGAGTCCAGTATTAGATTCCGATGCTTAACTTCACGTTTACTGTATACCTTGCACCTTCTTATTGACGATGAAACATAGAAATTGCATCGGAATTAAATTCAAAAGGCACAATGCCGACTTAAGTACAAGAGTACTGACATTCTAACTATCTATGATTTGAACTTCTCCAGTGAGTCCAGTTTTAGATTCCGATGCTTCACTTCAGGTTTACTGTATCCCTTGGACCCTCTAATTGACGATGAAACACAGAAATTGCATCCGAATTTAATACAAAAGGCACAATGCCGACTTAAGTACAAGAGGACTGACACTCTCCCTTTCTGTGATTTGAACCTCTCCTGTGAGGCCAGGATTAGATTCCGATGCTTCACTTCAGGTTTACTGTATACCTTGTACCTTCGAATTGACGATGAAACACAGAAATTGCATCCAAATTTAATACAAAAGGCACAATGCCGACTTAAGTACAAGAGGACTGACACTCTCCCTTTTTTATGATTTGAACCTCTCCAGTCAGTCCAGTTTTAGATTCCGATGCTTAACTTCAGGTTTACTGTTTCCCTTGGACTTTCTTATTGACGATGAAACACAAAAATTGCATCCGAATTTAATACAAAAGGCACCATGCCGACATAAGTATAAGAGGACTGTCACTCTCACTTTCTATGATTTGAACCTCTCCTGTGAGTCCAGTTTTAGATTCTGATGCTTCAGTTCAGGTTTACTGAATACCTTGCACCGTCTTATTGACGATGAAACAACGAAATTGCATCGGAATTTAATACAAAAGGCACAATGCCGGCTTAAGTACAAGAGGACTGACACTCTCACTTTCTATGATTTGAACCTCTCTTGTGAGTCCAGTTTTAGATTCCGATGCTTCACTTCAGGTTTACTGTATCCCTTGGACCTTCTTATTGACGATGAAATACAGAAATTGCAACCAAATTTAATACAAAAGGCACAATGCCGAATTAAGTATAAGAGGACTGACACTCTCACTTTCTATGATTTCAACCTCCCATGTGAGCCCAGTTTTAGATTCCGGTGATTCACTTCTGGTTTACTGTATACCTTGGACCTTCTTATAGACGATGAAACACAGAAATTGCATCCGAATTTAGTACAAAAGGCACAATGCCGACTTAAGTACAAGAGGACTGACACTGTCACTTTCTATGATTTGAACCTCTCCTGTGAGCCCAGTTTCAGATTCCGATGATTCACTTCAGGTTTACTGTATACCTTGTACCTTCGTATTGACGATGAAACACAGAAATTGCATCCGAATTTAATGCAAAAGGCAATATGCCGACTTAAGTACAAGAGGACTGACACTGTCACTTTCTATGTTTTGAACCTCTCCTGTGAGTCCAGTTTTAGATTCCGATGCTTCACTTCAGGTTTACTGTATCCCTTGGACCTTCTTATTGACGATGAAACACAGAATTTGGATACGAATTTAATACAAAAGGCACAATGCCGACTTAAGTAAAAGAGGACTGACACTCTCTCTTTCTATGATTTGAACCTCTCCTGTGAGTCCAGTGTTAAATTCCGATGCTTCACTTCAGGTTAACTGTATCCCTTGGACCTTCTTATTGACGATGAAACACAGAAATTGCATCCGAATTTAATACAAAGGGCACAATGCCGATTTAAGTAAAAGAGGACCGACACTATCTCTTTCTATGATTTGAACTTCTCCTGTGAGTCCAGTTTTAGATTCCGATGATTCACTTCATGTTTACTGTATACCTTGTAAATTTCGTATTGGCGATGAAACACAGAAATTGCATCCAAATTTAATTCAAAAGGCACAAAGCCGACTTAAGTACAAGAGGACTGACACTCTCACTTTCTATGATTTGAACCTCTCCTGTGAGTCCAGTTTTAGATTCCGATGGTTCACTTCAGGTTATCTGTATCCCTTGGACCTTCTTATTGACGATGAAACACAGAAATTGCATCCGAATTTAATACAAAGTTCACAATGCCGATTTAAGTAAAGGAGGACCGACACTATCTCTTTCTATGATTTGAACTTCTCCGGTGAGTCCAGTTTTAGATTCCGATGCTTCACGTCAGGTTTACTGTATACCTTGCACCTTCTTATTGACGATGAAACACAGAAATTGCATCGGAATTTAATACAAAAGGCACAATGCCGACTTAAGTACAAGAGGACTGACACTCTCACTTTCTATGATTTGAACCTCTTCTGTGAGACCAGTTTTAGATTCCCATGCTTCACTTCAGGTTTACTGTATCCCTTGGACCTTTTTATTGACGATGAAATACAGAAATTGCATCCGAATTTAATACAAAAGGCACAATGCCGACTTAAGTACAAGAGGACTGACACTCTCACTTTCTATGATTTGAACCTCTTCTGTGAGTCCAGTTTTAGATTCCCATGCTTCACTTCAGGTTTACTGTATCCCTTGGACCTTTTTATTGACGATGAAACACAGAAATTGCATCCGAATTTAATACATAAGGGACAATGCCGACTTAAGTAAAAGAGGACTGACACTCTCTCTTTCTATGATTTAACCTCTAATGTGAGTCCAGTTTTAGATTCCGATGCTTCACTTCAGGTTTTCTGTATACCTTTTGCACCTTCTTATTGACGATGAAACAGAGAAATTGCATCGGAATTTAATACAAAAGCTACAATGCCGACTTAAGTACAAGAGGACTGACACTCTCACTTTCTATGATTTGAACCACTCCTGTGAGTCCAGTTTTAGATTCCGGAGCTTCACTTCAGGTTTACTGTATCCCTTGGACCTTCTTATCGACGATGAAATACAGAAATTGCATCCGAATTTAATACAAAAGGCACAATGCCGACTTAAGTACAAGAGGACTGACACTCTCACTTTCTATGATTTGAACTTCTGCTGTGAGTCCAGTTTAAGTTTCCGATGCATCACTTCAGGTTTACCGTATACCTTGCACCTTCTTATTGACGATGAAACACAGAAATTGCATCGGAATTTAATACAAAGGCACAATGCTGACATAGGTACAAGAGGACCGACACTCTAACTTTATATGATTTGAACATCTCCTGTAAGAACAGTTTTAGATTCCGATGCTTCACTTCAGGTTTATTATATCTCTTGGACCTTCTAATTGACGATTAAATAAGGAAATTGCATCCGAATTTAATACAAAAGGCACAATGCCGACTTAAGTAAAAGACGACTGACACTCTCTCTTTCTATGATTTGAACCTCTCCTGTTAGTCCAGTGTTAGATTCCGATGCTTCATTTCTGGTTTACTGTATCACTTGGACCCTCTTATTGACGATGAAATACAGAAATTGCATACGAATTTAATACAAATGGCACAATGCCAACTTAAGTAAAAGAGGACTGACACTCTCTCTTTCTATGATTGGAACCTCTCCTGTGAGTCCAGTATTAGATTCCGATGCTTCACTTCAGGTTTACCGTATACCTTGCACCTTCTTATTGACGATGAAACACAGAAATTGCATCCAAATTTAATACAAAAGGCACAATTCCGACTTAAGTTCAAGTGGACTGTCACTCACTCTTTCTATGATTTGAACCTCTCCTGTGAGGCCAGTATTAGATTCCGATGCTTCACATCAGGTTTACTGTATACCTTGCACCTTCATATTAACGATGAAACACAGAAATTGCATAGGAATTTAATACAAAAGGCACAATGCAGACTTAGAAACAAGGGGACTGAAACTCTAACTTTATATGATTTGAAACTCTAGTGTGAGTCCTGTTTTAGATTCCGATGCTTCACTTCAGGTTTACTGTATCCCTTGGACCTTCGTATTGACGATGAAACACAGAAATTGCAACCGAATTTAATACAAACGGCACAATGCCGACTTAAGTACATGAGGACTGACACTCTCACTTTCTATGATTTGAAACTCTCCTGTGAGTCCAGTTTTAGATTCCGATGCTTCACTTCAGGTTTACTGTATCCCTTGTACCTTCTTATTGACGATGAAACACAGAAATTGCATCCGAATTTAATACAAAAGGCACCATGCCAACTTAAGTATAAGAGGACTGTCACTCTCACTTTCTATGATTTGAACCTCTCCTGTGCGTCCAGTTTCAGATTCTGATGCTTCAGTTCAGGTTTACTGAATACCTTGCACCTTCTTATTGGCGATGAAACAACGAAATTGCATCGGAATTTAATACAAAAGGCACAATGCCGACTTAAGTACAAGAGGACTAACACTCTCACTTTCTATGATTTGAACCTCTCTTGTGAGTCCAGTTTTAGATTCCGATGCTTCACTTCAGGTTTACTGTATCCCTTGGACCTTCTTATTGACGATGAAATACAGAAATTGCATCCAAATTTAATACAAAAGGCACAATGCCGACTTAAGTATAAGAGGACTGACACTCTCACTTTCTATGATTTGAACCTCTCATGTGAACCCAGTTTTAGATTCCGGTGATTCACTTCAGGTTTACTGTATACCTTGGACCTTCTTATTGACGATGAAACACAGAAATTGCATCCGAATTTAATACATAAGGGACAATGCCGACTTAAGTAAAAGAGGACTGACACTCTCTCTTTCTATGATTTAACCTCTAATGTGAGTCCAGTTTTAGATTCCGATGCTTCACTTCAGGTTTACTGTATCTCTTGGACCTTCTAATTGACGATGAAATACAGAAATTGCATCCGAATTTAATACAAAAGGCACAATGCCGACTTAAGTAAAAGACGACTGACACTCTCTCTTTCTATGATTTGAACCTCTCCTGTGAGTCCAGTGTTAGATTCCGATGCTTCAATTCTGGTTTACTGTATCACTTGGACCTTCTTATTGACGATGAAATACAGAAATTGCATACGAATTTAATACAAATGGCACAATGCCAACTTAAGTAAAAGAGGACTGACACTCTCTCTTTCTATGATTGGAACCTCTCCTGTGAGTCCAGTATTAGATTCCGATGCTTCACTTCACGTTTACTGTATACCTTGCACCTTCTTATTGACGATGAAACATAGAAATTGCATCGGAATTAAATTCAAAAGGCACAATGCCGACTTAAGTACAAGAGTACTGACATTCTAACTATCTATGATTTGAACTTCTCCTGTGAGTCCAGTTTTAGATTCCAATGCTTCACTTCAGGTTTACTGTATCCCTTGGACCTTCTTATTGACAATGAAACACAGAAATTGCATCCAAATTTAATACAAAAGGCACAATGCCGCCTTAAGTAAAAGAGGACCGACACTATCTCTTTCTATGATTTGAACCTCTCCTGTGAGTCCAGTTTTACATTCCGATGCTTCACTTCAGGTTTGCTGTGTAAATTGCACCTTCTTATTGACGATGAAACAGAGAAATTGCATCGGAAGTTAGTACAAAATGCACAATGCCGACTTAAGTACAAGAGGACTGACACTCTCACTTTCTATAATTTGAATCTCTCCTGTGAGTCCAGTTTTAGATTCCGATGCTTCACTTCAGGTTTACTGTATCCCTTGGACCTTCCAATTGACGATGAAACACAGAAATTGCATCCGAATTTAATACAAAAGGCACCATGCCGACTTAAGTATAAGAGGACTGTCACTCTTACTTTCTATGATTTGAACCTCTCCTGTGAGTCCAGTTTTAGATTCTGATGCTTCAGTTCAGGTTTACTGAATACCTTGCACCTTCTTATTGACGATGAAACAACGAAATTGCATCGGAATTTAATACAAAAGACACAATGCCGACTTAAGTACAAGAGGACTAACACTCTCACTTTCTATGATTTGAACCTCTCTTGTGAGTCCAGTTTTAGATTCCGATGCTTCACTTCAAGTTTACTGTATCCCTTGGACCTTCTTATTGACGATGAAATACAGAAATTGCATCCAAATTTAATACAAAAGGCACAATGCCGACTTAAGTATAAGAGGACTGACACTCTCACTTTCTATGATTTGAACCTCTCATGTGAACCCAGTTTTAGATTCCGGTGATTCACTTCAGGTTTACTGTATACCTTGGACCTTCTTATTGACGATGAAACACAGAAATTGCATCCGAATTTAATACATAAGGGACGATGCCGACTTAAGTAAAAGAGGACTGACACTCTCTCTTTCTATGATTTAACCTCTAATGTGAGTCCAGTTTTAGATTCCGATGCTTCACTTCAGGTTTACTGTATCTCTTGGACCTTCTAATTGACGATGAAATACAGAAATTGCATCCGAATTTAATACAAAAGGCACAATGCCGACTTAAGTAAAAGACGACTGACACTCTCTCTTTCTATGATTTGAACCTCTCCTGTGAGTCCAATGTTAGATTCCGATGCTTCATTTCTGGTTTACTGTATCACTTGGACCTTCTTATTGACGATGAAATACAGAAATTGCATACGAATTTAATACAAATGGCACAATGCCAACTTAAGTAAAAGAGGACTGACACTCTCTCTTTCTATGATTGGAACCTCTCCTGTGAGTCCAGTATTAGATTCCGATGCTTCACTTCACGTTTACTGTATACCTTGCACCTTCTTATTGACGATGAAACATAGAAATTGCATCGGAATTAAATTCAAAAGGCACAATGCCGACTTAAGTACAAGAGTACTGACATTCTAACTATCTATGATTTGAACTTCTCCTGTGAGTCCAGTTTTAGATTCCAATGCTTCACTTCAGGTTTACTGTACCCCTTGGACCTTCTTATTGACGATGAAACACAGAATTTGGATACGATATTAATACAAAAGGCAAATTGCCGACTTAAGTAAAAGAGGACTGACACTCTCACTTTCTATGATTTGAACTTCTCCTGTGAGTCCAGTTTTAGTTTCCGATGCGTCACTTCAGGTTTACCGTATACCTTGCACCTTCTCATTGACGATGAAACACAGAAATTGCATCGGAATTTAATACAAAGTCACAATGCTGACATAAGTACAAGAGGACTGACACTCTAACTTTACATGATTTGTACCTCTCCTGTGAGTTTAATTTTAGATTCCGATGCTTCACATCTGGTTTACTGTATCACTTGAACCTTCTTATTGACGATGAAATACAGAAATTGCATGCGAATGTAATATAAATGGCACAATGGAGACTTAAGTAAAAGAGGAATGACACACTCTCTTTCTTTGATTGGAACCTCTCCTGTGAGTCCAGTTTTAGTTTCCGATGCTTCACTTCACGTTTACTGTATACCTTGCACCTTCTTATTGACGATGAAACATAGAAATTGCATCGGAATTAAATTCAAAAGGCACAATGCCGACTTAAGTACAAGAGGACTGACATTCTAACTATCTATGATTTGAACCTCTCCTGTGAGTCCAGTTTTAGATTCCGATGCTTCACTTCAAGTTTACTGTATCCCTTGGACCCTCTAATTGACGATGAAACACAAAAATTGCATCCGAATTTAATACAAAGGGCACAATGCCGACTTAAGTACATGAGGACTGACACTCTCACATTCTATTATTTGAACCTCTCCTGTTAGCCCAGTTTTAGATTCCGATGATTCACTTCATGTTTACTGTATACCTTGTACCTTCGTATTGACGATGAAACACAGAAATTGCATCCAAATTTAAAACAAAAGGCACAATGCCGACTTAAGTACAAGAGGACTGACACTCTCCATTTCTATGATTTGAACCTTTCCAGTGAGTCCAGTTTTAGATTCCGATGAATCACTTCAGGTTTACTGTATCCCTTGGAGCTTCTTATTGACGATGAAACACAGAAATTGCTACCGAATTTAATACTAAAGGCACAATGCCGACTTAAGTAAAAGAGGACTGACACTATCTCTTTCTATGATTTAAACCTCTCCTGTGAGTCCAGTTTTAGATTCCGATGCTTCACTTCAGGTTTACTGTATCCCTTGGACCTTCTTATTGACGATGAAATACAGAAATTTCATCCGAATTTAATACAAAAGGCACAATTCCGACTTAAGTACAAGTCAACTGTCCCTCTCTCTTTCTATGATTTGAACCTCTCCTGTGAGACCAGTTTTAGATTCCGATGCTTCACTTCAGGTATACTGTATCACTTGGACCTTCTTATTGACGATGAAATACAGAAATTGCATCCGAATTTAATACAAATGGCACAATGCCGACTTAAGTAAAAGAGGACTGACACTCTCTCTTTCTATGGTTTGAATCTCTCCTGTGAGTCCAGTTTTAGATTCCGATGCTTCACTGCACGTTTACTGTATACCTGGCACCTTCTTATTGACGATGGAACATAGAAATTGCGTCGGAATTAAATTCCAAAGGCACAATGCCGACTTAAGTACAAGAGGACTGACATTCTAACTATCTATGATTTGAACCTTTCCTGTGAGTCCAGTTTTAGATTCCGATGCTTCACTTCCGGTTTACTGTATCCCTTGGACCCTCTAATTGACGATCAAACAAAGAAATTGCATCCGAATTTAATACAAAAGGCGCAATGCCGACTTAAGTACATGAGGACTGACACTCTCACTTTCTATGATCTGAACCTCTCCTATGAGCCCAGTTTTAGAGTCCGATGATTCACTTCATGTTTACTGTATACCTTGTACCTTCGTATTGACGATGAAACACAGAAATTGCATCCAAATTTAATTTAAAAGGCACAATGCCGACTTAAGTACAAGAGGACTGACACTCTCCCTTTCTATGACTTGAACCTCTCCACTGAGTCCAGTTTTAGATTCCGATGCTTTACTTCAGGTTTACTGCATCCCTAGGACCCTCTAATTGGCGATGAAACACAGAAATTGCATCCGAATTTAATACAAAAGGCACATTGCCGACTTAAGTATAAGAGGAATGACACTCTCACTTTCTATGATTTTAACCTCTCATGTGAGCCCAGTTTTAGATTCGGTTGATTCACTTCAGGTTTAGTGCATACTTTGGACCTTCTTATAGACGATGAAACACAGAAATTGCATCCGAATTTAGTACAAAAGGCACAATGCCGACTTAAGTACAAGAGGAATGACACTGTCACTTTCTACGATTTGAACCTCTCCTGTTAGCCCAGTTTCAGATTCCGATGATTCACATCAGGTTTACTGTATACCTTGTACCTTCGTATTGACGATGAAACACAGAATTTGCATTCGAATTTAATACAAAAGGCACAATGCCGACTTAAGTAGAAGAGGACTGACACTCTCACTTTCTATGATTTGAACTTCTCCTGTGAGTCCAGTTTTAGTTTCCGATGCGTCACTTCAGGTTTACCGTATACCTTGCACCTTCTTATTGACGATGAAACACAGAAATTGCATCGGATTTTAATACAAAGGCACAATGCCGACATAAGTACAAGAGGACTGACTAACTTTCTGTGATTTGAACCTCTCCTGTGAGTCCAGTTTTAGATTCCGATGCTTCACTTCTGGTTTACTGTATCACTTGAACCTTCTTATTGACGATGAAATACAGAAATTGCATCCGAATTTAATACAAATGGCACAATGCCGACTTAAGTAAAAGAGGACTGACACTCTCTCTTTCTATGATTGGAACCTCTCCTGTGAGTCCAGTTTTAGTTTCCGATGCTTCACTAGACGTTTACTGTATACTTTGCACCTTCTTATTGACGATGAAACATAAAAATTGCATCGGAATTAAATTCAAAAGGCACAATGTCGGCTTAAGTACAAGAGGACTGACACTCTAACTATCTATGATTTGAACCTCTCCTGTGAGTTTAGTTCTAGATTCCGATGCTTCACTTCAGGTTTACTGCATCCCTTGGACCCTCTAATTGGCGATGAAACACAGAAATTGCATCCGAATTTAATACAAAAGGCACAATGCCGACTTAAGTGCAAGAGGACTGACACTCTCACTTTCTATGATTTGAACCTCTAATGTGAGCCCAGTTTTAGATTCCGTTGATTCGCATCAGGTTTACTGTATACCTTGGACCTTCTTATAGACGATGAAACACAGAATTTGCATCCGAATTTAATACAAAAGGCACAATGCCGACTTAAGTAAAAGAGGACTGACACTCTCACTTTCTATGATTTGAACCTCTCCTGTGAGCCCAGTTTTAGATTCCGATGCTTCACTTCAGGTTTACTGTATACCTTGCACCTTCTTATTGACGATGAAACATAGAACTTGCATCGGAATTAAATTCAAAAGGCACAATGCCGACTTACGTGCAAGACGACTGACACTCTCACTTTCCATGATTTGAACCTCTGCTGTGAGCCCAGTTTCAGATTCCGATGATTCATTTCAGGTTTACTGTATACCTTGTACCTTCGTATTGACGATGAAACACCGAAATTGCATCCAAATTTAGTACAAAAGGCACAATGCCGACTTAAGTACAAGAGGACTGACACTCACTCTTTCTATGATTTGAACCTCTCCAGTGAGTCCAGTTTTAGATTCCGATGCTTAACTTCAGGTTTACTGTATCCATTGAACCTTCTTATTGACGATGAAACACAGAAATTGAATCCGAATTTAATACAAAAGGCACAATGCCGACTTAAGTACATGAGGACTGACACTCTCACTTTCTATGATTTGAACCTCTCCTGTGAGCCCAGTTTCAGATTCCGATGATTCACTTCAGGTTTACTGTATACCTTGTACCTTCGTATTGACGATGAAACACAGAAATTGCATCCAAATTTAATACAAAAGGCGCAATGCCGACTTAAGTACAAGAGGACTGGCACTCTCCCTTTCTATGATTTGAACCTCTCCAGTGAGTCAAGTTTTAGATTCCGATGCTTAACTTCAGGTTTACTGTAACCCTTGGACATTCTTATTGACGATGAAATACAGAAATTGCATCCGAATTTAATACAAAAATCACAATGCCGACTTAAGTACAAGAGGACTAACACTCTCACTTTCTACGATTTGAACTTCTCTGTGAGACCAGTTTTAGATTCCGATGCTTCACTTCAGGTTTACTGTATCCCTTGGACCATCTTATTGACGATGAAATACAGAAATTGCATCCGAATTAAATACAAAAGGCACAATGCCGACTTAAGTAAAAGAGGACTGACACCCTCACTTTCTATGATTTAAACCACTCCTGTGAGTCCAGTTTTAGATTCCGATGCTTCACTTCAGGTTTGCTGTATCCCTTGGACCTTCTTATTGACGATGAAACACAGAAATTGCATCCGAATTTAATACAAAAGGCACAATGCCGACTTAAGTAAAAGAGGACTGACTCTCTCTCTTTCAATGATTTTAACCACTCCTGTGAGTCCAGTTTTAGATTCCGATGATTCACTTCAGGTTTACTGTATCCCTTGGACCTTGTTATTGACGATGAAACACAGAAATTGCATCCGAATTTAATACAAAAGGCACAATGCCGACTTAAGAAAAAGAGGACCGACACTATCTCTTTCTATGATTTGAACCTCTCCTGTGAGTAGAGTTTTAGATTCCGATGCTTCACGTCAGGTGTACTGTATACCTTGCACCTTCTTATTGACGATGAAACACAGAAAATGCATCGGAATTTAATACAAAAGGCACAATGCCGACTTAAGTACAAGAGGACTGACACTCTCACTTTCTATGATTTGAACCTCTCCTGTGAGTCCAGTTTTAGATTCCGATGCTTCACTTCAGGTTTACTGTATCCCTTGGACCTTCTTATTGACGATGAAATACAGAAATTGCATCCGAATTAAATACCAAAGGCACAATGCCGTTCTAAGTACAAGAGGACTGACACTCTCTCTTTCTATGATTTGAACCCCTCCTGTGAGTCCAGTTTTAGATTCCGATGCTTCACTTCAGGTTTACTGCATCCCTTGGACCCTCTAATTGGCGATGAAACACAGAAATTGCATCCGAATTTAATACAAAAGGCACAATGCCGACTTAAGTGCTAGAGGACTGACCCTCTCACTTTCTATGATTTGAACCTCTAATGTGAGCCCAGTTTTAGATTCCGTTGATTCGCTTCAGGATTACTGTATACCTTGGACTTTCTTATAGACGATGAAACACAGAAATTGCATCCGAATTTAGTACAAAAGGCACAATGTCGACTTAAGTACAAGAGGACTGACACTGTCACTTTCTATGATTTGAACCTCTCCTGTGAGTGCAGTTTTAGATTCCGATGCTTCACTTCAGGTTTACTGTTTCGCTTGGACCATCTTATTGACGATGAAACACAGAATTTTCATCCGAATTTAATACAAAAGGCACAATGCCGACTTAAGTAAAAGAGGACTGACACTCTCACTTTCTATGATTTGAACCTGTCCTGTGAGCCCAGTTTTAGATTCCGATGCTTCACTTCAGGTTTACTGTATACCTTGCACCTTCTTACTGAAGATGAAACATAGAAATTGCATCGGAATTAAATTCAAAAGGCACAATGCCGACTTAAGTACAAGAGGACTGACATTCTAACTATCTATGATTTGAACCTCTCCTGTGAGTGCAGTTTTAGATTCCGATGCTTCACGTCAAGTTTACTGTATCCCTTGGACCCTCTAATTGCCGATGAAACACAGAAATTGCATCCGAATTTAATACAAAAGGCACAATGCCGACTTAAGTACATGACGACTGACACTTTCACTTTCTATGATTTGAACCTCTCCTGTGAGCCCAGTTTCAGATTCCGATGATTCACTTCAGGTTTACTGTATACCTTGTACCTTCGTATTGACGATGAAAAACAGAAATTGCATCCAAATTTAATACAAAAGGCACAATGCCGAATTAAGTACAAGAGGAATGGCACTCTCCCTTTCTATGATTTGAACCTCTCCAGTGAGTCCAGTTTTAGATTCCGATGCTTAACTTCAGGTTTACTGTATCCCTTGGACATTCTTATTGACGATGAAATACAGAAATTGCATCCGAATTTAATACAAAAGGCACAATGCCGACTTAAGTACAAGAGGACTAACACTCTCACTTTCTTCAATTTGAACTTCTCCTGTGAGTCCAGTTTAAGTTTCCGATTCGTCACTTCAGGTTTACCGTAAACCTTGCACCTTCTTATTGACGATGAAACACAGAAATTGCATCGGAATTTAATACAAAGGCACAATGCCGACATAGGTACAAGAGGACTGACACTATAACTTTCTATGATTTGAACATCTCCTGTGAGACCAGTTTTAGATTCCGATGCTTCACATCAGGTTTACTGTATCCCTTGGACCTTCTTATTGACGTTGAAATACAGAAATTGCATCCGCATTTAATACAAAAGGCACAATGCCGACTTAAGTAAAAGAGGACTGACACTCTCCCTTTCAATGATTTGAACCTCTCCTGTGAGTCCAGTTTTAGATTCCGATGCTTCACTTCAGGTTTACTGTATCCCTTGGACCTTCTTATTGACGATGAAACACAGAAATTGCATCCGAATTTAATACAAAAGGCACAATGCCGACTTAAGTAAAAGAGTACCGACACTATCTCTTTCTATGATTTGAACCTCTCCTGTGAGTCCAGTTTTAGATTCCGGTGCTTCACGTCAGGTTTACTGTATACCTTGCACCTTCTTACTGACGATGAAATACAGAAATTGCATCCGAATTTAATACAAAAAGCACAATGCCGATCTAAGTACAAGAGGACTGACACTCTCTCTTTCTATGATTTGAACCCCTCCTGTGAGTCCAGTTTTAGATTCCGATGCTTCACTTCAGGTTTACTGTATCCCTTGGACCTTCTTATTGACGATGAAACACAGATATTGCATCCGAATTTAATACAGAAGGCACAATGGCGACTTAAGTAAAAGAGGACTGACACTCTCTCGTTCTATGATTTGAACTTCTAATGTGAGTCCAGTTTTAGATTCCGATGCTTTACTTCAGGTTTACTGTATACCTTTTGCACCTTCTTATTGACGATGAAACACAGAAATTGCATCGGAATTTAATACAAAAGGCACAATGCCGACTTAAGTACAAGAGGAGTGACACTCTCACTTTCTATGATTTGAACCACTCCTGTGAGTCCAGTTTTGGATTCCGGTGCTTCACTTCAGGTTTACTGTATCCCTTGGACATTCTTATTGACGATGAAATAGAGAAATTGCATCCGAATTTAATACAAAAGGCACAATGCCGACTTAAGTACAAGAGGACTGACACTCCCACATTCTATGATTTGAACCTCTCCTGTGAGCCTAGTTTTAGATTCCGATGCTTCACTTCAGGTTTACTGTATCCCTTGGACCTTCTTATTGACGATGAAACATAGAAATTGCATAGGAATTAAATTCAAAAAGCACAATGCCGACTTAAGTACAAGAGGACTGACATTCTAACTATCTATGATTTGAGCCTCTCCTGTGAGTCCAGTTTTAGATTCCGATGCTTCACTTCAGGTTTACTGTATCCCTTGGACCCTCTAATTGACGATGAAACACAGAAATTGCATCCGAATTTAATACAAAAGGCACAATGCCGACTTAAGTACATGAGGACTGACACTCTCACTTTCTATGATTTGAACCTCTCCTGAGAGCCCAGTTTCAGATTCTGATGATTCACTTCAGGTTTACTGTATACCTTGTGCCTTCGTATTGACGATGAAACACCGAAATTGCATCAAAATTTAGTACAAAAGGCACAATGCCCACTTAAGTACAAGAGGACTGACACTTTCCCTTTCTATGATTTGAACCTCTCCAGTGAGTCCAGTTTTAGATTCCGATGCTTAACTTCAGGTTTACTGTATCCCTTGGACCTTCTTATTGACGATGAAACACAGAAATTGAATCCGAATTTAATACAAAAAGCACAATGCTGACTTAAGTACATGAGGACTGACACTTTCACTTTCTATGATTTGAACCTCTCCTGTGAGCCCAGTTTCAGATTCCGATGATTCACTTCAGGTTTACTGTATACCTTGTACCTTCGTATTGACGATGAAAAACAGAACTTTTATCCAAATTTAGTACAAAAGGCACAATGCCGAATTAAGTACAAGAGGACTGGCACTCTCCCTTTCTATGATTTGAACCTCTCCAGTGAGTCCAGTTTTAGATTCCGATGCTTAACTTCAGGTTTACTGTATCCCTTGGACATTCTTATTGACGATGAAATACAGAAATTGCATCCGAATTTAATACAAAAGGCACAATGCCGACTTAAGTACAAGAGGACTAACACTCTCACTTTCTACGATTGGAACTTCTCCTGTGAGTCCAGTTTAAGTTTCCGATTCGTCACTTCAGGTTTACCGTATACCTTGTACCTCCTTATTGACGATGAAACACAGAAATTGCATCGGAATTTAATACAAAGGCACAATGCCGACATAGGTACAAGAGGACTGACACTAAAACTTCCTATGATTTGAACATTTCCTGAGAGACCAGTTTTAGATTCCGATGCTTCACTTCAGGTTTACTGTATCACTTGGACCTTCTTATTGACGATGAAATACAGAAATTGCATCCGAATTTAATACAAAAGGCACAATGCCGACTTAAGTAAAAGAGGACTGACACTCTCCCTTTCTATGATTTGAACCTCTCCTGTGAGTCCAGTTTTAGATTCCGATGCTTCACTTCAGGTTTACTGTATCCCTTGGACCTTCTTATTGACGATGAAACACAGAAATTGCATCCGAATTTAATACAAAAGGCACAATGCCGACTTAAGTAAAAGAGTACCGACACTATCTCTTTCTATGATTTGAACCTCTCCTGTGAGTCCAGTGTTAGATTCCGATGCTTCACGTCAGGTTTACTGTATACCTTGCACCTTCTTATTGACGATGAAATACAGAAATTGCATCTGAATTTAATACAAAAGGCAATATGCCGATCTAAGTACAAGAGGACTGACACTCCCTCTTTCTATGATTTGAACCCCTCCTGTGAGTCCAGTTTTAGATTCCGATGCTTCACTTCAGGTTTACTGTATCCCTTGGACCTTCTTATTGATGATGAACCACAGAAATTGCATCCGAATTTAATACAGAAGGCACAATGGCGACTTAAGTAAATGAGGACTGACACTCTCTCGTTCTATGATTTGAACTTCTAATGTGAGTCCAGTTTTAGATTCCGATGCTTTACTTCAGGTTTACTGTATACCTTTTGCACCTTCTTATTGACGATGAAACACAGAAAATGCATCGGAATTTAATACAAAAGGCACAATGCTGACTTAAGTACAAGAGGACTGACACTCTCACTTTCTATGATTTGAACCACTCCTGTGAGTCCAGTTTTGGATTCCGGTGCTTCACTTCACGTTTACTGTATCCCTTGGACATTCTTATTGACGATGAAATACTGAAATTGGATCCGAATTTAATACAAAAGGCACAATGCCGACTTAAGTACAAGAAGACTGACACTCCCACATTCTATGATTTGAACCTCTCCTGTGAGCCCAGTTTTAGATTCCGATGCTTCACTTCAGGTTTACTGTATACCTTGCAACTTCTTATTGACGATGAAACATAGAAATTGCATCGGAATTAAATTCAAAATGCACAATGCCGACTTAAGTACAAGAGGACTGACATTCTAACTTTCTATGATTTGAACATCTCCTGTGAGACCAGTTTTAGATTCCGATGCTTCACTTCAGGTTTACTGTATCCCTTGGACCTTCTTGTCGACGATGAAACACAGAAATTGCATCCGAATTTAATACAAAAGGCGCAATGCCGACTTAAGTAAAAGAGGACCGACACTATCTCTTTCTATGATTTGAACCTTTCCTGTGAGTCCAGTTTTAGATTCCGATGCTTCACGTCAGGTTTACTGTATACCTTGTACCTTCGTATTGACGATGAAAAACAGAAATTGCATCCAAATTTAATACAAAAGGCACAATGCCGACTTAAGTACAAGAGGACTGGCACTCTCCCTTTCTATGATTTGTACCTCTCCAGTGAGTCCAGTTTTCGATTCCGATGCTTAACTTCAGGTTTACTGTATCCCTTGGACATTCTTATTGACGATGAAATACAGAAATTGCATCCGAATTTAATACAAAAGGCACAATGGCGACTTAAGTACAAGAGGACTGACACTCTCACTTTCTATGATTTGAACCAATCCTGTGAGCCCAGTTTCAGATTCCGATGATTCACTTCAGATTTACTGTATACCTTGTACCTTCGTATTGGCGATGAAACACCGAAATTGCATCCAAATTTAGAACAAAAGGCACAATGCCGACTTAAGTACAAGAGGACTGACACTCTCCCTTTCTATGATTTGAACCTCACCAGTGAGTCAAGCTTTAGATTCCAATGCTTAACTTCAGGTTTATTGTATCCCTTGGACCTTCTTATTGACGATGAAACACAGAAATTGCATCCAAATTTAATACAAAAGGCACAATGCCGACTTAAGTACATGAGGACTGACACTTTCAGTTTCTATGATTTGAACCTCTCCTGTGAGCCCAGTTTCAGATTCCGATGATTCACTTCAGGTTTACTGTATACCTTGTACCTTCGTATTGACGATGAAAAACAGAAATTGCATCCAAATTTAATACAAAAGGCACAATGCCGACTTAAGTACAAGAGGACTGGCACTCTCCCTTTCTATGATTTGTACCTCTCCAGTGAGTCCAGTTTTAGATTCCGATGCTTAACTTCAGGTTTACTGTATCCCTTGGACATTCTTATTGACGATGAAATACAGAAATTGCATCCGAATTTAATACAAAAGGCACAATGGCGACTTAAGTACAAGAGGACTGACACTCTCACTTTCTATGATTTGAACCAATCCTGTGAGTCCAGTTTTGGATTCCGGTGCTTCACTTCAGGTTTACTGTATCCCTTGGACATTCTTATTGACGATGAAATACAGAAATTGCATCCGAATTTAATACAAAAAGCGCAATACCGACTTAAGTACAAGAGGACTGACACTCTCACTTTCAATGATTTGAACCTCTCCTGTGAGCCCAGTTTTAGATTCCGATGCTTCACTTCAGGTTTACTGTATCCCTTGGACCCTCTATTTGACGATGAAACACAGAAATTGCATCCGAATTTAAAACAAAAGGCACAATGGCGACATAAGTAAAAGAGGACTGACACTCTCTCTTTCTATGATTTGAACTTCTAATGTGAGTCCCGTTTTAGATTCCGATGCTTTACTTCAGGTTTACTGTATACCTTTTGCACCTTCTTATTGACGATGAAACACAGAAATTGCATCGGAATTTAATACAAAAGGCACAATGCCGACTTAAGTACAAGAGGACTGATACTCTCACTTTCTATGATTTGAACCACTCCTGTGAGTCCAGTTTTTGATTCCGGTTCTTCACTTCAGGTTTACTGTATCCCTTGGACATTCTTATTGACGATGAAATACAGAAATTGCATCCGAATTTAATACAAAAGGCACAATGCCGACTTAAGTACAAGAGGACTGACACTCTCACTTTCTATGATTTGAACCTCTCCTGTGAGCCCAGTTTTAGATTCCGATGCTTCACTTCAGGTTTACTGTATACCTTGCACCTTCTTATTGACGATGAAACATAGAAATTGCATCGGAATTAAATTCAAAAGGCACAATGCCGACATAAGTACAAGAGGACTGACATTCTAACTATCTATGATTTGAACCTCTTCTGTGAGCCCAGTTTTAGATTCCGATGCTTTACTTCAGGTTTACTGTATACCTTGCACCTTCTTATTGACGATGAAACATAGAAATTGCATCGGAATTAAATTCAAAAAGCACAATGCCGACTTAAGTACAAGAGGACTGACATTCAAACTATCTATGATTTGAACCTCTCCAGTGAGTCCAGTTTTAGATTCCGATGCTTAACTTCAGGTTTACTGTATCCCTTGGACCTTCTTATTGACGATGAAACACAGAAATTGCATCCGAATTTAATACAAAAGGCACAATGCCGACTTAAGTACAAGAGGACTAACACTCTCACTTTCTATGATTTGAACTTCTCCTGTGATCCAGTTTAAGTTTCCGATGCGTCACTTCAGGTTTACCGTATACCTTGCACCTTCTTATTGACGATGAAACACAGAAATTGCATCGGAATTTAATACAAAGGCACAATGCCGACATAGGTACAAGAGGACTGACACTCTAACTTTCTATGATTTGAACATCTCCTGTGAGACCAGTTTTAGATTCCGATGCTTCACTTCAGGTTTACTGTATCACTTGGACCTTCTTATTGACGATGAAATACAGAAATTGCATCCGAATTTAATACAAAAGGCACAATGCCGACTTAAGTAAAAGAGGACTGACCCTTTCTCTTTGTATGATTTGAACCTCTCCTGTGAGTCCAGTTTTAGATTCCGATGCTTCACTTCAGGTTTACTGTATCCCTTGGACCTTCTTGTTGACGATGAAACACAGAAATTGCATCTGAATTTAATACAAAAGGCACAATGCCGACTTAAGTAAAAGAGGACCGACACTATCTCTTTCTATGATTTGAACCTCTCCTGTGAGTCCAGTTTTAGATTCCGATGCTTCACTTCAGGTTTACTGTATACCTTGCACCTTCTTATTGACGATGAAATACAGAAATTGCATGCGAATTTAATACAAAAGGCACAATGCCGATCTAAGTACAAGAGGACTGACACTCTCCCTTTCTATGATTTGAACCCCTCCTGTGAGTCGAGTTTTAGATTCCGATGCTTCACTTCAGGTTTACTGTATCCCTTGGACCTTCTTATTGACGATGAAACACAGAAATTGCATCCGAATTTAATACAGAAGGCACAATGGCGACTTAAGTAAAAGAGGACTGACACTCTCTCGTTCTATGATTTGAACTTCTAATGTGAGTCCAGTTTTAGATTCCGATGCTTTACTTCAGGTTTACTGTATACCTTTTGCACCTTCTTATTGACGATGAAACACAGAAATTGCATCGGAATTTAATACAAAAGGCACAATGCCGACTTAAGTACAAGAGGACTGACACTCTCACTTTCTATGATTTGAACCACTCCTGTGAGTCCAGTTTTGGATTCCGGTGCTTCACTTCAGGTTTACTGTATCCCTTGGACATTCTTATTGACGATGAAATACTGAAATTGCATCCGAATTTAATACAAAAGGCACAATGCCGACTTAAGTACAAGAGGGCTGACACTCCCACATTCTATGATTTGAACCTCTCCTGTGAGCCCAGTATTAGATTCCGATGCTTCACTTCAGGTTTACTGTATACCTTGCACCTTCTTATTGACGATTAAACATAGAAATTGCATCGGATTAAATTCAAAAGGCACAATGCCGACATAAGTACAAGAGGACAGACATTCTAACAATCTATGATTTGAACCTCTCCTGTGAGTCCAGTTTTAGATTCCGATGCTTCACTTCAGGTTTACTGTATCCCTTGGACCCTCTAATTGACGATGAAGCACAGAAATTGCATCCGAATTTAATACAAAAGGCACAATGCCGACTTAAGTACATGAGGACTGACACTCTCACTTTCTATGATTTGAACCTCTCCTGTGAGCCCAGTTTCAGATTCCGATGATTCACTTCAGGTTTACTGTATACCTTGTACCTTCGTATTGACGATGAAACACCGAAATTGCATCCAAATTTAGAACAAAAGGCACAATGCCGACTTAAGTACAAGAGGACGACACTCTCCCTTTCTATGATTTGAACCTCTCCAGTGAGTCCAGTTTTAGATTCCGATGCTTAACTTCAGGTTTACTGTATCCCTTAGACCTTCTTATTGACGATGAAACACAGAAATTGCATCCGAATTTAATACAAAAGGCACAATGCCGACTTAAGTACATGAGGACTGACACTTTCACTTTCTATGATTTGAACCTCTCCTGTGAGCCCAGTTTCGGATTCTGATGATTCACTTCAGGATTACTGTATACCTTGTACCTTCGTATTGACGATGAAAAACAGAAATTGCATCCAAATTTAATACAAAAGGCACAATGCCGACTTAAGTACAAGAGGACTGGCACTCTTCCTTTCTATGATTTGAACCTCTCCAGTGAGTCCAGTTTTTGATTCCGATGCTTAACTTCAGGTTTACTGTATCCCTTGGACATTCTTATTGACGATGAAATACAGAAATTGCATCCGAATTTAATACAAAAGGCACAATGCCGTCTTAAGTACAAGAGGACTGACACTCTCACTTTCTATGATTTGAACCTTCCTGTGAGTCCAGTTTTAGATTCCGGTGCTTCACTTCAGGTTTACTGTATCCCTTGGACCCCCTAATTGACAATGAAACACAGAAATTGCATCCGAATTTAATACAAAAGGCACAATGGCGACTTAAGTAAAAGAGGACTGACACTCTCTCTTTCTATGATTTGAACTTCTAATGTGAGTCCCGTTTTAGATTCCGATGCTTTACTTCAGGTTTACTGTATACCTTTTGCACCTTCTTATTGACGATGAAACACAGAAATTGCATCGGAAGTTAATACAAAAGGCACAATACCGACTTAAGTACAATAGGACTGACACTCTCACTTTCTATGATTTGAACCACTCCTGTGAGTCCAGTTTTGGATTCCGGTGCTTCACTTCAGGTTCACTGTATCCCTTGGACATTCTTATTGACGATGAAATACAGAAATTGCTTCCGAATTTAATACAAAAGCACAATGCCGACTTAAGTACAAGAGGACTGACACTCTCACTTTCTATGATTTGAACCTCTCCCGTGAGCCCAGTTTTAGATTCCGATGCTTCACTTCAGGTTTACTGTATACCTTGCACCTTATTATTGACGATAAAATATAGAAATTGCATCGGAATTAAATTCAAAAGGCACAATGCCGACATAAGTACAAGAGGACTGACATTCTAACTATCTATGATTTGAACCTCTCCTGTGAGCCCAGTTTTAGATTCCGATGCTTCACTTCAGGTTTACTGTATACCTTGCACCTTCTTATTGACGATGAAACATAGAAATTGCATCGGAATTAAATTCAAAAGGCACAATGCCGACATAAGTACAAGAGGACTGACATTCTAACTATCTATGATTTGAACCTCTTCTGTGAGCCCAGTTTTAGATTCCGATGCTTTACTTCAGGTTAACTGTATACCTTGCACCTTCTTATTGACGATGAAACATAGAAATTGCATCGGAATTAAATTCAAAAAGCACAATGCCGACTTAAGTACAAGAGGACTTACATTCAAACTATCTATGATTTGAACCTCTCCAGTGAGTCCAGTTTTAGATTCCGATGCTTAACTTCAGGTTTACTGTATCCCTTGGACCTTCTTATTGACGATGAAACACAGAAATTGCATCCGAATTTAATACAAAAGGCACAATGCCGACTTAAGTACAAGAGGACTAACACTCTCACTTTCTATGATTTGAACTTCTCCTGTGATCCAGTTTAAGTTTCCGATGCGTCACTTCAGGTTTACCGTATACCTTGCACCTTCTTATTGACGATGAAACACAGAAATTGCATCGGAATTTAATACAAAGGCACAATGCCGACATAGGTACAAGAGGACTGACACTCTAACTTTCTATGATTTGAACATCTCCTGTGAGACCAGTTTTATATTCCGATGCTTCACTTCAGGTTTACTGTATCACTTGGACCTTCTTATTGACGATGAAATACAGAAATTGCATCCGAATTTAATACAGAAGGCACAATGCCGACTTAAGTAAAAGAGGACTGACACTCTCTCTTTCTATGATTTGAACCTCTCCTGTGAGTCCAGTTTTAGATTCCGATGCTTCACTTCAGGTTTACTGTATCCCTTGGACCTTCTTGTTGACGATGAAATACAGAAATTGCATCCGAATTTAATACAAAAGGCACAATGCCGACTTAAGTAAAAGAGGACCGACACTATCTCTTTCTATGATTTGAACCTCTCCTGTGAGTCCAGTTTTAGATTCCGATGCTTCACTTCAGGTTTACTGTATACCTTGCACCTTCTTATTGACGATGAAATACAGAAATTGCATCCGAATTTAATACAAAATGCACAATGCCGATCTAAGTACAAGAGGACTGACACTCTCTCTTTCTATGATTTGAACCCCTCCTGTGAGTCCAGTTTTAGATTCCGATGCTTCACTTCAGGTTTACTGTATCCCTTGGACCTTCTTATTGACGATGAAACACAGAAATTGCACCCGAATTTAATACAGAAGGCACAATGGCGACTTAAGTAAAAGAGGCCTGACACTCTCTCGTTCTATGATTTGAACTTCTAATGTGTGTCCAGTTTTAGATTCCGATGCTTTACTTCAGGTTTACTGTATACCTTTTGCACCTTCTTATTGACGATGAAACACAGAAATTGCATCGGAATTTAATACAAAAGGCACAATGCCGACTTAAGTACAAAGGACTGACACTCTCACTTTCTATGATTTGAACCACTCCTGTGAGTCCAGTTTTGGATTCCGGTGCTTCACTTCAGGTTTACTGTATCCCTTGGACATTCTTATTGACGATGAAATACTGAAATTGCATCCGAATTTAATACAAAAGGCACAATGCCGACTTAAGTACAAGAGGACTGACACTCCCACATTCTATGATTTGAACCTCTCCTGTGAGCCCAGTATTAGATTACGATGCTTCACTTCAGGTTTACTGTATACCTTGCACCTTCTTATTGACGATGAAACATAGAAATTGCATCGGAATTAAATTCAAAAGGCACAATGCCGACATAAGTACAAGAGGACAGACATTCTAACTATCTATGATTTGAACCTCTCCTGTGAGTCAAGTTTTAGATTCCGATGCTTCACTTCAGGTTTACTGTATCCCTTGGACCCTCTAATTGACGATGAAACACAGAAATTGCATCCGAATTTAATACAAAAGGCACAATGCCGACTTAAGTACATGAGGACTGACACCCTCACTTTCTATGATTTGAACCTCTCCTGTGAGCCCAGTTCTACATTCCGATGATTCACTTCAGGTTTACTGTATACCTTGTACCTTCGTATTGACGATGAAACACCGAAATTGCATCCAAATTTAGAACAAAAGGCACAATGCCGACTTAAGTACAAGAGGACGACACTCTCCCTTTCTATGATTTGAACCTCTCCAGTGAGTCCAGTTTTAGATTCCGATGCTTAACTTCAGGTTTACTGTATCCCTTGGACCTTCCTATTGACGATGAAACACAGAAATTGCATCCGAATTTAATACAAAAGGCAGAATGCCGACTCAAGTACATGAGGACTGACACTTTCACTTTCTATGATTTGAACCTCTCCTGTGAGCCCAGTTTCAGATTCCGATGATTCACTTCAGGTTTACTGTATACCTTGTACCTTCGTATTGACGATGAAAAACAGAAATTGCATACAAATTTAATACAAAAGGCACAATGCCGACTTAAGTACAAGAGGACTGGCACTCTTCCTTTCTATGATTTGAACCTCTCCAGTGAGTCCAGTTTTAGATTCCGATGCTTAACTTCAGGTTTACTGTATCCCTTGGACATTCTTATTGACGATGAAATACAGAAATTGCATCCGAATTTAATACAAAAGGCACAATGCCGTCTTAAGTACAAGAGGACTGACGCTCTCACTTTCTATGATTTGAACCTCACCTGTGAGTCCAGTTTTAGATTCCGGTGCTTCACTTCAGGTTTACTGTACCCCTTGGACATTCTTATTGACGATGAAATACAGAATTTGCATCCGAATTTAATACAAAAGGCACAATGCCGACTTAAGTACAAGAGGACTGACACTCTCACTTCCTATGATTTGAACCACTCTTGTGAGTCCAGTTTTGGATTCCGGTGTTCCCTTCAGGTTTACTGTATCCCTTGGACATTCTTATTGACGATGAAATACAGAAATTGCATCCGATTTTAATACAAAAAGCACAATGCCGACTTAAGTACAAGAGTATTGACACTCTCACTTTCTATGATTTGAACCTCTCCTGTGAGCCCAGTTTTGGATTCCGATGCTTCACTTCAGGTTTACTGTATCCCTTGGACCCTCTAATTGACGATGAAACACAGAAATTGCATCCGAATTTAATACAAATGGCACAATGGCGACTTAAGTAAAAGAGGACTGACACTCTCTCTTTCTATGATTTGAACTTCTAATGTGAGTCCCGTTTTAGATTCCGATGCTTTACTTCAGGTTTACTGTATACCTTTTGCACCTTCTTATTGACGATGAAACACAGAAATTGCATCGGAATTTAATACAAAAGGCACAATACAGACATAAGTACAAGAGGACTGACACTCTCACTTTCTATGATTTGAACCACTCCTGTGAGTCCAGTTTTGGATTCCGGTGCTTCACTTCAGGTTCACTGTATCCCTTGGACATTCTTATTGACGATGAAATACAGAAATTGCATCCGAATTTAATACGAAAGGCACAATGCCGACTTAAGTACAAGAGGACTGACACTCTCACTTTCTATGATTTGAACCTCTCCTGTGAGCCCAGTTTTAGATTCCGATGCTTCACTTCAGGTTTACTGTATACCTTGCTCCTTCTTATTGACGATGAAACATAGAAATTGCATCGGAATTAAATTCAAGAAGCACAATGCCGACTTAAGTACAAGAGGACTGACATTCTAACTATCTATGATTTGAACCACTCCTGTGAGTCCAGTTTTAGATTCCGATGATTCACTTCAGGTTTACTGTATACCTTGTACCTTCGTATTGACGATGAAAAACAGAAATTGCATCCAAATTTAATACAAAGGGCACAATGCCGACTTAAGTACATGAGGACTGACACTTTCACTTTCTATGATTTGAACCTCTCCTGTGAGCCCAGTTTCAGATTCCGATGATTCACTTCAGGTTTACTGTATACCTTGTACCTTAGTATTGACGATGAAAAACAGAAATTGCATCCAAATTTAATACAAAAGGCACAATGCCGACTTAAGTACAAGAGGATTGGCACTCTTCCTTTCCATGATTTGAACCTCTCCAGTGAGTCCAGTTTTAGATTCCGATGCTTCACTTCAGGTTTACTGTATCCCTTGGACATTCTTATTGACGATGAAATACAGAAATTGCATCCGAATTTAATATAAAAGGCACAATGCCGTCTTAAGTACAAGAGGACTGACACTCTCACTTTCTATGATTTGAACCTCTCCTGTGAGTCCAGTTTTAGATTCCGGTGCTTCACTTCAGGTTTACTGTATCCCTTGGACATTCTTATTGACGATGAAATACAGAAATTGCATCCGATTTTAATACAAAAAGCACAATGCCGACTTATGTACAAGAGGACTGACACTCTCACTTTCTATGATTTGAACCTCTCCTGTGAGCCCAGTTGTAGTTTCCGATGCTTCACTTCAGGTTTACTGTATCCCTTGGACCCTCTAATTGACGATGAAACACAGAAATTGCATCCGAATTTAATACAAAAGGCACAATGGCGACTTAAGTAAAAGAGGACTGACACTCTCTCTTTCTATGACTTGAACTTCTAATGTGAGTCCCGTTTTAGATTCCGATGCTTTACTTCAGGTTTACTGTATACCTTTTGCACCTTCTTATTGACGATGAAACACAGAAATTGCATCGGAATTTAATACAAAAGGAACAATACCGACTTAAGTACAAGAGGAGTGACACTCTCTCTTTCTATGATTTGAACCACTCCTGTGAGTCCAGTTTTGGATTCCGGTGCTTCACTTCAGGTTCACTGTATCCCTTGGACATTCTTATTGACGATGAAATACAGAAATTGCATCCGAATTTAATACAAAAGCACAATGCCGACTTAAGTACAAGAGGACTGACACTCTCACTTTCTATGATTTGAACCTCTCCTGTGAGCCCAGTTTTAGATTCCGATGCTTCACTTCAGGTTTACTGTATACCTTGCACCTTCTTATTGACGATGAAACATAGAAATTGCATCGGAATTAAATTCAAAAGGCACAATGCCGACATAAGTACAAGAGGACTGACATTCTAACTATCTATGATTTGAACCTCTCCTTTGAGCCCAGTTTTAGATTCCGATGCTTCACTTCAGGTTTACTGTATACCTTGCACCTTCTTATTGACGATGAAACATAGTAATTGCATCGGAATTAAATTCAAAAAGCACAATGCCGACTTAAGTACAAGGGGACTTACACTCTCCCTTTCTATGATTTGAACCTCTCCAGTGAGTCCAGTTTTAGATTCCGATGCTTAACTTCAGGTTTACTGTATCCCTTGGACCTTCTTATTGACGATGAAACACAGAAATTGCATCCGAATTTAATACAAAAGGCACAATGCCGACTTAAGTACAAGGGGACTAACACTCTCACGTTCTACGATTTGAACTTCTCCTGTGAGTCCAGTTTAAGTTTCCGATGCGTAACTTTAGGTATACCGTATACCTTCCACCTTCTTATTGACGATGAAACACAGAAATTGCATCGGAATTTAATACAAAGGCGCAATGCCGACATAGGTACAAGAGGACTGACACTCTAACTTTCTATGATTTGAACATCTCCTGTGAGACCAGTTTTAGATTCCGATGCTTCACTTCAGGTTTTCTGTATCACTTAGACCTTCTTATTGGCGATGAAATACACAAATTGCATCCGAATTTAATACAAAAGGCACAATGCCAACTTAAGAAAAAGAGGACTGACACTCTCTCTTTCTATGATTTGAACCTCTCCTGTGAGTCCAGTTTTAGATTCCGATGCTTCACTTCAGGTTTACAGTATCCCTTGGACCTTCTTATTGACGATGAAACACAGAAATTGCATCCGAATTTAATACAAAAGGCACAATGGCGACTTAAGTACAAGAGGACTGGCACTCTCCCTTTCTATGATTTGAACCTCTCCAGTGAGTCCACTTTTAGATTCCGATGCTTAACTTCAGGTTTACTGTATCCCTTGGACATTCTTATTGACGATGAAATACAGAAATTGCATCCGAATTTAATACAAAAGGCACAATGCCGACTTAAGTACAAGAGGACTAACACTCTCACTTTCTACGATTTGAACTTCTCCTGTGAGTCCAGTTTAAGTTTCCGATGCGTCACTTCAGGTTTACCGTATACCTTGCACCTTCTTATTGACGATGAAACACAGAAATTGCATCGGAATTTAATACAAAGGCACAATGCAGACATAGATACAAGAGGACTGACACTCTAACTTTCTATGATTTGAACATCTCCTGTGAGACCAGTTCTAGATTCCGATGCTTTACTTCAGGTTTACTGTATCACTTGGACCTTCTTATTGACGATGAAATACACAAATTGCATCCGAATTTAATACAAAAGGCACAATGCCGACTTAAGTAAAAGAGGACCGACACTATCTCTTTCTATGATTTGAACCTCTCCTGTGAGTCCAGTTTTAGATTCCGATGCTTCACGTCAGGTTTACTGTATACCTTGCACCTTCTTATTGTCGATGAAACACAGAAAATGCATCGGAATTTAATACAAAAGGCACAATACCGACTTAAGTACAAGAGGACTGACCCTCTCACTTTCTATGATTTGTACCTCTCCTGTGAGTCCAGTTTTAGATTCCGATGCTTCACTTCAGGTTTACTGTATCCCTTGGACCCCCTTATTGACGATGAAACACAGAAATTGCATCCGAATTTAATACAGAAGGCACAATGGCGACTTAAGTAAAAGACGACTGACACTCTCTCTTTCCATGATTTGAACTTCTAATGTGAGTTCAGTTTTAGATTCCGATGCTTTACTTCAGGTTTACTGTATACCTATTGCACCTTCTTATTGACGATGAAACACAGAAATTGTATCGGAATTTAATACAAAAGGCACAATGCCGACTTAAGTACAAGAGGACTGACACTCTCACTTTCTATGATGTGAACCACTCCTGTGAGTCCAGTTTTGAATTCCGGTGCTTCACTTCAGGTTTACTGTATCCCTTGGACGTTCTTATTGACGATGAAATACAGAAATTGCATCCGAATTTAATACAAAAGGCACAATGCCGACTTAAGAAAAAGAGGACTGACACTCTCTCTTTCTATGATTTGAACCTCTCGTGTGAGTCCAGTTTTAGATTCCGATGCTTCACTTCACGTTTACTGTATACTTTGCACCTTCTTATGGACGATGAAACATAAAAATTGCATCGGAATTAAATTCACAAGGCACACTGTCGACTTAAGTACAAGAGGACTGACCCTCTAACTATCTATGACTTGAACCTCTCCTGTGAGTCCAGTTTTAGATTCCGATGCTTCACTTCAGGTTTACTGCATCCCTTGGACCCTCTAATTGGCGATGAAACACAGAAATTGCATCAGAATTTAATACAAAAGGCACAATGCCGACTTAAGTGCAAGAGGACTGACTCTCTCACTTTCTATGATTTGAACCTTTAATGTGAGCCCAGTTTTGGATTCCGTTGATTCGCTTCAGGTTTACTGTATACCTTGGGCCTTCTTATAGACGATGAAACACAGAAATTGCATCCGAATTTAGTACGAAAGGCACAATGCCGACTTAAGTACAAGAGGACTGATACTGTCACTTTCTATGATTTGAACCTCTCCTGTGAGTCCAGTTTTAGATTCCGATGCTTCACTTCAGGTTTACTGTTTCCCTTGAACCTTCTTACTGACGATGAAACACAGAATTTGCATCCGAATTTAATACAAAAGGCACAATGCCGACTTAAGTAAAAGAGGACTGACACTCTCACTTTCTATGATTTGAACCTCTCCTGTGAGCCCAGTTTTAAATTCCGATGCTTCACTTCAGGTTTACTGTATACCTTGCACCTTCTTATTGACGATGAAACATAGAAATTGCATCGGAATTAAATTCAAAAGGCACAATGCCGACTTAAGTACAAGAGGACTGACATTCTAACTATCTATGATTTGAACCTCTCCTGTGAATCCAGTTTTAGATTCCGATGCTTAACTTCAGGTTTACTGTATCCCTAGGACCTCCTTATTGACGATGAAATACAGAAATTGCATCCAAATTTAATACAAAAGGCACAATTCCGACTTAAGTACAAGTGGACAGTCGTTCTCTCTTTCTATGATTTGAACCTCTCCTGTAAGTCCAGTATAAGATTCCGATGCTTCACTTCTGGTTTACTGTATCCCTTGGACCTTCTTATTGACGATGAAACACTGAAATTGCATCCGAATTTAATACAGAAGGCACAATGCCGACTTATGTAAAAGAGGACTGACACAGCTTTCTTTCTATGATTTGAACCTCTAATGTGAGTCCAGTTTTAGATTCCGATGCTTAACTTCAGGCTTACTGTGTACGTTGCACCTTATTATTGACGATGAAACACAGAAATTGCATAGGAATTTAATACAAAAGGCACAATGCCGACATAGGTACAAGAGGACTGACACTCTCACTTTCTATGATTTGAACCTGTCCTGTGAGTCCAGTTTTAGATTCCGATGCTTCACTTCAGGTTTACTGTATCCCTTGGACCTTCTTATTGACGATGAAATACAGAAATTGCATCCGAATTTAATACAAAAGGCACAATGCCGACTTAAGTACAAGAGGACTGACACTCTCTCTTTCTATGATTTGAACCCCTCCTGTGAGTCCAGTTTTAGATTCCGATGCTTCACTTCAGGTTTACTGTATCCCTTGGACCTTCTTATTGACGATGAAACACAGAAATTGCATCCGAAATTAATACAGAAGGGACAATGCCGACTTAAGTAAAAGAGGACTGACACTCTCTTCTTCTATGATTTGAACCTCTAATGTGAGTCCAGTTTTAGATTCCGATGCTTCACTTCAGGTTTACTGTATCACTTGGACCTTCTTATTGACGATGAAATACAGAAATTGCATCCGAATTTAATACAAAAGGCACAATGCCGACTTAAGTAAAAGAGGACTGACACTCTCTCTTTCTATGATTTGAACCTCTCCTGTGAGTCCAGTTTTAGAATCCGATGCTTCACTTCAGGTTTACTGTATCGCTTGGACCTTCTTATTGACGATGAAACACAAAAATTGCATCCGAATTTAATACAAAAGGCACATGCCGACTTAAGTAAAAGAGGACCGACACTATCTCTTTCTATGATTTGAACCTCTCCTGTGAGTCCAGTCTTAGATTCCGATGCTTCACGTCAGGTTTACTGTATACCTTGCACCTTCTTATTGACGATGAAACACAGAAAATGCATCCGAATTTAATACAGAAGGCACAATGGCGACTTAAGTACAAGAGGACTGACACTCTAACTTTCTACTATTTGAACCTCTCCTGTGAGTCCAGTTTTAGATTCCGATGCTTCACTTCAGGTTTGCTGTATACCTTGCACCTTCTTATTGACGATGAAACACAGAAATTGCATCGGAAATAAGTACAAAAGGCACAATGCCGACTTAAGTACAAGAGGACTGACACTCTCACTTTCTATGATTTGAACCTCTCCTGTGAGTCCAGTTTTAGATTCCGATGCTCCACTTCAGGTTTACTGTATCCCTTGGATCTTCTTATTGTCGATGAAACACAGAAATTGCATCCGAATTTAATACAAAAGGCACACAGCCGACTTAAGAAAAAGAGGACTGTCACTCTCTCTTTCTATGATTTGAACCTCTCCTGTGAGTCCAGTTTAAGATTCCGATGCTTCACTTCAGGTTTACTGTATCACCTGGACCTTCTAATTGACGGTGAAATACAGAAATTGCATCCGATTTTAATACAAAGGCACAATGCCGACTTAAGTACAAGAGGACTGACACTCTAACTTTCTACTATTTGAACCTCTCCTGTGAGTCCACTTTTAGATTCCGATGCTTCAATTCAGGTTTACTGTATCACTTGGACCTTCTTATTGACGATGAAATACAGAAATTGCATACGAATTTAATACAAAAGGCACAATGACGACTTAAGTAAAAAAGGACTGACACTCTCTCTTTCTATGATTTGAACCTCTCCTGTGAGTCCAGTTTTAGATTCCGATGCTTCACTTCACGTTTACTGTATACTTTGCACCTTCTTATTGACGATGAAACATAAAAATTGCATCGGAATTAAATTCAAAAGGCACAATGTCGACTTAGGTACAAGAGGACTGACACTCTAACTATCTATGATTTGAACCTCTCCTGTGAGTCCAGTTTTAGATTCCGATGCTTCACTTCAGGTTTACTGCATTCCTTGGACCCTCTAATTGGCGATGAAACACAGAAATTGCATCTGAATTTAATACAAAAGGCACAATGCCGACAAAAGTGCAAGAGGACTGACACCCTCACTTTCTATGATTTGAACCTCTAATGTGAGCCCAGTTTCAGTTTCCGTTGATTCGCTTCAGGTTTACTGTATACCTTGGACCTTCTTATAGACGATGAAACACAGAAATTGCATCCGAATTTAGTACAAAAGTCACAATGCCGACTTAAGTACAAGAGGACTGTTACTGTCACTTTCTATGATTTGAACCTCTCCTGTGAGTCCAGTTTTAGATTCCGATGCTTCGCCTCAGGTTTACTGTTTCCCTTGGACCTTCTTATTGACGATGAAACACAGAATTTGCATCCGAATTTAATACAAAAGGCACAATGCCGACTTAAGTAAAAGAGGACTGACACTCTCACTTTCTATGATTTGAACCTCTCCTGTGAGCCCAGTTTTAGATTCCGATGCTTCACTTCAGGTTTACTGTATACCTTGCACCTTCTTATTGACGATGAAACATAGAAATTGCATCGGAATTAAATTCAAAAGGCACAATGCTGACTTAAGTACAAGAGGACTGACATTCTAACTATCTATGATTTGAACCTCTCCTGTGAGTCCAGTTTTAGATTCCGATGCTTCACGTCAGGTTTACTGTATCCCTTGGACCCTCTAATTAACGATGAAACACAGAAATTGCATCCGAGTTTAATACAAAAGGCACAATGCCGACTAAAGTACATGTGGCCTGACACTCTCACTTTCTATGATTTGAACCTCTCCTGTGAGTCCAGTTTTAGATTCCGATGCTTCACTTCAGGTTTACTGTATCCCTTGGACCGTCTTATTGACGATGAAACACAGAAATTGCATCCGAATGTAATACAAAAGGCACAATGCGGACTTAAGTAAAAGAGGGATGTAGCTCTCCCTTTCTATGATATGAACCTCTCCTGTGAGTCCAGTTTCAGTTTCCGATGCTTAACTTCAGGTTTACTGTATCCCTCGCACCTTCTTATTGACAATGAAACACAGAAATTGCATCGGAATTTAATACAAAAGGCACAATGCCGACTTAAGTACAAGAGGACTGTCACTCTCACTTTCTATGATTTGAACCGCTCCTGTGATTCCAGTTTTAGATTCCCATGCTTCACTTCAGGTCTACTGTATACCTCGCACCTTCTTATTGACGATGAAATACAGAAATTGCATCCGAAATCAATACAAAAGGCACAATGCCGACTTAAGTACAAGAGGACAGACACTCTAACTCTCTATGACTTGAACCTCTCCTGTGAGTCCAGTTGTGGATTCCGATGCTTCACTTCAGGTTTACTGTATACCTTGCACCTTCTTATTGACGATGAAAGACAGAAATTGCATCGGAATTAAATTCAAAAGGCACAATTCCGACTTAAGTACAAGAGGACTGACACTCTAACTTTCTATGATTTGAACCTCTCCTGTGAGTCCAGTTTTAGATTCCGATGCTCCACTTCAGGTTTACTGTATCCCTTGGATCTTCTTATTGTCGATGAAACACAGAAATTGCATCCGAATTTAATACAAAAGGCACACTGCCGACTTAAGTAAAAGAGGACTGTCACTCTCTCTTTCTATGATTTGAACCTCTCCTGTGAGTCCAGTTTAAGATTCCAATGCTTCACTTCAGGTTTACTGTATCACCTGGACCTTCTTATTGACGATGAAATACAGAAATTGCATCCGATTTTAATACAAAGGCACAATGCCGACTTAAGTACAAGAGGACTGACACTCTAACTTTCTACTATTTGAACCTCTCCTGTGAGTCCACTTTTAGATTCCGATGCTTCAATTCAGGTTTACTGTATCCCTTCGACCTTCTTAATGACGATGAAACACAGAAATTGCATCCGAATTTAATACAAAAGGCACAATGCCGACTGATGTACAAGAGGACTGACACTCTCACTTTCTATGATTTGAACCTCTCCTGTGAGTCCAGTTTTAGATTCCGATGCTTCACTTCAAGTTTGCTGTATACCTTGCACCTTCTTATTGACGATGAAACACAGAAATTGCATCCGAATTTAATACAAAAGGCACAATGCCGACTTAAGTAAAAGTGGACTGTCACTCTCTCTTTCTATGATTTGAACCTCTCCTGTGAGTCCAGTTTTAGATTCCGATGCTTCACTTCAGGTTTACTGTATACCTTGCACCTTCTTATAGACGATGAAACACAGAAATTCCATCCGAATTTAATACAAAAGGCACAATGCGGATTTAAGTAAAAGGGGACTGTCACTCTCCCTTTCTATGATATGAACCTCTCCTGTGAGTCCAGTTTTAGTTTCCGATGCTTAACTTCAGATTTACTGTATCCCTCGCACCTTCTTATTGACGATGAAACACAGAAATTGCATCGGCACTTAATACAAAAGGCACAATGCCGACTTAAGTTCAAGAGGACTGACACCCTCACTTTCTATGATTTGAACCTCTCCTGTGATTCCAGTTTTAGATTCCGATGCTCCACTTCAGGTTTACTGTATCCCTTGGACCTTCTTATTGATGACGAAACACAGAAATTGCATCGGAATTTAATACAAAAGGCACAATGCCGACTCAAGTACAAGAGGACTGACACTCTCACTTACTATGATTTGAACCTCTCCTGTGAGTCCAGTTTTTGATTCCGATGCTTCACTTCAGGTTTACTGTATCCCTTGGACCTTCTTATTGACGATGAAACACAGAAATTGCATCCGAATGTAATACAAAAGGCACAATGCCGACTTAAGTACAAGAGGACTGACACTCTTACATTCTATGATTTGAACCACTCCTGTGAGTCCAGTTTTAGGTTCCGATGCTCCAATTCAGGTTTACTGTATCCCTTGGATCTTCTTATTGTCGATGAAACACAGAAATTGCATCCGAATTTAATACAAAAGGCACACTGCCGACTTAAGTAAAAGAGGACTGTCACTCTCTCTTTCTATGATTTGAACCTCTCCTGTGAGTCCAGTTTAAGATTCCAATGCTTCACTTCAGGTTTACTGTATCACCTGGACCTTCTTATTGACGATGAAATACAGAAATTGCATCCGATTTTAATACAAAGGCACAATGCCGACTTAAGTACAAGAGGACTGACACTCTAACTTTCTACTATTTGAACCTCTCCTGTGAGTCCACTTTTAGATTCCGATGCTTCAATTCAGGTTTACTGTATCCCTTCGACCTTCTTAATGACGATGAAACACAGAAATTGCATCCAAATTTAATACAAAAGGCACAATGCCGACTGATGTACAAGACGACTGACACTCTCACTTTCTATGATTTGAACCTCTCCTGTGAGTCCAGTTTTAGATTCCGATGCTTCACTTCAAGTTTACTGTATACCTTGCACCTTCTTATTGACGATGAAACACAGAAATTGCATCCGAATTTAATACAAAAGGCACAATGCCGACTTAAGTAAAAGAGGACTGTCACTCTCTCTTTCTATGATTTGAACCTCTCCTGTGAGTCCAGTTTTAGATTCCGATGCTTCACTTCAGGTTTACTGTATACCTTGCACCGTCTTATTGACGATGAAACACAGAAATTCCATCCGAATTTAATACAAAAGGCACAATGCGGACTTAAGTAAAAGAGGACTGTCACTCTCCCTTTCTATGATATGAACCTCTCCTGTGAGTCCAGTTTTAGTTTCCGATGCTTAACTTCAGGTTTACTGTATCCCTCGCACCTTCTTATTGACGATGAAACACAGAAATTGCATCGGCACTTAATACAAAAGGCACAATGCCGACTTAAGTACAAGAGGACTGACACTCTCACTTTCTATGATTTGAACCTCTCCTGTGATTCCAGTTTTAGATTCCGATGCTCCACTTCAGGTTTACTGTATCCCTTGGACCTTCTTATTGATGACGAAACACAGAAATTGCATCGGAATTTAATACAAAAGGCACAATGCCGACTCAAGTACAAGAGGACTGACACTCTCACTTACTATGATTTGAACCTCTCCTGTGAGTCCAGTTTTAGATTCCGATGCTTCACTTCAGGTTTACTGTATCCCTTGGACCTTCTTATTGACGATGAAACACAGAAATTGCATCCGAATGTAATACAAAAGGCACAATGCCGACTTAAGTACAAGAGGACTGACACTCTTACATTCTATGATTTGAACCTCTCCTGTGAGTCCAGTTTTAGATTCCGATGCTTCACTCTAAGTTTACTGTATACCTTGCACCTTCTTATTGACGATGAAACACAGAAATTGCATCCGAATTTAATACAAAAGGCACAATGCCGACTTAAGTACAAGAGGACTGACACTCTCACCTTCAATGATTTGAACCTCTCCTGTGAGTCCAGTTTTAGATTCCGATGCTCCACTTCAGGTTTACTGTATCCGTTGGAACTTCTTATTGTCGATGAAACACAGAAATTGCATCCGAATTTAATAAAAAAGGCACACTGCCGACTTAAGTAAAGAGGACTGTCACTCTCTCTTTCTATGAGTTGAACCTCTCCTGTGAGTCCAGTTTAAGATTCCGATGCTTCACTTCAGGTTTACTGTATACCTTGCACCTTCTTATTGATGACGAAACACAGAAATTGCACCGGAATTTAATACTAAAGGCACAATGCCGACTTAAGTACAAGAGGACTGACACTCTCAATTTCTATGATTTGAACCTCTCCTGTGAGTCCAGTTTTAGATTCCGATGCTTCACTCTAAGTTTACTGTATACCTTGCACCTTCTTATTGACGATGAAACACAGAAATTGCATCCGAATTTAATACAAAACGCACAATGCCGACTTAAGTACAAGAGGACAGACACTCTCACTTTCTATGATTTGAACCTCTCCTGTGAGTCCAGTTTTAGATTCCGATGCTTCAGTTCAGGTTTACTGTATCACCTGGACCTTCTTATTGACGATGAAATACAGAAATTGCATCCAATTTTAATACAAAGGCACAATGCCGACTTAAGTAAAAGAGGACTGTCACTCTCTCTTTCTATGATTTGAACCTCTCCTGTGAGTCCAGTTTTAGATTCCGATGCTTCACTTCAAGTTTACTGTATACCTTGCACCTTCTTATTGACGATGAAACACAGAAATTGCATCCGAATTTAATACAAAAGGCACAATGCGAACTTAAGTAAAAGAGGACTGTCACTCTCCACTTCTATGATATGAACCTCTCCTGTGAGTCCAGTTTCAGTTTTCGATGCTTAAGTTCTGGTTTACTGTATCCCTCGCACCTTCTTATTGACGATGAAACACAGAAATTGCATCGGAATTTAATACAAAAGGCACAATGCCGACTTAACTACAAGAGGACTGACACTCTCACTTTCTATGGTTTGAACCTCTCCTGTGATTCCAGTTTTAGATTCCGATGCTCCACTTCAGGTTTACTATATCCCTTGGACCTTCTTATTGATGACGAAACACAGAAATTGCATCGGAATTTAATTCAAAAGGCACAATGCCGACTTAAGAACAAGAGGACTGACACTCTCACTTACTATGATTTGAACCTCTCCTGTGAGTCCAGTTTTAGATTCCGATGCTTCACTTCAGGTTTACTGTATCCCTTGGACCTTCTTATTGACGATGAAACACAGAAATTGCATCGGTATTTAATACAAAAGGCACAATGCCGACTTAAGTACAAGAGGACTGACACTCTCACATTCTATGATTTGAACCTCTCCTGTGATTCCAGTTTTAGATTCCGATGCTTCACTTCAGGTTTACTGTGTACCTTGCACCGTCTTATTGACGATGAAACACAAAAATTGCATCGGAATTAAATTCAAAAGGTACAATGCAGACTTAAGTACAAGTGAACTGACACTATAACTTTCTATGATTTAAACCTCTCCTGTGAGTCCAGTTTTAGATTCCGATGCTTCAGTTCAGGTTTACTGTATCACCTGGACCTTCTTATTGACGATGAAATACAGAAATTGCATCCGATTTTAATACAAAGGCACATTGCCGACTTAAGTACAAGACGACTGACACTCTAACTTTCTACTATTTGAACCTCTCCTGTGAGTCCACTTTTTTAGATTCCGATGCTTCACTTCAGGTTTACTGTATCCCTTCGACCTTCTTAATGACGATGAAACACAGAAATTGCATCCGAATTTAATACAAAATGCACAATGAAGACTGAAGTACAAGAGGACTGACACTCTCACTTTCTATGATTTAAACCTCTCCTGTGAGTCCAGTTTTAGATTCCGATGCTTAACTTCAGGTTTACTGTATCCCTCGCACCTTCTTATTGACGATAAAACACAGAAATTGCATCGGAATTTAATACAAAAGGCACAATGCCGACTTATGTACAACAGGACTGACACTCTCACTTTCTATGGTTTGATCCTCTCCTGTGATTCCAGTTTTAGATTCCGATGCTCCACATCAGGTTTACTGTATCCCTTGGACCTTCTTATTGATGACGAAACACAGAAATTGCATAGGAATTTCATACGAAAGGCACATTGCCGACTTAAGTACAACAGGACTGACACTCTCACATTCTATGATTTGATCCTCTCCTGTGGTTCCAGTGTTAGATTCCGATGCTTCACTTCAGGTTTACTGTATACCTTGCACCGTCTTATTGTCGATGAAACACAAAAATTGCATCGGAATTAAATTCAAAAGGAACAATGAAGACTTAAGTACAAGAGGACTGACACTCTAACTTCCTATGTTTTGAACCTCTCCTGTGAGCCCAGTTTTAGATTCCGATGCTTCACTTCAGGTTTACTGTATCCCTTGGCCCTCCTTATTGGCGATGAAATACAGAAATTGTATCCGAATTTAATATCAAAAGGCAAAATGCCGACTTAAGTACAAGAGGACTGACACATAACTTTCTATGATTTGAACCTCTCCTGTGAGTTCAGTTTTAGATTCCGATGCTACACTTTAGGCTTACTGTATACCTTGCACATTCTTATTGACGATGAAACACAGAAATTCTATCCGAATTTAAAACAAAAGGCACAATGCCGACTTAAGTAAAAGAGGACTGTCACTCTCTCTTTCTAAGATTTGAACCTCTCCTGTAAGTCCAGTTTTAGATTCCGACGCTTAACTTCAGGTTTACTGTATACCTTGCACCTTCTTATTGACGATGAAACACAGAAATTGCATCGGAATTTAATACAAAAGCCTCAATGCCGACTTAAGTACAAGAGGACTGACACTCTCACTTTTTATGATTTGAACCGCTCCTGTGATTCCAGTTTTAGTTTCCGATGCTTCACTTCAGGTTTACTGTATACCTTGCACCGTCTTATTGACGATGAAACACAAAAATTACATCGGAATTAAATTCAAAAGGTACAATGAAGACTTAAGTACAAGAGGACTGACACTCTAACTTTCTATGTTTGAACCTCTCCTGTGAGTCCAGTTTTAGATTCCGATGCTTCACTTCAGGGTTACTGTATCCCTTGGCCCTTCTTATTGACGATGAAATACAGAAATTGCATCCGAATTTAATACAAAAGGCACAATGCCGACTTAAGTACAAGAGGACTGACACATAACTTTCTATGATTTGAACCTCTCCTGTGAGTCCAGTTTTAGATTCCGATGCTTCACTTCAGGGTTACTGTATACCTTGCACATTCTTATTGACGATGAAACACAAAAATTGCAACGGAATTAAATTCAAAAGGCCCAATGCCGACTTAAGTACAAGAGGACTGACACTCTAACTCTCTATGATTTGAACCTCTCCTGTGAGTCTAGTTTTGGATTTTGATGCTTCACGTCAGGTTTACTGTATACCTTGCACCTTCTTATTGACGATGAAACACAGAAATTGCATCGGAATTAAATTCAAAAGGCACAATGCAGACTTAAGTACAAGTGGACTGACACTATAACTTTCTATGATTTGAACCTCTCCTGTGAGTCCAGTTATAGATTCCGATGCTTCACTTTAAGTTAACTGCATACCTTGCACCTTCTTATTCACGATGAAACACAGAAATTGCATCCGAATTTAATACAAAAGGCACAATGCCGACTTAAGTACAAGAGGACTGACACTCTCACTTTCTATGGTTTGAACCTCTCCTGTGATTCCAGTTTTAGATTCCGATGCTTCACTTCAGGTTTACTGTATATCTTGCACCTTCTTATTGACGATGAAACACAGAAATTCCATCCGAATTTAATACAAAAGGCACAATGCGAACTTAAGTAAAAGAGGACTGTCACTCTCCACTTCTATGATATGAACCTCTCCTGTGAGTCCAGTTTCAGTTTCCGATGCTTAAGTTCTGGTTTACTGTATCCCTCGCACCTTCTTATTGACGATGAAACACAGAAATTGCATCGGAATTTCATACAAAAGGCACAATGCCGACTTAACTACAAGAGGACTAAAACTCTCTCTTTCTATGGTTTGAACCTCTCCTGTGAGTCCAGTTTTAGATTCCGATGCTTCAGTTCAGGTTTACTGTATCACCTGGACCTTCTTATTGACGATGAAATACAGAAATTGCATCCGATTTTAATACAAAGGCACAATGCCGACTTAAGTACAAGAGGACTGACACTCTAACTTTCTACTATTTGAACCTCTCCTGTGAGTCCACTTTTGGATTCCGATGCTTCACTTCAGGTTTACTGTATCCCTTCGACCTTCTTAATGACGATGAAACACAGACATTGCATCCGAATTTAATACAAAAGGCACAATGCCGACCGAAGTACAAGAGGACTGACACTCTCACTTTCTATGATTTGAACCTCTCCTGTGAGTCCAGTTTTAGATTCCGATGCTTCACTTCAAGTTTACTGTATACCTTGCACCTTCTTATTGACGATGAAACACAGAAATTGCATCCGAATTTAATACAAAAGGCACAATGCCGACTTAAGTAAAAGAGGACTGTCACTCTCTCTTTCTATGATTTGAACCTCTCCTGTGAGTCCAGTTTTAGATTCCGATGCTTCACTTCAGGTTTACTGTATATCTTGCACCTTCTTATTGACGATGAAACACAGAAATTCCATCCGAATTTAATACAAAAGGCACAATGCGAACTTAAGTAAAAGAGGACTGTCACTCTCCACTTCTATGATATGAACCTCTCCTGTGAGTCCAGTTTCAGTTTCCGATGCTTAAGTTCTGGTTTACTGTATCCCTCGCACCTTCTTATTGACGATGAAACACAGAAATTGCATCGGAATTTAATACAAAAGGCACAATGCCGACTTAACTACAAGAGGACTGACACTCTCACTTTCTATGGTTTGAACCTCTCCTGTGATTCCAGTTTTAGATTCCGATGCCCCACTTCAGGTTTACTGTATCCCTTGGACCTTCTTATTGATGACGAAACACAGAAATTGCATCGGAATTTAATTCAAAAGGCACAATGCCGACTTAAGTACAAGAGGACTGACACTCTCACTTACTATGATTTGAACCTCTCCTGTGAGTCCAGTTTTAGATTCCGATGCTTCACTTCAGGTTTACTGTATCCCTTGGATCTTCTTATTGACGATGAAACACAGAAATTGCATCGGTATTTAATACAAAAGGCACAATGCCGACTTAAGTACAAGAGGACTGACACTCTCACATTCTATGATTTGAACCTCTCCTGTGATTCCAGTTTTAGATTCCGATGCTTCACTTCAGGTTTACTGTGTACCTTGCACCGTCTTATTGACGATGAAACACAAAAATTGCATCGGAATTAAATTCAAAAGGTACAATGCAGACTTAAGTACAAGTGAACTGACACTATAACTTTCTATGATTTAAACCTCTCCTGTGAGTCCAGTTTTAGATTCCGATGCTTCAGTTCAGGTTTACTGTATCACCTGGACCTTCTTATTGACGATGAAATACAGAAATTGCATCCGATTTTAATACAAAGGCACAATGCCGACTTAAGTACAAGAGGACTGATACTCTAACTTTCTACTATTTGAACCTCTCCTGTGAGTCCACTTTTAGATTCCGATGCTTCACTTCAGGTTTACTGTATCCCTTCGACCTTCTTAATGACGATGAAACACAGAAATTGCATCCGAATTTAATACAAAATGCACAATGCCGACTGAAGTACAAGAGGACTGACACTCTCACTTTCTATGATTTAAACCTCTCCTGTGAGTCCAGTTTTAGATTCCGATGCTTAACTTCAGGTTTACTGTATCCCTCGCACCTTCTTATTGACGATAAAACACAGAAATTGCATCGGAATTTAATACAAAAGGCACAATGCCGATTTATGTACAACAGGACTGACACTCTCACTTTCTATGGTTTGATCCTCTCCTGTGATTCCAGTTTTAGATTCCGATGCTCCACTTCAGGTTTACTGTATCCCTTGGACCTTCTTATTGATGACGAAACACAGAAATTGCATCGGAATTTAATACGAAAGGCACATTGCCGACTTAAGTACAAGAGGACTGACACTCTCACATTCTATGATTTGATCCTCTCCTGTGATTCCAGTTTTAGATTCCGATGCTTCACTTCAGGTTTACTGTATACCTTGCACCGTCTTATTGTCGATGAAACACAAAAATTGCATCGGAATTAAATTCAAAAGGAACAATGAAGACTTAAGTACAAGAGGACTGACACTCTAACTTCCTATGTTTTGAACCTCTCCTGTGAGCCCAGTTTTAGATTCCGATGCTCCACTTCAGGTTTACTGTATCCCTTGGCCCTTCTTATTGGCGATGAAATACAGAAATTGTATCCGAATTTAATATCAAAAGGCAAAATGCCGACTTAAGTACAAGAGGACTGACACATAACTTTCTATGATTTGAACCTCTCCTGTGAGTTCAGTTTTAGATTCCGATGCTACACTTTAGGTTTACTGTATACCTTGCACCTTCTTATTGACGATGAAACACAGAAATTGCATCGGAATTTAATACAAAAGCCTCAATGCCGACTTAAGTACAAGAGGACTGACACTCTCACTTTTTAGGATTTGAACCGCTCCTGTGATTCCAGTTTCAGTTTCCCATGCTTCACTTCAGGTTTACTGTATACCTTGCACCGTCTTATTGACGATGAAACACAAAAATTACATCGGAATTAAATTCAAAAGGTACAATGAAGACTTAAGTACAAGAGGACTGACACTCTAACTTCCTATGTTTTGAACCTCTCCTGTGAGCCCAGTTTTAGATTCCGATGCTTCACTTCAGGTTTACTGTATCCCTTGGCCCTTCTTATTGGCGATGAAATACAGAAATTGTATCCGAATTTAATGTCAAAAGGCAAAATGCCGACTTAAGTACAAGAGGACTGACACATAACTTTCTATGATTTGAACCTCTCCTGTGAGTTCAGTTTTAGATTCCGATGCTACACTTTAGGTTTACTGTATACCTTGCACATTCTTATTGACGATGAAACACAAAAATTGCAACGGAATAAAATTCAAAAGGCCCAATGCCGACTTAAGTACAAGAGGACTGACACTCTAACTCTCTATGATTTGAACCTCTCCTGTGAGTCTAGTTTTGGATTCTGATGCTTCACGTCAGGTTTACTGTATACCTTGCACCTTCTTATTGACGATGAAACACAGAAATTGCATCGGAATTAAATTCAAAAGGCACAATGCAGACTTAATTACAAGTGGACTGACACTATAACTTTCTATGATTTGAACCTCTCCTGTGAGTCCAGTTATAGATTCCGATGCTTCACTCTAAGTTAACTGCATACCTTGCACCTTCTTATTCACGATGAAACACAGAAATTGCATCCGAATTTAATACAAAAGGCACAATGCCGACTTAAGTACAAGAGGACTGACACTCTCACTTTCTATGATTTGAACCTCTCCTGTGAGTCCAGTTTTAGATTCCGCTGCTCCACTTCAGGTTTACTGTATCCCTTGGACCTTCTTATTGTCGATGAAACACAGAAATTGCATCCAAATTTAATAAAAAAGGCACACTGCCGACTTAAGTAAAAGTGGACTGTCACTCTCTCTTTCTATGATTTGAACCTCTCCTGTGAGTCCAGTTTAAGATTCCGCTGCTCCACTTCAGGTTTACTGTATACCTTGCACCGTCTTATTGACGATGAAACACAAAAATTGCATCAGAATTAAATTCAAATGTACAATGCATGCTTAAGTACAAGTGGACTGACGCTATAACTTTCTATGATTTGAACCTCTCCTGTGAGTCCAGTTTTAGATTCCGATGCTTCAGTTCAGGTTTACTGTATCACCTGGACCTTCTTATTGACGATGAAATACAGACATTGCATCCGAATTTAATACAAAAGGCACAATGCCGACCGAAGTACAAGAGGACTGACACTCTCACTTTCTATGATTTGAACCTCTCCTGTGAGTCCAGTTTTAGATTCCGATGCTTCACTTCAGGTTTACTGTATCCCTTCGACCTTCTTAATGACGATGAAACACAGAAATTGCATCCGAATATAATACAAAATGCACAATGCCGACTGAAGTACAAGAGGACTGACACTCTCACTTTCTATGATTTAAACCTCTCCTGTGAGTCCAGTTTTAGATTCCGATGCTTAACTTCAGGTTTACTGTATCCCTCGCACCTTCTTATTGACGATGAAACACAGAAATTGCATCGGAATTTAATACAAAAGGCACAATGCCGACTTATGTACAAGAGGACTGACACTCTCACTTTCTATGGTTTGAACCTCTCCTGTGATTCCAGTTTTAGATTCCGATGCTCCACTTCAGGTTTACTGTATCCCTTGGACCTTCTTATTGATGACGAAACACAGAAATTACATCGGAATTTAATACGAAAGGCACAATGCCGACTTAAGTACAAGAGGACTGACACTCTCACATTCTATGATTTGATCCTCTCCTGTGATTCCAGTTTTAGATTCCGATGCTTCACTTCAGGTATACTGTATCCCTTGCACCGTCTTATTGTCGATGAAACACAAAAATTGCATCGGAATTAAATTCAAAAGGTACAATGAAGACTTAAGTACAAGAGGACTGACACTCTAACTTCCTATGTTTTGAACCTCTCCTGTGAGCCCAGTTTTAGATTCCGATGCTTCACTTCAGGTTTACTGTATCCCTTGGCCCTTCTTATTGACGATGAAATACAGAAATTGTATCCGAATTTAATACAAAAGGCAAAATGCCGACTTAAGTACAAGAGGACTGACACATAACTTTCTATGATTTGAACCTCTCCTGTGAGTCCAGTTTTAGATTCCGATGCTACACTTTAGGTTTACTGTATACCTTGCACATTCTTATTGACGATGAAACACAGAAATTCCATCCGAATTTAAAACAAAAGGCACAATGCCGACTTAAGTAAAAGAGGACTGTCACTCTCTCCTTCTATGATTTGAACCTCTCCTGTAAGTCCAGTTTTAGATTCCGATGCTTAACTTCAGGTTTACTGTATACCTTGCTCCTTCTTATTGACGATGAAACACAGAAATTGCATCGGAATTTAATACAAAAGGCTCAATGCCGACTTAAGTACAAGAGGACTGACACTCTCACTTTCTATGATTTGAACCGCTCCTGTGATTCCAGTTTCAGTTTCCGATGCTTCACTTCAGGTTTACTGTATACCTTGCACCGTCTTATTGACGATGAAACACAAAAATTACATCGGAATTAAATTCAAAAGGTACAATGAAGACTTAAGTACAAGAGGACTGACACTCTAACTTTCTATGTTTGAACCTCTCCTGTGAGTCCAGTTTTAGATTCCGATGCTTCACTTCAGGTTTACTGTATCCCTTGGCCCTTCTTATTGACGATGAAATACAGAAATTGCATCCGAATTTAATACAAAAGGCACAATGCCGACTTAAGTACAAGAGGACTGACACATAACTTTCTATGATTTGAACCTCTCCTGTGAGTCCAGTTTTAGATTCCGATGCTTCACTTCAGGTTTACTGTATACCTTGCACCTTCTTATTGTCGATGAAACACAGAAATTGCATCCGAATTTAATAAAAAAGGCACACTGCCGACTTAAGTAAAAGTGGACTGTCACTCTCTCTTTCTATGATTTGAACCTCTCCTGTGAGTCCAGTTTAAGATTCCGATGCTTCACTTCAGGTTTACTGTATACCTTGCACCTTCTTATTGATGACGAAACACAGAAATTGCATCGGAATTTAATACAAAAGGCACAATGCGGTCTTAAGTAGAAGAGGACTGTCACTCTCCATTTCTATGATATGAACCTCTCCTGTGAGTCCAGTTTCAGTTTCCGATGCTTAACTTCAGGTTTACTGTATCCCTCGCACCTTCTTATTGACGATGAGACACAGAAATTGCATCGGAATTTAATACAAAAGGCACAATGCCGACTTAACTACAAGAGGACTGACACTCTCACTTTCTATGGTTTAAACCTCTCCTGTGATTCCAGTTTTAGATTCCGATGCTCCACTTCAGGTTTACTGTATCCCTTGGACCTTCTTATTGATGACGAAACACAGAAATTGCATCGGAATTTAATTCATAAGGCACAATGCCCACTTAAGTACAAGAGGACTGACACTCTCACTTACTATGATTTGAATCTCTCCTGTGAGTCCAGTTTTAGATTCCGATGCTTCACTTCAGGTTTACTGTATCCCTTGGACCTTCTTATTGACGATGAAACACAGAAATTGCATCGGTATTTAATACAAAAGGCACAATGCCGACTTAAGTACAAGAGGACTGACACTCTCACATTCTATGATTTGAACCTCTCCTGTGATTCCAGTTTTAGATTCCGATGCTTCACATCAGGTTTACTGTGTACCTTGCACCGTCTTATTGACGATGAAACACAAAAATTGCATCGGAATTAAATTCAAAGGGTACAATGCAGACTTAAGTACAAGTGGACTGACACTATAACTTTCTATGATTTAAACCTCTCCTGTGAGTCCAGTTTTAGATTCCGATGCTTCAGTTCAGGTTTACTGTATCACCTGGACCTTCTTATTGACGATGAAATACAGAAACTGCATTAGATTTTAATACAAAGGCACAATGCCGACTTAAGTACAAGAGGACTGACACTCCCACTTTCTATGATTTGAACCTCTCCTGTGAGTCCACTTTTAGATTCCAATGCTTCACTTCAGGTTTACTGTATCCCTTCGACCTTCTTAATGACGATGAAACAAAGAAATTGCATCCGAATTTAATACAAAATGCACAATGCCGACTGAAGCACAAGAGGACTGACACTCTCACTTTCTATGATTTGAACCACTCCTGTGAGTCCAGTTTTAGATTCCGATGCTTCAGTTCAGGTTTACTGTATCACCTGAACCTTCTTATTGACGATGAAATACAGAAATTGCAACCGATTTTAATACAAAGGCACAATACCGACTTAAGTACAAGAGGACTGACACTCTAACTTTCTACTATTTGAACCTCTCCTGTGAGTCCACTTTTAGATTCCGATGCTTCACTTCAGGTTTATGGTATCCCTTCGACCTTCTTAATGACGATGAAACACAGAAATTGCATCCAAATTTAATACAAAAGGCACAATGCCGACTGAAGTACAAGAGGACTGACACTCTCACTTTCTATGATTTAAACCTCTCCTGTGAGTCCAGTTTTAGATTCCGGTGCTTCACTTCAAGTTTACTGTATACCTTGCACCTTCTAATTGACGATGAAACACAGAAATTGCATCCGAATTTAATACAAAAGGCACAATGCCGACTTAAGTAAAAGAGGACTGTCACTCTCTCTTTCTATGATTTGAACCTCTCCTGTGAGTCCAGTTTTAGATTCCGATGCTTCACTTCAGGTTTACTGTATCCCTTCGACCTTCTTATTGACGATGAAACACAGAAGTTGCATCCGATTTTAATACAAAGGCACAATACCGACTTAAGTACAAGAGGACTGACACTCTAACTTTCTACTATTTGAACCTCTCCTGTGAGTCCACTTTTAGATTCCGATGCTTCACTTCAGGTTTACTGTTTTACTTGGAACTTCGTATTGACGATGAAACACAGAAATTCCATCCGAATTTAATACAAAAGGCACAATGCGGACTTAAGTAAAAGAGGACTCTCACTTTCCCTTTCTATGATATGAACCTCTCCTCTGAGTCCAGTTTCAGTTTCCGATGCTTAACTTCAGGTTTACTGTATCCCTCGCACCTTCTTATTGACGATGAAACACAGAAATTGCATTGGAATTTAATACAAAAGGAACATTGCCGACTTAAGTACAAGAGGACTGACACTCTCACTTTCTATGATTTGAACCTCTCCTGTGATTCCAGTTTTAGATTCCGATGCTCCACTTAAGGTTTACTGTATCCCTTGGACCTTCTTATTGATGACGAAACACAGAAATTGCATCGGAATTTAATAGAAAAGGCACAATGCCGACTTAAGTACAAGAGGACTGACACTCTCACTTACTATGATTTGAACCTCTCCTGTGAATCCAGTTTTAGATTCCGATGCTTCACTTCAGGTTTACTGTATCCCTTGGACCTTCTTATTGACGATGAAATACAGAAATTGCATCCGAATTTAATACAAAAGGCACAACGCCGACTTAAGTACAAGAGGACTGACACTCTCACATTCTATGATTTGAACCTCTCCTGAGAGTCCAGTTTTAGATTCCGATGCTTCACTCTAAGTTTACTGTATACCTTGCACCTTCTTATTGACGATGAAACACAGAAATTGCATCCGAATTTAATACAAAAGGCACAATGCCGACTTAAGTACAAGAGGACTGACAATCTCACTTTCTATGATTTGAACCTCTCCTGTGAGTCTAGTTTTAGATTCCGATGCTCCACTTCAGGTTTACTGTATCCCTTGGACCTTCTTATTGTCGATGGAACACAGAAATTGCATCCGAATTTAATACAAAAGGCGCACTGCCGACTTAAGTAAAAGAGGACTGTCACTCTCTTTTTCTATGAATTGAACCACTCCTGTGATTCCAGTTTTTGATTCCGATGCTTCACTTCAGGTTAACTGTATACCTTGGACCTTCTTATTGGCGATGAAACACAGAAATTGCATCCGAATTTAATACAAAGGCACAATGCCGACTTAAGTACAAGAGGACTGACACTCTAACTTTCTACTATTTGAACCTCTCCTGTGAGTCCACTTTTAGATTCCGATGCTTCACTTCAGGTATACTGTATCCCTTCGACCTTCTTAATGACGATGAAACACAGAAATTGCATCCGAATTTAATACAAAAGGCACAATGCCGACTGAAGTACAAGAGGACTGACACTCTCACTTTCTATGATTTAAACCTCTCCTGTGAGTCCAGTTTTAGATTCCGATGCTTCACTTCAAGTTTACTGTATACCTTGCACCTTCTTATTGACGATGAAACACAGAAATTGCATCCGAATTTAATACAAAAGGCACAATGCCGACTTAAGTAAAAGAGGACTGTCACTCTCTCTTTCTATGATTTGAACCTCTCCTGTGAGTCCAGTTTCAGTTTCCGATGCTTAACTTCAGGTTTACTGTATCCCTTGCACTTTCTTATTGACGATGAAACGCAGAAATTGCATCGGAATTTAATACAAAAGGCACAATGCCGACTTAAGTAAAAGAGGACTGACACTCTCACTTTCTATGATTTGAACCTCTCCTGTGATTCCAGTTTTAGATTCCGATGCTCCACTTCAGGTTTACTGTATACCATGCACCGTCTTATCGACGTTGAAACACAAAAATTGTATCGGAATTAAATTCAAAAGGTACAATGCAGACTTAAGTACAAGTGGACTGACACTATAACTTTCTATGATTTGAACCTCTCCTGTGAGTCCAGTTTTAGATTCCGATGCTTCACTTCAGGTTTACTGTATCACCTGGACCATCTTATTGACGATGAAATACAGAAATTACATCCAATTTTAATACAAAGGCACAATGCCGACTTAAGTACAAGAGGACTGACACTCTAACTTTCTACTATTTGAACCTCTCCTGTGAGTCCACTTTTAGATTCCGAGGCTTCACTTCAGGTTTACTGTATCCCTTCGACCTTCTTATTGACGATGAAACACAGAAATTGCATCGGAATTAAATTCAAAAGGTACAAAGATGACTTAAGTACAAGAGGATTAACACTCTAACTTTCTATGATTTGAACCTCTCCTGTGAGTCCAGTTTTAGATTCCGATGCTTCACTTCAGGTTTACTGTATACCTTGCACCTTCTTATTGACGATGAAATACAGAAATTGCATCCGAAATCAATACAAAGGGCACAATGCCGACTTAAGTACAAGAGGACTGACACTCTAACTTTCTATGATTTGAACCTCTCCTTTGAGTCCAGATTTAGATTCCGATGCTACACTTCAGGTTTACTGTATACCTTGCACATTCGTATTGACGATGAAATACAAAAATTGCATCGGAAATAAATTGAAAAGGCACAATGCCGACTTAAGTAAATGGGGTCTGACACTCTCTCTTTTTATGAAATGAACCTCTCCTGTGAGTCCAGTTTTAGAATCCGATGCTTCACTTCAGATTTACTGTATACCTTGCACCTTCTTATTGACGATGAAACACAGAAATTGCATCGGAATTAAATTCAAAATGCACAATGCCGACTTTAGTACACGAGGACTGACACTCTAACTCTCTATGGTTTGAACCCCTCCTGTGAGTCCAGTTTTCGATTCCGATGCTTCACTTCAGGTTTACTGTATCCCTTGGACCTTCTTATTGACGATGAAACACAGAAATTGCATCCGAATTTAATACAAAGGCGACAATGCCGACTTAAGTAAAAGAGGACTGTCACTCTCCCTTTCTATGATTTGAACCTCTCCTGTGAGTCCAGTTTTAGAATCCGATGCCTGACTTCAGGTTTACTGTATACCTTGCACCTTCTTATTGACGATGAAACACAGAAATTGCATCAGAATTTAATACAAAAGGCACAATGCCGACTTAAGTACAAGAGGACTGACACTCTCACTTTCTATGATTTGAACATCTCCTGTGATTCCAGTTTCAGTTTCCGATGCTTCACTTCAGGTTTACTGTATACCTTGCACCTTCTTATTGACGATGAAACACAGAAATTGCATCGGAATTAAATTCAAAAGGCACAATGAAGACATAAGTACAAGAGGACTGACACTCTAACTTCCTATGTTTTGAACCTCTCCTGTGAGTCCAGTTTTAGATTCCGATGCTTCACTTCAGGTTTACTGTATCCCTTGGCCCTTCTTATTGACGATGAAATACAGAAATTGTATCCGAATTTAATACAAAAGGCAAAATGGCGACTTAAGTACAAGAGGACTGACACATAACTATCTATGATTTGAACCTCTCTTGTGAGTCCAGTTTTAGATTCCGATGCTTCACTTCAGGTTTACTGTGTACCTTGCACATTCTTATTGACGATGAAACACAAAAATTGCATCGGAATTAAATTCAAAATGCCCAATGCCGACTTAAGTACAAGAGGACTGACACTCTAACTCTCTATGATTTGAACCTCTCCTGTGAGTCTAGTTTTGGTTTCCGATGCTTCACGTCAGGTTTACTGTATACCTTGCACCTTCTTATTGACGATGAAACACAGAAATTGCATCGGAATTAAATTCAAAAGGCACAATGCCGACTTAAGAACAAGAGGACTAACACTCTAACTTTCTACGATTTGAACCTATCCTGTGAGTTCAGTTATAGATTTCGATGCTTCACTTCTGGTTTACTGTATACCTTGCACCTTCTAATTGACGATGAAATACAGAAATTGCATCCGATATTAATACAAAAGGCACAATGCCGACTTAAGTACAAGAGGACTGACACTCCCACTTTCTATGAATTGAACCTCTCCTGTGAGTCCAGTTTTAGATTCCGATGCGTCACTTCAGGTTTACTGTATACCTTCCACCTTCTTATTGACGATGAAACACAGAAATTGCATCGGAATTAAATTCTAAAGGCACAATGCCTATTTAAGTACAAGAGGACTGACACTCTAACTATCTATGGTTTTGTACCTCTCCTGTGAGTCCAGTTTTAGATTCCGATGCTTCACTTCAGGTTTACTGTATCCCTTGGACCTTCTTATTGACGATGAAACATAGAGTTTGCATCCGAATTTAATACAAAAGGCACAATACCGACTTAAGTGCAGGAGGACTGATACTCTAAATTTCTATGATTAGAACCTCTCCTGTGAGTCCAGTTTTATATTCCGATGCTTCACTTCTGGTTTACTGTATACCTTCCACCTTCTTATTGACGATGAAACACAGAAATTGCATCGGAATTAAATTCTAAAGGCACAATGCCTATTTAAGTACAAGAGGACTGACACTCTAACTATCTATGGTTTTTTACCTCTCCTGTGAGTCTAGTTTTAGATTCCGATGCTTCACTTCAGGTTTACTGTATCCCTTGGACCTTCTTATTGACGATGAAGCACAGAAATTGCATCCGTATTTAATACAAAAGGCACAATGCCGACTTAAGTAAAAGAGGACTGACACTCTCTCTTTCTATGATTTGAACTTCCCCTGTGAATCCAGTTTTAGATTCCGATGCTTCACTTCCGGTTTACTGTATACCATGCACCTTCTAATCGACGATGAAACACAGAAATTGCATCGGAATTTAATACAAAAGGCACAATGCCGACTTAAGTAAAAGAAGACTGACACTCTCACTTTCTATGATTTGAACCTCTCCTGTGAGTCCACTTTTAGATTCCGATCTTTATTTCAGGTTTACTGTATCCCTTGGACCTTCTTATTGACGATGACACACAGAAATTGCATCCGAATTTAATACAAAAGGTTCAATGACGACTTAAATACATGAGGACTGACACTCTTACTTTCTATAATTTGAACCTCTCCTGTGAGTCCAGTTTTAAATTCCGATGCTTCACTTCAGGTTTACTGTATCCCTTGGACCTTCCAATTGACGAAGGAACACAGAAATTGCAACCGAATTTAATACAAAAGGCACAATGCCGACTTAAGCAAAAGAGGACTGACACTCTCACTTTCTATGATTTGAACCTCTCCTGTGAGTTCAGTTTTAGATTCCGATGCTTCACTTCAGGTTTACTGTATACCTTGCACCTTCTTATTGACGATGAAACTCAGAAATTGCATCTGAATTTAATACAAAAGGCACAATGCCGACTTAAGTAAAAAGAGGACTGACACTCTAACTTTCTATGATTTGAACCTCTCCTGTGAATCCAGTTTTGAATTCCGATGCTTCATTTCAGGTTTACTGTATCCCTTGGACCTTCTTATTGGCAATGACACACAGAAATTGCATCCGAATTTAATACAAAAGGCACAAAGACGACCTAAATACATGAGGGCTGATACTCTCACTTTCTATGATTTGAACCTCTCCTGTGAGTCCAGTTTTAGATTCCGATGCTTCACTTCAGGTTTACTGTATCCCTTGGACCCTCTTATTGACGATGAAATACAGAAATTGCATCGGAATTTAATACAAAAGGCACAATGCCGACTTAAGTACAAGAGGACTAACACTCTCACTTTCTATGATTTGAACTTCTCCTGTCAGTCCTGTTTTAGATTCCGATGCTTTACTTCAGGTTTACGGTATCCCTTGGACCTTCTTATTCACGATGAAATACAGAAATTGCATCCGAATTTAATACAAAAGGCACAATGCCGACTTAAGTAAAAGAGGTCGGACACTCTCTCTTTTTATGAAATGAACCTCTCCTGTGAGTCCAGTTTTAGAATCCGATGCTTCACTTCAGATTTACTGTATACCTTGCACCTTCTTATTGACGATGAAACACAGAAATTGCATCGGAATTAAATTCAAAATGCACAATGCCGACTTTAGTACACGAGGACTGACACTCTAACTCTCTATGGTTTGAACCCCTCCTGTGAGTCCTGTTTTCGATTCCGATGCTTCACTTCAGGTTTACTGTATACCTTGCTCCTTCTTATTGACGATGAAACACAGAAATTCCATCCGAAATTAATACAAAAGGCACAATGCCGACTGAAGTAAAAGAGGACTGTCACTCTCTCTTTCTATAATTTGAACCTCTCCTGTGAGTTCAGTTTTGGATTCCGATGATCCACTTCAGGTTTACTGTATCCCTTGGACCTTCTTATTGACGATGAAACACAGAAATTGCATCCGAATTTAATACAAAAGGCACAATGCCGACTTAAGTAAAAGAGGACTGTCACTCTCTCTTTCTATGATTTGAACCTCTCCTGTGAGTCCAGTTTTAGATTCCGATGCTTCACTTCAGGTTTACTGTATCCCTTCGACCTTCTTATTGACGATGAAACACAGAAATTGCATCCGATTTTAATACAAAGGCACAATACCGACTTAAGTACAAGAGGACTGACACTCTAACTTTCTACTATTTGAACCTCTCCTGTGAGTCCACTTTTAGATTCCGATGCTTCACTTCAGGTTTACTGTTTTACTTGGAACTTCGTATTGACGATGAAACACAGAAATTCCATCCGAATTTAATACAAAAGGCACAATGCGGAATTAAGTAAAAGAGGACTGTCACTTTCCCTTTCTATGATATGAACCTCTCCTCTGAGTCCAGTTTCAGTTTCCGATGCTTAACTTCAGGTTTACTGTATCCCTCGCACCTTCTTATTGACGATGAAACACAGAAATTGCATTGGAATTTAATACAAAAAGAACATTGCCGACTTAAGTACAAGAGGACTGACACTCTCACTTTCTATGATTTGAACCTCTCCTGTGATTCCAGTTTTAGATTCCGATGCTCCACTTCAGGTTTACTGTATCCCTTGGACCTTCTTATTGATGACGAAACACAGAAATTGCATCGGAATTTAATAGAAAAGGCACAATGCCGACTTAAGTACAAGAGGACTGTCACTCTCTCTTTCTATGATTTGAACCTCTCCTGTGAGTCCAGTTTTAGATTCCGATGCTTCACTTCAGGTTTACTGTATCCCTTCGACCTTCTTATTGTCGATGAAACACAGAAATTGCATCCGAATTTAATACAAAAGGCACACTGCCGACTTAAGTAAAAGAGGACTGTCACTCTCTTTTTCTATGATTTGAACCTCTCCTGTGATTCCAGTTTTTGATTCCGATGCTTCACTTTAGGTTTACTGTATACCTTGGACCTTCTTATTGGCGATGAAACACAGAAATTGCATCCGAATTTAATACAAAGGCACAATGCCGACTTAAGTACAAGAGGACTGACACTCTCTCTTTCTATGATTTGAACCTCTCCTGTGAGTCCAGTTTCAGTTTCCGATGCTTAACTTCAGGTTTACTGTATCCCTTGCACCTTCTTATTGACGATGAAACACAGAAATTGCATCGGAATTTAATACAAAAGGCACAATGCCGACTTAAGTACAAGAGGACTGACACTCTCACTTTCTGTGATTTGAACCTCTCCTGTGATTCCAGTTTTAGATTCCGATGCTCCACTTCAGGTTTACTGTATCCCTTCGACCTTCTTATTGACGATGAAACACAGAAATTGCATCGGAATTAAATTGAAAAGGTACAAAGATGACTTAAGTACAAGAGGATTAACACTCTAACTTTCTATGATTTGAACCTCTCCTGTGAGTCCAGTTTTAGATTCCGATGCTTCACTTCAGGTTTACTGTATACCTTGCACCTTCTTATTGACGATGAAATACAGAAATTGCATCCGAAATCAATACAAAGGGCACAATGCCGACTTAAGTACAAGAGGACTGACACTCTACCTTTCTATGATTTGAACCTCTCCTTTGAGTCCAGTTTTAGATTCCGATGCTACACTTCAGGTTTACTGTATACCTTGCACATTCGTATTGACGATGAAATACAAAAATTGCATCGGAAATAAATTGAAAAGGCACAATGCCGACTTAAGTAAAAGGGGTCTGACACTCTCTCTTTTTATGAAATGAACCTCTCCTGTGAGTCCAGTTTTCGATTCCGATGCTTCACTTCAGGTATACTGTATCCCTTGGACCTTCTTATTGACGATGAAACACAGAAATTGCATCCGAATTTAATACAAAGGACACAATGCCGACTTAAGTAAAAGAGGACTGTCACTCTCCCTTTCTATGATTTGAACCTCTCCTGTGAGTCCAGTTTTAGAATCCGATGCTTAACTTCAGGTTTACTGTATACCTTGCACCTTCTTATTGACGATGAAACACAGAAATTGCATCAGAATTTAATACAAAAGGCACAATGCCGACTTAAGTACAAGAGGACTGACACTCTCACTTTCTATGATTTGAACATCTCCTGTGATTCCAGTTTCAGTTTCCGATGCTTCACTTCAGGTTTACTGTATACCTTGCACCTTCTTATTGACGATGAAACACAGAAATTGCATCGGAATTAAATTCAAAAGGCACAATGAAGACATAAGTACAAGAGGACTGACACTCTAACTTCCTATGTTTTGAACCTCTCCTGTGAGTCCAGTTTTAGATTCCGATGCTTCACTTCAGGTTTACTGTATCCCTTGGCCCTTCTTATTGACGATGAAATACAGAAATTGTATCCGAATTTGATACAAAAGGCAAAATGGCGACTTAAGTACAAGAGGACTGACACTCTAACTCTCTATGATTTGAACCTCTCCTGTGAGTCTAGTTTTGGTTTCCGATGCTTCACGTCAGGTTTACTGTATACCTTGCACCTTCTTATTGACGATGAAACACAGAAATTGCATCGGAATTAAATTCAAAAGGCACAATGCCGACTTAAGAGCAAGAGGACTAACACTCTAACTTTCTACGATTTGAACCTATCCTGTGAGTTCAGTTATAGATTTCGATGTTTCACTTCAGGTTTACTGTATACCTTGCACCTTCTAATTGACGATGAAATACAGAAATTGCATCCGATATTAATACAAAAGGCAGAATGCCGACTTAAGTACAAGAGGACTGACACTCCCACTTTCTATGATTTGAACCTCTCCTGTGAGTCCAGTTTTAGGTTCCGATGCGTCACTTCAGGTTTACTGTATGCCTTCCACCTTCTTATTGACGATGAAACACAGAAATTGCATCGGAATTAAATTCTAAAGGCACAATGCCTATTTAAGTACAAGAGGACTGACACTCTAACTATCTATGGTTTTGTACCTCTCCTGTGAGTCCAGTTTTAGATTCCGATGCTTCACTTCAGGTTTACTGTATCCCTTGGACCTTCTTATTGACGATGAAACATAGAGTTTGCATCCGAATTTAATACAAAAGGCACAATACCGACTTAAGTGCAAGAGGACTGATACTCTAAATTTCTATGATTAGAACCTCTCCTGTGAGTCCAGTTTTATATTCCGTTGCTTCACTTCTGGTTTACTGTATACCTTCCACCTTCTTATTGACGATGAAACACAGAAATTGCATCGGAATTAAATTCTAAAGGCACAATGCCTATTTAAGTACAAGAGGACTGACACTCTAACTATCTATGGTTTTTTACCTCTCCTGTGAGTCTAGTTTTAGATTCCGATGCTTCACTTCAGGTTTACTGTATCCCTTGGACCTTCTTATTGACGATGAAGCACAGAAATTGCATCCGTATTTAATACAAAAGGCACAATGCCGACTTAAGTAAAAGAGGACTGACACTCTCTCTTTCTATGATTTGAACTTCCCCTGTGAATCCAGTTTTAGATTCCGATGCTTCACTTCCGGTTTACTGTATACCATGCACCTTCTAATCGACGATGAAACACAGAAATTGCATCGGAATTTAATACAAAAGGCACAATGCCGACTTAAGTAAAAGAAGACTGACACTCTCACTTTCTATGATTTGAACCTCTTTTGTGAGTCCAGTTTTAGATTCCGATGCTTTATTTCAGGTTTACTGTATCCCTTGGACCTTCTTATTGACGATGACACACAGAAAATGGATCCGAATTTAATACAAAAGGTTCAATGACGACTTAAATACATGAGGACTGACACCCTTACTTTCTATAATTTGAACCTCTCCTGTGAGTCCAGTTTTAGATTCCGATGCTTCACTTCAGGTTTACTGTATCCCTTGGACCTTCCAATTGACGAAGAAACACAGAAATTGCAACCGAATTTAATATAAAAGGCACAATGCCGACTTAAGTAAAAGAGGACTGACACTCTCACTTTCTATGATTTGAACTTCTCCTGTGAGTTCAGTTTTAGATTCCGATGCTTCACTTCAGGTTTACTGTATCCCTTGGACCTTCCAATTGACGAAGAAACACAGAAATTGCATCTGAATTTAATACAAAAGGCACAATGCCGACTTAAGTAAAAAGAGGACTGACACTCTAACTTTCTATGATTTGAACCTCTCCTGTGAATCCAGTTTTGAATTCCGATGCTTCATTTCAGGTTTACTGTATCCCTTGGACCCTCTTATTGGCAATGAACACAGAAATTGCATCCGAATTTAATACAAAGGGCACAAAGACGACCTAAATACATGAGGGCTGATACTCTCACTTTCTATGATTTGAACCTCTCCTGTGAGTCCAGTTTTAGATTCCGATGCTTCACTTCAGGTTTACTGTATCCCTTGGACCCTCTTATTGACGATGAAATACAGAAATTGCATCGGAATTTAATACAAAAGGCACAATGCCGACTTAAGTACAAGAGGACTAACACTCTCACTTTCTATGATTTGAACTTCTCCTGTCAGTCCTGTTTTAGATTCCGATCCTTTAGTTCAGGTTTACTGTATCCCTTGGACCTTCTTATTGACGATGAAATACAGAAATTGCATCCGAATTTAATACAAAAGGCACAATGCCGACTTAAGTAAAAGAGGTCTGACACTCTCTCTTTTTATGAAATGAACCTCTCCTGTGAGTCCAGTTTTAGAATCCGATGCTTCACTTCAGATTTACTGTATACCTTGCACGTTCTTATTGACGATGAAACACAGAAATTGCATCGGAATTAAATTCAAAATGCACAATGCCGACTTTAGTACACGAGGACTGACACTCTAACTCTCTATGGTTTGGACCCCTCCTGTGAGTCCAGTTTTCGATTCCGATGCTTCACTTCAGGTTTACTGTATACCTTGCTCCTTCTTATTGACGATGAAAAACAGAAATTCCATCCGAAATTAATACAAAAGGCACAATGCCGACTGAAGTAAAAGAGGACTGTCACTCTCTCTTTCTATAATTTGAACCTCTCCTGTGAGTCCAGTTTTGGATTCCGATGATCCACTTCAGGTTTACTGTATCCCTTGGACCTTCTTATTGACAATGAAACACAGAAATTGCACCCGAATTTAATACAAAGGACACAATGCCGACTCAAGTAAAAGTGGACTGTCACTCTCCCTTTCTATGATTTGAACCTCTCCTGTGAGTCCAGTTTTAGATTCCGATGCTTAACTTCAGGTTTACTGTATACCTTGCACCTTCTTATTGACGATGAAACACAGAAATTGCATCAGAATTTAATACAAAAGGCACAATGCCGACTTAAGTACAAGAGGACTGACACTCTCACTTTCTATGATTTGAACATCTCCTGTGATTTCAGTTTCAGTTTCCGATGCTTCACTTCAGGTTTACTGTATACCTTGCACCTTCTTATTGACGATGAAACACAGAAATTGCATCGGAATTAAATTCAAAAGGCACAATGAAGACATAAGTACAAGAGGACTGACACTCTAACTTCCTATGTTTTGAACCTCTCCTGTGAGTCCAGTTTTAGATTCCGATGCTTCACTTCAGGTTTACTGTTTCCCTTGGCCCTTCTTATTGACGATGAAATACAGAAATTGTATCCGAATTTAATACAAAAGGCAAAATGCCGACGTAAGTACAAGAGGACTGACACATAACTTTCTATGATTTGAACCTGTCCTGTGAGTCTAGTTTTGGTTTCCGATGCTTCACGTCAGGTTTACTGTATACCTTGCACCTTCTTATTGACGATGAAACACAGAAATTGCATCGGAATTAAATTCAAAAGGCACAATGCCGACTTAAGTACAAGAGGACTAACACTCTAACTTTCTACGATTTGAACATATCCTGTGAGTTCAGTTATAGATTTCGATGCTTCACTTCAGGTTTACTTTATACCTTGCACCTTCTAATTGACGATGAAATACAGAAATTGCATCCGATATTAATACAAAAGGCACAATGCCGACTTAAGTACAAGAGGACTGACACTCCCACTTTCTATGATTTGAACCTCTCCTGTGAGTCCAGTTTTAGATTCCGATGCGTCACTTCAGGTTTACTGTATACCTTCCACCTTCTTATTGACGATGAAACACAGAAATTGCATCGGAATTTAATACAAAAGGCACAATGCCGACTTAAGTAAAAGAAGACTGACACTCTCACTTTCTATGATTTGAACCTCTCCTGTTAGTCCAGTTTTATATTCCGATGCTTCACTTCTGGTTTACTGTATACCTTCCACCTACTTATTGACGATGAAACACAGAAATTGCATCGGAATTAAATTCTAAAGGCACAATGCCTATTTAAGTACAAGAGGACTGACACTCTAACTATCTATGGGTTTTTTACCTCTCCTGTGAGTCTAGTTTTAGATTCCGATGCTTCACTTCAGGTTTACTGTATCCCTTGGACCTTCTTATTGACGATGAAGCACAGAAATTGCATCCGTATTTAATACAAAAGGCACAAAGCCGACTTAAGTAAAAGAGGACTGACACTCTCTCTTTCTATGATTTGAACTTCCCCTGTGAATCCAGTTTTAGATTCCGATGCTTCACTTCCGGTTTACTGTATACCATGCACCTTCTAATTGACGATGAAACACAGAAATTGCATCGGAATTTAATACAAAAGGCACAATGCCGACTTAAGTAAAAGAAGACTGACACTCTCACTTTCTATGATTTGAACCTCTCCTGTGAGTCCAGTTTTAGATTCCGATGCTTTATTTCAGGTTTACTGTATCCCTTGGACCTTCTTATTGACGATGACACACAGAAATTGCATCCGAATTTAATACAAAAGGTTCAATGACGACTTAAATACATGAGGACTGATACTCTTACTTTCTATAATTTGCACCTCTCCTGTGATTCCAGTTTTAGATTCCGATGCTTCACTTCAGGTTTACTGTATCCCTTGGACCTTCCAATTGACGAAGAAACACAGATATTGCATCCGAATTTAATACAAAGGCACAATGCCGACTTAAGTAAAAGAGGACTGACACTCTCACTTTCTATGATTTGAACCTCTCCTGTGAGTTCAGTTTTAGATTCCGATGCTTCACTTCAGGTTTACTGTATACCTTGCACCTTCTTATTGACGATGAAACTCAGAAATTGCATCTGAATTTAATACAAAAGGCACAATGCCGACTTAATTACAAGAGGACTAACACTCTCAATTTCTATGATTTGAACCTCTCTTGTGAGTCCAGTTTTAGATTCCGATGCTTTACTTCAAAATTAGTACATCCCTTGACCCTTCTCATTGACGATGAAATACAGAAATTGCGTCCGAATTTACTACAAAAGGCACAATGCCGACTTAAGTAAAAGAGGTCTGACAGTCTCTCTTTCTATGATATGAACCTCTCCTGTGAGTCCAGTTTTAGATTCCGATGCTTCACTTCAGGTTTACTGTATACCTTGCACTTCTTATTGATAATGAAACACAGAAATTGCATCGGAATTAAATTCAAAAGGCACAATGCTGACTTAAGTACAAGAGGACTGACACTCTAACTCTCGGTGATTTGAACCTCACCTGTGAGTCCAGTTTTAGATTCCGATGCTTCACTTCAGGTTTACTGTATCCCTTGGACCTTCTTATTGACGATGAAACACAGAAATTGCATCCGAATTTAATACAAAAGGCACAATGCCGACTTAAGTACAAGAGGACTGACACTCTCACTCTCTATGATTTGAACCTCTCCTGTGAGTCCAGTTTTTGATTCCGATGCTTCACTTCAGGTTTACTGTATACCTTGCACTTTGTTATTGACGGTGGAACACAGAAATTGCATCCGAATTTAAAACAAAAGGCACAATGCTGACTTAAGTACAAGAGGACTGACACTCTCCCTTTCTATGATTTGAACCTCTACTGTGAGTCCAGTTTTAGATTCCGATTCTCCACTTGAGGTATACTGTATCCCTTGGACCTTCTTATTGACGATGAAACACAGAAATCGCATCCGAATTTAATACAAAAGGCACAATGCCGAATTAGGAAAAAGAGGACTGTCACTCTCTCTTTCTAGTATTTGAACCTCTCCTGTGAGTCCAGTTTTATACTCCGATGCTTCACTTCAGGTTTACTGTATACCTTGCACCTTCTTATTGACGATGAAACACAGAAATTGCATCCGAATTTAATACAAAAGGCACAATGCCGACTTAAGTACATGAGGACTGACACTCTCCCTTTCTATGATTTGAACCTCTACTGTGAGTCCAGTTTTAGATTCCGATGCTCCACTTCAGGTATACTGTATCCCTTGGACCTTCTTATTGACGATGAAACACAGAAATTGCATCCGAATTTAATTCAAAAGGCACAATGCCGACTTAAGTAAAAGAGGACTGCCACTCTCTCTTTCTATGATTTGAACCTCTCCTGTGAGTCCAGTTTTAGATTCCGATGCTTCACTTCAGGTTTACTGTATACCTTGCACCTTCTTATTGACGATGAAACACAGAAATTCCATCCGAATTTAATACAAAATTCACAATGCCGACTTTAGTACAAGAGGACTGACACTCTAACTCTCTATGATTTGAACCTCTCCTGTGATTCCAGTTTTATATTCCGATGCTTCACTTCAGGTTTACTGTATACCGTGCACCGTCTTATTGACGATGAAACACAAACCTTGCATCGGAATTAAATTCAAAAGGTACAATGAAGACTTAAGTACAAGAGGACTGACACTCTAACTTTCTACCGAGCGAGGTGGCGCAGTGGTTAGACACTGGACTCGCATTCCGGAGGACGACGGTTCAATCCCTCGTCCGGCCATCCTGATTTAGGTTTTCCGTGATTTCCCTAAATCGCTCCAGGCAAATGCCAGGATGGTTCCTTTCAAAGGGCACGGCCGACTTCCTTCCCCGTGCTTCCCTAATCCGATGAGACCGATGACCACGCTGTCTGGTCTCCTTCCCCAAAAACAACAACAACAACATCTAACTTTCTATGATTTGAACCTCTCCTGTGAGTCCAGTTTTAGATTACGATGCTTCACTTCAGGTTTACTGTATCCCTTGGACCTTCTTTTTGACGATGAAATACAGAAATTGCATCCGCATTTAATACAAAAGGCACAATGCCGACTTAAGTATAAGAGGACTGACACACTAACTCTGTTTGATTTGAACCTCTCCTGTGAGTCCAGTTTTAGATTCCGATGCTTCACTTCAGGTTTACTGTATACCTTGCACTTTCTTATTGACGATGAAACACAGAAATTGCATCGGAATTAAATTCAAAAGGCACAATGCCAACTCAAGTATAAGAGGACTGACACTCTAACTTTCTATGATTTGAACCTCTCCTGTGAGTCCAGTTTTAGATTTCGATGCTTCACTTCAGGTTTACTGTATTCCTAGGACCTTCTTATTGACGATGAAATACAGAAATTGCTTCCGAATTTAATACAAAAGGCACAATGCCGACCTAGGTACAAGAGGACTGACACTCCCACTTTCTATGATTTGAACCTCTCCTGTGAGTTCAGTTTTAGATTCCGATGCTCCACTTCAGGTATACTGTATCCCTTGGACCTTCTTATTGACGATGAAACACAGAAATTGCATCCGAATTTAATTCAAAAGGCACAATGCCGACTTAAGTAAAAGAGGACTGCCACTCTCTCTTTCTATGATTTGAACCTCTCCTGTGAGTCCAGTTTTAGATTCCGATGCTTCACTTCAGGTTTACTGTATACCTTGCACCTTCTTATTGACGATGAAACACCGAAATTCCATCCGAATTTAATACAAAATTCACAATGCCGACTTTAGTACAAGAGGACTGACACTCTAACTCTCTATGATTTGAACCTCTCCTGTGATTCCAGTTTTATATTCCGATGCTTCACTTCAGGTTTACTGTATACCGTGCACCGTCTTATTGACGATGAAACACAAGCCATGCATCGGAATTAAATTCAAAAGGTACAATGAAGACTTAAGTACAAGAGGACTGACACTCTAACTTTCTACCGAGCGAGGTGGCGCAGTGGTTAGACACTGGACTCGCATTCGGGAGGACGACGGTTCAATCCCGCGTCAGGCCATCCTGATTTAGGTTTTCCGTGATTTCCCTAAATCGCTCCAGGCAAATGCCAGGATGGTTCCTTTCAAAGGGCACGGCCGACTTCCTTCCCCGTGCTTCCCTAATCCGATGAGACCGATGACCACGCTGTCTGGTCTCCTTCCCCAAAAACAACAACAACAACATCTAACTTTCTATGATTTGAACCTCTCCTGTGAGTCCAGTTTTAGATTCCGATGCTTTATTTCAGGTTTACTGTATCCCTTGGACCTTCTTATTGACGATGACACACAGAAATTGCATCCGAATTTAATACAAAAGGTTCAATGACGACTTAAATACATGAGGACTGATACTCTTACTTTCTATAATTTGCACCTCTCCTGTGAGTCCAGTTTTAGATTCCGATGCTTCACTTCAGGTTTACTGTATCCCTTGGACCTTCCAATTGACGAAGAAACACAGAAATTGCATCCGAATTTAATACAAAAGGCACAATGCCGACTTAAGTAAAAGAGGACTGACACTCTCACTTTCTATGATTTGAACCTCTCCTGTGAGTTCAGTTTTAGATTCCGATGCTTTACTTCAGGTTTACTGTATACCTTGCACCTTCTTATTGACGATGAAACTCAGAAATTGCATCTGAATTTAATACAAAAGGCACAATGCCGACTTAATTACAAGAGGACTAACACTCTCAATTTCTATGATTTGAACCTCTCTTGTGAGTCCAGTTTTAGATTCCGATGCTTTACTTCAAAATTAGTACATCCCTTGAACCTTCTCATTGACGATGAAATACAGAAATTGCATCCGAATTTAATACAAAAGGCACAATGCCGACTTAAGTAAAAGAGGTCTGACAGTCTCTCTTTCTATGATATGAACCTCTCCTGTGAGTCCAGTTTTAGATTCCGATGCTTCACTTCAGGTTTACTGTATACCTTGCACTTCTTATTGACGATGAAACACAGAAATTGCATCGGAATTAAATTCAAAAGGCACAATGCTGACTTAAGTACAAGAGGACTGACACTCTAACTCTCGGTGATTTGAACCTCACCTGTGAGTCCAGTTTTAGATTCCGATGCTTCACTTCAGGTTTACTGTATCCCTTGGACCTTCTTATTGACGATGAAACACAGAAATTGCATCCGAATTTAATACAAAAGGCACAATGCCGACTTAAGTACAAGAATACTGACACTCTCACTTTCTATGATTTGAACCTCTCCTGTGAGTCCAGTTTTTGATTCCGATGCTTCACTTCAGGTTTACTGTATACCTTGCACTTTGTTATTGACGGTGGAACACAGAAATTGCATCCGAATTTAAAACAAAAGGCACAATGCTGACTTAAGTACAAGAGGACTGACACTCTCCCTTTCTATGATTTGAACCTCTACTGTGAGTCCAGTTTTAGATTCCGATTCTCCACTTGAGGTATACTGTATCCCTTGGACCTTCTTATTGACGATGAAACACAGAAATCGCATCCGAATTTAATACAAAAGGCACAATGCCGAATTAGGAAAAAGAGGACTGTCACTCTCTCTTTCTAGTATTTGAACCTCTCCTGTGAGTCCAGTTTTATACTCCGATGCTTCACTTCAGGTTTACTGTATACCTTGCACCTTCTTATTGACGATGAAACACAGAAATTGCATCCGAATTTAATACAAAAGGCACAATGCCGACTTAAGTACATGAGGACTGACACTCTCCCTTTCTATGATTTGAACCTCTACTGTGAGTCCAGTTTTAGATTCCGATGCTCCACTTCAGGTATACTGTATCCCTTGGAACTTCTTATTGACGATGAAACACAGAAATTGCATCCGAATTTAATTCAAAAGGCACATTGCCGACTTAAGTAAAAGAGGACTGCCACTCTCTCTTTCTATGATTTGAACTTCTCCTGTGAGTCCAGTTTTAGATTCCGATGCTTCACTTCAGGTTTACTGTATACCTTGCACCTTCTTATTGACGATGAAACACAGAAATTCCATCCGAATTTAATACAAAATTCACAATGCCGACTTTAGTACAAGAGGACTGACACTCTAACTCTCTATGATTTGAACCTCTCCTGTGATTCCAGTTTTATATTCCGATGCTTCACTTCAGGTTTACTGTATACCGTGCACCGTCTTATTGACGATGAAACACAAACCTTGCATCGGAATTAAATTCAAAAGGTGCAATGAAGACTTAAGTACAAGAGGACTGACACTCTAACTTTCTACCGAGCGAGGTGGCGCAGTGGTTAGACACTGGACTCGCATTCCGGAGGACGACGGTTCAATCCCTCGTCCGGCCATCCTGATTTAGGTTTTCCGTGATTTCCCTAAATCGCTCCAGGCAAATGCCAGGATGGTTCCTTTCAAAGGGCACGGCCGACTTCCTTCCCCGTGCTTCCCTAATCCGATGAGACCGATGACCACGCTGTCTGGTCTCCTTCCCCAAAAACAACAACAACAACATCTAACTTTCTATGATTTGAACCTCTCCTGTGAGTCCAGTTTTAGATTACGATGCTTCACTTCAGGTTTACTGTATCCCTTGGACCTTCTTTTTGACGATGAAATACAGAAATTGCATCCGCATTTAATACAAAAGGCACAATGCCGACTTAAGTATAAGAGGACTGACACACTAACTCTCTTTGATTTGAACCTCTCCTGTGAGTCCAGTTTTAGATTCCGATGCTTCACTTCAGGTTTACTGTATACCTTGCACTTTCTTATTGACGATGAAACACAGAAATTGCATCGGAATTAAATTCAAAAGGCACAATGCCAACTCAAGTATAAGAGGACTGACACTCTAACTTTCTATGATTTGAACCTCTCCTGTGAGTCCAGTTTTAGATTTCGATGCTTCACTTCAGGTTTACTGTATTCCTAGGACCTTCTTATTGACGATGAAATACAGAAATTGCTTCCGAATTTAATACAAAAGGCACAATGCCGACCTAGGTACAAGAGGACTGACACTCCCACTTTCTATGATTTGAACCTCTCCTGTGAGTTCAGTTTTAGATTCCGATGCTCCACTTCAGGTATACTGTATCCCTTGGACCTTCTTATTGACGATGAAACACAGAAATTGCATCCGAATTTAATTCAAAAGGCACAATGCCGACTTAAGTAAAAGAGGACTGCCACTCTCTCTTTCTATGATTTGAACCTCTCCTGTGAGTCCAGTTTTAGATTCCGATGCTTCACTTCAGGTTTACTGTATACCTTGCACCTTCTTATTGACGATGAAACACCGAAATTCCATCCGAATTTAATACAAAATTCACAATGCCGACTTTAGTACAAGAGGATTGACACTCTAACTCTCTATGATTTGAACCTCTCCTGTGATTCCAGTTTTATATTCCGATGCTTCACTTCAGGTTTACTGTATACCGTGCACCGTCTTATTGACGATGAAACACAAACCATGCATCGGAATTAAATTCAAAAGGTACAATGAAGACTTAAGTACAAGAGGACTGACACTCTAACTTTCTACCGAGCGAGGTGGCGCAGTGGTTAGACACTGGACTCGCATTCGGGAGGACGACGGTTCAATCCCGCGTCTGGCCATCCTGATTTAGGTTTTCCGTGATTTCCCTAAATCGCTCCAGGCAAATGCCAGGATGGTTCCTTTCAAAGGGCATGGCCGACTTCCTTCCCCGTGCTTCCCTAATCCGATGAGACCGATGACCACGCTGTCTGGTCTCCTTCCCCAAAAACAACAACAACAACATCTAACTTTCTATGATTTGAACCTCTCCTGTGAGTCCAGTTTTAGATTACGATGCTTCACTTCAGGTTTACTGTATCCCTTGGACCTTCTTTTTGACGATGAAATACAGAAATTGCATCTGAATTTAATACAAAAGGCACAATGCCGACTTAATTACAAGAGGACTAATACTCTCAATTTCTATGATTTGAACCTCTCTTGTGAGTCCAGTTCTAGATTCCGATGCTTTACTTCAAAATTACTACATCCCTTGAACATTCTCATTGACGATGAAATACAGAAATTGCATCCGAATTTAATACAAAAGGCACAATGCCGACTTAAGTAAAAGAGGTCTGACAGTCTCTCTTTCTATGATATGAACCTCTCCTGTGAGTCCAGTTTTAGATTCCGATGCTTCACTTCAGGTTTACTGTATACCTTGCACTTCTTATTGACGATGAAACACAGAAATTGCATCGGAATTAAATTCAAAAGGCACAATGCTGACTTAAGTACAAGAGGACTGACACTCTAACTCTCTATGATTTGAACCTCACCTGTGAGTCCAGTTTTAGATTCCGATGCTTCACTTCAGGTTTACTGTATCCCTTGGACCTTCTTATTGACGATGAAACACAGAAATTGCATCCGAATTTAATACAAAAGGCACAATGCCGACTTAAGTACAAGAGGACTGACACTCTCACTTTCTATGATTTGAACCTCTCCTGTGAGTCCGGTTTTTGATTCCGATGCTTCACTTCAGGTTTACTGTATACCTTGCACTTTCTTATTGACGGTGGAACACAGAAATTGCATCAGAATTTAAAACAAAAGGCACAATGCTGACTTAAGTACAAGAGGACTGACACTCTCCCTTTCTATGATTTGAACCTCTACTGTGAGTCCAGTTTTAGATTCCGATTCTCCACTTGAGGTATACTGTATCCCTTGGACCTTCTTATTGACGATGAAACACAGAAATCGCATCCGAATTTAATACAGAAGGCACAATGCCGAATTAGGAAAAAGAGGACTGTCACTCTCTCTTTCTAGTATTTGAACCTCTCTTGTGAGTCCAGTTTTATATTCCGATGCTTCACTTCAGGTTTACTGTATACCTTGCACCTTCTTATTGACGATGAAACACAGAAATTGCATCCGAATTTAATACAAAAGGCACAATGCCGACTTAAGTACATGAGGACTGACACTCTCCCTTTCTATGATTTGAACCTCTACTGTGAGTCCAGTTTTAGATTCCGATGCTCCACTTCAGGTATACTGTATCCCTTGGACTTTCTTATTGACGATGAAACACAGAAATTGCATCCGAATTTAATTCAAAAGGCACAATGCCGACTTAAGTAAAAGAGGACTGCCACTCTCTCTTTCTATGATTTGAACCTCTCCTGTGAGTCCAGTTTTAGATTCCGATGCTTCACTTCAGGTTTACTGTATACCTTGCACCTTCTTACTGACGATGAAACACAGAAATTCCATCCGAATTTAACACAAAATTCACAATGCCGACTTTAGTACAAGAGGACTGACACTCTAACTCTCTATGATTTGAACCTCTCCTGTGATTCCAGTTTTATATTCCGATGATTCACTTCAGGTTTACTGTATACCGTGCACCGTCTTATTGACGATGAAACACAAACCTTGCATCGGAATTAAATTCAAAAGGTACAATGAAGACTTAAGTACAAGAGGACTGACACTCTAACTTTCTACCGAGCGAGGTGGTGCAGTGGTTAGACACTGGACTCGCATTCCGGAGGACGACGGTTCAATCCCTCGTCCGGCCATCCTGATTTAGGTTTTCCGTGATTTCCCTAAATCGCTCCAGGCAAATGCCAGGATGGTTCCTTTCAAAGGGCACGGCCGACTTCCTTCCCCGTGCTTCCCTAATCCGATGAGACCGATGACCACGCTGTCTGGTCTCCTTCCCCAAAAATAACAACAACAACATCTAACTTTCTATGATTTGAACCTCTCCTGTGAGTCCAGTTTTAGATTACGATGCTTCACTTCAGGTTTACTGTATCCCTTGGACCTTCTTTTTGACGATGAAATACAGAAATTGCATCCACATTTAATACAAAAGGCACAATGCCGACTTAAGTATAAGAGGACTGACACACTAACTCTCTTTGATTTGAACCTCTCCTGTGAGTCCAGTTTTAGATTCCGATGCTTCACTTCAGGTTTACTGTATACCTTGCACTTTCTTATTGACGATGAAACACAGAAATTGCATCGGAATTAAATTCAAAAGGCACAATGCCAACTCAAGTATAAGAGGACTGACACTCTAACTTTCTATGATTTGAACCTCTCCTGTGAGTCCAGTTTTAGATTTCGATGCTTCACTTCAGGTTTACTGTATTCCTAGGACCTTCTTATTGACGATGAAATACAGAAATTGCTTCCGAATTTAATACAAAAGGCACAATGCCGACCTAGGTACAAGAGGACTGACACTCCCACTTTCTATGATATGAACCTCTCTTGTGAGTTCAGTTTTAGATTCCGATGCTTCACTTCAGGTTTACTGTATCCCTTGGACCTTCTTATTGACGATGAAACACAGAAATTGCATCCGAATTTAACACAAAAGGCACAATGCCGACTTAAGTAAAAGAGGACTGACACACTCTCTTTCTATGATTTGAACCTCTCCTGTCAGTCCAGTTTTAGATTCCGATGCTTCACTTACGGTTTACTGTATACCTTGCACCTTCTTATTGACGATGAAACACAGAAATTGCTTCGGAATTTAATACAAAAGGCACAATGCCGACTTAAGTAAAAAGAGGACTGACACTCTCACTTTCTATGATTTGAACCTCTCCTGTGAGTCCAGTTTTACATTCCAATGCTTCACTTCAGGTTTACTGTATCCCTTGGACCTTCTTATTGACGATGAAACACAGAGTTTGCATGGAAATTTGATTCAAAAGGCACAATGCCGACTTAAGTACAAGAGGACTGACACTCTAAATTTCTATGATTAGAACCTCTCCTGTGAGTCCAGTTTTAGATTCCGATGCTTCACTTCTGGTTTACTGTATCCCTTGGACCTTCTTAATAACGATGAAACACAGAAATTGCATCCGAATTTAATAAAAAATGCACAATGCCGACTTAAGTAAAAGAGGACTGCCACTCTCACTTTCTGTGATTTGAACCTCTCCTGTGAGTCCAGTTTTAGATTCCGATGCTTCACTTCAGGTTCACTGTATACCTTGCACCTTCTTATTGACGATGGAGCACAGAAATTGCATCGGAATTAAATTCAAAAGGCACAATGCTAACTTAAGTACAAGGGGACTGACACTCTAACTTTCTATGATTTGAACCTCTCCTGTGAGTCCAGTTTTTGATTCCGATGCTTCATTTCAGGTTTACTGAATCCCTTGGACCATCTTATTGACGATGACACACAGAAATTGCATCCGAATTTAATACAAAAGGCACAATGACGACTTAAATACATGAGGACTGACACTCTCACATTCTATGATTTGAACCTCTCCTGTGAGTCCAGTTTTAGATTCCGATGCTTCACGTCAGGTTTACTGTATCCCTTGGACTTTCTTATTGACGATGAAACACAGAAATTGCATCCAAATTTAATACAAAAGGCACAATGCCGACATATGTAAAAGAGGACTGACACTCTCACTTTCTATGATTTGAACCTCTCCGGTGAGTCCAGTTTTTGATTCCGATGCTTGACTTCAGGTTTACTGTATACCTTGCACCTTATTATTATTGATGAAACTCAGAAATTGCATCGGAATTTACTACAAAAGGCACAATGCCGACTTAAGTACTAGAGGAGTAACTATCTCACTTTCTATGATTTGAACTTCTCCTGTGAGTCCAGTTTTAGATTGCGATGCTTTACTTCAGGTTTACTACATCCCTTCGACCTTCTTATTGACGATGAAATACAGAAATTGCATCCGAATTAAATACAAAAGGCACAATGCCGACTTAAGTAAAAGAGGTCTGACAGTCTCTCTTTCTATGATATGAACCTCTCCTGTGAGTCCAGTTTAAGATTCCGATGCTTCACTTCAGGTTTACTGTATACATTGCACCTTCTTATTGACGATGAAACACAGAAATTGCATCGGAACTAAATTCAAAAGGCACAATGCCGACTTCAGTACAAGAGGACTGACACTCTCACTTTCTATGATTTGCACCTTTCCTGTGAGTCCAGTTTTAGATTCCGATGCTTCACTTCAGGTTTACTGTATACCTTGTACCTTCGTATTGATGGTGGAACACAGAAATTGCATCCGAATTTAATACAAAAGGCACAATGCTTACTTAAGTACAAGAGGACTGACACTCAGCTTTTCTATGATTTGAACCTGTCCTGTGAGTCCAGTTTTAGATTCCGATGCTCCACTTCAGGTATACTGTATCCCTTGGACCTTCTTATTGACGATGAAACACAGAAATTGCATCCGAATTTAATACAAAAGGCACAATGACGATTTAACTAAAAGAGGACTGTCACTCTCTCTTTCTATGATTTGAACCTCTCCTGTGAGTCCAGTTTTAGATTCCGATGCTTCACTTCAGGTTTACTGTATACCTTGCGCCTCCTTATTGACGATGAAACACAGAAATTGCATCCGAATTTAATACAAAAGGCACAATGCCGACTTAAGTACAAGAGGACTGACACTCTAATTTTCTATGATTTGAACCTCTCCTGTGATTCTAGTTTTAGATTCCGATGCTTCACTTCAGGTTTACTGTATACCTTGGACCTTCTTATTGACGATGAAACACAGAAATTGCATCCGAATTTAATACAAAAGGCACAATGTCGACATAAGTACAAGAGGACTGACACTCTCACTTTCTATGATTTGAACCTCTCCTGTGATTCCAGTTTTTTATTCCGATGCTTCACTTCAGGTTTACTGTATACCTTGGACCTTCTTATTGACGATGAAACACAGAAATTGCATCCGAATTTAATACAAAATGCACAGTGCCGACTTAAGTAAAAGAGGACTGTCACTCTCTCTTTCTATGATTTGAACCTCTCCTGTGACTCCAGTTTTAGACTCTGATGCTTCACTACAGGTTTTGCTGTATACCTTGCACCTTCTTATTGACGATGAAACACAGAAATTGCATCCGAATTTAATGCAAAAGGCACAATGCCGACATAAGTACAAGAGGACTGACACTCTAACTCTCTACGATTTGAACCTCTCCTGTGAGTCCAGTTTTAGATTCCGATGCTTCACTTCTGGTTTACTGTATACCTTGCAGCTTCTTATTGACGAAGAAACACAGAAATTGCATCGGAATTAAATTTAAAAGACACAATGCCGACTTAAGTATAAGAGGACTGACACTCTATCTATGATTTGAACCTCTCCTATGAGTCCAGTTTTAGATTCCGATGCTTCACTTCAGGTTTACTGTATCCCTTGGACCTTCTTATTGACGATGAAACACAGAAATTGCATCCGAATTTAATACAAAAGCACAATAACGACTTAAGTAAAAGAGGACTGTCACTCTCTCTTTCTATGATTTGAACCTCTCCTGTGGGTCCAGTTTTAGATTCTGATGATTCACTTCAGGTTTACTGTATACCTTGTACCTTCTTATTGGCGATCAAACACAGATATTGCATCCGAATTTAATACAAAAGGCACAATGTCGACTTAAGTACAAGAGGACTGACACTCTCATTTTCTATGATTTGAACCTCTCCTGCGATTCCAGTTTTAGATTCCGATGCTTCACTTCAGGTTTACTGTATCCCTTGCACCTTCTTATTGACGACGGAACACAGAAATTTCATCGAAATTTAATACAAAAGGCACAATGCCGACTTAAGTACAAGAGGACTGACACTCTCACTTTCTATGATTTGAACCTCTCCTGTGATTCCAGTTTTAGATTCCGATGCTTCACTTCAGGTTTACTGTACACCTTGCACCTTCTTATTGACGATGAATCACAGAAATTGCATCCGAATTTAATACAAAAGGCACAATCGCGACTTAAGTACAAGAGGAATGACACTCTCACTTTCTATGATTTGAACCTCTCCTGTGAGTCCAGTTTTAGATTCCGATGCTTCACTTCGGGTTTACTGTATACCTTGTACCTTCGTATTGACGGTGGAACACAGAAATTACATCCGAATTTAATACAAAAGGCACAATGCTTACTTAAGTACAAGAGGACTGACACTCGCCTTTTCTATGATTTGAACCTGTCCTGTGAGTCCAGTTTTAGATTCCGATGCTCCACTTCAGGTATACTGTATCCCTTGGACCTTCTTATTGACGATGAAACACAGAAATTGCATCCGAATTTAATACAAAATTCACAATGACGATTTAACTAAAAGAGGACTGTCACTCTCTCTTTCTATGATTTGAACCTCTCCTGTGAGCCCAGTTTTAGATTCCGATGCTTCACTTCAGGTTTACTGTATACCTTGCGCCTTCTTATTGACGATGAAACACAGAAATTGCATCCGAATTTAATACAAAAGGCACAATGCCGACTTAAGTACAAGAGGACTGACACTCTAATTTTCTATGATTTGAACCTCTCCTGTGACCCCAGTTTTAGACTCTGATGCTTCACTTCAGGTTTACTGTATACCTTGCACCTTCTTATTGACGATGAAACTCAGAAATTGCATCCGAATTTAATACAAAAGGCACAATAACGACTTAAGTAAAAGAGGACTGTCACTCTCTCTTTCTATGATTTGAACCTCTCCTGTGAGTCCAGTTTTAGATTCTGATCATTCACTTCAGATTTACTGTATACCTTGTACCTTCTTATTGACGATCAAACACAGATATTGCATCCGAATTTAATACAAAAGGCACAATGTCGACTTAAGTACAAGAGGACTGACACTCTCATTTTCTATGATTTGAACCTCTCCTGCGATTCCAGTTTTAGATTCCGATGCTTCACTTCAGGTTTACTGTATCCCTTGCACCCTCTTATTGACGACGAAACACAGAAATTTCATCGAAATTTAATACAAAAGGCACAATGCCGACTTAAGTACAAGAGGACTGACACTCTCACTTTCTATGATTTGAACCACTCCTGTGATTCCAGTTTTAGATTCCGATGCTTCACTTCAGGTTTACTGTACACCTTGCACCTTCTTATTGACGATGAAACACAGAAATTGCATCCGAATTTAATACAAAAGGCACAATGGCGACTTAAGTACAAGAGGACTGACACTCTCCCTTTCTATGATTTAAACCTCACCTGTGAGTCCAGTTTTAGATTCCGATGCTTCACTTCAGGTTTACTGTATCCCTTGGACCTTCTCATTAAAGTTGAAACACAGAAATTTCATCGGAATTTAATACAAAAGGAACAATGCCGACTTAAGTAAATGAGGATTGTCACTCTCTCTTTCTATGATTTGACCCTCTCCTGTGAGTGCAGTTTTAGATTCCGAAGCTTCACTTCAGGCTTACTGTATACCTTGCACCTTCTTATTGACGATGAAACACAGACATTGCATCCAAATTTAATACAAAAGGCACAATGCCGACTTAAGTACAAGAGGGCTGACACTCACACTTTCTATGATTTGAACCTCTCCTGTGAGTCCAGTTTTAGATTCCGATGCTTCACTTCAGGTTTACTGTATACCTTGCACCTTCTTATTGACGATGAAACACAGAAATTGCATCCGAATTTAATACAAAAAGCCCAATGCCGACTTAAGTACAAGAGGACTGACACTCTCCCTTTCAATGATTTGAACCACCCCTGTGAGTCCAGTTTTAGATTCCGATGCTTCACTTCAGGTTTACTGTATACCTTGCACCATCTTATTGACGAGGAAACACAGAAATTGCATCCGAATTTAATGCAAAAGGCACAATGCCGACATAAGTACAAGACGACTGACACTCTCCCTTTCTATGATTTGAACCTCTCCGGTGAGTCCAGTTTTAGATTCCGATGCTGCACTTCAGGATTACTGTATACCTTGCAGCTTCTCATTGACGATGAAACACAGAAATTGCATCCGAATTTAATACAAAAGGCACAATGCCGACTTAAGTACAAGAGGACTGACACTCTAACTTTCTATGATTTGAACCTCTCCTGTGAGTCCAGTTTTAGAGTCCGAAGCTTCACTTCAGGTTTACTGTATACCTTGCACCGTCTTATTGACGATGAAACACAGAAATTTCATCGCAATTTAATACAAAAGGCACAAAGCCGTCTTAAGTAAAAGAGGACTGGCACTCTCTCTTTCTATGATTTGAACCTCTCCTGTGAGTCCAGTTTTAGATTCCGAAGCTTCACTTCAGGTTTACTGTATACCTTGCACCCTCTTATTGACGATGAAACACAGAAATTGCATCCGAATTTAATACAAAAGGCACAATGCCGACTTAAGTAAAAGAGGTCTGACAGTCTCTCTTTCTATGATATGAACCTCTCCTGTGAGTCCAGTTTTAGATTCCAATGCTTCACTTCAGGTTTACTGTATACAATTCACCTTCTTATTGACGATGAAACACAGAAATTGCATCGGAATTAAATTCAAAAGGCACAATGCCGACATATGTGCAAGAGGACTGACACTCTAACTCTCTATGATTTGAACCTCTTCTGTGAGTTCAGTTTTAGATTCCGATGCTTCACTTCTGGTTTACTGTATACCTTGCAGCTTCTTATTGACAATGAAACACAGAAATTGCATAGGAATTAAATTCAAAAGACACAATGCCGACTTAAGTGCAAGAGGACTGACACTCTATCTATGATTTGAACCTCTCCTATGAGTCCAGTTTTAGATTTCGATGCTTCACTTCAGGTTTACTGTACCCCTTGGACCTTCTTATTGACGATGAAACACAGAAATTGCATCCGAATTTAATACAAAAGGCACAATGCCGACTTAAGTACAAGAGGACAGACACTCTCACTTTCTATGATTTGAACCTCTCCTGTGAGTCCAGTTTTAGATTCCGATGCTTCACTTCAGGTTTACTGTATACCTTGTACCTTCGTATTGACGGTGGAACACAGAAATTGCATCCGAATTTAATACAAAAGGCACAATGCTTACTTAAATACAAGAGGACTGACACTCTCCTTTTCTATGATTTGAACCTGTCCTGTGAGTCCAGTTTTAGATTCCGATGCTCCACTTCAGGTATACTGTATCCCTTGGACCTACTTATTGACGATGAAACACAGAAATTGCATCCGAATTTAATACAAAAGGCACAATGACGATTTAACTAAAAGAGGACTGTCACTCTCTCTTTCTATGATTTGAACCTCTCCTGTGAGTCCAGTTTTAGATTCCGATGCTTCACTTCAGGTTTACTGTATACCTTGCGCCTTCTTATTGACGAAGAAACACAGAAATTGCATCCGAATTTAATACAAAAGGCACAATGCCGACTTAAGTACAAGAGGACTGACACTCTAATTTTCTATGATTTGAACCTCTCCTGTGAGTCCAGTTTTAGATTCCGATGCTTCACTTCAGGTTTACTGTATACATTGCACCTTCTTATTGACGATGAAACACAGAAATTGCATCGGAATTAAATTCAAAAGGCACAATGCCGACATATGTGCAAGAGGACTGACACTCTAACTCCCTATGATTTGAACCTCTTCTGTGAGTTCAGTTTTAGATTCCGATGCTTCACTTCTGGTTTACTGTATACCTTGCAGCTTCTTATTGACGATGAAACACAGAAATTGCATCGGAATTTAATTTAAAAGACACAATGCCGACTTAAGTATAAGAGGACTGACAATCTATCTATGATTTGAACCTCTCCTATGAGTCCAGTTTTACATTCCGATGCTTCACTTCAGGTTTACTGTATCCCTTGGACCTTCTTATTGACGATGAAACACAGAAATTGCATCCGTATATAATACAAAAGGCACAAAGAGGACTTAAGTACAAGAGGACTGACACTCTCACTTTCTATGATTTGCACCTTTCCTGTGAGTCCAGTTTTAGATTCCGATGCTTCACTTCAGGTTTACTGTATACCTTGTACCTTCGTATTGACGGTGGAACACAGAAATTGCATCCGAATTTAATACAAAAGGCACAATGCTTACTTAAGTACGAGAGGACTGACACTCTCCTTTTCTAAGATTTGAACCTGTCCTGTGAGTCCAGTTTTAGATTCCGATGCTCCACTTCAGGTATACTGTATCACTTGGACCTTCTTATTGACGATGAAACACAGAAATTGCATCCGAATTTAATACAAAAGGCACAATGACGATTTAACTAAACGAGGACTGTCACTCTCTCTTTCTATGATTTGAACCTCTCCTGTGAGCCCAGTTTTAGATTCCGATGCTTCACTTCAGGTTTACTGTATACCTTGCGCCTTCTTATTGACGATGAAACACAGAAATTGCATCCGAATTTAATACAAAAGGCACAATGCCGACTTAAGTACAAGAGGACTGACACTCTAATTTTCTATGATTTGAACCTCTCCTGTGATTCCAGTTTTAGATTCCGATGCTTCACTTCAGGTTTACTGTATACCTTGGACCTTCTTATTGGCGATGAAACACAGAAATTGCATCCGAATTTAATACAAAAGGCACAATGTCGACATAAGTACAAGAGGACTGACACTCTCACTTTCTATGATTTCAACCTCTCCTGTGATTCCAGTTTTTTATTCCGATGCTTCACTTCTGGTTTACTGTATACCTTGGACCTTCTTATTGACGATGAAACACAGAAATTGCATCCGAATTTAATACAAAATGCACAGTGCCGACTTAAGTAAAAGAGGACTGTCACTCTCTCTTTCTATGATTTGAACCTCTACTGTGACTCCAGTTTTAGACTCTGATGCTTCACTTCAGGTTTACTGTATACCTTGCACCTTCTTATTGACGATGAAACTCAGAAATTGCATACGAATTTACTACAAATGGCACAATAACGACTTAAGTAAAAGAGGACTGTCAAACTCTCTTTCTATGACTTGAACCTCTCCTGTGAGTCCAGTTTTAGATTCTGATGATTCACTTCAGGTTTACTGTATACCTTGTACCTTCTTATTGACGATCAAACACAGATATTGTATCCGAATTTAATACAAAAGGCACAACGTCGACTTAAGTACAAGAGGACTGACACTCCCATTTTCTATGATTTGAACCTCTCCTGCGATTCCAGTTTTAGATTCCGATGCTTCACTTCAGGTTTGCTGTATCCCTTGCACCTTCTTATTGACGATGAAACACAGAAATTGCATCCGAATTTAATACAAAAAGTACAATGGCGACTTAAGTACAAGAGGACTGACACTCTCCCTTTCTATGATTTAAACCTCACCTGTGAGTCCAGTTTTAGATTCCGATGCTTATCTTCAGGTTTACTGTATCCCTTGGACCTTCTCACTAAAGATGAAACACAGAAATTTCATCGGAATTTAATACAAAAGGAACAATGCCGTCTTAAGTAAGTGGGGATTGTCACTCTCTCTTTCTATGATTTGAACCTCTCCTGTGAGTCCAGGTTTAGATTCCGAATCTTCACTTCAGGTTTACTGTATACCTTGCACCTTCTTATTGACGATGAAACACAGACATTGCATCCAAATTTAATACAAAAGGCACAATGCCGACTTAAGTACAAGAGGACTGACACTCTCACTTTCTATGATTTGAACCTCTCCTGTGAGTCCAGTTTTAGATTCCGATGCTTCACTTCAGGTTTACTGTATACCTTGCACCTTCTTATTGACGATGAAACACAGAAATTGCATCCGAATTTAATACAAAAAGCCCAATGCCAACTTAAGTACAAGAGGACTGACACTCTCCCTTTCAATGATTTGAACCACCCCTGTGAGTCCAGTTTTAGATTCCGATGCTTCACTTCAGGTTTACTGTATACATTGCACCTTCTTATTGACGATGAAACACAGAAATTGCATCGAAATTAAATTCAAAAGGCACAATGCCGACATATGTGCAAGAGGACTGACACTCTAACTCTCTATGATTTGAACCTCTTCTGTGAGTTCAGTTTTAGATTCCGATGCTTCACTTCTGGTTTACTGTATACCTTGCAGCTTCTTTTTGACAATGAAACACAGAAATTGCATAGGAATTAAATTCAAAAGACACAATGCCGACTTAAGTGCAAGAGGACTGACACTCTATCTATGATTTGAACCTCTCCTATGAGTCCAGTTTTAGATTTCGATGCTTCACTTCAGGTTTACTGTACCCCTTGGACCTTCTTATTGACGATGAAACACAGAAATTGCATCCGAATTTAATACAAAAGGCACAATGCCGACTTAAGTACAAGAGGACAGACACTCTCACTTTCTATGATTTGAACCTCTCCTGTGAGTCCAGTTTTAGATTCCGATGCTTCACTTCAGGTTTACTGTATACCTTGTACCTTCGTATTGACGGTGGAACACAGAAATTGCATCCGAATTTAATACAAAAGGCACAATGCTTACTTAAGTACAAGAGGACTGACACTCTCCTTTTCTATGATTTGAACCTGTCCTGTGAGTCCAGTTTTAGATTCCGATGCTCCACTTCAGGTATACTGTATCCCTTGGACCTACTTATTGACGATGAAACACAGAAATTGCATCCGAATTTAATACAAAAGGCACAATGCCGACTTAAGTACAAGAGGACTGACACTCTAATTTTCTATGATTTGAACCTCTCCTGTGAGTCCAGTTTTAGATTCCGATGCTTCACTTCAGGTTTACTGTATACATTGCACCTTCTTATTGACGATGAAACACAGAAATTGCATCGGAATTAAATTCAAAATGCACAATGCCGACATATGTGCAAGAGGACTGACACTCTAACTCTCTATGATTAGAACCTCTTCTGTGAGTTCAGTTTTAGATTCCGATGCTTCACTTCTGGTTTACTTTATACCTTGCAGCTTCTTATTGACGATGAAACACAGAAATTGCATCGGAATTAAATTTAAAAGTCACAATGCCGACTTAAGTATAAGAGGACTGACACTCTCTCTTTCTATGATTTGAACCTCTCCTGTGACTCCAGTTTTAGACTCTGATGCTTCACTTCAGGTTTACTGTATACCTTGCACCTTCTTATTGACGATGAAACTCAGAAATTGAATCCGAATTTAATACAAAAAGCACAATAACGACTTAAGTAAAAGAGGACTGTCACTCTCTCTTTCTATGATTTGAACGTCTCCAGTGAGTCCAGTTTTAGATTCTGATGATTCACTTCAGGTTTACTGTATACCTTGTACCTTCTTATTGACGATCAAACACAGATATTGCATCCGAATTTATTACAAAAGGCACAATGTCGACTTAAGTACAAGAGGACTGACACTGTCATTTTCTATGATTTGAACCTCTCCTGCGATTCCAGTTTTAGATTCCGATGCTTCACTTCAGGTTTACTGTATCCCTTGCACCTTCTTATTGACGATGAAACACAGAAATTGCATCCGAATTTAATACAAAAAGTACAATGGCGACTTAAGTACAAGAGGACTGACACTCTCCCTTTCTATGATTTAAACCACACCTGTGAGTCCAGTTTTAGATTCCGATGCTTCCCTTCAGGTTTAATGTATCCCTTGGACCTTCTCACTAAAGATGAAACACAGAAATTTCATCGGAATTTAATACAAAAGGAACAATGCCGACTTAAGTAAATGAGGATTGTCACTCTCTCTTTCTATGATTTGAACCTCTCCTGTGAGTCCAGTTTTAGATTCCGAAGCTTCACTTCAGGTTTACTGTATACCTTGCACCTTCTTATTGACGATGAAACACAGACATTGCATCCAAATTTGATACAAAAGGCACAATGCCGACTTAAGTACAAGAGGACTGACACTCTCACTTTCTATGATTTGAACCTCTCCTGTGAGTCCAGTTTTAGATTCCGATGCTTCACTTCAGGTTTACTGTATACCTTGCACCTTCTTATTGACGATGAAACACAGAAATTGCATCCGAATTTAATACAAAAAGCCCAATGCCGACTTAAGTACAAGAGGACTGACACTATCCCTTTCAATGATTTGAACCACCCCTGTGAGTCCAGTTTTAGATTCCGATGCTTCACTTCAGGTTTACTGTATACCTTGCACCTTCTTATTGACGAGGAAACACAGAAATTGCATCCGAATTTAATGCAAAAGGCACAATGCCGACATAAGTACAAGACGACTGACACTCTCCCTTTCTATGATTTGAACCTCTCCGGTGAGTCCAGTCTTAGATTCCGATGCTTCACTTCAGGATTACTGTATACCTTGCAGCTTCTTATTGACGATGAAACACAGAAATTGCATCCGTATTTAATACAAAAGGCACAATGCCGACTTAAGTACAAGAGGACTGACACTCTAACTTTCTATGATTTGTACCTCTCCTGTGAGTCCAGTTTTAGAGTCCGAAGCTTCACTTCAGGTTTACTGTATACCTTGCACCTTCTTATTGACGATGAAACACAGAAATTTCATCGCAATTTAATACAAAAGGCACAAAGCCGTCTTAAGTAAAAGAGGACTGTCACTCTCTCTTTCTATGATTTGAACCTCTCCTGTGAGTCCAGTTTTAGCTTCCGATGTTTCACTTCAGGTTTACTGTATACCTTGCACCTTCTTATTGACGGTGAAACACAGAAATTGCATCCGAATTTAATACAAAAGGCACAATGCCGACTTAAGTAAAAGAGGTCTGACAGTCTCTCTTTCTATGATATGAACCTCTCCTGTGAGTCCAGTTTTAGATTCCAATGCTTCACTTCAGGTTTACTGTATACATTGCACCTTCTTATTGACGATGAAACACAGAAATTGCATCGGAATTAAATTCAAAAGGCACAATGCCGACATATGTGCAAGAGGACTGACACTCTAACTCTCTATGATTTGAACCTCTTCTGTGAGTTCAGTTTTAGATTCCGATGCTTCACTTCTGGTTTACTGTATAGCTTGCAGCTTCTTATTTACGATGAAACACAGAAATTGCATAGGAATTAAATTCAAAAGACACAATGCCGACTTAAGTGCAAGAGGACTGACACACTATCTATGATTTGAACCTCTCCTATGAGTCCAGTTTTAGATTTCGATGCTTCACTTTAGGTTTACTGTACCCCTTGGACCTTCTTATTGACGATAAAACACAGAAATTGCATCCGAATTTAGTACAAAAGGCACAATGCCGACTTAAGTACAAGAAGACAGACACTCTCACTTTCTATGATTTGAACCTCTCCTGTGAGTCCAGTTTTAGATTCCGATGCTTCACTTCAGGTTTACTGTATTCCTTGTACCTTCGTATTGACGGTGGAACACAGAAATTGCATCCGAATTTAATACAAAAGGCACAATGCATACTTAAGTACAAGAGGACTGACACTCTCCTTTTCTATGATATGAACAAGTCCTGTGAGTCCAGTTTTAGATTCCGATGCTCCACTTCAGGTATAGTGTATCCCTTGGACCTACTTATTGACGATGAAACACAGAAATTGCATCCGAATTTAATACAAAATGCACAATGACGATTTAACTAAAAGAGGACTGTCACTCTCTCTTTCTATGATTTGACCCTCTCCTGTGAGTCCAGTTTTAGATTCCGATGCTTCACTTCAGGTTTACTGTATACCTTGCGCCTTCTTATTGACGAAGAAACACAGAAATTGCATCCGAATTTAATACAAAAGGCACAATGCCGACTTAAGTACAAGAGGACTGACACTCTAATTTTCTATGATTTGAACCTCTCCTGTGATTCCAGTTTTTTATTCCGATGCTTCACTTCAGGTTTACTGTATACCTTGGACCTTCTTATTGACGATGAAACACAGAAATTGCATCCGAACTTAATACAAAATGCACAGTACCGACTTAAGTAAAAGAGGACTGTCACTCTCTCTTTATATGATTTGAACCTCTCCTGTGACTCCAGTTTTAGACTCTGATGCTTCACTTCAGGTTTACTGTATACCTTGCACCTTCTTATTGACGATGAAACTCAGAAATTGCATCCGAATTTAATACAAAAGGCACAAAAACGACTTAAGTAAAAGCGGACTGTCACTCTCTCTTTCTATGATTTGAACCTCTCCTGTGAGTCCAGTTTTAGATTCTGATGATTCACTTCAGGTTTACTGTATACCTTGTACCTTCTTATTGACGATCAAACACAGATATTGCATCCGAATTTAATACAAAAGTCACAATGTCGACTTAAGTACAAGAGGACTGACACTCTCATTTTCTATGATTTGAACCTCTCCTGCGATTCCAGTTTTAGATTCCGATGCTTCACTTCAGGTTTACTGTATCCCTTGCACCTTCTTACTGACGACGAAACACAGAAATTTCATCGAAATTTAATACAAAAGGCACAGTGCCGACTTAAGTACAAGAGGACTGACACTCTCCTTTTCTATGATTTGAACCTGTCCTGTGAGTCCAGTTTTAGATTCCGATGCTCCACTTCAGGTATACTGTATCCCTTGGACCTACTTATTGACGATGAAACATAGAAATTGCATCCGAATTTAATACAAAAGGCACAATGACGATTTAACTAAAAGAGGACTGTCAGTCTCTCTTTCTATGATTTGAACCTCTCCTGTGAGTCCAGTTTTAGATTCCGATGCTTCACTTCAGGTTTACTGTATACCTTGCGCCTTCCTATTGACGAAGAAACACCGAAATTGCATCCGAATTTAATACAAAAGGCACAATGCCGACTTAAGTACAAGAGGACTGACACTCTAATTTTCTATGATTTGAACCTCTCCTGTGATTCCAGTTTTAGATTCCGATGCTTCACTTCAGGTTTACTGTATACCTTGGACCTTCTTATTGACGATGATACACAGAAATTGCATCCGAATTTAATACAAAAGGCACAATGTCGACATAAGTACAAGAGGACTGACACTCTCACTTTCTATGATTTGAACCTCTCCTGTGATTCCAGTTTTTTATTCCGATGCTTCACTTCAGGTTTACTGTATACCTTGGACCTTCTTATTGACGATGAAACACAGAAATTGCATCCGTATTTAATACAAAATGCACAGTACCGACTTAAGTAAAAGAGGACTGTCACTCTCTCTTTATATGATTTGAACCTCTCCTGTGACTCCAGTTTTAGACTCTGATGCTTCACTTCAGGTTTACTGTATACCTTGCACCTTCTTATTGACGATGAAACTCAGAAATTGCATCCGAATTTAATACAAAAGGCACAATAACGACTTAAGTAAAAGAGGACTGTCACTCTCCCTTTCTATGATTTGAACCTCTCCTGTGAGTCCAGTTTTAGATTCTGATGATTCACTTCAGGTTTACTGTATACCTTGTACCTTCTTATTGACGATCAAACACAGATATTGCATCCGAATTTAATACAAAAGGCACAATGTCGACTTAAGTACAAGAGGACTGTCGCTCTCTCTTTCTATGATTTGAACCTCTCCTGCGATTCCAGTTTTAGATTCCGATGCTTCACTTCAGGTTTACTGTATCCCTTGCACCTTCTTACTGACGACGAAACACAGAAATTTCATCGAAATTTAATACAAAAGGCACAATGCCGACTTAAGTACAAGAGGACTGACACTCTCACTTTCTATGATTTGAACCTCTCCTGTGATTCCAGTTTTAGATTCCGATGCTTCACTTCAGGTTTACTGTACACCTTGCACCTTCTTGTTGACGATGAAACACAGAAATTGCATCCGAATTTAATACAAAAGGCACAATGGCGACTTAAGTACAAGAGGACTGACTCTCTCCCTTTCTATGATTTAAACCGCACCTGTGAGTCCAGTTTTAGATTCCGATGCTTCACTTCAGGTTTACTGTATCCCTTGGACCTTCTCATTGAAGATGGAACACAGAAATTTCATCGGAATTTAATACAAAAGGAACAATGCCGACTTAAGTAAATGAGGATTGTCACTCTCTCTTTCTATTATTTGAACCTCTCCTGTGAGTCCAGTTTAAGATTCCGAAGCTTCACTTTAGGTTTACTGTATACCTTGCACCTTCTTATTGACGATGAAACACACACATTGCATCCAAATTTAATACTAAAGGCACAATACCGACTTAAGTACAAGAGGACTGACACTCTCACTTTCTATGATTTGAACCTCTCCTGTGAGTCCAATTTTAGATTCCGATGCTTCACTTCAGGTTTACTGTATACCTTGCACCTCCTTATTGACGATGAAACACAGAAATTGCATCCGAATTTAATACAAAAAGCCCAATGCCGACTTAAGTACAAGAGGACTGACACTCTCCCTTTCAATGATTTGAACCACCCCTGTGAGTCCAGTTTTAGATTCCGATGCTTCACTTCAGGTTTACTGTATACCTTGCACCTTCTTATTGACGAGGAAACACAGATATTGCATCCGAATTTAATGCAAAAGGCACAATGCCGACATAAGTACAAGACGACTGACACTCTCCCTTTCTATGATTTGAACCTCTCCGGTGAGTCCAGTTTTAGATTCCGATGCTTCACTTCAGGTTTACTGTATACCTTGGAGCTTCTTATTGACGATGAAACACAGAAATTTCATCGCAATTTAATACAAAAGGCACAAAGCCGTCTTATATAAAAGAGGACTGTCACTCTCTCTTTCTATGATTTGAACCTCTCCTGTGAGTCCAGTTTTAGCTTCCGATGCTTCACTTCAGGTTTACTGTATACCTTGCACCTTCTTATTGACGATGAAACACAGAAATTGCATCCGAATTTAATACAAAAGGCACAATGCCGACTTAAGTAAAAGAGGTCTGACAGTCTCTCTTTCTATGATATGAACCTCTCCTGTGAGTCCAGTTTTAGATTCCAATGCTTCACTTCAGGTTTACTGTATACATTGCACCTTCTTATTGACGATGATACACAGAAATTGCATCGGAATTAAATTCAAAAGGCACAATGCCGACATATGTGCAAGAGGACTGACACTCTAACTCTCTATGATTTGAACCTCTTCTGTGAGTTCAGTTTTAGATTCCGATGCTTCACTTCTGGTTTACTGTATACCTTGCAGCTTCTTATTGACGATGAAACACAGAAATTGCATAGGAATTAAATTCAAAAGACACAATGCCGACTTAAGTACAAGAGGACTGACACTCTCACTTTCTATGATTTTAACCTCTCCTGTGATTCCAGTTTTAGATTCCGGTGCTTCACTTCAGGTTTACTGTATACCTTGCACGTTCTTATTGACGATGAAACACAGAAATTGCATCTGAATTTAATACAAAAGGCACAATGCCGACTTAAGTACAAGAGGACTGACACTCTCCCTTTCAATGATTTGAACCTCTCCTGTGAGTCCAGTTTTAGATTCCGATGCTTCACTTCAGGTGTACAGTATACCTTGCACCTTCTTATTGACGATGAAACACAGAAAGTGCATCCGAATTTAATACAAGAGGCACAATGCCGACTTAAGTACAAGAGGACTGACACTCTCACTTTCTATGATTTGAACCTCTCCTGTGAGTCCAGTTTTAGATTCCGATGCTTCATTTCAGGTTTACTGTATCCCTTGGACCTTCTTATTGACGATGAAACACAGAAATTTCGTCGGAATTTAATACAAAAGCACAATGCCGACTTAAGTAAATGAGGATTGTCAATCTCTGTTTCTATGATTTGAACCTCCCCTGTAAGTCCAGTTTTAGATTCCGATGCTTCACTTCAGGTTTACTGTATACCTTGCACCTTCTTATTGACGAGGAAACACAGAAATTGCATCCGAGTTTAATGCAAAAGGCACAATGCCGACTTAAGTACAAGACGACTGACACTCTCCCTTTCTATGATTTGAACCTCTCTGGTGAGTCCAGTTTTAGATTCCGATGCTTCACTACAGGTTTACTGTATACCTTGCACCTTCTTATTGACGATGAAACACAGAAATTGCATCCGAATTTAATACAAAAGGCACAATGCCGACTTAAGTACAAGAGGACTGACACTCTCACTTTCTATGATTTGAAACTCTCCTGTGAGTCCAGTTTTAGAGTCCGATGCTTCACTTCAGGTTTACTGTTTACCTTGCACCTTCTTATTGACGATGAAACACTGAAATTGCATCCAAATTTAATACAAAAGGCCCAATGCCGACTTAAGTACAAGAGGACTGACACTCTCACTTCTTATGTTTTGAACCTCTCCTGTGAGTCCAGTTTTAGATTCCGATGTTTCACTTCAGGTTTACTGTATACCTTGCACCTTCTTATTGACGATGAAACACAGAAACTGCATCCGAATTTAATACAAAAGGCACAATGCCGACTTAAGTACAAGAGGACTGACACTCTCCCTTTCTATGCTTTGAACCGCTCCTGTGAGTCCAGTTTTAGATTCCGATGCTTCACATCTGGTTTACTGTATACCTTGCACCTTCTTATTGACGAGGAAACACAGAAATCGCATCCGAATGTAATGCAAAAGGCACAATGCCGACTTAAGTACATGAGGACTGACACTCTCACTATCAATGATTCGAACCTCTCCTGTGATTCCAGTTTTAGATTCCGATGCTTCACTTCAGTTTTACTGTTTACCTTGCACCTTCTTATTGACGATGAAACACAGAAATTGCATCTGAATTTAATACAAAAGGCACAATGCCGACTTAAGTACAAGAGCACTGACACTCTCATTTTCTATGATTTGAACCTCTCCTGTGAGTCCAGTTTTAGATTATGATGCTTCACTTCGGGTTTACTGTATCCCTTGGACCTTCTTATTGACGATGAAACACAGAAATTGCATCGAAATTAAATTTAAAAGGCACAATGCCGACTTAAGTACAAGAGGACTGATACTCTCACTTTCTATGATTTGAACGTCTCCTGTGATTCCAGTATTAGATTCCGATGCTTCACTTCAGGTTTACTGTGTACCTTGCACCTTCTTAATGACGATGAACCACAGAAATTGCATCCGAATTTAATACAAAAGGCACAATGCCGACTTAAGTACAAGACGACTGACACTCTACCTTTCTATGATTTGAACCTCTCCGGTGAGTCCAGTTTTAGATTCCGACGCTTCACTTCAGGTTTACTGTATAACTTGCACCTTCTTATTGACGATGAAACACAGAAATTGCATCCGAATTTAATACAAGAGGCACAATGCTGAGTTAAGTACAAGAGGACTGACACTATCACTTTCTATGACTTGAACCTCTCCTGTGAGTCCAGTTTTAGATTCCGATGCTTCACTTTAGGTTCACTGTATACCTTGCACCTTCTTATTGACGATGAAACACAGAAATTGCATCCGAATTTAATACAAAAGGCACAATGCCGTCATAAGTACAAGAGGACTGACACTCTCTCTTTCTATGATTTGAACCTCTCCTGTGAGTCCAGTTTGAGATTCCGATGCTTCACTTCAGGTTTACTGTAACCCTTGGACCTTTTTATTGACGATGAAACACAGAAATTTCATCGGAATTTAATACAAAAGGCACAATGCCGACTTAAGTACAAGAGGAGAGACACTCTCACTTTCTATGATTGGAACCTCTCCTGTGATTCCAGTTTTAGATTCCGATGCTTCACTTCAGGTTTACTGTATACCTTGCACCTTCTTATTGACGCTGAAATACAGATATTGCATCGGAATTTAATACAAAAGGCACAATGCCGACTTAAGTACAAGAGGACTGACACTCTCATCTTCTATGATTTGAACCTCTCCTGTGAGCCCAGTTTTAGATTCCGATGCTTCACTTCAGGTTTACTGTATACCTTGCTCCTTCTTATTGACGATGGAACACAGAAATTGCATCCGAATTGAATACAAAAGGCACAATGCCGACTTAAGTACAAGAGGACTGACACTTAAACTTTCTATGATTTAAACCTCTCCTGTGAGTCCAGTTTTAGATTCCGATGCTTTACTTCAGGTTTACTGTAAACCTTGCACTTTCTTATTGACAATGAAACACAGATATTTCATCGGAATTTAATACAAAAGGCACACTGCCGACTTAAGTAAAAGAGGACTGTCACTCTCCCTTTCTATGATTTGAACCTCTCCTGTGATTCCAGTTTTAGATTCCGATGCTTCACTTCAGGTTTACTGTATACCTTGCACCTTCTTATTGACGATGAAACACAGAAATTTCATCGCAATTTAATACAAAAGGCACAATGCCGACTTAAGTAAAAGAGGACTCTCACTCTAACTTTCTATGATTTGAACCTCTCTTGTGAGTCCAGTTTTAGATTCCGATGCTTCACTTCAGGTTTACTGTATACCTTGCACCTTGTTTTTGACGATGAAACACAGTAATTAAATCGTAATTTAATACAAAACGCACAATGCCGACTTAAGTACAAGGGGACTGACCCTCTCATTTTCTATAATTTGAACCTCTCCTGTGATTCCAGGTTTCGATTCCGATGCTTCACTTCAGGTTTACTGTATACCATGCACCTTCTTATTGACGATGAAACACAGAAATTGCATCGGAATTTAATACAAAAGGCACAATGCCGACTTAAGTACAAGAGGACTGACACTCTCACTTTCTATGATTTGAACCTCTCCTGTGAGTCCAGTTTTATATTCTGATGCTTCACTTCAGGTTTGCTGTATACCTTGTACCTTCTTATTGACGAAGGAACACAGAAATTGCATCCGAATTTAATACAAAAGGCAGAATGCCGACTTAAGTACAAGAGGACTGACACTCTCACTTTCGATGATTCGAACCGATCCTTTGAGTCCAGTTTTAGATTCCGATGCTTCACTTCAGGTTTACTGTATACCTTGCACCTTCTTATTGATGATGAAACACAGAAATTTCATCGGAATTTAATACAAAAGGCACAATGCCGACTTAAGTAAAAGAGGACTGTCAGTCTCTCTTTCTATGATTTGAACCTCTCCTGTGAGTCCAGTTTTAGATTCCGATGCTTCACTTCAGGTTTACTGTATACCTTGCACCTTCGTATTGACGATGAAACACAGAGATTGTATCCGAATTTAATACAAAAGGCACAATGCCGACTTAAGTACATGAGGACTGACACTCTCACTTTCTACGATTTGAACCTCTCCTGTGAGTCCAGTTTTAGATTCCGATGTTTCACTTCAGGTTTACTGTATACCTTGCACCTTCTTATTGACGATGAAACACAGAAATTGTATCCGAATTTAATACAAAAGGCACAATGCCGACTTAAGTACATGAGGACTGACACTCTCACTTTCTACGATTTGAACCACTCCTGTGAGTCCAGTTTTAGATTCCGATGTTTCACTTCAGGTTTACTGTATACCTTGCACCTTCTTATTGACGATGAAACACAGAAATTTCAACGGAATTTAATACAAAAGGCACAATGCTTACTTAAGTAAAAGAGGACTGTCACTCTCTCCTTCTATGGTTTGAACCGCTCCTGTGAGTCCAGATTTCGATTCCGATGCTTCACTTCAGGTTTACTGTATACCTCGCACCTTCTTATTGACGATGAAACACAGAAATTGAATCCGAATTTAATACAAAAGGCACAATGCCGACTTAAGTACAAGAGGACTGACACTTTCCCTTTCTATGATTTGAACCTCTCCTGTGAGTCCAGTTTTTGATTCCGATGGTTCACTTCAAGTTTACTGTATCCCTAGGACCTTCTTATTGACGACAAAACACAGAAATTTCATCGGAATTTAATACAAAAGGCACAATGCCGACTTAAGTAAAAGGGGACTGTCACTCTCTCTTTCTATGATCTGAACCGCTCCTGTGAGTCCAGATTTCGATTCCGATGCTTCACATCAGGTTTACTGTATACCTTGCACCTTCTTATTGACGATGAAACACAGAAATTTCATCGCAATTTAATACAAAAGGCACAATGCCGACTTAAGTAAAAGAGGACTCTCACTCTATCTTTCTATGATTTGAACCTCTCTTGTGAGTCCAGTTTTAGATTCCGATGCTTCACTTCAGGTTTACTGTATACCTTGCACCTTGTTATTGACGATGAAACACAGTAATTAAATCGTAATTTAATACAAAACGCACAATGCCGACTTAAGTACAAGGGGACTGACCCTCTCATTTTCTATAATTTGAACCTCTCCTGTGATTCCAGGTTTCGATTCCGATGCTTCACTTCAGGTTTACTGTATACCATGCACCTTCTTATTGACGATGAAACACAGAAATTGCATCGGAAATTAATACAAAAGGCACAATGCCGACTTAAATACAATAGGACTGACACTCTCACTTTCTATGATTTGAACCTCTCCTGTGATTCCAGTTTTAGATTCCGATACTTCACCTCAGGTTTGCTGTATACCTTGCACCATCTTATTGACGATGAAACACAGCAATTACATCGGATTTTAATACGAAAGGCACAATGCCGACTTAAGTAAAAAAGGACTGTCACTCTCTCTTTCCATGATTTGAACCTCTCCTGTGATTCCAGTTTTAGATTCCGATGCTTCACTTCAGGTTTACTGTATACCTTGCACCTTCTTATTGACGATGAAACACAGAAATTGCATCCGAATTTAATACGAAAGGCACAATGCCGACTTAAGTACAAGAGGACTGACACTCTCACTTTCTATGATTTGAACCTCTCCTGTGAGTCCAGTTTTAGATTCCGATGCTTCACTTCAGGTTTACTGTATACCTTGCACCTTCTTATTGACGAAGGAACACAGAAACTGCATCCGAATTCAATACACAATGCACAATGCCGACTTAAGTACAAGAAGACTGACACTCTTACTTTCTATGATTTGAACCACTCCTGTGAGTCCAGTTTGAGATTCCGATGCTTCACTTCAGGTTTACTGTATACCTTGCACCTTCTTATTGACGTTCAAAATCAGACATTTCATCGGAATTTAATACAAAAGGCACAATGCCGACTTAAGTTTAAGAGGACTGACACTCTCACTTTGTATGATCTGAACCTCTCCTGTGAGTCCAGTTTTTGATTCCGATGCTTCACTTCAGTTTTACTGTATACCTTGCACCTTCTTATTGACGATGCAACACAGAAATTGCATCCGAATTTAATACAAAAGGCACAATACCGACTTAAGTACAAGAGGACTGACACTCTCACTTTCTATGATTTGAACCTCTCCTGTGAGTCCAGTTTTAGATTCCGATGCTTCACTTCAGGTTTACTGTATACCTTGCACCTTCTTATTGACGATGAAACACAGAAATTTCATCGGAATTTAATACAAAAGGCACAATGCCGAATTAAGTAAAAGAGGACTGTTACTCTCTCTTTCTATGATTTGAACCTCTCCTGTGATTCCAGTTTTAGATTCCGATGCCTCACTTCATGTTTACTGTATACCTTGCACCTTCTTATTGTCGATGAAACACAGAAATTGCATCCGAATTTAATACAAAAGGCACAATGCCGACTTAAGTACAAAAGGACTGACACTCTCACTTTCTATGATTTGAACCTCTCCTGTGAGTCCAGTTTTATATTCTGATGCTTCACTTCAGGTTTGCTGTATACCTTGTACCTTCTTATTGACAAAGGAACACAGAAATTGTATCCGAATTTAACACAAAAGGCACAATGCCGACTTAAGTACAAGAGGACTGACACTCTCACTTTCTAAGATTTGAACCTCTCCTGTGAGTCCAGTTTTAGATTCCGATGCTTCACTTCAGGTTTACTGTATACCTTGCACCGTCTTATTGATGATGAAACACAGAAATTTCGTCGGAATTTAATACAAAAGGCACAATGCCGACTTAAGTAAAAGAGGACTGTCACTCTCTCTTTCTATGATTTGAACCTCTCCTGTGAGTCCAGTTTTAGATTCCAATGCTTCACTTCAGGTTTACTGTATACCTTGCACCTTCGTATTGACGATGAAACACAGAAATTGCATCCGAATTTAATACAAAAGGCACAATGCCGACTTAAGTACAAAAGGACTGACACATTCACTTTCTATGATTTGAACCTCTCCTGTGAGTCCAGTTTTAGATTCCGATGCTTCACTTCAGTTTTACTGTATACCTTGCACCTTCTTATTGACGATGAAACACAGAAATTGCATCCGAATTTAATACAAAAGGCACAATGCCGACTTAAGTACATGAGGACTGACACTCTCACTTTCTACGATTTGAACCTCTCCTGTGAGTCCAGTTTTAGATTCCGATGCTTCACTTCAGGTTTACTGTATACCTTGGACCTTCTTATTGACGATGAAACACTGAAATTTCAACGGAATTTAATACAAAAGGCACAATGACGACTTAAGTAAAAGAGGACTGTCACTCTCTCATTCTATGATTTGAACCTCTCCTGTGAGTCCAGAATTCGATTCCGATGCTTCACTTCAGGTTTACAGTATACCTCGCACCTTCTTATTGACGATTAAACACAGAAATTGCATCCGAATTTAATACAAAAGGCACAATGCCGACTTAAGTACAAGAGGACCGACACTTTCCCTTTCTATGATTTGAACCTCTCCTGTGAGTCCAGTTTTTGATTCCGATGCTTCACTTCAGGTTTACTGTATCCCTAGGACCTTCTTATTGACGATGAAACACAGAAATTTCATCGGAATTTAATACAAAAGGCACAATGCCGACATAAGTAAAAGGGGACTGTCACTCTCTCTTTCTATGGTCTGAACCTCTCCTGTGAGTCCAGTTTTAGATTCCGATGCTTCACTTCAGGTTTACTGTATACCTTGCACCTTCTTATTGACGATGAAACACAGAAACTGCATCGGAATTTAATACAAAAGGCACAATGCCGACTTAAATACATGAGGACTGACACTCTCACTTTCTATGATTTGAACCTCTCCTGTGATTCCAGTTTTAGATTCCGATGCTTCACCTCAGGTTTACTGTATACCTTGCACCTTCTTATTGACGATGAAACACAGAAATTTCATCGGATTTTAATACGAAAGGCACAATGCCGACTTAAGTAAAAGAGGACTGTCACTCTCTCTTTCCATGATTTGAACCTCTCCTGTGATTCCAGTTTTAGATTCCGATGCTTCACTTCAGGTTTACTGTATACCTTGCACCTTCTTATTGGCGAAGGAACACAGAAATTGCATCCGAATTTAATACACAAGGCACAATGCCGAATTAAGTACAAGAAGACTGACACTCTTACTTTCTATGATTTGAACCACTCCTGTGAGTCCAGTTGGAAATTCCGATGCTTCACTTCAGGTTTACTGTATACCTTGCACCTTCTTATTGACGATGAAACTCAGACATTTCATCGGAATTTAATACAAAAGGCACAATGCCGACTTAAGTAAAAGAGGACTGTCACTCTCTCTTTCTATGATTTGAACCTCTCCTGTGAGTCCAGATTTAGATTCCGATGCTTCACTTCAGGTTTTCAGTATACTTTGCACCTTTGTATTGAAGATGAAACGCAGAAATTGCATCGGAATTTAATACAAAAGGCACAATGCCGATATAAGTACAAGAGGACTGACACTCTCACTTTCTATGATTTGAACCTCTCCTGTGAGTCCAGTTTTAGATTCCGATGCTTCTCTTCAGGTTTACTGTATACCTTGCACCTTCTTATTGACGATGAAACTCAGAAATTGCATCCGAATTTAATACAAAAGGCACAATGCCAACATAAGTACAAGAGGACTGACACTCTCACTTTCTATGATTTGAACCTTTCCTGTGTGTACAGTTTTAGATTCCGATGCTTCACGTCAGGTTTACTGTATACCGTGCACCTTCTTATTGACGATGAAACACAGAAATTTCAACGGAATTTAACACAAAAGACACAATGCCAACTTAAGTAAAAGAGGACTGTCACTCTCTCTCTCTATGATTTGAACCTCTCCTGTAAGCCCAGTTTTCGATTCCGATTCTTTACTTCAGGTTTACTGCATACCTTGCACCTTCATATTGACGATGAAACACAGAAATTGCATCCGAATTTAATACGAAAGGCACAATGCCGACTTAAGTACATGAGGACTAACACTTTCACTTCCTATGATTTTAACCTCTCCTGTGAGTCCAGTTTTAGATTCCGATGCTTCACTTCAGGTTTACTGTATCCCTAGTACCTTCTTATTGACGATGAAACACAGAAATTGCATCGGAATTTTATATAAAAGGCACTATGCCGACTTAAGTAAAAGAGGACTGTCACTCTCTCTTTCTATGATTTGAACCTCTCCTGTGAGTCCAGTTTTAGATTCCGATGCTTCACTTCAGGTTTACTGTATACCTTGCACCTCCTTATTGACGATTAAACACCGAAATTGCATCCGAATTTAATACAAAAGGCACGATGCCGACATAAGTACAAGAGGACTGACACTCTCGCTTTCTATGATTTGAACCTCTCCTGTGATTCCAGTTTTAGATTCCGATGCTTCACTTCAGGTTTTCTGTATACCTTGCATCTTCTTATTGACGATGAAACACAGAATTTTCAACGGAATTTAATACAAAAGGCACAATGCCGATTTACGTAAAAAAAAAAACGTAACTCTCTCTTTCTATGATTTGAACCTCGCCTGTGATTCCAGTTTTAGATTCCGATGCTTCACATCAGGTTTACTGTATACCTTGCACCGTCGTATTGACGATGAAACACAGAAATTGCATCCGAATTTATTACAAAAGGCACAATGCCAGCTTAAGTACAAGAGGACTGACACTCTCACTTTCTATGATTTAAACCTCTCCTGTGAGTCCAGTTTTAGATTCCGATGCTTCACTTCAGATTCACTGTATACCTGGCACCTTCTTATTGACGTTGAAATACAGAAATTGCATCGGAATTTATTACAAAAGGCACAATGCCGGCTTAAGTACAAGAGGACTGACACTCTCACTTTCTATGATTTGAAGCTCTCCTGTGAGTCCAGTTTTAGATTCCGATGCTTTACCTCAGGTTTACTGTATACCTTGCACCTTCTTGTTGACGATGAAACACAGAAATTTCAACGGAATTTAACACAAAAGGCACAATGGCGACTTAAGGAAACGAGGAGTGTCACTCTCCCTCTCTCTCTGATTTGAACCTCTCCTGTGAGTCCAGTTTTCGATTCCGATGCTTCTCTTCAGGTTAAATGTATACCTTGCACCTTCTTATTGACGATGAATTACAGAAATTGCATCCGAATTTAATACAAAAGGCACAATGCCGACTTTAGTACAAGAGGACTGACACTTTCCCTTTCTATGATTTGAACCGCTCCTGTGACTCCAGTTTTAGATTCCGATGCTTCACTTCAGGTTTACTGTATCCCTAGTCCCTTCTTATTGACGATGAAATACAGAAATTTCATCGGAATTTGATACAAAAGGCACAATGCCGACTTAAGTAAAAGAGGACTGACAGTCTCACTTTCTATGCTTTGTTACTCTCCTGTGATTGCAGTTTTAGATTCCGATGCTTCACTTCAGGTTTACTGCATACCTTGCACCTTCTTATTGACGATGAAACACAGAAATTGCATTCGAATTTAATACAAAAGGCACAATACCGACTTAAGTACAAGAGGACTGACATTCACACTTTCTATGATTTGAACCACTCCTGTGACTCCAGTTTTAGATTCCGATGCTTCACTTCAGGTTTACTCTATACCTTGCACCTTCTTATTGTCGATAAAACACAGAAATTGCATCGGAATTTAATACAAAAGGCACAATGCAGACTTAAGTACAAGAGGACTGACACTTTCCTTTCTATGATTTGAACCTCTCCTGTGAGTCCAGTTTTAGATTCCGATGCTTCACTTCAGGTTTACTGTATCCCTAGGACCTTCTTATTGACGATGAAACACAGAAATTTCATCGGAATTTAATACAAAAGGCACAATGCCGACTTAAGTAAAAGGGGACTGTCGCTCTCTCTTTCTATGATCTGAACCTCTCCTGTGAGTCCAGTTTTAGATTCCGATGCTTCACTTCAGGTTTACTGTATACCTTGCACCTTCGTATTGACGATGAAACACAGAAATTGCATTCGAATTTAATACAAAAGGCACAATGCCGACTTAAGTACATGAGGACTGACACTCTCACTTTCTACGATTTGAACCTCTCCTGTGAGTCCAGTTTTAGATTCCGATGCTTCACTTCAGGTTTACTGTATACCTTGCACCTTCTTATTGACGATGAAACACAGAAATTTCAACGGAATTTAATACAAAAGGCACAATGCCGACTTAAGTAAAAGAGGACTGTCACTCTCTCTTTCTATGAGTCGAACCTCTCCTGTGAGTCCAGATTTAGATTCCGATGCTTCCTTTCAGGTTTACTGTATACCTTGCACCTTTGTATTGACGATGAAACACAGAAATTGCATCCGAATTTAATACAAAAGGCACAATGCCGACTTAAGTACAAGAGGACTGACACTCTCACTTTCTATGATTTGAACCTCTCCTGTGAGTGCAGTTTTAGATTCCGATGCTTCTCTTCAGGTTTACTGTATACTTTGCACCTTCTTATTGACGATGAATCTCAGAAATTGCATCCGAATTTAATACAAAAGGCACAATGCCAACTTAAGTACAAGAGGACTGACACTCTCACTTTCTATGATTTGAACCTCTCCTGTGTGTACAGTTTTAGATTCCGATGCTTCACGTCAGGTTTACTGTATACCATGCACCTTCTTATTGACGATGAAACACAGAAATTTCAAAGGAATTTAACACAAAAGACACAATGCCGACTTAAGTAAAAGAGGACTGTCACTCTCTCTCTCTCTCTGATTTGAACCTCTCCTGTGAGTCCAGTTTTCGATTCCGATGCTTCACTTCAGGTTTAATGTATACCTTGCACCTTCTTATTGACGATGAATTACAGAAATTGCATCCGAATTTAAAACAAAAGGCACAATGCCGACTTTAGTACAAGAGGGCTGACACTTTCCCTTTCTATGATTTGAACCTCTCCTGTGAGTCCAGTTTTAGATTCCGATGCATCACTTCAGGTTTACTGTATCCCTAGTCCCTTCTTACTGACGATGAAACACAGAAATTTCATCGGAATTTAATACAAAAGGCACAATGCTGACTTAAGTAAAAAAGGACTGTCACTCTCTCTTTCTATCATTTGAACCTCTCCTGTGAGTCCAGTTTTAGATTCCGATGCTTCACTTCAGGTTTACTGTATACCTTGCACCTTCTTATAGACGATGAAACACAGAAATTGCATCGCAATTTAATACAAAAAGCACAATGCCGACTTAAATACAAGAGGACTGACAGTCTCACTTTCTATGATTTGTACCTCTCCTGTGATTGCAGTTTTAGATTCCGATGCTTCACTTCAGGTTTACTGTATACCTTGCACCTTCTTATTGACGATGAGACACAGAAATTGCATTGGAATTTAATACAAAAGGCAAAATGCCGACTTAAGTACAAGAGGACTGACACACTCACATTCTATGATTTGAACCTCTCCTGTGAGTCCAGTTTTAGATTCCGATGCTTCACTTCAGGTTTACTGTATCCCTAGGACCTTCTTATTGACGATGAAACACAGAAATCTCATCGGAATTTAATACAACAGGCACAATGCCGACTTGAGTAAAAGGGGACTGTCACACTCTCTTTCTATGATCTGAACCTCTCCTGTGAGTCCAGTTTTAGATTCCGATGCTTCACTTCAGGTGTACTGTATACCTTGCACCTTCTTATTGACGATGAAACACAGAAATTGCATCCGAATTTAATACAATAGGCATAATGCCGACTTAAGTAAAAGAGGATTGTCACTCTCTCTTTCTATGATTTGAACCTCTCCTGTGAGTCCAGTTTTAGATTCCGATGCTTCACTTCAGGTTTACTGTATACCTTGCACCTTCGTATTGACGATGAAACACAGAAATTGCATCCGAATTTAATACAAAAGGCCCAATGCCGACTTAAGTACATGAGGACTGACACTCTCACTTTCTACGATTTGAACCTCTCCTGTGAGTCCAGTTTTAGATTCCGATGCTTCACTTCAGGTTTACTGTATACCTTGCACCTTCTTATTGACGGTGAAACACAGAAATTTCAACGGAATTTAATACAAAAGGCACAATGCCGACTTAAGTAAAAGAGGACTGTCCCTCTCGTTTTCTATGATTTGAACCTCTCCTGTGAGTCCAGATTTCGATTCCGATGCTTCACTTCAGGTTTACTGTATACCTCGCACCTTCTTATTGACGATGAAACACAGAAATTGCATCCGAATTTAATACAAAAGGCACAATGCCGACTTAAGTACAAGAGGACTGACACTTTCCCTTTCTATGATTTGAACCTCTCCTGTGAGTCCAGTTTTTGATTCCGATGCTTCACTTCAGGTTTACTGTATCCCTAGGACCTTCCTATCGACGATGAAACACAGAAATTTCATCGGATTTTAATACAAAAGGCACAATGCCGACTTAAGTAAAAGGGGACTGTCACTCTCTCTTTCTATGATCTGAACCTCTCCTGTGAGTCCAGTTTTGGCTTCCGATGCTTCACTTCAGGTTTACTGTATACCTTGCACCTTCTTATTGACGATGAAACACAGAAATTGCAACGGAATGTAATACAAAAGGCACAATGCCGACTTAAATACAAGAGGACTGACATTCTCACTTTCTATGATTTGAACCTCTCCTGTGATTCCAGTTTTAGATTCCGATGCTTCACCTCAGGTTTACTGTATACCTTGCACCTTCTTATTGACGATGAAACACAGAAATTTCATCGGATTTTAATACGAAAGGCACAATGCCGACTTAAGTAAAAGAGGACTGTCACTCTCTCTTTCCATGATTTGAACCTCTCCTGTGGTTCCAGTTTTAGATTCCGATGCTTCACTTCAGGTTTACTGTATACCTTGCACCTTCTTATTGACGATGAAACACAGAAATTGCATCCCAATTTAACACAAAAGGCACAATGCCGACTTAAGTACAAGAGGACTGACACTCTCACTTTCTATGATTTGAACCTCTCCTGTGAGTCCAGTTTTAGGTTCCGATGCTTCACTTCAGGTTTACTGTATACCTTGCACCTTCTTATTGACGATGAAACACAGAAATTGCATCCGAATTTAATACACAAGCACAATGCCGACTTAAGTATAAGAAGACTGACACTCTTACTTTCTATGATTTGAACCACTCCTGTGAGTGCAGTTTGAGATTCCGATGCTTCACTTCAGGTTTACTGTATACCTTGCACCTTCTTATTGACGATGAAACTAAGACATTTCATCGGAATTTAATACAAAAGGCACGATGCCGACTTAAGTAAAAGAGGATTGTCACTCTCTCTTTCTATGATTTGAACCTCTCCTGTGAGTACAGATTTAGATTTTGGTGCTTCACTTCAGGTTTACTGTATACCTTGCACCATTGTATTGACGATGAAACACAGAAATTGCATCCGAATTTAATACAAAAGGCACAATGCCGACTTAAGTACAAGAGGACTGACACTCTCACTTTCTATGATTAGAACCTCTCCTGTGAGTCCAGTTTTAGATTCCGATGCTTTTCTTCAGGTTTACTGTATACCTTGCACCTTCTTATTGACGATGAAACACAGAAATTGCATCCGAATTTAATACAAAAGGCACAATGCCGACTTAAGTACAAGAGGACTGACACTCTCACTTTCTATGATTTGAACCTCTCCTGTGTGTACAGTTTTAGATTCCGATGCTTCACTTCAGGTTTACTGTATCCCTAGTACCTTCTTATTGACGATGAAACCCAGAAATTGCATCGGAATTTTATACAAAAGGCACTATGCCGACTTAAGTAAAAGAGGACTGTCACTCTCTCTTTCTATGATTTGAACCTCTCCTGTGAGTCCAGTTTTAGATTCCGATGCTTCACTTCAGGTTTACTGTATACCTTGCACCTCCTTATTGACGATGAAACACAGAAATTGCATCCGAATTTAATACAAAAGGCACGATGCCGACATAAGTACAAGAGGACTGACACTCTCGCTTTCTATGATTTGAACCTCTCCTGTGATTCCAGTTTTAGATTCCGATGCTTCACTTCAGGTTTACTGTATACCTTGCACCTTCTTATTGACGATGAAACACAGAAATTTCAACGGAATTTAATACAAAAGGCACAATGCCGACTTAAGTAAAAAAAAACTGTCACTCTCTCTTTCTATGATTTGAACTTCGCCTGTGATTCCAGTTTTAGATTCCGATGCTTCACTTCAGGTTTACTGTATACCTTGCACCTTCGTATTGACGATGAAACACAGAAATTGCATCCGAATTTATTACAAAATTCACAATGCCTACTTAAGTACAAGAGGACTGACACTCTCACTTTCTATGATTTGAACCTCTTCTGTGAGTCCAGTCTTAGATTCCGATGCTTCACTTCAGGTTCACTGTATACCTGGCACCATCTTATTGATGATGAAACACAGAAATTGCATCGGAATTTATTACAAAAGGCACAACGCCGACTTAAGTAAAAGAGGACTGACACTCTCACTTTCTGTGATTTGAACCTCTCCTGTGAGTCCAGTTTTAGATTCCGATGCTTTACTTCAGGTTTACTGTATACCTTACACCTTCTTGTTGACGATGAAACACAGAAATTTCAACGGAATTTAATACAAAATGCACAATGCCGACTTAAGTAAAAGAGGACTGTCACTCTCGCTTTCTATGATTTGAACCTCTCCTGTGAGTCCAGATTTCGATTCCGATGCTTCACTTCAGGTTTACTGTATACCTCGCACCTTCTTATTGACGATGAAACACAGATATTGCATCCGAATTTAATACAAAAGGCACAATGCCGACTTAAGTACAAGAGGACTGACACTTTCCCTTTCTATGATTTGAACCTCTCCTGTGAGTCCAGTTTTTGATTCCGATGCTTCACTTCAGGTTTACTGTATCCCTAGGACCTTCCTATTGACGATGAAACACAGAAATTTCATCGGAATTTAATACAAAAGGCACAATGCCGACATAAGTAAAAGGGGACTGTCACTCTCTCTTTCTATGATCTGAACCTCTCCTGTGAGTCCAGTTTTGGATTCCGATGCTTCACTTCAGGTTTACTGTATACCTTGCACCTACTTATTGACGATGAATCACAGAAATTGCATCGGAATTTAATACAAAAGGCACAATGCAGACTTAAATACAAGAGGACTGACCCTCTCACTTTCTATGATTTGAACCTCTCCTGTGATTCCAGTTTTAGATTCCGATGTTTCACCTCAGGTTTACTGTATACCTCGTACCTTCTTATTGACGATGAAACACAGAAATTTCATCGGATTTTAATACGAAAGGCACAATGCCGACATAAGTAAAAGAGGACTGTCACTCTCTCTTTCCATGATTTGAACCTCTCCTGTGATTCCAGTTTTAGATTCCGATGCTTCACTTCAGGTTTACTGTATACCTTGCACCTTCTTATTGACGATGAAACACAGAAATTGCATCCGAATTTAATACAAAAGGCACAATGCCGACTTAAGTACAACAAAACTGACACTCTCACTTTCTATGATATGAACCTCTCCTATGAGTCCAGTTTTAGATTCCGATGCTTCACTTCAGGTTTACTGTATACCTTGCACCTTCTTATTGACGAAGGAACACAGAAATTGCATCCGAATTTAATACACAAGGCACAATGCCGACTTAAGTACAAGAAGACTGACACCCTTACTTTCTATGATTTGAACCACTCCTGTGAGTCCAGTTTGAGATTCCGATGCTTCACTTTAGGTTTACTGTATACCCTGCACCTTCTTATTGACGATGAAACTCAGACATTTCATCGAAATTTGATACAAAAGGCACAATGCCGACTTAAGTAAAAGAGGACTGTTACTCTCTCTTTCTATGATTTGAACCTCTCCTGTGAGTCCAGATATAGATTCCGTTGCTTCACTTCAGGTTTACTGTATACCTTGCACCTTTGTATTGACGATGAAACACAGAAATTGCATCCAAATTTAATACAAAAGGCACAATGCCGACATAAGTACAAGCGGACTGATACTTTCCCTTTCTATGATTTTAACCTCTCCTGTGAGTCCAGTTTTAGATTTCGATGCTTCACTTCAGGTTTACTGTATCCCTAGTACCTTCTTATTGACGATGAAACACAGAAATTTCATCGGAATTTTATACAAAAGGCACTATGCCGACTTAAGTAAAAGAGGACTGTCACTCTCTCTTTCTATGATTTGAACCTCTCCTGTGAGTTCAGTTTTAGATTCCGATGCTTCACTTCAGGTTTACTGTATACCTTGCACCTCCTTATTAACGATGAAATACAGAAATTGCATCCGAATTTAATACAAAGGGCACAATGCCGACTTAAGTACAAGAGGACTGACACTCTCACTTTCTATGATTTGAACCTCTCCTGTGATTCCAGTTTTAGATTCCGATGTTTCACTTCAGGTTTACTGTATACCTTGCACCTTCTTATTGACGATGAAACACAGAAATTTCAACGGAATTTAATACAAAAGGCACAATGCCGACTTAAGTAAAAAAAAAAACTGTCACTCGCTCTTTCTATGATTTGAACCTCGCCTGTGATTCCAGTTTTAGATTCCGATGCTTCACTTCAGGTTTACTGTATACCTTGCACCTTCTTATTGACGATGAAACACAGAAATTGCATCTGAATTTATTACAAAAGGCACAATGCCGACTTAAGTACAAGAGGACTGACACTCTCACTTACTATGATTTGAACCTCTCCTGTGAGTCCAGTTTTAGATTCCGATGCTTCACTTCAGGTTCACTGCATACCTGGCGCCTTCTTATTGACGATGAAACACAGAGATTGCATCGGAATTTATTACAAAAGGCACAATGCCGACTTAAGTACAAGAGGACTGACACTCTCCCTTTCTATGATTTGAATCTCTCCTGTGAGTCCAGTTTTAGATTCCGATGCTTCACTTCAGGTTTACTGTATACCTTGCACCTTCTTGTTGACGATGAAACACAGAAATTTCAACGGAATGTAACACAAAAGGCACAATGCCGACTTAAGTAAAAGAGGAGTGTCACTCTCTCCCTCTCTCCGATTTGAACCTGTCCTGTGAGTCCAGTTTTCGATTCCGATGCTTCACTTCAGGTTTAATGTATACCTTGCACCTTCGTATTGACGATGAATTACAGAAATTGCATCCGAATTTAATACAAAAGGCACAATGCCGACTTTAGTACAAGAGGACTGACACTTTCCCTTTCTTTGATTTGAACCTCTCCTGGGAGTCCAGTTTTAGATTCCGATGCCTCACTTCAGGTTTACTGTATCCCTAGTCCCTTCTTATTGACGATGAAACACAGAAATTTCATCGGAATTTAATACAAAAGGCACAATGCCGACTTAAGTAAAAGAGGACTGTCACTCTCTCTTGCTATTAATTGAACCTCTCCTGTGAGTCCTGTTTTAGATTCCGATGCTTCACTTCAGGTTTACTGTATACCTTGCACCTTCTTACTGACGATGAAACACAGAAATTGCATCGCAATGTAATACAAAAGGCACAATGCCGACTTAAATACAAGAGGACTGACTGTCTCACTTTCTATGATTTGTACCTCTCCAGTGATTGCAGTTTCAGATTCCGATGCTTCACTTGAGGTTTACTGCATACCTTGCACCTTCTTATTGACGATGAAACACAGAAATTGCATCCGAATTTAAGACAAAAGGCACAATACCGACTTAAGTACAAGAGGACTGACACTCACATTTTCTATGATTTGAACCTCTCCTGTGAGTCCAGTTTTAGATTCCGATGCTTCACTTCAGGTTTACTGTACCCCTAGTCCCTTCTTATTGACGATGAAACACAGAAATTTCATCGGAATTTAATACAAAAGGCACAATGCCGACTTAAGTAAAAGAGGACTGTCACTCTCTCTTTCTATGATTTGAACCTCTCCTGTGAGTCCAGTTTTAGATTCCGATGCTTCACTTCAGGTTTACTGTATACCTCGCACCTTCTTATTGACGATGAAACACAGAAATTGCATCGTAATTTAATACAAAAGGCACAATGCCGACTTAAATACAAGAGGACTGACAGTCTCACTTTCTATGATTTGTACCTCTCCTGTGATTGCAGTTTTAGATTCCGATGCTTCACTTCGGGTTTACTGCATACCTTGCACCTTCTTATTGACGATGAAACACAGAAATAGCATCCGAATTTAATACAAAAGTCACAATACCGACTTAAGTACAAGAGGACTGACACTTTCCTTTCTATGATTTGAACCTCTCCTGTGAGTCCAGTTTTAGACTCCGATGCTTCACTTCAGGTTTACTGTATCCCTAGGACCTTCTTATTGACGATGAAACACAGAAATCTCATCGGAATTTAATACAAAAGGCACAATGCCGACTTAAGTAAAAGAGGACTGTCACTTACTCTTTCTATGATTTGAACCTCTCCTGTGATTCCAGTTTTAGATTCCGATGTTTCACTTCAGGTTTACTGTATACCTTGTACCTTCTTATTGACGATGAGACACAGAAATTGCATTGGAATTTAATACAAAAGGCACAATGCCGACTTAAGTACAAGAGGACTTACACTCTCACTTTCTATGATTAGAACCTCTCCTGTGAGTCCAGTTTTAGATTCCGATGCTTTTCTTCAGGTTTACTGTATACCTTGCACCTTCTTATTGACGATGAAACACAGAAATTGCATCCGAATTTAATACAAAAGGCACAATGCCGACTTAAGTACAAGAGGACTGACACTCTCACTTTCTATGATTTGAACCTCTCCTGTGTGTACAGTTTTAGATTCCGATGCTTCACTTCAGGTTTACTGTATCCCTAGTACCTTCTTATTGACGATGAAACCCAGAAATTGCATCGGAATTTTATACAAAAGGCACTATGCCGACTTAAGTAAAAGAGGACTGTCACTCTCTCTTTCTATGATTTGAACCTCTCCTGTGAGTCCAGTTTTAGATTCCGATGCTTCACTTCAGGTTTACTGTATACCTTGCACCTCCTTATTGACGATGAAACACAGAAATTGCATCCGAATTTAATACAAAAGGCACGATGCCGACATAAGTACAAGAGGACTGACACTCTCGCTTTCTATGATTTGAACCTCTCCTGTGATTCCAGTTTTAGATTCCGATGCTTCACTTCAGGTTTACTGTATACCTTGCACCTTCTTATTGACGATGAAACACAGAAATTTCAACGGAATTTAATACAAAAGGCACAATGAAGACTTAAGTAAAAAAAAACTGTCACTCTCTCTTTCTATGATTTGAACTTCGCCTGTGATTCCAGTTTTAGATTCCGATGCTTCACTTCAGGTTTACTGTATACCTTGCACCTTCGTATTGACGATGAAACACAGAAATTGCATCCGAATTTATTACAAAATTCACAATGCCTACTTAAGTACAAGAGGACTGACACTCTCACTTTCTATGATTTGAACCTCTTCTGTGAGTCCAGTCTTAGATTCCGATGCTTCACTTCAGGTTCACTGTATACCTGGCACCATCTTATTGACGATGAAACACAGAAATTGCATCGGAATTTATTACAAAAGGCACAACGCCGACTTAAGTAAAAGAGGACTGACACTCTCACTTTCTATGATTTGAACCTCTCCTGTGAGTCCAGTTTTAGATTCCGATGCTTTACTTCAGGTTTACTGTATACCTTGCACCTTCTTGTTGACGATGAAACACAGAAATTTCAACGGAATTTAATACAAAATGCACAATGCCGACTTAAGTAAAAGAGGACTGTCACTCTCGCTTTCTATGATTTGAACCTCTCCTGTGAGTCCAGATTTCGATTCCGATGCTTCACTTCAGGTTTACTGTATACCTCGCACCTTCTTATTGACGATGAAACACAGATATTGCATCCGAATTTAATACAAAAGGCACAATGCCGACTTAAGTACAAGAGGACTGACACTTTCCCTTTCTATGATTTGAACCTCTCCTGTGAGTCCAGTTTTTGATTCCGATGCTTCACTTCAGGTTTACTGTATCCCTAGGACCTTCCTATTGACGATGAAACACAGAAATTTCATCGGAATTTAATACAAAAGGCACAATGCCGACATAAGTAAAAGGGGACTGTCACTCTCTCTTTCTATGATCTGAACCTCTCCTGTGAGTCCAGTTTTGGATTCCGATGCTTCACTTCAGGTTTACTGTATACCTTGCACCTACTTATTGACGATGAATCACAGAAATTGCATCGGAATTTAATACAAAAGGCACAATGCAGACTTAAATACAAGAGGACTGACCCTCTCACTTTCTATGATTTGAACCTCTCCTGTGATTCCAGTTTTAGATTCCGATGTTTCACCTCAGGTTTACTGTATACCTCGTACCTTCTTATTGACCATGAAACACAGAAATTTCATCGGATTTTAATACGAAAGGCACAATGCCGACATAAGTAAAAGAGGACTGTCACTCTCTCTTTCCATGATTTGAACCTCTCCTGTGATTCCAGTTTTAGATTCCGATGCTTCACTTCAGGTTTACTGTATACCTTGCACCTTCTTATTGACGATGAAACACAGAAATTGCATCCGAATTTAATACAAAAGGCACAATGCCGACTTAAGTACAACAAAACTGACACTCTCACTTTCTATGATATGAACCTCTCCTATGAGTCCAGTTTTAGATTCCGATGCTTCACTTCAGGTTTACTGTATACCTTGCACCTTCTTATTGACGAAGGAACACAGAAATTGCATCCGAATTTAATACACAAGGCACAATGCCGACTTAAGTACAAGAAGACTGACACCCTTACTTTCTATGATTTGAACCACTCCTGTGAGTCCAGTTTGAGATTCCGATGCTTCACTTCAGGTTTACTGTACACCCTGCACCTTCTTATTGACGATGAAACTCAGACATTTCATCGAAATTTGATACAAAAGGCACAATGCCGACTTAAGTAAAAGAGGACTGTCACTCTCTCTTTCTATGATTTGAACCTCTCCTGTGAGTCCAGATATAGATTCCGTTGCTTCACTTCAGGTTTACTGTATACCTTGCACCTTTGTATTGACGATGAAACACAGAAATTGCATCCAAATTTAATACAAAAGGCACAATGCCGACATAAGTACAAGCGGACTGATACTTTCCCTTTCTATGATTTTAACCTCTCCTGTGAGTCCAGTTTTAGATTTCGATGCTTCACTTCAGGTTTACTGTATCCCTAGTACCTTCTTATTGACGATGAAACACAGAAATTTCATCGGAATTTTATACAAAAGGCACTATGCCGACTTAAGTAAAAGAGGACTGTCACTCTCTCTTTCTATGATTTGAACCTCTCCTGTGAGTTCAGTTTTAGATTCCGATGCTTCACTTCAGGTTTACTGTATACCTTGCACCTCATTATTAACGATGAAATACAGAAATTGCATCCGAATTTAATACAAAGGGCACAATGCCGACTTAAGTACAAGAGGACTGACACTCTCACTTTCTATGATTTGAACCTCTCCTGTGATTCCAGTTTTAGATTCCGATGTTTCACTTCAGGTTTACTGTATACCTTGCACCTTCTTATTGACGATGAAACACAGAAATGTCAACGGAATTTAATACAAAAGGCACAATGCCGACTTAAGTAAAAAAAAAAACTGTCACTCGCTCTTTCTATGATTTGAACCTCGCCTGTGATTCCAGTTTTAAATTCCGATGCTTCACTTCAGGTTTACTGTATACCTTGCACCTTCTTATTGACGATGAAACACAGAAATTGCATCTGAATTTATTACAAAAGGCACAATGCCGACTTAAGTACAAGAGGACTGACACTCTCACTTACTATGATTTGAACCTCTCCTGTGAGTCCAGTTTTAGATTCCGATGCTTCACTTCAGGTTCACTGCATACCTGGTGCCTTCTTATTGACGATGAAACACAGAAATGGCATCGAAATTTATTACAAAAGGCACAATGCCGACTTAAGTACAAGAGGACTGACACTCTCCCTTTCTATGATTTGAATCTCTCCTGTGAGTCCAGTTTTAGATTCCGATGCTTCACTTCAGGTTTACTGTATACCTTGCACCTTCTTGTTGACGATGAAACACAGAAATTTCAACGGAATGTAACACAAAAGGCACAATGCCGACTTAAGTAAAAGAGGAGTGTCACTCTCTCCCTCTCTCCGATTTGAACCTCTCCTGTGAGTCCAGTTTTCGATTCCGATGCTTCACTTCAGGTTTAATGTATACCTTGCACCTTCGTATTGACGATGAATTACAGAAATTGCATCCGAATTTAATACAAAAGGCACAATGCCGACTTTAGTACAAGAGGACTGACACTTTCCCTTTCTATGATTTGAACCTCTCCTGGGAGTCCAGTTTTAGATTCCGATGCCTCACTTCAGGTTTACTGTATCCCTAGTCCCTTCTTATTGACGATGAAACACAGAAATTTCATCGGAATTTAATACAAAAGGTACAATGCCGACTTAAGTAAAAGAGGACTGTCACTCTCTCTTGCTATTAATTGAACCTCTCCTGTGAGTCCTGTTTTAGATTCCGATGCTTCACTTCAGGTTTACTGTATACCTTGCACCTTCTTACTGACGATGAAACACAGAAATTGCATCGCAATGTAATACAAAAGGCACAATGCCGACTTAAATACAAGAGGACTGACTGTCTCACTTTCTATGATTTGTACCTCTCCAGTGATTGCAGTTTCAGATTCCGATGCTTCACTTGAGGTTTACTGCATACCTTGCACCTTCTTATTGACGATGAAACACAGAAATTGCATCCGAATTTAATACAAAAGGCACAATACCGACTTAAGTACAAGAGGACTGACACTCACATTTTCTATGATTTGAACCTCTCCTGTGAGTCCAGTTTTAGATTCCGATGCTTCACTTCAGGTTTAATGTATACCTTGCACCTTCTTATTGACGACGAATTACAGAAATTGCATCCGAATTTAATACAAAAGGCACAATGCCGACTTTAGTACAAGAGGACTGACACTTTCCCTTTCTATGATTTGAACCTCTCCTGTGAGTCCAGTTTTAGATTCCGATGCTTCACTTCAGGTTTACTGTACCCCTAGTCCCTTCTTATTGACGATGAAACACAGAAATTTCATCGGAATTTAATACAAAAGGCACAATGCCGACTTAAGTAAAAGAGGACTGTCACTCTCTCTTTCTATGATTTGAACCTCTCCTGTGAGTCCAGTTTTAGATTCCGATGCTTCACTTCAGGTTTACTGTATACCTCGCACCTTCTTATTGACGATGAAACACAGAAATTGCATCGTAATTTAATACAAAAGGCACAATGCCGACTTAAATACAAGAGGACTGACAGTCTCACTTTCTATGATTTGTACCTCTCCTGTGATTGCAGTTTTAGATTCCGATGCTTCACTTCGGGTTTACTGCATACCTTGCACCTTCTTATTGACGATGAAACACAGAAATAGCATCCGAATTTAATACAAAAGGCACAATACCGACTTAAGTACAAGAGGACTGACACTTTCCTTTCTATGATTTGAACCTCTCCTGTGAGTCCAGTTTTAGACTCCGATGCTTCACTTCAGGTTTACTGTATCCCTAGGACCTTCTTATTGACGATGAAACACAGAAATCTCATCGGAATTTAATACAAAAGGCACAATGCCGACTTAAGTAAAAGAGGACTGTCACTTACTCTTTCTATGATTTGAACCTCTCCTGTGATTCCAGTTTTAGATTCCGATGTTTCACTTCAGGTTTACTGTATACCTTGCACCTTCTTATTGACGATGAGACACAGAAATTGCATTGGAATTTAATACAAAAGGCAAAATGCCGACTTAAGTACAAGAGGACTGACACTCTCACATTCTATGATTTGAACCTCTCGTGTGAGTCCAGTTTTAGATTCCGATGCTTCAATTCAGGTTTACTGTATCCCTAGGACCTTCTTATTGACGATGAAACACAGAAATTTCATCGGAATTTAATACAAAAGGCTCTATGCCGACTTAAGTAAAAGGGGACTGTCACTCTCTCTTTCTATGATCTGAACCTCTCCTGTGACTCCAGTTCTAGATTCCGATGCTTCACTTCAGGTTTACTGTATACCTTGCACCTTCTTATTGACGAGGAATCACAGAAATTGCATCGGAATTTAATACAAAAGGCACAATGCCGACTTAAATACAAGAGGACTGACCCTCTCACTTTCTATGATTTGAACCTCTCCTGTGATTCCAGTTGTAGATTCCGATGCTTCACCTCAGGTTTACTGTATACCTCGCACCTTCTTATTGACGATGAAACACAGAAATTTCATCGGATTTTAATACGAAAGGCACAATGCCGACTTAAGTAAAAGAGGACTGTCACTCTCTCTTTCCATGATTTGAACCCCTCCTGTGATTCCAGTTTTAGATTCCGATGCTTCACTTCAGGTTTACTGTATACCTTGCACCTTCTTATTGACGATGAAACACAGAAATTGCATCCGAATTTAACACAAAAGGCACAATGCCGACTGAAGTACAACAGGACTGACACTCTCACTTTCTATGATATGAACCTCTCCTATGAGTCCAGTTTTAGATTCCGATGCTTCACTTCAGGTTTACTGTATACCTTGCACCTTCTTATTGACGAAGGAACACAGAAATTGCATCCGAATTTAATACACAAGGCACAATGCCGACTTAAGTACAAGAAGACTGACACTCTTACTTTCTATGATTTGAACCACTCCTGTGAGTCCAGTTTGAGGTTCCGATGCTTCATTTCAGGTTTACTGTATACCCTGCACCTTCTTATTGACGATGAAACTCAGACATATCATCGAAATTTAATACAAAAGGCACAATGCCGACTTAAGTAAAAGAGGACTGTCACTCTCTCTTTCTATGATTTGAAATTCCTGTGAGTCCAGATTTAGATTCCGATTCTTCACTTCAGGTTTACTGTATACCTTGCACCTTTGTATTAACGATGAAACACAGAAATTGCATCCGAATTTAATACAAAAGGCACAATGCCGACTTAAGTACAAGAGGACTGATACTTTCCCTTTCTATGATTTTTACCTCTCCTGTGAGTCCAGTTTTAGATTCCGATGCTTCACTTCAGGTTTACTGTATCCCTAGTACCTTCATATTGACGATGAAACACAGAAATGTCATCGGAATTTTATACAAAAGACACTATGCCGACTTAAGTAAAAGAGGACTGTCACTCTCTCTTTCTATGATTTGAACCTCTCCTGTGAGTCCAGTTTTAGATTCCGATGCTTCACTTCAGGTTTACTGTATACCTTGCACCTCCTTATTAACGATGAAATACAGAAATTGCATCCGAATTTAATACAAAAGGCACAATGCCGACTTAAGTACAAGAGGACTGACACTCTCACTTTCTATGATTTGAACCTCTCCTGTGATTCCAGTTTTAGATTCCGATTCTTCACTTCAGGTTTACTGTATACCTTGCACCTTCTTATTGACGATGAAACACAGAAATTTCAACGGAATTTAATACAAAAGGCACAATGCCGACTTAAGTAAAAAAAAACTGTCACTCGCTCTTTCTATGATTTGAACCTCGCCTGTGATTCCAGTTTTAGATTCCGTTGCTTCACTTCAGGTTTACTGTATACCTTGCACCTTCTCATTGACGATGAAACACAGAAATTGCATCTGAATTTATTACAAAAGGCACAATGCCGACTTAAGTACAAGAGGACTGACACTCTCACTTTCTATGATTTGAACCTCTCCTGTGAGTAAAGTTTTAGATTCCGATGCTTCACTTCAGGTTCACTGCATACCAGGCACCTTCTTATTGACGATGAAACACAGAAATTGCATCGGAATTTATTACAAAAGGCACAGTGCTGACTTAAGTACAAGAGGACTGACACTCTCACTTTCTATGATTTGAATCTCTCCTGTGAGTCCAGTTTTAGATTCCGATGCTTCACTTCAGGTTTACTGTATACCTTGCACCTTCTTGTTGACGATGAAACACAGAAATTTCAACGGAATGTAACACAAAAGGCACAATGCCGACTTAAGTAAAAGAGGAGTGTTACTCTCTCCCCCTCCGATTTGAACCTCTCCTGTGAGTCCAGTTTTCGATTCCGATGCTTCACTTCAGGTTTAATGTATACCTTGCACCTTCTTATTGACGATGAATTACAGAATTTGCATCCGAATTTAATACAAAAGGCACAATGCCGACTTTAGTACAAGAGGACTGACACGTTCCCTTTCTGTGATTTAAACCTCTCCTGTGAGTCCAGTTTTAGATTCCGATGCTTCACTTCAGGTTTACTGTATCCCTAGTCCCTTCTTATTGACGATGAAACACAGAAATTTCATCGGAATTTAATACAAAAGGCACAATGCCGACTTAAGTAAAAGAGGACTGTCACTCTCTCTTTCTATTAATTGAACCTCTCCTGTGAGTCCTGTTTTAGATTCCGATGCTTCACTTCAGGTTTACTGTATACCTTGCACCTTCTTATTGACGATGAAACACAGAAATTGCATCGCAATGTAATACAAAAGGCACAATGCCGACTTAAATACAAGAGGACTGACAGTCTCACTTTCTATGATTTGTACCTCTCCTGTGATTGCAGTTTCAGATTCCGATGCTTCACTTCAGGTTTACTGCAAACCTTGCACCTTCTTATTGACGATGAAACACAGAAATTGCTTCCGAATTTAATACAAAAGGCACAATACCGACTTAAGTACAAGAGCACTGACTTTCACATTTTCTATGATATGAACCTCTCCTGTGAGTCCAGTTTTCGATTCCGATGCTTCACTTCAGGTTTACTGTATACCTTGCACCTTCTTATTGACGATGAAACACAGAAATTGCATCGGAATTTAATACAAAAGGCACAATGACGACTTAAATACAAGGGGACTGACACTCTCACTTTCTATGATTTGAACCTCTCCTGTGATTCCAGTTTTAGATACCGATGTTTCACTTCAGGTTTACTGTATACCTTGCCCCTTCATATTGACGATGAAACACAGAAATTGCATTGGAATTTAATACAAAAGGCAAAATGCCGACTTAAGTACAAGAGGACTGACACTATCACATTCTATGATTTGAAACTCTCCTGTGAGTCCAGTTTTCGATTCCGATGCTTAACTTCAGGTTTACTGTATACCTTGCACCTTCTTATTGACGATGAAACACAGAAATTGCATCCGAATTTAATACAAAAGGCACAATGCCGACTTAAGTACAGGAGGACTGACACTCTCGCTTTCTATGATTTGAACCTCTCCTGTGACTCCAGTTTTAGATTCCGATGCTTCACTTCAGGTTCACTGTATACCTGGCACCTTCTTATTGACGATGAAACACAGAAATTGCATCGGAATTTAATACAAAAGGCACAATGCCGACTTAAGTACAAGAGGACTGACACTCTCACTTTCTATGATTTGAACCTCTCCTGTGATTCCAGTTTTAGATTCCGATGCTTCATTTCAGGTGGACTGTATACCTTGCACCTTCTTATTGACGATGAAACACAGAAATTTCAACGGAATTTAACACAAAAGGCACAATGCCGACTTAAGTAAAAGGGGAGTGTCACTCTCTCTCTCTATGATTTGAACCTCTCCTGTGAGACCAGTTTTCGAATCCGATGCTTCACTTCAGGTTTAATGTATACCTTGCACCTTCTTATTGACGATGAAACACAGAAATTGCATCCGAATTTAATACAAAAGGCACAATGCCGACTATAGTACAAGAGGACTGACACTTTCCCCCTCTATGATTTGAACCTCTCCTGTGAGTCCAGTTTTAGATTCCGATGCTTCACTTCAGGTTTACTGTATACCTGGCACCTTCTTATTGACGATGAAACACGGAAATTGCATCGGAATTTAATACAAAAGGCACAATGCCGACTTAAGTACAAGAGAACTGACACTCTCACTTTCTATGATTTGAACCTCTCCTGTTAGTCCAGTTTTAGATTCCGATGCTTCACTTCAGGTTTACTGTATACCTTGCACCTTCTTATTGACGATGAAACACAGAACTTGCATCCGTATTTAATACAAAAGGCACAGTGCCGACTTAAGTACAAGAGGACTGACACTCTCACTTACTATGATTTGAACCTCTCCTGTGAGTCCAGTTTTCGATTCCGATGCTTCACTTCAGGTTTACAGTATACCTTGCACCTTCTTATTGACGATGAAACACAGAAATTGCATCCGAATTTAATACAAATGTCACAATGCCGACTTAAGTACAAGAGGACTGACACTCTCACTTTCTATGATTTGAATCTCTCCTGTGAGTCCAGTTTTAGATTCCGATGCTTCACTTCAGGTTTACTGTATACCTTGCACCTTCTTGTTGTCGATGAAACACAGAAATTTCAACGGAATTTAACACAAAAGGCACAATGCCGACTTAAGTAAAAGGGGAGTGTCACTCTCTCTCTCTCTCTCTCATTTGAACCTCTCCTGTGAGTCTAGTTTTCGATTCCGATGCTTCACTTCAGGTTTAATGTATACCTTGCACCTTCCTATTGACGATGAATTACAGAAATTGCATCCGAATTTAATAGAAAAGGCGCAATGCCGACTTTAGTACAAGAGGACTGACATTTTCCCTTTCTATGATTTGAACCTCTCCTGTGAGTCCAGTTTTAGATTCCGATGCTTCACTTCAGGTTTACTGTATCCCTTGTCCCTTCTTATTGACGAAGAAACACAGAAATTGCATCATATGTTATACAAAAGGCACAATGCCGACTTAAATACAAGAGGACTGACAGACTCACTTTCTATGATTTTTACCTCTCCTGTGATTGCAGTTTCAGATTCCGATCCTTCACTTCAGGGTTACTGCATACCTTGCACCTTCTTATTGTCGATGAAACACAGAAATTGCATCCGAATTTAATACAAAAGGCACAATGCCGACTTAAGTAAAAGAGGACTGTCACTCTCTCTTTCTATTAATTGAACCTCTCCTGTGAGTCCTGTTTTAGATTCCGATGCTTCACTTCAGGTTTACTGTATACCTTGCACCTTCTTATTGACGATGAAACACAGAAATTGCATCGCAATGTAATACAAAAGGCACAATGCCGACCTCAATACAAGAGGACTGACAGTCTCACTTTCTATGATTTGTACCTCTCCTGTGATTGCAGTTTCAGATTCCGATGCTTCACTTCAGGTTTACTGCAAACCTTGCACCTTCTTATTGACGATGAAACACAGAAATTGCTTCCGAATTTAATACAAAAGGCACAATACCGACTTAAGTACAAGTGCACTGACACTCACATTTTCTATGATATGAACCTCTCCTGTGAGTCCAGTTTTAGATTCCGATGATTTACTTCAGGTTTACTGTATACCTTGCACCTTCTTATTGACGATGAAACACAGAAATTGCATCGGAATTTAATACAAAAGGCACAATGACGACTTAAATACAAGGGGACTGACACTCTCACTTTCTATGATTTGAACCTCTCCTGTGATTCCAGTTTTAGATACCGATGTTTCACTTCAGGTTTACTGTATACCTTGCCCCTTCATATTGACGATGAAACACAGAAATTGCATTGGAATTTAATACAAAAGGCAAAATGCCGACTTAAGTACAAGAGGACTGACACTCTCACATTCTATGATTTGAACCTCTCCTGTGAGTCCAGTTTTCGATTCCGATGCTTCACTTCAGGTTTACTGTATACCTTGCACCTTCTTATTGACGATGAAACACAGAAATTGCATCCGAATTTAATACAAAAGGCACAATGCCGACTTAAGTACAGGAGGACTGACACTCTCGCTTTCTATGATTTGAACCTCTCCTGTGAGTCCAGTTTTAGATTCCGATGCTTCACTTCAGGTTCACTGTATACCTGGCACCTTCTTATTGACGATGAAACACAGAAATTGCATCGGAATTTAATACAAAAGGCACAATGCCGACTTAAGTACAAGAGGACTGACACTCTCACTTTCTATGATTTGAACCTCTCCTGTGATTCCAGTTTTAGATTCCGATGCTTCACTTCAGGTTGACTGTATACCTTGCACCTTCTTATTGACGATGAAACACAGAAATTTCAACGGAATTTAACACAAAAGGCACAATGCCGACTTAAGTAAAAGAGGAGTGTCACTCTCTCTCTCTATGATTTGAACCTCTCCTGTGAGACCAGTTTTCGAATCCGATGCTTCACTTCAGGTTTAATGTATACCTTGCACCTTCTTATTGACGATGAAACACAGAAATTGCATCCGAATTTAATACAAAAGGCACAATGCCGACTATAGTACAAGAGGACTGACACTTTCCCTTTCTATGATTTGAACCTCTCCTGTGAGTCCAGTTTTAGATTCCGATGCTTCACTTCAGGTTTACTGTATACCTGGCACCTTCTTATTGACGATGAAACACGGAAATTGCATCGGAATTTAATACAAAAGGCACAATGCCGACTTAAGTACAAGAGAACTGACACTCTCACTTTCTATGATTTGAACCTCTCCTGTTAGTCCAGTTTTAGATTCCGATGCTTCACTTCAGGTTTACTGTATACCTTGCACCTTCTTATTGACGATGAAACACAGAAATTGCATCCGTATTTAATACAAAAGGCACAGTGCCGACTTAAGTACAAGAGGACTGACACTCTCACTTACTATGATTTGAACCTCTCCTGTGAGTCCAGTTTTCGATTCCGATGCTTCACTTCAGGTTTACTGTATACCTTGCACCTTCTTATTGACGATGAAACACAGAAATTGCATCCGAATTTAATACAAATGTCACAATGCCGACTTAAGTACAAGAGGACTGACACTCTCACTTTCTATGATTTGAATCTCTCCTGTGAGTCCAGTTTTAGATTCCGATGCTTCACTTCGGGTTTACTGTATACCTTGCACCTTCTTGTTGTCGATGAAACACATAAATTTCAACGGAATTTAACACAAAAGGCACAATGCCGACTTAAGTAAAAGGGGAGTGTCACTCTCTCTCTCTCTCTCTCATTTGAACCTCTCCTGTGAGTCCAGTTTTCGATTCCGATGCTTCACTTCAGGTTTAATGTATACCTTGTACCTTCCTATTGACGATGAATTACAGAAATTGCATCCGAATTTAATACTAAAGGCACAATGCCGACTTTAGTACAAGATGACTGACATTTTCCCTTTCTGTGATTTGAACCTCTCCTGTGAGTCCAGTTTTAGATTCCGATGCTTCACTTCAGGTTTACTGTATCCCTTGTCCCTTCTTATTGACGAAGAAACACAGAAATTGCATCGCAATGTAATACAAAAGGCACAATGCCGACTTAAATACAAGAGGACTGACAGACTCACTTTCTATGATTTTTACCTCTCCTGTGATTGCAGTTTCAGATTCCGATACTTCACTTCAGGGTTACTGCATACCTTGCACCTTCTTATTGACGATGAAACACAGAAATTGCATCCGAATTTAATACAAAAGGCACAATACCGACTTAAGCACAAGAGGAATGACACTCACACTTTCTATGATTTGAACCTCTCCTGTGAGTCCACTTTTAGATTCCGATGCTTCACTTCAGGTTTACTGTATACCTGGCACCTTCTTATTGACGATGAAACACGGAAATTGCATCAGAATTTAATACAAAAGGCACAATGCCGACTTAAGTACAAGAGAACTGACACTCTCACTATCTATGATTTGAACCTCTCCGGTGAGTCCAGTTTTAGATTCCGATGCTTTACTTCAGGTTTACTGTATACCTTGCACCTTCTTATTGACGATGAAACACAGAAATTGCATCCGTATTTAATACAAAAGGCACAATGCCGACTTAAGAACAAGAGGACTGACACTCTCACTTTCTATGATTTGAACCTCTTCTGTGAGTCCAGTTTTCGATTCCGATGCTTCACTTCAGGTTTACTGTATACCTTGCACCTTCTTATTGACGATGAAACACAGAAATTGCATCCGAATTTAATACAAATGTCACAATGCCGACTTAAGTACAACAGGACTGACACTTTCCTTTCAATGATTTGAACCTCTCCTGTGAGTCCAGTTTTAGACTCCGATGCCTCACTTCAGGTTTACTGTATCCCTAGGACCTTCTTATTGACGATGAAACACAGAAATTTAATCGGAATTTAATACAAAATGCACAATGCCGACTTAAATAAAAGAGGACTGTCACTCTCTATTTCTATGATTTGATCGTCTCCTGTGAGTCCAGTTTTACATTCCGATGCTTCACTTCAGGTTTACTGTATACCTTGCACCTTCTTATTGACGATGAAACACAGAAATAGCATCGGAATTTAATACAAAAGGCACACTGCCGACTTAAATACAAGAGGACTGACACTCTCACTTTCTATGATTTGAACCTCTCCTGTGATTCCAGTTTTAGATTCCGATGTTTCACTTCATGTTTACTGTATACCTTGCACCATCTTATTGACGATGAAACACAGAAATTGCATCGGAATTTAATACAAAAGCCACAATGCCGACTTAAGTACAAGAGGACTGACACTCTCACTTTCTATGATTTGAACCACTCCTGTGATTCCAGTTTTAGATTCCGATGCTTCACTTCAGGTTTACTGTATACCTTGCACCTTCTTATTGACGATGAAACACAGATATTGCATCCGAATTTAATACAAAAGGCGCAATACCGACTTAAGTTCAAGAGGACTGACACTCTCACTTTCTATGATTTGAGCCTCTCCTGTGAGTCCAGTTTTAGATTCCGATGCATCACTTCAGGTTTACTGTATACCTTGCACCTTCTGATTGACGATGAAACACAGAAATTGCATCGGAATTTAATACAAAAAGCACAATGCCGACTTAAATACAAGAGGACTGACACTCTCACTTTCTATGATTTGAATCTCTCCTGTGATTCCAGTTTAAGATTCCGTTGCTTCACTTCAGGTTTACTGTATACCTTGCACCTTCTTATTGACGAGCAAACACAGAAATTGCATCGGAATTAATACGAAAGGCACAATGCCGACTTAAATACAAGCGGACTGACACTCTCACTATCTATGATTTGAACCTCTCCTGTGAGTCCAGTTTTAGATTCAGATGCTTCATTTCAGGTTTAGTGTATACCTTGCACCTTCTTATTGACGATGAAACACAGAAATTACATCGGAATTTAATACAAAATGCACAATGCCGATATAAGTAAAAGAGGACTGTCACTCTCTCTTTCTATGATTTGATCCTCTCCTGTGAGTCCAGTTTTAGATTCCGATGCTTCACTTCAGGTTTACTGTATACCTTGCACCTTCTTATTGACGATGAAACACAGAAATTGCATCGGAATTTAATACAAAAGGCACACTGCCGACTTAAATACAAGAGGACTGACACTCTCACTTTCTATGATTTGAATCTCTCCTGCGAGTCCAATTTTAGATTCCGATACTTCACTTGATGTTTACTGTATACCTTGCACCATCTTATTGACGAGCAAACACAGAAATTGCATCGGAATTAATACGAAAGGCGCAATGCCGACTTAAGTACAAGCGGACTGACACTCTCACTATCTATGATTTGAACCTCTCCTGTGAGTCCAGTTTTAGATTCCGATGCTTCATTTCAGGTTTACTGTATACCTTGCACCTTCTTATTAACGATGAAACACAGAAATTGCATCCGTATTTAATACAAAAGGCACAATGCCGACTTAAGTACAAGAGGACTGACACTCTCACTTTCTATGATTTGAACCTCTCCTGTGAGTCCAGTTTTCGATTCCGATGCTTCACTTCATGTTTACTGTATACCTTGCACCTTCTTATTGACGATGAAACACAGAAATTGCATCCGAATTTAATACAAATGTCACAATGCCGACTTAAGTACAAGAGGACTGACACTCTCACTTTCTATGATTTGAATCTCTCCTGTGAGTCCAGTTTTAGATTCCGATGCTTGACTTCAGGTTTACTGTATACCTTGCACCTTCTTGTTGTCGATGAAACACAGAAATTTCAACGGAATTTAACACAAAAGGCACAATGCCGACTGAAGTAAAAGAGGAGTGTCACTCTCTCTCTCTCTCTGATTTGAACCTCTCCTGTGAGTCCAGTTTTCGATTCCGATGCTTCACTTCAGGTTTAATGTATACCTTGCACCTTCTTATTGATGAAGAATTACAGAAATTGCATCGGAATTTAATACAAAAGGCAAAATGCCGACTTAAGTTCAAGAGGACTGACACTCTCACTTTCTATGATTTGAACCTCTCCTGTGACTCCAGTTTTAGATTCCGATGCTTCACTTTAGGTTGACTGTATACCTTGCACCTTCTTATTGACGATGAAACACAGAAATTTCAACGGAATGTAACACAAAAGGCACAATGCCGACTTAAGTAAAAGAGGACTGACACTCTCACATTCTATGATTTGAATCTCTCCTGTGATTCCAGTTTTAGATTCCGTTGTTTCACTTCAGGTTTACTGTATACCTTGCACCTTCTTATTGACGAGCAAACACAGAAATTGCATCGGAATTAATACGAAAGGCACAATGCCAACTTAAGTACAAGCGGACTGGCACTCTCACTATCTATGATTTGAACCTCTCCTGTGAGTCCAGTTTTAGATTCCGATGCTTTACTTCAGGTTTACTGTATACCTTGCACCTTCTTCTTGACGATGAAACACAGAAATTTTAACGGAATTTAATACAAAATGCACAATGCCGACTTAAGTAAAAGAGGACTGTCACTCTCGCTTTCTATGATTTGAACCTCTCCTGTGAGTCCAGATTTCGATTCCGATGCTTCACTTCAGGTTTACTGTATACCTCGCACCTTCTTATTGACGATGAAACACAGATATTGCATCCGAATTTAATACAAAAGGCACAATGCCGACTTAAGTACAAGAGGACTGACACTTTCCCTTTCTATGATTTGAACCTCGCCTGTGAGTCAAGTTTTTGATTCCGATGCTTCACTTCAGGTTTACTGTATCCCTAGGACCTTCCTATTGACGATGAAACACAGAAATTTCATCGGAATTTAATACAAAATGCACAATGCCGACATAAGTAAAAGGGGACTGTCACTCTCTCTTTCTATGATCTGAACCTCTCCTGTGAGTCCAGTTTTGGATTCCGATGCTTCACTTCAGGTTTACTGTATACCTTGCACCTACTTATTGACGATGAATCACAGAAATTGCATCGGAATTTAATACAAAAGGCACAATGCAGACTTAAATACAAGAGGACTGACCCTCTCACTTTCTATGATTTGAACCTCTCCTGTGATTCCAGTTTTAGATTCCGATGTTTCACCTCAGGTTTACTGTATACCTCGTACCTTCTTATTGACGATGAAACACAGAAATTTCATCGGATTTTAATACGTAAGGCACAATGCCGACATAAGTAAAAGAGGACTGTCACTCTCTCTTTCCATGATTTGAACCTCTCCTGTGATTCCAGTTTTAGATTCCGATGCTTCACTTCAGGTTTACTGTATACCTTCGACCTTCTTATTGACGATGAAACACAGAAATTGCATCCGAATTTAATACAAAAGGCACAATGCCGACTTAAGTACAACAAAACTGACACTCTCACTTTCTATGATATGAACCTCTCCTATGAGTCCAGTTTTAGATTCCGATGCTTCACTTCAGGTTTACTGTATACCTTGCACCTTCTTATTGACGAAGGAACACAGAAATTGCATCCGAATTTAATACACAAGGCACAATGCCGACTTAAGTACAAGAAGACTGACACCCTTACTTTCTATGATTTGAACCACTCCTGTGAGTCCAGTTTGAGATTCCGATGCTTCACTTCAGGTTTACTGTATACCCTGCACCTTCTTATTGACGATGAAACTCAGACATTTCATCGAAATTTGATACAAAAGGCACAATGCCGACTTAAGTAAAAGAGGACTGTCACTCTCTCTTTCTATGATTTGAACCTCTCCTGTGAGTCCAGTTTTAGATTTCGATGCTTCACTTCAGGTTTACTGTATCCCTAGTACCTTCTTATTGACGATGAAACACAGAAATTTCATCGGAATTTTATACAAAAGGCACTATGCCGACTTAAGTAAAAGAGGACTGTCACTCTCTCTTTCTATAATTTGAACCTCTCCTGTGAGTTCAGTTTTAGATTCCGATGCTTCACTTCAGGTTTACTGTATACCTTGCACCTCCTTATTAACGATGAAATACAGAAATTGCATCCGAATTTAATACAAAGGGCACAATGCCGACTTAAGTACAAGAGGACTGACGCTCTCACTTTCTATGATTTGAACCTCTCCTGTGATTCCAGTTTTAGATTCCGATGTTTCACTTCAGGTTTACTGTATACCTTGCACCTTCTTAGTGACGATGAAACACAGAAATTTCAACGGAATTTAATACAAAAGGCACAATGCCGACTTAAGTAAAAAAAAAAAACTGTCACTCGCTCTTTCTATGATTTGAACCTCGCCTGTGATTCCAGTTTTAGATTCCGATGCTTCACTTCAGGTTTACTGTATACCTTGCACCTTCTTATTGACGATGAAACACAGAAATTGCATCTGAATTTATTACAAAAGGCACAATGCCGACTTAAGTACAAGAGGACTGACACTCTCACTTACTATGATTTGAACCTCTCCTGTGAGTCCAGTTTTAGATTCCGATGCTTCACTTCAGGTTCACTGCATACCTGGCGCCTTCTTATTGACGATGAAACACAGAAATTGCATCGGAATTTATTACAAAAGGCACAATGCCGACTTAAGTACAAGAGGACTGACACTCTCCCTTTCTATGATTTGAATCTCTCCTGTGAGTCCAGTTTTAGATTCCGATGCTTCACTTCAGGTTTACTGTATACCTTGCACCTTCTTGTTGACGATGAAACACAGAAATTTCAACGGAATGTAACACAAAAGGCACAATGCCGACTTAAGTAAAAGAGGAGTGTCACTCTCTCCCTCTCTCCGATTTGAACCTCTCCTGTGAGTCCAGTTTTCGATTCCGATGCTTCACTTCAGGTTTAATGTATACCTTGCACCTTCGTATTGACGATGAATTACAGAAATTGCATCCGAATTTAATACAAAAGGCACAATGCCGACTTTAGTACAAGAGGACTGACACTTTCCCTTTCTATGATTTGAACCTCTCCTGGGAGTCCAGTTTTAGATTCCGATGCCTCACTTCAGGTTTACTGTATACCTCGCACCTTCTTATTGACGATGAAACACAGAAATTGCATCGTAATTTAATACAAAAGGCACAATGCCGACTTAAATACAAGAGGACTGACAGTCTCACTTTCTATGATTTGTACCTCTCCTGTGATTGCAGTTTTTAGATTCCGATGCGTCACTTCGGGTTTACTGCATACCTTGCACCTTCTTATTGACGATGAAACACAGAAATAGCATCCGAATTTAATACAAAAGGCACAATACCGACTTAAGTACAAGAGGACTGACACTTTCCTTTCTATGATTTGAACCTCTCCTGTGAGTCCAGTTTTAGACTCCGATGCTTCACTTCAGGTTTACTGTATACCTTGCACCTTCTTACTGACGATGAAACACAGAAATTGCATCGCAATGTAATACAAAAGGCACAATGCCGACTTAAATACAAGAGGACTGACTGTCTCACTTTCTATGATTTGTACCTCTCCAGTGATTGCAGTTTCAGATTCCGATGCTTCACTTGAGGTTTACTGCATACCTTGCACCTTCTTATTGACGATGAAACACAGAAATTGCATCCGAATTTAATACAAAAGGCACAATACCGACTTAAGTACAAGAGGACTGACACTCACATTTTCTATGATTTGAACCTCTCCTGTGAGTCCAGTTTTAGATTCCGATGCTTCACTTCAGGTTTAATGTATACCTTGCACCTTCTTATTGACGACGAATTACAGAAATTGCATCCGAATTTAATACAAAAGGCACAATGCCGACTTTAGTACAAGAGGACTGACACTTTCCCTTTCTATGATTTGAACCTCTCCTGTGAGTCCAGTTTTAGATTCCGATGCTTCACTTCAGGTTTACTGTACCCCTAGTCCCTTCTTATTGACGATGAAACACAGAAATTTCATCGGAATTTAATACAAAAGGCACAATGCCGACTTAAGTAAAAGAGGACTGTCACTCTCTCTTTCTATGATTTGAACCTCTCCTGTGAGTCCAGTTTTAGATTCCGATGCTTCACTTCAGGTTTACTGTATACCTCGCACCTTCTTATTGACGATGAAACACAGAAATTGCATCGTAATTTAATACAAAAGGCACAATGCCGACTTAAATACAAGAGGACTGACAGTCTCACTTTCTATGATTTGTACCTCTCCTGTGATTGCAGTTTTTAGATTCCGATGCTTCACTTCGGGTTTACTGCATACCTTGCACCTTCTTATTGACGATGGAACACAGAAATAGTATCCGAATTTAATACAAAAGGCACAATACCGACATAAGTACAAGAGGACTGACACTTTCCTTTCTATGATTTGAACCTCTCCTGTGAGTCCAGTTTTAGACTCCGATGCTTCACTTCAGGTTTACTGTATCCCTAGGACCTTCTTATTGACGATGAAACACAGAAATCTCATCGGAATTTAATACAAAAGGCACAATGCCGACTTAAGTAAAAGAGGACTGTCACTTACTCTTTCTATGATTTGAACCTCTCCTGTGATTCCAGTTTTAGATTCCGATGTTTCACTTCAGGTTTACTGTATACCTTGCACCTTCTTATTGACGATGAGACACAGAAATTGCATTGGAATTTAATACAAAAGGCAAAATGCCGACTTAAGTACAAGAGGACTGACACTCTCACATTCTATGATTTGAACCTCTCGTGTGAGTCCAGTTTTAGATTCCGATGCTTCAATTCAGGTTTACTGTATCCCTAGGACCTTCTTATTGACGATGAAACACAGAAATTTCATCGGAATTTAATACAAAAGGCTCTATGCCGACTTAAGTAAAAGGGGACTGTCACTCTCTCTTTCTATGATCTGAACCTCTCCTGTGAGTCCAGTTCTAGATTCCGATGCTTCACTTCAGGTTTACTGTATACCTTGCACCTTCTTATTGACGAGGAATCACAGAAATTGCATCGGAATTTAATACAAAAGGCGCAATGCCGACTTAAATACAAGAGGACTGACCCTCTCACTTTCTATGATTTGAACCTCTCCTGTGAATCCAGTTTTAGATTCCGATGCTTCACTTCAGGTTTACTGTATACCTTGCACCTTCTTATTGACGAAGGAACACAGAAATTGCATCCGAATTTAATACACAAGGCACAATGCCGACTTAAGTACAAGAAGACTGACACTCTTACTTTCTATGATTTGAACCACTCCTGTGAGTCCAGTTTGAGGTTCCGATGCTTCATTTCAGGTTCACTGTATACCCTGCACCTTCTTATTGACGATGAAACTCAGACATATCATCGAAATTTAATACAAAAGGCACAATGCCGACTTAAGTAAAAGAGGACTGTCACTCTCTCTTTCTATGATTTGAAATTCCTGTGAGTCCAGATTTAGATTCCGATTCTTCACTTCAGGTTTACTGTATACCTTGCACCTTTGTATTAACGATGAAACACAGAAATTGCATCCGAATTTAATACAAAAGGCACAATGCCGACTGAAGTACAAGAGGACTGATACTTTCCCTTTCTATGATTTTTACCTCTCCTGTGAGTCCAGTTTTAGATTCCGATGCTTCACTTCAGGTTTACTGTATCCCTAGTACCTTCATATTGACGATGAAACACAGAAATGTCATCGGAATTTTATACAAAAGGCACTATGCCGACTTAAGTAAAAGAGGACTGTCACTCTCTCTTTCTATGATTTGAACCTCTCCTGTGAGTCCAGTTTTAGATTCCGATGCTTCACTTCAGGTTTACTGTATACCTTGCACCTCCTTATTAACGATGAAATACAGAAATTGCATCAGAATTTAATACAAAAGGCACAATGCCGACTTAAGTACAAGAGGACTGACACTCTCACTTTCTATGATTTGAACCTTTCCTGTGATTCCAGTTTTAGATTCCGATTCTTCACTTCAGGTTTACTGTATACCTTGCACCTTCTTATTGACGATGAAACACAGAAATTTCAACGGAATTTAATACAAAAGGCACAATGCCGACTTAAGTAAAAAAAAACTGTCACTCGCTCTTTCAATGATTTGAACCTCGCCTGTGATTCCAGTTTTAGATTCCGTTGCTTCACTTCAGGTTTACTGTATACCTTGCACCTTCTCATTGACGATGAAACACAGAAATTGCATCTGAATTTATTACAAAAGGCACAATGCCGACTTAAGTACAAGAGGACTGACACTCTCACTTTCTATGATTTGAACCTCTCCTGTGAGTAAAGTTTTAGATTCCGATGCTTCACTTCAGGTTCACTGCATACCAGGCACCTTCTTATTGACGATGAAACACAGAAATTGCATCGGAATTTATTACAAAAGGCACAGTGCTGACTTAAGTACAAGAGGACTGACACTCTCACTTTCTATGATTTGAATCTCTCCTGTGAGTCCAGTTTTAGATTCCGATGCTTCACTTCAGGTTTACTGTATACCTTGCACCTTCTTGTTGACGATGAAACACAGAAATTTCAACGGAATGTAACACAAAAGGCACAATGCCGACTTAAGTAAAAGAGGAGTGTTACTCTCTCCCCCTCCGATTTGAACCTCTCCTGTGAGTCCAGTTTTCGATTCCGATGCTTCACTTCAGGTTTAATGTATACCTTGCACCTTCTTATTGACGATGAATTACAGAATTTGCATCCGAATTTAATACAAAAGGCACAATGACGACTTAAATACAAGGGGACTGACACTCTCACTTTCTATGATTTGAACCTCTCCTGTGATTCCAGTTTTAGATACCGATGTTTCACTTCAGGTTTACTGTATACCTTGCCCCTTCATATTGACGATGAAACACAGAAATTGCATTGGAATTTAATACAAAAGGCAAAATGCCGACTTAAGTACAAGAGGACTGACACTATCACATTCTATGATTTGAAACTCTCCTGTGAGTCCAGTTTTCGATTCCGATGCTTAACTTCAGGTTTACTGTATACCTTGCACCTTCTTATTGACGATGAAACACAGAAATTGCATCCGAATTTAATACAAAAGGCACAATGCCGACTTAAGTACAGGAGGACTGACACTCTCGCTTTCTATGATTTGAACCTCTCCTGTGAGTCCAGTTTTAGATTCCGATGCTTCACTTCAGGTTCACTGTATACCTGGCACCTTCTTATTGACGATGAAACACAGAAATTGCATCGGAATTTAATACAAAAGGCACAATGCCGACTTAAGTACAAGAGGACTGACACTCTCACTTTCTATGATTTGAACCTCTCCTGTGATTCCAGTTTTAGATTCCGATGCTTCACTTCAGGTTGACTGTATACCTTGCACCTTCTTATTGACGATGAAACACAGAAATTTCAACGGAATTTAACACAAAAGGCACAATGCCGACTTAAGTAAAAGAGGAGTGTCACTCTCTCTCTCTATGATTTGAACCTCTCCTGTGAGACCAGTTTTCGAATCCGATGCTTCACTTCAGGTTTAATGTATACCTTGCACCTTCTTATTGACGATGAAACACAGAAATTGCATCCGAATTTAATACAAAAGGCACAATGCCGACTATAGTACAAGAGGACTGACACTTTCCCTTTCTATGATTTGAACCTCTCCTGTGAGTCCAGTTTTAGATTCCGATGCTTCACTTCAGGTTTACTGTATACCTGGCACCTTCTTATTGACGATGAAACACGGAAATTGCATCGGAATTTAATACAAAAGGCACAATGCCGACTTAAGTACAAGAGGACTGACACTCTCACTTTCTATGATTTGAACGTCACCTGTGACTCCAGTATTAGATTCCGATACTTCACTTCAGGTTTACTGTATACCTTGCACCTTCTTATTGACGAAGGAACACAGAAATTGCATCCGAATTTAATACACAAGGCACAATGCCGACTTAAGTACAAGAAGACTGACACTCTTACTTTCTATGATTTGAACCACTCCTGTGAGTCCAGTTTGAGGTTCCGATGCTTCATTTCAGGTTCACTGTATACCCTGCACCTTCTTATTGACGATGAAACTCAGACATATCATCGAAATTTAATACAAAAGGCACAATGCCGACTTAAGTAAAAGAGGACTGTCACTCTCTCTTTCTATGATTTGAAATTGCTGTGAGTCCAGATTTAGATTCCGATTCTTCACTTCAGGTTTACTGTATACCTTGCACCTTTGTATTAACGATGAAACACAGAAATTGCATCCGAATTTAATACAAAAGGCACAATGCCGACTTAAGTACAAGAGGACTGATACTTTCCCTTTCTATGATTTTTACCTCTCCTGTGAGTCCAGTTTTAGATTCCGATGCTTCACTTCAGGTTTACTGTATCCCTAGTACCTTCATATTGACGATGAAACACAGAAATGTCATCGGAATTTTATACAAAAGGCACTATGCCGACTTAAGTAAAAGAGGACTGTCACTCTCTCTTTCTATGATTTGAACCTCTCCTGTGAGTCCAGTTTTAGATTCCGATGCTTCACTTCAGGTTTACTGTATACCTTGCACCTCCTTATTAACGATGAAATACAGAAATTGCATCCGAATTTAATACAAAAGGCACAATGCCGACTTAAGTACAAGAGGACTGACACTCTCACTTTCTATGATTTGAACCTCTCCTGTGATTCCAGTTTTAGATTCCGATTCTTCACTTCAGGTTTACTGTATACCTTGCACCTTCTTATTGACGATGAAACACAGAAATTTCAACGGAATTTAATACAAAAGGCACAATGCCGACTTAAGTAAAAAAAAACTGTCACTCGCTCTTTCTATGATTTGAACCTCGCCTGTGATTCCAGTTTTAGATTCCGTTGCTTCACTTCAGGTTTACTGTATACCTTGCACCTTCTCATTGACGATGAAACACAGAAATTGCATCTGAATTTATTACAAAAGGCACAATGCCGACTTAAGTACAAGAGGACTGACACTCTCACTTTCTATGATTTGAACCTCTCCTGTGAGTAAAGTTTTAGATTCCGATGCTTCACTTCAGGTTCACTGCATACCAGGCACCTTCTTATTGACGATGAAACACAGAAATTGCATCGGAATTTATTACAAAAGGCACAGTGCTGACTTAAGTACAAGAGGACTGACACTCTCACTTTCTATGATTTGAATCTCTCCTGTGAGTCCAGTTTTAGATTCCGATGCTTCACTTCAGGTTTACTGTATACCTTGCACCTTCTTATTGACGATGAATTACAGAATTTGCATCCGAATTTAATACAAAAGGCACAATGCCGACTTTAGTACAAGAGGACTGACACGTTCCCTTTCTGTGATTTGAACCTCTCCTGTGAGTCCAGTTTTAGATTCCGATGCTTCACTTCAGGTTTACTGTATCCCTAGTCCCTTCTTATTGACGATGAAACACAGAAATTTCATCGGAATTTAATACAAAAGGCACAATGCCGACTTAAGTAAAAGAGGACTGTCACTCTCTCTTTCTATTAATTGAACCTCTCCTGTGAGTCCTGTTTTAGATTCCGATGCTTCACTTCAGGTTTACTGTATACCTTGCACCTTCTTATTGACGATGAAACACAGAAATTGCATCGCAATGTAATACAAAAGGCACAATGCCGACTTAAATACAAGAGGACTGACAGTCTCACTTTCTATGATTTGTACCTCTCCTGTGATTGCAGTTTCAGATTCCGATGCTTCACTTCAGGTTTACTGCAAACCTTGCACCTTCTTATTGACGATGAAACACAGAAATTGCTTCCGAATTTAATACAAAAGGCACAATACCGACTTAAGTACAAGAGCACTGACTTTCACATTTTCTATGATATGAATCTCTCCTGTGAGTCCAGTTTTCGATTCCGATGCTTCACTTCAGGTTTACTGTATACCTTGCACCTTCTTATTGACGATGAAACACAGAAATTGCATCGGAATTTAATACAAAAGGCACAATGACGACTTAAATACAAGGGGACTGACACTCTCACTTTCTATGATTTGAACCTCTCCTGTGATTCCAGTTTTAGATACCGATGTTTCACTTCAGGTTTACTGTATACCTTGCCCCTTCATATTGACGATGAAACACAGAAATTGCATTGGAATTTAATACAAAAGGCAAAATGCCGACTTAAGTACAAGAGGACTGACACTATCACATTCTATGATTTGAAACTCTCCTGTGAGTCCAGTTTTCGATTCCGATGCTTAACTTCAGGTTTACTGTATACCTTGCACCTTCTTATTGACGATGAAACACAGAAATTGCATCCGAATTTAATACAAAAGGCACAATGCCGACTCAAGTACAGGAGGACTGACACTCTCGCTTTCTATGATTTGAACCTCTCCTGTGAGTCCAGTTTTAGATTCCGATGCTTCACTTCAGGTTCACTGTATACCTGGCACCTTCTTATTGACGATGAAACACAGAAATTGCATCGGAATTTAATACAAAAGGCACAATGCCGACTTAAGTACAAGAGGACTGACACTCTCACTTTCTATGATTTGAACCTCTCCTGTGATTCCAGTTTTAGATTCCGATGCTTCACTTCAGGTTGACTGTATACCTTGCACCTTCTTATTGACGATGAAACACAGAAATTTCAACGGAATTTAACACAAAAGGCACAATGCCGACTTAAGTAAAAGAGGAGTGTCACTCTCTCTCTCTATGATTTGAACCTCTCCTGTGAGACCAGTTTTCGAATCCGATGCTTCACTTCAGGTTTAATGTATACCTTGCACCTTCTTATTGACGATGAAACACAGAAATTGCATCCGAATTTAATACAAAAGGCACAATGCCGACTATAGTACAAGAGGACTGACACTTTCCCTTTCTATGATTTGAACCTCTCCTGTGAGTCCAGTTTTAGATTCCGATGCTTCACTTCAGGTTTACTGTATACCTGGCACCTTCTTATTGACGATGAAACACGGAAATTGCATCGGAATTTAATACAAAAGGCACAATGCCGACTTAAGTACAAGAGGACTGACACTCTCACTTTCTATGATTTGAACGTCACCTGTGACTCCAGTATTAGATTCCGATACTTCACTTCAGGTTTACTGTATACCTTGCACCTTCTTATTGACGAAGGAACACAGAAATTGCATCCGAATTTAATACACAAGGCACAATGCCGACTTAAGTACAAGAAGACTGACACTCTTACTTTCTATGATTTGAACCACTCCTGTGAGTCCAGTTTGAGGTTCCGATGCTTCATTTCAGGTTCACTGTATACCCTGCACCTTCTTATTGACGATGAAACTCAGACATATTATCGAAATTTAATACAAAAGGCACAATGCCGACTTAAGTAAAAGAGGACTGTCACTCTCTCTTTCTATGATTTGAAATTGCTGTGAGTCCAGATTTAGATTCCGATTCTTCACTTCAGGTTTACTGTATACCTTGCACCTTTGTATTAACGATGAAACACAGAAATTGCATCCGAATTTAATACAAAAGGCACAATGCCGACTTAAGTACAAGAGGACTGATACTTTCCCTTTCTATGATTTTTACCTCTCCTGTGAGTCCAGTTTTAGATTCCGATGCTTCACTTCAGGTTTACTGTATCCCTAGTACCTTCATATTGACGATGAAACACAGAAATGTCATCGGAATTTTATACAAAAGGCACTATGCCGACTTAAGTAAAAGAGGACTGTCACTCTCTCTTTCTATGATTTGAACCTCTCCTGTGAGTCCAGTTTTAGATTCCGATGCTTCACTTCAGGTTTACTGTATACCTTGCACCTCCTTATTAACGATGAAATACAGAAATTGCATCCGAATTTAATACAAAAGGCACAATGCCGACTTAAGTACAAGAGGACTGACACTCTCACTTTCTATGATTTGAACCTCTCCTGTGATTCCAGTTTTAGATTCCGATTCTTCACTTCAGGTTTACTGTATACCTTGCACCTTCTTATTGACGATGAAACACAGAAATTTCAACGGAATTTAATACAAAAGGCACAATGCCGACTTAAGTAAAAAAAAACTGTCACTCGCTCTTTCTATGATTTGAACCTCGCCTGTGATTCCAGTTTTAGATTCCGTTGCTTCACTTCAGGTTTACTGTATACCTTGCACCTTCTCATTGACGATGAAACACAGAAATTGCATCTGAATTTATTACAAAAGGCACAATGCCGACTTAAGTACAAGAGGACTGACACTCTCACTTTCTATGATTTGAACCTCTCCTGTGAGTAAAGTTTTAGATTCCGATGCTTCACTTCAGGTTCACTGCATACCAGGCACCTTCTTATTGACGATGAAACACAGAAATTGCATCGGAATTTATTACAAAAGGCACAGTGCTGACTTAAGTACAAGAGGACTGACACTCTCACTTTCTATGATTTGAATCTCTCCTGTGAGTCCAGTTTTAGATTCCGATGCTTCACTTCAGGTTTACTGTATACCTTGCACCTTCTTGTTGACGATGAAACACAGAAATTTCAACGGAATGTAACACAAAAGGCACAATGCCGACTTAAGTAAAAGAGGAGTGTTACTCTCTCCCCCTCCGATTTGAACCTCTCCTGTGAGTCCAGTTTTCGATTCCGATGCTTCACTTCAGGTTTAATGTATACCTTGCACCTTCTTATTGACGATGAATTACAGAATTTGCATCCGAATTTAATACAAAAGGCACAATGCCGACTTTAGTACAAGAGGACTGACACGTTCCCTTTCTGTGATTTGAACCTCTCCTGTGAGTCCAGTTTTAGATTCCGATGCTTCACTTCAGGTTTACTGTATCCCTAGTCCCTTCTTATTGACGATGAAACACAGAAATTTCATCGGAATTTAATACAAAAGGCACAATGCCGACTTAAGTAAAAGAGGACTGTCACTCTCTCTTTCTATTAATTGAACCTCTCCTGTGAGTCCTGTTTTAGATTCCGATGCTTCACTTCAGGTTTACTGTATACCTTGCACCTTCTTATTGACGATGAAACACAGAAATTGCATCGCAATGTAATACAAAAGGCACAATGCCGACTTAAATACAAGAGGACTGACAGTCTCACTTTCTATGATTTGTACCTCTCCTGTGATTGCAGTTTCAGATTCCGATGCTTCACTTCAGGTTTACTGCAAACCTTGCACCTTCTTATTGACGATGAAACACAGAAATTGCTTCCGAATTTAATACAAAAGGCACAATACCGACTTAAGTACAAGAGCACTGACTTTCACATTTTCTATGATATGAATCTCTCCTGTGAGTCCAGTTTTCGATTCCGATGCTTCACTTCAGGTTTACTGTATACCTTGCACCTTCTTATTGACGATGAAACACAGAAATTGCATCGGAATTTAATACAAAAGGCACAATGACGACTTAAATACAAGGGGACTGACACTCTCACTTTCTATGATTTGAACCTCTCCTGTGATTCCAGTTTTAGATACCGATGTTTCACTTCAGGTTTACTGTATACCTTGCCCCTTCATATTGACGATGAAACACAGAAATTGCATTGGAATTTAATACAAAAGGCAAAATGCCGACTTAAGTACAAGAGGACTGACACTATCACATTCTATGATTTGAAACTCTCCTGTGAGTCCAGTTTTCGTTTCCGATGCTTAACTTCAGGTTTACTGTATACCTTGCACCTTCTTATTGACGATGAAACACAGAAATTGCATCCGAATTTAATACAAAAGGCACAATGCCGACTTAAGTACAGGAGGACTGACACTCTCGCTTTCTATGATTTGAACCTCTCCTGTGAGTCCAGTTTTAGATTCCGATGCTTCACTTCAGGTTCACTGTATACCTGGCACCTTCTTATTGACGATGAAACACAGAAATTGCATCGGAATTTAATACAAAAGGCACAATGCCGACTTAAGTACAAGAGGACTGACACTCTCACTTTCTATGATTTGAACCTCTCCTGTGATTCCAGTTTTAGATTCCGATGCTTCACTTCAGGTTGACTGTATACCTTGCACCTTCTTATTGACGATGAAACACAGAAATTTCAACGGAATTTAACACAAAAGGCACAATGCCGACTTAAGTAAAAGAGGAGTGTCACTCTCTCTCTCTATGATTTGAACCTCTCCTGTGAGACCAGTTTTCGAATCCGATGCTTCACTTCAGGTTTAATGTATACCTTGCACCTTCTTATTGACGATGAAACACAGAAATTGCATCCGAATTTAATACAAAAGGCACAATGCCGACTATAGTACAAGAGGACTGACACTTTCCCTTTCTATGATTTGAACCTCTCCTGTGAGTCCAGTTTTAGATTCCGATGCTTCACTTCAGGTTTACTGTATACCTGGCACCTTCTTATTGACGATGAAACACGGAAATTGCATCGGAATTTAATACAAAAGGCACAATGCCGACTTAAGTACAAGAGAACTGACACTCTCACTTTCTATGATTTGAACCACTCCTGTTAGTCCAGTTTTAGATTCCGATGCTTCACTTCAGGTTTACTGTATACCTTGCACCTTCTTGTTGTCGATGAAACACAGAAATTTCAACGGAATTTAACACAAAAGGCACAATGCCGACTTAAGTAAAAGGGGAGTGTCACTCTCTCTCTCTCTCTCTCATTTGAACCTCTCCTGTGAGTCTAGTTTTCGATTCCGATGCTTCACTTCAGGTTTAATGTATACCTTGCACCTTCCTATTGACGATGAATTACAGAAATTGCATCCGAATTTAATACAAAAGTCACAATGCCGACTTTAGTACAAGAGGACTGACATTTTCCCTTTCTATGATTTGAACCTCTCCTGTGAGTCCAGTTTTAGATTCCGATGCTTCACTTCAGGTTTACTGTATCCCTTGTCCCTTCTTATTGACGAAGAAACACAGAAATTGCATCATATGTTATACAAAAGGCACAATGCCGACTTAAATACAAGAGGACTGACAGACTCACTTTCTATGATTTTTACCTCTCCTGTGATTGCAGTTTCAGATTCCGATCCTTCACTTCAGGGTTACTGCATACCTTGCACCTTCTTATTGACGATGAAACACAGAAATTGCATCCGAATTTAATACAAAAGGCACAATGCCGACTTAAGTAAAAGTGGACTGTCACTCTCTCTTTCTATTAATTGAACCTCTCCTGTGAGTCCTGTTTTAGATTCCGATGCTTCACTTCAGGTTTACTGTATACCTTGCACCTTCTTATTGACGATGAAACACAGAAATTGCATCGCAATGTAATACAAAAGGCACAATGCCGACCTCAATACAAGAGGACTGACAGTCTCACTTTCTATTTTTTTGTACCTCTCCTGTGATTGCAGTTTCAGATTCCGATGCTTCACTTCAGGTTTACTGCAAACCTTGCACCTTCTTATTGACGATGAAACACAGAAATTGCTTCCGAATTTAATACAAAAGGCACAATACCGACTTAAGTACAAGTGCACTGACACTCACATTTTCTATGATATGAACCTCTCCTGTGAGTCCAGTTTTAGATTCCGATGATTTACTTCAGGTTTACTGTATACCTTGCACCTTATTATTGACGATGAAACACAGAAATTGCATCGGAATTTAATACAAAAGGCACAATGACGACTTAAATACAAGGGGACTGACACTCTCACTTTCTATGATTTGAACCTCTCCTGTGATTCCAGTTTTAGATACCGATGTTTCACTTCAGGTTTACTGTATACCTTGCCCCTTCATATTGACGATGAAACACAGAAATTGCATTGGAATTTAATACAAAAGGCAAAATGCCGACTTAAGTACAAGAGGACTGACACTCTCACATTCTATGATTTGAACCTCTCCTGTGAGTCCAGTTTTCGATTCCGATGCTTCACTTCAGGTTTACTGTATACCTTGCACCTTCTTATTGACGATGAAACACAGAAATTGCATCCGAATTTAATACAAAAGGCACAATGCCGACTTAAGTACAGGAGGACTGACACTCTCGCTTTCTATGATTTGAACCTCTCCTGTGAGTCCAGTTTTAGATTCCGATGCTTCACTTCAGGTTCACTGTATACCTGGCACCTTCTTATTGACGATGAAACACAGAAATTGCATCGGAATTTAATACAAAAGGCACAATGCCGACTTAAGTACAAGAGGACTGACACTCTCACTTTCTATGATTTGAACCTCTCCTGTGATTCCAGTTTTAGATTCCGATGCTTCACTTCAGGTTGACTGTATACCTTGCACCTTCTTATTGACGATGAAACACAGAAATTTCAACGGAATTTAACACAAAAGGCACAATGCCGACTAAAGTAAAAGAGGAGTGTCACTCTCTCTCTCTATGATTTGAACCTCTCCTGTGAGACCAGTTTTCGAATCCGATGCTTCACTTCAGGTTTAATGTATACCTTGCACCTTCTTATTGACGATGAAACACAGAAATTGCATCCGAATTTAATACAAAAGGCACAATGCCGACTATAGTACAAGAGGTCTGACACTTTCCCTTTCTATGATTTGAACTTCTCCTGTGAGTCCAGTTTTAGATTCCGTTGCTTCACTTCAGGTTTACTGTATACCTGGCACCTTCTTATTGACGATGAAACACGGAATTTGCATCGGAATTTAATACAAAAGGCACAATGCCGACTTAAGTACAAGAGAACTGACACTCTCACTTTCTATGATTTGAACCTCTCCTGTTAGTCCAGTTTTAGATTCCGATGCTTCACTTCAGGTTTACTGTATACCTTGCACCTTCTTATTGACGATGAAACACAGAAATTGCATCCGTATTTAATACAAAAGGCACAGTGCCGACTTAAGTACAAGAGGACTGACACTCTCACTTACTATGATTTGAACCTCTCCTGTGAGTCCAGTTTTCGATTCCGATGCTTCACTTCAGGTTTACTGTATACCTTGCACCTTCTTATTGACGATGAAACACAGAAATTGCATCCGAATTTAATACAAATGTCACAATGCCGACTTAAGTACAAGAGGACTGACACTCTCACTTTCTATGATTTGAATCTCTCCTGTGAGTCCAGTTTTAGATTCCGATGCTTCACTTCGGGTTTACTGTATACCTTGCACCTTCTTGTTGTCGATGAAACACAGAAATTTCAACGGAATTTAACACAAAAGGCACAATGCCGACTTAAGTAAAAGGGGAGTGTCACTCTCTCTCTCTCTCTCTCTCTCATTTGAACCTCTCCTGTGAGTCCAGTTTTCGATTCCGATTCTTCACTTCAGGTTTAATGTATACCTTGTACCTTCCTATTGACGATGAATTACAGAAATTGCATCCGAATTTAATACTAAAGGCACAATGCCGACTTTAGTACAAGATGACTGACATTTTCCCTTTCTATGATTTGAACCTCTCCTGTGAGTCCAGTTTTAGATTCCGATGCTTCACTTCAGGTTTACTGTATCCCTTGTCCCTTCTTATTGACGAAGAAACACAGAAATTGCATCGCAATGTAATACAAAAGGCACAATGCCGACTTAAATACAAGAGGACTGACAGACTCACTTTCTATGATTTTTACCTCTCCTGTGATTGCAGTTTCAGATTCCGATACTTCACTTCAGGGTTACTGCATACCTTGCACCTTCTTATTGACGATGAAACACAGAAATTGCATCCGAATTTAATACAAAAGGCACAATACCGACTTAAGCACAAGAGGAATGACACTCACACTTTCTATGATTTGAACCTCTCCTGTGAGTCCACTTTTAGATTCCGATGCTTCACTTCAGGTTTACTGTATACCTGGCACCTTCTTATTGACGATGAAACACGGAAATTGCATCAGAATTTAATACAAAAGGCACAATGCCGACTTAAGTACAAGAGAACTGACACTCTCACTATCTATGATTTGAACCTCTCCGGTGAGTCCAGTTTTAGATTCCGATGCTTCACTTCAGGTTTACTGTATACCTTGCACCTTCTTATTGACGATGAAACACAGAAATTGCATCCGTATTTAATACAAAAGGCACAATGCCGACTTAAGAACAAGAGGACTGACACTCTCACTTTCTATGATTTGAACCTCTTCTGTGAGTCCAGTTTTCGATTCCGATGCTTCACTTCAGGTTTACTGTATACCTTGCACCTTCTTATTGACGATGAAACACAGAAATTGCATCCGAATTTAATACAAATGTCACAATGCCGACTTAAGTACAACAGGACTGACACTTTCCTTTCAATGATTTGAACCTCTCCTGTGAGTCCAGTTTTAGACTCCGATGCCTCACTTCAGGTTTACTGTATCCCTAGGACCTTCTTATTGACGATGAAACACAGAAATTTAATCGGAATTTAATACAAAATGCACAATGCCGACTTAAATAAAAGAGGACTGTCACTCTCTATTTCTATGATTTGATCGTCTCCTGTGAGTCCAGTTTTACATTCCGATGCTTCACTTCAGGTTTACTGTATACCTTGCACCTTCTTATTGACGATGAAACACAGAAATAGCATCGGAATTTAATACAAAAGGCACACTGCCGACTTAAATACAAGAGGACTGACACTATCACTTTCTATGATTTGAACCTCTCCTGTGATTCCAGTTTTAGATTACGATGTTTCACTTCAGGTTTACTGTATACCTTGCACCATCTTATTGACGATGAAACACAGAAATTGCATCGGAATTTAATACAAAAGGCACAATGCCGACTTAAGTACAAGAGGACTGACACTCTCACTTTCTATGATTAGAACCTCTCCTGTAATTCCAGTTTTAGATTCCGATGCTTCACTTCAGGTTTACTGTATACCTTGCACCTTCTTATTGACGATGAAACACAGATATTGCATCCGAATTTAATACAAAAGGCGCAATACCGACTTAAGTTCAAGAGGACTGACACTCTCACTTTCTATGATTTGAGCCTCTCCTGTGAGTCCAGTTTTAGATTCCGATGCATCACTTCAGGTTTACTGTATACCTTGCACCTTCTGATTGACGATGAAACACAGAAATTGCATCGGAATTTAATACAAAAAGCACAATGCCGACTTAAATACAAGAGGACTGACACTCTCACTTTCTATGATTTGAATCTCTCCTGTGATTCCAGTTTAAGATTCCGTTGCTTCACTTCAGGTTTACTGTATACCTTGCACCTTCTTATTGACGAGCAAACACAGAAATTGCATCGGAATTAATACGCAAGGCACAATGCCGACTTAAATACAAGCGTACTGACACTCTCACTATCTATGATTTGAACCTCTCCTGTGAGTCCAGTTTTAGATTCAGATGCTTCATTTCAGGTTTAGTGTATACCTTGCACCTTCTTATTGACGATGAAACACAGAAATTACATCGGAATTTAATACAAAATGCACAATGCCGATATAAGTAAAAGAGGACTGTCACTCTCTCTTTCTATGATTTGATCCTCTCCTGTGAGTCCAGTTTTAGATTCCGATGCTTCACTTCAGGTTTACTGTATACCTTGCACCTTCTTATTGACGATGAAACACAGAAATTGCATCGGAATTTAATACAAAAGGCACACTGCCGACTTAAATACAAGAGGACTGACACTCTCACTTTCTATGATTTGAATCTCTCCTGCGAGTCCAATTTTAGATTCCGATACTTCACTTGATGTTTACTGTATACCTTGCACCATCTTATTGACGAGCAAACACAGAAATTGCATCGGAATTAATACGAAAGGCGCAATGCCGACTTAAGTACAAGCGGACTGACACTCTCACTATCTATGATTTGAACCTCTCCTGTGAGTCCAGTTTTAGATTCCGATGCTTCACTTCAGGTTTACTGTATACCTTGCACCTTCTTATTAACGATGAAACACAGAAATTGCATCCGTATTTAATACAAAAGGCACAATGCCGACTTAAGTACAAGAGGACTGACACTCTCACTTTCTATGATTTGAACCTCTCCTGTGAGTCCAGTTTTCGATTCCGATGCTTCACTTCAGGTTTACTGTATACCTTGCACCTTCTTATTGACGATGAAACACAGAAATTGCATCCGAATTTAATACAAATGTCACAATGCCGGCTTAAGTACAAGAGGACTGACACTCTCACTTTCTATGATTTGAATCTCTCCTGTGAGTCCAGTTTTTGATTCCGATGCTTGACTTCAGGTTTACTGTATACCTTGCACCTTCTTGTTGTCGATGAAACACAGAAATTTCAACGGAATTTAACACAAAAGGCACAATGCCGACTGAAGTAAAAGAGGAGTGTCACTCTCTCTCTCTCTCTGATTTGAACCTCTCCTGTGAGTCCAGTTTTCGATTCCGATGCTTCACTTCAGGTTTAATGTATACCTTGCACCTTCTTATTGACGAAGAATTACAGAAATTGCATCGGAATTTAATACAAAAGGCAAAATGCCGACTTAAGTTCAAGAGGACTGACACTCTCACTTTCTATGATTTGAACCTCTCCTGTGATTCCAGTTTTAGATTCCGATGCTTCACTTTAGGTTGACTGTATACCTTGCACCTTCTTATTGACGATGAAACACAGAAATTTCAACGGAATGTAACACAAAAGGCACAATGCCGACTTAAGTAAAAGAGGACTGACACTCTCACATTCTATGATTTGAATCTCTCCTGTGATTCCAGTTTTAGATTCCGTTGTTTCACTTCAGGTTTACTGTATACCTTGCACCTTCTTATTGACGATGAAACACAGAAATTGCATCGGAATTTAATACAAAAGGCACACTGCCGACTTAAATACAAGAGGACTGACACTCTCACTTTCTATGATTTGAACCTCTCCTGTGATTCCAGTTTTAGATTCCGATGCTTCACTTCAGGTTTACTGTATACCTTGCACCTTCTTATTGACGATGAAATACAGATATTGCATCCGAATTTAATACAAAAGGCACAATACCGACTTAAGTTCAAGAGGACTGACACTCTCACTTTCTATGATTTGAGCCTCTCCTGTGAGTCCAGTTATAGATTCCGATGCATCACTTCAGGTTTACTGTATACCTAGCACCTTCTGATTGACGATGAAACACAGAAATTGCATCGGAATTTAATACAAAAAGCACAATGCCGACTTAAATACAAGAGGACTGACACTCTCACTTTCTATGATTTGAATCTCTCCTGTGATTCCAGTTTAAGATTCCGTTGCTTCACTTCAGGTTTACTGTATACCTTGCACCTTCTTATTGACGAGCAAACACAGAAATTGCATCGGAATTAATACGAAAGGCACAATGCCGACTTAAGTACAAGCGGACTGACACTCTCACTATCTATGATTTGAACCTCTCCTGTGAGTCCAGTTTTAGATTCAGATGCTTCATTTCAGGTTTAGTGTATACCTTGCACCTTCTTATTGACGATGAAACACAGAAATTTCATCGGAATTTAATACAAAATGCACAATGCCTACATACGTAAAAGAGGACTGTCACTCTCTCTTTCTATGATTTGATCCTCTCCTGTGAGTCCAGTTTTAGATTCCGATGCTTCACTTCAGGTTTACTGTATACCTTGCACCTTCTTATTGACGATGAAACACAGAAATTGCATCGGAATTTAATACAAAAGGCACACTGCCGATATAATTCCAAGAGGACTGACACTCTCACTTTCTATGATTTGAACCTCTCCTGTGATTCCAGTTTTAGATTCCGATGTTTCACATCAGGTTTGCTGTATACCTTGCACCTTCTTATTGACGATGAAACACAGAAATTGCATCGGAATTTAATACAAAAGGCACAATGCCGACTTAAGTACAAGAGGACTGACACTCTCACTTTCTATGATTTGAACCTCTCCTGTGAGTCCAGTTTTAGATTCCGATACTTCACTTGATGTTTACTGTATACCTTGCACCATCTTATTGACGAGCAAACACAGAAATTGCATCGGAATTAATACGAAAGGCACAATGCCGACTTAAGTACAAGCGGACTTACACTCTCACTATCTATGATTTGAACCTCTCCTGTGAGTCCAGTTTTAGATTCCGATGCTTCACTTCAGGTTTACTGTATACCTTGCACCTTCTTATTGACGATGAAACACAGAAATTGCATCCGTATTTAATACAAAAGGCACAATGCCGACTTAAGTACAAGAGGACTGACACTCTCACTTCCTATGATTTGAACCTCTCCTGTGATTCCAGTTTTCGATTCCGATGTTTCACATCAGGTTTGCTGTATACCTTGCACCTTCTTATTGACGATGAAACACAGAAATTGCATCGGAATTTAATACAAAAGGCACAATGCCGACTTAAGTACAAGAGGACTGACACTCTCACTTTCTATGATTTGAACCTCTCCTGTGAGTCCAGTTTTAGATTCCGATACTTCACTTGATGTTTACTGTATACCTTGCACCATCTTATTGACGAGCAAACACAGAAATTGCATCGGAATTAATACGAAAGGCACAATGCCGACTTAAGTACAAGCGGACTTACACTCTCACTATCTATGATTTGAACCTCTCCTGTGAGTCCAGTTTTAGATTCCGATGCTTCACTTCAGGTTTACTGTATACCTTGCACCTTCTTATTGACGATGAAACACAGAAATTGCATCCGAATTTAATACAAATGTCACAATGCCGACTTAAGTACAAGAGGACTTACACTCTCATTTTCTATGATTTGAATCTCTCCTGTGAGTCCAGTTTTAGATTCCGATGCTTCACTTCAGGTTTACTGTATACCTTGCACCTTCTTGTTGTCGATGAAACACATAAATTTCAACGGAATTTAACACAAAAGGCACAATGCCGACTTAAGTAAAAGAGGAGTGTCACTCTCTCTCTCTCTCTCTGATTTGAACTTCTCCTGTGAGTCCAGTTTTCGATTCCGATGCTTCACTTCAGGTTTACTGTATACCTTGCACCTTCTTATTGACGATGAAACACAGAAATTGCATCCGAATTTAATGCAAATGTCACAATGCCGACTTAAGTACAAGAGGATTGACACTTTCCTTTCAATGATTTGAACCTCTCCTGTGAGTCCAGTTTGAGACTCCCATGCCTCACTTCAGTTTTACTGTATCCCTAGGATCTTCTTATTGACGATGAAACACAGAAATTTCATCGGAATTTAATACAAAATGCACATTGCCGACTTAAGTAAAAGAGGACTGTCACTCTCTCTTTCTATGATTTGATCCTCTCCTGTGAGTCCAGTTTTAGATTCCGATGCTTCACTTCAGGTTTACTGTATACCTTGCACCTTCTTATTGACGATGAAACACAGAAATTGCATCGGAATATAATACAAAAGGCACACTGCCGACTTAAATACAAGAGGACTGACACTCTCACTTTCTATGATTTGAACCTCTCCTGTGATTCCAGTTTTAGATTCCGATGTTTCACTTCAGGTTTACTGTATACCTTGCACCATCTTATTGACGATGAAACACAGAAATTGCATCGGAATTTAATACAAAAGGCACAATGCCAACTTAAGTACAAGAGGACTGACACTCTCACTTTCTATGATTTGAACCTCTGCTGTGAGTCCAGTTTTAGATTCCGATGCTTCACTTCAGGTTTACTGTATACCTTGCACCTTCTTATTGACGATGAAACACAGATATTGCATCCGAATTTAATACAAAAGGCACAATACCGACATAAGTTCAAGAAGACTGACACTCTCACTTTCTATGATTTGAACCTCTCCTGTGAGTCCAGTTTTAGATTCCGATGTTTCACTTCAGGTTTACTGTATACCTTGCACCTTCTGATTGACGATGAAACACAGACATTGCATCGGAATTTAATACAAAAAGCACAATGCCGACTTAAATACAAGGGGACTGACACTCTCACTTTCTATGATTTGAATCTCTACTGTGATTCCAGTTTTAGATTCCGTTGCTTCACTTCAGGTTTACTGTATACCTTGCACCTTCTTATTGACGAGCAAACACAGAAATTGCATCGGAATTAATACGAAAGGCACAATGCCGACTTAAGTACAAGCGGACTGACACTCTCACTATCTATGATTTGAACCTCTCCTGTGAGTCCAGTTTTAGATTCAGATGCTTCATTTCAGGTTTAGTGTATACCTTGCACCTTCTTATTGACGATGAAACACAGAAATTGCATCCGTATTTAATACAAAAGGCACACTGCCGACTTAAGTACAAGAGGACTGACACTCTCACTTTCTATGATTTGAACGTCTCCTGTGAGTCCAGTTTTAGATTCCGATGCTTCACTTCAGGTTTACTGTATACCTTGCACCTTCTTATTGACGAGCAAACACAGAAATTGCATCGGAATTAATACGAAAGGCACAATACCGACATAAGTTCAAGATGACTGACACTCTCACTTTCTATGATTTGAACCTCTCCTGTGAGTCCAGTTTTAGATTCCGATGTTTCACTTCAGGTTTACTGTATACCTTGCACCTTCTGATTGACGATGAAACACAGACATTGCATCGGAATTTAATACAAAAAGCACAATGCCGACTTAAATACAAGGGGACTGACACTCTCACTTTCTATGATTTGAATCTCTACTGTGATTCCAGTTTTAGATTCCGTTGCTTCACTTCAGGTTTACTGTATACCTTGCACCTTCTTATTGACGAGCAAACACAGAAATTGCATCGGAATTAATACGAAAGGCACAATGCCGACTTAAGTACAAGCGGACTGACACTCTCACTATCTATGATTTGAACCTCTCCTGTGAGTCCAGTTTTAGATTCAGATGCTTCATTTCAGGTTTAGTGTATACCTTGCACCTTCTTATTGACGATGAAACACAGAAATTTTATCGGAAGTTAATACAAAATGCACAATACCTACTTAAGTAAAAGAGGACTGTCACTCTCTCTTTCTATGATTTGATCCCCTCCTGTGATTCCAGTTTTAGATTCCGATGCTTCACTTCAGGTTTACTGTATACCTTGCACCTTCTTATTGACGATGAAACACAGAAATTGCATCGGAATTTAATACAAAAAGCACAATGCCGACTTAAATACAAGAGGACTGACACTCTCACTTTCTATTATTTGAATCTCTCCTGTGATTCCAGTTTAAGATTCCGTTGCTTCACTTCAGGTTTACTGTATACCTTGCACCTTCTTATTGACGAGCAAACACAGAAATTGCATCGGAATTAATACGAAAGGCACAATGCCGTCTTAAGTACAAGCGGACTGACACTCTCACTATCTATGATTTGAACCTCTCCTGTGAGTCCAGTTTTAGATTCAGATGCTTCATTTCAGGTTTAGTGTATACCTTGCACCTTCTTATTGACGATGAAACACAGAAATTTCATCGGAATTTAATACAAAAGGCACACTGCCGACTTAAATACAAGAGGACCGACACTCTCACTTTCTATGATTTGAACCTCTCCTGTGATTCCAGTTTTAGATTCCGATGTTTCATTTCAGGTTTACTGCATACCTTGCACCTTCTTATTGACGATGAAACACAGAAATTGCATCGCAATTTAATACAAAAGGCACAATGCCGACTTAAGTACAAGAGGACTGACACTCTCACTTTCTATGATTTGAACCTCTCCTGTGAGTCCAGTTTTAGATTCCGATACTTCACTTGATGTTTACTGTATACCTTGCACCATCTTATTGACGAGCAAACACAGAAATTGCATCGGAATTAATACGAAAGGCACAATGCCGACTTAAGTACAAGCGGACTGACACTCTCACTATCTATGATTTGAACCTTTCCGGTGAGTCCAGTTTTAGATTCAGATACTTCATTTGAGGTTTAGTGTATACCTTGCACCTTCTTATTGACGTTGAAACACAGAAATTGCATCCGAATTTAATACAAAAGGCACAATACCGACTTAAGTACAAGAGGACTGACCCTCTCCATTTCTATGATTTGAACCTCTCCTGTGAGTCCAGTTTTAGATTCCGTTGCTTCACTTTAGGTTTACTGTATACCTTGCACCTTCTTATTGACGATGAAACACAGAAATTTCATTGGAATTTAATACAAAAGCCACAATGCCGGCTTAAGTAAAAGAGGACTGTCACTCTGTGTTTGTATGATTTGAACCTCTCCTGTGAGTCCAGTATTAGATTCCAATGCTTCACTTCAGGTTTACTGTATACCTTGCACCTTCTTATTGACGATGAAACACAGAAATTGCATCGGAATTAATACAAAAGGCACAATGCCGACTTAAGTACAAGCGGACTGACACTCTCACTATCTATGATTTGAACCTCTCCTGTCAGTCCAGTGTTAGATTCAGATGCTTCACTTCAGGTTTACTGTACACCTTGCACCTTCTTATTGACGATGAAATACAGATATTGCATCCGAATTTAATACAAAAGGCACAATACCGACTTAAGTACAAGAGGACTGACCCTCTCCATTTCTATGATTTGAACCTCTCCTGTGAGTCCAGTTTTAGATTCCGATGCTTCACCTCAGGTTTACTGTTTCCCTTGGACCTTCTTATTGTCGATGAAACACAGAAATTTCATCAGAAATTAATACAAAAGGCACAATTGCGACTTAAGTAAAAGAGGACTGTCACTCTGTCTTTGTATGATTTGAACCTCTCCTGTGAGTCCAGTTTTAGATTCCGATGCTTCACTTCAGGTTTACTGTATACCTTGCACAGTCTTATTGACGATGAAACACAAAAATTGCATCGGATTTAAAACCAATAGGCACAATGCCGACTTAAGTACAAGAGGACTGACGCTCTAACTTCCTATGATTGGATCCTACCCTCTGAGTCCAGTTTTAGATTCCGATGCTTCTCTGCAGGTTTACTGTATCCCTTCTACCTTCTTATTGACGATGTAACACAGAAATTGCATGCGAATTTAACACAAAAGGCACAATGCCGACTTAATTACATGAGGACTGACACTCTCACTTTCTATGATTTGAACCTCCCCTGTGATTCCAGTTTTAGATTCCGATGCTTCACTTCAGGTTTACTGTATTCCTTGCACCTTCTTATTGACGATGAAACACAGAAATTGCATCCGAATTTAATACAAAAGGCACAATGGTGACCTCAGTACAAGACGACTGACACTCTCCCTTTCTATGATTCGAACCTCTCCGGTGAGTCCAGTTTTAGATTCCGATGTTTCACTTCAGGTTTACTGTATACCATGCACCTTCTTATTGACGATGAAACACAGAAATTGCATCGGAATTTAATACAAAAGGCACAATGCCGACTTAAGTACAAGAGGACTGACACTCTCACTTTCTTTGATTTGAATCCTCCTGTGAGTCCAGTTTACATTCCGATGCTTCACTTCAGGTTTACTGTATACCTTGCACCTTCTTATTGACGATGAAACACAGAAATTTCATCGGATTTTAATAGAAAAGGGACAATGCCGATTTAAGTAAAAGAGCACTGTCACTCTCTCTTTCTATGATTTGAACCTCTCCTGTGAGTCCAGTTTTGGATTCTGATGCTTCACTTCAGGTGTACTGTATACCTTGCACCTTCTTATTGACGAAGAAACACAGAAATTGCATCGCAATGTAATACAAAAGGCACAATGCCGACTTAAATACAAGAGGACTGACAGACTCACTTTCTATGATATGTACCTCTCCTGTGATTGCAGTTTCAGATTCCAATCCTTCACTTCAGGCTTACTGCATACCTTGCACCTTCTTATTGACGATGAAACACTGAAATTGCATCCGAATTTAATACAAAAGGCTCAATACCGACATAAGTACAAGAGGACTGACACTCACATTTCCTATGATTTGAACCTCTCCTGTGAGTCCACTTTTAGATTCCGATGCTTCACTTCAGGTTTACTGTATACCTTGCACCTTCTTATTGACGATGAAACACAGAAATTGCATCGGAATTTAATACCAAAGGCACAATGAAGACTTAAATACAAGGGAACTGACACTCTCACTTTCTATGATTTGAACCTCTCCTGTGATTCCAGTTTTAGATTCCGATGTTTCACTTCAGGTTTACTGTATACCTTGCACCATCTTATTGACGATGAAACACAGAAATTGCATCGGAATTTAATACAAAAGGCACAATGCCGACTTAAGTACAAGAGGACTGACACTCTCACTTTTCTATGATTTGAACCTCTCCTGTGAGTCCACTTTTAGATTCCGATGCTTCACTTCAGGTTTACTGTATACCTTGCACCTTCTTATTGACGATGAAACACAGATATTGCATCCGAATTTAATACAAAAGGCACAATACCGACTTAAGTTCAAGAGGACTGACACTCTCACTTTCTATGATTTGAACCTCTCCTGTGAGTCCAGTTTTAGATTCCGGTGCTTCTCTTCAGGTTTACTGTATACCTTGCACCTTCTGATTGACGATGAAACACAGACATTGCATCGGAATTTAATACAAAAAGCACAATGCCGACCTAAATACAAGAGGACTGACACTCTCACTTTCTATGATTTGAATCTCTCCTGTGATTCCAGTTTTAGATTCCGTTGCTTCACTTCAGGTTTACTGTATACGTTGCACCTTCTTATTGACGAGCAAACACAGAAATTGCATCGGAATTAATACGAAAGGCACAATGCCGACTTAAGTACAAGCGGACTGACACTCTCACTATCTATGATTTCAACCTCTCCAGTGAGTCCAGTTTTAGATTCAGATGCTTCATTTCAGGTTTAGTGTATACCTTGCACCTTCTTATTGACGATGAAACACAGAAATTTCATCGGAATTTAATACAAAATGCACAATACCGACTTATGTAAAAGAGGACTGACACTCTCACTTCCTATGATTTGAACCTCTCCTGTGATTTCAGTTTTAGATTCCGATGCTTTACTTCAGGTTTACTGTATACCTTGCACCTTCTTATTGACGATGAAACACAGATATTGCATCCGAATTTAATACAAAAGGCACATTACCGACTTAAGTTCAAGAGGACTGACACTCTCACTTTCTATGATTTGAGCCTCTCCTATGAGTCCAGTTTTAGATTCCGATGCATCACTTCAGGTTTACTGTATACCTTGCACCTTCTGATTGACGATGAAACACAGAAATTGCATCGGAATTTAATACAAAAAGCACAATGCCGACTTAAATACAAGAGGACTGACACTCTCACTTTCTATGATTTGAATCTCTCCTGTGATTCCAGTTTAAGATTCCGTTGCTTCACTTCAGGTTTACTGTATACCTTGCACCTTCTTATTGACGAGCAAACACAGAAATTGCATCGGAATTAATACGAAAGGCACAATGCCGACTTAAGTACAAGCGGACTGACACTCTCACTATCTATGATTTTAACCTCTCCTGTGAGTCCAGTTTTAGATTCAGATGCTTCATTTCAGGTTTAGTGTATACCTTGCACCTTCTTATTGACGATGAAACACAGAAATTTCATCGGAATTTAATACAAAAGGCACACTGCCGACTTAAATACAAGAGGACTGACACTCTCACTTTCTATGATTTGAACCTCTCCTGTGATTCCAGTTTTAGATTCCGATGTTTCACTTCAGGTTTACTGTATACCTTGCACCTTCTTATTGACGATGAAACACAGAAATTGCATCGGAATTTAATACAAAAGGCACAATGCAGACTTAAGTACAAGAGGACTGACACTCCCACTTTCTATGATTTGAACCTCTCCTGTGAGTCCAGTTTTAGATTCCGATACTTCACTTGATGTTTACTGTATACCTTGCACCATGTTATTGACGAGCAAACACAGAAATTGCATCGGAATTAATACGAAAGGCACAATGCCGAATTAAGTACAAGAGGACTGACCCTCTCCATTTCTATGATTTGAACCTCTCCTGTGAGTCCAGTTTTAGATTCCGTTGCTTCACTTTAGGTTTACTGTACACCTTGCACCTTCTTATTGACGATGAAACACAGAAATTTCATTGGAATTTAATACAAAAGGCACAATGCCGGCTTAAGTAAAGGAGGACTGTCACTCTGTCTTTGTATGATTTGAACCTCTCCTGTGAGTCCAGTTTTAGATTCCGATGCTTCACTTCAGGTTTACTGTATACCTTGCACCTTCTTATTGACGATGAAACACAGAAATTGCATCGGAATTTAATACAAAAGGCACAATGCCGACTTAAGTACAAGAGGACTGACCCTCTCACTTTCTATGATTTGAACCTCTCCTGTGAGTCCAGTATTAGATTCCGATGCTTCACTTCAGGTTTACTGTATACCTTGCACCTTCTTATTGACGATGACACACTGAAATTGCATCCGAATTAAAAACAAGAGGCACAATGCCGACTTAAGTACAAGAGGACTGACACTCTCACTTTCTTTGATTTGAATCTCTCCTGTGAGTCCAGTTTACATTCCGATGCTTCACTTCAGGTTTACTGTATACCTTGCACCTTCTTATTGACGATGAAACACAGAAATTTCATCGGAATTTAATAGAAAAGGGACAATGCCGATTTAAGTAAAAGAGCACTGTCACTCTCTCTTTCTATGATTTGAACCTCTCCTGTGAGTCCAGTTTCGGATTCTGATGCTTCACTTCAGGTGTACTGTATACCTTGCACCTTCTTATTGACGATGAAACACAGAAATAGCATCCGAATTTAATACAAAAGGCACAATGCCGACTTAAGTACAAGAGGACTGACACTCTAACTTTCTATGACTTGAAACTCTCCTGTGATTCCAGTTTTAGATTCCGATGTTTCACTTCAGGTTTACTGTATACCTTGCACCTTCTTATTGACGATGAGACACAGAAATTGCATCGGAATTTAATACAAAAGGCACAATGCCGACTTAAGTACAAGAGGACTGACACTCTCACTTTCTATGATTTGAACCTCTCCTGTGAGTCCACTTTTAGATTCCGATGCTTCACTTCAGGTTTACTTTATACCTTGCACCTTCTTATTGGCGATGAAACACAGAAATTGCATCGGAATTAATACAAGAGGCACAATGGCGACTTAAGTACAAGCGGACTGACACTCTCACTATCTATGATTTGCACCTCTCCTGTGAGTCCTGTTTTAGATTCAGATGCTTCACTTCAGGTTTACTGTATACCTTGCACCTTCTTATTGACGATGAAACACAGAAATTGCATCGGAATTTAATACAAAAGGCACAATGCCGACTTAAGTACAAGAGGACTGACACTCTCACTTTCTATGATTTGAACCTCTCCTGTGAGTCCAGTTTTAGATTCCGATGCTTCACTTCAGGTTTACTTTATACCTTGCACCTTCATATTGGCGATGAAACACAGAAATTGCATCGGAATTAATACAAGAGGCACAATGGCGACTTAAGTACAAGCGGACTGACACTCTCACTATCTATGATTTGCACCTCTCCTGTGAGTCCAGTTTTAGATTCAGATGCTTCACTTCAGGTGTACTGTATACCTTGCACCTTCTTATTGACGATGAAACACAGAAATTGCATCCGAATTTAATACAAAAGGCACAATACCGACTTAAGTACAAGAAGACTGACCCTCTCCATTTCTATGATTTGAACCTCTCCTGTGAGTCCAGTTTTGGATTCCGATGCTTCACTTCAGGTTTACTCTATCCCTTGGACCTTCTTATTGACGATGAAACACAGAAATTTCTTCGGAATTTAATACAAAAGGCACAATGCCGACTTAAGTAAAAGAGGACTGTCACTCTGTCTTTGTATGATTTGAACCTCTCCTGTGAGTCCACTATTAGATTCCGAAGCTTCGCTTCAGGTCTACTGTATCCCTTGGACGTTCTTATTGACGATGAAACACAGAAATTGCATCGGAATTTAATACAAAAGGCACAATGCCGACTTAAGTACAAGAGGACTGAAACTCTCACTTTCTATGATTTGAACCTCTCTCGTGTGAGTCCAGTTTTAGATTCCGATGCTTCACTTCAATTTTACTGTATACCTTGCACCTTCTTATTGACGATGAAGCACAGAAATTGCATCGGAATTTAATACAAAAGGCACAATGCCGACTTAAGTACAAGAGGACTGAAACTCTCACTTTCTATGATTTGAACCTCTCTCGTGTGAGTCCAGTTTTAGATTCCGATGCTTCACTTCAATTTTACTGTATACCTTGCACCTTCTTATTGACGATGAAGCACAGAAATTGCATCCGTATTTAATACAAAAGTCACAATACCGACTTAAGTTCAAGAGGACTGACACTCTCACTTTCTATGATTTGAACGTCTCCTGTGAGTCCAGTTTTAGATTCAGATGCTTCATTTTAGGTTTACTGTATATCTTGCACCTTCTTATTGACGATGAAACACAGAAATTGCATCCGAATTTAATACAAAAGGCACAATACCGACATAAGTACAAGAGGACTGAACCTCTCCATTTCTATGATTTGAACCTCTCCTGTGAGTCCAGTTTTAGATTCCGTTGCTTCACTTCAGGTTTACTGTATACCTTGCACCTTCTTATTGACGATGAAACACAGAAATTTCATCGGAATTTAATACAAAAGGCACAATGCCGGCTTAAGTAAAAGAGGACTGTCACTCTGTCTTTGTATGATTTGAACCTCTCCTGTGATTCCAGTTTTAGATTCCGATGCTTCACTTCAGGTTTACTGTATACCTTGCACCTTCTTATTGACGATGAAACACAGATACTGCATCCGAATTTAATACAAAAGGCACAATACCGACTTAAGTTCAAGAGGACTGACACTCTCACTTTCTATGATTTGAGCCTCTCCTGTGAGTCCACTTTTAGATTCCGATGCATCACTTCAGGTTTACTGTATACCTTGCACCTTCTGATTGACGATGAAACACAGAAATTGCATCGGAATTTAATACAAAAAGCACAATGCCGACTTAAATACAAGAGGACTGACACTCTCACTTTCTAGATTTGAATCTCTCCTGTGATTCCAGTTTAAGATTCCGTTGCTTCACTTCAGGTTTACTGTATACCTTGCACCTTCTTATTGACGAGCAAACACAGTAATTGCATCGGAATTAATACGAAAGGCACAATGCCGTCTTAAGTACAAGCGGACTGACACTCTCACTATCTATGATTTGAACCTCTCCTGTGAGTCCAGTTTTAGATTCAGATGCTTCATTTCAGGTTTAGTGTATACCTTGCACCTTCTTATTGACGATGAAACACAGAAATTTCATCGGAATTTAATACAAAAGACACACTGCCCACTTAAATACAAGAGGACTGACACTCTCACTTTCTATGATTTGAACCTCTCCTGTGATTCCAGTTTTAGATTCCGATGTTTCACTTCAGGTTTACTGTATACCTTGCACCTTCTTATTGACGATGAAACACAGAAATTGCATCGCAATTTAATACAAAAGGCACAATGCCGACTTAAGTACAAGAGGACTGACACTCTCACTTTCTATGATTTGAACCTCTCCTGTGAGTCCAGTTTTAGATTCCGATACTTCACTTGATGTTTACTGTATACCTTGCACCATCTTATTGACGAGCAAACACAGAAATTGCATCGGAATTAATACGAAAGGCACAATGCCGACTTAAGTACAAGCGGACTGACACTCTCACTATCTATGATTTGAACCTCTCCGGTGAGTCCAGTTTTAGATTCAGATACTTCATTTCAGGTTTAGTGTATACCTTGCACCTTCTTATTGACGATGAAACACAGAAATTGCATCCGAATTTAATACAAAAGGCAAAATACCGACATAAGTACAAGAGGACTGACCCTCTCCATTTCTATGATTTGAATCTCTCCTGTGAGTCCAGTTTTAGATTCCGTTGCTTCACTTTAGGTTTACTGTACACCTTGCACCTTCTTATTGACGATGAAACACAGATATTGCATCCGAATTTAATACAAAAGGCACAATACCGACTTAAGTACAAGAGGACTGACCCTCTCCATTTCTATGATTTGAACCTCTCCTGTGAGTCCAGTTTTAGATTCCGATGCTTCATCTCAGGTTTACTGTATCCCTTGGACCTTCTTATTGTCGATGAAACACAGAAATTTCATCAGAATTTAATACAAAAGGCACAATTGCGACTTAAGTAAAAGAGGACTGTCACTCTGTCTTTGTATGATTTGAACCTCTCCTGTGAGTCCAGTTTTAGATTCCGATGCTTCACTTCAGGTTTACTGTATACCTTGCACAGTCTTATTGACGATGAAACACAAAAATTGCATCGGATTTAAAACCAATAGGCACAATGCCGACTTAAGTACAAGAGGACTGACGCTCTAACTTCCTATGATTGGATCCTACCCTGTGAGTCCAGTTTTAGATTCCGATGCTTCACTGCAGGTTTACTGTATCCCTTCTACCTTCTTATTGACGATGAAACACAGAAATTGCTGGCGAATTTAACACAAAAGGCACAATGCCGACTTAAGTACATGAGGACTGACACTCTCACTTTCTATGATTTGAACCTCTCCTGTGATTCCAGTTTTAGATTCCGATGCTTCACTTCAGGTTTACTGTATTCCTTGCACCTTCTTACTGACGATGAAACACAGAAATTGCATCCGAATTTAATACAAAAGGCACAATGGTGACTTAAGTACAAGACGACTGACACTCTCCCTTTCTATGATTTGAACCTCTCCGGTGAGTCCAGTTTTAGATTCCGATACTTCATTTCAGGTTTACTGTATACCTTGCACCTTCTTATTGACGATGAAACACAGAAATTGCTTCGGAATTTAATACAAAAGGCACAATGCCGACTTAAGTACAAGAGGACTGACACTCTCACTTTCTATGATTTGAACCTCTCCTGTGAGTCCAGTATTAGATTCCGATGCTTCACTTCAGGTTTACTGTATACCTTGCACCTTCTTATTGACGATGACACACTGAAATTGCATCCGAATTTAAAACAAGAGGCACAATGCCGACTTAAGTACAAGAGGACTGACACTCTCACTTTCTTTGATTTGAGTCTCTCCTGTGAGTCCAGTTTACATTCCGATGCTTCACTTCAGGTTTACTGTATACCTTGCACCTTCTTATTGACGATGAAACACAGAAATTTCATCGGAATTTAATAGAAAAGGGACAATGCCGATTTAAGTAAAAGAGCACTGTCACTCTCTCTTTCTATGATTTGAACCTCTCCTGTGAGTCCAGTTTTGGATTCTGATGCTTCACTTCAGGTGTACTGTATACCTTGCACCTTCTTATTGACGATGAAACACAGAAATAGCATCCGAATTTAATACAAAAGGCACAATGCCGACTTAAGTACAAGAGGACTGACACTCTAACTTTCTATGATTTGAACCTCTCCTGTGAATCCAGTTTTAGAGTCCGATGCTTCACTTCCGGTTTAATGTATCCCTTGGACCTTCTTATTGACGATGAAACACAGAAATTTCATCGGAATTTAATACAAAAAGCATAATTCCGACTTAAGTAAAAGAGGACTGTCACTCTCACTATCTATGATTTGAACCTCTCCTGTGAGTCCAGTTTTAGATTCCGATGCTTCACTTCAGGTTTACTGTATACCTTGCACCTTCTTATTGACGATGAAACACAGAAATTGCATCGGAATTTAATACAAAAGGCACAATCCCAACTTAAATACAAGAGGACTGACACTCTCACTTTCTATGATTTGAACCTCTCCTGTGATTCCAGTTTTAGATTCCGATGTTTCACTTCAGGTTTACTGTATACCTTGCCTCTTCTTATTGACGATGAAACACAGAAATTGCATCGGAATTTAATACAAAAGGCACAATGCCGACTTAAGTACAAGAGGACTGACACTCTCACTTTCTATGATTTGAACCTCTCCTGTGAGTCCAGTTTTAGATTCCGATGCTTCACTTCAGGTTTACTTTATACCTTGCACCTTCTTATTGGCGATGAAACACAGAAATTGCCGCGGAATTAATACAAGAGGCACAATGGCGACTTAAGTACAAGCGGACTGACACTCTCACTATCTATGATTTGCACCTCTCCTGTGAGTCCAGTTTTAGATTCAGATGCTTCACTTCAGGTTTACTGTATACCTTGTGCCTTGTTATTGACGATGAAACACAGAAATTGCATCGGAATTTAATACAAAAGGCACAATGCCGACTTAAGTACAAGAGGACTGACACTCTCACTTTCTATGATTTGAACCTCTCCTGTGAGTCCAGTTTTAGATTCCGATGCTTCACTTCAGGTTTACTTTATACCTTGCACCTTCATATTGGCGATGAAACACAGAAATTGCATCGGAATTAATACAAGAGGCACAATGGCGACTTAAGTACAAGCGGACTGACACTCTCACTATCTATGATTTGCACCTCTCCTGTGAGTCCATTTTTAGATTCAGATGCTTCACTTCAGGTGTACTGTATACCTTGAACCTTCTTATTGACGACGAAACACAGAAATTGCATCCGAATTTAATACAAAAGGCACAATACCGACTTAAGTACAAGAGGACTGACCCTCTCCATTTCTATGATTTGAACCTCTCCTGTGAGTCCAGTTTTGGATTCTGATGCTTCACTTCAGGTGTACTGTATACCTTGCACCTTCTTATTGACGATGAAACACAGAAATAGCATCCGAATTTAATACAAAAGGCACAATGCCGACTTAAGTACAAGAGGACTGACACTCTAACTTTCTATGACTTGAAACTCTCCTGTGATTCCAGTTTTAGATTCCGATGTTTCACTTCAGGTTTACTGTATACCTTGCACCTTCTTATTGACGATGAGACACAGAAATTGCATCGGAATTTAATACAAAAGGCACAATGCCGACTTAAGTACAAGAGGACTGACACTCTCACTTTCTATGATTTAACCTCTCCTGTGAGTCCAGTTTTAGATTCCGATGCTTCACTTCAGGTTTACTTTATACCTTGCACCTTCTTATTGGCGATGAAACACAGAAATTGCATCGGAATTAATACAAGAGGCACAATGGCGACTTAAGTACAAGCGGACTGACACTCTCACTATCTATGATTTGCACCTCTCCTGTGAGTCCTGTTTTAGATTCAGATGCTTCACTTCAGGTTTACTGTATACCTTGCACCTTCTTATTGACGATGAAACACAGAAATTGCATCGGAATTTAATACAAAAGGCACAATGGCGACTTAAGTACAAGCGGACTGACACTCTCACTATCTATGATTTGCACCTCTCCTGTGAGTCCTGTTTTAGATTCAGATGCTTCACTTCAGGTTTACTGTATACCTTGCACCTTCTTATTGACGATGAAACACAGAAATTGCATCGGAATTTAATACAAAAGGCACAATGCCGACTTAAGTACAAGCGGACTGACACTCTCACTATCTATGATTTGCACCTCTCCTGTGAGTCCAGTTTTAGATTCAGATGCTTCACTTCAGGTGTACTGTATACCTTGCACCTTCTTATTGACGATGAAACACAGAAATTGCATCCGAATTTAATACAAAAGGCACAATACCGACTTAAGTACAAGAGGACTGACCCTCTCCATTTCTATGATTTGAACGTCTCCTGTGAGTCCAGTTTTGGATTCCGATGCTTCACTTCAGGTTTACTCTATCCCTTGGACCTTCTTATTGACGATGAAACACAGAAATTTCTTCGGAATTTAATACAAAAGGCACAATGCCGACTTAAGTAAAAGAGGACTGTCACTCTGTCTTTGTATGATTTGAACCTCTCCTGTGAGTCCACTATTAGATTCCGAAGCTTCGCTTCAGGTCTACTGTATCCCTTGGACGTTCTTATTGACGATGAAACACAGAAATTGCATCGGAATTAAGTTCAAAAGGCACAATGCCGACTTAAGTACAAGAGGACTGACACTCTCACTTTCTATGATTTGAACGTCACCTGTGACTCCAGTATTAGATTCCGATGCTTCACTTCAGGTTTACTGTATACCTTGCACCTTCGTATTGACGATGAAACACAGAAATTGCATCGGAATTTAATACAAAAGGCACAATGCCGACTTAAGTACAAGAGGACTGAAACTCTCACTTTCTATGATTTGAACCTCTCTCGTGTGAGTCCAGTTTTAGATTCCGATGCTTCACTTCAATTTTACTGTATACCTTGCACCTTCTTATTGACGATGAAGCACAGAAATTGCATCCGTATTTAATACAAAAGTCACAATACCGACTTAAGTTCAAGAGGACTGACACTCTCACTTTCTATGATTTGAACGTCTCCTGTGAGTCCAGTTTTAGATTCAGATGCTTCATTTTAGGTTTACTGTATATCTTGCACCTTCTTATTGACGATGAAACACAGAAATTGCATCCGAATTTAATACAAAAGGCACAATACCGACATAAGTACAAGAGGACTGAACCTCTCCATTTCTATGATTTGAACCTCTCCTGTGAGTCCAGTTTTAGATTCCGTTGCTTCACTTCAGGTTTACTGTATACCTTGCACCTTCTTATTGACGATGAAACACAGAAATTTCATCGGAATTTAATACAAAAGGCACAATGCCGGCTTAAGTAAAAGAGGACTGTCACTCTGTCTTTGTATGATTTGAACCTCTCCTGTGATTCCAGTTTTAGATTCCGATGCTTCACTTCAGGTTTACTGTATACCTTGCACCTTCTTATTGACGATGAAACACAGATACTGCATCCGAATTTAATACAAAAGGCACAATACCGACTTAAGTTCAAGAGGACTGACACTCTCACTTTCTATGATTTGAGCCTCTCCTGTGAGTCCAGTTTTAGATTCCGATGCATCACTTCAGGTTTACTGTATACCTTGCACCTTCTGATTGACGATGAAACACAGAAATTGCATCGGAATTTAATACAAAAAGCACAATGCCGACTTAAATACAAGAGGACTGACACTCTCACTTTCTAGATCTGAATCTCTCCTGTGATTCCAGTTTAAGATTCCGTTGCTTCACTTCAGGTTTACTGTATACCTTGCACCTTCTTATTGACGAGCAAACACAGTAATTGCATCGGAATTAATACGAAAGGCACAATGCCGACTTAAGTACAAGCGGACTGACACTCTCACTATCTATGATTTGGACCTCTCCTGTGAGTCCAGTTTTAGATTCAGATGCTTCATTTCAGGTTTAGTGTATACCTTGCACCTTCTTATTGACGATGAAACACAGAAATTTCATCGGAATTTAATACAAAAGACACACTGCCCACTTAAATACAAGAGGACTGACACTCTCACTTTCTATGATTTGAACCTCTCCTGTGATCCCAGTTTTAGATTCCGATGTTTCACTTCAGGTTTACTGTATACCTTGCACCTTCTTATTGACGATGAAACACAGAAATTGCATCGGAATTTAATACAAAAGGCACAATGCCGACTTAAGTACAAGAGGACTGACACTCTCACTTTCTATGATTTGAACCTCTCCTGTGAGTCCAGTTTTAGATTCCGATACTTCACTTGATGTTTACTGTATACCTTGCACCATCTTATTGACGAGCAAACACAGAAATTGCATCGGAATTAATACGAAAGGCACAATGCCGACTTAAGTACAAGCGGACTGACACTCTCACTATCTATGATTTGAACCTCTCCGGTGAGTCCAGTTTTAGATTCAGATACTTCATTTCAGGTTTAGTGTATACCTTGCACCTTCTTATTGACGATGAAACACAGAAATTGCATCCGAATTTAATACAAAAGGCAAAATACCGACATAAGTACAAGAGGACTGACCCTCTCCATTTCTATGATTTGAATCTCTCCTGTGAGTCCAGTTTTAGATTCCGTTGCTTCACTTTAGGTTTACTGTACACCTTGCACCTTCTTATTGACGATGAAACACAGATATTGCATCCGAATTTAATACAAAAGGCACAATACCGACTTAAGTACAAGAGGACTGACCCTCTCCATTTCTATGATTTGAACCTCTCCTGTGAGTCCAGTTTTAGATTCCGATGCTTCACCTCAGGTTTACTGTATCCCTTGGACCTTCTTATTGTCGATGAAACACAGAAATTTCATCAGAATTTAATACAAAAGGCACAATTGCGACTTAAGTAAAAGAGGACTGTCACTCTGTCTTTGTATGATTTGAACCTCTCCTGTGAGTCCAGTTTTAGATTCCGATGCTTCACTTCAGGTTTACTGTATACCTTGCACAGTCTTATTGACGATGAAACACAAAAATTGCATCGGATTTAAAACCAATAGGCACAATGCCGACTTAAGTACAAGAGGACTGACGCTCTAACTTCCTATGATTGGATCCTACCCTGTGAGTCCAGTTTTAGATTCCGATGCTTCACTGCAGGTTTACTGTATCCCTTCTACCTTCTTATTGACGATGAAACACAGAAATTGCTGGCGAATTTAACACAAAAGGCACAATGCCGACTTAAGTACATGAGGACTGACACTCTCACTTTCTATGATTTGAACCTCTCCTGTGATTCCAGTTTTAGATTCCGATGCTTCACTTCAGGTTTACTGTATTCCTTGCACCCTCTTATTGACGATGAAACACAGAAATTGCATCCGAATTTAATACAAAAGGCACAATGGTGACTTAAGTACAAGACGACTGACACTCTCCCTTTCTATGATTTGAACCTCTCCGGTGAGTCCAGTTTTAGATTCCGATACTTCATTTCAGGTTTACTGTATACCTTGCACCTTCTTATTGACGATGAAACACAGAAATTGCATCGGAATTTAATACAAAAGGCACAATGCCGACTTAAGTACAAGAGGACTGACACTCTCACTTTCTATGATTTGAACCTCTCCTGTGAGTCCAGTATTAGATTCCGATGCTTCACTTCAGGTTTACTGTATACCTTGCACCTTCTTATTGACGATGACACACTGAAATTGCATCCGAATTTAAAACAAGAGGCACAATGCCGACTTAAGTACAAGAGGACTGACACTCTCACTTTCTTTGATTTCAGTCTCTCCTGTGAGTCCAGTTTACATTCCGATGCTTCACTTCAGGTTTACTGTATACCTTGCACCTTCTTATTGACGATGAAACACAGAAATTTCATCGGAATTTAATAGAAAAGGGACAATGCCGATTTAAGTAAAAGAGCACTGTCACTCTCTGTTTCTATGATTTGAACCTCTCCTGTGAGTCCAGTTTTGGATTCTGATGCTTCACTTCAGGTGTACTGTAAACCTTGCACCTTCTTATTGACGATGAAACACAGAAATAGCATCCGAATTTAATACAAAAGGCACAATGCCGACTTAAGTACAAGAGGACTGACACTCTAACTTTCTATGATTTGAACCTCTCCTGTGAATCCAGTTTTAGAGTCCGATGCTTCACTTCCGGTTTAATGTATCCCTTGGACCTTCTTATTGACGATGAAACACAGAAATTTCATCGGAATTTAATACAAAAAGCATAATTCCGACTTAAGTAAAAGAGGACTGTCACTCTCACTATCTATGATTTGAACCTCTCCTGTGAGTCCAGGTTTAGATTCCGATGCTTCACTTCAGGTTTACTGTATACCTTGCACCTTCTTATTGACGATGAAACACAGAAATTGCATCGGAATTTAATACAAAAGGCACAATCCCAACTTAAATACAAGAGGACTGACACTCTCACTTTCTATGATTTGAACCTCTCCTGTGATTCCAGTTTTAGATTCCGATGTTTCACTTCAGGTTTACTGTATACCTTGCACCTTCTTATTGACGATGAAACACAGAAATTGCATCGGAATTTAATACAAAAGGCACAATGCCGACTTAAGTACAAGAGGACTGACACTCTCACTTTCTATGATTTGAACCTCTCCTGTGAGTCCAGTTTTAGATTCCGATGCTTCACTTCAGGTTTACTTTATACCTTGCACCTTCTTATTGGCGATGAAACACAGAAATTGTCGCGGAATTAATACAAGAGGCACAATGGCGACTTAAGTACAAGCGGACTGACACTCTCACTATCTATGATTTGCACCTCTCCTGTGAGTCCAGTTTTAGATTCAGATAATTCACTTCAGGTTTACTGTATACCTTGTGCCTTCTTATTGACGATGAAACACAGAAATTGCATCGGAATTTAGTACAAAAGGCACAATGCCGACTTAAGTACAAGAGGACTGACACTCTCACTTTCTATGATTTGAACCTCTCCTGTGAGTCCAGTTTTAGATTCCGATGCTTCACTTCAGGTTTACTTTATACCTTGCACCTTCATATTGGCGATGAAACACAGAAATTGCATCGGAATTAATACAAGAGGCACAATGGCGACTTAAGTACAAGCGGACTGACACTCTCACTATCTATGATTTGCACCTCTCCTGTGAGTCCATTTTTAGATTCAGATGCTTCACTTCAGGTGTACTGTATACCTTGAAACCTTCTTATTGACGACGAAACACCAGAAATTGCATCCGAATTTAATACAAAAGGCACAATACCGACTTAAGTACAAGAGGACTGACCCTCTCCATTTCTATGATTTGAACCTCTCCTGTGAGTCCAGTTTTGGATTCTGATGCTTCACTTCAGGTGTACTGTATACCTTGCACCTTCTTATTGACGATGAAACACAGAAATAGCATCCGAATTTAATACAAAAGGCACAATGCCGACTTAAGTACAAGAGGACTGACACTCTAACTTTCTATGACTTGAAACTCTCCTGTGATTCCAGTTTTAGATTCCGATGTTTCACTTCAGGTTTACTGTATACCTTGCACCTTCTTATTGACGATGAGACACAGAAATTGCATCGGAATTTAATACAAAAGGCACAATGCCGACTTAAGTACAAGAGGACTGACACTCTCACTTTCTATGATTTGAACCTCTCCTGTGAGTCCAGTTTTAGATTCCGATGCTTCACTTCAGGTTTACTTTATACCTTGCACCTTCTTATTGGCGATGAAACACAGAAATTGCATCGGAATTAATACAAGAGGCACAATGGCGACTTAAGTACAAGCGGACTGACACTCTCACTATCTATGATTTGCACCTCTCCTGTGAGTCCTGTTTAGATTCAGATGCTTCATTTTAGGTTTACTGTATATCTTGCACCTTCTTATTGACGATGAAACACAGAAATTGCATCCGAATTTAATACAAAAGGCACAATACCGACATAAGTACAAGAGGACTGAACCTCTCCATTTCTATGATTTGAACCTCTCCTGTGAGTCCAGTTTTAGATTCCGTTGCTTCACTTCAGGTTTACTGTATACCTTGCACCTTCTTATTGACGATGAAACACAGAATTTCATCGGAATTTAATACAAAAGGCACAATGCCGGCTTAAGTAAAAGAGACTGTCACTCTGTCTTTGTATGATTTGAACCTCTCCTGTGATTCCAGTTTTAGATTCCGATGCTTCACTTCAGGTTTACTGTATACCTTGCACCTTCTTATTGACGATGAAACACAGATACTGCATCCGAATTTAATACAAAGGCACAATACCGACTTAAGTTCAAGAGGACTGACACTCTCACTTTCTATGATTTGAGCCTCTCCTGTGAGTCCAGTTTTAGATTCCGATGCATCACTTCAGGTTTACTGTATACCTTGCACCTTCTGATTGACGATGAAACACAGAAATTGCATCGGAATTTAATACAAAAAGCACAATGCCGACTTAAATACAAGAGGACTGACACTCTCACTTTCTAGATCTGAATCTCTCCTGTGATTCCAGTTTAAGATCCGTTGCTTCACTTCAGGTTTACTGTATACCTTGCACCTTCTTATTGACGAGCAAACACAGTAATTGCATCGGAATTAATACGAAAGGCACAATGCCGACTTAAGTACAAGCGGACTGACACTCTCACTATCTATGATTTGGACCTCTCCTGTGAGTCCAGTTTAGATTCAGATGCTTCATTTCAGGTTTAGTGTATACCTTGCACCTTCTTATTGACGATGAAACACAGAAATTTCATCGGAATTTAATACAAAAGACACACTGCCCACTTAAATACAAGAGGACTGACACTCTCACTTTCTATGATTTGAACCTCTCCTGTGATTCCAGTTTTAGATTCCGATGTTTCACTTCAGGTTTACTGTATACCTTGCACCTTCTTATTGACGATGAAACACAGAAATTGCATCGGAATTTAATACAAAAGGCACAATGCCGACTTAAGCACAAGAGGACTGACACTCTCACTTTCTATGATTTGAACCTCTCCTGTGAGTCCAGTTTTAGATTCCGATACTTCACTTGATGTTTACTGTATACCTTGCACCATCTTATGACGAGCAAACACAGAAATTGCATCGGAATTAATACGAAAGGCACAATGCCGACTTAAGTACAAGCGGACTGACACTCTCACTATCTATGATTTGAACCTCTCCGGTGAGTCCAGTTTTAGATTCAGATACTTCATTTCAGGTTTAGTGTATACCTTGCACCTTCTTATTGACGATGAAACACAGAAATTGCATCCGAATTTAATACAAAAGGCAAAATACCGACATAAGTACAAGAGGACTGACCCTCTCCATTTCTATGATTTGAATCTCTCCTGTGAGTCCAGTTTTAGATTCCGTTGCTTCACTTTAGGTTTACTGTACACCTTGCACCTTCTTATTGACGATGAAACACGATATTGCATCCGAATTTAATACAAAAGGCACAATACCGACTTAAGTACAAGAGGACTGACCCTCTCCATTTCTATGATTTGAACCTCTCCTGTGAGTCCAGTTTTAGATTCCGATGCTTCACCTCAGGTTTACTGTATCCCTTGGACCTTCTTATTGTCGATGAAACACAGAAATTTCATCAGAATTTAATACAAAAGGCACAATTGCGACTTAAGTAAAAGAGGACTGTCACTCTGTCTTTGTATGATTTGAACCTCTCCTGTGAGTCCAGTTTTAGATTCCGATGCTTCACTTCAGGTTTACTGTATACCTTGCACAGTCTTATTGACGATGAAACACAAAAATTGCATCGGATTTAAAACCAATAGGCACAATGCCGACTTAAGTACAAGAGGACTGACGCTCTAACTTCCTATGATTGGATCCTACCCTGTGAGTCCAGTTTTAGATTCCGATGCTTCACTGCAGGTTTACTGTATCCCTTCTACCTTCTTATTGACGATGAAACACAGAAATTGCTGGCGAATTTAACACAAAAGGCACAATGCCGACTTAAGTACATGAGGACTGACACTCTCACTTTCTATGATTTGAACCTCTCCTGTGATTCCAGTTTTAGGTTCCGATGCTTCACTTCAGGTTTACTGTATTCTTGCACCCTCTTATTGACGATGAAACACAGAAATTGCATCCGAATTTAATACAAAAGGCACAATGGTGACTTAAGTACAAGACGACTGACACTCTCCCTTTCTATGATTTGAACCTCTCCGGTGAGTCCAGTTTTAGATTCCGATACTTCATTTCAGGTTTACTGTATACCTTGCACCTTCTTATTGACGATGAAACACAGAAATTGCATCGGAATTAATACAAAAGGCACAATGCCGACTTAAGTACAAGAGGACTGACACTCTCACTTTCTATGATTTGAACCTCTCCTGTGAGTCCAGTATTAGATTCCGATGCTTCACTTCAGGTTTACTGTATACCTTGCACCTTCTTATTGACGATGACACACTGAAATTGCATCCGAATTTAAAACAAGAGGCACAATGCCGACTTAAGTACAAGAGGACTGACACTCTCACTTTCTTTGATTTCAGTCTCTCCTGTGAGTCCAGTTTACATTCCGATGCTTCACTTCAGGTTTACTGTATACCTTGCACCTTCTTATTGACGATGAAACACAGAAATTTCATCGGAATTTAATAGAAAAGGGACAATGCCGATTTAAGTAAAAGAGCACTGTCACTCTCTCTTTCTATGATTTGAACCTCTCCTGTGAGTCCAGTTTTGGATTCTGATGCTTCACTTCAGGTGTACTGTATACCTTGCACCTTCTTATTGACGATGAAACACAGAAATAGCATCCGAATTTAATACAAAAGGCACAATGCCGACTTAAGTACAAGAGGACTGACACTCTAACTTTCTATGATTTGAACCTCTCCTGTGAATCCAGTTTTAGAGTCCGATGCTTCACTTCCGGTTTAATGTATCCCTTGGACCTTCTTATTGACGATGAAACACAGAAATTTCATCGGAATTTAATACAAAAAGCATAATTCCGACTTAAGTAAAAGAGGACTGTCACTCTCACTATCTATGATTTGAACCTCTCCTGTGAGTCCAGTTTTAGATTCCGATGCTTCACTTCAGGTTTACTGTATACCTTGCACCTTCTTATTGACGATGAAACACAGAAATTGCATCGGAATTTAATACAAAAGGCACAATCCCAACTTAAATACAAGAGGACTGACACTCTCACTTTCTATGATTTGAACCTCTCCTGTGATTCCAGTTTTAGATTCCGATGTTTCACTTCAGGTTTACTGTATACCTTG